>NC_054060.1:47479514-48729514 GCF_017639655.2 Falco naumanni | reverse complement strand
AAACCAGAAGTCCTAACAAGCGGACCAAAGCTTTTTTACCAATCCCAGTGTGTGAGCCGCCCTCTCTGGGCTAGCCCAGCAGGTGCCCTGGCTGCTGGGCAGCTCAGGAGGAGGCTACCAAAGCTCTCCAGGCCCCACTGGGTCCTGTGATGGTTCAGCCACCACGTTCCCCCAGGGCCTTGGTGGCCCCGGCTCCTTTCTGATCACTCACATATATGCTTAAAACTCTTTCCTAATTCCAGCTTTAGGTTCCTCTAACAAGTCATTGCTGGTCAGTGGCAGGAGGAAAAAAAACTAAGGAAAAAACTGAAGCCTCCCAAACAAGATGAAAACAGTGAAAAAAGTGAGCTCTTACCTCTTCACAAAGACACACAAAACTATTTTAATGTTTGTGGAATCATGATTAGTTCATTTCCTAGCCCTTATTTCTAGTAAACAATTACATTATTTAACCTAGTAAGTCCTTTTAGGACTGAAAGTTGGCTTACAGATATCTGAGGCTTAGACGTCTCTGAGGAGGAGTCTCATGAGGACTTAAAAATCTGGTTTTGGTGTGAGAAGTGAAGGGAGATCCCAGAGCACTGAATAAGGCTGGACACAGGGAAACAGAGTGTTAAGGCCAGGCATAGAGGACCTAATACTTGGGTTTCTCATAAAGGGCAGAACCACTGGGGAAAAAATACCCACAAGGGCCACAACTATTTTTACTTGAGCCAGTTCCTGTGGTGAGACGTTCAGCACGGTAGAAAAGGAACAGCTGAAGTTGTGTCTTTGTCCTGTGCAAGGAGCAGCTCTGCAGGGACACCTTCTGTTTTAGGGTGGAAAAGAGGTCTTTCTGTATTACGGAGGAGTGGGCTAAAGGGGAAGATGGGTAGATCTATGACATCTTTTTGTTATCTTGTCTCTGAGGGAAGTTCATTATGACACCAGGGAATATAATTGCAGTCAGCGTTACTCTACAGTACTTAACTTCGTTTGATACCTTGCAAAATCAGTTTAGTTGGTGCATCCACTGCCTCCTTAAAAAATGGCTCAGCAGCCAAAAAAGTGAATTCAGCCATGATCCCACAGATTGGCACATGGCCTGTTTACACGGGATGTCTGGTGGGATGCAGCTTTAGCCCCAGGAATTACTCTGGGTAACTTACGCAGTGCTCCTGAATGCACTTCTTGCATTCCTATTAAGAGGCAGGGACCAAACCAGGCAGATCGAACTGGCCAAATATTTCAGGCTGTATGTAATCCTCTGTGAAAGAAAGCTAAAAGCTCTTAACCATGTGTCTGTACCACTGAGGAATCTCACTGTGGCGTTTGGCTGCAACATTTCTGTCTGCCCTATTGCTGAACATACTCAGAGTACAGGTTTGACAAGTTCTTTGATAATTAATAATTGACCATTGAGTCAATAATTAGTGTAATTAATGCCACTAACTTGTACTTCTAAAAATCTGTTATAAATCTGAGACATGAAAACACTGTGTGGTCTAGTCAGCAAGAACGCCACCAATTTATAGTGGGGAAAAATTGACATGCAAGGAGATAAGCTGAGGTTCATATCCTGAAGCAGTGGCAGGTCAGGAATGAAACACAGTAACTTCACCCCTGTTTGGTACTTGAAACTCTGGACTATCCTGTATGAGAGGACTCTGAAGAACAATCATGGATGAATGTATGGTTCTGAATAAAATCAATTTGGATGTGAAAAAAAATCACTTTCTCAGAGTCAGAAGGCCTTTTTTTCAGTCTTTGAAATTTTAATGAGCTTTTTATTTCCCCCTATTTTAAAAAATTACTGAAATCTCTTGTTTCTGTTACTGGAACAATGCCAGAAAACTTTCTTCTTTTGTGACTTCTGCTCAGATGATTCCATCCCAAATGGTCCTGATGATCTTTCAACGCTCCAGAGGTTCTGCTGGAAGGAAATCTGTGATTTTCAATGTTATTCATTTATGCTACTACAGATTGGATGCCTTCACAGGACATCCTTCTTACAAGAACATTTGGATCCCATTTCACTCTCTTCTCGCAGGCAAGATTCCCACTGAAACTAGTGGAATCTTCTGCCAAAGAAAGAATTTGAATCATCTGAGCTCAAACACATTCCCAGCAGGGTTGATGGAGTCTTGAACTTCAGTGACAGTCCGGTAATACCCATTCCACTCGAAGTCTGAAGAAACCATTTGAAAGACATTGTAAAAGAAAATGGACCCATTGAGAGGCTGAAAAGGGCTTGCATCTCAGAGGGAAAATAAAGCTCAGCTGAAACCCAAACCTGGAGCTTTAAGAGTAGCGGGCAAGAGCAGTTAATGAAGGATTAGCACTAAAATTTTATTCCTCCCCTCAAAGCATCATTGTCAAATAAGGGGGTCCTTTTAGAGGAGAGATTACAAAGTGTTGGCCTTTAAAACACAGCTTTTAAAGGAAATCCCAGACCTTACTGTAACATCTGAGGAACATTTTACAAGTTTCTAGGAGTATTAAGAGTATACTTTGCCCTTTGGGCTTCAAGTACTGCCAAATGTGTGCAATGCAGTATCTAGCTTTTATGATCCACAGTAGAATTGCGGCAGCCTACCTGCACAGGCACCTATAGCCAAGGGCACTTTGTGCAGCTTTTTCTGGCCTGAGCTCCACAAACTATTCCCATCTCTGTGTGGGATGTTAATCCTCAGCGACTGAGGCATCACAGTCCAGGAAAGCTAAACGGGTGAGAATGGAAGAAGCCAAAAGAGCTAGGAGCTGTAGTGCCAGCATGCATTACAGCCCCTGACCTAATGGGACTTGTAATGACAATGGTAATGCTTGTATTTGTTAAAAAGATTTTGTCAGGAAAATAGAAGTAGTTTAAAGTTTATGATTCCAAATACATTTCTGGGCAGGTGATCAGCAAAATATGGCTAGAAAAATATGACTGCTTAGTGGCACCTAGCAAGCGATATGCTTTTTTTCAGTTGTTATTTTGTGTCTTAATCTGTCTGGATGTTTTTTTCAGTGATCCTTCTGTCTTTCACTTTTGTACACAATCTATGATGATCTTCACTATGGCAATATGTAAGAGAAGAAACAGGTGGAAGATTTGGTTAGAAATCAAAACCAGACAGTAGTCAAGCCTACTTAACAATCAGTCAGACACTGATATTACAGTCTAAGGGGGTAACAAAAAAGGGCTGCAATTACATATTTCCCTACATGGACATGAACAACCTGTAGATTCAGTCATTCTTGTGATACATGTTTTTGCTTTATAAGTTAATAAATAAAGCTTTCTAGGTTGA
This sequence comes from Falco naumanni, assembly GCF_017639655.2. Classification (NCBI taxonomy): domain Eukaryota; kingdom Metazoa; phylum Chordata; class Aves; order Falconiformes; family Falconidae; genus Falco; species Falco naumanni. Next base: position 48,726,239 of record NC_054060.1, on the reverse strand, counting down.
TGAATAAAATTTTTAGTCTGTATAGCAGATTCAAACAGATCAACAAAACAACAGACACACAGAAAACTAGAAACTGTTTTGATTTTATGTTGCAGTTATTTTTTATCATCTTGCATACATGAGTCAGCATGGAAGCCAAGAAGTGAGTATGATTTTGAGACAGAAACTTAACCACACTCCATGTAGAAGGCCAGACTGCAACATTACTGCAACATGGAGTCCAGCCAGATAAACGTGTGCATGAAATAAAGGTCAGAAAAACGTATGTTGGAAGTAATTGGCGGCAGGTCAGCTTTTCAAAGGTGCTGAATGTCTGATTTTCCAAACTGGAAATGTGAAAGTGTAACACCCCTGGAAATATGATTCACATGAGCTCTAACTGCATTGCAGTTAGATAATGGAGTGATGTAAGACTTGAGCAGTGCTGTCTAACAAGAGCTTAGTTTGAAGTGCAGGTTTTTGTGACCTCCTTTTCTCCTTTCATTTATCCCTGTAAAAACTGAAATTAAGGCTTACTTTCTCTGTCCCTGTAGGTCAAATGTGACAAAACATCCTTACGAATGTTCTGTGAGAAAGTCCCGCCAGGAAAAACTGTGAAATTGTTATTACAAGCATTAATGAAATAATTCACCTTTTATACAGTTATCTTACATGTCATACAAGTAAATGATCAGGAAGTGTATAGTATCATGTCATGTAACTTCCCAGTGCATCTTCTGGGAGTTCTGCCATCCATCATTTAACACTGTCTTATGCTAATCATTTCCCAGTTTTTCTGCCCTCCCTTGATTGACTTGACTGACCTTGACAAAGTGTGTATGTGGGGGGGGGGGGGGGGGCCTGAATAAGATGACAAAGACAATAAAAATGATTCAGAAAGAGAGAGCAATTTTGCTGAAACTAATAGATGAAGTGGCTAAAGTCTTCCAGAGCACTAGCTCCTTCCAAGGACAACTGGACAAAGTCACCAGAGCATTGTAAAATTTGATTGCATAAAAAGATATACTGATCAAAATATTAGGTCAATATGCAGTCATGTCTTCAATTTTATTTAAAAAAACAAACCCAAAATAGCATATTCAACTAGTGCAAAACCAGGTGCTGAAAAGCAAGTTGCTGAAAAGTAGCACCTTGTCCACCTCTTCTGTCCCTATCAGACTGCCACATTGATGTAGCAGTTGACAGTCTTAATGATCCTGCTCCCACATATTTATTCTCCGTGTCATCTTCAGGCTCTGGCTCACCAGGCCACAATTGATGGTTCACTTAAAAACTTGGGGGGAAAAAATAAAATAAAAAAAATCACAGCACTCTCCAAACTAGCAGGCTGCAACAAAGTCTTTTACCATCACATACCAACATACTCTTCATGCCAATCCCTCTGCTGCCTTCTCCTAGTCTCTCCTGTCCTAGGGCATGTGTTTTCTCTCTTCTCTCTGCTTCTTCCTCCTCTCTCTTCCTCAGCTGCTCCCTCTTCACTGGCTGCCCAACCCCTTAACAGAACCAGCCACAGCTGCACCTTAGCTACATCAGCCAACAACCACCCCCCCAAGCCAGCCCACAGCTGTATATTATCAATGATAATTAACCCAGCTTCATTCTTCTACAAAAAAAAAAAATAAATGTTTCCTAATAATTTTTCTTTTATTATTTTTTAGGCAGTGGTATTGGGATATGAATCAGAAAGATCATACGTTGTAACATACTGTCCCTCAGTATGTAAACTGTGTGTAATTCTGAAGCAGAGATCCCACCCATCTTCCTTACATTAATTCCTATGGGAAAATTTGTTTTGCTGTCAAAACACTAACTTGCACTTCTCGGGAGTGCATGCTCAGTGAGTAGTAGGATATGCTTGTATCAGGGAATCCCCCTCTGTATATCTTAATGCCACAAAAAATGCATATTTTTATAATTCTGTTACTTACGGCTATGTAATCTGGGGAGATTTAGAAGATTTAGAAGCTGTTAATCATGGAAAAAGACTCTATACACAAAAAACATGAGCTAAAAATAGTTCATTCAAGTTAATGGAAGACTTTGTATAGCTTATAAGACCTCTGTTTAAAATATCCATGAAGATACTACACAGTACTGATCACAATGGTATTTTAAGCTCTGACCTAGCAAAGACTTAAGGGCATGCTTAACTTTGGTTAAATCAGTAATCCCACTGAATTCAATGGGATTAAGTGATGCTCTTTTAAGTTTTTGGAGCCTAAAGGTCTTAGTGGACAACCATAACTGAAACTGGGGGAAGTGACATCAGAAGTCACACAGAAAGCTTTCTGCCCAAGTCCTGGGCTGGCTGGACTTCCTGCAGCTCCAGAGATGTGGAGCCTTGCTGTCATTACTGTACCAGTTACAGCCCTCAGCAGCAAACAGAAACAAGGCTTTCATTTTGCAGTGTGCTGCCTGCTTGGTACAAGAAATAAAAAGAAATGGATTCTATCACACCAGATTTCTCACTGGGATTACCAACAGATTAGTGCCAGACCACTACTTCAGAGGTATTGAAAAAGTGACAAGAGCTTCTAGATAAGACAGCCTTCAACATTCATTGTTAATAGGTGTATCAGAGTTTTTAGTAAGTATTTATGTAGCAGCCTCTCAGATTAGAAATCAACACTGCTGTTTCCCTTTAAAGACTGAGAAAACTCAGCTGAAGCAAAGTAAAATATTTTACCACACCATTGTTGCTCCCCTTGACCATTAGCGTTGTGGCATGCGAGCTGACAGGGAGGGTATTGATTTTTATTACTTTGAACATTTCTTTGTAGAAGAAAACCAACAAAAAGGAGTAGAAAAGAAATAATAGCAATTCTTGTTTTTTCCAACAGGGCTTCAATCTTACAAGTTTAAGCAGTAAAAGAAAGGAATAGTCTATTCCGTGGCACTCTGTCCTATTAGAAGATCCACACTTCTCCATCCTTGTTATTATTTCTCTATCTTGAAGCTATGAGGAGAGCACGTGTGTCATGACAGCATAGTTTTAAACTTCTGATATCTATTCATGGCTCCTTGAGACCTTTCCAAACTCCCATTGCACTATAACACACAAAATCATGCAAGGAAAGAAAAGTACACAGAAAAGTCTGCTTCAAGTAATCTAAACTGAAGATCTCAGAAAAGCTGGTCTTGGATCCAGTAGAGAATTTGTAGTTTGTGCTAAAAGAGTATTGACTATTGCGGGGTTTTTCCTATATATTTGGTTCTGTCCATAATTCCATTGTTTGTATTCAGTCATTGTCTTCTGTGTGAAGAATCTCTTGGCCATTGACATTTGTTTTAGATTTCTCTCCATGTATTTTTAATCCAAAACAGCTTGATCCAAAGACACTGAAGTGAGTGGAAAGACTATCACTGAGTTTAGCGGCCTTCAGAGCAGGCCCATAAGGATCCTGATGATTAAGACAAATTTGTCTGAAAAGTCCTATGTCTATTCTACATTGAAACAGAAACCTCTGGAGTGTTTATGAGCCTGTTTCCTTTCCTTTCCTGCCTGTCTTGACTTACCTCTTGGCTGGCCTGGGCATACATGAACCTATAAATGATGGAAATGGTGCTCCAGGTGTACCTCCAACCATGCCTTGGAAGCTCACCCTATTAAAGATAGGCAATTCATCTCCTGGGGCAGTCATGGGACCATCCTTTGCAGGCAATATAGACATAGTTAATATGAGCACACCACTTCAAATGACTGTATCATCTAGCTCTATGTAACTACAGGCAAAATTGTAAATGAAATCTAATATTTCTTCCTGTATTAAATGTGCTCATGAACAAGGATTTTCCCAAACACTATCAAAACAAACATTAAGAGGAAATTTCCTGTATGGACTGTTTATATTGTAAGTATCCGAAGTTGGCTTTCCTATGCCTTCAGAAGTAGCCGCTGTCAAAGACAGGAGCACAACGGAGTACCTCCAGACATTTGATCTCTGTGGGGAATTCTTCCCTTGTTGATGTCCTCAGCTGTGTTTCCCAAAGGTTTTGGTGTGTTAAAATTTATAAACTATGCATCTTTCCTAAGTCACCTAGTAAGTAGTGGCTTTTAGACAATTAGCTTGTAACAGTAGTATCTCAAGGCCAAATCCAATACTCACACCTTGAAATGTTTGATTAGTTTTCACATGCAGCTTTTATTACTCTACTTTAAACATACAATTGTCACACATGTCATTATGAGTAAAAGATCTAAGGCAGAAGCCTGCTATAGCAACTCAATGACCCACTTAATGGGATTCTTATGTACGGTGGAATATTACAATGCCTAACTAAGGCAGACCGCAATCACTTTCCTCTTCATAATACATGGTATTTCTGCTTTTTTTAATGGGAGTCAGTCAGTGAAAATTGGTTCTCCTGCCTCATCTTCTGTTCCTGATCTAAGGTGTAATTCAATCAACATGTCTCAGTCCTGGCCTCTAGTATTTCATACTGTTACGTGGCTCTTTAATTTCAGGCATGAAGATAGCACCCACCTCACCAAATGCTGGGTGATTGTATGTAGTTATCTGAGTGCTGTAGGTCCTCTTCATTATAAATGGAGAGAGCTAGAAACTTCTGGTATGTGATTTATTAGCACTCTTAAAAATCAGCATTAGGATGAGTTTTCTGTTCTTGTCCATGCGCTAGAAGGGATTTTTAGATGACTGTCTTTGATGTGAACACTGACATTTAGGATATTGGATGTTGCATATGTTGAACTGAAATGCAATCTGGTGAACTTCTGTGAGGACTGCATACCATATTAAAAGGTAAAATGCAATGTTGACTTCATCTTCAAACCTGTATTTCATAGGACAGATTGCACAGGTTGGAGTTACCATTTATCATGAAGCAAAATATTGTCAGAGCACAGATGCCAGAAGGGTGGCAGACAAACACCACATGAGGATCTGGCCTCCCTTCTCTGCTGTTTTGGCACAGTAAAGCCTTACTGGCCAGCACAGATGAGCTGCTTTAAATGTTTTATGATTTCTGAACCAGAAGAAGCTATATGGCCCACAGTAACAAATAAATGGAAACAATAAGATGCGGATGACAGAAATCTGCCTATTCCTGGCTATCTGGAGTGTATTTAATATTATATCATCCCCTTATTTCATGTGATCACAACTAAGGTGGAACCACTGCTTTCTTTTATGGCCTTCCCCTTTGAAGGATGACTGCAAAAAGAGGGAGGAAACATAAATCAGGATGCCTTAATAAGTAGTACTCCAAAATAAGTTGGTGAGACTTTTTTTTTTTTTCCTTCTGTATGTAGGCACAGAGTAAACAGGTTAGTCATATTAAGATTCTTTTATAATGTCACAATGCTCAGTATGATTAACTGGAGATGAAATTTGGCAGACAGTATGTTCATAACATGATCTAATCATGTTTGGTAGTGTGGGGAGGGAAATAAAGAAACTGGCTGAGAGGATTGCTTAAAAATTGGCAACCTTGCAAATACTGTAACTTCTCTATGGAAATCTCAACAGAATAATGAGCCAGCCAGCTTTTCTGAGTCTGTCCAAAATTTTTCCTTTCAAAATATTTGTGCCTGAATGATAATGGATGACTTCTATTACTGGATGCATCTTGCAGTGCACTTCAGGACTGACCTGAAGTATCCTCTGCTATTTCATTATTGGACTACAAACTGCCCTGCCAAAAAACCTCAATCCTCAATCCCTCCTTTTCTTTCAGTCCTAGGGTTCATAGGTCTGTTAGAATAGTGTCAAACAAACACAGTCAGGCCAGACAAGATTGAGTATTCTCTCTGTATAGGTTCTGCCTCCAGAAATGACCAGGACCATCTATTTCAACAGATACAGACAGTAAACTCATTGGGATAACCTGTTCCAGCCCACAGTTCCATCCTGTTCTTCACTAATAAGGACTAACTCAACTCCTAAAGTATTTATAGCTTAGCAGTTACACTCCTTGCCTCTTGCTATCTGCATATATGTCTAATACCCCTTTTAAACTTGCTAAGATTTTGCTCCCAGAAGTGTGCAGTGGAAATGATCCATTACCTAACTACATGTTGCACCAAGAATCATTTCTCTGGTCAGATTTGAACTGGCCACCTTCTGTTTCACTGAATTACCTTTTTGTTCCTAAAAAACAAGGCAAATACGTAAACCATAGCTCTCTAACATTTTCTTTATTCAGCAGGTTACTATTTTTTGGTAAGGCAATTCTCATGTTGTTTTTTTTTAATTGCTACCAAGACCAGTTCAATGTTTTTTCCCTGCCTCTCCCCTTTTTCTCTCTATCCTGTAGTCCTACAACATCCATCTGAAATGCAGTGATTGGGATGAGGGGAGTAACCTACAGGGGCCATCCCACTGATTAGATCAAACCATCACATTGTTCTCTTGACCATGCTCTCCTCCATCCATACTTACTGGTTTTCTTAGATGCAGCTGCCACTGCAGCTACCACCTCTTAGGCCCGTGCAGAGCAGGATCCAGCTCAGTTGCTTGAGCTGACATAGCTAACCTACAACCCTGAGAAGTGCAGGGGTAATTTACTCTTCTGATGCTTGTATTGAACTATGCTTGTTGTATTGTCTGCTTCCCTACACCCTTACTTAGACTATGCTTGGGCCCTTTGCAGGTCAGCTTAACCTTATGCTATCTGCCACAGTTGCTAGGTCTCAGCTCACATCTCTTTAATATGTGTATTAAACTACATATGGCTTCACATCCATGTTAGAATAGATCCATGTCAGACACCTCACTACACCTATGTTGTCAGGTACAAGAAAAAAAAGTTCATTCCTACTCTTTCTTCCTATCTGTCAGGCAGCTTTGACCCATATACTTTGTTTCTCAGCCATGAGAGTTTAAATTTTATTCCTGTTCTTCTATAAGGCACCTCAGAAGGGGCTGCAGGGAAGTCTGAGCTATGGCAACCAGCTACCCTTCACCTACTGCTTTACTGTCATGTAAATTTACTGGATTTCTGCTTTGCAATGCCCTTTGCTATTCTAAGTCCACAGCTCCTCACAGCATCAGCACAGCTACCAGTATCATCTGTTGCAGCCTCAGATGGTTCCTGCTGAACTTCTGCCTTCACCTGTGCAATTCCCCATTATTTACTGTCAAATATGCATGCAGCCCTGTTGGTATGAGTGATTGATGTGAGTATTGCCTAATTTTGATCACAGGAATCATTATTTTCTTTATATTGCTTCATGCCCTTTCCCCCCATATGATCAAATATGCAGGCATTAGGTCCCATAGCAACATCACTATGAGGTGTCTGAAATTTTTGCACCAAAAATACTGCTTATATTACAACAAGAAATAATAGCACTGCTGTCACCAAAGAATGATTCGTCATTCTGTAAAGCTTTGGCAACGTGACAAAGGGCAAATGTTCAGGAAAAGAGAACATTTTCCCAGTGTTAGTAAAATGTTCAACAAAATAAATATGAACTCCCTGGAGATCACAGGCAATGAACATCTAATTTCAGCCTCCACAGAAATACATCATTGTTTCTTTTATTCTTTGGAGCTCCCCAGAATAAGGAATGTATTTATGGAAGATTAATCTCTAGATAGTGGGTTTCCCATGAAAGGCATTTACCTTTTCTGTACTCTCTTCAGAAACTAGCACATGGGTGTTCTGAGTATTAACTGCCAGAGAGTTATTTGGTCTGGGATACTGCCTTGGCCACACACTATTGGAGAGATTCTTTTAGCATTGCAAATTGCCTTTGATTTACCCATCTCACCTGTTGTGTAAAATAGCTTTTAATTTATGGAATACAGAACTAAATAGGTGCTGGGCCAGCATGACAGCATTCTGTGGGTACCTAAGGCAGAAACCCTGCTTTGGAGCAGGTGCTTCAGCCCCAAGCATGAACCCTGTTTCCAAAACTGCTCTGCTATGGAAAGTGGACCTAGTCAGCCTCTCAACAAGTGCCTGCCTGAAGTGAAGGTATCAGCCATTAAACCTTACTGATAGCCTGCCTAAGGGAAACTGGGAGAATGGGCTGGCTACAAGTGTTCATTAGCTCCTCCAGCTTCTCTGCAAGAGAGAAAGAGGAAGTGGGAAGTGGAAGGTGCCTAATATCAAAGCAAAAGGGCAAGATGTTGGTGATATGCTGTATCAAACTGAGCAATTCACAAAGGACCGGAAATCGTAGCCAGTGAGAGGATCAATGAAATGTTTTCACAGCAGGAGGTCTTCTCCTAATATGTGGGAGTAGACAATCAAAGCAAGCTGTTCTGTAGCAATGAAGAGAAGAGTGAGAGAGAGAGAAACACCATGACTGAAGAACAAATTAATTTTCATTCATTGTTCAAGTGAAATGCCTGTCAGAGAAAGCTAAGACACAGGCATTTTTCACTACTTTGTCCACTACTTTTTTGTTCTTTTGCTTTTATTTAAGTAAATCATTGTATTCTGCAAGTTTTTACATCCAGAGTGTTTACTTTCCCTATCATGAGAGTTACACTATTATCTCAAACCCTCCAAGCAGAAATACTGGGAAGAGATGCTCCTATTCCTGTACCCCACAGGATGGCAGCAGCAAAGATGCTAAAGATGCACTTCCATAAGGGCACTTGGGGCACAGCGGCAGTCTGCTGAAGAGGGTAACACAGCATCTCTACAGGCAGTGCCCTCAGACAACCTAGGGCCTCTTATGGGATTGCTCAGTCATGACCTGGTGACTGGCTGGTATGAGGAACTGCACCAGACACAAGCAACTCCATCCTACGGTGGAACATAAACAGTCAAAAAAGCTCTCAAACAGATGCTTATCTTCACAAAGATAATGTTTACAATCGAATGGGTCCTTAAATGCTTTCTTGAATGCGTGTGAACCAAAACGTGTTCACAAGCCACAGCTGTTGCACTGTCCTGAATGGAAAAAATGTCTTATCAAGTTCATAATCAGGTTTAAATGAACTATCAAACGTGAGGCTTGCTAAGTTTTCAGATGTCTCCAGAAGTGTAATTACCTTATATTCCTGGCGTAAGGGATTAGCTGCTGGTTTTTTCTTATCCTTTGCTATTTCTGTCCTAACTCAGCCTCTTTAAACGTATTATCCTTGTGTAACAGAGGGAAAAGACATGATTAAAATCACATGGCTAATAATATGGCACAGTTTTCAGTAGGAGGAAAATTACTGATTAGGCCAAGTGATATAGCTGGAAAAAACAGACAAGCTTTCAAGCACAAGCATGAGTGATCCCAGAAGCTTGTCAGTTTTTCCCAGCTACATTATTTGGTATAACGAGAGCTATTTCCTCTCTGTGAACTGACTTGTATGAATCCTCTGGGGGCACAACGTGGAGAATGCACTGGGACCAAGGAAGCCCATTGAAGTGTCCGTAGCCTCCCACTTCATAAACTGTCATAGCCTTGGCTGAAAAGTGCCATGTTGTTATCTGGTTGCCTTGAAATCACTCTTAATTCAAGCTAGAATAAGATCAGTTACAAATAAAAGTATTTATTCATGAGATCCAAAATAGATAATGTTGTCACAAAATTTGTAAGATGTAAAGGTGAAGCAATGGAAGGAAAAAAAAACATCTGAGATTCAATAGGGAAGGGACTCCTCCTTATGCGCTCCCTCTCTCCCTTTTTCTCTGCCTTTCTCCCAGTAGTTCATTTCAGCTTTTTCCCATGCTCAGTTGGCAGGGGTGGTCTCTGTCTGTATGCTTTTCACCTCAGCACTAACCCACAGGAGGACCCAGCTGGACAGATCATGACAGCTCTCAAGCCTTGTCTCCCCTCGAAACCTTCCACGGGGTGCAGGCACATGTGATCCCTCTTTCTGAAACTAGTTTATTGCTTTTCTATCCAGGCAGAAGCCTGATCATTCTTCATTAAAATATGGGTTGCTTGACTTTCTTGGGGACTTAAACATCTCTGCAATGGACCAGGTGTTATTTTCCATTCTTTTCTGACCACTTGGCCATGCATTTTGCTTCCTTCCACATCCTCCCACTGCCATACACGTGACTCTGCATTCATGACCTTACACTGAACTCCGTATTTCATAGTGATCTGTACCTTAACAAGTGTGCTTGATATCAGCATCAATGTGGGTTAACCGTATACATCTCCTGACTGGATTTTAACTAAAGCAGGCATAAAGGTAATTAAGCTTTTTATGGCAATGTTGGATTTAGGGTTATTGACTGTGAGTATCTTTCTTCTAAACATACTCAAATAAGTGTCCTTCCCTCATGCCTCATAACGATTAATAAATGCTTTCTCACAGCTCTGAACAAGGAGGTGATGACTGTGTCTCATTTTTTTACCTGAGGGGCTGAGACAGGTGAGCTGAGAGATTCAGCTCAGGGGTGTATTTGTTTCCATGGTCCAAAATGAGACGCTTAGGTTTTTTGTTTCTTTGTTTCTTTGCTTTTAAATTCTGTTGTTTCTTCTAACAGTACCAGAGCAGACTCACATTGGCTTCTGCTACTGCTGCCATTGCCCAGCTGGTCAAAGCTTGGGATGGCGAGTGAAGAACATGGAAAAATCAAATGCAAATAGCTGAAAAGCTTGGGTAAGGAACTCAGATGAAGTGTTTGGGTCCTCCGTGCCACTCTGTAACAGAACTGTGGACAAAATCTGCAGGATTCTGCTTCTTTGAGCAGAAGGAACCCTCCTTCTCTTGTATTCCCTGATTTAGTTCTCTGCAACACTGCTAATTTCTGCAGGATGTAAGGCAGAGGTCTGACTACTTCACTCCCTTGGTAAAACACCATAAGGCAACATCTGGCAAAGCTTTCCCTGTGTGTCGTTTTGTACAAGATATGCAAAGCAATAGGTAGAAATGGGTGTTTGGATGATCACCTTTGTTCAGGACTTTCAGTGCTCCCAGAAAATCCTGCTGTCTGAACAATCAATGTTTGGGGTTTATTTCATTACTTTAAACATTCTGGGATGTTTAAAGCCCTGAATCAGTTGCAAGGTCAGCTTCTCAAGGCTGAGGAGGAGACACACAGCTCGGCTGCTTGCCACTTGGTGACTCTTCAGCTGGAAACTCCTGCCTTGACTGCAGCTCTTTTCTGATATTTCCTGAGCTATACGGAGAGGCAGAAAGGTGAAATGGCAAAAGGAAGTGCAAGATGAGTCTGTGCTCTTCTTGTTCCTTTTCAAGACAGATAAAAAAAGTCCTGAAAAGTGGGACTTTTTCTCCCTCTCAAAAAGTCTCTGTTCTCTTCTTGTTTTTAACCTTTGAAGCATTGGAAAGGTCAGGGCTCATCCTCACTGCTTTTTCTTGTGAAAATGCATGGATATCTGTGATATTTGCTTTATAGGGCAGACTGAGCTGAATCTTTAGCAAATTGGTATTTTTTTCTCCAGCTGTCTATAGGGCAGTTGCATTAACAAAGTACTAACAAAACCAGCATTTTAAACAGCCTAGATAAAATAAACTTTCTCTCTCAGCTATTCATGCTGTACATTTATCACAGTTATCATAATCCTATTAGTTCTCAAGCTGTCCAGAGACTCTATCAGGAAAAACAGTAGAGGCAAGATCTGAAATTTTCCCATACAAAGTACCTGCTGATAAGTTCTCCCAAAACATCTGTAAAATAAAACACTTTCAGGCTTTCTTTAGAGCTAGAAAAGGAAAGAAAAGACATGGACCCATTTTTTTCCTCCCTTGAGATCATCTCAAAAAGCTGGGAAAAGAACAGAATTTAATTCAAATAAGCTCGACAACTCTTACCAGGATGCCATGGCCGAGGCTGGCCTCACAGTCATGGCCACCCATTTTGAACTTTGACACTGATGACAGCCCAGTCACTGCAGTGCAAGAGCCAGCAAAGCTAAGTGCCAGATCCTGCACTTGGGTCATAACAGCCCCACACAGCGCTACAGGCAGGGGGAAGAGCAGCTGGAAAGCTGCCTGGAGGAAAAGGACCTGGGGGTGCTCGTTGATGATGAGCTGAACATGGGCCAGCAGTGTGCCCAGGTGGCCAAGAAGGCCAACAGCATCCTGGCTTGTGTCTGAAACAGCGTGGCCAGCAGGACTAGGGGAGTGACTGTCCCTCTGCACTCAGCACTGGTGGGGCTGCACCTCAAATACTGTGGTCGGGTTTGGGCCCCTCACTGCAAGAGGGACATTGAGATGCTGGAGCGTGTTCAGAGAACGGCAACGAAGCTGGTGAAGGGTCTAGAGAACAGGACCTATGAGGAGCAGCTGAGGGAACTGGGGTTGTTTAGTGTCGAGAAAAGGAGACTCAGGGGAGACCTTATTGCTCTCTACAACTACCTGAAAGGAGGTTGTAGCAAGGTAGGTGTCAGTCTCTTTTCCCAGGTAACAAGAGACAGGATGAGAGGAAATGCCCTCAAATTACAGCAGGGGAGGTTTAGATCAGATATTGGGGGAAAAAAATTCACAGAAAGGGTTGTCAAGCATTGGAACAGGCTGCTCTGGGACGTGTTTAAGTCACTATTCCTGGATGTATTTAATAGACATGTAGATGTGGTGCTTGGTGACATGGTTTAGTGGTGGACTTGGAAGTGTTAGATTTATGGTTAGACTCAATGATATTAAGGGTCTTTTCCAACCTAAATGATCCTACGATTCCTTGATGCTCAGAGTATACCGATTTCTCCTGCTTTGGGTTATTAGGCTGCTTTCCAGATACAAGAGGCACACAGCTCACATAGTGAAAAACAAAAGCCTTTCAGTCTTCCAAAGATGTTCATCTGAATAATAAAACCTTTATCCCACTGACTATTATTTCAAAAATGCTGGGTTCTACTCCACGCAAAATGTTGCATGGAAATAGGGTTGCATCAGGAAATAGTGTCACAGATTTCCATTGCATCTGGAGAAGTACTCTATCAATGCTTAATACAGACAGAAGCTGTTCACATGTATATGAAATAGGCAGGCGAGTGAGGCTGAAAGCACTGGCACTATGTTGTCCTCTAGGAGCTGCCATATGATGAGAGCCCTAGTCCTGAACAGAGCTGTGTGAAATGCGCTCAGCTGAAATGCAGAATTGCATAGAATTAATGTTACACACTTGAAACTGAGCAGTCTGGTCAAAAGGATCCCTTCATCTGGGATGTACCTGGCCCCGGTTCTGAGGAAACTTGGATGAAATAATGAAAACCATAAACTCATTTTGTTGTTGTTGTTTTTTAACTTGGAAATTGCTGAAACTTGGGGAACACGACTCCACTGAGACAGAATCCAAAGAAAAAGATTGTCATTATTCTCATTTACCCTTGTACCCACTTCTTCATGATGCTTTGCCAGGACACACACTGAGAAGTTTAACAAGTCCTTGAATGAAGGAACACAACTCTCTTTCTTTCTGTACTATGAAAGCAGATATATTTTGATGTGACACCAGAGAGAGTTATTCAACAATGATGTTCTTTGTACAAATGAGAGACTTTGTCCAAGAGGAAGATGGCTGTGATGCTGATAAAGCTAATAATCTGTAACTTCTATATGATTTTTTCCTCCTCAGACATCTAAGGACTTCACAAAGGAGGGTATTCTTATCCTGTCATTATAGAAAAGGGGAACTTATACAACAAGAAATGAAGGAACTAGTCCAAGATCAAATGGTAGATCAGGGGGAAATAAATAACCACTGTCCTGTTCCTGTCCCCCATGATTAGCCTGCCCTGTGAAACACACTGAAGCCAGGAGTTACTTCCTCAGCCTGCTCTTCAGAGGGAGGAATCCACACAGATGAAATTTCATCTTCTCCCTCTCACTGCTGCTGCTACTCTTTATCTCCTCTTGCCACCCTGGCACATGTTTTCTCCAAACCCTGAGCAGCCTGGACACAGAAACAACATCACTAAGAGAGGGCAGGTTTGCTGTGAATTTCCTTGCTTGGCTGCTCTGCAGTCAGTGCTCCGAGTAGTGTGCTACACAAACGTCATGTATTACACATATGCAGGGGCAGTTCACATCACGGACGCTGTATAGCCACAGTAGTCTTGGTGTGTTGCAGTCGACTGTCCTGTGTCCAGAGCAGCAGATGTTCAAGCCATATGTCTCCTCCTTATGATGCTTCACAGCCTGGGACAGGCTCATAGCAAGGGCATTGGGGTAAGGACAAGGACAGTGGGGAAATGTGATACTACCTTACAGGAGGAGAAAACCGGCCAGTCCAGGGAAGAGTTGCTCAGAGCAGCTGAATAAAAAAAAAGGTACAGTCACTTGCCCAAGACTGGGGTGTCACTGCCATTGGCTGCTGAGAAATTTCATTTTAAAATAAAAAAAACAGTTAAACACACAATGGAGAATTGCTCCATATTTTACAAGGAAATAATGCCTGTCTCACAAAGATGACTTCCAAATTATTATACATACATCATTAGAAGGCAGCAGCTCCTGGAGCTCAGAAATCCAGGCGCTGAGCCTTGCAAGGGGTTGTGCTGCAAGGGAGCCGCCTGTCAATACCTTACACTGCAAGTTCACCCAGTGAATACATGGAATACATGAATACAGTGAATACATGGAAGTAGCTTCACCAGGTCTCAGTTCAGGTTGAAGACTCATTATAGCAGATGCTGTACATGCACACAGGACAGATTCCTTGCCCAGATGGGTCATGGTCTCTCTGGCATAGACACTTTAGAGCTTGAAGGCATAGTGAAAAGGGATGCCTTGTCAAGAATCTTAAAGGAACTTCGTGGCAGAAGTGCAAACACATTAAATTCAGATCTGCTGAGCTGAAGCCTCTGTCCTGATTTCAAAAGCCCCTGCCTTCTACTGAGCACTTTCAGACTACTTACCTGTCTTTTCCTCTCCAGCTGTTTACTGGAAACTTCTGTGCTATGATGGTTAGAGATTCAGATCCACAAAGGAAATAAAAGAAACAAGAAGAACCTCTTTTCGGCTACTCTGGATAGAAGTCAGAAAGTTTACATATGGAAATTATCTGTTTGCCAGGGATTTAGGGGTTGAAGGGAGACCCGTGAAGTGTCATCTCTAGGGCCAGGATAAACTGGGACAAAACCCAGCATATCCTGAACTCATACATCATTTTCAACAGGGAGCTGTCAGTTAGCACAGAGAGAGGAGAAAAATGTCACTGGAGAAAAATTTCTGCTCTTCAGGGAAGAGAGGAATCTCTCCGTGACTCAAGAGCGGATGGTTTGGCAGCAGCAGCTCAGCCAACTCCTATCACTGCATTAACAAATTACACAGATATGCTCCCTCCTTTGTATTTACAGCACATGACTGGAAAGAAGGCTCAGGGAAAAAAGGGATAATGTAAGAAGAACTCAGCTTGTCAGCTGAGTGGCCAGAAGGGATTCTGACGAAAGCCAGCAGCCTGCAGCAGAACACTGCCTATCTACCTCTACTGGTGCATATACCTTGCTGTGCAAGGGCATAGGATCCCATTTCCTCATCCCAGATAAAACACAGCATTAGAAACTACTGATATTTCCCTCACTCTAATTCCCAGTGCTTAAATTAATGCTGAGCCTGTATCTTTAAGCCCTGTTTGTTGTTCCTCTTGTTGCCATAGCATTTAGTGTTTCCATGTTGGAGATTTCCTTTTTTTTTTTTCCAGACATTACCCCATCAGCACAATTCCAGACCTGGGATTCCAGCCACTTTTGGCTAAAGGGAAACTCATTTTTGTTGCTATAAAAATATCAAGCCATGTAAATGCCTGTGTCTAGGAATAGCAGCACAACTGAGAGTGAATGAGAGAGGAGAGGAAGAAGCACACAGACCCCTGTGCATCTTATCTCATTCCTCTGAGTCAACCTGTCCTCTCAAGGACAGGGAGAGGAACGGGCCTTTGCCATTCTCTGGTACATTAGCAAACCCTATGGCTTTTTTTTTTTTTTTTTGGTGTTAAGGATGCTTTCCTCCAGGTTTGCCCCTGCAAGAGAAGTGGCCAAGGCCAGTGTGCCCCACCTGAAGCACTGACCCATGTAAAGGGGGCTGGTCTGAGCCAGAGCTGAGAGAACATGTCACCCACTCAAGAATACAGTGACTCAAAGACAAAATAAATTGCTCAGTTTGGGCTTGATCCCAAGTCCAAGACGTTAGAAACTCAGCCAGCCCTTTAAGAGGTGCTGGTCCACCATTAGCCCCAGCTTGTCACTAAGGTCTTTGCTGGCATGCAGTGGATGTTAGGAGGAAGTGTGACACCAGAGACCCTTCCTTTGCTACATCCCACCTTTGCAGCCTGAATAAAACTGGAGTCAAGTCTGCTCTCTGTCCACAGGGACGAGAGAGATCAAGGGTCCCTCAAGAGTCCAGGAGTGACCAGTGTAAGAGGAGACCTAAGACGAACCTTCTGAAGTGAACTATCTTCTCCTGAATACCAGAGGGTTCAGAGGGAAATTTTGGCTGGGTAGAATGTAAGTGCTGTGTTGCTCCTTGTGCTGGACTCCTGCAGCATCTGCAAACCCCAAGAAAACAATGGTGTGGAAAAGATACGGCAGTACCTGCAAAACACAGATCCCAGATATTAACACTGCCCTGAAATCACTGCACTGGTCTGAGCCTCTGGTTGTCTAGCTCAAAAACAGAAGTAATGAATGGATATTTAATCGTCTTAGTACAGTGTCTGCTGTTACAGGGATGGAAAATATGAGCTAAGCACAAAGTACCACTAACATTAAGCTATTTCTTACAGCATTGTTAACACTGCTTTCTGCAAATCATTGCTGTTGGCTCACATTGGCAATCAAATTATGCTTCACAAAGTGCCAATCTGTTACATTGCAGCACAGATTGAAAGAGTAAGATAAAATACGCTAGGGAATACGGCATGAAGTTTTAAGTAGCTCTAAGTAGCAACTACTGCTAATGATTAACATTATACATTTCACTAAATTACATTGAAATAATAAAGCATTTCAGCTACCTTATTAAGTCATATTGTAATATATCAGAAGCAGCAAAGCATGTTAAGAATGTATCAGGAAACTACATTAAAATTTCAAAAAATTTGAAAAGTGGGGAAACAAATTAAACTTGAAGTAAAATTGTGATGCTAACTCAAACATTTTTGACAGTGGATTTTTTTTTTTTTTTTTAATTTTGGACACTTTTTTCATTCAAATTCTGTTCATGAGCCTCATGGATTTTGAGGAGAAGGAAATCCAAGATAATTCCTGGAACTTTTCATGAGACTAAAATGGGAAGTGTCATGCCAAATTCAAACAATTTTCCTGGTTTCTACCCACTTGTGTTTTCTTGTGGTTTTGGATTAATACTTCCTGTGTAATACTCAAGGGTTATGTTGCTGCACCGGGAAAACCCCTAAAAGAAAGTAATTTAAATAAAGTGCTTTCTGGCCATACTACCACTATTTATTTTTATTAGGATTAGAAGTAGTATCTTTTTTGTCCACTTTGCACATGAAAGGAAAAAATGTTTCTGGTAAAGTGGAAACTAGTTAAATCCTCTGGGTGAAAGTCTCTCATTTGGGCCTTCTTGAAAGCCCAGGAGAAAAGAAGGCTAATGACAGCAGCAAGACTGAGGGAGGTGGATAAATAATGATTAGGGATGTAGGAAACGTTGATCAGCTATGCCATTCCTCAGCAAGTGGGACTCCCCAAGCCTCGCCAGCAGAGCAGTGTGTAACCATGCAGAAACTTGCTGCAGCAGTTGTGAAGAGCCACTGCTCTGAAAAAAGCACAGGCGAGTGTTCTGGCTTCCCTGTGGAGACTCTTCAGTAGAGGCTGATAAGCTCTGGCATAGCACAAAGCAGATGTACAGCAGAGCAAGGTTGGGCAGTTCAGACAAATGACTGGTGGACACCAGCTGACCTTCCCAACAGATCTCCAGCCAACATTTCTGTTACCTGAACAGCTGAAATCATTGTCTCTCTCTAGCTTCACCAAGATCCATAAAGAAGTCTGTTCAACGGGCCAACAACGAGCACAACAAGTAAACTAGTAAAGACTGAGGGGTAAGTAAGGCGATCTAGACCTCCTGTTCCAGGCTCCCTGGCTATTAGTGAACCTGTCCATTTCCAGGCAAGTCAGATTAAAGCTTGCAGTAAATACCAAGGGGGATATAAAATATTTCTAAAATCAAGATGCACATTCAAGCAATGTTGTGTGACACTGCCCGGCAGAACTGTGATTGTGAAAATCAAATCACAACTTGAGACGGGAAAAACTTAAGTTGCTTCTAAAATTCTAAAGATGATTTATAAGGATCCTATAGGGGATCCTAAAGAGGATCCTAAATAAAGATCCATGACAGATGGAGTTTCACAAAGATTAGAGACATAAAACTATGTACTGAAACGGCACATAGGGAATCCTTAGCTCAAGTTTCTTATTAGGGTAGGGTTCCTGACTTACTGCAGCCCTGGATACACCTTCTCTTCCCTGAGCTCCCTTCTGTACATGTCAGGCTAAAGATTATTTCTATTCTTACCTACTTGCCAGCCAACCTAATTGCCCAGCTAATTGCCCCCTCACTAGCTAAGTGAGGGGGGAAATTTTACCCAAGCTAAATTCAGTGTTTGGATTTTCACCAATAGAAACATCTTGGAAATTTAATAGCACAGCTATTATCCTACCAGCAACGAGCTTTCCTGGAGCAAAGATTGATTCCATCTTCTGTTGTTTTATTTTAAAGATCCAGACCCCAGATGATGGCGTCTTTTTGCCAGTTACACTCCTGTCAGCACAGTAAACTGCATCCAAGAATACAGAATGTCAAAGGCTCTGAGCTCCAAGAAATGTGTCAGAAGGCTCTTGGCTCCCCTTGGCTTCTGGACACAGCGCATATGCGCACAGAAGGCAGTCACTATCTCATGTCAAAGCTGACATCCCAATCTGTAGAGCTCTCATCATGAGGATTGATTTTGATTGTGTGGTTTTGACTTTCCCACACACACTGATAGCCCCATGTGCTGCAAACTCAAATTCTGTGCAAGCTGCATGTGGCAGAGGCACGATCCAAATTACTGTTCTGTTTGTTCATAAAAGAACCTGACCACCCTTGGTTTTGTGACTCCTTTTAGCTCAACACCTTGGTGACTAAACACTGTTTTCATGTGCCTTTTGGATCCTTGACTTCATTTCATCCAGGGTGGGGAAGGATTCTTGTATAGACAAGTTTTGGGACAGCTGAGCTGTTTACTGCTATGTTGGTATTCTGACCACCAAGCCCTATTGAAAACAATAAATCTCAGAATAACTTACATTTAAGTCGAAACTCCCAGTGGTACATTGACAGCACTTTAATTACTTTGGACATTTCAGAGCATTTGACCATAAGCAGATTCAACCTTGACATTTTAAGATAATAAAGCAGTTATGATGGGTGTTGCACATTAAATATTATTTTGTTTCTTGAGCAGAATTCATAATATGAACCTATCTGAGCATGTCACAGCTGTAGTCTTCAGTACAGCATTAGCATCATCCTCATGGTGCATGTGTAACCTAGTGAATGTTGTGTTTGCTTTGGCTTTGGCAGCAGGAGGCAGGAAGTTCTCCAAGTCTTCATGTGGGCTCCTGAGTACTGCAGCTCCTGGTGGGATGATATGCAGAAGGAAGGTCCAAGGTCTTCACATAGGCTTTGTCCTTGTCGTCCTCCGCCTTAGCAGGCAAAGGAGAGAGCACCAACAGTCATTTTATGTAATTGCTTTAGGTTGCCGGTCCGTACAGTGGCATAGCACTGCAGTACAGAATGCTGAGAGGGTTCATGATGATGCAAGTCCTACTAAGCTGAATTCACTCCATGTTGATGCTGAATTTGAGGAACCGTGTAAAAGGATGATTAGAGAAATGCGATGTATTTCATACACTTGGTTCTGTCCAAGAATAAGAAGCTTTTGGTATAGAGCTTGTGAAGGGACCTGTAATGGCTGTATCTGCCTTGGTGATTCCAAAATCCTAATGCAGACCCTAAAGACAATCTTTAATGTAAGGACACAGAGACAGAGAGGGGTGCAGGTGGGTCCTGGTGATCTGAACTGGGGGGGTTGACACAGCCCACATGCCCATGCAGCTGCTTTTCAGCCTGGAGATACCCAGGACCAGCTCAGCTCTTCCACACGACTACTTACCATTTCTTGTGGGGCAGATTACATTAAGATGCATCTCTAGTGCCATTCCGTATCTGAGGAAGCGTGGATGTCTGTTCAAATCCATTTCAAAGCTTAAAAAAATAAATTTATATTTTCTTCATGATGCTTTTGTTTGTTTGTGCTGTCTCCTGTTATCTCCCTTGTCTGCTTTTTGTGACTCAGTGGAAAATCATCTCCTGTGATGGCTAACAAACAGCAGGAGGAAGGGAGAGCTCACTTCAGTAACTCATGACTATGATTATTTTTTTCTTCTTTGGGGGATTTAGTTTATGACTCTCACTAAACTGTTTACAGAAAGTTCGACAGCTAGGCAGAAAGTCATTTGCAAGGAAACTGGGCTAAATTAAAGCAAAAATGTTCGTTGGTTTCCCAGAGGAAAAAGAGCTCTTCTCTCTAATGTCTGTGCTGTTCTTCCTTTCCACCCACATATTGGGGAAGTACAAATGCGATAACAGGGAGCTGAGCAGGGATGAAGACTGCATGAACTGTAGCTGATCTGGAAAATGAGGAAGCTCATTTATTGACCAAAACTTTTTGCTTTTTTCCAATCATTAGTTTGAGATCAATGAGAAGGGCACAGTCCTACACAAATCAGGAGTTACATGAAATGACAGCGTATAGCAACAACAAAAGTAATAAAATTCCTCTAATGCATTGACTTTCTTGGGTGTCCACCAGCTCTTCCCAGCTCTCAAGGAGGACTCAAAGACTTCTTTAGACATCCTCAAATAACATAGCTTACAGCATCCCATTCTGCAAGTGGAGAAACTAAGGCACAGGCAGGCTAAGTGGCTCACCCAATGTTGCACAGTGGAAATACAGTAGAGCCAGCGGCAGAAACTAGCACCTACTTTACCTGTCATGCCAAACTATTGGATGCAAGACAGACTGAGGGACAGACTCACTCTTATGCTTTTGTATTTCATCATTCCTGATAAAAGACACACTTTGTGCAGCACATGGTAAACGCACAACATGGAACCTCATACACTGCTCTTAAAATTGGCTGCCAGGAGCCCTAAACCTGTCTCAGGCTTTTGGAGGAAGAGGAGCAGCACCTCTTTCCCCAGTGAGGTGGAGGAGGCGTATTCTACCAGAATACATGTTAGAATGTACAGCCCAACTACAGTAGAACTGTAAATCATATCTTTGTTTTGTAGTTTTACAGCCTAAGGTTCCAGCCACCAACCAGCGTGGCTCCTCACCGCTGCGCTGTTCAGTGGCCAGCCACAGGCTTTGCAGGCTGAGGAACCAAGTATTGCTTGAGGCCAGTTAAACTATGCAGTAACTGAAATGATTTCCTGTTTGTAGATAAAGTGTTTGGATTTCATTTAGGGTCAAAATACATTTTGATTTAACAAAAGCATTATGGTATTTTTAATAAAACCAATTGAACAGAAAAATGTTTATGGTGCTTAGCTATTGGGCAGATTCAGTTCCTGATTGCAGTCCTTAACCTCTGAAGGGTGCTTTCCCAGTTCCTTTTAAATCACATGCGGTAACTATGGCTGCTTCTGACTATTCATTCCTTAAAAGAATGCTAGTTAAATACCAGATAAGTAAATATGTAATCAATGAGACATTTATTGAATGTTAATGCTGTGTTTAATAAGGCTTAGAAACTTAAATGGGTCATATTAAGATGTAGAGGGTGCAGAAAGGAAACTTTTCAATGTCACCAACACTAATCACAAAAAAAATCATGGGCAGGGACCTTCAAAACTGGGACATTTTCATGACTCAGGTGTTGGGGGGGGGTGTCTTTTGTTTCCTGCTTCTCAGCCTGCCAGCAAAGGGTTCCTGACAGGGAACACCTCCACTGCAGAACAGACCATGGTGTAGGGTTCACTGCAGTTACAGAGACATGAACTGCTAAGTCCACTTGAGTCCTAATTTGGGCTAGTCATGCAAGTGTGGCAGTATTCCTGTGCTAATAGCCTCAACCCGGGCTTCTGAGCTCAGACAGGGAGCCCAGCTAATGCAGCTAGATCACATCCAGGCTCAGCTGGCTCACCTTCAGACACTTTGGCTGTCCTTACATCAAGGTAGACCCTATTTATTTTCTTCAGTGAAGAGTGAGAGTGTCAGTCAATAACTTGATCTCAACAGCTGGAATGTGTAGAAAAAGTGTTACAATGCGAATTGCGGCCACAGTCAGTGCTCCCAGCAGAGATGCCGGCTGGATAGAACTAGGAAGGGGCACAAATCTCATCATTTCAATTACTTAAAATTGGACAAAACCAATCCCTAGAGAATGTGGAGAAGGAAGACTCCCCACAAGAAAGGCAAAAGCCTTACTGTGGCCTGATGCAAAAGACAGTACCGTCACCTGAGGTAAGACCATACCTGTCCTCAGCAGTACACTTGCTCCCCATATGTGGCTGGAGCCCATGGGGTGCTGATGTATATGCACTGCTGGATTGCATGCTATTGTACAGCCCTAAGTGACTGACTGTCGGGCCAGGGATGCCCCTATGTGCAAGCTACAGGCTCCCTGGAATGCCTGGTGTGGGTAAGAGATGGGCAGAGCTAATAAACCCTGGACCGTGCAGGCACAGTGCAGAGAGGACCTCCTCTGGCAGGACCCATGGGCCAAAGGAGAGGGACTGGGGCACTGCTCCCTATTTCTCACCACCTCACCTCACAGATTCATGCAGGAGCGGAGGACACCTTCAAGGAATGGAGAGGCTGGGGGAAGAAAACCAAAGGTCCAGGGAATTTATATGTTTGCTTCTTCTGTGTCTTCCCCGTCCAGCACTCTTGGCAGCCAGAGGGGCTCCTCTGTCCTTGGAAAGAATCCAGCTGCCTCTCCAGGCAACACGACAGAGAAGGTATTAGGGGCCTGGAAACTGGGTTTACTATTTAAGCTGGTCCTTTTCTCTGCTTTGCTTAGAGAGAACTCAACAGCTGGCTTTTCACTGGTGCAGCTGGGGTTTTTACCTTAAGACTAATTAGAACAGTTTCACTGGCAGTGCAAGAGCTGCACTTTTTTAGGACTTGCTGAAAAGTTTAAGATGTGTCCTGGGTGTATTTTTGCAATAGAAGCTAAATTTTATGACCATTTTTTTCCTTCCTGTAACAATAGTAACTCTGCCTTTAGCCTGGCCTCATTTTTCTAGTCATGTCTGGTCCATCTCCCATCACAGGGCTCTCTAAGTGCCTGGAGAACACATTAAAGTGAGGATATTTTTAATACTGAAGGGTATTTAACCCCTGGCCCAGCTTACCAAAAGGTGATGGAGAGTCTCTACCTAAAGGCAGTACCTTTCTAAATCATACATACTTCAAGTACAATTTAATAGGTTTGCAGGATGGATCAGAAGGAAAGAAGGTCTACGGGCTGTTATAAAGGTGATTTGATGTTCTCTTTTCTGGAAAGACACCGAGTTTGAGTTTCCCCTCTCTCTTCTGTTATGTTATACCAGGGCAGGTGCCTGGAGTTACTCTGAACTGTATTAAACAATATTCCTCACCGATAGTGTTTTGGCAGCCAGGAGGAAAGTTATCAATATATATGACATGAATATTGCAGGCCATGGGAGCTGACCCTTCAGGAAACCCTACTTGAAAGCAAAGGCTAGTACCCAATGCATTATTTATCCTCTCATGTGGTGATTACCTTTCGTCTCCCTAAATCACCTCAGCAGTTTCACTTGAAGAGGTTTCTTGAACTTCTTTACTTCCTGACCTAAAAAAAATATGCATTTTTTGTAATGGACACAAATAGCCACTGTGCTTCCCTCCAGAATGGACTGTATTTCAGGGTGAGCAGGGAGCACTGGCCTGCCAGAACTCTACAAATGTGGATGCTGTAAGTTTCGGTGAGCCACTCACCACCGTGCAGCTTTGCCAGTTCAAATCAGCCTAGGATCTTACCCTAAGCCATGAAAAGCAAGGCCAGCATGCCTGATGTTGCTTATACGGAAAATCCTCCCAGCTGAATCATCAGCTGTTTGGAGAGGCTGGGTTGTATTTGTATAACGGATGCTGCTGATCTATCATTTCAATATATTTATTCCATGACCATTCTGCAGAGCCTGCTTGTTGGAGACCCTGAGAAAACCAGTCTGAGCATAACACAATTTTCTTTCCATCTTTGCAGTTAACCATTAATAGTGACGAGAACCGATCCCCTGGCTGACTGAGCATCATCAGGCACCTGACAAGTCTTATGAACACTTTCAAGAGCCAGGCACAAGAGCTCAAGCACTTACTCATTTATTGCTTTGATATTAAAAGCAGGCAGTCACCGATACTTAAAAACAGAGTCCCAGAGTGCAGGGAAGATAGGATATGTTCTGTGTACCGAAATTGCCTAGCTTCTTGTTCTACATGGTGCTTCAGATTACAAACCAAAATCCTGGTAGAGTCCCATCTGTCTGGGAGCTTTTCTGCAAATTCAACTATGGAATCAAAGAAACAGAAAATCTTCCAGATTTCTCTATTCCAGGCTGAGACAAGTTTGTAAAAACTTCTAGAAATTGCCAACACACCTGCAGGGCAAGGTCTCTAATGTTCACCTCCCTGCTATGAAATGCAGAGCACCTTAACGTCATCAGCCCTTCCCCCATCACAACCAGCTATAAATCTTGCCCTTCGGTTGTGGAATATCTCATCATGCGGGATGCATTTTTTTAGGTTGAAAAATACAAATCCACTTTGACAGAGCTCTAGTCAGGCTGTGTTGCTAGTCATGGGCTGCGTTGCTGATATATTTGCAAAACACTGCTAGCGTGGAAATAACTTATAGTGACACTAAGCACATATTTTTGCACACTAATTTTTTGCCAGTATAGTTTAGTCCAAAATTCCCACCCTTCCCCAAGAGAAACAAGCTGTATTGGCAGTAGCATTGTTTTGATGGTAACCCTGCATCTGTACTAGATGGCTTTGCAGGCACAACTCTTCTCCCCTAGCCAGCTAGTCTAACTTTCTTGCAAAGGGAAGAATTGAAACACACAGGCCACATGGACAAGTGGCTCCGTGCAGTTACCCTTTCCCCAGGAGGACACAGGTTCAGGCAATGCAAAAGGGCAGCATAAGGTGCTCTCGCTGCCAAATAAACCAGCACTGGGGAGACTGCATCAGGAGGAACCTGTCACCAGCAGAAAAGAAGTACTGTAAATCAGCCAGTATAGGTTACTGTGATGTGGAGAGCTGATACTGCCCTCCTGAGACCCACATTTTCACGGATCCAGTGCCTCAAAACACAAAGAGAGGAAATGTGGAGGGCCAGGAACATGCAGCACTGAGGAAGCAGGGGCATCATTTTGGTACAGCCTGTTCGCAACAGCTTTCACATCCCCAGGGCAGACACCCACTCCATAGGTACAGGCGCATTGCACCATGCACAGTGCTGCATTCCTGACAGCAGTGTCAAGTGGTCTCTTTAAAAATGGCCTTCACTAGTTTGGGAACTCATTGGCAGCAGCTCACTGCCAGGAGCCAAAGCTACTAAATACGAGTGCAAACAAGCTGCTCAGGGACAGTTGAGGAAATGCTGGATAGAAACAGGGGTGTTTGGTAACTGATGGATAAAGAAGAAAGAGTGCAGAGAGCTGGAGGAGTGCTCAAGGTGGGAACAAGCTGTATAAAAAGTCTTAGGAGGATGAAATCCAGAGAAATTATGCTGGACTGCAGTAAAAAGCCCCTATTCCCACCCCACACAGAATCCTCAACCACGAATCAGAGTAAATACAGGACTTCATGTGTTGTGCTGCTGAGAGAGATCACCACGAATCAATAGCTCAGGCTCACCCACTGCAGTCTCCAGGGAAGGAGCTCGCTCACAGCCCTGCTGAGGTTACTGTGACAGCCACCAGCCTCAGTAACTTAGCGCTGAGGTGAGTTAGATCCGGCACTGGGTATACACCAAAACAGATGACGGTCATTAAGTGTCTGCCAGTACTCAGTGAAGGGAGAGACATTTCCATGAGCCTGGGAAGAATTTGGGCAGGCTAATCTTGGTAGTCTAAAAAAGTCTGTGCTGGGAAATAACTTCCATGGCAATGCCTCTGAAAGGCAGGGATGGAGGGGTTGTACTGAAGCCTTGAGCTGTGGGAGAGTATCAGGTGGAGGTGCGCAATACTACTACAAGCCAGCTCAGTACTACGCGCCTGAGCCAGAGGGTGCCTGTGCATGATGGGGGCTGCGGTCTCAAGCTGTGCCCCCTGCAGTGGGCTGCAGATGCATTCCCTCTGCCAGCTGCAGCACCAGGCAATGGCAGGAGGCTGCCTCTGGCTGCAGAGAGTACGGATGGATCGCTGGGTGAGTTGGAGCTGTTGATAGTTTGGGACTCCGGTGCGATGGAGACTCTGCAACTGCTCTGCCAGCCTTCCTTGCCCAGCAGGGATTGTTAGCAGAGGCAGAGCCCCTCAAGTCCAGCATAGGCAAGCTGTGTCCAGAAAAATAAAGCCCCCATCTGCTTCCCCGTGATCCTATTCCTACCACAGCCCATTAGAGTCTGGCCTTTGACTTGAGTATGAAAAAACTTCACTGCAGGGGAGAAATCTTGAAGTCTCTGTTCAGTCCCCCTTCCTTCTGCCTTTGATGGGAGGAATAACTGCTGCCTGCAATGACAGCTACCCCACATCACCAGGAAGCTAGGTATGGGGGGTCAGGAGGGGAATGAGGAGAACAAAATCTTCACTAGGCTAAAATCAGTGCAAAACACTAGCAGCTAGGTATTCTATGAGCCTATCTTTGCCAGGCAGCTAAAATCAAGTTCATACATGAAGCAGTGTAGGGAATCCAGAAATTATTTTGTTACCTTTTTTACTTGCTAGGATTCTGGGTGTGGACAGGGGCAGCTCTCTCTTTCCTGGTATAGGGCTGAGAAGCCTGGAGAGTGTTCTCCTTTATCTCCAAGCTGCTCATTGCAATGTCTGCAAAGAATTAATAAGACATCTGATTGACTCAAATCTATCACTGATCACAGTTTCAGGAATGCTTAACTTGATGTAAATTGAACAGTACATCAATTTGGCTGATGGTTAACCCTCTGCCAATTGTCTGGTTTTAAACATATCCCAGCTTGTAAGCAGGACTATTAGCCAGTGGGACAGCTCAGCAAAACTCTGGCTAGTTCTCCTTTCAAACAGTGTAGTTAGGAGGCTGAGTATTTGGGAGAGATGCTGTCTTTCCAGCTGTTGATTTGTGTGTAGTTACAGTATAGCCTGTTGGTTAACTGTTTAACTTACAAGAGGCAAGCTGTAATTGAAATACATGTCATGCGCATCTTGGAGTTTATATTCACCTTAACAGGAAATGTGGGGTCCTTATCCGTGGCAATGGTACTTCTCCAGGGGGATTGCCCAGTGCAGGCACTGGCAGCTGGATGCTCACTATAAGCATAATTCATCCTGAAAGAAATGCAAATAATTCACTTAAATCAAAATGCATGTCCAACCTATGTGTGGAATAAAATTGTCTGCTTTCAGTCCTTTTCCAACAAGCCATGAGTTTTTCTTGAAGCTATTTCAAGCTGGAAAGTGGCAGAGAACAGAGGCAATTCTGTGCTGTTTCTTTGGTTAAAATATTCAGCCTACCCTTGGATAAAAGCCTCCTGCTTAGTGTAATGGACTGCAACTGTGAGTTGCAGCAATCACCAGCTCCAAATCACACACCTGCTGTTCACCGTGCAACTCGTGTGGCTTCAGAGGGTGAAAGTGTAAAGCATCATCTGGCAATAACACTTCAGGGTCGGAATAGCATGAGACCTGGATTAACAGGTAATGAGAGGAACGATTCTATTGCATTTGAGGGAAGCCAGGATGGTGACTATTTCTCATTATTTCAGCAAGTCTCTGTGCGTGAGGGACCCAACAGCACTAATGCTCCCAGTTACAACAGCTGCACTTAGATGGGAGGTCTTATTGTTAGAAAAAACATCAGCAAAAGACATCAGCCACAGTTTTTGACACGCGCTGGCTGTCCCTTCTGTGCCTGGCACTCCCATGTCTTGCCGAGAGCCCCCTCCAGCCAGGGGTGAGGCCTTCATCTTCGAAGGGCTTCCTACAAGCCGGTCTCCTCCGCCTGGGCCCTGCTGGGGTGGGGGAGTGCGTGGCGGGGCCGGGCTGCCCGCCCGGTCCTGCCGCTGCCGCTGCCGGTGGCTGCAGCGTGGCGCCGTGGCCAGCGGGAGGCGCTGGTGCGACACGACGGCTCGGCGCCCCGCTGGAACGGGGGAAGCGGCCGCTCCGCTCGGTCCCGCCTGGGCTGGGGGCAGCCGGGCCGCCCGCCGCCGTGCGACCGCAGGAGAAAGGGCGCTGCCCGCACCGCCCGCGGGGCGGGGGCATTGCCGCCCTCCAGCCCGTGCTGCCTAGGAAGGCTGTGCACTCCTGGCTTAGAAGGGAATTTGAGGCAAAAGGCAGGGAACTCAGCTTCTGCTTTTTTGTTTGTTTCATTGTTTTTTTGGAAGTTAAGGTGGATTAGCAGAATTTGAATGTTTTTTAACAAAATCCTGGGCAAAAAAGATACTTCCTTTTTTCTTATATTAGAAGAAAATAAATTGCATTCCATCCAGCCTGGAAAACTGTAGTGTGATTGGAAAACTAGGAGTTGTGGTTATCTCAAGAGAGCAGAAAGAGTTGAGGAGGTGAGAAAAGGATATATATTGTGTGTGTGTGTTCTAAGATTCTGTTTGTGGTGGTTTTGCCTCGATGATCCAACTCCAATAACTGTTTTGGAGGATAGCCACGGCACTGATGGAAGAAAGGAAAGGTGTTTAATCTGACCCGGCTCACAAACATCCTTCCCAAGGGAGGTCTCCAGTGAAATAACAGAAAGAGCAGAGCTGAGCTTCCTTGCCTGGGGAAGGCAGGAAACTGGAAGTGGGGGACACGGAGAAACAGCTGCGCTTCCAGTCTTCCAGTGTCCACCCTAACGCCTTCAGAAGTGCAAGACTCGAAGGGCCGGTTGTCGTCCCCGGACAGAGAACCCCGCGGGGCGGGACCGTGCCCTGCCGCCAGCTCCACCGCCTCGGCGCTTCCTCTCCCGGCGGTTGCGATGCCGGGAAGAGCCGGTCCGCACCGCGCGCACCGGTGTGTGAGGAGGCGGCGGGGCCCCGCACGGCTGTGCCCGCCGCGGCCAGAGTAGGAGGCGGCGGCGGCGGCGATGCCTACAGTCGGCGGTGGTCCCGCCCGGCAGGGAGCCTCGGCACCGGGCCGCGGGGTCCCGGTTTGGTCCCGGGCGTTACGCTCCCCGGGCGGTGAGCTCCGTGGCCCCGCCAGTGCGCCCACTCGCACGCCCGCTGCCTGTCCGCGTCGCGGGCGGTCCCTTCGCGCAGCCACCTGCCGGCTCCCGGCCCCCGGTGCCGGCGGGCTGCGGGAGCGGAGGAGATGCCCCCACCGGCGTGGGCGCCGCAGCCGCCTCGCCCTCCCTCTCCCTTTCCCTCTCCCCCTCCCTCGGTGTGCGGGCCCCTTTGTGCTGCCCGCAGCGGGCAGGGGGATGCGCCGGAGCCCGGCGCCCCACCGCAGCGCGCACGCTTCCCGCGGGCGGCCGCGCCGCCCCCCACAGCCTGCCGGACGGGGCGCCCCACCGCCAGCGGGCCCGGCGCCGCGCGGGGCATCGCCGCTTTAAGCGGAGGGCCACACCGGGAGACGGGGCGGGCCGGGCGCGCCCCCCTGGCTCCCCCACGTGGTGTGGGTGCCCGTGCCTGCCGGCCGCCGGCAGAGCGGGGCGCACACAGCGCGGGGCTGCCGCCGGGCTCGCCCGCTGCCGCTCCCCGGGAGGCTGGTCCGGTCCGGCCCGGCCCGGCGCCATGCGCCAGCGCCGCGCCGAGCGACCGAGCGGCGGGGCTGCACCGCCGCCGCGTCCCGCGGCAGCGGCGTGAAGCGGCGGGAGGATGAAGCGGGCGAGGCGGGCCGCGCCGGGCCCCCTGCCCGTGCTGGGGCTGCTGCTGCTGCTGGGAGCCCTGCCGGGGCTCTGGACGGTGCTGCTGCGGCGGGAGGAGGAGGCGCAGCGGGAGCGGGAGCCGGAGCCGCGCGCGCCCGCGGGCCCCCCCCCGGGGCGCTGGGGCTGGGGGCGCTCCCCGGCGCCGCGGGGCGAGCCCGGCGGCGGCGGGCAGAAAACTTTCCGGACGCTGCTGGCGGTGCCGGCGGCGAAGGGCCGGGCGGAGCGGGGCAGCGAAGGGCGGTTCGCTGCCGCCGGCTCGCCGCCGCCGGCTGCCGCCGGGTCCCCGGTGGAGCGGGGCATCTTCTGGAGCCGTGAGCTGGAGGAGCAGGTGCCGCCGGGCTTCGCGGCGGAGGAGGCGGCGGCGTGGCTGTCGGCCGCCCGCGCCGCCCGCGTGGCCTCGCTGGAGCGGGGCGGCTGCGGGCGCAGCTCCAACCGGCTGGCGCGGCTGTCGGACGGGAGCCGCGCCTGCGTCCGCTACGGCATCAACCCGGAGCAGATCCAGGGCGAGGCGCTCTCCTACCACCTGGCCGGGGTGCTGGGCATGCAGGAGCGGCTGCCGCCCATGGCCCTCGCTCTGGTGGAGGCCCGCGGGCGGCAGTGGGAGCCGGTGCGGGAGGAGCTGCGCGGCTCGCACTGGGCCGAGGGCGCCGTGGTCAGCCTGACCCGCTGGGTGGACAACCTCACGGCCGTGGTGGCCCCCGCGCCCTGGGGCGCCGAGGCGGGCGCTGGCCGGCGGCTGCAGCCGCTGTCGGCGGGGGAGCTGGGCGGCCTGCCGCCGTCACAGCTGGTGGAGCTGGTGCAGTGGAGCGACCTGATCCTTTTCGACTACCTGACGGCCAACTTCGACCGCCTGGTCAGCAACCTCTTCAGCCTGCAGTGGGACCCGCGGGTGATGCGCCGCGCCACCAGCAACCTGCTCCGCGCCCCGGACGGCGGGCTCGTCTTCATGGACAACGAGGCGGGGCTGGTGCACGGCTACCGCCTCCTCGCCATGTGGGACCCCTACAATGAGCCGCTGCTCCGCTCGGTCTGCGTCTTCCGCGAGGGCACGGCGCGGCGCGTCGCCGAGCTGCACCGCCGCCGCAGCGCTGCCGCCGAGCTGCGCCGCCGCTACCGGGCGCGGGAGCCGCTCTGGGCGCGCCTCGGCTTCCTCTCGGAGCGGCAGGCCGAGCTGCTGCAGGCCCGCGTCGACTTCGTGCACCGCCACATCGCCCACTGCCGCGCACAGGCCGCCGTGCTCTGACGGCCCCGGGGCGGGCGGAGGCTGGCGGCGAGGGCCGGCCGCCCGCACCGCCCGGCTTTGTCTCCCCTCGGCGGCAGCGCGGCTTCACCTGCCCCGGCGGCCGCCGGAGGCGGGGGCGGACCCTGCCCGCCCCCCCGGTGCTCGGTGCCGCGGCCGGGGGCGCCGCTCAGGCCGGGGTGCTGCCGCTGGCCGCCTGCCGGGGCTGCCCGGAGGGGCGGTCAGTGCGCGGCTGTCAGCGTCCCTGCGGACGCGGAGCGCGATCGGTACAACGACAGCCCGGCTCCGCTCGGGGCTCCGCTCCCAGGGCTTACAAATCCGACAGGATTCGGCAGCTCGAGCACTTTCCTTAACTCTCCTGGTGCAGTCGCCCTCCTAAGAGGACCCTTGGAAAGCTGTCGTCTTTGTCTGGATCGGGGCCGACTACCTTTTCCTTCCAAAGGAGGCAGGCGGAAACATTTTTTTACATATTCTTCCTTTTACAACGGCATCTTGAAATATGGCTATTGACATTCACAGACTGAGAACTGAGTGCACCGTAGGGGAGCCCCTAACTAGCAAAACTGCCCTATTTATGAAGCTGGTTTGTTACCGATTTTCTCTAACGAGAGTGAACCTTTCTGCTGTTTCTTAAATCTTGTCAATGAGAAGGGTATAGGAAGCCCATATTGCATTAGATCTTAGTCTTTGTTGCGGATGCATCGAGTTAAACTTTTGATTCTTAAGCGTTTGTTTGTCATCATCACTGTCATCGTTTCGTCTGACCAGTAAAGTAACTGACTAATGGGTGACACAAGAGGATCTCCCCAGGTTTTACAAACATTGCCGTGTGCTAAGACTGACGCAATAGTTAAAGTGGAGGAAAAACTGTTTCATGCACTTTACTTTGACTTTTTAATTTTTTATAAAGAAGACCTTTTTATTTTACAAAGTCTGCCTTTTATGTACATTATATATGTTCATAAGCTTTTCTGTAACATACTAAAGAAACTGATACTTCAGTAAAGTGTGTTAATGTTTTGCCTTCTTTGTCCTGAATGTTTGTCTGAGCTTTGACAGGGAGGTATGCACCCCCTCGATCTTCCCTGATGGGCGATGGAGGCCAGCGCTTCCCAGCTTCTCACTCCACTGAATTGAACAAAATTTTACTCGTTCCTTCAGAGGCAAGGAGGGATAGGGTTAAGCTTTCAAATGCTACCCTTCTCAGTCTCTCTCTTTCCTAGCTGTTGTGTCACCAAAAGGGCAAAAGGTCTTTGAGTAGCTAAAATAATGTGACTGTTGCATACTTCAGCTGAATAGACTTTTGTCTGGTTTTTTAAAGCTTGAAATGAACTGCCTTGGCTAGCACTGAGATAACCGAAGCAGTTTGTATGAGCAAACTGGCATAGATGGTGTGCGTCTAGCTGCCGTTAGCCTCGTCGGGTAATGGGACTGGGAACCAGCCTCTTAACACAGGTCAAGTGTTACTGTATCAGAAACATCTTTGGAGGTGGCTCTTTCTTCCAGTGGGTCCTCTCTTCCCATTTTGTTTATCTTTGCAACGGGGGTTGAGGCAGAACTGAAGAACGGGAAAGCTTTCTGATCTTGCTAAAATAGTTGGTGGGTTTTTTTCCTACAAAAGTTTTGTTCTAGGTAGGGTGAAGCAGTAGCAGTGGGTGTACAAAATAAAATATCTGCATCTCATTTGCTTTTTTACATGTACCAGTATTCATAGAAGAGGCCATTGTATGGCTCGAAATACAGCCAGAATAAGGACAAAGGAAAAACTAATCCTCTTTAAACCCCACATACTGGTATATATCCTGTTGTAATCAAACAGCAGCATAATCACTTCTACATCTGGACAGGCACCTCGATGAAGGCAGCAGAGCAACAGCATGCTCGCAAGTAGGTGCTGTCTTCAGTATGTCGAGCACTAACCTTCTCCCGTACTCCAATGTGTATTCATACCTGCAGGAGGTTTTTGTTAATAATCATTTATTTAAATCAAACTTCATATATTAACAATTTTCTTTGGCCATTACAGTGTTTTCCTTTTTTTTTTTTCTTTTATAGGACAAGACAACGGTTTTACAAACAACTTAAACTTAATGGTTGATTAGTTAGCTATATTAGGTACTGCAACTGTGTGTATGAGTATTTATTTTAAAACGTACCAGCAGCCTCCAAGACTAGTTTTCATTCAACTGCTTAACTGACAAGGCTCTCTATTGAACCTGTATTTATAGTTCACTGCATTTATCTTTCCAAACAATGCACAGAATCCCATGTGACATTCCTTTGCCATTTACATGATAATACACAATTTAACTGTGTAATTCTTAATTCTTCTTTAGCCTTGCTTTGTAAGTGGAATGCAGCAGCTCTTTTGCATTCACCTAATGAAAATACATTGAAATAATAAACTGCTGGCATAAATTTTAAACCACTGTGAAGAGCAAACTGCTGTGCCACAAACACCTAAGGCTTCATTTCTGTTTAAGTACTTCTATAACTATGGCACAACTGTGGTTTTGAAGGCTAATGGGAAATAAATCTCCTTTGTAATGTCTTTGGAGCTGGAGCCTATATAATTGCACCTTTTGAGAAGAAACATGGTATTCTATTCGATGACTGGTAACTACCTCAAGTTATATATAGGTTATGTGTTCAAAAATGGCTTAGTTGTAGGTTGGTGTGAAACTAGAGATGCTGCGCTAGAGAAGCGTGCCCTAGTGGGAAATGTGTTTGCTCAAAGGGGATGGAGAAAACTAGCTTGGATGGATGATGATACTTCACTCCATTGCGTTTTATTCTGGTTCAGATCATCTGCTTCTGTACTAGAGAAAGCTCTGAATTGCCATCACAGTAAGGAAAATTTACTTTCTTCCACGTGATTTCTTTAAGGCAAACAGTGCTTTGTAAATTGGTGTTCTGGTACGCTTTTTGCATGCCATTTTAGCTGTATATGCTGTCTGATGTTTGATCGTCTTCCTGCAGCACCAAGGAGTGAAACTCTGTTTTTGTAGTATAATTTCAATGACACTCATCTAACTCTGCTTTCTTCCAGTGCAGTTTCTTTTGAGTTACAGTGATCAGATAGGTAAGGAAGGCCATTGCTTATTGGAGAGCAAGAAGGCATTAGGACCTGGAAGTTGTCAGTAGAAGGTTGTTCGGGACCGCCGGATCAGCTGGTTCTGGCTGTGCGTTGCCTGAGGCTCGGGGGCTGTGCGGTCCTATCGGAATGGTGCTGCGGGGGTTAGGCCTCACTCAGCGGAACACTCAAGGATGCACTTCCCACTACTTTTCAGAGGCTTTCAGTGAAGTACGTACTTACAGGTTGGATGCACTGGTGCCTTGGTCAGGTGTGGGCTGTTACACAGGTCTGAGTAGAGTCTTCAAAAAGGTTTGAGGAGGGTGGGGGTTGGCAGCGTGCTGTCTGCCCAGATTCGAGACAGGAGGTCTGGTTTTCAGCTCTGTGGAGATCCATGTGCTTAACTGATAACACTAGCTTCAGGGGGGGAAAAAAAACAGGAAAGAAATATCTGGAGGGTGTTGTAATTTGAATGCACTTCATTCAGTCCCATATTTCTGTATGTTTCCCTGATTAAATTCAGAATGCCTCCCTCAGATTTTTTTCTTTCACTGGAATCTAAGGAGGCGTGTAGGGTAGAGCGTTGTTGCTACTCCCAGCTTGACTTCATAGTCACTGGGTTGTTACCTCCAAAGCCTACTAGTGTGAAGGGAGGACCGAGTTCACAGTTTCTGAGAACTGCCTAAGGGGTATCCAAATTGCACTTGCGGTGGCTACTGCACCCCCAGGGAGCACCAGGACAGCAGGGCCTGGGTGAATTCAGTGGGGTTTCCACTGAGTGAAAAAAGCAACACCAGCGTTTGCAATGCAAATCTTTGCTTTTGTTTGCTTGCACCTGAAGTAAATTCAAATCTGGATTTATTTTCAGTGGGGATTTCCCTTTGAGAATTTCCCTCACTGCTTGGGAAGCTCTTCCCAGGCACAGTCCCCTGCCTCCCACACAGAAGCAGCAGCCCTGGGATGGAGCCGAGCTAACTGCCGGTGCCACACTTTGCTGCCCGACTGAGGCTGTGTCAGCCCATCCAAAGATTCGGGAAATAACTCAGGGCCAGTGGAAGACAGTGAAAATATAGCTAGTTACACTTTGTCTTACTGGGCATACAGCACGCCCTTAACATCACCAGCATATTTCTTGTGGTTTGCTTTCCCTTTGAAGTTTGGTGCGTTTTTTTTAACGGTAATAATACTTAGAATTTTCTCACTGACATTACTAGGTGTTCCAGGGCTAGCTTGGATATGAGAACATATTAAGACTTAATCCCATTTTGCATATTATTCCTATTTTGCAACCACAGCATAACATTTAATCACTCCTTCAGAGCCGCACTCGCTGGGTTGAATGTGGCGACGTTCCCACGAGAATGGGCTGGGCTGCACGGTAAGCAGCGCCGGCCACTCACCCACACAGCTCCTGCGACTCTCCATGACCTAGAAAACCTTTCACCTTGCTGTCTCAGGTGCTCATGTAGCTCTCCCCACTGAAGTAATGTGCGCTCATCTGAGCAGAAGTTACTTCCCAACATGGCGACTGGGGTCGCCAACACAAAGAGTACTTTGTCCTGAACTAGCTGGTGTTTTAACATTATCAGTCCCACCCTCAGGGACCGATCAGTTTGACTCAATGTACTTTGGATATGGGGCAGGAACAAGGTGTTATCCCTGTAACTTTCATAACCCCCTCTTGTTCTGTGACTTTCCATTGCCTGCTCCAGGTGGAGGTGCAGGGTGAGCTTACGGGAAAGAAGCAAGCACACGGGCCTGCATGAACTGGGACTACTGCTGTGTGCAGGTGGGGAAGGAGCTGTGCAAAGGACAGAGAGTAATTCCATCTGAAAGCAAGCCAGCGCTGCACTCAAGGGAAAGAGCTCCGGCTGGATTATTTGAGGATCAATGACAGCAATAGGACAACAAAGCGGGTCTGTTTTGAGTGATCCTGCTATTTAACCACTGGGTTTTGGGTTGTGGGTTGCAGTGCATGTGACACTCGGACCATTTCTGCAAGGAAATAAACCCAAGGGAAGACTGACTGCAAAACGCAGCTATTGCTGATGCAGGAAAAATTGAGCAGACATCCTGAAGGCCCAAACCACTCCAGCTCCTATCCCAGAGAGGGAAACGCAGGTTGGGGCACTTCAGGTGGGATGCAAGCAGAATGCAAGCTGGGGAAGACTAAGTTACAGCATATTGTAATACAATTAATACAGACAGATTTAAATTGCACTGTTACATGTACTGCCAGAATATCACCATACTTGTCTACCCTCTGTCACCTGGGCTTTTTAAAGTGTCACACAGTGTCAAGCCAGTCCTCAGTGTCAAGTCAGCAGAAGGTGTTTTCGAAGAACTAGTCAAAGCCATGAAAATTCCTAAAAGAAATGGATTTAGAGGCATTTAAAAGTTGGTGAATTCCACTCCAGGTATGTCTGCAGCAATGGGACATGTTCAATGAATTTGTGTGTGCCACCTTGCAAGGTATAGAAGGACACAGGGACAGAGGGGAAAGCACAGAGAAAAGGACAAAGAAACAGTTGAATCCTTGCAGATGATGGGGATGGCAGTTGGCAAACATCCTTTAAGGAAATTGCATGGGTGCAGAGGCAGCGTCTCCCCCGTGGCCCCTTTCTCTTCCTTCTGTGACACTTTCCTGCAACAACCTCTGAAACCGGTCTTTTCTAGGCAGCCTGTCACAGCGCAAGGGGAAAAATGTGTGTACCAGAAGGCCTTTGGCACTTGAGTACAGGGGAGCTGCCCTTCCCCTGTGTAGACCACTGGTAGTTTGTGATCTTGAAAGCAAAGGCCCATTTTCAAAACCTGTCATTTAATGGTTTTGTTATCTGATGCGTTTCAGCCTGCATTACATTGCATGTGTTCAATAATTTTTACTGCCCTCAATATTTAAGTCAACCCATTCAATATTATTTACCAAAACTCATGAAATGTTGAAAATCTTTTTACTTTCCATGTTATGAGTTGTAAGCAGTTAATTAAAAAACTCCATTTTTGGTGCCATAAAATCCACATATATAATTTAATATCCAAGTATGTAACAGCCCAGGGTTTCCCATACTATTTGGATTGGGGGATGCTGTCAGCCTTGAGGCATCCTCAGAGCTTACACCTGCAGCTGTGCAATGGTGAGGATTCAGAGATTTGGGGTCAGTGTGGTTTTGGGTGAGCAGCGAGGTTGGGAGGGTCCCCTCACTGCTGCCACTTGCTGCTCCTCATGTTCCCCAAAAGCACGTGCAGGAGTTAAAATTACTGTTTGTCTGTATGGACTGAGCTGAAGCTGATTTTCCTCCTTTAACTGAAATGTAGCTGAAGGGCTTTGTTCCCAAAGGTATCTCACAGAAAAGAAAAGGCAGCTGTTAAAGTGCCCATGTCTGTGTGCCTGCCCCTCCAACCACCCCTCCATTAAACTCCTTCTCTCAAAAGCCTTCCTCCCTTGTGGCTGGGATCTTAAAAAATGCCTTGCAATAAGGACAGACAGGCTTTTACCTCAAGTGATACTAACACACTAATGCAACCCCATAATGAGGTAAGGAATTAACATGTTTTATATCAGCATCTCCAACCCCAGCACGAAAGAAGAGGGGTGTATTTCTGCGTATCATATGTTTCAGTCAGAGGAGTCATCATTTTTTAATGTTCCTGTCTTGCCAGGTTTCCTTTTTGTGTCCTGCTGTGGGGGAAAGGGCATTAATAAACTATGGTTTAAAGCTGCCGTTGTGAATTTTTTTTATCCACACATGATTCCTTGTAGACGAGCTAGGAGTCTGCTCACAGAATTTAAGTGATTGCAGTTAGTCAATTTCCTTTGGTTTAGCTGGGTCACCTTCCTCATCACCAAAGTTTTCAATGCCCTTTAGTATGTTCAAGATAAGGAAAATTAATTGCTTCCTTTGTTTTGTTAAAAACATACAGGATTTACCCATCTGACAAAGGTGGGTTTTTTTATTTTTAACAGTGCAGTGCAAAATCAGGTGGCATACATTATGGATGAACCTGCATGCAAGGATCTGGAGGATATTAATGGTATTTCCTTTTACACCAGCTACTCAGCAAGGCACTGCTCAGTGGAGATATTCCTGGTTTGATAGCCACCCGAGATCTAAACCAGGCCCTCTGTTTGCAATTTGTTAAATGCAAGGAACCAGCTAAATTCTATTCTGATTTACAGCCCTGTAGGGGTAAAAGCATGAATTTGCTGCAATTTGGCTGCAAAAGGTGGCGGTGAATATATCTGCAATGAGTATTATTTAAGATATGCTTTGTCTCTCTTTTAGAAATGATGAGGGGGAGTGACAGTGGTGCTTCTTGCTCCTTTCTTTGCCAACTGAGCCAGCAGACTGCCGGGAGCCCAGCTAACCAGAGCCTGCTGTGAGTCAGGATGACAGGAGGTTTTATGAGCTCCTCTATCAAGGAACATTTCAGGTTGTGCCAGAAATGAGGCAGTCATCTTCTGACTCATAAAAACAATTACCTGTGTAGAAATTTATCAAAAGTAGCAGCAAAGAAGAAAAAAAACCCCAAATGTTCAAACTGGTAATGTCACACTGAGTCCAGCTATGTTATTTCCCAGGCTCATTAAAGTGATTAGCAGATAGCATTGAGTCCTCTTTCCAACAACGTGGAACAGTGCAGAGGGGGACAGAAACAGCCTGGGGAGCACCACAACTACGCAGGATGCTGTCCAGTGACAGAGTCCGAGGCTCCCGAAACTGCAAATGCCAAGAGCCCAGTGCAGTCATTTACCCTTCCATTCAAGCCAATGCAGAGGAGCTGCTAACCAGGCTCTTCAGGTGCCTGGCAGCTGTAGAACAAAGGGCCACAACCCATGACTGACAGTTTTCTTACCAGTTTGTAATGCATGGAGCTGATGAAATGTCTGACTTTCCGAAGATGAGTGGTTGGAGCTGATACAGACTGGTTAAACTAATGCTCCTGGGTTAAGTCTCCTGTTTTTCTGTAAGAAGAAAACCAAACCATTTCCCTTCCTTACGTTTCTATTTGTGATTCAGATGATTAAAACTAAATTAGAAAATTAATTCACTTCTCAGTGAATAGTCTAGATAGTTATTTTACTGGCATTTTGCTCCTCTAGGCAAGACACATAAATGAGGCGGTTTGTCATTATTGAGGCTTCAGGCAGTTTCATTTTCTAGACCTCTCCCACACGACCAGGACACTGCAGTTAGTAACTGTACTGTAGAGTCTACAACCACTATTCCTTGAAATTAAGCTATTCCCATAAAATTCATTAAAATTATTTCTTCATATATAAAAGAATTTCTTCATATAAAAGAGAATATTTAGATTTTTTCTTTGTGACTTTCAACAAACCGGGCTACTATTTTTTCCTCTTTCAAACTGTCAGGTTTAGCTCCTTCATGCCAAAGGGAGAGCAGACAACTGCTTCATGTGGCAACATATATTTCCTATAAAACAGCATGGCAATCCCATCTGTCTTAACAGTGCTTTTGGTGACATCAGGAAAGCTGTCTCTGATCAAAGAGGCGTAGGATGGGTATGTTACACACTGAAGTATGGATCTAAGGCTTCGTTGCTTCATGAGTGACGTAGCTATGCTTTGTGAAGGTGTGGGCAGTTAGGTTAGTACAAAGATCACGGATGCATGCGCAGTGTCAGCAACTGATGTGACTCAGGACACTGGTGAGTGCAAGTGTCAGGCTTGCTTTGGCCTGGGGAGAAGAAAACCCTCAGAATCAGCCCCAGAACAGCCATCTCCCCTCTTCCTCCTTCACCTCTCACCCTCTTTGGTTGAAAATAGATCTTTAAGCAACAGAGCAACCCAAAGCATGTTCAGACAGGATCAAAACAGGTGGCCTGGGAAGCTGCAAGATCTGTGCTAACCCCACTGCTGATGTAAATGTAATTCAGCCGGCAACAGCAGAGTGGCAGCTGGCACAGGGGCAGCGCTGGGCTGGGATCCTCCCGGAGCAGTCACCCTGTCTGCCACCAGCACTGTGCCACAACTCTGCGTTCTGGCTGGCCCCAGGCACAGCCAGCCCCACAGCTGTGGGGCCACGCATACTATGGCACCGGCTGTGCTAGGGGACAGGTCTTGTTTGACACAAGTAGGAAACTCAATGCCTGATTTCTAGCAGGTACGAGTGGCATAAAAATAAGTGAGTCTGTGTATTTGCTAATGAAAGGTACTGCCTTGCTCCAGACTATGTGTTTCTCCCTGCCAGGACCATCCTCAGTATTTCAGCAGCCAAGACTGCTCTTGAGACACAGGGTTTGACCTCAGGGCTGGGTAGCAAAAGCAGAAGGATCCATTAGGAATCAGGGAGAGGCATCCCACAAGCTGAGGCTGCAGCTGTGTGCTGCTCAGCTGGGGTTTGTGGTCCCTGCCGGTCAAAAGGCTGGGACAGGGGCACCTCTGAAATGTGGGGGTGGGACAGCTGCTTCTGCAAGTCAGTCGGTGAGTCCAGTCAGCAGGAAGGAACATGCTCCAGCAAATTTGTCTGTTTTGATGGCACTTAAAATGCTTAAATCCTTATTTATGACACCCTGGTGCATTTGAGTGCCTTGCCTTGGGCTATATGGTAATGAGCAAATGCCACATCTGGAAAGGGAACTTGAGCATATTGACTCCTTGCCCTGTTAAAACCGCTCAACTCTTCTTCTTTACCATCTGGATCATTTTTGCTCTTATCCTTGCTTTGCTGCACACAGGTTCTCAGACACCGCTGAAATCTGCACACGCTGATACATGTTATACCGTGCACAGACAAGCCTGATTGTCCCGTGGGGTGTGCTACCTCTGCTTTGCTACTCTGGGGCAGGAAGACCTACCCATACTTACACCTAGTGCCCCAGAAACACCAGCTAGGGTGGTAAGGAACAAACAACATGATGAAATGATGGAATCATTTATGATGAAATGCAAAAAAGTGTTTTCTTCATTGTAATTTTTCAGTCTGCTGTCGATTTAATGATACCCATCCATTTCTTCTAATTCCAGCGACTATCGCTATGTTCACAGTCACCAAGAGAATTTCTTCTCAGAAAGAAAATGTACTCACTGAACAACTTTAAAAATTATTGTGCCTGATATGAATTTCTCACAAAGCTCATTAACATTTCAGTTCTCAGTTTGTGAAACAGCTGAAAAATACAGGTGCCAGATGGAGCCTTTTGTGCATTAGAAACGACAGGATTTTGACTTCTAACATTTCAGATGTGTACACATCTTCCTGAAATTGTTGGGAAAGGGCAAATATAAGAAAAGCATTTACAGCATCTCCATACGACTCACAAGAAGCTGAGATGTAGCATGGATAGATAATAATAGTATTAATGCTTAATGATAATGACATGAACCATTCAGAGAAAGCAGTAAAATAAAATAAAATAAAATACTGATGATGTTGCACTAGTGCTTTGGACTCCTGCAGGGCATTTCATGATGGATTCGAAGCACTTTACAAAGATGAGTTAGGCATCACAGTGCACTTGTAGCAGGTCTCTTGTTGCCCTTATGTTACAGAGAGAAAGACAGGAATGGAGAAGCCAAGGGCATGTTGCGTGACGCTGGCAGAGCCAAAGCACCTAACTTAGCAGGAAAACAATGCAAGTGATGGGTGAGCTCTAGAAAATATTGCATTGAAGGTGGAGGTAAGCTAAGGCAAACCTCACACAGGAGCTGCCAAGACCTGGGCACGAGTTTTCTTCTGCTAGCTGTGCTGTGTGGGCTGCAGAGTGCTCTTATGTCAGAGGTGCTCTTGACACTGTGGGCTGGTGGGAGCCTTCACCATCTGCTGTGGGCAGGAGGGGCCCTTGTTCAGGGTCCCTCAGGGGACCCACTTCCCTCAAGCTGGCAGCTGGCGGCTCAGGCTGCCCGTGCTGCTGCTGGGAGCTGGCAGAAAGCTCCCTCCTGCTGCTTGGCTTCCCCTGTGCCTCTGCCCTGCCCGGTGCTGTGTTGCTGCTCTCACAGGAGCAGCACAGCCACATTGCAGAGTTCACCTTTTTTCCCAGCAATGCCAGGCAGGCTTCAGGCTAAAGAAAAGGTAGTGCAGGTCTGGGATTATAGTTACAAACCTCAGGGTCGTAACTGCAAGTGAAAGAAAGCTGTGACATTATTATAGCCTGTATTTAATGTCATATCTTTGTCGGTCTTATATTTCTCCCAGAGTCCTTGTGTGACATGTGCCTTGAAGGGCAGTGATGTGGATTTAATGGAATAACCTGACTGCAGGCACTGCTCAGTATCCAGATGAACTATTTCTCTTTTCCCCCATATTTACACTAGATCTTTCTGGTTTTAATGAGCATAAACGTGGCATCAACAGCTCACATGCCTACATCTGTTGTCTTCTGGGATCCTCACCCAGGGGATATGGCTTAATACACAACCTTAAAGTATGCTGAAAATCTCCAAGGTTTTACCCATCAGTGCTGTATTAACTGCACAAATTTTCTGTTGAGACTATGGTCTTTTCTGCTTTCCTGTCTTGGCTAGCAATCAGCTGGAGTGTCTTTGGATAG
The DNA here is from genome assembly GCF_017639655.2 of Falco naumanni. Lineage (NCBI taxonomy): Eukaryota > Metazoa > Chordata > Aves > Falconiformes > Falconidae > Falco > Falco naumanni. Next base: position 48,683,499 of record NC_054060.1, on the reverse strand, counting down.
ATTATTAACAAAGGACCAGGAAAAAGCTCTGTGCTGATGAAGCCTTTCAGGCCAAGCTCCTGCTCCTTAGGTACCATCGACTCAGGAGTGTCAGGCTTGCAACGTGCAGGTACGAGTTTGCATGGTGGTTACTCTGATGCAACACACCGACCCCTCTGGGGTTGTCTCCAAACTTGCTTGTAGTAAGCAGCACCCACTACCACCCTTCAGCTGGCCTGACCCCGCTCTTGGGTTCCCCTTGCCTTAGCAGGACGCACAGCCTCGCAGCGCGCCTGGTTCAGAGCCATTCCTGAAAACGCAGAGCATTAAAGTTGAAATTTGAAACTGCTTGATTGGAGGAGTCAGTGCAGCGCTATACATTAGCATAGGTATGTGCACTTACGGGGGACACAGTAATGGCTTAGAAAGATTCGGGATTTCAATGCTCATTTTTCATGTGGATAGACACACAGCTAGGAAATTATTTTTCTACTGCATTGCTGTTGGTGTAGGAATTTGCACTTTTAAAAATGTGGATCATCATGATTGTAAAATTAAACCATACAAGAAATGTATAGTTGTATGCATTTTACTCACTCTGTGATTGTGTAAATAAAACCCTAGGGACACAGCAGAAGAAAATCAGGCAATTTTATGCTGTTGACTACCTAATTTAACTACTGTTCAACCCAACTTCAGAATAACTGGGTTTGGAAAAAAGAAAATATATATACCTTTACTAAGACAGAAAAGTAATGAGCTTAAATCCTTAGATGTAGGTGAGGGTTCTGTAGATCATTAGATATCAAACCCAGTGCAATCACAAATGCCACCTAGTATTAGCAACCCTTCCATGGCTCAGGAACACAGGAAGGACTTTCTTCTGATTTAAACCACTGCAGCTTGAAAACTGATTTTCTAGCTTTCTGCCAGCAGAAGTCAGATCAGAATCAGGTTTAGAATGTGATTAGTCCAAGATGTAAATATTTGATCTTTCTTGGTGGTTTTGTTTTTTGGGGGGCGGGGTGGGTAACTTTTTTCTATTATTACTTTTTTGAGAATGGCTTGTTTGCATTTTTGTCTGTTGAAGGTTGGTGATGGCTCTGTTTGCATTAGACTGTGGGTAGTGTCAGCTGAAATAAGTCTGGCATTCATATGCTCCTCACAGACCCTCAAGTTTTGCTCTATCAACACTTTTCTTAAGTGCATTGCATTAAGGATTCTGTATGACAGGTTTGCACTGGAGGCAAAGGCTGTTCCCTTCCCCCCTCCCCCCCTTCCCTGAAACCCCAAGTCTTTTCACATCAAGTATTTAATTTTCCTTTGTTCAGGATAAAATGATATGTAAAGTATGTGTTGCCATGGATGCAAAACTGAGAGCCTATTGATCCTCCCCTTATCCAGGTAGATTCCAACCAGGATATTTAACATCAGAGGGCACCACAGCATGGATGGCAAGAAAGAGACAGATTGGGGCAGGAAGAAGCAACTTTAAAATTTAAGTTCCCATAGCTCAAAAGTGCCTTGTGGAAATAAAGCAAATCTTGTGCCCTCCGGGGGGTTGCTGGACTTGTTCTCCCTGTGCTTGGCACATTCCTCTGCCAGCACTCAGGTTTTCCCCCTCCCTCCTCCATGTGCCTCCTACCATGCAAATGGCATGGATCATTCCCATTTCCCACCCAAACCCACTCAGATTTGAGCTGTGCCCCAGATAAGCCAATTTTTGTGTATGCTGCAGATTAAGGAGCAGTGGCATTTTAAATACTGCGGGAGAGTGGTGTGAAGATGAATGTCTGAGAGTGCTGCAGGAGGATCCCCGACTGCTGAATGACCCAGCAGGGTCAAGTTGCTCATCCATCTAGGGCAAGCAGGTAAGGAGAGGAGAAGACACAGCTGCTCACAGCTCAGGGCCTTCTGGAGGTGACACCTCTGCTTCTGTGTTTTCCTCTTGCAGCAGATGAGGCCGTGCACCCAGTTTTCACGAACAGCACACGGGGTAGTGTCTAGCCGTGGGCAAGAGGCAATCATCTCACAAGAGCACGATCATGCCAGAGAGGGACACAGAGGGTGTAGGTATAAAGAAATACATTTCAAAAGTGGTTTACAATGTTCACCTAACTTAATTTCAACCCTTTTTTTTATACCTATTGTATTTGTCGTGGCTTCATATCCTTTCCCTGCAGCGGCAGCATACTTACATCAGAACATCAATTTGCCATTGTAATTACATTGGACCGTAGCCTCCACAGAACTCCACTAAAATAGTTTCATTTAATTTTGTCTAAGGAGTGTAGCATTGCCTCCATAAACTTGCACCAAGGCTGGCTCATTTTACTTCAGATTATCTTTTCCCCACAGGACTGCATTATTATGGCCTGCACTTGCTCCTTGTTGCCGAAAGCACACACTTTAACCCAGCTCGGGTCATGAGCTAAATGCCTTTTTAGGGCTTTTTATATTTTTTCGTGGGGCGAGCTGTGCGTACTTGTGGGCAGAGTACTCACCCTCAGAGACCTGCTCAGCAGTGCCTGCCGCATGGCAGAGGCCAGGGGAGCCTACAGTCGGTGAGCACTGAAGCTGAATTAGCTTCTCGTTCAGGCAGCTCGATGTCCCTGTTACAGGGGTGGGGGAAAGGTGAGGGCATATGCAGGAGCAGCCGGGACCATCGCTTCCCTTGTTTCCAACAATCACCCTGTTGTAGGACCCTTGCTCCTTTGTCATTCATAAGAGCTACGGCAGCAGAAAGGCACTTTCTTTTTTCTAACTGAAATGAGCTTTAATAAAGCTATTGTATTTGATCACTGGCTAAGGAAACAATAATTTAGCATAATAGGAAAAGATCATTAATGTTCAATGAACCTAACACTCTGCTCCAGTTTTCGCTGCCCTAGAGAGATGGAGTAAACTCTTCTTCCTTAATTGAAGACTAAATAGGGTACATTTCATTTCTCATTTCCAGCACTTTTTCCAATAGGCTTGTGGTGTTCACTAATGCGTGCTGAAAGGGGTGGACTGTCTGGCAGCAGGGGAAAAATTGGGTGGGAGGATTTAGAGCACATAAAAACTAGCTTGCTCTTCATCAGATGGCTCTCTAGGGCCTTTGGCTTCTTTCTTGACAAGCCTCATTTCAAAAGCCCCCAAGGACCATGCCAAGGAGCTGCAGTGGTCCATTATATTGCAAAATAGTGAGGAGCAGACAACAGTGCTGAGGGGACCTCAGCACCTACAGCAGGGTGCTGCACTGCTGATTTCTTTAACAGGGGATTGCCTGGGGTGAGGAGGGGTTTCTGAGCTGCCGGGTGAGCGGCTTTCCTCCTGCCAGGGTCAGATGGAGGAGTAAGGGCTAGAACTGGTGTCCGCGTGGCATTTTGACTGCAACTGCAATTTTATGTTGAAAGCATGCTGATAAACGCTCACAGGCATAAGGCTTGCGACACGGCAGTTCTGAACCCAAACGCCACGGCGTGCTCCCGTGAGTGCACCGCCACTGTGCTTTGCAGCACAGGAAGCCCAGGGCCACCTCTGTCCCCACTGATCGCTTCAAACACTTTAGGGCCATCATTCACAGTCACCACGCTCACTTCAGCTACCAAGTCCACAGCACAGTTCCCATCCTGAGCAGTCCCCTCACATCCTGAGCAGTCCCCTCATGTGGGTGGGAATGCGCCTTGTGTCCTTGTCAGTACTTTTGGGTGTGAGGTTGGCTCTGGCTGCCAGAGCTGGTGTGAGAGGGTGCTGTGGCCACATTCACCTGTGCAAGACAAGGACCCGGCTGCGGGCATTGCTGTCTCAGCGCTGCCCAAGGAGCTGTGCTGGATCTGATAGACTAAAATGCGGGAGCACAGCTGTAACGAAACAACACATCTGCACAGAAAAGCTGGGACACGGCTAATATCGTCACGTTAGCGTCTGTTTAGTGCAATAAAAAAAAGGACGCTGCTAACAACTGTTTTCTGCCAAGAGCTTTTCTTGATGGATTTTGCCATTGGAGAACGCACCTTCCTCATCCCCTGCTGTGCAAGAGCAGACCTAGAGGGCACGGTGGTGGGGGATAAGCCACTAGAAGCAAACTGTAGTGGTGCTGCAGCGGGGACTTACCCCAAGGAAATAAGAAAAGATTTACACCGTGTACGGCTACACTGCCTCACATTCGTGCCAGCCATCGCTGGTAACAACCATGCCAACTGTCCTGATAACTATTAACAATAAGATTAAGGATAACATTGTTCCACAGCAACAGCGAGTCCCTGGTGATGGAGGGAGTGATGCCACTGAGGGAGCTCTGTGGGGGGGTGCGGGTGTGGGGGTGCACGGCAGACACCGGGGGTTAAGGGCACGCTTTGTGGGGCGGTGCTGGGCTCCGCCGGGCCGCCTCCCCGCCTCCCCGGCCGCGCAGCAGCTCCGCCCGCCGACCTCCGTGGGCGGCATCGCCGCTTTAAGGCGCCGGGGGGCGCGGCCCCGCCCGCGCGGGGAAGGCTGGGCCAGGCCGGGCCCCCGCAGGGCAGCGCCGAGGGCGGGGGGCGCCGGGGGCAGGCGGCAGCGAGCGGCGGGCAGGGGCTTCGCGCCGCCCGGGCTGAGCCCTCCCGGCCCGCGGCGCCTGTGCCGGCCGCGCCCCGCCGGCGCCCCGGGAACGGGCTTTGTCCGCGCTGGCGGTGAGCGCCGTGGGGGCGCCCCGGGCAGCGCACCCCCGGTGCCCAGAGAGCCGGGGGCAGCCTGCGGGGGCGCGGGCCGGGCGGCAAAGAGCGGCGGGGGACGCGGTGGAGGGGAGGCCGGGGTGGTGAAAGGCAGAGAGCGCCGGCGTGTGCGGAGGGAGAGTGCCTCCGGCCCGGGGCAGCGAGTGGGCAGCGACCGGGCGCTCCCGGCCTGTGGCTCTTGGCAGCAGTGGCGGTGCTGGGCTCCTTGCTGTCGGTGCCACCTGGCTGGCCTCCCCTGAGCACCTGTCCCTAGCCTCCTGCCCCGGCAGCCCGGGAGGCAGCTGGACATGCAGCCCTCTGGCCCGGTCTGGTGGCACCTTCAGGGCCGCTGAGGAACCTGGTGCGTGGTGCCCTCCTAACCCTGGCAGGTCTCGGGACGTGTCTCCCAAGAAGTTGCTTGATGGCTGCTTTCCTGAGTGCCCAATGAAAGTGTTCCTTTTTTGTGTAAGAGTGGGAGGCTTTTAAATCACAGTGTTAATTTTCTAGCTGCTTAAATAGACATGGCAGGGGGAATATTCAGAGGAGGCGCTGGGGATTGTGAGTTCATGACTCACTTGACAGTAACGTTATTCATTAACAGACAAAACAGTGGAAGAAGCCAGTGCTCATCCTGCTCTCCTGCATTCCTTCGCTGACCTATGATTTGGGAAGTTCCTCCTAAACGGCTGTGCTGGTGAGGGAGGGGAATATATTGGTTCAGGAAGTTTGTTAGCAAAGTATTAGTCCTCTTGCCTCCAGGTTGCTTCCAGCTGTGATGGAAGGCTGTTGCCATGTCATTGCAGTAGGAGCTGTTGGTAGTGCATATAAAATGTAGCCTCAGCTGGCAGTGTTAGCAAAAAGGCTACCAGTGAGGGTTGTTTTTTTCCCCAACTGCTAGATTAATTGGTCAGAAAAACTTAAATACTGTTATGACTTGGCATATTTTGTATGTGAAGTTGGGACTTCAGTCTCCCAGGTTTATAAAAATGGCTCCTGTTTTGTGCCTGGGGCCCACTGTGACTTCAGTGGAAATCAGACATATTAAAGGTTCAGAGAAATGAGAGCTGCTATCTAGGGGAACAGAAGAGACGTAACTTGAAGCCTTCTAGGGAGTAGCTTGTGGTCTTTTGCTTCAGGTTCCTCCTGAAGATCGTGGCTTTCCTTTTTTGTAAAGGAAGTGTCATGCCATAGGATCTGCTCACACAAATAAGGTTGCTAGATAGCTGTAGGTGGTGGTGCTTATCCATGTCAAAGCAAACAAAAAAATCCAGAAAATCGGGAAGGAATATGGCTAGCAAAGTTTAGTTTGGTCTCGAGCTTCCATGCTTTTGGAGGAAGCAAGTATCCCTTCTTACGTTTTGTGCTTTGGTTCAAGCTGCTGCTAAAAGAAAGTACAGATGCTTGAGCCCTTGAGACAACTTCACCTTCCTAAGGTTTTCCCTGGAGGCTGGTTTGGAGCAAAGTGGTCTCTGGCCAGCTGGGTGTTGCAGTGAGATTACTCACAGTCCTTTCTGTCACTGTGTGACCCCCGTGCTCCTTGCAAGTTGTGCAGAATCTGCCCTTGGTCCATGCTGACCCTTATTTATTTTATAGTGTATACAGGTTTAATTAATTGAATGTTACTGATTTATATTTACCCAAGTCTAATCATGATGCTCCTGTCTCTATTACTGAAAAGATAAATACTTGCTAGCTAAAGCTTTAGTTTCCTTGGAGTACTATCTTGAAATGAACTAGCAAGTTTGTGTTCATCATGTGTCCTGCTGACACCCTCGCAGGTGCATGGTACCTGGCTGTACCACCTGTGTGACATGGCCCTTGGCTGAGGGCACTTGCACAGGGGAAAAAACTGTTATGAGTTAGAAGTTCTTTGCAGGAGAGCATCCACATCTATGCATCAGTAGGCTTCTTGCTGTGTGGAGGGAGCTTGGGTCAGGTGGAGGCTGAATAAGATGAATTAGTATTTGTGTGTACTTCAAATTGTTGCCTTTGTCTAGATTGGAAAGGCTTTAATGGCTAATATTTTTTAACACTGGGATGGAGCACATTGCCTGCAATGTGTGTGTATTAGCCTAAAGGACTTGCCTCCTGCCCCTGCAAAGAAGTCCCCCTATGTGTTGCCATTGTGCCCACTTCCTGGTTTATTAATGCAAACCAGGTGGGACAGTACTGTCATCCTGCAGAAGAGCCATATAGCAAGGGAAGCAAAAAGTACAGAGGCCATGCCGATCAGTGGTCAGAACTGTGGAGCTGCCAAAGTGGAGCCAGGCCATGGCTGAAGCTGGAGTCAGGTGGAACTTGTATATAAATCTGTTTTCGTGTTTAGTGTCTGCAGTGTCTCTTGAGAGAGGGGGGAAAAAAGTTGCTGTTTTCTGCCTCTATCAGTCACTTCAGGGGGGATGTTAATGGCCTATTGGGATGCTTCTTGGCTTGTTTAAGTAATTCTGCCTTCTGTCTTGAGTATTAGTAGTCCCTCAGGACACTTGACACTGATGCTGCTGAGGAAAAAAGTAGCTATATGGAAGCAATCCTGCCAGCAAGCCATATGTTAGAAGTTTATGGTTTCCTTGTTTGGTGACTTGGGGCACCTGTGTGAAAACATTGTTGCTTTTGATTTTTATCTCTTGCTGTTCTTCATGCTTGTTATGTCACAAGCTGATTGCTCAAGAGAATTGTGCTGCCCAAGGTGGAGGAGACCTAGGAAGTCTAGTGACTGGCACTCTATAAGCATCGCAAGACTTAGAGTGAGAAAGGAGGGTGAGGAGCAGGGGAAATTTATTCATTTCCATCTATGAGAAACCAAGTACATGTGAAATAGGATTTGGTTTTGTTTTGTAGCCGTCTGGTAAATGGAATTTTAAAAGGGCTCTTCAGCAGTGGGATGAGTACAGTGAAACGAAAAAGTCTTGAGGTAGTGGTAACTGGTAGTATGGCTAGGAAACATTCTCCTGCATCAGAAGGGATGCTGGAGTCAATCAAAGGTCAAGGGGTCAATCAAGGTGCATCCAAAACCCCCCACATTGTTGGTACTGTTGTTGAAGCCATCAGTGCCCTTGTTCCCACCTCCACTTGTCTCCAATGATACAGTTAGTTTAGCCTGGTCTTTGCCCGACACTTGCTTTGGAAGGCTTCTTTACTAGCACTGACCATGCCTGTTGGTACCATGACACATCCCTGGACTGGAAGATTGGGACCATGGCTAGGTAGGATATCTACACCACTTCTTTGTTTCCAGTTGGGAGTGGAGGTTGGAGCTGAAGTGCCCAATAGCAGATGGTTATGGTTTGGTGTAGCTGTCTCTCATCCCTGGTGGCCATGATGGAGGGTGGTATCAGGATAAAGCAAAAATAGCAGCAACTTAATGTCAAAATCCAGTAGTCTCGCTAGTATGTGCAGTGGATGGCTAGGCAGAAACACAAAGAGGACCTCCTGAATTCTTCCCACTTTTCAGTGTGTGAACAAGAGGGAGTTTGTAAAGAGTAGTGTCCGTGAGGGGCTAGATTTGGAAAAGAGCCTTAGTCTAAGTATTGCATCTCCCAGCTTTAGAGTCATCAGGCAACCACTGTTAATACCAAATACTCTTCTGATGTAGGACCTAGGCTTCCTCTGTTACATGTAAGAACAGTTACTGCCTGAGAAAGCGATTTAGGAAAGCCAGATCCATGAGGTCAACAGACAGACATGCTTGGGAGAAATACATAGTTTAAGCTTTATCCTTTGTCTTTGGTGCCAAGGAGATCACCTATTTCAGCTTGGATATACAGCAATGAATCATCGTCTTTTTTTTTTTTTCTCCTGTATTCTGACTGATACCTAATTATTTATGCAGAGAGGAGGAGATTTTGAGTCCTGCCTCAGAAGGGCCAGCAGACCAAGAGCTGGATCACTTCTCTTGAAGAGGACCTGGCTTCAGGTTTATCAAGCAGACAGCATCACTAAGCCTGATCTTTGTTAGAAGGGTGCTGGCTGTGCAAGACAAAGGAATCAGGAGAGCATTGCTTCATTCTGTTTTACATGTGGCCTGCCTGTGGCAAAGGCAGAAGAATGGTTCAGTGGATGAATTAGGTGGGAAACAATGTACAGGACTGCTGCCAGGCTCTTTGGGCTTGAAACTTAGGTGGTCTCAACGCTAAAGGGGGAGAAGAAAGGAAATCTAAAGTCTTTTGCCGGCAAACACTCAAGTGTCTTTAGGATTAGATGGGAGGCTGAGGACTGACGTTTTGGGTATTGGCATTTGAATGGAGGTAGGAGTGTGTTAGTTGTTAAGTAAGCCACCTTCTACAAGGTGTTAGGACATTTTTTGGATTCTTTCCTATTAAATGCCATAGATAAAATCAGAAAATGCTTCTGGAAAAAGCCTCCATTGGACTCTTCCTCAACTCTTTCAAGTTGAAGCATCTTTCAGCAAGCTGCTGCCTCTTGTGTAAGAGCAACAATTTTTTGCAGGGAGTAGCTGAAGCAAAGGAAACAAATATTTCAGGTATTCCTTAAGAGTCTCACACTCTCTTTCTTTCCTGAAGCATGACTCCTTGATTTCTTCCTCAATTAGTACTTTAAAAATCTCCTTCTACTCCAATTTATGAATAAATCAAAATAGAAAATCAGAGTATTAATTTATCAGATACTCAATGCACATTCTGGAGAGCAGATTTAATACCTGTACATGCAATGACTGAGTGGCCCCCCCAAGCTCCTGAGCCACTGGCTTTGGTGGTGGCTGTGGAGCATCCAGGAACATATCTCATAGCCCGACTTCATTAACAAGGATGCAAAAAAGCCATGAGAAAAATGAATTGCCTGTGCAATTGCATTGAATTTGCGTTCTAGCAGGTTTCCCAGTTCACTTGGCAGCTATTCTTTCCTCCTTTTTTTTTTTTCTTTTCCCAATTCATGCTTGCTTTCATTTTTTTTTCATTCTTTCTTGGTCCTTTTGACTGAACAAAAGCAGTGCCACAAGGGCAGGCTAATGTATTCATAGTTTTGCTGCAACTTGGCTGATAGAATAAGCTGAAAAATTGCTGCCTCCCATTGTTTACTGAGAACCTTTGTTGTGCTTTGTAGAGTTGAGATGAGTGCTGTCTAGTGCCCTCTGCTCCCCATCGTTAAAGAACAGAGTCTGCTGCACTGAACCTGCTCAGGGTGGAGATGGTGGAAAGGCTAAAGTTCAAGTTCACAGACCCAAAAGTAAGTTACAGAAGTGATTGCTTGTTTGAGCATTCACTTGCTTGCTCTTGGCTTTCATTCTCCTTGATCTAAGCGCAGTGTATTGTTAATGCCTATCTGAACATTGCATTAAGCTCTAATTAAGCCTGCCAATCAAAAAAAAACCCCAGAAAGCATGCTTCTAATGTGCCTGGTAGTAAGTCATGTTTTCCCCCTCAATTTTCTGACTACGAACATGTAACTGGTAGGTATGGGTTTGGTTTTTTTCTGCTCTGAACTGCAGACAAGTGCTTAATGAAGGTGTGCCACAGTGTTTACATTAAGGGCTAGCTTTCATTATAAAATGGCTTTGGACAAGTATCACATAAAAGGTCCAGATTTTGCCAGGCTGTAGCTAAGGTCGTACTGGAGCATTGTAGCGAAGTCAAAGTAGTTCTTAGCTTTTCATGCAATGTCAGAAAGCATGCTAAAAGTAACGTGATCAGGAGGAGTGAGTATGACAGCTGCCTGGAAGGCCTTTCTGGAAATAGGAGTGAGGGTGCAACATCTAGAGTACTGGATCTTCTACCTGACATTGGAGCAAGAGCCACCAATGGTTACAGCTACTGTAAATCCTGATTTGCTAACCACAATCCAAAATGGAAGTATTAGGTGGTGTGGCTTTGGAACTTCCACCGAGGCATTGGGAGTGAGGAAGCTAGGGGGCAAAGCCACCATCTAGTATTACTGTTTTATAAACAACCATAAAAGAGGTAGCTTCTAATCCGCAGCATGTTTGTAAAATAAAGCATATTGGTAAGATTGAGATTACAGTGTTTTGTACAGGAGACTTTTCATGACTGTAAGGAGAAACAAGTTAGGATCACACATTACAAAAAAAAGTCCCAAACCTCAAAGTCAGTAATAACCTTCCTTTCAGAAAAACACCAGAAGTTTATCTGCCTTATTTTAATATAAAGTGAACAGGACAAAATAATAGCAGAGAAACTAGAGTGACTAGCCAAGGTACCCCAATAGGCTTTTCCCATCTCTAACCCTCAACATTTATTTTCCTGTGGAGCATGATGATGGCTTCTGCCTTTCTGAGCTGCTGAGTCACATACTTTAGTGCCTGTGAAGTTTGCATCAAGTGTGGAAGTTTGTATAGCAATGGCAAGCCAATGCTAGATATCTGAAGGGCTGTGAAGGAAACTTGTGACTGAATACATGCAGCTCCCAGATAGGCTGTCCTGGCTCATGGACCTTAATAAGAGATCACAGACTAATTAAGCTCTAATGCTGTGGGTAAGGAAGGCTGACAGCTCTGCTCTAGCCTGACCCATTTCTCAATGTGCTTTTGTGCCTGTCTGTTTTTTTACCCCTTCCTTCCCCTGCTGTATTCCTTATGGAACATCTGCCCCAGCCAGGAACAAACGGCAGCTTGTTCTCTGGATGCTGCGTCCTTGTCGGCATGCTCAGGTCCTGAAATCCTTCCGCCCTTTGTTCCTCTGCTGCTTTTTTTCCCCCCATCTACCACCGCCAAGACTTGATTAATCCAAATGCTGAAATCCCACAGGTGCTGTAGTTATTTTTAGCATTAATGTTACAGCTCTGCAAAGGGTGGATGAAGATTTATGATTTTTTCTCCTGCAAATCTCGTGGCCTTTCCTTTCTCTGCTATGAGTTGGATGATTTCCAACACACACACACACACACACACACCCCAATGGCCAAAATTGCCTTTTATTTCTTTAATTAAAGAGCTGCGAGGGCCAGCAGTCTTGCTTTGTGACTGTGGGGCAGAGTGGGTCCCACATCTCTTCTGGAGTTCACCACATATAGAATTTCAGCTCTTGTTTGCAGTCATTAAAACTTCATAAATCTTCATCCTGGAAAGAGCCTTTTTAGCTCTTTCTGTTACAAGCTGGGAGAAGAAAGGTTACTTAGGCATGTGAGCACCCAATCAGAACTTTCATGGTGGAAATTTGCTTTTTCTTCTTTAATATTTTCATTCACTCTTCCATTTCTTCCTGCAGCTGACACATCTGTGCTTGACTTCAACAGGCACAGAATTTGCCCTTGTTGAGGGAGTGGGGAAAGATATTTTTTTTTCAGTAAGAAATATCAAGAATCAGTTTGAGTCTCTCTTCACTTGTCTCTTGTGCATTACTCTCCTTCCTGGGCTCTGCAAGTCCAAGCACAATTGAGATGTTACAGTCTGACCAGGATACAGTCATTCTCACAGATTATTTATTTTTTTTCCAAGTCAGGCATGTCGTATATCATAGCTATTTCCTGGCACACCTAAGCCTAGTTTCCAGTTTATACCCCAAAACCCACTTAAAATGAATTTAATACATCAGGGAGGCAGCTGTAATTACCATGTATTTTCCAGCACATGCTTAGGCATGCAAGTGTGCCCACCTGTGCCAGCTGGGAGCTGTTGTTTTCTCCCTGTGTCCTGTGCCTGTTTGCAGTGTAGCTCCCCACACACTGGGAGGGCTGTGCTCTAGGTCTGTGTGGGCACAGAATGTTCCTTGACAGAATCAGGTCCCTAGGAACGTTACTACTATCTAAATTATTCTGCTTTTCTGAAAGCAAAATTTTTTTGGTGCAACATTTTCTAGAATCTGGATTGCTTATCAACAATTCGTAGTAATGTGCCTTTGCAGCAATGCTGTAGACTTTGGGAAGTTGGGGGATTTTGTGGCTCACAGCAGCAATTGCCATGTTAGAGGATCGCACCTTTTTCCCTACCAAGCAGGTTTTCCAGTGCGGCAGTGAGCAGCGTGGCTGTGCTGTGGCACCAGCCATTGGAGAGCTAACCAGTGAGGGGTGTCTCTAGCTATACATTTCCCTATACAACATGAAATCAATATGCTGAAGCAATTAACTAGACTTCATAAACTCCAGCTGGCAAGCTTTCTGGAGTCTATTCAAAAAGGCCGCAACAGTTCCTGGGTTGCCTGAGAGGGAAATAAGATCAGGGCATTTCTTTTGTTTTAACTTGTCAGGAGGACATAGGCCAGCTGAAACAGGAGACTATTTAATGACCTTGTTTCAACCTCAACATAAAACCAAAAAGAAATTGAGACATCTCTATATTTTCTTCTGTTCAACAGTTACAAGTGGAGAAATCAATCTTTTCAACATCTGAATAGGATTAAAAAACTGCCCTTACTCCCTGCCATCGCCTCTTTTTGGTAGATATTAGTGAGTGGATTTTGGTAACTTTTTGTCTGGTAAATGGTGGTTCATTTGCCTGAAGAGCTGAATGAGGCAACGGCTGTTTTGACATGCAGAGCAAAGCTGTCAGGCTCCTTTTCCCTGTAGGCAACTATACTTCATGTTCCTGGTGCCAGATAATATTTGACATTTAATTTAAGACCTTCAGAGCCTGCATATAAAACTTTACTATGATAATAGTGATAAAGCGGCCGAGTATTGTATTTGACAGTCTTTTCTTCCTCTCTCCTGGTTCGTCCCCATGCTCAGTTTGGGTTGAAGGATCTGATTTGAATTAAGGAGAGGAGGAGACTTAACTCTGAATTTTTATGAATTGAGGAGATCTGACTTGCAGATAAAGATCTAATAATGAATCTTATTTTGGCTGTGAGCCCTTTCACTGGCTCGCTCCTAAGACACCAGGCAGAATTTATGCAGAGGAGAAGGAATGGGTGAGGATAGTGTCAGCAGAAGAGAAGGACCTTCTGTTCGTAATTCATCCAATTACTCATCTTCTCACAAAGTAGCACACACTGTATTGATCAGTAATGCATTTCCCACAGAAAAAAAATAGCACTAGTAGTATCGACAAGGCTGTGTTTGTACTGAGGAGGAGATAACTGGATTTTTCTGAAATCACATTGAGTTGCATCGATGTTGATGGTACTGTAGTCTATCCTGTAGGCAAAAGTAGGTCAGGCCAGTGGCTCCTGGAGGAGAGGTCAGGGATACCATGGCAGCTTGTCCCCCTTGTGGAGAATGAGCCGTGCTTCCTGCAGGGTGTGATGGAGGAGCAAATGACAGGGACCATATGTCTGTCTTTCATAAACAGTCAAACTGGGTAAGAACTGAGGTGGTAGTGCTGGGGCCCTGCATCAAGTCAGTGGTGCTTCGTCCATGCAGTTCCCCTCCCTGGTGTGCTTCCACAGGCTGGCGTGTCCCGCTTGTGCCTCTCTGTAGCAGCAGGAGATGGACCTCATGGGGTCAGTGCCTCAGAATCTTAATTCCCTGTGTTATTTTTCATGCCAAACATACACATGGTAGCTGTCCTGCCCTCTGACTGCATCCTGAGTCCTGGAGAAGGCAGGCTGATTTGCCCAGCAGTCTTTAAATCCTAGACAAGGTGGCACAGAGATGTTCCCTGTCTCAGCAGGTATATGGACACAGTGGAAACTGAGCTAATTTTTTCCCCCTCCTTTTACCTTCCTCCATTTAAGAAATACCCCGTTACTGGGATCAACAAAACTGCTTTGTCACTTATTTGGCTTATTTATCAATGACCTGGATGAGGGGACAGAGCATCAGGGAGTTTGCTGATGATACACAACTGGGAGGAGCGGCTGACCCACCAGAAGGCTGTGCTGCCATTCAGCGAGACCTGGACAGGCTGGAGAGTTGGGCTGAGAGGAACCTGATGAAGTTCGAGGCAAGTGTGAGGTCTTGCACCTGGGGAGGAACAATCCCACACACCAGTATGGGCTAGGGCTTGACCAGCTGGAAGGCAGCTCTTCCGAGAAGGACCTGGGAGTGCTGGTGGGCAGCAAGTTGCCTGTGAGCCCTTGGGGCCAAGAAGGCCCATGGGACCCTGGGGTGCATTAGGAGGAGTATGGTTGGCAGGCTAAAGGAGGGCTCTGCTCTGCCCTCATGGGGCTGTATCTGGAGATCTGTGTCCAGTTTTGGGCTCCCCAGTTCAACAGAGATAAGGAACCACTGGAGAGGGTCCAGCAGCGGGCTACAAAGATGATGGGACTGTAGCATCTCCCTTATGAGAAAAGGCCGAGAGAGCTGGGCCTGTGTAGCCTGGAGAAGACTGGGGATCTTATCAGTAGGGGTCCTCAATCTGGCCCCCGGTATTTACAGAACACCTGGGAACATTGTTCCCAGGGAATTTTGGGGGGGGAAACCAAGCAGCCGCAGATGGCTGCCTGCCACTTCGTCTGTGCGCCGGCCCCCTGCTTAAAAAGTTTGAGGACCCCTGATGTATACAAATATTTTAAGGATGAGTGTCAAGAGGTTGAGGCCAGACTCTTTTCAGTAGTGCCCAGTGACAAGACAAGGGGCACCGAGCACAAACTGTAATGCAGAAAGTTCATTCTGAATGAGGAAGGCCGCCTTTACTTTGAGCATGACAGAGCACTGGAACGGGCTGCCCAGAGAGGCTGTGGAGTGTCCTTCTCTGGAGACGTTCAAAATGCACTTGGATGTAACTGTGCAGCCTGCTCTAGCAGGGGGTTGGCCTAGATGATCTCCAGAGGTCCCTTCCGACTCTGTTCTGTGATTCTGTGTTAGCTGAGTGGGAAGAAAAAGCCATGGTGAGCCATGCTTTTAATTTAGAGGTTAAAATATCAGTCATATGTGTTGGAGACAGTACTTGTGCTACTGCTTGGTAGATGGTAACTAGGAGAGTAATTCTTACAGGGAAAAAAAAAAGTTTTACAGAGTCTCTGGGATCTGACATGCTTCTCATGAAGAAGTTACATACCCAGTCCTACATCAGAGACTAGAAAGAACAGGTGAATGGTGTTTGAAGTCTTCCAATTTTGAGTGGGCATGGCACAGTATGGGGGAATGGATATTTTTTTTCTGAGGAGAACAAACATTCTACATCAGGGTCTAAAAACAGTGCATGAAGAGGCCCAGCTCCTTGTGTCAGTTGCAGCCACCCACTTCCTCCTTAATTGTCTGGACTGCACTTGTTTCTCTCCAGCTTTTAACAGTTGATAAGACAGCTGTTTAAAAACAAACAAATAAATATGCAAAACCCAAACAAAAACAAAACAAAAAAACCAAATAAACCTGAAATTGCCCTGTTATTCTTGGAGAGTCCTGGGGCTTATGATATATGTGATAGAGAGGGTGTGCA
This sequence comes from Falco naumanni, assembly GCF_017639655.2. Classification (NCBI taxonomy): domain Eukaryota; kingdom Metazoa; phylum Chordata; class Aves; order Falconiformes; family Falconidae; genus Falco; species Falco naumanni. The sequence continues at coordinate 48,667,617 of NC_054060.1, read as the reverse complement.
GTTATTTATGATGTGGTTAAAGCATGGTGAAGAGACAGCTCACACAGAAGGGATAAAAGGCCACTGATGAAACGTAGCTCCATTGCATACCTATATCCTTGTGATCAAGAATAGTCAGTGAAGGCTAGCTGCAACCCGCATCGCCAGTCTGTGTCCATGCTGATTCTGCTTTTTTTGTACATTTTTTGTCTCACGATTGCTTAACCTGGATTCCAGGGCTTTTCACATCTCAGCAGGTAGAGTTGCCTGAGGGATAGCTGGCAGGGCTTGCCCTGCCTTGCTCAAACCGCACTGAGGGGTTTGTTTTGACCCACCACCACCTTTTTGCTGAAGCTGTTGCATGGAGTGCTTTGTGCTGCTGTGAAGGAGTAGCTCTTGACTGTGGCTTTGGCTTTTACATGTGAGAAATTGGCTTTGGTGATAGCAGGAGTGGAGGTGGTGGGGCTCAGAGGTGGCTGTCCGCAGCAGGTTGCAGCTACTGCCACAGCCATCCTGTTGGTGTTGCCAGAGCAGAACATAGAAACCCACAAAAAAACGCAGATGGAAAGATGCTCCTTCTTTCAAACTTTTTCAGACTTTCAAATCTGCCCTTCCCTCAGGACGGAATCGTTTGTATCTGCCATTCCCGACAGATGTTTATCTAACCCTGTAATGCAGACCTTCAGTGGTGCTATTCCACAGCCTTTTCAGGAAGTCAGCACAAGTCTGCTACTACCTTGAGCATTAGAAAGCTTTTCCAAACGTCTGTTTTAAATATTCCTTACCGTAATTTAAAGCCACTGTTATTAGCTCTTGAGTACTCCTACCACTACTACCTTCCATTTTTCATTATGAGTAACTATTGCAGGTACTTATTTCTTATTAATAAGTGGCTTGTTCAGTGTTCCCACTTAGAAAAAAATGCTTCTTACCAGACAATCTGACATGAATTCCAGTTTAATTCATTAAGTAAAATGGGGGAAGGGTTGGCAGGATCTGGCTGAAGTGATCTAGAATAATCAGCTGTGTTACTAGTTAGAAAATATATCGGGCCATAGAAGCGTTGGGTGATAGCACCATTTATGAAATAGCAAAGCAGGAAGAAGACATTTGCTAGTTTTTGGTGTAGTTGTGCAGACTGCTGTAAGATTTTTTTCATTGCCTGAGTGAGGCAGCAAAAAGGAGGTGAAGGGGCTAATGAGTTACAGGATGGGGTTTTGGGAGGGTTACCTTACCTCAGGTGCCTGCTGGTTGCTCTGAGTTTCAGCGGCTAGGGGTCCTCCAGCACCACCTGTGAGCTGTGAGAATGCTAAAATGATGCTTTGCTGGAAGGCAGGGATTGCCAGGAGCAGATGATTCACATGCATCTTGTTTATTTCTGGCTCTGCAGCTGGGATAGTGTGCCAAAAATGAGTGAAATCAAAGATCAAGTGAAGAACTCTAGAAGGGGTTTGTACCACTTGATACAGTCATTGGGAGCTATGACTCATGCAGTCAGAGATGATGCTTTAATGTTCACTCTAGACCTATACAATTCTGTTGGTGTGACTGAATTGCTAACAGCAGCATTTGCAGAGAGATGTATTTAGCTGTCTGAACTTGTGCCCCCACTCTCTTTTTGACTGATATTTGCAATGTTGGTAATAAAGTACACAGTTCTTAAAATTTATGTATATTATTCCTTTGGGAATTATCTTGAACCTTTGTTTAGTGGGGAGAGTAAGCAAGGAGGAAACAGATGAGAGGGATGCGTGGTATAGTTTATGTCCTCACTTGGAGCGAGACCTGGTTAGCAGGACGTAATGTACTCTGTGACAGTCATTGTATGCGTTAGAATATACAAATTCCCTCTGCTACTGCTTCTGCTGCACTAATAGGCAAAATGACAGAGAACCCACTGTTTTGGGTCCATTCTTAGGCAGGACAGTTAATGTGACACTCAAAACACTCACTAGCCTATTCACCTGCACTGCTAGATGCCGAGTTTACAGCTTTGTGAACTGTGACTCTGTCTTGTTATGCTATAGTCTCTTCTGCTGCCATATCTGGACTTTTAATCTTGTTCTCTAATCTGAAACATCTAGTGTCTGTGTTCAGGATCTGCTTATTCTGAAAATAAATAAATCTCCTCATGGCCATAAAAGGACCTTATCTCAACCATCAAAGGTAAGGGAAGTCACCAGAGTGCTGGGCCTTTGAGAAGCTTGAGGTGGGGGTGGGTTGCCTTGTTTTTCTAACTGATCTTTTCAACGTTAACCTGAAAAGTAAGTAGGAATCCATATGGGGTTGTAGCTCTCAAAGAGCAGGCTGCGGGGGAAGGCAGCTCACTTTTTAGTGGAGCTAAGGGTACAGGAAAATAAATTGAAAATTGGGGGACAAAGGTTAAGTGTCACAGAAGGATAAATACACTGAAAGCAGGTCCAAGGAAGCAGCAGTAAAGAAAGTAGTTGTGGGGAGGGGCCGAGAACACAGAAGGAGAGTTTCTCACTGCCAGCCCAGGAGACCATACTTTTGCTGCAGCTGCTGTACAGCAGGGCAGGAAGGATTAGGTACAGCTAATCCCATGCTGAACTCTAGACTGTGAAACTGCATGGGTCTGACGTGTGCATTTCGATGCTTTGAGTGTTAATTATAAGATGGCTGGGCAACATCACACCACAAGCTTTCTGGGCAGAGTTGTTCTTAGAGCATTTCCTTATAGGGCTTTGTTATTTCACAGTGGAGAAACTAGCACCTGCTCCAGGATTTGAAATAAATAGGTATGCTCTAGAAAGACAAAGTGTTAGCTGAGTATGTATAGAAAATTAAGTATTCTTCAGCTGTGTTGAAAAAAGACTGTTATTCATTAACCCTCGTTTATCCTGGCCAATCTACCTGGCACTCCAAGCAAGCGGCCATCGAAAGGTAAAATGCACATTGTGCTAATGAGATGCTAAGGTGTTAGAGACATTGTTTCGGAGGGAACTAAATTGCATGTTAAACAGATGAATTTGGGTATTTGTGGAGGTCTGTTCCTGAAATTGCTGAGAGGGGAAAATGTGGTTTTAATTGCCTGATTTTTATGTTCATGAGTGCCTGGACCAGGAACAGAGAAGCATGTTTATCCTATTCTGTCAGCCACCTGAAAGAGCAAGCGGGCTCGCTCTGCCCTATGTCAAGGACTGAGCAAGGTGCAAACCAACAGAACAAAGTATGAGATTCAGGAGGCATGAACTAAGCATCTTATCAGCCGTAAACTTGATGTGACCCTGCGCGTCACTCATACCAGGTGCCTGTGTCCCCCTCTGGTTGCTCAGCTCTAGTCCTTTCACAGCATCACTGCTGGAGGAAAGGCCTACGGATGAGTCCTCTGCAGTCTTGCAGTTGCTTATGCAGCTGCTGTATGCATCACTCCCTGTATTACATGATCTGTTGTTCTCAAGTGAAAACTTTCCTTTTTGTAAAGTACAGTGGTTGAAGTCTTACAGAGTTGCATCTTAGTGAGATGCATGAAATTGAGTATAAACATCCCTTTGCATAGCCAGAATTTTTTTAGAACCCAAAAGAACTGTTAAAGCTATGTTTAAAAACAAAACAAAACAAAACAAACCCCAACAAACACCAAAACAAAATCAAGTAACCATCTGCAGTTTTCCTCTTTGAGCACCCAACAAGCATACTGCCAAAGGGAGGGACAGTCTAAGAGCAAAGTAGAATTTGATGTCCTGATTGCTTGCTGATGCTGGTATGTTTTCAGTAATGCTTTACTGTATTTTCAGAGGCTTTTCGGCAAAGGCTGAGATCCTTGTCTCCTCATTAATTCCCTGATCTGCTGAGAGGCAAAGACCTTTTTCAGAATTTTACCTGGTGTGTGTAGACTGTTGATTAAGGTGGCTGTGGCATTTGGATTAAAATATCTCCTGCCACCAGTGAATATGGTTGTTAGTCAGAGGGCAGGAAGGGGACCCTTGGCTCCAAGGGGGAATGCTGTCATCCTTCACAGCAGGATACTTTCCCCAATTTGGGATTCCCAGTGTGGGTGGTGAGCAAGGTCAGGTATGGATTTGGTGGAGAGGGAGCGTCTCCTCACATGCTGTTGGTGGCTGCCTGCCTTGCCAGTAGTGGTGGAGCACAGAACTACTTTGTCAGGACAGACCCAGCAATTTCCATTTTTTTTTTAATTATATATATATATTAACGTTCAGTTATTACTTGACAGGCTGCCATTGTTTTCTGAGGAACACAAGAGAAAGGAAGTTGTTGGGGTTTTTTTCCTGCTGTTTATAAAGCAATAAAACTTGAATGGAATTTCAAGGAGTAGGGAAAAGGTGCTTCACTAGCTTGAGGGCTTTTCTCCATGACAGTATGCATCCTTTCCAGGGAGGCATCAGTGCCAGATTTTTCCGAACAAAACCTGATTTAATCTCTAATTCTGGAAAGTCCCATTTTGCCAGCATAAGGGGGAAGACTGCCTGCCTTCTTTCTGTGAATTTTGTTGTAGGCATGAGTACTCTCTAACTTCCCAAGGCAGTGCTGAATTTAATCATGCAAAAGTTGGTGACTAATGTGGTAGTCAGAAGTTGCTGAAAGTTGCAGTAGTTTGGCTGTACTGTTGGAAGTAGGTAGCTCTGAAGTGTAAGACACTGTGCTGTCACATTGCTGCCGTTTCCCTGACTGCTCAGGAAGCTGCTTTACAGTAGTCTGACTGCATACAGTGCCTCCTGCAAGACATTAAATTTAAATTCAGGTTGGAATTGCGTAGTTATTTTGCTGTCTCCCCATGCAAAGAAAGCATCTGAAGCTTCAAAAACAGTTGGCTGATAAGCAGGTGCCTGGTAAGTGCCACTGAGAAATACCACCATCAGACTGGTCTCTACTTTTTTTTTTTATCCTCTTAAATGAGTGAAGAGAAAAGCTTGACTGACAATAGGGTGAACACTGCAAATTCTCTTAAGGCATGGCCTTTATTTACAGGAATCGGGTTTTATTTTGGGAAGAACTCTGTGCAGAGGGTATTTTTGGCACTCTGTTCCAGTCACCTAATTAAACTTGTTGAAACAACAACAAAATGCATCTCCCCTGAAGCAGGCCAGAGCTTTGGAAAGCAGCCAGATTAATCTACTAAGAACAAATGGAGAAATTGCCATTCCAGGCTTATAAACTTCAAAATCTGCATGGGGTAGCACTCCAGTGACTCTTGCTGCTGTGCAGGCAGGGCAGGGCAGACCCTGGCGGGAAGAGTATGTCCCCTTGCTCTTTTCTTTTGTTTACCACTCCTCCTCCTTTTCAAAACAGTGACCACTCAGATAAGCACCTGAGATGATGCTTCTGTTTTGATTTTTAGTATTAGATCTCCACTTCCAATTCCACTGTCATTTCAATTGTCTCATAAGGTGAGGCGCTGAGCCTTTGTACCCGGCATGATGGCTGGTTAATAGGGTAAGTGCATGTGCAGCGAGCACGCCGCTTGGCTGCCTGCCTGTGCTGCTTCCTGCCTTTGACCCTTGTGAGTTTTTGCTGGAGAATCCCTGTGAGCAGTTTTGAAGAGAACTTTCCACACAGGCTTCCACTGATACCTAACCATGTTAATTAAAAGGAAACCTATAGCGTTCAAAGCTACCTAGTTGGTACCAGCCTTGTCTGTCAATTGAGGTTAACCTGTGCCAGTTCAAAGATGCTGCCTGTGGATAGTATCTAGCATGAGCTGTACAGGATTTTTTTTTTTACTGTTCTAATTGCATAAGAAATTTTGTTATTACACCTGTTAAGATCACCTCAGCTCTCTGTCCGAAGCAGTTCTCAATTGATTATAGTGTTACCAAGTCATTAGCATTTTGGCTGAAATTTTCCATCTGGGCTATCTATCTCACCATGTTATTATTATTAGGTTTTCATCCAAAAAAATGTTCAGCCTTTTCCAGGAACAAGACTAGGAAGAGAGCAGTGCTTTACATTAAAACAAGCAAGCAAACATATCCTGGCAGCTGCCTTCTCTGTGAGCTGGAGTGACCCAAATGCTTGAAAGTCAGTTTCGGGATTTGGCAGAGGGGTGGCCTTTGGGTTTATTAGTGAGCATTTCCCCTTCTGTGAGAAGCTGCCTAGTTTTAAGCCATATCATATGTATGCAGCAGCAACTTCAAAGTTTTGTTGCTGAACATTAAGGTTTTCTGTTCACTGAAAGGCTAAACCTGTCCTATCATTTGAGCAAGCAAAGCTGGGTATGCTGTGATAGTTAGAGGCAGGAGAAGGGACGGGTCCAGAGGAGTCAAGCAAGCAGGAGGGAAGGCAGGAGTGTCTGTGCCCAAGAAAGCGTGCCTTATCCTACGTCCTCTGGAGAGCAACCCATGATTGCTGTCAGCCAGGATCTTAGTCTGCTCTACTGCTAGAAGTGGTGGTCCAGCTCTTCTTGCTCCTTTAGAATGTTCCTACTGGGCAGTCCAGGAAAAATAACCCAAGTTTCCCCATGAGTCAGCTGCCTGACCCAGGTCTCCATGAGTTTATGACTTTTCATGGCATTTCAAAGGAAGCAGGAGTATGGGATGAGGAGGGACATGCCCGCTCCCCCCCCCCCCCCCCCCCAATACCCCCTATTGGATGCCTGAAGAAATCTCCTTCTTCTGATTAATCTTAATTGAAGCAATTCTATTATTTAAACATCATAGTTCTCTTTTTACATTTCCAAACTGCTCAGCCTTCCCAGTAGCTTCTTAGGAGTTCACACAAAGATGCTCCTTTCATTTGTGCCTCAGTTCTTAAAGTGAGAAGGGGACCCTGTTGGGAGGTGATGTCCTTTTGTCCAGAACACAGAGTCCTAGTATCGTTTCTCCTTTGTCCTTCTGAGTAGACCCTGAGCAGATGAGATTTTACCTCATGTTTTGCTCAGCTCAAGTGCGTGTAAGTAAAGGAGGAAATTAGATCAAAGCTTCTATTTTGCAAAGTCTTATATTCTTTGTATGTACAAGATGCAAATAAAGACAGTCTCTGTCCTGAGGAGTACTGAAAACCCCTCTGAAGCAAGGTCACACTCCTTTTGTCTGTGAATTGTCCCCTGAGCTCAAGTGTCCTTGCAAAATGCACAAAACACTGTAAGATTGATGCTCTTTGTGGGGTGACCCATGAAGGTAACTCAGACTTCAAGGGAGAATGGTGTTGCTTGCTTCCTTAGTGGTGCTTCATGTGGAATATATTCTTTTGTAAAGTAATATATACTTTTCTGTGAAAGTTGCCCAGTTTTGACCAGTGGAATACAGTAGTTACTGACAAACCACCACTTACCTGTGAATAACATCCTCTCCAAGTTTCAGCTCATTGCCAAGGACATCTGATGTGAAAATTTTTGACAGAGAAGTCTGAGTTCACAGGGTCCAGAATAAGTGCTGTTGCCTCTGCAAGCTCTTGCTCTTCTTACAGAAGAGAATCTGAGGCTGTGCATTTCTAGGACATACTGTAATGCCTGCGGGAGGAAAGGTGGGCACATTATATAGGCACTGGGCAGAAATTCCCCTTCAGAGACTGAGAAAAATTTAAAAAAGATTTCAGGAGCGCTTGTCATGTTTTGTGCTGAGCAATTGGAGAATCTGTCCATCAGAGTCATTACAGGAACTTCTTGGTTAGAAACATTTTTACAAACGAGTGCTTAGTCACTTAGTCATTCTGGTGTTTTGCTTTAAAACCTGAACGGCTCTTCATATCATCCTTTTGCCACCATTTCCTCCACAGATAAAACAAAAATCTTTGCTTTGACTGTTGTAAGGCACTTGTCACTTGTGAACTGTTGGCATTTAATTAATGGTGTTAATTATTAATGGAATCTAGTCCCATTAAATCACAACAAAATTAAAACCAGTGAGGTTAGATATGAGGGGAAAAACAATAGCATTGTTGTCCATCAGTTGCCAGTGAAACTCTCCTTGAAGGTCAGAACTGGGTAGCTCCATGGAGGTCACCTGCTTTGCAGGTCAAGTGTGTCTCTCAGGTAACTGGCGGAGAGGTTGCCTTTTGTGTGTTGTAGCAGAGTCCTGAAGATAGCCCGTGGCAATTACTATTCTGTGACTGTTCCTGGTGATCCTATTTTCAGTTCCCACCTTCAGTGATTTGTATTCGGTGATCATCTTTCTGTAGTAGATTCTCATTTCCACAGAAAAAAAGAACATTTTGTAGTTTAGCCCAGGGATCTTCTGGATCATGAGGATGTCCGTCTCTTCAAGCCTCCATGATAGCAGTGAAGACCCACAAGGTTTTTAGTCTGGTTTTGGAGCTACATCAGGGTGTGGAGCCTCCATTGTCCCTAAGGACATTGTCCCTTAGGAGCCGGGGCTGGTTACCTGTTAAAAAATTATTATTATTTGCTTGTACCGCCCCTAGAATGTTTGTTGTGCCATCAAATGCAATTAATTATCATATTTCAAGGAAGTGTTTTATTGCATGAACAATGTGTGCTAAGGGGAGAATACTTTTTGTTCATGTGCCAGTGGTATGTGTATGGCCTTTGTATTGAGGCCTGAACTTTGAGAGCACAGTGGTTGTCTTTGCTATGTACATATAGTCATACGCAGTAATATTTAATTAATTGAAATGAAAAGGACAAGCCAAAGTGGAAAAATAGGTAGTGAACGTTGTATTTTGATGGCTTCCAAAAGATGTCCTATTTGAGAAGTGTGAATTTATGCATTTCAGGCTCCTGCTCAGAGGAGAGTGAATATTCATCAGGATTAGCAGCATCATCTGCATGAGAGGTGTCAAAATGGGCTGTCAGTGTAATGAACGTGTTCCTGTTGTTCTCTGGTTTGAGACTCATTCTGTCAACTCGGTGCACCTTTTAAAAACTTCTTTATGTGATTCCAGTTATCTGCTGAGATCTGTAGACATAGGCTAGATCCAAAAAGTCATTTCACTGTATTCAGGTGTGGTTAGATATTCCAGCATTACTCCTAATTTGCTTCTGGCAGGGTAAATTGCCCTCTGTCAGTCTAGAGCAAAAGAGGTTTAGTTTGACGTTGCCCCTGTGTTTTCATTTCCACAAATGTCAGGATGCAGACGTATGTCTCAAACACCTTTGTTTGCAGATAAAGGCAACAAATTAAAAATATGTATACTAGTCTTGCGCACTCTGCCTTTCATGGGGAGGACAGAGATAAATAATTGCCAAGAAACCCATTTGTTTATTCATATCAGGCACTGTGGTGAATCCAGAAAATCAGTCATGAAATGAAACTTCATGTCCCTCAGACTGTGTGACCCAGTATAGAATATACTTTATCAAAGAAGAAGGTCAGTTTAACAGGCTTTAAATTCAGGAGCATGTAAACTTGTAACTCCTATCCAGTTTTTTAACATGGTTTGTTTTGTTCATTGATTGTTTTTGTTTGGTGTGTTGTCAAAATTGTGACAATCTAAGGATGTAGGTAGACCAAGGCTTGCAGAGGTAATGTATTGTATTAAACCAGCAAATCTAGCTGGAAAAGACAAAGATGCTTTCAAACACACAAGCAGCACCTAATTACAATTTGTGTGGCCAAAAGCCTCTCTGCTTCTCCCAGCTCTACTGTTTGGTCTAATCTGAGATACTCTGTCTGACCACAAACTCTGTCCTACCCAGTCCCTGGTGCCTACAGGCCAAAGGAATTTTGCTGGGTTCTGCTGATTAAAGTACGCAGCCTGCCTCTGCTCACTTGCATATTTTCTAGGAACAAATTAACAAAATGGGGATTTCACCAAACAATTTTTTTGTAGGTAAGGTGGGAAGCCTCGAGGCAAGGAAGAAATGATAAATTTTTGTTGGGAAAATAGTCCTGAACCTTGCTGCTGTAGCTGTTTGTAACTACTTTTTACTATGAGCCCATTTTTTAAAATTAGTTTTTGAAACCTTCCTAGTTAAAATCAAATTACCTTAATGAAGTTTCTTTTTACTGCTTGGTAATTGAGATAAGACATTTGGAAGTGGCCATTATCTGGTAATTGATTGTGTCAGTTCTGTTAAGCCTTCATAGCTTTAGCTTATCCCACCTCCGTATTCACCAGTCTCAAGTCACATTAATTCTTAGAGGGGATTTTGTTTTTCAGAATCTCTTCTTCACTAATACAGTACTCATTGGACTCTTCGGGATGTCCTTCTCAGTAGGAACAGGGACTCAGAAGTACCCTGGAGCACAGGAGTATTATGGGCTCTGTACAGATAACAGGGGTTTGCCACCTTCTGGGTCTGGTAACAGATCTGTGCTGTCCCCCACGCGCTGTAAGTGCTGTATTTCTAGAGGATGATCAGGATTCACTCAAGGAAGGGGGGAATGAGTTTCAGGAGTCCAATGTGGACTGCTCTGAGGCTGTGTCCAGGAGTATAGCCAAAGTTCTATTACCTATATAAGTTACATATTATCTGCATCCAGGCAGTCGTTTGAGGATGAACAGTGTAGACTTTATGAAAAGAGGTTTTTCTCTCCTAAGACCTGCAGGTAACCTGGAGAGGCAAAAATGTATATTCAGCAGGAGTCTGGTAAAGCATGGCATCTGGCCTGGCAGGAGGAGCAGAGTGCTCTCTGCCCCACGGACCTGTGGGAAGCAGTGGCTGCTGCTTGTCTGACTGCAGTACTGGCTGAAATCCATGTCCACATGGCAAATCTGATCAGCAGAAACCTAAAGGCAACCAAACACCTGCCTTCAATGAGCTGGCCTTACTCAAACCTGAAGTAAAAGTTAAGAACAGGTAAAGTGGATTACTTTTTGGCTTACTTTTCTGTTGCTTATATCAGCACTAAATATATTTATAAATGCCACTAAATATCTAGGGTGATAAGCCACGGTGTGAGTGATAACACACGACAAGTGTGATTACATTTGGATGCCCACGGATTTTCAGTGGTTATGAGGGGTAAAAAGCCAAATGTCTTCAGCCACTTAATACTGGATTTCTGGTGTATTGTACATAAAATTATTGAGAGATGCTGTTGCTTCATAGAAAGTGAAAGAGTGCTTTATCATTTTTATAACTCAGCTGACAAACAGGGACACCCAGCTTTTCAAAGCTCCCTTATATCCAATTACTTCTCTGTAATAATGCTTTTTGAAAGTAAGAACTGATGTAGACGCAATATTGCATGTGTCTCTCTAGAAAAAGGAACTGTTGTTACTGTTACAGACACTGCTCTTAATTCATCTAGATCCCCAAGAGCCTGTGCATCTCAACGCTTTCTCCTAGTAGCCTGGGTCCTGGATGTCTGTGCATGGAGGGTAGATCAGCGAGGGATTTCCCTTCTTGCCTGATACAAGCCAGATTTTGGATATGGATTTGCTCAATTATAGTTTGAAGTCTTCACATTCAAAATTCTGCTTAGGCACATTGTAGAAATGAAAGAGAGCAGTGATGGTTTGAGAAGTCCACACTCTTACCTTGGACAAACCAACCTTGATGTTGAACTCCCTTAATATTGTAGCTGTTTGCATGGAGGCTGTAAGTAATTTTGAGTAATTGCATGTCTAGAAACTCAGTTTCTGGTGCAGATGTGCCTATGGAGAAATTCCAACAAACCCAAAGAAGACAAAAATGAAATCAGTCCTTTAGAAGTAAACAGATGAGAGGGTGTAGTAAGACCGATAATTCTGATTGCATGGAGATACAAGCCACTCTTGAGTTTTGGGAGCTCTGAGTCTGTATTTTAAAGCCCTGCCTTCCTGGATTTGCTGCACTGAATTATATTGGGATGTCCTAGAGAGAAGTGGGTGAAGAATAGCTGAGTTTTCTCTTCAGCTCTGTACCACATAGGAGGGCTGGCAGAGATGCATTGAGTTTTCACTTGAAAGAATTTTGCAGGGAGCAGCAACACTAACAGCTGAACCAAACGATTTCTTGTTATTCTGCAAATAGGCATATCTGCTAATCAGCTTCCATTAGTAAACTTGTCCTTAGAGCTAGCAATCTATACAAACAAAAACCCTCACATGTCCCAGTGTTATTCTTAGTTAAGTTTTCTGCATGTGTCCTAGAATGTATTTGAGGGTTTTCTTCTGTTTCCTGAAGGGGAAATAATTACGCTTTCATTCTTTTTTTAGTGCCTATAGGCTTCAGCGCTGAGTATCGGGTGACTAAGGTTTGGGTTGGATAAACTGCCATCCAGAATTCACTTACAGCCAGATTTCATAGTTCATGCACCTGAAATAAGTCTCACGTGACATGCCTGGTTCTATAGTCCTGGTCTGAATCCAAAACACAAAGATGTTGAGGAGAAACTATGGTGGTGAGGAGAAGCCTATGCAAACATTTGGAAAATGTACAGATTGTGTTTTTCATGTAAACTTTTAAAAACCTGTGATGTGGTTTCTGTTTTTTCCCCGGACAGCTTTGACTTCTCCACATTAATAATTTTACTTATAAATTTGTTTTCCTTTGTCTTTTACTCAGCAAAAGCTTCATAAACCCCTTCCTGTTTATAGTTATGGTATTTGTTGCAAGGTGATAAAAATTGCTCTCCTTAGATGATTAAACAATGCAAGTGCTGGATATACATGTATCAGTTGGGGCTTCAGGTTTCCAAGCCAGAGCTGTGGAGCCTGTTCCTTACATGGGGCTCCTAAACAGATGTTTAAATTAGTGCTAAACCCATAAATTGGCTGTTAACATGCTAAAATATCTGTGGTCTCAGTATGGTATTTAAAAATATTAATGCAGTTATTCAATGCCCCATAGGCAAGGTGAGTACCTTCTGTGCTGCATAGGTGCTTGGTTAGAGGCCAAGAGAGTTTGCAGTTCAGTATTGGTATTTCCTGAGGGCTTACATATTTCAACTGGAAGCTTATCATTGAAATATATTCACTTTTCATTCACATAATTCTTTTAACTCAGTCCTTCAAAACTCAGCTTTGCTGAAATTCAGTTCATTGGTGTTACAGCAGGGAGGAATTTTTAAGAAACTCAGATTTGAAAGAGCCCAGCAAGTCTGCACTGAAACTAACTTTTTTTTTTTAATGCTCTAGGGAGAGATTAATTCTGCTCAATCACTTTTGATTCACCTGCAGCATAAAGGGAACTGCAGACACTTTACTAGCTGAATTGAAAGGTTGTTGAGTCACCATTATAGCTGTGTAGTCTTTGTTCACTTGCTATTTTGCAGCTGCTTTTACTGTTATTCACTGAGTTGCCACAGAAATCTCCGATATTGGTACTAAGAGATTTTTATTTCCCTGGCAGTGGGAGAATCACAGTGCTAATGTAAATCATTACTTCTAGCCGGGGGGCTTTACATTTAAAGTGGAGGTTGTATGGTAGAATTTGTAGGAGCAAGTGATTATGTCCACGTGAGCGGGAAGGGTACCCTGGGTTTTGCATAGGAAGGGCCCTACACTTTTGAATGAGGCTTTAGAGGGCTTCCATGAAATATGCCTCATCTGGGCTTGGGACCTTGGGTACACCATATTGTAAGTCATTAATAGCTTGTTAAGTACATTGTTATATCTCTGCATTTCAGCTATATGAACTGAACTGGAGTCTCTTATGTGCAGGCTGTAATTCATGTGTAGTACCAGATTAAGATGCATTGTCCTGCTCGTTTCTCAGAGGTTATCGTGGAAGATGTCTTCATGGGTACTGAAGTACCTTCTACACTTTGGAATGGTGCATAGCCTGGAGTGCTGAGGAAAAACAGAATTGGTGTTTGCTGCCTTTTCCTTACTATATCTTGGTAGAAACTGTATGGGCATAGGTCTGGGGTCATGAATGGTTTTACCATGTGGGACACAAGGTTTCCAGTACAGAGGCATGGGCTCAGCTGTCCTGATATAATCAGGTATGGAGCACCAAGGCTTATAACTTGCCACACAATGACTAAAATAAAATAATCTGAGGGGAGTTTCCTGGTCTGAGAGAAACAACGAGAAAAAGTTGATCCTTAATTCTGTTCATCTTCCCAGTGTGTATGAAGAGAGGAGCAAGTCCGAGCAACTGTGTGCAACACATCATCCCCCAATTGCCCATATGGCTGCAGGGAACCATAGCAGCAGTATTACACAGTAAGTTCAAGAGACAATTTATGCAATTTTCTACTGTTCAGATGAGTAAAACTGGGTAACAAGCTGCCATTCTGATTGAAGATTTTGATAATTAGTGTGTTTCATCATCACATTTCATTTCATAATCAGTTTGTGCAACTGTGAGATTTTAAAGCATGTTGCATCAAGTCAGACAGACCTAGTGCCGTTTTCTGACAAAGCAGGTTGGTAGGCTTATACAGGAGCTGGCCTGCTCTCCTACTCTTTGCAGAACCAAATGAGCAAATCAGTACATGCTTTAAACCTAGGCACTTCAGAGTAGTTACACCAGTGTCCCACTGACAGGCCCCCAGATGTTAGGAATTTGGATTCCCTTGTGCTGCACATAGCTTTTGATCCAGTATTAAACAAATTCCTTTTCTTTCCTCCTTTCTTGGCTGTGCATTTGATGATGCACAGGATTACTCTTTTTATTGCTTGAGGGGAAAGGAAGATGCTTTTCAGAATAATGTGTGTGTTTGGAAGGGAGGTAGAAGAAGAAAGTATTTTATTTTTTCCCCTCTTCATTCAAATAAGTCCATCAATGTGATGCTTGCAATGATGCTTTTGACCTAGGCTTGAGTTGTGCTGGTTTAGCATGAGCAAAACAATGAAATGGATTGCAAGCCTGGATCTCACTTGTGCTCTCATCTGAGTTCAGAATTAAAATTAACTGTAAACAAAAGTAACAGTGTTTCTCCTGGGAGAAAGGGATAAGAAAGACACAGAATAGTAATGCAAAGAAAACCATGTTTTTATGATTCTGTAACTCATAGCCAGCAATCTGGTGAATAGTCTTGGAGGAGAGATTTGCTTTCTAAGAATCTAACTGGTTCTTTGCTTCACCACAGGCTTTGTGTTTTACTCTGTCTCAGTCTTTTGCAAGCCTATCTCTCATTGTTAACCACAAGAGTGATAGACAAGTGTGAAAAATAGTAGGGTGTGTGAGTATATCCGGCCAGATTTCTGTCCTTGCCCTGATGGATTGTGAGGAATTAGCAGCAAGAAGAGAAAGCAATCTAGATTGCCATAGTTCATGTAAATGCCTAAATAGCAATGTCATCTGTACACAAAGGTACCTTAATGTAGTGTCTTTCAAACTGCTGTCCACACAGCTTCGGTTGACCTACAAGGCAAATGCTTGAAGTGGTCTGAGGTGTGCAGAGGTATGCTGTAGACATTTAGGGGCTTAGTTATGCAAAGCATGTTAAATTGCATGACTGCTTTGGTTTATGTAACAGAATTCCCTTCCAGATTGTCCAAGCAATTAGAAATCAAAGCTTGCTTAGTACAGTTCTGTGCTTTTGCTTTTCTCTGGGGTGAAAGTAATGGGAGCAGGAAAAAAGATGTCTTTTGCATGTGCCCATTGCAAAAAGTCCAGTCTGCACGGATCTTGTGTGATTGATGCAGTTACGATCACCTGATACAAGTAATCTTGATGCCTTCTGTAACAAGTATGACTTCAAAGAACATTGATTCTCTTCTGATACTTGTTTTACACCTCTATTTTTGTTGACTTGGGTGGAGTTCATTCTTATTACAGTGCTTTTTGTGAGAAGAAAGAATCTGTCCCTGTGTGTTTTGCAGCATTTGCAGTTTAATTTAAACTCTGCTATGAAAAAGAAATGGGATTTCTGAAATGCTAGGTATCGTTGGGCTCCTGGTATTTACACACCATCTGCTTCAGTACACAATGGATAGCTGATCAGCTTCTTTCTGTAGCAGGAGGTACTGTGGTGTTACTGAGTGGATAATATTGGTCCCAGTTCTCTACTAGTGTAAAAGGAAGGAAAATGGCTTAAAGAGGGTATAGATGTATTTTAATCCTTTGTAAACTGCTGTGATCCTATATTGTTGTGCTATCTAAATGCAGTAATAAAAGCATTTGGCCTGTTAGCTCCTTCTTGATCCAGTCATATGTGAGGATGATGCCCTCAGCTATCAGACTGTAAGGTCTTGTCTCCCCTAATGACAGCAGGTGATAAACTCTCCTGTTGCTAAGTGTTTGGTTTAGAAAGGATGGGTTTCTAAACTGCTGAACCTAACACCCTTGTCTTTCTTGGGTTTTGTTTGCCTACAGAGTGAAGATGAGGAATGCAGGCAAGACAGATTTTTTTCCTCAGCTTTTCTAATCCTGCTTTCTTTGATATCTGAAATTCAGTTCTGAGAGCCAATGTTTTTAGAAATTTGTATGGGCAAGTAGGGACTGATCACAGCATTAATGTTGAAGAACCTCCTTCTAATCCAAATTGTGTTAAAAGGTGCTTGTTAAAATGCTCCAACACATGTATCTAAAAGCATGTTGAAATGATTTGTTCTTGGCATATGTTAAACATCCATGGCTCCCATTGGCTTTGACTGGATTTGTGCTTTGACTTCTGTTTATTTAGGAACCAGTTTTAACACTACATTCTTTTATGTCTGTTAAGCACGTTTAGACTAGAGTGGAGAAGAAAGCTTGTAACCATCAGATGAGGTAGGTTCTTGACCAAAAGAAATAAGAGGACAAGATACCAAGGAATTCTACCATTGTTGTGTTTATTAAAGAAATTATATGCTTGAATCAAGAAGGAGCTTGGGCTGCTGGCAGAGGGAAATATGAACTGGTAGACACACGGTGTTTTAAATAGCCATTGTGCAAAGGCAAAATTTAACAAATAAGGTTATTGAAGCCTTAGGTGTTTGTGGGTATGGGTTCTTCAGCTTACAGTGCTATTTTCAAGTTTATATCTATAAGCCAGAAGCTGAGGAAACTCTGAATGTTGACCCATTGATTACTAGTATTATGTATAACCTGTATTCAGTCTGAAATCCTTTTCCTTGAAATTGAGGAAATTAATGAGCACAGGAGTGTGAGAAACAAGCATTGAATATGATGCTTCATACTACTTTTTTTTTTTAACATCTCCAGCCTCTTATTTATCTGCTTACAGAATTACTTGTGCACAAGTCCATCTGCTAGGCTGCATCTGGGAAAAATGGGGATTCATCTGGAGAACATCTGATGCAACACTTAGGAAGCATTTTTTTTTTTCTTGATTAATGTCAGCAATATTTAAGCTGTAAGCTCATAAGCTGACATGCTGAATAGATTTTTCTAGTTCTTTTCTCAGATTCCTTCTGGACTTTTAGAACCCCTTGCTGTTGTGCACTGAAGCTGTGTAGTTTAATTCTGCACTGACACCCAATGGTTTTTGATTTCCCAAGGAAACTGGTAGCATTTTTAGACTGTCAGTTCAACTGAGACTCAGGAGGGATGCATACCTTTCTGAGGACTCACCCTCTCCTAACTGGATGAAATCTTGAAGATCTTTAACTTTGTGGATAGACTGATTTGAATGCTGTGGTGAGAATGAGTTGGTGAAAGGTAAGTGGGTGATGAAGAAAAAGATCTTCCTGCTATATTGTTGTGTGACTCTTGATCTGGTGGCATATGTTTTAATGTCATTTTGAGGCTAAAGCCCAGAAATAGGAAAGAGTGCTAACTTCTTAGAAGCCAGTGATGGAGTGCTGCCTCTGCAGAGCTGCCCTGCTACACTTGTTGGTGCTAATTAGTTTGTCTCTGTTGTGCTTCCTTGTGACTTAGTCTGTTCTAATTAACGCTTCCTTGTAGATTGCTTCTGAACTCCAGAAATCTCATTCATGGCACACATTTCACCATCCCTGGGAGACAAGTATATTTTGTTGACAAAGGTGCTGATAACGCTATTGGACTGTGGTTTAATCTGTGTGTCTCAGAGATGGAAAGGTAACAAGACAGCCTGTGTGGGAGAACAGAGTTAAAAATAACTTTAAGAATTGCAGCTGCAGTTTGTCTACCAGTTTGAATTGTTTGAGCCCCAGACACTTCTACAGACAATTAGAGGCTGTGTTTATTCCTTCTATCTCTGCCTCTTTATCCTATGTAGTAACATGAAAAGATACAATTGTTAGAATGAGAAGCTTAGGAATTATATATACTATGTATACGTTTATATATAAACACACTATAGATATAGTCTCTGTCTCTCTGTGTAGTCTATATAGTTTGCTTTAAAAAACACAACAACAAACACAACACCCAGGAGCTACTCTATTACTTAAATATAAGTCTTGCAAATAGAATATACTTAAAACTACTGCAATATTCACATCAAAGGCTGCAGCATTTAGGCACCTTGCAACAGGTTTTAGAAATAATTTGCAACTGAGTATATGAGAATTTTTCACTTGGACTGTGGCAGCTATCAGTGTGGCTGTCTGCTGCAGCAGAGGAAGGATTAATTGCAAAAGGCAGCCTGACTCCATAGCTACCAATGCAACAGCACTGAACAGGGAGACCTGTGCTATTTCCATCCTAGCAAAGAACCCTGGAAATTCTGGGAAGTCTTCCCCTGCACCCTAACTCCTGTATCTTCTCCATAGACACAGTGCATTGTCTGTGGAGAGTGAAACCTATCTGAAAGTGGGAAATGCTGGCCCAAGAGCTAAGGCGTTTGGTTCCTTCTGGTAGGAGGTGGCACCAACTTGAAGGCACCACCCTTCTTGTTTACGTGATCTACTCTATGTGAAAGTCTGTATCTTATAGTTAAAACCTTTGAAGTCAGAAGTTTGTATGGATGTTAACATGTTCCCCTTTGTGGGATGGGCTTTTCCTTGATGTTCTTGGCCTTTCCCCTTCTCTGCATCTTCTGTCATTGTCTTCTGCATGGGCTTTGTAGTTTTATTGTTGCTGTGTAGCATGATGAAAGGTCCTCTGGAAAGGCAAAAGGTGGGTTTTCTGCCTTAATGGCTAACTCAGAACAACTTTGCTTTTGCCATTTACCTTCCATCCTCTCTGCAACATAACAAATGGCTCATCTCACAGCATTGTTTCCTTTAGCTGTTGCTGTGCTGGCAATGCTAACGTACTGCAGTATGCCAGAAACCATACTTTCTTTCCACATTGCTCATTTTCACGGGTCCAGTTAGTAGTTATTGTAAGCATCACTTACATACCTAATGAAGCTGAAGAGCCTGGCATAAAATTGACAAGGACAAAATGAACCTTGAACACTGGTAGAGCACGTGGTGTATGGAGCCTGCATAGAGTTCTCTGAATTTTGGTGATATTGGACTCTAGCTCTGGCTTTTTTATGGCCATGGGTTGCTTTTGCAGCCTCAGAAAGAGCCTTCAGTTTTATGTATCAGGGATAATCTCTGGTGTTAAAATAACTTCCAAAAGTGACTTTGGGCACCTATTCAACCCAGGACTGCCTTTGGGGAATCCAAGCCAAGCTAAAGCTGTCTGTCACAGTAAAAAGATGTTAACAGGATTCTAGCAGAAGAATAAATTACGAACCAGAACAATCTGCTCACCTTACACAGACCAATACTGAGCTAATAGCTTAGCTTTGCCACTGGGGAGTAGTTGTCCATTGTCTTTCCATCTGCCCTTCTTCTGTCTCAGCTTGATTAGAAGTGGCTTGAATCGGGGCATATTGGTGTGGCTGGAAATGGAGATTTAACTAATGCTTAGTCATTTTAAAAAGGGTTTTGCAAAGAATAAGTTTGAAGAGGATATTTAAACAGAAAGCTTCCTGTTTTGAAGAAACATTTTTCTGTTTTTTCTGCTGTTCCTGTGTTTTCTTTCTGTTTTGCTTGGCTTTACCTTTCCCCTGCTTAATCTGAAGGGAAAATGTTAAACTATGGCAAATGTCATGGAAAAGCCTACCAGCCCAAGCACAAAATCTTCCTGGGATGATGAAAAAGCAAGTGGTTTGCTGATTTGACAGGCAAGTATTTACCCCATCTTTTTTATATCAAAAAGAAATATTACAGTTTACAGGCTCCCTGTAATGCTCATGGCACTTTTCCTGTCCCCAGTATAAGCCATACTTTGCTTTCGTAGTATGTTGTGTAGAAAAAAAGGCACAAAATAACTGGGAACTCAAGCAATAACATATTTGCAGTTGCTCCAATACAGACCTTCAGTGTTTCCTATGCCAGGACTGCTCATGGAGGGATAGCTTAGCTTCAGAAATACTGCTGTGCTCTTGTAGAGCTGATCAGCTTTCCCATGCTGGTTCCTGGCTCCTCTCATACTGAGGTGAGAACAGTATAATTCAAAAATTAATTGAAATAGTTCCTAGTTTCCCTAGGTGTACATAATGGGAGATTCTGGCATTAACATTTTTATTACAGATAGTTGACACTGGGTAAAGCATCCATACTGGTGACCTGAGCAACATCGTCTGCTTTGAAGCATCTGTTTCATTAATCCTTTGCCCACTGCTGCATGTTGGACACACAAAGTGCTTCTCCAGCCCCTTTGTGGCGCAGACAGCAAGAGCATTACTTCAGCCACTTCTTTCCATTTTTCAGTTACTGGTCCATTGTTACATTATCTGAATTTCAGTGTACTTGTGAAGAAGCACAGGCATGTGGCATGAGGCTAGGGAAGCATGGGACATGGGGGCACGTAAGGCCATTCAGCATTCAAAGAGATGCTGAGGTGTTAATGCAGGACTGGAGCATGAAGTCCTCTCACAGTACAGATAGGCTGAGTCCTTCTCCTCTTCTGTCATGTAAGATGAAACCATTTTTTATAGATTTTGACAGGTTTTCTTTTGGTTTAATTTCTAATAAAATTAAGTAGCAATTCATTTTCAGAATAAACAGCTCAGTAATCATGGCTCTCACTCTGTAGGCTTCAGCATGCTTCTGACAGACTTTTCTCAAAAACAGAACTTGTGAAGTTGTCTGTTAATTGCTTATTGTATTGATTTAATGAGCCCATCTTAATTTACGATGGTTTGGATTTAACAGCAATCTTCTCCGTAAATCCTCGTGCTTTCATTTTCTGCTAGCATCTTCAGTGGGCTTGCTTACATGCCACGTACTTTTTAAGCACACCTTTTGCACATTAATTAAAAAAAGGGAAAGAAGATCAACACTCAGAACAGGCAGTTATACAAACCCAAGTAACAAGACTTCGCTCTGTGTTTGTATATGACTCCAGGCACTTCCCAGATGACAAAGCTGCTCTGCTTGACCTATAGAGAAATGCAGACTAGGAAGTTTCGCTAAATTTCTCGAGGTAACAGTGGCAGAAGCCGAAGTAAAGTTTGTGAGATCTCAGGGCAGCTACCCTTTTCTTACTCCTGTATGTTCTTGGTTATGTTGTTCAGTACTGTCTTTGAGGAGGAGAGATTTTGCAGAAGTCACAGTTGGTCAGTTGTCCTTCTCCAGAGTTGAAGAATCCTATTCTGGTTGTGGTGGTGTCCTTGTAGGAAGGAGAAGGCGAGAGGCTTGTTCAGAGCAGTAGGCAGCCAGGCAGTGCATTATGCTGCTTTTTGGAGGATAGCAGAGCACACAGGGAATGCTGCCACCTCTAAGGGTCTCAGCAAATGCCTCAGTGCAAGTCCCTCTGGCACTTGTGGGCTATCTTACTTTTTGATGTTAATTGTTTATCAAAAGCAGCACAGGTGCTGGGAAACCAACAACCTCTAGTCTGTTCTGCTCAGAGCTGTCTTCAGGCCATGCCTACATCATCTAGAATCTGAGGCAACTTCTTCAATTCCCTGAGAACACTCTAGTTAGTATGCCAGGGGCAAGCCTCAGGGGTGCTCGATCCATCCCTGCGTCGTATCCTCTGGTGTGGTCTGGATGACCCCACTGCAAGAACACACATGATGTGCAGATGTATTCCACACATTGCTGGTGCAGCTGCGCCAGGCCTCCTGTGTCTGCCCATAGAAACAAAGAATATCTCGAGTTGGAGGGGACCCATAAGAATTGCTGACTTCGACTCCCTGCTCCTCTCAGGGGAGCCATAGCAGGTTTGAGGTAGTGTAATATAATATAATCAATCTGCCAGGCCTCCCAATTTGATATTTCAGCCACCATCCTCTATACCAGAGAGGCATTAGCCACTTGGCTCTTTGATTATGGGGCACGTTGTGCATTCATGCATAACCTGTGCCGTGGTGTCAACGGTCAAGTCCCACAGTGTTCCAAGGGTGGAAAACAGATCCATAGCTAAAGCCACAGTGGAGCCTTGTGGTGTCCCTGTTCTGATCTTCACTAGGGTCTCTTTGGTATTGCCAACCAAATGCTGTTTTGCCTGGAGCCCTGACCAGCCTGGTGCTGAGCTCCTACACAGCCATGAATGGCAAGGAACAGGCTCATGAACCTGTTCAAAACACTGCTGAGAAGAGGGTGGGTTGTCCCAGTGTGGCACGTACCCCAAAACAGACACAATGCCGTGCTTACAGTCATACATGGGAGGGTGGAAGGGACAGGGTGGGGGTATCCTTAAGGAAGGCTGAGCACCATGGAGAGACAAAAGTCATTGACAGAGGGGTGCTGCCACTTGAGGAATTTCCATGCAGTGCTGGGTGTTCTTATCGATCTTAGCAGTGGCACCGTTGTCTGCTCAAGTGTCCCCTTTCAAAGCAAGCCAGTCTGAGCAATAAGACAAACTCCTCTCCCTTCAGTCCCTCTATATTAGTCTGTTGAGGCAAGTGGTTTCCTTTGAGCAGCAGTGACAACAGTCTTTTCTTTGCCCACAGCTTAAGCAAGTGGGAATAGACAAAATGTTTGGGGTTTTTCCCAGGCAACCATAGCAGTAGTGCTGCGATCTTTGTTAGGAGCAACACGTGAGACTGAATGATATCTCTGTCCATAGTCAGGCAGCAGTGAAGTGATGGAGGGGGCCTGCAAGACAGGGAAATTAGTATGTTCTGGTCCTAAAGTCTTTGGAAAGAGCCAGCTGTGCTCCACAATGGTGTGTTCAGGTAGACCAGGCCTGTACAGGGAGCTACTGCTTTCTCTGGCCTGTGTGAGCTCCTAGAGACAGGCGCACAAAGACCTTGAGAGAGCAGAAGACAGCTAGTGTAGGGGTTGAACTCCTGCGCTTGTTCCCTCCTGCCCATGGAAAGCACCAACCAGGCAGTGAGCCTTAAGGCTGTGGGACAAGTCACTGGGACATGACGGAACCCGTAAGTATGGGGTAGGGCAATTATTCAGAGGCCTCATCTCAGATGTGCTGCAAAGGTTTGTGTGTATAAGGGGGGGTTTTGGAGTGCCTCAGCACTGCTCTGGGCAGTCTGGAAGACCCTGCTGTGTGCAAGCTCTGGAGGGGCTGCTGGAGCATTCCTCTGTCACAGGGGGTTTCCAGTGCTCACTGTGGAGTCATCAGTAGTGGCTGGAGGGAGAAGAGATGGGGCACAGGGAGAAAAAATTCACAGTAAACATCTATTTCTGGATATGTAATACAGTGATTTCTCCAGGGGCTTGACTTATGGCAGAAAGCATCCACTAATTATTTAGAAATCTGGGAATTATTTATTAGTAGGAATGTCTCCATGCCCTGACACAGTATCCCTCTGGAGTCGCTGGACTCAATAGCAACATCAGCTGTCCTACCATCTCTTTCAGAGCTGCTGGTAGTGCCTGTTGGTACTGTCGACATTAACATCTGTTGTTTCACCATAGGAAAGCAGCAGGAATCAGTGAGCTACTTTCTCAGCCTGATTTAAAGGTAGGATTTTACTAGGAAGTTATAATGTGTTGCTCCTTTCTTACCTAACAGACAGGTAGCTGACTGAGGCGCTTTGCTCTGACCTAGCTTTCTCTTTGATATATTTTCATTTTAATAGTTGAGTAGATTTTTAGCAATAAATCATTAAACATTTCATCCAAAAATAGTCAATACATCAGCTGGGACCTGAAAGCCCACAAGTTCATGCAGATAAAATGAAAGTCCCTAGAGAGGGTCATATTTTTACTGTTAATTTCATTTTTGCCAGAGATATGATTGACTCTTCACATGCCCAGGCAATTTTTTCATGACTACATTGTTTTCAGTTTTTAAATGTTGCTTGACCCACTTTGCACATAATTAATGAAGAGCCTTGTACAAGGGCTCTTTCAGTGGGTGACCTGTCAGTATGGATGCGGCAGAAATCTGCCATGATGATCTGACCCATTTTAATTATTGGCCAGTGGTCTCCTTTGATTTGTGTGGGTTTGATTGTGAAGCTCTTCCTGTTAATAGGGCATTGTTGAAGTGATTGGCAGGCTGAGGGAGACCTCAGCTTTAGAAAAGCCCCCAAAAATAAATAAAAGAGAAGGAGAAAGTGTTTTTCTTTAGTGCCTAATATTAAACGTTCATGCTGTTTTCAACTTTCTCTGCTCCTGCTGGTATCGTATGGTTCATCATAAAATTTCACATTCATTTTATGATCCAGGGAAGGAGGTGGTAATAGATCACTGCCGAAAGCTCTCCTGGTCCCTTGGCCCTAACCTGCCTCACTGGATCATGAGCAGTTTCCCATGGCTGCAAGAAGCTGCCTACTGCCACGCTCCCTCAGCAAACAGAGGATTTGTACCCTTCTTCCTAGCTGAGTTCCTGTTTTCAGCTTCTCCCCAGAGGCTGAGCAGCCAGGGACAAAGGAAAGGTCATTTGTTACCCTGTTGGTGCAGGGTTTTCTTCTTCTTCCTCATCCCTTTCCAGGGGTTGTGTTTCACATGTAGCATAATAAAATGGGATATTGCAGGAGTTCACCAGTGGGTCAGGCCCTCTCAGTGAGAAAGCTCTTTTGATTAAAGTCTGCTGGTGAGAAACCTCTCAACTTTCACCCAGGTGTACCCTCGCTAGGAACTGTATCAGCACCTGGGAAACGGGACTACGAAACAACAGAGGTGGGAGAAAATAGGCTTGGTGGTCTGTCCCCAAGAAGGGATGTCTTCTGTCTCTGCAGCTTCTTTACTAAAAAAGGTAGAAGTAGAGAAATCTAACATCCCACAATTGATGTGGTGTCATGTATCTTTATTGAAGAAGCTTATTTGCGTATAACTTGCATAAGGATCTTGTTTTAACAGGGCAGAGATGTTGGGAGGGCTGCCTGCTGCTCAGCTGTAAGCACTAGCGAACAGGTCACTCTGTCTGTCTTGAGGGTCTCACATAGGGCTCGTAATGTGGCCAGGGCTGTCCTGCTTTTCCTTCCTCAGTTCTTGGTCTTCTTACATGGCAAACTTGCTCAAGGTTGTTGGCAAAGACCATGTGGCACAGACAAATAGGAAGTCTGAGTACATCTCTGTTCTGTGCGGTTGTGTTAAAGCCACATCGGAACCCTGGGAGGTCTAATTGCAGGGAGGGGAGTGATTCCACCCATGCATATGCTGTGGCTCTGTGGGACAGGTACTAGGTGGCACTTCTGTGTTTTTATGGAGACTTTTCATGGGTTAAACTTTAACGAAGAACCTCAACAATTAGTAAGTGGACTGGCAATCTCTTAGCTGGCTTGTTTGTCCCCGTTCAGAATAAAGCTGTTGCTTGCTGTGTAATTTCTCTTTCTTTTCTTTTCTCCCCCTCATGCCCTGTCCCTCATCCCTTTATAAGTATCTTGGTGGTTAGGGATCCCTTTTTTCCTTTCCTCTCAGACAGTTGTTTCAGGGTCCCTACTCCATGGAGTTCTCTGCAGGCAAGCTTTTTGTTGCTGGGTTTTCTATTCATTAACATCGTGCAACTGTTTCCTGTTTTCACCCTCAGTGAAAAATGATTAAAGAGGCATAATCTGGTTTCTAATTTCCTTCCTTCAAATACCTTCTTTCTCAGAGAGAGAGATTATTCCCCTCCAGCTCCCCCCCCCCCCCCCCCCCCCTCCCCCCCTGCCCAGGATTCTTACTTTTTCTGCTCCTGCCTTTGCTTGTCCATTACCAAGTAAGTGCTCATTAGAAATATGTTCCTTCTTGTATACTGTCTTCCAGGCTTATTGGGGTGGGAGCTCACTTGCTGAAAGGCACTAGATGTGCACCTAATGTCAGAACTATTTCTGCAATTACCCAGTCTGGGAAGTTGGTGTGTGTCAGCTGGAGCTGACTAGCACTTCTGAACTAAGAGCAGTGCTCTGTCAGGTATCCTTAAAGACCCCTGGGGTGAGGGGAAGGAGAACCCCTCTGTGGTTTTGCAGCAATATAGAGCATCAACCACCTGCTTTTCCTGCACAAAGCACCTGACGCAAAGCTGTTAATGTTTTATTAAGGCCCAAACCCTGACTTTCATGTTTGCATAAAATCTTCTCATGTAAACCCCATTTTCTGATAGAGGCAGTGGAAGACCAGTATTTTACTGTTTCACAATTCTCAGCCAAAGCGTTATGCTTTTACTGCAGATCAAAGCCAGGGAAGTTATGGCCTTATAAGCCCCAAGCAAGGTCTCAGGTTTAGCTCCTCGTTCATACTCACCTGTGTTTAGTTTCTGAAAGAGATCTTCAGCTCCCTTTTGTTACCAGGTGGAAAGGTGGGAGCCCACCACCTTTGAAATTAATTAATTTATTTAAGATAAACTGGAATCGCCTCAAACTTAAGAAGGGAACTGAACACCCTTACTGAGTGCGAGCAAGTCAGTAGCGCAGCTGCAGGTGCCAGGTCAACCCACTGCAATTGGGGCACAAATCCTCTTGCCACACTACATCTTGCTTCCCCTGTGACACCTCACCTTTCATCTCTGCCCAGCTGCATCCCTCCTCACCCTCCCTGTGCCTTCCATGCTCCCCTGCCCCAAGGGGACATTAAACACTCTCTAGAAAGCAGCTTCTCTTGGTCACGTCTCTGTGTGTTACGGAAAAGTTAACAGTGTGTAACTGCCACCTGGTTGTTGCCGTGCTCCTTGGCTTAGGGCTGAGCTGGGGGACGTGGAGTGTTACCTTCTAACTTGCCACACTCACCTTCGTGGCATGTATTTCTCCTCGGCCAGCCCTCACAAGATGTGACTGGGCTAGACCCTGCCTCATCTATGAGACCGGATGGCTCGCAGGGAGAGCAGTTTGGCTTCACGGGCCACTGCTGGGGATGAGCTCTGCTGTGTGCCACTGTGTTGCCCCAAGGGCTCTGGCTGAGGTGATCTGGGCAGGAGATGTTACAGGGAGGAGAAGCAGCAGGTGTGCCCTAACAAAGCAACCTGCTTCTGACCAGCCTGCCAGGATGTCCGCAGCTCCCACTGTTAAAACGACAGACTCCAGCCAGGCAAAGCCTCCCAGAGCTGCTGTTGGTTTTACTTAATAAGATGAACTGCCTGGGTTTCTTTACCCCTCCTCTTCCTGGAGTTCTGCTGCTTGACAAGAAGCTGTTGGAATCTGGAGAAAAGCAATTAATGATGGAGCTGGGTTTTTTGACTGACATAGTAATTACGCTGGAAAATGTAATTTCCCCTGCATATTACAGATGGGATTATTTCAAGGAGATCTCATTAATGTTCTGTTCACCAACAAAGAGCCCAGTAACCTCTCTCTTAATAAGATTATTGTGGGGGTCATAATGCAGAAGGCTGCTAGGGTGATATATTCAAATTTTGGTTCTAAAGAAATAAATTATCTTCTGCTGTCTAGTAAGAGCATATAGGAGTAGATTTCATTTAAAAAGGTGGAGACCTGACATTTACTCCTTTCCTGATAGCTAGCAGATAACCCGTGCCCATCTTCCTTTGTCCAGATGCTATACATGAACAGTGAAGCCTCGGGATTCAGGAGGGACCCTGGAGCAGTGGTCAGAGCAGCTGAGGATGGGCAGGCAGGTAGCTCCCCTGGCATCTCTCTTTAGATTAGTGACTTATCTCCTATATGACCGTAAGCATGACCCTCTACTGTCTGCTTCTCTTTGTCTATCTGTAATATGGATAGTAATTGTTCAGAACTCATCTAAGATGAATGGCTGTTTGTGCGGTGCTCCAGCTCCTTTGAAGCCAGGTCTGCACCCCTCGTCAGGGACCACAGGTGCTGCCGTCATGTATAACCTGTTGTACCCTAAGGGGAGCGAAATGGTAATGCAGAAGAATGGAAAGAAGTGCTGTTGGTTTGGTTGTAGTTTGATCAATGTGTGAAAACTCAGGCCTTTCTGGGACACCATGTAGGCAATGCAGATGCTTTTTCTGATCGTACAAAACTTCCTCCCCTTCCTGCTGATGCGTGTGGGGTGTGACACTGCTAAAAACATTTTCAGGCAGCTTTCCCCTTCCTGATTCTGCTCACATCTGTTTTGATTTTGCCTCTGCTGTGCTGCTTGTGAACATCCTCTTGAAACATCTGAGGCACAGAAAGCTTGGAAGCTCCCCACTTCCAGCTCGAGGTATGAGGGGTGGTCTCCTGCTGCTGCATAAAATGTAAGAGATGGTGACCAGTGCTGCAGAGGAAAGCCAGCTGGTATTTATTATCAGCACTGCCAGCCTATGGAGGCATCTCAGTTATAGGTCACATTGAACTAGATGTGCAGACACCACCAGAGTCTAGTCCCGTAGTGTCCTGTGCTAACCCTTCCATAGCAAGTTCTACAACTGTCTAGAAATATTTTTAAAGTCAAAACCACAAGTCAACTCTAACCCAACAAGGAAGATGTGCCAGATGGTACTGTGTTGAATGTCACTATTGATTTTTACCCGAAAGGCACTGATTTATTGTAATGGAGTGCAGTTTTATAAAACCCCTTCATAGTTTACCAAGGGAATTCAGAACCTCTCTTGCATACAACCTGTGTGTTTAACTGCTTTAGCATTGAAATAAATAAATAAAGCACTGCTTATCTTCTCGGTTTCATGATATCTGATTTACCTTTCAGACAATATGCAGAAATAGGAGTAGGGAAACACTACTTCAAATTTATGTAGGTTGGAAGTCTTTTTTTAACACAGTGGTAATGAGCTGCAGCTAGGAAGTATATTTTGATGCAATTTGCTTATGAGCTAGATAGTGCCAAGTTGTAACATTGTGTTTATTATTCTTATACATCCATAGGTAGAAGTGTTGTGATAAATTGCAGTCATGATCCTTTATTTCTGCTGCATATGCTAGTAATTTATTCAGGTATTTTTGCAAGATGCTGTGTGTTAAATGTTATTTATGGTTTGAGCCAGAGGAAGGGTGGCATGCCTGACAGCATCGTTTTGGTGGTCTTCATGAAAATTAGAGCACAAGATTGTCCCTATGCCTAAAAAAATGCTTTTTGAAAGGTATCTTACATAGCTTAAATATCTTACACTCTAAAGAGATGTGTGAATGACAGGGCTAAAGAGCTCTGAGGTGAGCAGAGGAGGGCTTGCAGTCATCCTCTTAGTGCCACAGATACATTTCTTGGCCAGGGGGGAGTAATTGTTTCTCTTTGTCCCCAAAATACCCTTTTTAAAGGTCATCATGAGTTATCAGTTCAGAGTGAAGCAGTTGTGTAGCTGAGAAATGTCACTTTTTTTTTCTTTTTTTTTTTTAGTTTTTTTTAATATATTGATATGTCTCAGTTAAGTTGCAAATGGGATTTTCATACTTCTGAAAAAAGAAATCATGGAGAGAGCACTTTTGGCCTCACAGTATTTGATTACTTTCTTTTAGCCAGTTGCAAGCGTACTGGAATCCCAGTTATGCTGTTGTATCTGCTCATACTTTCTTTGTAAAACAGTATTAAATAGTGAAGACCAACAATCAGGGGTTGCTCGGTGAGTGTGGAAGGAATTGATAGCCAGTATAGCTTCTCACCACTCCAAAACATCAGTTCCAGATTTCAGAGGTTCTTAGTTTCTTCCCCCTAATGTATTGCTGTTACATTTGGGTTTGAAAACATCTGTTTTGCCAGAGATTGCAATTACATTTTCAGTGCAGATAAACGAGGTCAGAGTCTGTGTCAGCAGAGATAGCACTCCACTTTACTAAGTAAACAAAAACATTGAACATGTTTCTTTAGTCTGAAAGCTGTAAACATTGCTTCATTGTCTGCTTGAAGACCAGAGTGTTATTTATGGCTTAACCTATGATTTCAATGCTAAGGCCAATTAACTGTGCTGCTGTTTATTAAGCAATGCTTCCTTACAGTAAAGTGAGCGAGAAGGCTCCACTAGACTGCAATTGTAAGTCAGTAAGGGGAATGGTGTGATTCAGTGGGTTACCACACCTTAAGGTACTATCAGATCATCCCTCCTGACATCCCCAGAAGTCAAGGTTGGGAATTTTATCTGGTGCTGCTGCACTGAACCCGTAACTTGTGCTCAGCAAAAGCATATCCAACCAGCAAGATCTCTGTGTGGGACATGAGGGTTTGAGATACCTGCTCAAACTCATTCTAGGCTAGTCAAGACCAGAAGCTGTTAAACAAGAGTGGCTGGTTGGTAATACAGGATGGGAGGTGATGAACTCTAAGGCAAGCGATGTACCCAGCTGCTTGCCTGTCTTCTGCCCTCAGGGTCCTCAGTGGTTAAACTGGTAATCGAACCACCCGATCCCCTTTGGGTTTAACCCTTTCTCTGGCTTTCACAGTATCACTTTTTTGCCTGACAAGCTCTTTGGTGACATTACTTTTTTTGAGCTGTGTCATGTGTTGTTGGATGTTCTCTTATCCGTGTTTTATGTCTGCTTGTACACAAGAAAGCGGAGGGAAAGCTGTTACAGGAAGGATGCATACTTAGTGTTTAGATTTTTTTCCCCACTGGCCTGTTTTACTGTCACAGTAAGATAGATATGGGAGTAAATGTGAAAAATACATACTCAGCCACTGTTGTAGTTAGGTTGTAATAGACTGTAGAAGATTCTTGAGTTTGAAAGACAGAACTTTTCATCTGATCATAATTTGACATCCAGCTTGAGTATCTGGCAGGATTTCTGAATTTACTTTCTTTTCTTTTTTAAAGTTTTCAACAACATTTTTTAGCAGTTTGACTCTGCACTATCTGCAGTTTTAGTGTGATACTCTCTACCCTTGGTGCCTGCCTGTGGTGAAGTCTGGTGCTGTGCATTTTTTTTGTTGCATTTAGGAAAGAGCCTGTCTTGCCTGTACTTCATTTGCCTTGGTAGTAGAGCTGACCTCTGAAAGAGGGAAAACTGTGTCCTGCAAATACAGTCTCTCTCCTAAGAACAAGAATGTTAAGATGCTCACTCTGCATGTAAAAGCCAGGCACAGACAACAGGAGAAATAAATCTCAGTGTGGAAGCCCCACAGTTTGGGGTTAGCTGGACACTCAGTTTCTTGGAGAGGTCGCTGTCAGCCTCTGCCTGGGTGGAGTAGAAAGCCTGGCTCAGGTTCTTCCTACTCAGCAGGATGTTCAGAAATGGAGAAGGGCAGCTTCATGGCTGTATTTGAAAACGTGGTGTGAGAACTGTGTGGCACATTAATTTCTCTTATACTGGGTTTAGAAATCAGCAAAAAGTCACAAAGCAGGATACCCTGCTTCTTACAAATTCACTGTAGCAGTAATTCTGTATATTATTGAGCAATAGCAGCCATTGGGCAGCTTGTAAGTGAATATCTTGGTTGCTTTCTGGTTCCCTTTTCAGAAATACACAACAGTGTCTCTTTTGGCCTGATGCATAGCTTGGGTGTAGAGTGGCATTTTTCTACAAAAACACTGATGTTGAAGCAAAGTGGAAGTACAAAAGCAGAGATACTGAATGAGGGTCTTTTGTGTATTAACACCCTGTAATAAATATGAGAGGGAGATATTTTCAAGTTAGTTTACAGAGTTCTTGTGACATTGGCTGTAAATGGAGTTACATTTTAAAAGCACATAGGAACAACTTCTTCCTAGTCACCTATTTCCAAAAGCAGCTTAAAACCATAAAGATCACTACCTTTCTTAGAAGTTTAATGAGACTTGTACATAGAGATTGCTTTTGTGTATGAGAGCTCAAACCTATTTGTTCCTAGCATGAGCTTTTAATTTTTCAAATAAAATTGCCTAGGTTATAAATGCTTTTGCTGTCAAAGCATTCTCAGGAACATCATCTTAAGTCAGCACCAGCAAATGGTTCTTCCATTTTCAGAGACAAAAAAGTGAAGAGTGTTTGGCTTTTTTTCAGTTTATAGGACAAATGTAAAATGTAACTCCATCACCTTGCTGTGGCCTGTCTGTGTTAAAAATGGGTTTTCATTGCAGGGAGGAAGTAAGGGACATCAGAGGAGCAGGAAAAAGAGCTGTTTTATTGTGGATCATGGGTATCTCACAAACCTGAGGAGGCTCACAGGAGAGCTGACTTCACGTCTTGTGTGAGGAGGGCCGCAGGGCTTCCAATTTCCATGACATGCTGGAAGGCTCTGAGCCAAAATCAACACCAGCAGTACAGAGCAATGTAACCACTCAGTTTTCAGTGGTGCTGCATTCACGTACTTCAGTGATTCCATGTGCTGTGCTCTGCTTCCCGTTGGGTATTTGTTCCTCAGGTTGTTGTGATGAAGAGCTAGCTACATGAGATGCTTTTAATCTTTGATCATAGGGATGAGGAAAAAGGGAATTTCCAAATGTCAGCACAACTTCTGCTGGTGGTGTGATTTGGTTACAGCTGTTGCTGAAAGCTTTGCCACCAACTTGTCTCCGTTCCCTTCCTGTGCTTGAGGGCACACCCTGCACTGCCCTCAGCATGAGCACCAGCCCATTGGCACAGATGTAAAGGCAATACAGATATGGGGCAGTTCTTTCTAGCCTTTCTTTTGTTGTTTCTTGGTGGAAAGCCTGGAAAGGTGAGCCTGTGACTGGGCTAATCTGAGCCCAAGAGAGCCATGCACTTCTCCCACATTCGAGAAGAAAAAAAGAAGACAGAAAGATGCTGAAATTGTGAATCTTCTCTGCCTTTTGTTCTGAAGGCAATTGTGTGCTGTTGAAATGGGGTGGTGCAAGTGCTACATGCTCTGTGCCCCGCTGGTGTACCTTTCCTGGAAAGATACCTCTTCAGGTGGGCTTTCACTAAGTTTCTGGCCTTACTAGTCTGAACCTGAACTCTTGTATGCTCCCCTTGCATCTTTTTTGCACTTAGGTCAGCTTGATAGTAGCCAGTGCTTTGCCTTCAGTGAGATGATTTTACTTCTTGCTGGCTGATTTGATGTAACAGTGGAAATGAAACTTGTGTGCCTTAGACATCTTCCAGATCTAATCCTGACTGTAGATGAGCAGATTAAGAAAGGAGATTTGGGTTCAGTTACAGGCACCTGTTGCAAACCTTAACCTTTCCAAGACTGTATAAAATTTTCCAGGGGCATGGCCAAAAGCCTCTGTTTTGACATGTCTGAAAATTAGATCGGATACAGCAGTAGCAAGTATCCTATAGGGAACATTTCTGCACTGGGAAGTGGTCTAGATAGCTCAGATTTTGAGATCGAAAAAGATCCATTACAGTAAGGAGCAACAATGATCTTGCAGCTGAGGTGCTAAAAACCACATGCACTTCTATTTCTCTTTTGAGCCTTTGAAGCAGCAGCTTGCCAGTGCCTGAGTTCCTCTTAGATTTGTGATGCACCCATTTCCTTATTATCACTTCTATAGAGAAAGCATCCAACAACACATTACTTTTTAAATGTCCTGCCGTTATGAATGCATTTGCTGCTCCTTGTAATAGTGCCAATCATGATGAATTCATGCTGCATTCATGTAGATGTCATGAGCACTTTGGAATTTTTTTTTTCTTTCTAATTTAAATCAGTAAATGGATGCTTAAAAGCATTATCCATAGGACCATTGCTCTGCCAAGGGAGCAAGGGAAAAGTGTGCCTGTAGTGTCAGGCTTGTATAATCCTTGCATAGCGCAGAAGCATCCTCCTGGCTAGAAATTAGCAAAAAGCCCTTCTGGACTGATTGACTGTTCCTTGTGACAGCACGGACCTTAATCAATTTGTTGCGTACACAACAGGCACATCTGTTCATGCCATAGGTGTTTCCCTGTCATTTAGCGGCTGGCTCAATTTAATGGAGTACTTACTGTATCAGATACCTGCTTTGAGATTTTTTTGAGCTGGGAAGGGAAGGAGCTCTCTGTATTTATCAGAGGAACCATTCCCTTTTTTTTAGCAGGATGCTTTCGGTGCTTCTGCTCACATAAACACACTTTAGCTGCAAAAGGTTGGCGCTGCTGTGATAAGCCTGTTGTTGGTGGATAAACTCTGTAGTTCAGTGATGCAGAATCTCTGCTCACTGAACCAGGAGAGAGAAATAATTTGGTGGCAGATGTTCAAACAGCACCAAACTTCCAAGCACTGATGTGAATTGTGGAGTGTGTGGGAAGGGCACAGAAGGGGAGAAGCACAGAGGAACCAGAGGGCTTGTGCAGACCCAAGTACAGAGTAAAGGATGCCAAAGGCAGGCATTTAAATGTCTTCACAGCTCTCCTATTGGGTCTGTCACACTGTCAAAAAAAAACATGCAAATTTTTATATATCGTGCACTCACATTATTTCTTGATGCTTTCCAAGTCTTTTGAAGACCTGAGTGCTCCCAGTGGCTCTGGAAACCCACCAGAGCCCTTTTGTGTATTGCCGAGCCTGTAAGGTGCTCAAGTTTCCTAACAGTCTTGAGTCAGCTGAGAGAACAGTGGTCCTGGGGAACTACATGATCAGCTAAGGGTCATCAATGAGGTAAGTCAGAGAAAGGACTGGAATGAGGACGCCCCAGTCCCTGGATTTCTCAGCCCTTTTCAGTCTCCTCTGTTCTTTCCCCGTGTCTTAACAGGTAAGTCTGAAGGCAGGAATCCTTGGTGACATTTTACGATATCAGATACGGCTGGCCACAAAATACCTGTGTCTTCAAACCATGACTGTATGGTTCACGTTAGTGTCCTGAACACTGAGTCACCAGATCGAGTATTCAGGTCTCAGGCTGGTGGGCTTCATTTACAGAGACTGGAAGTGGGGGAAAGGCTGAGAGGCTGGAAAGCCAAAGAACAGGAGACCCGGTGTGAACCAGAGTAGCAAAGTCAGGGAATGCTGAGTTGAGACCCGTAAGCTTTTTTGATAATACAGTCACAATCTCATCATGAATAAAACAATGTGTTTCACTTGACCACTCCATCTAATAAGAACTCACCTTCACTGAATTCTATCATTTTCAAGGTAATGAAATCTCTGCATTGCTTTGAAAGAGATAATTTGACCCCTGTGTTTATATGCACGTACATGGCAGCAGTTTCTAGGGGGCACTCGGTGGGTCCATTGCTGCTTAAATTTTTGATGCAGGAGAAAGGCGTCTGCTCAGGCTTATTGCTTCAGACAGCTAGCTGGGAATCATGGTTTTGAAATGATGATTCTGCCCCCGCCACATTCAACACTCTTGTTCCACACCAAGAAGGCTGTCATGTGGTCTAGGTATAATCACTTCAGACGTGAAACTGCAAAGAGGAATCCTTAATGTGAAAGGGGAGCGTGCAGATGGGGAGTGAAAGCAAAATAGCTGTTGTGCCTCAGATATAGATTCTTAGTTGATTTTGAAATAGTTTTGAAATAGAGTACTATTACCATTTATTGCTTTTTTTAAGGTGGAAATTTATAATGGTTAATATCTGCTGCTTCATGTCTATGCTGAAAGAGGTTGAGGGGGCAGTAAACTGCTCGGCTGCCATGGCCAGTTGTTTGTGTGTTCTTGACATATTGAGCCAAATAGATTCCTGGTACAAAGACTTCCACACATCTTATTTCATAGCTGAAGCTAAGAGTTGTGCTTTTGGGGCACTTTTCTCTTTGGTGTAGTAGAAGTGAAGGGAACAGATTTAGTCTGGTCCTCTTGGTGTGACGCCCCACACCCTCCCCCTTGCAGCAGTGTTGTGTAAAGTGGCAGAGCTGTGGAATTTGATCATACAAGCTGCTGTAGCTTTCAGTCCTGGCTCATTTTTAACCATTCCTGAAAAATGCCACATATTTCCAGCAAGGAAGGTCTAGCGTCCTTCCTATCTCATGTTTCAGTAATTACTTCAGATGAAGTTCAGGTAAATTGCACCTTCAGATGGAGATTGTATAAACCTTGGTGATTTTTTT
Source organism: Falco naumanni (assembly GCF_017639655.2). Classification (NCBI taxonomy): domain Eukaryota; kingdom Metazoa; phylum Chordata; class Aves; order Falconiformes; family Falconidae; genus Falco; species Falco naumanni. The sequence continues at coordinate 48,631,917 of NC_054060.1, read as the reverse complement.
TTTTCATGAACAGTTGTTGGGTTTTATTTTTGGAAGTGTCCAATAATCGATTCCAAATTCAATTTCAGAGCAGAGGCAGGCAGAGCAAACATAAATGAAGTTAGAATGGGAAGCAGTTTGTTGTGAAAGGATACTTTTGAATTTTCCACCTTTCAGGCAGTTGGGTAGCATCAGTGGCACACTGAACCTCAGGAGATTACTGTAAGAGTGTGACTGTGGTGCTCTTTGCTGATGGTTTACCTGTGGTGCAGGACTGCTTTTGTGTGCAGTGCTACTCTGGGAGGAAAAAAAAAAAAAGGAATACAATATACAGTCCAATGCTTACCCCATTATCTCTTAATTTAAGTTGTTCTTTGGTGTCAGCACTTACAGACATGTCACTTGGAAATGCTTCTGGAGATGACAGATGGGAAATGACATCCTCTCTTAAAACAAGGCCAATGCTATGTGGATGAAGGACAATTTCTTCAGCGCAGTGACAGCAGTGTCAGCATTGGTGCTGCTTCTGCCAGCAACCACATGTTGCCTTACAGTCAAAACTGTTAACAGTGCTCAAGCCTTGCAAACTACCATAGTGACCTGATGGCACCAAACTGTAAAGTCTGTTTAAAAGAACATTTACGGTAATTCATGCATTTTGTCCCCAGGCCGCTGAGGTGGTGGACTGCAGTATGGTTTTTGTCCAGTTGTAATCAGAAGTGGATTGTATAGGGAATGAAAAACAAGAACTGAAATCTTGTGTTGGATCATAGTCCTGCTGTAGTCGCTTTGCAGGTTTTTGTTTTAATTCCCACTCTGGCTGTGTTGAGATGGGCCAAACCAGAGTAAGGAAACCACACTGCAAGAGGCCTGCAAGCTTCACCATTGGTGGTGGGGATGGATTGATTGACAGTCCCACAAGAGGAATGGCATATGGGGATCCTGAGCTGGCCAGTCTACCCTGAAAACGAGAAACAAACAATGAAGAGAGGATTACTCTGAAATGGCCTACATAGTTTCAAGGGAGGTGTTTTTCTAAACAATTTATGAATGATTCTAACTTTTAAAGAAATTTATATTTTGCAAAAATATGTAGTCCTCACTCTGCATGCAATAAATGTAAATCACCCTCTATAGTGAAATGTGAAATGATGCATGTTTGTAAAGCAGAGAATCTTTTCCATTTTAAAGCTGAATTTACCCTTTGCTTTATTTTGTATAAAACCTTCACATTAGCTGCCACAGTGGCTCATTACAGATGTTCTCAGTTTGAGCGTACGTGTTAGGCAGGCAAGGGTGCCTGCTGCTGTCAGCGCTGATCTGCTCTGGTTTCTTGGGAGCAGCAGATCCTGCTGGAGCAGGCCTGGAGTCCTGCTCCGGTCCTCTCTGCCTGGAGAAACCTTTTTGCTTCAGAGTAAGGTCACCACCCTGCTTTGTCTCTGTGCCAGGACTGTGCCAAACAGTTATAGCATATTATCAGGGAAGGGGTTTTATGTGCTACGTGGGAACAGAGAAAGGCTTTAAAGCATTTGGATGCTCAGTTTCAATTAAAAATGGAGGGAAATGGCCATTTGTATTACCCAGGCAGCTTCCAAAATGTCAGTCTTAGTGGTAGTATTAATTCTAATTCATTAGCGTTAATTATAGAAGTGCTTTGAGAAATGAGCCAGAGGTTTAAAAGGAGAATAGTCACTGTCTGAAAGACCTTGGTTAGCCATGTTTATTCAAGAGGCCACTTGACCGCAGTGGGAATTTTGGTTTGCTTTGTTTGAGTTTTTGAGAAAATGTTAGGATTTGGCCAGTATAACAATAAGCTTTTGCCAGAGTTCCGCTGTCAGCTGCTTTTTCCAGCTATATTGGAGTGCATGTATCTTTTGATCAGCATAGCTAGTTCATGCAGGCGGTCGTACTAACTAGCTGTCTCCTGGAGTGCTCAGGGGCAGGACTTGAGTGAACACACAGGCAGCAGCATCAGGCCTGGGATAACTTACTGCATCCCAGTTGTGTGCCTCCAAACGTCTCGGTACTTCATGTTGGATTTGCCATTTATAGTTATAGCAGACCATTGTCCTTTTTGGCTGATCTGCAGGCACGTAGTACCAATTCGGTCCTAGCTACTGTTGCATGTAACTGCAGCTCAGTTTTGATCAATAAATATTTAAAATGAAGATGTAAATTGTTGGCTATTTTAGTCAGATACCTTTTTCCATTCTGGCATCTAATGGCTCTGGGGTAGATAATTTTGTTGTCTGGTCTAGAAATGGAAAATTTTTGCAGTGCTACTTTTTTATTTATGGTCCCAGATGGAAAGCACTCAAGTCCTGAAATCCCTCCAGATGTCTCTGTGGCTGATTTTCCTTGCTCTTCTGAGGGCATATGAAAGAGGGAACTCTATATCCTGTATTTAAGATATAAATGCTACCCACTTTCCTCATTTCTTAAATACATTTCTTGGGTACTTAGTAGTGGAAGAAAGTTAAATTTTTCTGCCCTGCTTTTTCTGTATGGTGTGAGTTGTCAAACGATACATCTGCTGTTGCTAAATAATCTCCACTGAATCCACTGCTCCAGAGGAGCCTGAAGAAGAGCAGGCTGAGAGCGTGGGGCACCACAGGGTAGGAGACAGTTTAACTCTGGTCTTGGAGCTGTTGTCTGTTGTCAGCAATGGAGACCTGCCAGAGCTCAGGTTTGCATGGAAGCACCCGGTAGGCAGTGACTGTAGGGTTTGACTCAAGGTCCTTGGCTAAATGGGGCCTCACTGCTCCAGTGCAGTGCAGCATCAGAAGCCCTCTGAGGACAGGGAATTCACTGTGACATAAATATCTCTTTGCCTACTTTGTCCAGTGTATCTTGAAGGGAAATAGCTAATGAGTCATGATAATAGGTGTGAGCTCCCAAACATTCAAGCAGAGCTAATGAGCAAGCAGTAACTGTAACCTTTTGTCTTCCATTTTCCCCATCTCTTCCAATGTGTATTTAGTAGCAAAAAGATTTCCGGGGCCTTGTCATCTTTTGTTATTGTTGTTCATTATGTGGGATTCCTGGGAGGCATTCCTGTCTTTAATGGAGCCAATGTACTACTTTGTAGTAGATAATCATGGAGTTCACCCTTGACCACTGAGAGAAAGTGGAAGAGTTCGTTATGGAGACAATCAACTGTTCAACTGCTAAGGATGAAACAAATCAGAATGCCATACTTAATGAGGAGTAAAGCATCATGAATGGGTTTTCTTCTGTGAGTTTTGCCTGTTCTGAATCTTGGGGCAATTAAGTTGGAAAGGTCTTATTCAGGATAGATGTTTAAATTATGGTGAACATGATCATTGGAGAAGCTCATCCTTAACACTTCTGTTATCTCAGAGGGCGATTCTCACTTTTGACATTACAAAGTTCTAAAAAGCTGAAATAGAATTTTGAGGCCCCAGGTCTAAGTTAATGGGGTAGCTTAAATAAGCACAAAAGTTTAAAACTAAGAGGGAAGTATCACAGGGCTCCCTAGAGACAAAGTAAGAACTGTCAAAAACCAGCTTGAGCTAGACTCAAAGCAAAGGGAAGTAAAACAAATGGAAAAAAGATCTGCAATCAAATAATTTCAAAATGAGCTAACAGTGAGGGTGTAGAGGGAGATGCATGATACAGTAATGATGGGTTACAATTAAATGTAACATAGGTGAAGCTCCAAAACTCAGAAACTGCTTTGGCTTTTCACTCAGGAAAGATGATTCAGTTGGACCTGATCAAGCCAATACCTTCCCACCCTTGCTGAGTACCTGGGGTGAACAAAGTGAAGGTGACTAGTAGCTCTGAAGTATGAAGGAGAGGCAACTATCACACTCAAGGTGTATGCAAAACTCTGAGAGTTTAGTGGACATGCCTGCAGGGTTGATTTTATCTTTCCCAGAATTCTACTACAATCTGTACATGAAGTCCTAGTGTGGAAATAAGGATTTTATTTTTTTTTTTAATAAATATGTGAAGTCTGAGTTTATGCCATTTAACTAAAGAACAAGAAATCTCAGGGACAGGCAGACACGCTAATCTAACCTCAGTACACATGCAGGACTATAGACCAGTTTGGGAAGCAGAGAATGATCAAGAATAAATGTGAAGTGGGAAAAAATGCAACATAGGGTTTTCAGAGATTGTGCCAAATGTATGATACCTTTAAGTAATGAAATAACTGATCTCCTTGGCAAAGAAAAGCAAGAAACAGAAATTATTTGGTGCCATTATCACCAGGAGTTAGATAAACTGGAGAAGTCAGGGATTAGAAAGTAGTACTAGCACTTGGGTAACAGGGAGATGGCAGAAGGTGATACTGTAGAGGGAAGGAAGTTTGGAGGGAGGTTATTGAGACTTTATCAAGGAGCAGTCTTGGGACCAATCTTGCTTAATATATAGACTTTGGCTCAGAAAGTGGAGAGAGTTAATGAAATAGCTTTCTGTTACTGACACGAAGTTGTAAGACACATCAGTAAAAGGAAGACCAAGAAGAATTGGATGACCTTGAAGATTAAGCAGTAGAAAGCCAAGTACAACCAAGTACAAGGTTATTCACCTAAGGATTAAACATGATCCACTTTGCTGTAAAATGGGCTTGTAACTTAGAGTAGTGAGGCAGAGAAAGATGCTAGCGGCTTTGTCCAGATAAGACTTGCTGCATTTGCTTTGTCTACAAATTCAGTTATTTTATTGCAGAAAAGGATTGGTCTGATCTTGTGCAATATGTGTTTTAAAATCTGTACTGTCTTTTGCAGCATGAGATGCCAATGTGACTCAGCTGGCGAAAAGGCAAATACAATCCTACCTGTAGAGCTGATAGAGAGGGTCATTAAAGCTATTGTGTATTTGGAATCAAGAGTGCAGTTCTGGTCGCTCATGTTCAAGAAGGATGAACTTAGAAATACGTTCAATGATGGTTTGCTTTAACAAAAAGGTAATGGAAAGGGAGAAAAAGATTTGTGTCACAGAGTAAAATGATGGCAAAGAGGCAATATGATTGCAGTCTGTAAAATCAACAGGGGTTTGCCCTGTGTGTTGGAAGGAATAACTGAAGCTAACAGACAGTTTTGGCAAAAGAACAGCAGGGCATAGACTGGTGATGAATAAATTTAGCTATAAATTAGAAGAAACTTTTTAACTGCGGAAAAGTGAGGCTCTGAAGCAGACTTACACTTGCAGAATTTGGAACAGCATTATTTTGTTCCTGTCAAAAAACAGAGGCAAAAATATGACTATGATATGGAGCCTAGTCTGGGCAGGGTATATATTTATCTGTGGCAGAAGGAAAACAGGCTTGGGTGGCTCAGGGGAAGTCTTTGCATCCTGCATTCTGTATTTTATTCCAGGATGAATGAAGAGTGAATGAAGGTGCCCTGTGTCCCTGGAGGTCTCAGTTTTACATATATAAAGTAGGAATCACCCCCACATTTGTGCTGAAGAATGTGATTTGACCATACTTGGTGCTGCACTCTGAGAGCTTGAGGGGAGAGGAAGCCATTTGGCTGGGGAGATGTTCAGTGAAGCAGGTGAGAGGAGCATGCCAGCAGGTAGGAATCTACCTGGCAGCAACGAAATGGCAGAATTTCCAGCAGTCTTTTTAATGAGAGCATCCTTTGAGACATCGTCGAAGCACATGAATGCATGATAAATTGCAGCTCAGTTCTCTCTAGACCAGTGCATGATGGTGCATGGTGTGTTTCTGGGGAGGGATGGGTAGATGTGCTAGAGGGGTTCACCTCACTATCTTAATTATATGGATTTTTTTTTATCTTCTTTGACCCTCTTTTTGTAGTTTCCTGTCTATTTTTCAGATTGATCATGAAATTTCACAGCTCCTCATTTGTTAATGGGCATATTTATAATTGCTATAATACAATTTATAGATGTTCAGTTTTATAATAAGAGGCACCTGAGCATGAGCCAGGGGCAGCATAAATACTTTTCTGATCTGAGGAAGTCAGGTGATTGTTCCTGGGAAGAAGACCAAATATTTAAGATTTAGTAAACAATTTATTTTCCAGGCAAAGCGCTTTAAAAAAAATAAATTCCCATTTATTCACGAGCCATTTTGAGATAAAAAGGAACAACCTGTAGAAATAATGATCAGAAATTATGCTTCTGTTGCTGCTTTTGAGCAAAACCTTCTTTAGTGTGTCTTTGTCTACCACAAAGTGATTTCTAACCTACTGCAGACACAGCATCTTCTCCTATAGTGTCACACCATTTTGAGGAGTCAAGTAGGCTGACATTTCATGCAGAAGCATAGTTTGCGTGTGTCTTATTCAGGACAGTGCAAGATCTCCAGCACATATTACAGAAACAGCAGTATCAGGCACTCTGTGATTGCATGCCTGCACCTTTCTCTTTAACTGTAGAAATGGACAAAGACACCATCTTTGTGTAATAATTCCTTTTTCTGCCAGCACTGGTGGCCTTGCTCAGAGGCATCATTCCAAGATGCTGCGTGCAACATTTGGAACAGCATGTTCTTGTTCTTGCAAAAAATCAAGCTTGAACAGCACCAAATGGGGCTGTCTTCCATGAAGCGATGAGATGACTGCTCATCAGCTGCTTCTCACAGGTCACTTCTGTCAGGCAGTGAGAATGAATTTGAACTAGCTCGACCTGGACAGCACGGTGAAATGCTACACGGTGCTGAGCAGCAGGAAACACTACTGGGCACATGTGTGGGGTAGTGGTGCACCCAGGGGCCTTGTGGGCATCCAGGACCTTCACCACCCTGCATGTCTCCTTGCTTCTCCTTAATATGCCTCTAGCACAAGTGGTTCCACTCTCTCCTCTGTACTTTTGGAGTTTTACGTGCATCTGTGATATGGACAAAAGGCTTTCGTGGTTGTGCTGGGAGTTGGCTTGGTTTAAAAGCGGCCACCCTTACAAGAGCATTCTGCTGTCGTGAGTGGCACAAAAGATGTTTCACATTGTTAAATGTGGCAGCTGTCCCTGCCCTACTGCAGCTCTGATGCGAATGACTAAAAACCACTCCTGCACAGGTTTCACAGGGGGGGATGATGGCTTTCATTGACTCTGGAATCATGTTTCTTGTGAGATGCTGTTACAATATGGAAAGAATACAGGTAGTATAGATATGTTATTTTGTATGGTTTGCATTACAATGCACGTAGTGGTTCACAGAACACAAACAGGGAAGAGGCAAGAGGTCTGACTTTTTGATTATATTTTGTAAATATTTTGAAAAGATGGTAGCCAATCTCCATAAAAACGGTTTTAGCACCCAACTCTCTGCAAAGCTTTACCTAGAACATCTATTTAACTTGCTGAAACAATTTAAAAAAAAAAAAAGAAAGATTCAGAACAGATTAAGAACAGAAATGTGGGCTTTTAATTACTTGTGTTCCCTCCGGTTTCCTTGAACAATGAACACCAGCAGTGCAAGTCCAGGGAAGGTATTCCAGCATACTTTCATATTCCCTTGTAATGTGTCTTACAAAAGCTTCTGTCAGTTCCTTAGCAAGACCACCTGAGGCTCTTTCTGTGTACAGAGCAGCTAACATCACGTCCCTACTGTTAGTATTTGGAGACTTCATTGTGTAATGCTCTGTAGCACTGTTGGAAAGTCAAGATGCCCAGTCCAGTGATGTCCAGATGTTTCCCATAAGTCTGGCCCTGTGTTCCTTGGGGGAATAAATTGCTTCTTCCTGATTTCTCCTGGTCCAGCCTCAGTTTAGGGCTTTGTAATGCTTAGGAGACAGTGTTGTCTTCGTATTATTAACTATTATTAATGGTGCGTGCTATTGATGCATTGCTCATTGAAGTTGCAGCTGGTTTCCCTAGCTTGGATCACAGTGCACAGGAGAGTGTGAAGTTGTGCTGGCCACCTCACGTGCTGGGGTAGAGTCCAGTTCTTTCAGTGTCCCTGTCAACACGTCTCAGGCAGTGACACCCCCGTGGCATTCTGCTGCAGACCAGGGCCTGGGTTCTTAGCTCATGGCTCTTAACGATTGCTCATCGTGACATTGGATGATCCAACAGTGCTAGAAGTGTACTTTACAGAAGTTAGAGCTGACTTAACAGGTTAATAAAAACAAACATCCAGCTGGTTGTTTCCTGGCTGTGTATATATATATACTATAGAGTGCAGCTTTCCTGCCCAAGCCCTGTTTTGGAAGGTATAGATTCAGTACACTAGCTTTTATGTTCAAGTTGCATTAGAAGCAGCAAAATAGGATACAGATTTCTTCCTATGGATGTCTGTGGTGTTTTCCTGTAAGTAGCTTGAATATAATTTCTAAGCAACATTTTTGTCTGTTTTCTGAGCAAAATGATTTTGTCCCTCGTTTAGTCGATTGCCATGTGCCTCCTATTTCTGCTGCTTGCTGTGGTGAAGCCCCACTTGGGTTTGTTCTCAGTGCTGACTCTGCTGGGAGGAGACCAGAAATCTCATTAAAGAACTGAAAAAACTTCACGACGCAGAAATGTCTCCTGTAAATCCGTTAGTGTCCATATATAATTTACTTTTTGTATTTCTCTTTTGGAGCTGTCAAATATCTTTGATGGTATCCTCCTTTATTTAAAAACTTAAATGTGACCCTATATAACTACTTATTCTTGGAACAGTGGAACCATTTTCTCTTTCATGAATTTATAAAATGTTTTTAATTATAAATCAAATTATGAGTAATTTCTTTTTCTTGGTAATTCAACAGAAGAATCAGTCAATTTACCTAATGTGCTTGGCAAAGAAGCATCCAAAGGAGAAGCAGTATCCTTGGTTTAAACAGCACCACTGAGCGTACTTGCATGTCTACGGAACCATCAGACCTTCAGTTGAGGGCCTAATTGAATATCAGAAGTCATGGTGTCACAAAGGTATCAATCTCTATACTTTGCTTTTCTACCTACAGTTTCCCTCAAAGGAAATGTTTTATGTGGTAGTCACAGTTTTGGTAGAGAACAGCTGCTTGAGTGGTGTATGGGCCAGCCTGTCAAACTGAGGTCTTAACTCTGGCTTCCTTTTTGTCCTCCTTCACTGGGCAGCTTCTCCTCCCCAGCAATACACAAAAGTAGGAACAAACCCGCAAACCAGATGCAAGTAAGCAATCAGTGTAGTGCAAACAATGCAAGGGGTTAACCAGACCCTAAAGAAACGGGGCTTTATAGATCTTGGTAAACTTTAGGACAAGGAGCAACAGGTTGGTTGCATAAAACAATGTCAACTTAAAAAGAGACATGAGGGTTCCCTCTGGGAGGGAGGCTGTTAGCTGTGACTTCTTCCTGGTTGCCAGTGAGGTGTGAATATAGACAATAAGAAGCAAGCAGTTCTAGCAGACACAGCATGAAGTGAAGGGCAGATGCCTTGTGTCACAGGAAAAATTCCTCCTAGCCAAGTCAGAGGTGCATTATTGGGGGAGTGAAAGCATGGTGGCTGAACCTGTGAATGAATCATATGGGGACTTTGCCCTTACTCCTTTGCTCTTTTCTCATTGTCCAGTCCTAATTAATTTCGTGGTACCTGTATGCACATCGTAGTCTTATCCCAAGAGCTTGCTGTCCAGCTGTGGAGAGCCTCTAACATTGTCTGTCTTTGTGAGGAGATGTGTGTGTGCTCAAATGAATGCTGCCACATGCCACATTTGTGTTGTAGCAGCTTATAATGAGGTAGACCTTAGTCATCCATCTGTCTTTCATAGACAATTTTGCATATATGTTCTCCTCTTTTCCAAAAGAAACCACAGGCAATTAAAATCATTCCAAGTTCTCCCTAGCTTCCTGCTCCTAATCTACATTCTCAAGAATGAATCAAAACTGTGAGAAGAAATTGTGTTTGGTCCTGTACTTTTTTACAGGCCTGGAGTGGAAGAGCAGGGAAAAAAAGAATCGAGATATATTTATAAACCAAAAGCTCAGAGTACATTTGTCTGACAATTCAAGGTCTTCACTTGAGCAGACACACTGATGTGAACAGTAGGTATGTGTGCATTGTGTCCCTTATTCCTCCTTCCCTAATAAGAGGCTGCAATGCTGTAGCTGCTATTCCAAGTGACTTAATATGTTTTTCCTATTTGATCTTACTCTTGCTGCAGTGTTTTATATGCAGTTGTTTTTGTGTTGAAGCATATATTTTTATAGTTCCTTTCTAGATTAAAAGAGGGAAACTGCAATGAAGTAAATGGCTACTTTAGGCTAATGCAGGTGGGTTTGGTAGGCACTCACCGTCTCTGCTGCTGTTGCTGGGCAGGCTCTTGCCTCTGAAGGCAAGTGAATGTTAACAAAACCTGGTGTAGGTCTGTCCCCCACTTGAGATTGTCCCTCTAAATGAAAAGAAGCTCTGGAAGTCAGATTTCCTGTGATCATTTGCACTGGTGAATAGGCAATGACAACAGGAAAAGCTAAGGAGGAAGGTTCAGTGGCTGGGGCTTTGGACTTGGAGGCCCCTCTCCGGACCCCATGTAACAATTGGAGTTTGTTTTAGCAGAGGCTGAAATGCTGCTGCTTTAGCCCTCCTCCTGCCAGAGCCTCATGCTGAAACAATTGCTGAACGGGGCACATTTCTACTCCACAGCCCTCGCTGTTTCAGCACAGATAGAAAGGAAACTGCATAAGCCAAAAATAAGCAGCCGAGGAGCATATATACGTCCCTCTCAGTCATCTGTGCTCCACTAGCAGCAAAGCCTTGGAGTCTGCAAGACAGACAGCTGAAATTAGAAATCAGTTTAGCCAAAAGGCACCTCTGCCTTGGACACAAATGCTGTGAAATGGGAATGTCCCTTTTGTTTATTCCCCTTTCAGGCTTCTCCCAGCTGTTTGCTAGGAGTCAGGTCTCTGAGTGAGGGACCCTTGCGTACAGTGCTTTAATACAGCAGAGACCTGATCCCATAAGGGCCCTTCACCACAACTGTTGAACCAGCTGTCCTATTTAAAAATACTTGCAGCAGGCTCTTGGGTGAAAAAATAGCATTTCTGTACTTAGAATCACAGAATCAGAATTGTTTAGGTTGGAAAAGACCTTTGCAACCATTTGTTTCCAGGGAGCATGCTCATGTTTGTATTATACATATTTACACAAAGGTGTATAAGTGATGCATGAAACCAAGATTACATTTCATTTACTGAGTGAGAAGAAACTTAGCTATTTGTGGGCTTTGCGTTTTTTTTTCCCCTGATTGGACAGTAAAGTAAGAAGGAATACAGAAGATGTTCAGCTGGCTTCCTTGGTAAATCATGCCTGATACTGTGATCAGAGAAGGTGAGAGAATCTGAATTTTCCTAAGGAAGTGTGAAACATCTGGCAAAATGAGGAGACAGATAACAGTAACATCTCTGGGAGCAGAAGAGAGTGATTTTATTATTGGCTTGTCCTTCAAGATACCTTTCCCAGTGACAACCCGACACATGGCACATGTGTTATCATTCCAGCCACTTTCCCACTTGTGTGCAAAGTGTAGGACAGCTTTGAAAACCCCTTGAAGTGTGAACGTGCCGCTTGAACCGCTTGGTTGCTTTCAGACATCTGTGTTTTTGCTGCCTCCAAAAGGATCTCACTGAAAATGTCCCAGATTATTCAATAGAAACAGGGAATTACTGAACCTCAGACTTTTCTCTTTTCTACAAGGCCATCAGTGCTTGGTTTCTCTGCAAGATAAATAATATATTCTCTTCTTTTTGCTGTTTTTTTGGTCTGTAGTCATACTGTGCCAACATCGTGGCTAGGAAATTGTGTTCAGCAGTGCTACCTAAGTATAAAGCTGAACCAGCACACGGGGGCATATTTCTGTTAACCCTAATGTCTCCAGTCAAAGGTTTTTATCTGAATGGGTGAGGGGGAGACCAGAGGTGATCTTCTCTTGGACTGCCAAAAGGAAAGCAAAAGCTTGTACTGTTGGAAGAAATTGCTCAAGCTTATTCCTTACCGCTATGCATACTTCCACCTGAGAAAGGGCAGCACCTCTGACAGAAGTGAAAAGATTAGTCCTGGAAGAGATTTAGCACAAAGCAGTTGGGTAGGTCTGTTAGGCACAGTATCCAGTGTGAAACTGTCATGTGAGCTTTGGAAGTGCACAGCTGGTGCAGGAGATATTGGTACTGGGTCCCTTACTTCTGTTTCAGCGTTGCCCATGAATTAAGACTGCACTCAGGCTGACTGAAATAAGGCTAGCCGCTAAACAAACGGGGGGAATTTCCATGCCAGCTACCTTGGAGGTGACAGCCCCTGAGACGCTCTTCCCAGACTCAATCTTGCAAGACAAAGGCTTCATTCACAACTGACCACGCTGGCCTCCTTTCTCCCCAGCTGCATTCCCCCCATCAGCGCTGCCCTATTCCCTTGTCCCTGTCGGCTGGGGAAGCTCCCTGCAGCTCTGTCACTGCATCCCCTGCCCTCAGCCCTCTGTACAATGCATGAAGTGTGGGTTGAATGTTTGTGTTTGTTTCTTGCTTCCCGCCCCGCCCCCGCCCCCTCCCCCCCGCCTCTCAGATGATGGATGTGCTGCAAAACAGACACTGTGGAAGATAAATACACCAGGGAAATTTCAGGATGTGCCACAGTGGAGATGGCTTGCTGAGATTCCCCGGCAGAGCAATGAGCTGCTGTTGCCACTCGGCACAACTGCTTGCCACGGGCCTCGAGTTTTCCCTCATGACTGCCCGTGACCCTCCGTGAGACTCACATGCTGCCTTGGCACTCGTTATTGCTGCAGTCATGCCTGCAGTAATCGTATGTGTGAAGCACCTGAGCACCCTGTTTGCAGCACTACCACCACCATTAAAAGATATGGCTGACAATAAAAATCTCCATATTAAAGGAATGGGAAAGGCAACTGAAACGGTAGCATTGTTATAAAACAGAGGATCTCATATATATCCAGACGGTAATTAAAATGCAGGCGGTTTCTGGAAGCAGCTCTGTTTTCCAAACATGAATTCACTTTGTGTTTAATGTACTTTCTACAGCCGTAGCAACTATAACTGGTGAATGGAAAAGCAATTAGCCCCCTTTCTGTGCACACATTTAAGAGATATGCAATGGTATTGAATACAATAGGCAGATTTTTGCAGCAGAAGCATGCTACACAGAGATAATGGTCTGAACATACATACATGTTGCAATCAGTTTTTTATCTGCACCGTATGACTGTCCCTTACGCAGAATGTAGTGTGGTGTGGCCCCACATGTTCACGCAATGTGAACTAAGACATCTCTTGGGTCCTGAGCTTTTCCAAGCTCTGTGGCTTACTGAAGAGGGATGGACTGCTTGCCAGGATGGCACAGCCTAACCTGTGCCACTGACATGGTTTGTGGCCTTGGGAGGTCAGTTGATCTCCTGCCACTTTGGTCCGTTTCGCTGCAAAGTGGAAATGAGGGTGCTTGCCCTGTCTGTAGTGCTGTGGTGGAGCTCTGCTAATGTACTTGCGAATCTTCTGCTGAAAGGTCCAGCAAAGCTGCAAAGGCAGAGCTGTCTGGCTTACATGCCCGATGTCCCCGTGTCTCCAGACACCCTGGGGACAGAGTGGATCGAACAGTTTGTAGCAACTTAGAGGGCAGGATAGCGGGATGGCTGAGTGTCTCACCTGGAGTTGTTTGTAGAGGTCTGAATGGGCTTTCTCAGCAAGACCAGTGTGCTAAGAGAAACTGCTTTGAAGGGTTTCATTGCTGCACAGGGACCTTGCTTGTTTTACCTGTAGTTTGTACAATTGGAAGGGACTAAAAGGTGGACAACATAAGGTCTGATTTGTAGAATTTGTGATTTTTACCATCAAAGTCCCTGGTGGATTATTAGGTGCATAGCCATAATGCCAGTGCTCTGGATGACCATTGTCAGCTCTTGGTGGCTGTCCCAGGAGAGACTAAGGGCTGAAAGGTCCTGGACACCCAACCCAGCTCTCACTGACAGGATGTTCTGCAGGCTGAGCGGTGGTGCCTATTTTGAGGTTTAACGGGACGTCAGCCTCCAGGGCTGTGTCAGCAGCATGTTTCAGTGACTCTGAAGTCAGGCATCAAAAGAAGCAAATGAATTTGTCATTGCAAATTAGAAATTGTTTTCAAGGGTATAAATTGCATGTAGACTCATAACATGAAAGGTATAGGCCAGCTCTGTCTTCAGACAGACTCTGTCTTTACTGGTACTTTTCTTGCTTCTGTTTGTTTCCATTGTAGATGCATGTAGATGTGCGTGTGTGTTTGAGGCTGAACAGGAGCTGTGTGGGTACATGGGTTCACACAGGCTACTGAAGCCAGGACACACACTCCAGGAGGTTCCTGTTGATGCACAGAGTGTTTGCATGTGCCTACTTTTCCCCTTTTTTTTTTTTTTTTTACTGCTGATTTTTTCTTAGCCATAATGCAGTATTTTTTTTTTATCAGCCGATCATCCACTTTTGTGGCTAGTCCTGTTTGTTTATGAAAACAGATTTCTTTGTCTAATCCCTTCCTTACTGTGAAGGTCCAGTTCTTTATTTCAGTGTACAATGTGACACTGAATACAGCGGTTTGGTAGGCTGTGTTCAATGCCCCAGTCTTAAGGATGCTTTCAAGTAAGGGGGGAGAGAAAGGAAACCAGACTCTCATTTTACCTGTCTCTTGGAGGAATCACTGGATAGCCAAGGCTATGTCTTTGAAAGCAAAGGGGCTGCTCAGGTTATGAAATTCTCAAACATTAGCTTAGTATGACTGAGCCAGGGCATAGGGAGATGTGTGAACCCATTAATCATCACGGATGGCTGCCAGCTCCCTCATTTAATTGGAGCCTTCTAATATTTACGCTGTTTGGAGGTTTTTTGGTACTGCTGATAAAGGATTTCATTCCTTTCTCGTGAGGCCATGCAGAGACAGCAGAGGTGTGAACTTAATACAAGGTTGCTGAATGACTTGCAGCTACTGGGGGAAATTAGGTTACTCAGCATTGTTTTCCTTCTGAAATTGCTGCCTTGGCAGCATCTTGAGGAGTTTTGCATATTTGTCTCTTTAAATTTCCTGTTCCTCAGACTGCTCTATCTTCACAGTTTCCAGTCGTTGCATTTTTATTAAAGATCTCCACGGAAGTAAACAGTCTCAGAAGGTGCATCTTTCCAATAGTCCTGGCTTGAGAGGAAGAAGCAGGAGTTGAAGCATTTCTTAATAAGGGGAGGAGGGGGAGATTGGAAGGTATTCTGTTGCTAGTGTAATAGGTTGAAAAATCATTCGTCTGAACGCAGGTTACATCTCAAATGGTAGACTTTAAAAATTCTTATGCTTAAAAGGGCTCCTTTCACTCACCTTGATGCGTCTGTCTAGGGACATGCTTTGCTGCTCACTTGCAAACAAGCCACACAGAGAACTGTGAATTTTCACACCCCCATTTGCCTCTTTTACCCCTGCCCAGCTGTCACTTGCTGCCTTCTTCCCAGCAGTAAGAAGCAGGGATGTTTGTAGGAGAAGGAGCAAAATCAGCTCATCCCCCAGTACTTGCAAGGTGATGGTGGCCTACTTAAGCCCTGCCTTCCTGTGGGGTGGCAGGTGAAATGGATTTTCCAGAGGGAGCTTTCTTCCAGCATCACCCAGCTGCATAATTGCAAATACAAGGAAAGACATTTTCTGGGACCTGCCTTCTCCTTTTGCATTTCGCAGTGTTGCGAACTGTATTACCACGCATATGCAAGACAGTGGAGCTAGATCTGGGTGTTTATGCCAATATGTATGCTTTGATTTATGTGGCATTGATAATCTCTTTATAATAGAGTTAATGTGAGGATAATCTACCCCCCTCAACACGGCTTGATGCTGCATTGCTTTCTCATCTGGTTACTTTATCAGTTCAATGTGCAGCCCTTTGTCTACACTGAATATCCTTTGTAGGTCAGCTGCTGTGCAGGGAGCCTACATATGTGCAGTGCTTAATTGGTCTCTTAGCTCTTTCCCATTCTCCACTTTGTTTTGCTTACAGAGCTCATCCTTTCCCTCCCATTTGTCCTTCCCAGGAGAAAGGCAAGACGATGACGACGATGCATCCTCTGCTAATGGAGCCTGCTGAGACAGTGATTTTGGCTGCAAGGGAGACTTTACAGGTATCTTGCACTTCACTTACCAGCCTTCCTCAGTGAAAAAAGGAAAAGAGGATCACATGCTTCCAGTGATTTGACCTTTTTCCTGGGACCTTTGCTGAAGCTCTTCCTGCCCTGGCAATATCTGTAAAATAGCCTGGGCTTGGGTTTTGCCCTGTGAGCCCACAGCACCTCTCACAATGCATAAGGCAGTTGTCAGTCTATGTTGACTACTTCGAGTTTCAGAGCAAAGAAAGTAAACATGAAGGTGTTTAGCAAGGTCTAATAGGAGCTAGATTTCCAAACCCTCCTGAGCTGGAAGATATTTTTGGAGGGGGCTTAATTCTTCCTAAAAATCTCATCCTTACCTAATACATGTTAGTTAGCAAGCAATATTACAGACTTGATATGACTTCATATTATGAATCGGCAGGGGCTTATTGTTAGAGTCTAGGGACAATCTCCTCACGGTGTTTAAGCACCTTACCCTCTCTTACTTCCCGTGGTACTCTTCTTGCCATAATAATATGACTATGTAATTACACAGAAGTGTAATGGCCCTTTCTTGTTTAGTTTAATGCTAATAGATTTTTTTTAAATGATAATAAAGTTGATTCATATCCTGGGAAAAGTACAGCTCAGACCTGGCTGATTAGTCAGATATTTTAAAATCTGTTTTGATTTTCAGTGGTAAAAAGAAAGGCAAACAATGAGATCTCACTTTAGGTTTAATAGCAGTGAAGGCTGTGGACGCAGTTCAAACTCTGGAAGGCTTCTGTTGGAAATGTTTCACAAAAGACACTTTGTCTCCTTTGGAACAAATGCCACCAAATAGTGGAATTTATTTCTTAATTATTTTTCTAGGGCCCCTCTGTTTCCAGCATGCTCACAAACACTTCACATAGAGATTTGCTTCTTTGGAATGGCATGAGGGAAGACCAGCAGTGGGGATTTGCTTTCTATGCATGGCATGGTTTGCCTCGTCTGCATGAGTTCTTTCTTGTTCCTAGGATACACTTGCTTGACTTAATTTATGGGCTTGCTTTATTATTTTTTCCCTTTGGCTGAGATCTGTTTTGACTTTCCCACTAAGCTCTTTTCTGTTCAGGGGCAAAACCAACAACACTGAATTTATTTAAGTGGTATTAAAGGGCAGTCCTTGTGCTGAGGCTGGGGCTGGGCTGCTAAAGCATGCTCAGCCTCCTGAGGTGCTAAAGAACCTCATGTTTCATTCAAAAGCCAACTGCGCTGAATAGCAGAAAGCCACTTCTAAGGACTGCAGTGGGGCTCTAATACCAGTGGCACAGAATGAAAGATGGAGCTTTAGGAGGTGGTGGGATATAAATTAAAAAGAGAAAAGGGTTGACCAACCACATTACATTAAGGGCCCAGCTAGTTTTGTTGCCCCAGAAGCAAGGTCTGGAAGATGATGTAGTCCCTCTGCTACTATGGTACAACAGTGCCTATTAAAAATGGGTGGGATACTTAATACATATATAAATATTAAGAGCCATTTTCATCAATAAAAATGAAATTTACTTTCTTCAGTAGTGTTACAAATTGCAAAGAGGGATCTTTCCCTATTGAATTATCAACTGATGGTCCTTGAAAATTCAGCCCTACTTTGTGTCTTCGAAGATATTTTTCTCATTTGCATGCATGCTGTGTTTTGATTTTCCTTGTCCCCTTTTAAAATGAAAACCAAACTGAAGCTTTCATCAGAACTATATAGAAATGCAGAGACTGGACAAGAGAGCACAGCATAAAAGTGCATGGCTTTCCTGAGCATACTGAGGGTAACAGGCATGCAAGAGGCACGTCTGCCCCAGAAAAAGGAGGTGTTTCTGATAGCATTCACAGCAGCTCTGGTGGCTGGTTCCTCAGCGTGACCCTGATGCTAACCCTCATGCAGTAGGTTGAAAGCAGTGAGCTGGAGTAGTCTCTCAGTGTAGTGTCCATTGTATCGGTGGGTGGAGGGAACTCTTCATGTATGTGACATGAGGTCTGTTTCTTTTCCCCTTGTTTTTTCCCCCAGAAGAGAAGAACCAGGGGCAGTGTTCAAGGATGTACTTTTTTCATCTCTTACTGATAGGCTGGAATTACTCTGGGAAACACTTTGAGGAAAGGTGATTGTGTCTATCAAAATCAGTCGCTGTGCTTGGTGCTAGATAAACAAGGCAACAGGTATTGTGAGTTAATGAATCTTCCAGCCCTACCCTTGAAGGGCACAGATGGCTGAGGAGACCCAGTACCTCCAGAGAGGCAAAAGTTTAAGATCCCCTCTCATGCCTCCAGAAGGCGGCTGCTAGATCAAAAGTGAAACTGGCTGACTGGGACTGGCACAAGAGAAAGTTTTATTTCCCATCTTGTACTACTCTGGCTCTGCAGATTAGATGTTCAGCCTCAGGGGTGGTTACTCCTGCATTTCCAGCTGGCACTAGATTAGCTTGAAAAACTAACAGTACCTTTATATAAACCTTCTCCAGAGTATCCTTTTGGTGGTAGAGTTCCCAGAAAACTACTTTTCATAGTGCCTTCAGCATATGCTGTGGGTTAAAAGTTTTTGACCCTGTCAGATGTTGACTATGTGCAGCTGGGCTTGCGTTTGTCTCTTCTTATTAAGGTTAGAAGGGGAATGAGAGGTATAATGTAATACATTATTTGTCTTGTAAGGAAAAAATCCAGTGTGGTCTCTAGAGTCTTCCCTGCATTTTCTACTTTATTTGCTGAAGTCATTGTTGGTCCCAGGATTTTTACAAGTAGTGAAATTGAAAGCACGCAAGTAAGAAAGAAACTAGACAGGAAAAGAATGACTCTTGTTGTACTAGGTGGAAGTGAATTTAAAAAGATGATGGCTGGATACATTGTTGCTCCCTGAGGAAGAAAGCCCCCTACTGCAGTTGCCTTTAGGATGCTGAGGATGTAGTGCTGGGCATTTTGCTGTCTCCTCACATGTGCTCCAACTCGAATGCTGGGGATAATTATTCTTGATCATCAGCTGACAGGAGTTACGTTGGAGAATCTAACGCGGCTTTCTTGCAAGGCAGTGCCCATACCATAAGCCTGTGAGGTGTCACAGCTGGTGTGCAGGTGTGCCTGCACAGGGCAGAGGAGTGACTTTGACGCAGGCAGCTGGCCTGGGTAGCAAACATGAAAATGCAGCATAAGAGGCATCGGCATGGGCTAGCAGCCAAGGTAAGGGCATCGGTTTCAACACTCCAGTGCTTTTCTGGACCCTTCATCAGTGTGTGCTGTCATTTTTTAGAGTGTTCTAGTTAGAGAAAAGCTAACATAGCTGGTAACCCCATGTCACAACCAACCCTTTGCTTTTCTAAGGAGCCCTTTCCCATTGCCCTGACCAGCTGGCAGGTCAATGGAGTGCTCAAAAATGGGTTGCGCCAGACAGAGGACACTTTTTCCTTGTTCCTGAGTTAGTTATCATTCCTGTGTGCTGGTACAGAGGAGTTTGTGTGGTGGGCCTCCACCAGCTAGACCACTGACAGGCCTTGAGGATGGCATTTTCATGACAAAGCATCTGCTCTTTGAATCAGAAAAGGTAATGGCAACCAGAGGACTGCAGTAGTTCATTGTTAGGAGCCATCGGCCAGACGAGGCTTGCTTTGGGCTGGGGTTGCTGGTTGGGTGTCTCTAGTGGTTTTGGTTGGAAGTCGTCTTGATTTCTTCACATAGGAATTTTGGTTGGGGAGCCCTTGTTATACTTTTAGTCCACAAACTTACCCTTTCTTACCAAAGAGTTGATTTCCCTTCACAGAAAAATTTCTACTCAGTCTTCTTCGGGTAATGAACACCAGAAAAGTGTCTTGAGCAACGCACACCTGCGGCCCCAGAATCAGCTGATGTTTTGTTCTGTTACTTCACTTTAACATGTCTCTTGTTTGCTAGATTTTTTTCCATGTACTTCTCCTTCAAGAATTACTGCTTGTATCACCTAATGATTTAGTCACTTGTCAGCCTTTTTTTTAGGTTGACAAATATCCTGCAAAGATAAGGTACTGGCCTTAGAAAATGTGGTGCCAAAAATTAAAATGAAGAATGCATTACAGTAAAAAGTAGAAGTATGGGTCTAAGAGCCACACTGGTATTTTTAGTGATGGGAGTAATTGAGGATTTCAGTTTAATAATTCAGCGCAGCTGAGATTAATAAATGGTATGAGGTAGGAATGGTCTTTCAAGAAGAAGGATTTCAGGGGTGTAGTTAACAATTTAATTTAGTATATCCTTAAAGATGCTGTCAGGATTACTGTATAATAACTCAGCAGAGCCCTACGATTTCTGAGCCTGTTCTGTAAAAGGAGGAACACTCATCCTCTGTGAATATTATGCAAAGTAAGGGGACCCATCTGAGAAGAAGGCAAAAAGCCTGGAAATCCCATCCTTAGTGCTTGTTCCTGCCTTAGTCTGCACGGAGTCACCTCACTAACGGTTTCTGCACAGGCAGCAGCAGAGGGGAGCACAAGCAGGTGGAGGGAGGACCAAAGACCTGCCCAACCACGAGCTCCCACAGTCAAGTGCCTGTTCATGACACAAGCCCTCCAGGGTGGGCCAGAAGGAAATCCTCTCCTTGTTTCTCCTTGTTTCCCAAGGATAAGTTGGTACAGAGAGCGGGGGAAGAAATCATCGATGTATGGGTGAAATATGGCAGGCCAGGGAGCAGTCCCACCTACTGTCTCCCACAGCAGAGGGTTGATGGAGGGAGCTCTCCCAAAGTGCAAAGCTCTGGGTCGGTGCAGTGGTCACGATCACTTTTATCTTTCTTGCTCCATTTCCCAAAAGCCTCAGGAGATTCCAGGCCAGCTTCCCCCCGCATTGAACACATTTTAGGGCATCAAAGCAGCTTCAGAATTAAAGGGCTGTGTGTATCAATAGAGTTCAGTTCTGCAAATCTTACTTGCAAACACTGTAAACATGTGGCTTCCTAAATGTAGTCCCATGGGGTTCATGACCTTGCTGTCTTTTGCAAGTGCTGTGCCAGAGAGTATTTTCAGGTTGGACTCCTTAGTTCTCACATTGTCCTGCTCACACAGGAACTCTCCCTGTGTGGCGATAAAAAATAGCTGTTTATATTCCTTGGCTCAGTAAAATTATTTGAAAGGATTAGCTTTGTGTAGCCAGCAGAGCCACTTGTCAGCGCAGTTTGTTGTGCTTTAAGCATCGTGGATATATTTGATGAGAATTTTTCTCTTTGTTATGAAAAGACTAAGCCTGATAAATGATCACGTTCTCCATTTAAGGTGTGAAGCCAAGCAGCACTGAGATGTGGCTGCTGGGCAGGTTAATAATCTTCCATTCGGCTACAGAACAGCTCTGCCGTGGTGTTTTCTGAAAATGGGAAAGATGCTACTACCCTGCTCATTCAGGGTTATAAAGCCAACTGGAAATCCAAAACACTTGCTAAGGGACAAGGACTTGGGGAATTTCCATCAACTGTTTTTTTTAATGACCTCCAGGAACATGGTGTGTCTTGCTGCCAGGTGTAAGGCCTGTGGCATTCCCTTAGTGACCTTCTGTAGAGGGATTTGTCCCTGCGTATATGAAACAGGGCTGTGGTTTCTGGCCCCCCTTGGCTGTTTAGGTGCCTGTACAGCCTGAGCTGCCTACTTCTTTGTGGCCAAAATGTGTCAGCAAGTCTCCTCAGGCACAAACCTGAGGATTCTTGTGTTTCTGCCCTCTGGGCTCAATTTTTTGCTACTCCTAACTAGAATAGTCCTGAAAGAGCTGCATGTGATGTGTAGCAACAGAACTGAGCAGCCCAGGCAGCTCCTCCGTGCCCCAAACTGGCTACAACTGTGTGCAGGCTGGTCCTGAGACACTGTCTGCTTCTATGTTCGTTTCGCCACAAGAGCTGCCTTCCCTGGTAACAATGAGGCTGTCATCCTGTGTGAAGAGACTGGGAAGATAATAACCATGTCACAATCAGAAGCTGGCACTGGACCAGCCATTTTAGTCCCCGGCCAAAAGTTTAAAAGATCCATCAGTGAGATTCTGTTCAGATCCTGATTCAGCAAGATGCCTTAAGCATGTGAACAGTCCTCTGGGCTTCTTCCTCCTCTTCTGCTGGCGTCAGTAGGGTTAAATTCAGCTGCTTTATCTTGTTACACTGGAAAAACGTTATTTCCTGTCTCTGTGTCAGGTGGGTGAGTTACACTGCAGATGTATATTACAGTTGGAATGCACGTGTTGTGTGAAATATCACTGCAAAGTCAGGGCAGCACGATTATACATATGGAAATTATTCAGGTTTTCTCCCATTTGCTTTGCGAGGTTCGTTGTATACCTTGCTTATATCTCTAACTTTCTGCTGACAGCGATGAATGAGTGAAGCCAAGCTCTCTGGCCACCCGTTGAAGTCGTGGGGTGATCCTACATGACTGGTCAATTGGTTTGCACATAATATACAGTTTAACAACTTTCTACACTTCTGTTTCTCATTTCAGTTTCTGGGATAACCTGAAATTGTATGGGACGGTTCAGAAGAGGCAGTTATAGCCACTCAGATAGTAAGATCAATGAAACCAGTGATGGGCAGGAGAGAGGAAAAGGGAGTCCTGAGCCTTTTAGGAATAATCTTCCTCTCTTCTTGCAGTGCCAGATTCAATGAAAGGCTGTTGGGTGTACTTTAGTATTTGGTGAGTTTGGTTGTTTTTTAATCGTCTGCCTGATTGTGATTTGTTTTTCATTAGCCTTAGTGTTGTGTGATATCATGACAAATTTCAAAGAAAATAATATTTTCAACCCAGGATCAAACATCTTAGCTTTCTCTAAAACAAAATTTACCTAACACTAAAGATTACGATCTCTAAACTCTGTAAAAATCAGTAAAGAGGCATCACAGCATTCTTAGGGGGAATTTGTGATATTTTTTACAGTTTAATACTGTCTAGGACACCTGATAAACTGGAAGCAGTAAGTATATTAAACACAGCACAATGGCTTATACAGAGCAGGCCAGGGTTTCTGGTTTACTAATTTTATCAGTTTAAATCCTGTGATATTTCCCCTGATTGCTACAGCAGGTACTCATAAGCTACACAGTGCCATCATAGGCCTTGAGCATGAAACTCACACAGTTTCCATTTTGTTCCTAGACCATGCTGCTTAGGTGCTGGTGCATTGTTCAGATTTGGACTGAATTATGTTTTGATTTGACCTGAGCTGCATTGCACTGCTTGCTGAAGTACTGAATAAGCCTTCATCGGGGGGAGGTAACAGCCTCAAGTGATCTGTTCTCAGGATCAGCAACCAGGTTTTATCATTAAGGTTGTTGCTGTTATCATAGGAGGATGGAAAACTGTTCATTAAGCCCAACTCTGGTGTGCTGGAACCGTGCAAGCATGGGACAGAGCTGACCGTTGCCCCAGGAGTCCTTAGCCTGAGCTTAATACAATGGCGCTTTCTCAGCAGAGGAGCCATGAACTCCTCTCCAGACTTCTTTGCTGCTGTGTTAGGCTCTTAGTATAGACAATACCAGAGAGGAGAGACTGAAAGAAAAACAGTGATGCCACTTTTAAAATGAAACTATACCCTCTGATTCACACTTGGCAATAATGAGCTTGGCCACTGTTTGTGTGCAGTACTTCTGGCCCACAGATACCATACAACTTTGTTTAGGCATATAGATCTTAACCACCCCGCTATACCATTGCAGTCTTCCACATAGGTACATATATTTTTGTCTCTCTGCCAAAAAGAGCGTTTCTCCTAAATATTGCCACTGAAAAAACACCTTAAACTTGCAAACGTGGAACAGAAATGCTGCAATGGAGATTTTCAGTACCTCTGTGCAGATATTATGAGCCTCTCTGCTCATTTAGCTTCTGAAACTGTTGATTTGAACTCCAATTAATTTCTGTAAAGACCACAAATCAAGTCCTGTCATAACTAGAGAGCATGGTGCGGTATCATTATTGCTTACCTCTGAGTGAACCTGAAAAGCAAGGTGATCAATCCAGACATAATTGCCAGTGTCACCAGTGAATTGTTCCTGAGGGACTGACAGCCTCTTCCACTGTCAGTCTCAGAAACAGCAATGCAATGTGGCAGCCCTTGGGTGGGATGAAAACACCCTTTCAAGCAAATGTCAATGATTAGCAATAGACTGTTCTTTTAACATTTTGCTGCACATCTCTTATTTCACCATGACCAGGTGGGGATGCCCTGTGCAGTCGGTAACTTCCTGAGGATGGCCAGGATCAACCAGTCTTGGCTAAGCCCTACTTCAGCCGTATACTTAAGCAGGTATTTAGAATAAAGCATGAGCTTAAGTCCCACTGAATTCAAAATTAGTCCAATACTTAAGGGCTTTACTTAAAAATTACTGCAATAAACTCCATCCTTGCTCAGTTCTTAATCATGCAAGTTGCACAGGAAAGCAATCACATTGAAGCAGCATTTGGGCTGCTAGAAAATTAATATACAAAGAACACAGTATATTATTTGTAGAAGGTTTTAAAATATTTTTGCCACTCTTTTGAATAAGAATTCCAGCTAATTGGAGTTCATTCCATCATTCATCTCTGTGAGCCCCCGTGTTTCCATCTGTACAATGGAACCAAGAGCATAAATAGCTTTTTAGGAAAGTGGTTTCACAGTAACCCACGTGCCTCTTTGTAAGCTTTTGGGTTGATTTTGCATTTAACCTTTTTCCATACTTTCATCTGTTGAACAAAAATCATTCTGCCCAAGGCTTACAGAGGGAAGGTCACTTTTTCATAACATGACTGTTTAAAAAAAACCTCAGATAATGTCATATGGCTTCAGTTTAAATGTAGTTCCCAGCTAATTAGTCTGGTAAAGTATCTATACTTGCAAACAAAGAATAACTATAATATTATCCCAGTGGAGATCAGCAAAGGAATTTGGGGAATGCAAATGTTGATAATTGTAGCTTCTGTGCTATAGTTAGCTGGAGCAGACAGACAGCTGCCCTTAAGCAGACCTCTCTTGGTGCCAAGAGTGTTACACGTGGGACAAAAGGCAGCAGATATGATTGCAGGATGAAAGGCCAGGTTCTGATGTCCCACCTCATTTTATTCAGTCCTTTCTCGGTTAAAGTTATCACAGGGCATTTCCCAAAGAAAGACCAGAAAGATTCCCAGAAATCTTAAGTAGGTGGAGACCAGGATATTTAATTTCTTTTCTGAGTGGGCTGTAATTCTTCTTTCCTTTTTTTTAAAAAAAATGCCTTTTTTTTTTTTTTTTTTTTTAACCTGTGCCTAAGTTGCTAGCTAACCAATATCAGTAATGTTATTCTGCCTAACTGTACAGGTATTCCTGTGTGTGCATTTAGGTGCTTTCAGTATCTCTAACAACTGTGTGTTCTAAACATTTGCCATTCCTCTGGTTTGGAAAGTAAAGATAACGTTGTTTCTCTTTAAAAACAACCACCACCACCACCACTTCAGTCATGATGATAGCTACCATTTTGGTTTTGAATGCATTGGGCTTTCACTTCATAACATACATTTTACAAAACACAGGATGATCTGCATGTACCAGGTGACAAATGGTACTGTGCCACTTCAGTTAGACTGTGTTTTCAGAAGGATATAAAGGTTCCATCAAACTGGAGTATTAGTGACATCATCATTATTTTTAGTGGGCTTACAGACTCTTGAAGATAAAACAAGCTTTTTCATAGAAATTACTTCAAAAAACTGTGAAGACTGGATTTTTTTTATTTATTTTTTTTTTAATTTTGCGTGTGTGTGTTTTCTGGCTCTGCATTGAGAACCTACATGCTGCTGGTAGCTGCAGGCTGGTTATCCAGAGGTGCCAGCTTTCAGCTTGCTTTGCTCTCTGAACTCACCAGGCACTTTCACACCAGTGTGGTGTCAAAGACTCATCTGTACAGGGAGGCAATGAATGAAGTGTGCCAGGAGTCACTCTTAATGAGACGGGTGGAAACCGGGAGAAACATTGCTTGAATAGACCCAGTAACATGCTTTCAATGTGGCTTAAATGCTGCTGCCCCCACCACAGCCAGTCTCACTTGACTTTCACTCTTGCAGTCTGAGCATAGATGGGGGGCTCTGCAAGAGCAAGAGGTTCATCTCAATGTGATGCTCCTTAATCAACTGTTTTACTGGAATGCAAAAAAAGAGCATGCTCTACATCGGCTTTATACTGTCTTTCCCATAGCAGAAGAAGAGGGGATCCCATTCACACCCCAGTGCAGCTGGAGCAACCCACAGGTGTTGATAGCATGTGAGGAGCTCACTGTGAGCTCAGTGCTCTTGGGTGAAGCGCTGGATCCCGAACTTGTAGCACTGCAGCATTCATTTGGGCTTGTACTTGTGCTCCCAGGCATTTGTCTGCCTCGTCTCCTCTCCCTCCCCTCTTCACCAGGCTTTGGGTACAACCGCAATAGGAGCTGACACTCTCCTGATGGCCACATCGAATCTCTTTAAGGCACTGGAAGCTGAATGCTGGCAGAGAGGGCTGCCAGCCCTGGCTGCCAGCCTTCACCCCATTCTTTCACTAAGCCTTAAATAATGAAATCTTCCGGCAAAATAAAGCAGTTAAAGGATGTACAGCATTCCTTATTTCCTCTTTCCTTAGAAGGCATTTTATCAGGCAACTTATGTGGCAAAGTAAGGTGCTACTTACCACTTGATACATCCCTAGCCTTTATACATAAAATTGGACTCAAAGGAGGGGAATAATTGGATCAAAGGCATGCATATGCAGTGTCCCATTTGCCACTGCTGGTCAGCAAGCGCTGCAATATGGTGGTGCTTCACACACCAGTTCCTGCAGAGTGAACTGGCAAGAGGGGGGCACAGGTAAAGGCTAGTGTTGGTCCTTCCTCTGCATGGTTGCGATTTTACTGTCCATTTGCAGTGAACATGAAGATATTTGGGTTTCTAAGGCTGTGAAATACTTTGCACTGAGAGGGGTGAACATGGGCTGGTGAAGAAATTCAGTGTTGTGAAGATGCTAAAAGCAACCAAGACAACTCCACCTAAAGGCAGTAGCACAGCTGAGCCCTTTTTGTAGCCTGGTGTGCCAGAGCAGGAGAGGAGATAGGGCTCAGGTACTGGCTCAGCAGCCACCTTCCCACAGCGTCCAGCCTGCCATGGGGAGTGGTATGGGGACATCACAGACTTCTCAGGGATCCATCTTCCTTTGACATCAACCCCAGCTGCACAGCAGGAGGCAGGGACGGTTTTGCTTCCCAGCTCATCACAGCCCAACAGCTTCTGTCCCAAGTAGACTGATGGGTCAGTATCCTGCCAGCAGGACCCACAGCTCTGGCTGCTTTGGAAGAAGATGCAGCTTCCTCGAGGGGACACTTTTCCTGCTTCTGGCTCGTGGCAGAGCTGCAGGTACTGTTCTGAATCACCTCGATGCCAGATCTTTGCTTAAAACTTGCCTGCATGCTTTACCTCCCTAATAGCTGATGGCTCTCGCAGGTCACAGAAATCACCTGCTACAATGATACCCAAAGTGTGTCTGTAGTGCCTCCAGTTCATCTCATGAAGCCTGACAATAGCTCCCCTCATATCTGCTGTTTGCAAGGCAGGCAGAGAATTGATCACGGGAGGCTGCAGGGGAGAACACCACCAGGCAGAGGAGTCATGCTTACCTCTGCTTCTGTTACAGCCAAGAAGGAAGAGAAACATGCTCCTTCCCCTCAGGCAGCCAGACAGAAAAGAAAAAAAACCACAAAGGACCACAAAACCATCACAGGACAGCATCTGCAAATGCTGTGCACTGCCTCTAGCGGGCCAAGACACAGGCATGTGAAGATAACCCTGTGTGGCAACTTTGCATCAGTTGTTCTGTGGTTTGCTTTCACGTGAGAGGGATTAAATGGAAGCTGACATAAGATCAGAGCCAACAGAATCATGTTTTCAAAGGCAAAAAATCCCCCACAGAATATCTCACAGACATGTCCCTTCTCACACAGCTCCCACCCTCCACCAGGCAATCGGGAGTGTCTGAAAGCAACCTTTAGGCACCTGAGGCAGCTAGTGCCATTAAGCAAAGCTTTCTTAAAGACAGAGGGGAAAGCTTTTCTTAGGCTATGATTTTTTCAGGTCCTTTATTTCTCTTTAAAGTCTTATCTAAAAAGTAAACAAAACAGCAAAGTTTTAATTTCTTTTTAGAGTTTTCTCAGTTTGAAATAAGTCTTCAGCCCGATCCTAGCAAGAAGCAGGCCAGACCAGTAGCTGATGAAGCAAACCAGAGGAACATGGTTTTGCAGCCTAGACCCATTAAGGTATGTGATTGTTTTTCTTGGAGAGATCTGTAAACCAATGCCTGAACAGGGTTTTCTAAGGGCTGGTGGAGTGTATATTTCTATAGCTTGCAAAACTGACAAAGATAAAAGTGGTGATTATCTATTGCTCTGAAGGATAAACATAGAAGCAATACAAATAAATACACCTTCTCAGAAGAATTTTTTTGCTTTCTGTAGCCTTAACTGCCCATCAGGGAAGGAAGTAAAAAGTAATAGAGTAAGCTGACCATTTCTCTCCTAGCAGCCTATTTCTACAAGCCATCAGCAAGGAAACTAAACACCTGCCTTTAACAGCTGGCTCACAAGTAACTTAATTAGTCCTCCAGGCTTGTGCTCTTTTGCCTGAGTTTGTAGTCAAGGGAAGGGGATGCACCTCTTTTCCTGTCCTTTCAGTGCTTGGTCACCTACTGCATAAGCACTTCTGTGCTATGGGTGTTGATTTTTGAGCACTCCATTTCATCTCTAGCGCTGTGCCGGTGTTAAAGCAGCTTCTCGTCACAGCTAAATGAACTCTGTTCTCAAATTCTTTATTAAGTGTAACTTTACCTGCTATTAGAGGGGTTAAATAGTAATATGGTCTAGTGACTGTACAACCAGTGTTGGAGACAAGAGTCAGAACCTGACCGGGCTCCTGCTTTTGCTTAGCATCTGCTTTCCAGGGCACATTCAAAATGCAGCCCGAGGATGCCAGGCACCTCTGAAAGCTCTCCAAAGGCAGGTGGCAGCCTGTGTCATGACTTTAATTCAGCAAAATCCAGGGTGCACAGCGTATGCGTTCCTTGGTGAATAAATTCACAGTGTTTCAGCTTTTCCCAAGATTAAACAAAAGTTTAATAATTGCTTCTGCAAAGCTGAGAAAGAGGAGGGGAGCAGTTAAAGGCAATATTAAATAGCAGGTCATACTCTTGGAAAGTTGAAATGAGGTTTGGACCCACAACAAAAAAAAAAGACGTGGTGATGCCAGAGGTGTCTGAAGGAAAAACTTTGGCCTTTAACATCAGTGCTCAGTGGCTGCTGTTCTCCTGAGTTTCACAGAATCATAGAATTGTTCAGGTTGGAAAAGATGTTTAAGGTCAAGTCCAACCACTAACCCAGGACTGCCAAGTCCAACACTAAACCATGTCCCTAAGCACTGTATCTACACATTTTTTAAACACTACCAGGGATGGTGATTCCACCACCTCCCTCGGCAGCCTGTTCCAATGCTTGGCCACCCTTTCAGTGAAGAATTTTTTCCTAATATCCTAATATTCAATCTAAACCTCCCCAGCCCAGCCTGAGGCCATTTCTTCTTGTCTCGTTGCTTGTTATCTGGGAGAAGAGGGCTTACCTAACACAGGCTTTTACATTCTGGCTGGGAGGTTTTGTAAGTGGCTAGTTGTTTGCAGATGGATGTACCCAAAACAGTAAAGTCCTGAGCTGCCCCAATCTGAGCTCTTGTGTGAACCCTGTGGTGCATGCGTAGGTCTGCAGTTCCTGCGGTGCAACTGTACGCAGCGGGGCTCTCTGCAAAACAAGAACATGTGCTGGTCGTTCCACTTGGCTTCACTGTCTAATGGTTCTGTTATAGTTCCTTTACTGGGGCACGACTGAACTGAGATGAGCTTCCTCTACCACTTCAGAGGGTCTGACCTGCCCACCTGCAAGACAAACGCTGCAAGCAGCGAACTGAGGCGTTTCAGTGCAGTTGCTGAAGCTTTGTGCTCCACTTTGTGCACTGTCTTTTGGAGTGGGCCGTGCATTTCTGTAGGTACCAAGATGTTATGTTCAGAGTTGCTGCCCTTACTCTTCTTGTAGTTGTAGACTAAAATGTGGGTTTGGGATTGGTTTTGTTCCTTTGTTGCTTTTCTCCCCACAAAGCTGTCTGCCCGTGAATAGTTATCTCCAATGGACCTACAGAGAAAGAAACCCTGGTTTCAGGAAGGTAGCCTAAATCAACGGCACAATTGTGTTTCAGCTCCAGGACAGGAATTCAGGGTCTTAACAGCTGGTTGAGTGCCTAAACCAGGCTAAAACACCACCGAAGCTGCCGGGAGCAGGGCTGGGATCCTGCCTGGCGTCACGGGCATGCCTAACTCCTGCTGTTCCCAGTGTTGCCAAGTATTTAATCCACTGTGGGCTGGGACTTGAAAAGATTGTTTGACCTCCTCTGAATAGGAAACGCTCCTAACTGAATACAACGGAAACAAAATCAAGTTCAAAGAAACACAGGAATGTGGCTTGCTGGACTTGGGATTAGATTGCATGGATTTATAAGGATGTATTCCACCCTGCTGTTTGATCATTACCACGTTGCAATGAGTGGTGAAAAGCAGCTGGCTGTGGTCACCTTTTCCTTCTGCAGCGTTGGGGGGCTCCCAGTAATGTGCTGGGAGACTCTACATACCACAGCAAAAGAGATCTCTCCTTTTCAGGCTGGAGCCTTCAGCATTTAAATGCAAATATTGCTGCTTAAAAAATTTAAATTCCCTTATACTTTGGGAAAGTGCAAATCTGAATGTTGTTCTTCAAGCCCCTGCCCCTGATGGTGCTCCAGTGGTCTGAGTAAGGCAAAAAAAATATAAATAATCAGGTTTAAAAGAGCAGCAGTGCTGAGCAGACCTTGTACACAGTGGGTGGCTTTGTCTTTTCTGCAGTCAGAACTGCAGACAAAAATATTTCTCTCTGTCCAGTACATTAAAAGGCCATGACTCCTCGTGGCCTCTCCTCACTGCCTCTCGGTTCAGCAGCTCCGGGGAGGGTAAACTCCCTCCATGCACAGATGCCCCAGCTCAGGCTATGGAGAGAGTCTCCTCTCAGAATGTTATCTCCCTGCTGCAAAATTTCATTGTTAACTAATACCAGTAAAACCAGCTGGGATCTTTCCACAGGAAGTAAATAAATAAGGGCTTCCTCCCCCCCAACCCGACTTGTTGCAGAAAAACCACCCACGACGTTTTTGAGGAGAAAAAAAAGAAGCAAGCTCCCCGATGTGCAAATTCCTCCCTGTTGAGGTACGTTGCAAACAAGGGCTTCGTCTTCCAGCTTTAGAAAAGGCAGTGTTCTTCTTTAGAATATGTCTGGCTTCTTTTGGCAGAGGGGTTACAGCAAGGAACATGGGGGTGAAAGTGAAGCAGCCTGGCTGTGGGGAGCCCCCCAGTCTGTCCCCTTCTGCAGTGGAGGGAGAGGTGGGGGATGCTGCTGTGGTTCAGGCAGGGCTGGGGGGCTCCCCAAGAAGTGCTGTGGCCAGGAAGGCAGGGGTGAACACCGAGGGCCGTTGCAGCTCTGTCCACTGCTTGCAGTATGGTCCTGGCACTAACGTGAATTCATAGTCTGAACTGGCTCCAAAGCCCTGTTTAATATTAGCAGCCGGGTCCTGCGAGGCACCATTGTGTGTGGCCCTGGAGAGGCACATGAGCAGATGGTTTCTGTCCCTGAGAGCTGTATGGCAAAGAGGCTAAGTGTCCCAGAGGAGGCAAAAAAAACCTCCTCTGTATTTTGAAGTGGGGAAGCTGAGGCATGAAGCAGCAGTCACTGCAAAAATGTCAGAAAAAAAAAATAATCTTCTGCCTCCACTGGCACAGGGAGCGCAGCCATGTGCCCGGGCATGCTGTGGGACAGCAGCAGCACTGTCACCCTGCGCCTGCATCTTGCTGCAGTCTGTTCGGGTATGCAGCAGCTGGGAAGTGTTTGGGTTTGGTCTTCATGCCTCAGGCCTGGCCGTGGTCTGGGTGGTTTCCCTGAGTCCACTGTGACCTCTGTGCTGGTGACTGGGGAGGGCCTGGCCCCCACTGTGTGCAGGGAGGTGGCAAGGGAGCAGAGATGTGGTGCTTGAGCTTCGAAAGCCCACACCATCTGTGAACAACAGAGGACGTTCTTCCCACATTGCTCCCTGCCATTGCACTGGCGTCTCTTCCATCAGTGTTGCTGGCAAGACTCTGAGAAAAGGGCGGGGCAGAAAGTGCAGATGAGCATTTACCCTCTCCAATAAAGAAACAAACAATCCTGTGCTGATGTGTGCTAATGAGTCCTCATGGATCTTTAGTGGGAGGCAGGAAAAGTGGTGAGGCCCTTCCCAGCAAGGAGAGCTGGCTGCCTGCTGGGCGGAAAGCAGGGAAACAATGTGATGGATGGTGCTGTTCCTGCGGAGGGAGGTACAGACATGCAGGAGTGCTAAAAACACCGGGAGAGCAGGGAGGTGGAACCAGCAGGGTCAGGCAAGGGTGGCTGTACTGACACTCAGAGGGTGTCTGATGCTCTGATGGATACCAGCTCCCTCTGGTATGGTGGGACTCCCTTAATTTCTAAAGTTGCAGTCTTTACTTGCCAAACCTGAGGGCATCTCATCTCTGATACTAATTTCCTGCCCTGGCTGCTGATCTAGGCCATAATCACTTTGGGTTGTTCCCAGAGCCAGGCAAGGAAGCAGACTGGAAATGAGTTGAGAGCTGGGGTCAAATGAGGAAGAAGTATGATCCCCCAAGGAAAACATTTCTCAGTTAATGAAGTGTGAACCCAAATGCCAGGGGGAGTGAGGACCAGCAACCCACCAACTGGTATTCATTAAAGCTCCGAGTACTCTGGAATACCAAGAGGGCCACAGCTGCCCTGGCCAGAAGCCACAGTGTGGGGCAAAGGGGCCAGCCCGCTGCGGTGAGATAATCAGAGGCATCAGGGTCACGCATCTGCTTGTTTCTTGTGTTCCTCTGCTCCTGTTAATTTCTCTCCCACTTTAAGAAGAGGTGAGGCAGGAGAAAAGGTGGCACAGACGCTTCTTTCTGGCAGGAGTTGCAGTGCTGCTGTAGTTTGTTGTAGGTAGTGTCATGGGGCTGGGAGGAAGAAATCCCAAAGCCATAAATCCCACTGGTGGGCAGATGAGCACGTGGGGAAGAGGTGAGCTGGCAGGCAGCTCCTGCCTGCTGCCTGTCGGGTCCAGGATGCCTTTCATGGCTGCTGTGGCAGGGGTCTGACAGCCACATTTATCACATACCAGGGCCCAAAAGAAAAATGTGTCGCTTGTTTTATGGTCAGGCGTAGCCTGTTGATCAGCACTGCACTCTGTAAATATTTTGTCCCCTCTCCTAACAGGAAGACCAGCAGCAACTGGTCTCTCAGCCTTTTTGGAGACAGAGTAAGCCATGCAATTAATTTCCTTTTTTTTATTACCTGTGTCAGCAGTAAAGTATATTAAATACACGATGAGCAGAAGCCCTCATATTACCCAAGAAAATATATTCATTTAGCTGCTTCATGCCAGCAGGGTTTCAGCATCTGTGTTTACCTCTGGCTGGTTCTTTGTAGGCATAGAGACAGGTCACAGCCACTGGCAAATCACTTGAGCTCCACAGAAAAGCCTTTTTCATAAATAAACAGCATATTCAGATAATTGAAGTCAGTGGGAACTCACCATCCTCCCTGAAACATCGAGGATGCTGGGTGGTGAGCCAGGGACATTGCTGCAGTGGCAGCAGGGACCCAGAGCACTCTGTACAGCCTGGGACTCTCCACTCTGAGCTCCTGTCCAGGCCAGGACACCCTAAGGCCAACCTGAAAACCTGCTGGCCCCTGCCGTGTAAAGGGATATCCTGAGGTCTGCCTGGCCCGTGTTAGTGTAAACCCTCCTCCTCCTCCAGCACTGCCGTTCTGGGGGTGGGCAGGGTCTGGGGAGCAGGCTGTACCTGGCACCTTTGGAAGCTCAACTCTGTCAAGCTCTGACCCCTGAAAATCAAAGCTCCTCAAACTGGTAACGAGCGTTGGCAATGCAGTGGCTATATGCAAAGTTGGAGTAGAGCAATGTCCCAGATGGGATTTCAAGCGCACACCCTGGGGGAGCGTTTGCAGGCAGCAATGAACAAACCTGCAGAGGGGAGTCAGAGAGCTGCTTCCTTGGGCATTTTGTTTTTTAAAGCGACTCAGCCCTTGGAGGGTGGGGCACGAGCACCTGTCACTTGGTGCAGTGTCCTGAGACAGAGGCAGCAAGTCTTCTGAATCTGCAGGGTGGACATGGGCGATGATTTTGTTGTTGCCACAAAAGCGTCACCCTGGGTTAGACACATGCCTGCATTTGGACTTCCCCACTAACATGCTTAATCCACTGAGATACTGGCCCGCTCCCACGTTCTGTCTGGTTTTTGTACTGCTCCGGTGGCTTTCCCAGCATTTCTGAGGGAGTGGGGTTCAGCACGTCCTGGGGTACTACTGCCTGCGGGCTTCTGCTATCCCAGGGGCAGGGGAGCCACGGTGCTGCTCACAGCTTAAGGACATCATGTGGTTCTGCAAGAGCAGGGTGAGCAATGGGGAGTGACGAGAACACCAAGGAGCTACCAAAGCACGTGTACAGCGAAACACTGGGTGGGAGTGAAGTAGGGGTGAAAGGAGGGTCCCACCAGGCTGAACCCTACCTCCTGCAGGCAGAAGGGCTGTGCAGTGCAACTGATCACACTGGCAGCTGCCAACTTGCAAGAGGGCAGGAGAAGTCATTTGCAACCCTAAAGGATGCAGAGTGAACCCTTCCCATGCCTCTCTGTTCTGGATCTTATGGGAATATCAGCAGAGAGAGAAACAATCCGTCAGGCAACTGGCAGCTCCCACAGAAAAAGACAATGAATAAATTCCCAAGTAAAAAGTATACTTCCATGGCTTCTTGCCAATCTGCAGAGCAGACAAGACAAATATGGCCCAGTTTTCACAGGTGCTGGGCACCCATGAATCCCACTAGCTTTAGCAGGTGTTGCAGATGTTCTGTTCCTCTGGAAAACAGAAGCCAGGTCATAAATCTCTCTCCCTCTATCTGTGTCATCTTCAAACTTTTTAATTAAAGCTCTGCCTTCTATTGTTTCTGGGGTCTGGAAATTAATTGTCATTAATACAGTTTAAGGCTCTGCTGCCCACATCCTTTTGTCCTTCAGGTGTGTGTTGTGATCAGAATCTGGATCACAGAGCAAAATCTGGAGCAGACTATATCCCTGCTGCCTTAAGGGAAAAAAAAATAAATCCATTTTTGGAATGCAGTTTGCAAGAGTTGTGAGCCTTGTTAAGCTCAGCGCTGCTGCAGCTCCCTTATGGTGGCTGGTGGTATTTCTGGCAAGATGGCCATGTGATTGTATTAGATCCACACCACTACTACTGCTAAAGCACAGTCCTGTGAATAAATGAGATGAGAAAGGGCAAGTGAAATGAGATTGGTTTTCAGTTTGTGAACCTGGACAAGTATTTTCCCAACATTTTATATCCATATTCATCTCTTCCTTTTTTTCTTCCTTTTTCTTGTGGTTTTTTATATACACATGTATGTAATCAACAGCTCTTTCAGCATTGCTTGGCTCCTTCATCTTTTCCTTTGCCTGTCAACACCTCCCAGACAGAGGACTGTCCCCTGACTTCTTTCTCTCCACTGCTAAGTAACCATGAGTAACCATGGCCATAGCTCGCACTCGGCCCGGCACACTGTTCCCTGAGCCGTGTGTGGTCTGTTTGGTATGTAGCCCTTATAGTCTCCTGCATTTGCTCAAAAGCAACTGGTGAGCAAAGAGCACAACAGCACACACTGGGCCACTGTGGCTGCATCTCAGTTTCTTGCCTGCTTTTCTCTGTATCATGGGAGGATTTCTTATTTGCATGTTCTGTACTTCCAGGCATGCTATGTGTGCACAGGCACACACATTCAAATGAAAGACAGTCGTGTTTAATGCATTTTCTGCATCTTCATCTGAAATTCAGCAAAAAAGCTAATCTCAAGAGTAAACGCTCCCTTGGCATATATTGCAGCTTTTCCAGACACAGCTTTTCTTCACCAGCTTTTCCCTGTCACTTTGTGCTGCTGTCTTATATCGCTGCTGTGCTGGTTTGTGCCCTTGCAAAAGGGCAGTGCATTAGGGATGGAGCTACTGTTATTCGTTAACATCTAAGCTTTTTTGACATTGATAACATCTGCAGCGTGGCAGGGAAAAATACACAAGACTTCAGTATGGAGAGGAAAGGAGAATTTCCCCATAACCTTTCTGGCTTGCTTCACTGCCTGAGAAACAGGAAAGAGAAGGCAAGGCTGCTTCTTCAGAGTCAAGATCTGAACCACAGAAATGTTGGATGGCCCAGATTCACAGAGAACGCATTCATGTTTCTACCACCTTCCAGAATCAAGTCTGCATATTGCACTAAACCATATGGGCTCAGGCATTGCAGTGCGATATGCACAATTAAATGCTTCTTTCAGTCCCTCTGTCAAACACAGCCCTGCCTGTGCCCATGTGGACAGCATCACTCAGACCACAGACGTCTCCATCAATCAGGCACGGGCTCTCATGGGTACCAAGGGGAAAAGTGGAACTGAAGCTACATAGCTCTGCTAGTTTCTCTCTGATGTTGAGGCTGCTGAAGAAAAATGCCTGGATTTGAGCAATAGCTTGAGGTGTCATCTATTCATGTAAATTTTCTAAAATTCTTACAGGAAATCAAACACCTTACCCCATGGTTTATAGGTAACAGTACATAACACCCAAGAGAGAATACTGTCACTTCTGAAAGCTACATGTTAGTAGGTTTACCTGGGAAGTGTATGAAGGAGGATTATAAAATATGTTTTATCTGTAGTTGTAGGAAACTGGCCTTTGTGGTCCATCAAGTCTCTTTTTTATACTCCTAGACTCCTACACTTCAAGACACTTACCATACAGCCAGTAAATGTCCCAGCAGCCTGTGTAAGATGGATAAGCAGAACATTATGGTTGCCCATGCCTGTACACAGTGGGTGTGTGGCTTTTCTGGGGACTTAGCAGCAACACTCTGGGCTATGTCTTCCTGTTAGGCTTTACTGCAAATTAAATAACACATACACAGAAATAATTAAAAATACCTCTAAAGCAGAGTAATCTTTTTTATTTTTCTTAATAACTAGACTGAAAATGAGCAAAATGCAATCCTTGATTTAGGGATACAACTCAAATCAAATCAGCCAAGTCATCAATTGGCAGCAGTATGGAATGAAATCAACAGCTGATCAAATCATCAAACAAGCACATACAATGTATGAGTAATGAAGCCATGCAACATATGGTGAATTTTATGAAACAATGAGCATTGCTCCTCCTTACTGCAGTTACACTTGTCACTTGCCCACACATACTTTCCTTCCTTCTGCCTTCCTTAAAACCTTTGTCTTTCTTCCTAGAAGTAACTGGAGAAGAAAAGATACTTTATTTATTCTTATCCAGTAAAGAACACCTGTTGATGGTGGATCTGTTCAGTGTGAAACCAGCTGAGGAAATACTAAGAGCTTGCAAAATGAGACTGGTTGGAGTATATTCTTGTTACATTCAACATGATAGCTTTATTAGATAAACCTATCTCACAAGATCGAGGGTCAGAGTTGTTTGGAGAAGCAGGAGAGGAAATCAAGGGAAACTCTGTCTCCTTTTCCCAAGATCTTAGAGAAGGTCCTGACCAGAACCAGCTGTTGTGACTTTTACTTTGGTCTAGCTGCAGCCCCTGAGCTGCTTTGATGCAGCCTGGGCTGTGTGGGCTGTGGTAGGGGGTGAAGGAGAAGCAGCACAAGTCAAGGTGAAACCCAAAAGAGATTCGGAAGTGGAAAAGGGGGCTGAAGCTCTGAAAACCTGATTGCCATACATGCTGTGGTTTGACTTGAGGTATTAGGTGTGGGAATATAATGAGACATCTCATAGTTATTAAGCTAAAGAAAGTATGTGTATGTCTAGAGGTAGAGAAGGGTTGGTTGTATACAGTATTTGTGCAATATATCCTCAGCCAATCTCAATATCTCATTGGCATAAACAGCAGCTTCTATCATAATATCTACCTTTTTCACTGAAAATTGTTAGCTGTCTGTGCATAATATTTTTTCTCTCATTCAGATGATCAGAACAGCCCTGTTTGTGTGAGTGATAGATAGAGAGAGAATGCTCAAGGATTTAAGATTCATGGGGAGATTCAGAAACATAGCATTTTAGATGCTATATATCCACCATAGTACTACCTGTGTAGTTCACAGGCTCTTGCTGTCACAATGAAGAACAGCCTCACAAAGGCCCCTCAGCAGTCCTAATGCCACAGAGGTTCCTTACTCCTACCAATTTGCGTGTCCTATTTGCTCAACGTGACATATTTATTACTAGTTTCAGTCTTGCATGTTCAACCTACCTTACAGACTGCACAGTGCAAAGCAGGAGAGAAAACTTAATGGAGACAAGTCAGATGGCACAGGATATTCCTCCAGGCTTGTTCTGGGCTGAGGGAGAGATGTTAGGTACAATTCTGCATCCTTTGCAAGATAGGCTAACAACGCATATGCCAGTATTGCTTGCTGAGATGCTGGGCTGATGGCGTTGATGATTACCGAAAGAGGCTGCTATTATTTATAGTAGGAGAAGATTGCCCAGATACTGAGACTTTGTCAGCTTCAAGTGCCTCCTTCAGCAACAGGATAAAGGAAAGAAAGTCAGATGAGAAGACAGCTCATGGGAGCTTCCTGGGGAAGCAACATTGCTACGTTGAGCCAGATCAGGACTGGCGTCAGTGAAAGCTCTTGCTGTTAGCTCACCAGTCTGCCGGCAGCGTGCAGTGAGCTTAGAGCTCTGGATTGCTTATGGTGACCATATGTCAATGCAGAAAGCATTTTGCCACTGTGCTTGCTGTTAATTAGCTTCATGTGATGCAATGAACCCAGGCACTAAGTGGCAGCAGAGTGTTCAGCCTGCAGGGACACCAGGATGCCCAGGGCAGTTGGGCACCTTCTTCAAGGTCACTCCTTCCCAGGATGCTAACATTGTCTCCCGAGGTGGCCCTGGCAGATCTCTCCACTGTCCAAGGTGTTCAAGATAACTAACATGGAGCTGCAGTTTGCTTCCTAGTTGTGCAAGTAAGAATTTTCCTTTTCCGAAAACCTTGTTTTCTACTGTCTCATTCAAAGGAGGTTTGATTCCTTTCAAACAGGTACAAGATTCCTCAATATGTATATTGACAGTTATTGGGCATACAGGAGAGATGGAGCTTCAGTACAGAAAGGGAAGCATCTTCCCAAGAAAGTCTGCAGTAGCAATATCATGGAGAAAAATTTGGTCCAGAAGCAAAAATTAAAAACACCCCTAATGGAAACGTTTCCTGGGAGCTTTAATGATCAGTGGTGGTCCTCTGTTTTACACCTTAATCGGGAAACAGCTGTTTTCATGGTCACCCTCAGTAGTCACCCTAAAACTATGTGAAAGCAGGAGAAAGGCATTGCTTCCTCAATTAGCAGCTTTGGCAAGGGAGGCTCTGGAGACAACTCCAGAAAGTGGAGGAGGAAAGGGGGAAGGAGGAGGTTGTCTGTACCTGTGTGTATGCACATACACACATTCAGCTCCTGAGGCTGGGCTGCATCTTGGCTCCTCAATATTCAGACCATTCAGATCTATTCTGGGACAGCTTCTTAGAATCACTCTTACTTGCAAGCATGAGCTGACCTTATTCCCCTTTATATTGCTGCTGTTTGAATGAAAACATCAGTGGAGAAAGCAAAGCAGCACAGTGGGCTGGAAAATAAATTGTGTATGATGTGTGTTCCCATCCTGAGCTCCCAGGCTGTCCTGTGTCGGCCATGCTCTCTGGCCGGCGGGTTGTGAGGCATCTGCATGCTGAGCTGCATCCTGCTGCCTCACACCAGCCCACTGCCTGGGAAGCTGACAACAAGGAAAACTCTTGGTGTCAGCACGTCCCCAGTGGCTGCTTTTCCTCTGCGAATGAGAAAACGCTGAGATCCCCTGGCAAGCATTTCACAATGGCTGTGGCCCAAACAAGCTCATTAGTGACCAGGTGACCTTGATGAGGGGAGATGGGAAGCCTCTCAACCCAAGTGTCACCCACAGAGTACAGCTGCATGGTCCAGTGTTTCAGGCAATTTGGACACAGGATCAACTAGCACTCAAGCTGAAAAGATGTTTTGGTTCTCTTGAGCCTGTCAGCTCAACAGATAACCAGGGTGATCCCACCTCCTCCCTGACTTGCCTGTGTGGCTCTGGCCCCTCACTATTAGACTGTATGTGGTCTGGGCTGCCATCAAGCATCTCAAAACCTGCCTCTGTGGATGTGCATGTGCGTGTATGTGTTTGTAAATCCCTGGGAGCACAGGAACTTTAGGTGGGGAAAGATGGATGATCCAGGGGAAGGCAGGAAGGATTTAGCGTGCAAGTGTGGAGCTTCTCAAGTCTGGCATGAATGGGGTGGCTTTTGTGGAGAGAATCATACCTTTTGCCTTCTTGCTGGCACTTCTTGGCAATACTGGTTTTGCTGACAGCGCAGGACACAGCTGGCCAAATGCACAACCAATCCTGTGCTGCTTTGCAGGGATCCTGAGCACTTTTCTGGGTGCCACTGTATGCCCTGTGGTGCTGCCGAGTGCTGCCCTGGCTGCCAGCACTCTCCTTGGGCTCTCTGAAGTTCAGGCTCTGGGCAGTGAAAGGATGGGTTGATCCATCATTTATTTCATTTCCAGCATTTGTCATCCCCAAGTCACTGTGCTGTGAAAACATGAAAAAGCCAGGTCCCTGCTGACTGCACCTGCAGCAAACCTGAGGATCAAAGGCATAGCAACAAAAGTAAATAAAACAACAGAAATAAGGTAATACTGCACTGGAGACTAATGAAACCAGACGTTTCCAGGAAATTGTTGTTTTGAAGGAGTTTGAGAACATGCTGGAGACTTCATCTCTTAGGTCACTGTCTCAAAGACAATTGAAAACTAGTAGTGATCCAAAGTCATTGGTAGTGGACAACAGCTTGCTATAGGCAATAAATTGGTTATAAGCCCCTATTACCACTGAATGGCCCCTTGCCACTGATTGTGCCCATGTCAAGGACAGTGACTTTCTGGCACAGTGGGCAAGTGCTGCCATACCCCTAGCTGTGGCTGCTCGGGGGCATGGCTGAGGCTTTCCACAGACGAACAGTCACTTTTGGGGGCCCCATGTTCCTAGACGTGCTGTATCCATGATGCTCAGTGGCTTTAAATAGAGTTCTGGATGTTTGGTGCCTCTCAAAATTAACACCTGAAGGCAATTTGAACAAAGACCATGCTGAAATCTGCAGGGCTGATATGGTGTAGCTCACAACTCTCCACGTGGCCGCCAGGGCTCACAGAAGGCAGAGGCACCTTAGTACACACTAGCAAACCAGCACGGTGTGCCATCTGCTGCTGTCTTTCCTATCTTTGGGCTGGATTCTCATCTCCAGTGACATGGTATCAGTTCGGTTTTCTTGATAGGAGTGCCTCAGTGTTTCCATTTGTCTCACTAAAATCACAATCTGGCTCTAGGTTATTATTCTGTTTTGACACCTTTGCTTCCAAATAGAAGGACCATAATTTTCTCCTCACCATATTTGCAGAGGGCACATAACAGAGCACCAAAGCTTTTGGAGGCAGTCCTGTTAGAAGAGTAAGGTGATGGTGTGTTAGGAAAGATCCTCAAGGAAGACTTTGCTGCTATCGGCATTTGAAAGATGACCAACTGTTAGATAAATCTCCCATAAAATATCACTTTGTCTGCTTAGGCCAAAGTGGGTTTGTCAAAGGTGGTCATAAGGATTCGCAAAATGTCCCTTCAGGTTTGAGGGCTAACCAGTCAAGAATATGAGGTAGAAGGCAGTGGGAGTGGAGATTTTTAAAGTTGTGCTGGCCCAGAAAGTGCAGCCACAGCAGTGTGCCCACCTAGGGTTTGCTGAGGGTGCACTGTGCCACAAGGGATCAGTATGTCCCCAGCTGCTCATACCCTCAGTGACTGCATGCCCAGTGCGTGCTGCATCCTTGGGGCAAGGGCAGCGGTGCTGTGAGAAGGCGATAAGGAACATCTCCAGCCAAGGGAACTTCAAAAATGAAGATAAAGATTTGGTTTAGATGCATCTTGCATCCTTGCCCTCTTGCCAACCCCTGCCCAACTGCCTGAAGTAATGGCATTTTCCTCAGTGTCTTTTTCCACCCAACAAAGAGGCTCTGCTTGTGGGGATCAATTGTGTGAATGTGATTTGCGTAATTAGTGTGGCTGAGGGATCATGCTTAGATCAGAGAGGGAATAAGAAAGTAACAGACAGGAAGAAACAATCTTTGAGCGCTGCTTCTTATAATCAGGTATCAGGGCTAATGCAGTATCTTTCTCTACCCAGGTATGATCATTGCATTTACATTTCTTGCCTGAAGATACAGCCAATTTCAGGACACATTTATAAGCTGACAATGCCTGCCTCTCTGAGGTAGGTACAGGCCATTTCCTCTGCTGCAAGAAGGCAGCCAGCTT
This sequence comes from Falco naumanni, assembly GCF_017639655.2. Taxonomy (NCBI): domain Eukaryota; kingdom Metazoa; phylum Chordata; class Aves; order Falconiformes; family Falconidae; genus Falco; species Falco naumanni. The sequence goes on along the minus strand of NC_054060.1, from coordinate 48,589,425 downwards.
TTTCCAGCAGCACCTATGCTGCATGCTGGGCAGGCACTTAGCCAGGTTCTGGCTGTCTGCAGAGGCAGGTACTGAGAGAATGGTGGGGTGAGGAATGACCTCAGCCCAATGGGCAGGTGGCCAGTACCAGGAGGGTAACCCTCTCATTTTCCTGGCAGTTGTTTCTAACATATGGTTAAGGCAGTATTAACGGCACAATTGCATTACTGAGTACAATGTGCACTCAACTCCACGTGACTGTGAGGGAAACCCACTGTGTGGTATGCGCTGCTGCCATTCTTATGGTGGAGGAAGAAAACAGCTGGAACAGCCATCTGCCAGGGGTTTATTTAAGCAAAAACACCTTTCTGACTCAGCCACAGCCTTCCAGTGTGACCCTGGAAGCTCACTTGGCCCCTGAGTGCTATGCAGGTATCGATGGATAAGATGCTGATGTGATGTGAGCTGAGCAGCACCACCAACAGATGAGCATTTGTGAGGCCAAGTAATCCCCTCATCAAGAAAAGGGCTTTTCTTTCTGTTCTACAGAAAATCAACTAGAAAATATCTTCGAAGAAAATTATGTTCCCATTAAATTCATGGGACAAACTTTTGCCACTTTAGAGTCTTTTAGGATCTGCTCAGGCTCTGGGTTCTTACACTGGTGAGAAGTGGCTCAGGAAAAGGCAGAGTATCTCTCATCTGTGTTGGCCCAGTACAAACTGTTCTTTGTTCCTCCCCCTCTGCTCTTTGCCCTGCTGCACAGGTGTCCTGTGCTCAGGATGCAAAGGAAAAAACCATTTTGTTTTCTTCTTGCTTTAATTGTGCTTTCTGAGTGTCTGTGTATAGCTGAAGGGCCACGTGCACCTGCTTGTACAAACTTTAAATAGGCCCATTTGCTCTCACTGTTTAAAAGATCCAACTGATGTCAAATGTGGGCATCTGTTGCTCAAAGGAAATAGTGGTGTCAACTTGTCATACTTTGCTCCTGCCTCCTGTAGCAACCCACGCACAGCTGGAATTCCTGCCAACAGAAGAGCAACAGTCAGTAGTTGAAATCCACACAGTGTCTCATTTGGGTCTTTGAAATTGGACTCTTAGAGGGCTCCACTGTTGTGTGACCTTTTGCTAGGCTACTTGACAGAGGTGTATTTTTATTTTGTATGAAAACAAACAAAAACCTCATCTGATTTCAAAGGATTTGTTGTTAAAATGCTTTCCATCTATGCAGTATTCTGTTTGTTATTTGCTTTTGTCTTCTGTTCCCGAGGGGTTAATTAAGGCATGTATTCTTCCTGGGCTATTTCTTTACAGTAGAGAGAGTGAAAATGCCGATTTGTTTTTATCCATGACAACGTAGTCATATCTCCTGAAGTGCCACTGGCAGAGCTGGAAGCAGCTTACGAGAGCAGCCAATGTATCTCCCTCCCGATGCGAAGTCCCTCCTTGAAGGGCAGTCCTTGTGTTTTAATCATTATGATATATAGGAGCTTCGATTACTTCCCTTGCTACTGCCCATCTTTCTGTTATTCACAAATCCTAGAGTTGTCTGGAAACCCAGAAGATTTTGACTGTGTTTATAGTTTTGGCTTCTAGTTGCAATTAATGTTTATTAAGAAACAAGCATAAAGATTTGTTTCACAGTTTGCTTTTAGACTCTGGACAGGCTGGGCTGCTCTGCCACAGCATGGCTCCTGGTGAGTGAAGAAGTATTACAACCTTTGAGTTTTATTTCAGACAGTGAAGTTCAACATTTCCTGATTCTATAGAAGCCAATATGTTACCGTGCAGCTTACAGAGATGCTGGGTGAGCATCCAAATATCTCAGCCTTGAGGCCTTGATTAGTGCAAGGGCTTGTGCAATGTGTTGAATTCCCTTAGATAATTCTCCTTAAAGAAACAAAAGTAGGAATAACAAAAACAGAAGTAAGGGGGGAAAAGGGAGAAATCAAAACTTGTGGGTCAGAACAAGGTAGAGGCAGGGGAATCATGCCTGGTCCAGAAGAGTGGAAAATTCGGTGGGCTTTCACTCCAGTGCTGCCTGTAGGACAAGCTGTATGGCCTCTGCTTCAGTGAGGAAAACAAAGCTTTTGCCTCCAGGCTAATTGGGCTGCCATCATTTGCAACACAAGTACTTATTCTGTGACAGCCATACTCGCTGCCAGCCAGCTCAAAACCTGGAGATCTTCCAGGGGGTGCCGTGGGTGGCAGGTTATTACAGTGCTACTGGCCAATGGCTTCTTCCTTGCTGAGCCCAGAGAGATTTGCTGATTTCAAGTGAAGGGGCTGTATCAGGACTACATGTGCGTATATTTCTTAAAAAAAGAGCAAAGGTGGGCTGTCATCAAAGAAAGCCCAGTCCATACTGAATTATTAAGAAAAGACAATGGAAAGGCAATGTCAGTGTAAGGGTTTCTGCAGCTCCATCTCCAGCCTATAAAGACCGTAGGCTGTTTTCTGGCTCAGTGAGCAACATGGAAGATAAGGGCATTCTATCTCCATTGAAAAGATTAATGTCAAGCACAAGGATTAGTTCTCTGCAGCGCAAGAGATTAAGTTTGGATTTTGCAAGCTTTCCCATTATTGGCTTTCTCCCTAGACAATCCCCGCAGACCCGTACCACCGATGCTCCCTGGCCAGCACTGAATCCCAGGGAGTCTCTCATTCAGCTGTATTTCCTTTTGCTCCAACTCCACATTAAAGCAACCATTGCACTAAGACCGTGCTTCACAGTGCAGATTTACTGGGCTTCTCCCACACGCCTCCAGGCATAAAAGCTACCTTCTGCATTAGAAAGGGAAAAGAAGCAAGTTTTCTCCTGCCAGGCAGAGAGCTGTGGCCACAAGCACTATCCCAAATCCAGCTGTGCCAGCCGGAGGTGGTACCTCCTCCTCCAGCTATAGCCACTACCATTCATCAGCTCTCCCAGCAAACTGGTTTGTGTGAGCATTCCTGATCTCCTCCAGGCAAAACCAACCAGAATAACTTACAGCATCTACTTACATTGCTTGAACTAATCCAGGTCATTTTGCCTGCAGTGGATTAAGGGGTGCTGTGACTGGGAAGTCAGAGGAGAAATCAATTTGTCATCTTCTCTGAACCTGCTGAAGGAAAGCCTTCTTCTGTATGCAGGTATCTGCGCTGCCAGGAGCCAGGAGCAAGACGCAGGTGTATGCCAGATGGAGAGCTGGGGATATGTGACAGTGAAGGATGTGCTGACAGCCTTGAAATGCAAAGTGCCTATGGCCTGACTTCACCCAGGATCATATGCTTCAGCAGCTGCGGCTGTTTCAAATAAGTCTGGGTTCAGGAGGTTCCTTGATTCTCCTGCTCTTAAGATAATTTCTGGCAGTATTTTTTGCCTCACTGGCTTAATAGCCCCCACCTTGGGCAAGGCTGAGAGCAAACTTCCACTTGCTGGCTGGAGCACAGGGTGCAAAGCCCTCACTGCTGGTATCTCCAAGCGTTGTGGCATTGTGCTTAGCTTGGCTTTGCCCTTTGTTCTGGGTCTGCACCACCAGCCAAACAAAGTGTATAGAGGAATACTTCTATTTGTGTTAAATGCTTTAATTTCATGAGGCAGAGACCCTGAACTGGAGGAGCTACCTGTTGGCCAAGCTGCACTTGAAGGAAAATCGGGGCTTTGTTTGGGAATCTCAGAGCTGCTTTGATTGTTTGCCTAGTAAGGCTTCATACCATAATAGGATCAAATACACTTTACAGACAGTAAAACTGAGTCACTGAAGAGAAACAGATGTCTAACTTTACCCATGAATCTCAGTGTAGAAAAGGTCAAGCTCCCAAAATAATAAGACAATTTAATTATCTGACACCTTTTCATTAATTATATATTTCTGTGCAAACTTGGAACCATTTTTACTCTGCTTCAAATTAATGTCTTGGCAAAAGGGAAGTACTTCATGAGGTAGGGTGGGTGGCAGCTCTGACTCTCTCACCTCTCCATTTTATCCATGTAAGAAATAGCAAGGCAGGAGCACAGCAGCTGCTCTGATCACTGCCAGGAGGCAGGTGGTGAGAGGGGTGCTGCCACACCAGGACCCTCCTGCCATACTCACCCCACTGTGTGCAGCAAAGTCCTGCAGCCCCTCGCAGGCTTTCCCCCTAAAAACTGAAGCGAGGGTGAAGGGGAGATCTTGTATCTTTATCACACAGGTTTTAAAACACTGAGTTTCTCTAATCTTTGCATTTCTTACATCTCTACTTCCCATGGCAACTCTACATCACATCCCAGCAGTCAGGCTGATGCCAGGCAGCCAGGAACATTACCATGCATCGACCTGTGCCTCTGTTCAAATGATGTCACTCTTGTTGCGTATGTAGTCTGTAGGACCCCACAGACTTGTAACCTGACCTGGAGCCGCACTGAGACTGTACAGTTTATGCTCTGTCCCCATTGAGCTGGTGATGAAGCAATGAAATCTGAGAGCTGTGAAAAATGCATTTCAAGTTGAATAATCAAGAAAGTGTCAAAGGAAAGGTCTTGTTTTATTATGACCTATAAAATACTAGGAAAAGGCCCCATTCATTTTCCCCTGTTTTATTTTTAATAGATTACTTAATGGGTTGCTGCTGGGGTAAATATATGTGTGTATAAAGAGAGTTTAAAAATTATTGTGTCCATACTAATGGCCCCTCACAATATTAAAAAAAAAAAAAGAGTATGTGAAAATGCAAATACCTCTATATCTTTCTTGTCAGTTTTTATTTTGCACCTTGCAGAAGCCCCATTTAATTTGTAGCCGTAACTAATTTCCCCTGGGTTCTGAGCCTTGTTCTTCCTGCCTATAATACTGGATTGGCAGTCTAGTCACAAATAGTTAAAAGCGGTACCGGAGGGTGAATATAATCACAGCCAGTAACTGGGCAACTGCCCACTTAATCTGATTATTGGCCTGTGACGCACTGTAGCCTGTTAACCTTGTTTTGACCAGCTTCCTGACACTTGTGGCACAAATGAAGTGTGACATGATTAAATGAGACTGATCAGTTTTGCTCACCAGGACAATACCCGGCAGCTGCTGTGCTCGGGATTTACAATGCAGTGAAAGCTTTGAAGTCCCATAATTTAGCTGTTATGATTGCTTTCCTCTGGCTGGAGGGATGACTGTCCTCTCCAAACACACGTAGTTCGGTGTGGATGCAACGAGTTTTCTGTGGTGGTTCCTTGGAGATCTCTGCAGGGCCCCAGCTCATCCCTCAAAAGTACATCTACGGAGCGGGGGTGGCTTTGATACACACCTGATGCAACCAGCAGATGATAAACTTACCACATGAAAGAAACCCAGGAAATGTGATGAGAGAGAGAAGAAGCAAACACAGCTCTATAAACATATTTAATATTCTAACTATATTTTAACATGTTTTTTGGTGGTAGTTTTTGGCCAGATTTTGTAAAAGTGGAAGTGTTAGTCATGTAATAATCCAAGAACTTGTGTTAGGTTGCTTTTCATGGCGTGAGCTGCATTATGTAATGATAGCTTTCTGCTGCAAAAGCATCGTTTTCCTTCCTTGAAGCTTTGTGTATTTTAAGGCCAGAAAGACTGTTACAATCCTGATCATCTGCGTAACATTTTGGAGCATTTCCCCTGGGCACTGGAGGGCAGTGCCTTTGCAGGGAGCGTACTGGGTTGCCTGATGGTGTAGTGTTCTGAGCAGCTACAGATATGTACATGTCCAGTAAGTTAATGTGCTGAAGTGCCCTTTGTAGAGCAAAAAAAAATAAATCTCTGCTAACCTTGCAAGCCCTGTACTGTTTACTGAAAAAGGCTAATGGGAAAAAAGGAAGGAGATGATACAAAGAAACAAGAGCATTACGATGAAAAGAAAATAATTACCTTGGATGGGATATCAAATCAAGGACAATATTTTTCCTCCCTGCTATGGATATTTATTTTTACTAGCAGAGTACTGGGATAAGGAGACATTGTTCGCCTAACATAATCAAAACAAATGTAAAATCCTCAATCTGACCCTGAAAATGACTGATGCTTGTGTGGGAAGCTGGGCTCGGGCCCTGGTTTCTCATGTATATCTTTGCACTTTTAGTCCATGTAAACAAATCTTAAATTCCCACTCAAGGATGAGGCCTGTCAAATAAACACACATCTGTGTGCATGCATGCAAAGTGCATGCAGAATAAAAATGCCTCAAATTAGCAGTATCATATAAGTTATTCTGATTTACTAGATTAATTAGCAGAGCTCTAGGAGCTGCACAAAAGGCCACATGTGCATGCAGGCACAAGGTGGCATGGAGGGGACCAAGCTCAGTGGTAACAGGTTGGGGGAAAATGCTCCTCTGGAAGACCATAACTCTGCCTTCAGCTTCTGGTAATTCTGGGAAAGATTTCATGACTCACATGTTCAGGATTACCTACCAGAAAATTCTATGACTGTCAGCAAACTAAATCATTTTGAATGAAGATGAACAAGGCACGTAAGCTGAGTTGGAGAACTACTGTTAACTAATCACTTGTCTGACCTTAACTGCTCTCTAATTAGTGTTTAGGTCCTGGGTGCCTTAGATAAATGCCTATAATAATACAATACCTGTTACAGGAGGACCACCAGTGCTTTGTATGTAGACATTAAAATCTGAGAAGGGTGTTGAGTCCTGTGAGGCAAAGTGCAGGCAGGTCTAGTGCCTGTCACCAGCTTCTCCGTGCTCACTGCCCAGGGGGACACTGCCACAGGGCCCAGCAGTACTTGGTGGACCACCCTGGTCCCTGCTTCTCCTCCCTCCACCCCCTCCCCAAGGCACACCGCCTTGGAAGAGGAAGGCTCACACAGCCCAGGAGTGGATGGGAGCACTTCATTGCTCCCGTGACACGTAATTAGCAGGTGCCAGCAGTGCCAGGGGCAGGCAGCAGACCGCGAGGCTGTTTTGCTTGGAAGCAGCCACCCCACATTATGGCATTTTTAATGTCTAAGCACAGTACTGCATCCAGCTAACACGCCCCTGGCTGTTCAGCACTGCCAACCGTGGCATGAATAGGGTGGTCTGGGGGACTGGGATGGAGCCTTTAATCTGTGAAATCCGGGTCAAAGCAGGACAAGTCCGATCCGATGGCTCCTCCAGTGTGACATGAAGCTCAAGCAAGCTTCAGCCAGGCACCAGCCCAGGTTTCTGTGCTGGAAACTCCTACAAAGATACTCATGAAAACGGACTGTTAAATGTGAATCACAGATGCCATGAAGAATTTTCTTTTATGGCTACCAAAAAAAGAGGTGGAGCAGAGAAGAGTTAAGGGTGAAAAGCGGTATCATAGCAGAAGAAGTTTGTTCAATCCTGTATGCTGCAGGAAAGAATTTTGTTAATATAGTGTTGCAATCTTTTCAGAATATCCTTTTCCTGGAAAGATTTCTTGGAAGCTAAGTGCCTTTGGTAAGTCTTTGCATTTAGGCCATATATCGCTGGTACAGATGATTCGGAAACTCTAGCTCCTGCTTCAGAACAAAAGGGTAGACCCTGAGCATTGTTTTAACCCATTGTCTTTTACTTGGGACAGGACTGATGCAAAGTAACAGTCTGTAATAACATGCTGTACAGAAGTTGTCTTGACCTGCGGATTTTAGGTTCCCTGATATTAATAGCTGCTTCTTAGCATCCCATTGCCTGGCTTCCTGTTTACTTATCATTTGCTTTAAAGTATCTTAACAAACATGATGTGGTATCAATTCATTAATTCCTTCTTCCTCTGTACAGGACAGAAAAAAATTGTGTCCTCCTGCCTTAGTGCTGAAGACAGGAAATTTGTCATGATGGACTAATGCTATTGCTAGGATCTCTCTTGCTCTTGAAAAAAATACTTCTACAATTTGTATTGCTCTTTTAGAGCCTCCAACTCTGCTTGCCATAGGATTATCCTGATCTTATTTTTCTTGACTCATCCATTTTCTACACTTTACAATCTTGACTGACTGTATAGGCCAGAAACTTATACTCAAATGTGTTCCTAAGCCGGAGCTTTTGTCTCGTGGATAAATTAGAGTATGGACAGCTATCTTTTAAATGACACCTCTCAGCTGGTTTCAGGCCAGCTTAATCTGACTTGCTACATCTCATTGCTAGTTACATTTTAGCCATTAATAAGGTCAAACTTGGAAAGCATTGAGTGTCTCAAAAATAAAGCTTTGAAAAGAGTGTTAATAAAGATAAATCCCATTTTCATGCCATCCCAGAAGATGAGCTGCCAGCATTTTGAACAGCTCTGCTAGGGCTTGACTTCTGCTAACGTCTGCAAGCTCAGGGGAGAACTCCCTGTTTATATCACTAAATTTTTACAAGCTGACCCAAATGAATGCCTATACAGTGCTCTAGTCAACCTTAAGAGGCTTGTAACAATACACTGAATAAATAAACACTCAGCTGTTACCAAATAATCCAAATCAATCAACCGAGTGGCCATGTAAGTGCAGGGTAGGTCCGTGCTTAGTATTTGTGCAACACCTAATGCAAAACTGTAAAACAAACAGTAATGAAGCTGTTTTATGGGCATTAGCACCAGTTTCTAAAAATGAACCCATTGGACTTTGGGGACATTTTGTTTTCAGATCCAAATTTGCACTGGTTTTGTATGAATTTCCAAACACTGAAAACTTTTATTTTCAGTTTAACTCTTGACTCACACCTGTGAGACATTTGGGCCACCAGAGCTGATTCAGATCCACTGGAGTTCAAGCAGGGCAGTTCTCGGGGATCTGAGAACACACTGCTGGGTGGGGAAACCCAAACCTTTCCTTATTCAGGATCTTCACTTTCTGCACAACCCCTGTAGTTATGCAGCCACCTGCAAAGAAACAGGGGTCACTGCTGCTTTCTTGTGCTCCTACACCTACTCTTTAACTGGTACCTTTCATCCAGACGTAGCTTGTGCTGAGGTTTGATTGGAAGCCTACATGACAGAAATAGCTTCTCTAGTAGTGATTCTGTGGTGTTTCCCTATGTCCATGAAAGCTGTACTTTGTCTCTTGAAGTCAGCTGGACAAAAATAGTCTTTTACCTGATAACATGCCATCCCCTTGTGTAACATGAGCTTCATCTTGGTGTCCCACCATGTTTGGATGTGTGGCTTTGCACGGTGCTCTGTTATTTCTGGCTGGAGTATGAGCAAAGATGGCTTTTCTCCTAGCCAGTGAGACAGGAAAGAACATTTCATGAATGTAAGCTGTCCTGTACTGGAATCCAAACCTGCTCCTTTTGTTGGACTGAGAAAGAGATGGAGAGTTTTGTGCTCAGGAAAGTCAGTGCTGGGCCGGAGGGATCTGCTGGCTGGGAGTTTCAGCAGACTGGAGCTGCTGTGTTCAAATTCCCATTCTGGTTTGTGGCAGTCATTCATTTTGCTGTCTACCCTGTTGACACTCCCAGCAGCCTCTGGACCTGAAAAGCCCTTTGTGCTTCTGGCATGTGAAACAAATACCAATGCATGTGTAAGGGAGATCACTTTGCATTTCCATACAGACAGGTTTTCTTTTTTTTTTTTTTCTCCTTTAATGAGATTTCAGGAGAGGGTGAAGGAAGGTGGCTGACAGAACATTATTATGGAGCTTGTAATTGCTTATACAGCTTTCTAACCTACCTGTATTAACAAAAGCTTGATAGAAGAGAGGCGAGGGGGTGGCTGCACTCTGAAACGTGGTAGGGAAGGGCAGGGATGCACGCAGGGGTGGACAAGGGCTTTTCTGACATTGCATGCATAATCTAATATAGGCCATAATAATTTTCTACTGGCTCAGCATCAGTCACATAATTAGCCTAACACTGAAATTAGATCTTGCCGGTCAGTGACATTTGCTTTCCTATCTGGACCATCTCTCTACTGCAGTACTTCCTGGCTCAATTCATGTGGGACCAACAATCCCAGTTATGTTCATCCAGACGTAGCAGAAAGCTTTTACTGAGCACTCCCTGCAGACCAGGGAAACCATCAAAGTGAGTGTTTCAATATGCCATTGCTCTCTTGTGTAAAATAAGAGCAGCTCCATGTTACGACTTGGGGTCTTATTCCCTTCCAACTCTGTGCATCGATCACAAACAAACAAACAGAAAATACTAAAAAGGTATGCAAAGCATATCACTTATCTAATTCCAAACTATATCTGTATCTATACTGTGTGCAGTCCAGCTGAGACAACTAAGGTGATGGGCCAGATTCATTCAGCTATTGCTCTTCTTCCTCCATTAGGCACTAGGAAATAGAGATGCAGTATTTCTGGCCCCTGCATTAGACCTCTGGTCATACAAGCTTGTGCTGTGTTCTTATATATTAAACATGGTTTAACCAGCACAGTTCTCAGTTAGGAAGCCTCAAAGTGTTCAGAAGTTGCAGCACGGAAGTGGGAGATGTGCTTTCCTCAAAATAGGGCTGCCAGAGCCACCGCACTAACAATGCTGCAGACACCTAAGTCTTCCATTTTCACCATGCACCCAAAATGACATGTCATTAAGGGGTACTTGCAATAACCAGGGAGTTCTTCACACTTCTGAAAACTAGACAAAATTGAAAAAGTTCCTGTGTGGGTCATAAATTTCTACTGAGCCTCCTGTGCTTCCCAGGGTGCAAACCTCGCTGTGCTCACTACTGATGGTTGCACCTCAGGGGCTGGAGAAGTGATCTGAGCCCGTCTGAGCAGCCCCTCTGCCCCAGGAGAGCTGGGTGCCCCCAGCTCACCCGGTGCTGGCTCTGGCACTGTAAAGAGGTTACGGTTCACTTCAGGCACAGCCAATCTGATGTCTGTGCAAATGTATGAGCTGGCACACTGTGGGTAAGATTCATCTCCTCTTAGCTCCAGACATTTTCAGTGCAGTTTTTTCCACTAGAGCCAGACATTGTGAACTTCTTTCACACTTGATGGAGAGAAATAGGTGTTTCTGAGGATTTAACACCTCTTGAAGCAGACGTTTAAAAAGTTAGATGAACCCTAGAAGTGCTTGCTAGGAGGACTTTACCCTTGTACATCTTGAGGAACATTAGTCATGGAAAAGACTGAATTCTGGACAAACTCTAAATTCCAGATTACCATTTAAAAATATAACATTTCAAACAAACATTGTAATGTAAACAATTACTCAATTTACCCTTGTTAGCAAACACAAAATTATTTAATTCACAGTTTTTCAAATACCAGCTGGGTTCCCAGTTAGGAACTGCAAACACCATGTAGATTATCTTCTCATGACATCTTATTACTTTGCACTTCAAGAGGGCTTAGAAAAGAGAAGATGGGTTCCTTTCTTCACCTGTTACCTAATCACAAAGTCATTTTGTGGTCTGATTAAGAACCTCAGGGTTCAATTCTGAAAGAACTGATCAGGCACTCAGAAAATTCAGTTTTAGCTTAGGTCTTGTTTTCCTATGAAGGTTTTAGCATCCTGGCCACTCCATTCCTTCCCACCTTGTATTTTTAATGACTTGCCTGCTTCTTGTTGCATCTCCTCTACCCTGTATACAAGGGCATCAGTGTGAGATAGCACCAAATATTTTGTGAAAATATATAAAAAATAAATTCCCACATATGCACATAAAAGGAGGCTTTCACGATGTGTTTTTTTTCATGGCCTGGAGCAAAAGAGAGGCACTTTACTTTTAAAATAGGCGTTAAATCAGAAGCATGAGTTAAACTTTCAGACCTTCAGGTGGCATAGATGCCATAGGTGGCATAACATTTTACTTTAGCTGGGGATTTACACACATAATGGAGTTTTATCACATTTTCCTGCAAATTACAGCAAACTTTCATCATCAAAACATACCAATTTAACTACTGTTATTTATTTGTTAGAACCCCTTTAAGGGATAGCTGGAGCTAAACTGCTGTGGTCCTGCTAGGGGACAGGTATTGATCTGGGCATTCATTTATTGATTATATACTTTACTGCCAAATAATCCTCTCTGCTTGTTTTCATCTACTTTAGATTCTGGAAGCAGCCTGGAAATTTCACACACTGCCCATTACATTAATGGAAAGTATTGATATGCTAATTATCCAGGAGGTCATTGGAAGACCTGGGGACAACATAATCATCTTGCTGTTCTACATTCTGTCTATGATTACTTATTTTGAAATCATTAGCTGAAAATATTGACAGGTTAGGTAATGAATAAAGCTCACATCAAAGAAACAACATTACTTTTTGAATTAAAAAAAAACACCCTGCAAATGCAATGGATTTCTAATGAGTTCCTGCAGAAAACACCAGTACTCAGAAGGTCAAGTATAATAAAACTGTGACCTGCGTGGGTGAGGCGTGCGGGGTGAGGAGCTTGCAAACAAGAACTGTCTGGCTTTGTAGCTAGAGAACTGTAACTATAGAACCACCTAATTTATATGTACATTTATAAATATGTAAAATGGAAAGGATGCAAATTTTTTGAAATTGCTTTTATTTTGCAATTGAATCTGCTAGTGTAGCCTCCTGCCGCTCCACAGAGTAGGCTTAAAAGGTAAAACAGGCATCAAAACATTCTATCAGCTTTTCTGATTTTGAACTGTGTCCTTTGTATCAGAGACCTGGAACAGGGAATTTTCTCGGCTTGAGCTAGGGATGTGGGGTTGTAGAATTGTCTAGAAAGACTGGGGCAACCACATATGTTGTGGGTGGGTGGGTGGGGGTGGGGCTGGGAGTGAGAAAACAGTTCTGAAAATTTTCCAGCTGATATTTAACATAGCTTAGAGTAAAATGGAGGGAAGGAAAAAACAGCTGTGTGCCACCTGAGCTATATAACTGAGAGGTGGCATCCTGCACCTTTTGTATTATCAGGGAAAACTTAGACATCACCTGGTAATACTCACAAGTTGCCGTCATGGTGGGCAGAGTGATGAGCTAAGACCCTTGCCCTACTGGCAAGCTGTGCCCTAGGACATGCTGCTACTGCTGTGGCATTACAGCCTCTTACCATGGCTTAGGCAGTAGGGGAGAGCTCAAAAACAAGTGCATCCCATTGCGCTAACAGCAGGGCAGTCACGCACCACCACTGATGCAGTTTGTGCTAGGGAAGGGCACGACAGAACTGAAATTGTGAAGCCCGAGGTTATGCCTGTGGCACAAAAAAGGGAAGGATTTTTGCCCCCCACTCCTGCCTAGTCCCCAAATCAGAAGCGAAGGGTAGATAGGAGGTAGATGAAGGAACTCAAGCAGTGATGAGCCAGAAAGAGCGGGCAAGAGTCTAAACATGCTCTCAGAGTGTGGTGTAGTCTTCTGGAGCACAGTGTGGTGGGCCTCTCACTGTGGGTCAGTAAGAGGGACGTAGGCAGGGTGCGTAAAGATTTACTGTGCAATGTAGAACAGTCCCACGTTGCTCAGGGTATGGACAAATTTGCCTTGCAAGCCTTTTCCATCTCCAGTTGCTGAGTCCCAAAGAGAGAACGCCATTATGGCTGCAGCTCAGGCCAAATGGGAGCTGTGCAGCAGGGGGCTTTTTGCAGATTTTGTGAAGAAAAAATTAAAATGAATGGGCCAGAGCCTCAGGGCCTTCCCTTTCCATAGCACTAGGACAGAAAAGCCAGCAGCTATTGTAGAGCAAGCGGGTTCTGTGCATTTTCTAATATGCTGAGCCCACAGCCTGGCAGGAGAGGAGGAAGAGGATTTAACACTTAAGCTGGCCTAATTTGTACTAGCAGAACATCCCAGATACCTCTTCTGGATGCTCATTAAAACACTTTTTGCACACAGAACATAGAGTAGCTGCAATCTGTAAGACCAGTCCCAATATCAACTGTTTATGTTTCATGTGCCTTAGGCAGCTGTGAGCAGTGAGCTCCTGGGAGCACAAGAGGCAGGCCACCGTGGCTGAGCAGATGCCTGAATCCAAGCCTGGCACTTCTGGAGCTCAAGGAAAGTGCACTGGTTTGCCCAGGTGCTTCCTGTTGCTGGAGGCTCTGGAGCCCATGGTATGCAGGGGATGGGGGAGGCTTGTCTCACTCGCTCTTTGAACTTCATAGTAGTTCAATTTGCTTTTTTGAGAAAGCTGCCAATGTAATTGCCCAGGTCTGAGAACTGTTCCTTACTTTTCATTTGATCCTTATGTTTTCGACTGGCATGGTGATGAGGACCACATCAATGCATACAGTTAATAACGCTTTACATGTTAAGATGTTATGAGAGAACCATACGAGTGATATGAGGAAATCTGAATGCCTATTATGACTCCTTTGAAAACTGATCTCCGACTGTTTTCTAAAGTGAATAATGTTGCAACAGTCAGGAGAGCTTCAAGCTTGATGCAGAGCTAAAGATCAAAACATTGCAAAGCCATAATGGAGATGAATTCTAATGGATAGATGGATATAGGCTGATATGCTAATATACCTGTTTAACTTGATAGATGTTAATGATGATTACAAATTTATAAATGTATTTGGATCTACATTTATCATTTTGCTGCAATATATTAAAAATTGGATTATTATTATTTTGAATCCATCAAGAAGCTGTTGCTAAGCAGAGCTCCAAACTCCCTGACTTGCTAAGTAGCAGCTCAGTCATATACAAAATACTGCAATATATTATTAAAATTTTTTATCCTTAATTAAAACAGTCCTGACTTTTTATCATCATCAGTCCTGTCACTGGGCATGACACATATAAATGACTAGAATTAATTTTTTTCAAAGCACTATTTCCAGACTGAAGCCAGCAAATTTAGATTGCATCTAGAGACATTATTACAGTTTTCTCTTTTCCCTTGTTTAGGCAGTGTGAACTCCCTAAAAAGCAACTTCTAGTTTATAAGAATGATTGTGAAATTAAATATGAGTTGTATACTAAGCTGGTTAGAAATGAGAAATGAAAAATCTGAGCTTCAGCTTACAACATGCTGAGCACTGGTATCTTTTAGAGGGGTCGGGTTCTCTTGGAGATGCAGATGCCCTGCAAGGTACTTAAAAATTTGTGTCCCCCTCCCCAAGTAGGAACTGACAGTCTGCCAATATGAGCTGAAGACACTCTGTCATCTACAATAACCTAAAAAGAGCAGCCTTTAGGTTAATAATTGATAGAGATTAGTTTCAATAAGCATCTGTTTTTGTTTTTTTTTTATAGCAAACCTTTTATGTTATTGGTTATTTTTCGTCTGGGCATCTCAGAAGAATATGTAACCAAAAAGGGGTTAAACCCCACAATCCTGGTGGCAGGTTTGCATTACAAAGATTAACTGCCTGCCCCTTAGCAGCACAGTAAGGTGGAGAGAGAATTTTATGCCAAAGCCAGATATTCTCACACCTATTCTTCTGCTGTCATCAGGCACCCAAACTTTGACACACGGTTTGCTGAAAGAGCACCTGATCTATACAGACTTGCCACAAAGAAATTTCTAAGCAGGGCAGAATGCAGCTATGATGTGGATGGAGACAATGACTGTGTATCTCTGACACATAATTTCGCAGCCACACAAGGCAGTACTCATGCAGGTCATCCCCATCCTCCGTTAGTACTTCCATTCCATCTGTCTCTCTTCCATTACTTCAGCTTCCCTGAAGCCACCTGCAACCTTCCTGTGGAAGAGTGCAACTATGTGAGCCATGTGGACACTGCCATCACATGCAGTTTTTTAATAAATGCTGTTTGATGTCAGGAGATTGGGATGTTTGTAAATTAAAAGATTGCTGATTTCATTTCAAGACAGGGCAGAAGGTGAAGTTGCATTTGGAAATTAAAATCGGGCAGCAAAATCCCACACCTTTTATTAGAGTCACGAAGGAAGCGCCAGAAACTTTGGCTAGTAGCAATTGTGCTAATGTAAATGAGCCTTCTCTGACAAGCTTGGCTCTGAAGAAAGTTTCCCTTCCCAGCCCTTAGCCATAGTGCACAAAGATCCTGCCAAGATCACAGGCCAAGCGCAGCTCTTCACTACTCCAGCATAATTTACTATGAAGCTAACAGAAGCAAGAAAAAAAAATGGTTTTTTTTTCAGACTATATTCCTTGTCTGTTATGATCATTGGCTGGTACCCTGCATTACTGGTAGCCATTCAGAATCTAACCACATTCTGAGCAACATGAAATTACTTCTTTATCCTTGCAGTATCTTTGTGGTGTAGGTGGCCTGTAGTTTCATCAAGAGCCAAAGCATGGGCAGACAAGAGTGACTTGCTGAAGGCCACACAAAGTCTGCAACAGAGCTGGGATCACATGTTGCTTCCAGGTGCAAAATGAGAATTCCACCCTGATGATATGAAGGCAGCTCATATGAGGGTAAGGTGACTCAGAGCATGTACTGTTGACCTGAAGTCTGTGGTGCCACTCAGTTACAGATACCCAGACCTCTTGTTTGCTGGCTAATCTAGTTTGAAGTTTGCTAGTGTTCAGACATACCCACTCAGAATCGACAGTGCACCTATATGCAAGATAGCTAGAAAGAGGATTTAACTAGAACATGGGATAGGCTGTGGTGATCAAACACAAGGCTCAGCTACAACTGGCCAGCCCCTTTGATCCTCTTTTCCCTTTATTTAGCCATGGTTTTTCCTCCTCAATCTACCTCAAACCTTCCTTTTCCCCTCCTTTAGTCTTTGCCCTAAACATTCTATAGTAAGTCTTGCATGTCCCCAAAATGTTTTTTGCATTGCATCTCTAAATGCGTCCTATACCATAGGCAATAACCACCTTTAGCTTGCAAGTCATCTGGGAGACAGTTTCTTGATTGACTTATCTTAGCAGACTTCACACCAGGTAGGAAGGTCTAATCAAGTCTTCTCTGATGTACCTAGAAGCAGCCAATGTTGTATGCTCTGGTTTCCCTGATGAGGTTACTGAGGTTTCTCTGCCCGTCTTTGTTCTTCCTGCATCTTTTTATGTACTTTTAATTGTATAACCCGACACCCACAAGGTAAAACGAGGAATCACACTGGACCCTTTATCCTGTGCTGACTAATAAACTGAGGTGAATAAAATGCTTTTACAGCTTGAGAGCTTCCCGCTTAATCCCTTAGCAGACTAGAAGATCTTGCTCTTTTGGTAACTGCCAAGGAGGCCACCCATCCATCTTACTTCGCCTCTTAACCCCTATTGCTGCATGTAGTCGAGGTGAGTTGGCTGGAGCTGGCTGAGTGGCGAGATGGGTCACGCTGGGTTGTCACACTGGGAGCCCAGGCAGAAAGGGCAGCGGCTGGGGACCGGCGTCCTGGCAGGCAGAGGAAATTCCCACAGCCACATCCCTCAGGGGTCAAACCCCACTCCTTCGTCTCAGCCCCCCTTCTGGAAACTAGTTCCCAAGATGACTTCCACGTGGGAATTAGCTATCAGGGATTAAAATACCATGAAAGAACTAACAGAAGCTAAATTAAAATATGCAAATAGAAGTCTTATTTTAAATACAAAATAAAATTGATTCTTCCAAATGGTGTGAAAACCTTACCAATAAATCTCGAGCCCCTCTGACTATATTAAATGAGTTGTAAGAATTCTGCTTGAAACCGTATTTTTGTCCAGATCAGCTGAGCAGTTTTAGAAATCATTTGGCAGCTTTTTACTGTTATAAACTAGCTTTAATTCTCAGCTAAAATACCTTCTGCACTAAGCTTTCCTCTTCAGCTATTAAATACGTGCTTGCAAGCTTTTTAGGGAGTTAAAACTTTATTCTATACACATGCAGATCTACTTATGTACTTGACATACACACATGAGGGAATACTTTACAATCAAAAGGTACCACTTAATGAACACGCAGCAATTTTCCCATAAAAGTAGAACAGCTGATGTGCTAATGTGGGTTTTCTTCACTCCTGAAAAACAATGTTCTTAAAGCAAGGCCCACCCCTCTTCCCACAGAAGCCAGGTGGGATCAGGATCGGGCCCCCAGACTGAAAATGCAATTTAAGATGCCTAAATCCTGGGTTTCAGAGCTTTGCAAGGATATGAAGTCCCACATGCTAGCTCTTGATTGACTGGCTATAATGCAAATGTCTCATTCTCCGTTTGGGGAATGATGAGAGGAGCACACGCCAGAAGATGGCACGGGAGACACTTTGAGAGCACCACATTGCCCCGTATCGCAGAAGGGGCACAGCAAGCGTTTCTGCACCTCGCCAAGGCCCGCGGGTTGCAGCTCTGACCCCAACCCTTCCAGCGGTCGCTAAAGGGCTCCCGCCTGCTGCCACTGGACACCTCCTCACCGTCCTCAGCACCGGCTGCAGGTGCCTGAGCGGCAGCAGAACTGGCGAAGCCGAGGCGGCCGTGCCACCTGCCAGCGGGGCGGGGGCAGCTGCGGCGCACGAGGCCGGGGCACGGGCACGGCCCCGCTCCCGAGCGGGACACCGGGATGGCCCTGCGCGGCGGGCTGCCGCCAACGCTCCGTTCGCTGGGGGACCCGGCCGGGCTTTCCCAACTCCCCCGCCGGCGGGCAGGGCTGCGGGCAGGGCTCCGGGCCCAGGCCCCGCCCGGGCGGGCTGCGGCGAGCCGCCGGCGGGCTGGGGCGGTGTCGGCGGCGGCGGCGGGTGAGGGCGCCCGTCCGGCGGGGCGGGGCGGCGGCCGGCACCGCCCTCGGGCCCTCCCTCCGCCCTCCCTCCGCCCCGCCGCCCCCGGCCGCAGGCTCCGTCGGGGGCGGACTGCCGGAGCAGCCCCGAAGTTTGTGGAGCGGCCGGCGCCGGGGCCATGTGGCTGCTGTGGCTGCTGCTGGGCTCGGCGGGTGAGTGCGGGCGGTGGCGGCGTCCCGGGGCGCTGCCCGGGAGCGAGGGGGCGTGCTCCGCTCGGCGGAGGAGGGCGCCGGGGCCTCCCTGCCTCCCCCCGGCGGCTGGTCGCGGGCCGGGCCGGGGGCGCCGCCGGCCTCCCCTGCCCTGCCCTGCCCTGCCCTGCCCTCTCCCCGGCTCCTCTCCCCGGCTCCTCTCTCCTCCCCCTGGCGGGCCGGGCGCGGGGCACCGCCTGCCCGCGGCTCGCTGGGTGGGCCGGGCCGGACGGGGGCGTCTCCGCCCTCTCCCTCCCTCCCCTCAGGGCGTGCTCAGGGTGGTCCCGGCGCCGCCGCCAAGCGTGGTGGGGCCGCTGTGACGCGAGGCGCCCGGAGCGGGGCCGGGGCGGGCGGGCAGGTCCCAGGGCGGGCGCCCCTGGGCCGAACCGACGGGCCTGCCGGTATAGCCCGCGCCGGGCCGACTCGGTCCCCCTTCTCCCTTCTGAGGCCTCCCCGGGGCGGAGGCCGTCGCGGGTGCAGCCGCCCGACCCTCCGGCGGTGCGCGGGCTGGCTGTGGCCGGCGCGGCGCCGGGGTCCCTGCACCCACGTGAAGCGCTCGGGTCCCGCTGGCTTCACCTGGGGTGCTGAAGGGGGGTTTCGTACTTGTTATGCGTGTTCATCTGGATATAAGTTCTTTCTCCCCTCGCGGTCGGCGTGTGTCTGTCAAAGTCGGCGAGTTGATGATGTTTTGTGCAGCTTTGCTGCAGGTGTGAATTATTTCTGCAACATGATCTTAGCGGGCGCTTTTCCAGACAGTGTAAGTAGCCCGGCTGCATGCTGCTCTGTGTGTTTCCGAATCACGCCTCGGTGATGAAGTGATGACACGCAGTGGGTACAACTCAGATTATCAAGTTCAATTTCTTTCTTTCGAAGAGTGTTTGTTGTCCTGGAGAGCTGATAAGTTTCACAGCTTCCGTGACACAAGTTTGTTTCGAGTTTGGTGTAGATGGGTAGGAAGGAGAAGTGTCACAGGACTTGGACGTGTTTTGAAATAACAGAACTGCACCTTTCAGCTGAGACATCCATTAAGTTTTGTGTAGGTTTGGGTGTCTCTGCAAAACTATTTCAGGAGTTCCTTTTTTTGGAAAACTAGGCAAAACTCAGGTTTGTTTATCTGGATTGTGTCACCTTCTTCCTTACTAATTTCCATTTTACTACAGTAACATTGCCAAAATTGCACCTGATTATTCAAAGCAAGGAATATGTTTCCATGCATTGAGTATATGTGCTTGCAATATCACCCTTAGGTTAATACGCAGGGTTCCATGCTACAGGACACTGATTTTTACATACAGAGATTTCCCAGGCACTCACACCCCATGTTCCTGCTCCACCTCTGCCCCGGGAGCAGTAACCAAGAAGACCTGTTTCTCATACAGAAGTTAGTACTTCAGCTTTTTGACAGCAAACTGTCACCCTTGGACAACAGTTGCCTTGAAGTTATTTAACCAGAAACTCTGGCATGCTTCGGGGCAGATTCAAAGAGCTCTCTGAAACTTTTTTTTCCTCATGTGTTCTGTTTTTCTTTTGAAGAATGAAGTATGGGGTCTTTGGGGATTTGTTTTTTAGATGTTGCTTCCTCTGTATGTTTTGGCACCCTTGCAAGCTTCCCACAGGGAGAATTAGTTTGTCTCTGCCTGGCCTTCACTCTGTTTTGAATTTTAGTTCTGGTAACTCCTGAACATATTTCTTTTCCTCTTGAGTCTTTTTTGGGTACAGATGGGCAACTTTGAAACTCTGGTGATCAACTTCAGTTAGCAGAAAGTAAACACTGTGTAATGTCTCAGTCTGAACAGTTCTGTTGGTGAAGGTTTGCAAGGCAAAGCTGGATCTTTTATTTACATCTTTGTTCTTAATATTATAGTTAGATCGAATAGTGCTTTTGATCCTGAAAGACTTTATCTGCATGGAAAAGGTTCTACCTTGTTATGATATATAGTGTGAACTTACACCAGGCTGGTTTAATTTCAGCTTGTAATTGATCAGAAAGAAACTATTGATCTGGAGCTGTAACCTCTGTTCCCTGTGCAGGACTCCCTGACTTCCTTGCTTTCCTTTTCCAGTCCCTGCCTCATTTCAAGTCTCATCAGGCTCTGGGGTGTGTGCACACACATGCACACCCAGACTCTTTCATCTCTCCGTGCTCTGGCCAGTATAAGCAGGTTGTGCTCAGCTCTCGTCCCCTCCTGCTGCCCTACGTGTGCCATGGCCTAACCCAGTTCGCAGCGCTTTACTTTGGCTCATTGTTAACCCAGAAGTCCCTGGATGTGGGTTAGGTCCGGCAAGGATTCCAGTTACCGGCTTAGACTGTAACAACATTAGTGGATTGAGTTAATGTAGGAGAAAGTTTGTTAGAAAACAGACATCTATGTTTATCTTCTTCCACAGTTTGTATTACTTAAGTAATACAAGCTGAGCTACACACAGTTACAGTAAGTTTAGGAAGGTATTACCTCAGAGAATTGCAAGTACATTATAACTGAATAAAACAATAACATGTAAATAGTCACTAGAAGAAAAATTAACTCTTTGTAATGCTGACTACTGCTGTGCTGTGTTTTGAAGACAAAATTTCTTTTTGTTCAAAGAAAACTAAATCTACTGAATAAGTTTTAAACATAGATTTATGTAATTTTTTTTCTTCAACCTGTATATCATCTATTAAGGAGAGAAATGATGGCAGGAGTCACAAACATTTAGCTAAATAAACAGCTTTTAAGAAGTGTGATTACAAAGTGAGTGGAAAAGGAAGATCACTTTTTTTATGACAACTACAAACGTTCCTGTTTTAGCTGTGAAGTAGATCTTAAGAATGTCAGTCTTCAGCTGGCTGGAGAGTCAGAATGCAGTGCACAGCGGGAATTCCTGAGTATGGTCCGCAAGATGTCACAGTTCAGTGTACGGACCCTTCTGATGCATGTCAAATGTATAATATCAATATTATATCTCTTACAATATACACAACTTGCTGTGTATTAAGTTAAGTGGAGGCTTCTGTGTCTTGTTCCCTCCAGTCTTTTGGTCTACTACTGTTGCAATTGGACCCCATTCCACAGACAGGGTAAACATGCAGGGCCACATGTGTTCATTGCAATTTGCAACTGTGTTTCAAAAACTTGGAACAGAACAGAACATCCCCCAAATCAAGCCGGGGTAGGAACTGCTTGAAGAGTAATGTTACCACATTAATCTGCATTGTGTAATGTCTGCTAGCTTAAAACTTCCACATGCTAATAAGGAAATATCTAGTGTTTCCTTACATGGGTCTTAATTTGTACTGACATTGAGAAGTATTGCTTTTAGTAGAGTTTCTTTGCTGAAAACCTCTATGTACTGCATGGGAAGAGCACTGCTGAATACCATTCTACTCTGCTGCTGTGTAAGTAGAGAAAGCAAGAAAACCACTCTCTGTTTGGAGACTTGTGTTTGTCCTGTGTGTACAGTAGGTCTATTTTGTATCATTGCTGTAGTCCTCTTGAAAAGTCTTAAACTGGGTCTAGTGCTCGATAACCAGTGTTTGTATCTCTCTCAGTACACAAGCCAGCTGCGGGCTTGTGTAGCGCGTCAGTGTGTTAGAGATGGACAAGGCTTCCTTAGTAGCTTTGGCAAGTCAAGAAACTTCCAACTTGGCAAAGTAATAGGAGGAGCAGGTGAAGCACTGGATGTTTGATGAAGGCGTAAGTCTGCCAGCAGTCGTGATGAGAGCAGCCGGGAAGTATTAACCTTAGTGCAAAACTCCACATCCATGCTGGGGAGAATGTTTGGGATTTCTCGCAGGAGCCAGTGCAGTGCCCAGAGACGTTATTCTCCTATTGGTTTCTGGTTATTGAATGTTTGAGGCTGTTGTCAGGCTTTACTCTTGAAGGAGATTTTTAATGCGGGGACTGAAGTAAGCAGATGGTGATTTCGTGGCTTTTGTGTAAACTTAGGGATTTGAATAGTGTGAGGGAAAGGGATGTGTCCTTGGCTAGACTTCCGCAGGTTCCTGTTGCTTCTCAGATGTGGGGAGTTGCAGGGCCCAGGTGCTTCCAGCCATACCATCCCACTCGGGATGACTTTGCCACAGCAGTAGCCTGCAGCTGTCAAGGGCCATGAGGCTAAAAGCACGACTGGCAATGTTGCAGTCATATGTTGTGATAGGAAGTAGAGATTGTTAACTATAAAATAAGTACTAAAAATACAGCTTTTGTATAAATGTGAAATAAAATGTAAGCTTACAGTCAGTCTGCGTTGCCTGATAGACTGGGACACTAGCTAGCTCTATGCTTTAGATGAAAAAACTTCCTGATGATACTATAATATGTTAATTGTGACAACAGTAACCTGCATTCTACTTCCATTTGTATGCTGATTATCAACCAGGTGAGGAATAAAATGGCTCCCTTTGCTGTAAGTCCGGTAGACTAAAAGGGAGGTGGTGGTTTGATAGGCAGCAATGATGAAATGAGCTAAGGTTCAAGCATCTCTCTGTTTTAGGGCAGTAGTGTAGGAAAGTCTAATACAAAATTAATTTATCACCTGGAGACAGACTCTTTGTATTTGTTTGTGTTGTTAAATTTTATTTTATTTTTCCAAACTGGTAAATCTTACCAGAATAGTTTCTGTGATATATCCTGTCCTGTGGTTGATCTCTCTATCTGTATAAGCAGAAATGCAGTAATGGAGGAGGCCTGAAAAATCTGTAGTGTGAGACCTGCTGTGATGATAGCAGTGCTCTATATTTCAGTATCTTGTCTGTTGTGGAAGCTAATGATGAGTTTCATGAATTGGTAGGAAGCCTTGTAGGCTGTCACTGTTCAGTTGTCCTGCCTGCTGCAGACTGAAGCTGTTGATATCCTACCTTTGGTAGAAGGCACTCTGTGATAAGTATTTAAACGGGGATTTTCAGGGTTTGAACTTGAAAACAGTTTTGTTGTGTGCAGATAAGTTTTGAAGATGAGGGAGAAAGATCTTATGCCTCAATAGTTATTTTGGGCATTTTTGTCTTTTCAAGCCTTAAAGCAAAACTCTTCTGCTCTGGTGAGATCTCGTAACAGGACACGCCAAGAAGTAGAATGGAATATTTCAAGTGAAACCAGTTTTAATGATGTGTTTCAAGGTATCTCTACAGTGAAACATAAAATGGCAGACTGTCCTTTTCCTGAAATATAAGTAGGTCATGGTTGGAGGTAATTGTATATCAACCTTTAGTATAATCAGTTTATTGTAAATTTACTGATGACTGAAGAATTTTTGAGGGGGAGCTTGTACATGTTTAAAAAAAAAAAAAAGCACCAATGAAGATGAAAATCTAAACAAATAGCTTAAGAAAAACAAACCAAAAGACTTGGTAAACACCCCTGCAGAAAGCATTTAACTAAATTAGTAACTCTGATAGTTAAAATTCTAATTTACGTGATCCATGAAGGTTTCTGTTTGCCACGGTCCACGTGTGTATCCAGATACTTGCTTATATGACATGTACAAACTTGTTAAACTGCAGTAACTTGATCATGTGTTTGAGTGTTTTTTCATGCAGCTTCTTAGGCTAATAAAACTGTCAGATTAAAAGGCAGTTTAAGCCAACCTTATGTTGCATGTAGTGTTGGCTATCAGGACAGAAAAGTCCTTTTAAGGGAGAAGATGGTGTAATGCTAATTGGTTTTGGTGTGTGTTTGTGTTTTAATTTGCATATGGGAAATGTTGAGGCAGTGAGGAGATTTCTCAATGGGAGCCATTAGTCTCTGCTCGTGCTTGTTCTTGGCTGTTTGCACAGATATCCAGATCTTGATTGCGAAGGAGTTTGTTCAATGAGATACCTAATTTAGCTGCAGCTTATAGAAATATGTCCTCTTTGAAAGTCTGAGAGAAATAATAGGTGCTTCCTGTTAGTGTAAGAAATGTGTTGAAGGACGGGGAAAATCATGTGGGTGGGTAATCAAAAGGGCCCAGATGAACAAAATCAAAAGGGAAGCAATTTGCAGGAGAGTGGCTGGTGAGAACTTTCTCCCCTGTGATCCTTAAGCCTTCTTCCTGCCATGGGCCAGAAAGCTGTGAACTTGAGCACAATTAAAACATGTCAAGCAAAGTTGCTTTTTGTGTATGAGTAAACAATTGTGTAAGTTGCTATATCAGAATGTGTGACGTCAGAGTGAACAGGGAACCGAGGTAATGTGATGGGGCCATGAAACTCAGCTAGAATGATCTCTCTTCCATAATAACGGGCTTTTAACCCAATATGTGGGATCATTTAGGATTAGAGGCTGATGAACTCATAGCAGATCTGGAGAGGTTCTGATACTGTGTCTTAGCTGAGGGGTTTCAGTTTTCAAATAGATTTAGTATCTCTCAGGTAGCCTGTGAGGCTTAATTTATTAAAGGTTGGGAAGTGTGTAAGTTGCTTACAGTTGAAGTCTGATGTTGTGTTATGAAATATTTTGCTTCAATGGGGCCAAAATACAATTTTTTCAGTTTTTAATGCTGTATTTTGTATCGGTCTTTTTCTTTTCTTTTCTTCTTCTTTTTTTCTCTTTAGTAGGGATCCTGTTTGTTTTTTTCTTTTAAATGAAAGGCAAATCCCCAAGTGCCACACCATGCTATGAGTCTCTGGTGATGGGATATTACATTTCATCTGCTTAGATTATTATTCCAGACAGCTTCTAGAGGATGTGTGGGAGATTCCTGGTTCAGGGTTCTTTTATTGAAGATTTTAGATTGAAATCAGTTATATCAGGTGAGGTAGCCTATGTTGGTCTACTTTGAAACAGCTGGGTTTGTAGGATGAAAAGTTAAATTTTAAGTAACATTTTCATGTGGGGGTTTATCTCTGTTTTTGATAAAATGCAGTAATGTTACTGCAGCAAGTAGGTTGTGGCCCCTTAAACATTAAGATGTGAGTTCTGGCTACTTTGTGCTCAAATTCCTTGGAGTCCTTTCCCTTTATATTTTTTGCACGAATGTATAACTTCAGTTGTTAATGAATCAGATGATGCTTATAGCTCCAGACAGAATGCATTTGCCAGCCATATCTGTGTCAACTGAAGACTCGCAGACTGCTGGACAAAGCTGTTCAGGGTCTTAGTGCTGCAGGATCTACTGCAGGATGAGCAGTATGACTTTGGGCAAGATCTATTTCATCACTGCACTCACTTCCATTTTACCTGTTTAATCAGGTTTTTTTGGACCCCAACTCTCTTTCCTTCCATCTTTCTTGACTGAAGTTCAGTCAAGAGCTATATGCTGCAAATAACAATAAGCGTATCTTTCTACAGTTCAAAATAGGTCTTTGCCTTGAAGAAATGTTCTGTCTTGCTGGCAGAGGTTGGATGCAAGATAAGTATATTTTTCTTGATATGTTGAATTTTACTTAAGTGTTCCTGTTTTTCCTTTCTCATCTTTTGTTGTTGTTACAGTAAAGTCATTAAGATTCTTCAGAGGGATTTTAGATTTAGAAAAATGTGAAATGTGATACAGGTGCACAAAGTGATATAATTATGAAAGTCCATGTATTTGGCAAGTTGCACTTTTCCCATCTTTTTTAAGGCAGGGTAGGAGTTGGCAACTTGTAGTACTGTTGCTTGTCCAGGGTGTTTGTCACTGGTAACCTGCTGGGCAGTACTGCACTGAACCTGCTAGTCAGTGGCTGCTCACAGGGAATGTAGTCATTGCCCATACATGGCTGCAGCAGGTAACACTTCAGCTTGTGTTTTTGAGGTTGGAGGCTGCAGACGCAGTCTTGGGACTGATATTCTGCTGCTGTTCTCCTCCTGCAAGAATAAGCTACGTCTAGGGCTATTAAATGTTTCTGCTCGTCTTCCTATAAGCTTAGCTAAAATTCTGCAGCTAAAAATAGACATTATTTCTCAGACTGTGAATCGCTTTCTTGTCAACGCCAAACTTTCTTTGCTTGTATTCCCGTTCTGAGGCTGCATGCTGATGACTTAGCCTTCACTTGCTTCTTTCTGTACCTGATTTCTTACCTCACTCCTCCTCGCATCTCAGGACTCTTTCCCCCTTCCCTCCCCTGCTTTGCGCCTCTTGACCTCATCTGAAATTGTGCCCATTGCTGCATAGTTCTAGTCATGGATTTCCTCATCATGCCTTTGACTCTGTACTTGGAAAGAAGCTGTCATGTATGCTTATTATACATATACCTACATACTAGGATTGTACGCTTCTGTAGGCCAAACCTGCAGCTGGGAATTGTTGGTTTTCTGTTGCCTCTGGTTATTGCAAGTGCTCTGTAGCACTCTGCTGTTTTTCTTTGGCTGCAGTCTAGTGTCCCAGTTCATATTGCTATTCTGCACTAAGTGTCTTTCCTGTACTTCATGTTCCACTTCATCTTTCTTCCTGATTTGGATCTTATATTCAATGGAATATGAAATTACTGATATAGGAAACTTTGCTGCATAGGATGATATTATGCTGCTGGAGTTGCTCTTCTGCCTGTCCTTCCCCCTATCCATTGCTTAGCTGTGCTGTGTGTGAAGGCCCAGGTTGGGGCTATGTGGAGCTTCTGCTGTGGTGGTCTCTCTAGGGGTTCTTGATACAGTTTACAAGTGAGTTGTGCATCTTGTGCAAATCACTCAGTTTCTCAGGGATCATCTATGAACTACAGTTAATATTTACTTGACACACAATGCAAGGTGTGCATTTATAAACGTCTAAATACTTTGTGATTGTGGGCACTGTTAGAGAGAGATATAAAATATGCTAGAGCAGTTCCTTGTGTCATTAAATAAGCAGAGGAGCTCTGCTGTGCTTCACCTGCCAAAGCACATCAGTTCTTCATGAACAGGTAAATTGATAAAGTCAGCACTTAATGATCTCCAAAGGAAACACATTGCAGTCAGTGTACTTCAAAGGCAAGATGACTCCTCTAGCTAGCTAACCTGTCAATGGCACAAGTTGCTCTTATGACTAGAGCCAAGACTATGCAATCTTAAAAGCTGGATGGAACTGCACACTAATGAAGTGAGTATATAATCTAACTGGAACCTGAATTGCATGTATTTTGTCTTGAGGAGAATGACTGTCTATGAGAACAGTTTGGGGCTCTGATGCTGATTGGGGATGGGGGACTAAATCTTCCATGATCTGAACAACAATAAGAAACATGTCTTATCAAGGAATGGGCATCATGTAGGACAGTCTGCAGCTTTGCTTGTTTGGGTAACTGGAAAGACACAATACAGATGCTGACATCAAGATCAGTTCAGGCTGGCAGAATGCAAACTGCATTAGTGAAATCCTGGAGTCTGGAAGAACTGTACTTACTGCTCAATCAGTTTTAAAAGACTAAGTCATTAAACTAATTAGGCATAATTCAGAATTGCCTAACAAGCAACAACAGTGTGTGGTGATTGCTGTCTATACAAACTCAAAAATAGGCGCTTTTTTTTTTTTTTTTTCTTTTAAGACAAGCTTTTGAAAAGTGGAAAGAAGGTGGAGAGGAACAAAAAAAATAATCCATGTGGCTGTTGTTAGTAGCATCTTTTAATAAAGTGCTGGCTGAATTTCAAATACCTGATTGTGAGTGAAATAAGCCTGTATGGAAGCAAAAGTAGAATTGTAAAAAACCCACAACAACAAACAACTCCCCCCCAACTCAACCAAACAGAAAAAAAACCTATTGTGAACTTTAAAATGAACAGATCATTCCCTTTACCATGTAACCAAGGTTCTGAATGTTAAACTTTCCCTTTATTAAATCGAGTCCTATTGGAATTCCGCTTTACATTCTCTAAGAAATTTTTGTTTGTTAGCCCTCTCTTAAAAGGTGACATCTATCTCCACTCGTTAGGCATTTTCAGTCTTGTGAATGTACCAACTTTGAGTATCAGCAAGTGAGAGAAATGAAGCCCTGTAATATTTCAGCCTATGAGCTCTAAAATGAACCACAACAGTTTGTCCTTTCACAGTCAGATGGAGGATTTGCCCCTAGATCTGCAAGCAATATGTGTTTTAGGAACCAGTTCTTTTTTCACCCTTCTGAAAAAGGAGCCACCATTTGTGATGAACAAATCAGGAATGTACTTCTGACCAAATATTAAAGTGATCTGACTAGAGCATTAGCAGATAAAAGACATTGACAGTAGAGTTCCTAAGAGTATTTATAAACAATACAAGTTGGTAGTACCGGTTGTACCCTAAAAATCTTCTGTGAGGAGTGTTAGGTCCTAAATGGCAAGTTTAAGGTAGAGTGTTGTCACCTTTTGGGATTTTTTCCTATAAGGTTTGGTAACAGTATCACAATTCTTTGAAACACTTTTTCATTGCCATCTTTCTTTTCCAAAAAAGAGTCAAGAATAGTTTGTTACCTTGTTTCACATTTGAATTATATGTCCATTAAAGGTAAGAGCATAATAGCCATTTTTTTTCCTCCACCCAGGTTTTTCATAAAATGTAGAAACAAAATATTTTACAGCGTAATTTCTTACTTGCACTGCACTTTTCTTTTGGGAGTGCCTGTCCTTTTCAACAACTGAGATATTAGCAGACATTTCATGGAGAATTCCTGAATCAGAGTTCCTCTCTTTTGAGATAACATATTAAAGGGTTTGTCTCTTATTTACATCAGGAGTATGAGTCCACCCAAATGTAGCGGGTACTTGATGACATTGCTTTGAACAGCTGTATCTTTTATTCGGTCTTACTTTTTTAATATAGCATAGAATGCTTTTGGCATTCTTATGCAAAATTGTGCGTATTAGTTACAGCAAAAATGTCCAGTCTTCCTGTAGCAGCTTTGATAACTTTCAAGCTTTCAAAGTTAAAGACTCTCTACTTGTTAATGACTTCTGCATGAGTTAGGCTTTGGTATCTAATCAAATTGGGTATCCTTAAAATTTCTAATGGGATCCTTGAAAATCTGCCAATGGACTATTATAGGTTTTCTGATAAATTGTTTAAATGAAGCTCTGCCTTGCTATTTGGTTAACGGTCTTCAGGATAGCCTCAGGCTGCTTACTTTCCAATTTCCTCGGGTAATCTGTAGATAAATGTCCACCTTACTGGAGCTTAATGGCCAATTAGCTGAGTCAAATGAAATCTGAAAATACAAAAAGCGGTTCTGATCACTGGCAGGATATTCTTGTCCTAACTGAGGTTGAATCCAGAGTAGATGGCTTGCTGACTGCCACTGCTCCTTGTAAGTAGTCTCATGGGGAAACCGTGTTCAGCCTGTAAAGCATGATTTAGCTAACTTTTCCCTGCAGTGTTGGTGGTTTATTTGTTCGCTCATCAATGTTGCAAAATTAGGCAGCCCACTTTTGTGAACAGGCTTTCCCACTTAAGAAACGATCAATGTAACTTTGTTTGGGCCTGTATTGAAGAGACTTGTGTTTCTAAAATACCTGCTTGTTATCTCAGTTTTGGATGGGAAATATGTCTGATATGGGATATCTCAAAGGGGCAGTGACTTTTGGGAAACAGGGTACTCTTTCCACTTTTGCCAGGCTTGCCCTTGAAGGTGGGATGATTTGGGTCTTTGCAAACATGAGCCTTCCAAGCTCCTTTGCATATCCCTATAAGAAAACTAACTTGGCATAGATTTAGTAAATATTCCAGTGTTGTTTACTTCATTTTGGAAGGACTGTGTTGGCCTATTGTTTTGGAAAAAAATGTATTACTGAAATACTGTAGTAAATGTTTTGATTAGAGAACAGTTTGAGTGAGCTCAACTGTCAAAATTAAACCCTAGGTGTAAACAGCTGTACCAAGAGCCAGTCATTGCGTGTTTCCAGGGCAAAGTGATTTTGGATACCTTGAAATACACAGATTCATAATCTGTTTTTTAAACAAGCTTCCCAGGTTGTTCTCTTCTCCTCCCACAAATCACACCTCAGCATTAAACAAAAGTAAGTGATAGGTATGTGTGTGTGCAAGAGGGAGACAAAAAAATGACACCATGCAAGGGGTTCTTATTGAGCTCCCATGAGTGTAAATAAGAGGACAGTTAATTCCTGTATCTAAAATGGCTTGAATTTTCTAGGTCTGTGGGATCAATTTTCTCTGTAGAGTCACTGTGTGAACTGAGTCTAGTTGGTAGTTGAGCAGGCAGGAGTTTGGGAAATTGAAGTTTCTTCTCTTATAGGGTGGGCCTACCTATACTTTGATCAGAATCCTTGGACAGGGTATTAGCTGCATACCTGCTCAAAGATTTTTGGGTATGACTTTGCCTGTTTACTAGTTAGGAATAAATTATTCAAGATACACCTGTGGGCTTTTAATATCAAGACTTTGCATTTTTTGTAATGCTGCTTAAAAATAGGTTTTTTTATATGAAGATATATATATTTAGGTACCCATCTCCTCAGCATCTGGGCAGCATGGAAGCAAATTATGGATGCTTGCAGGATTCCCATGGGATGGGAGAGTGTTAGTAGTCATTAATAGATAAGGAAAACTGAAGCCAAGGAAAGCAGAGTAATATGATCATATAAGACATCTGTGGTAGGGCTGACCCCTGTCTCTGGTCTTCTCAAATTCCACCCAGAAAGCTGCCCTTTCCTGAAAAGGATCTGGTCTGCAGACTAGGAGTCGGCACACTAGCATTAAATGGTTGTGTTGTTTAACATGGCATCATGGTGTTTATTGCCAGTTGGATGACCTGTGGCTTCCAGTTTGTAAAGCTGAATCTGTGTTTACCTCAATTTGGGTAACTGTTGTTGAGTGTGAAAGCTCAAGGAGTGCAAGAGACTTGTGTTTAAGTGCATGTAGACCGTACATGAGCTTGATGAAGAATGGAAAAGAGGCAGGATAAATAACACAATGTGCAGTGAGTGCTCATGTCCTTCTGTGTCTGGATTTTAATAGGTAGTGGCAAATAGATAATGGCATCAGCATGAAGTATGGTAGGAGTAAATGGAGTTCTCTTTCCTAGATTACTTTTATGCGTTAGTGATAGAAAATGTGCCCGTGTGGTATTACTGACAGTCTTGAGTGACTGGCAAGTGTTTTAAATCTGAGACTGAATTCCTTGGCTTTCTGCTGAGCTTCTGGTTGAATTTATTTGCATAGGCAAAAAGTTGGCTGACTTGAAGACATACTATGCACAGATTTAAAGTGTTGTGAAATAGTAGGGCTTGAAGACCTCCTTTGTTTTCTCAGGGGCAAATTCCGCCACTGAGCATATGTTGGAAATCACCTGTTAAAGTGATTTTTCCATGCCTCCCATTTTGCTGCCCTTTACTTTGAACATAGCCTCCCCCTGCCCCAAAAGGTATTAAGTTGTGGTTACTGAAATTATTGAATTTTGCACATGGAGCACTCGCTGTGCCTCTCTGCAGTGGGAATATTTTACACATTGGTAGAGTGGCATACGAATCAGGTGATGTGTGATCATGTACAAATAGAACTAAGATAACATCCTAGAGATAAGGGCGATTCTTGGCAGTACATGACATCAGGCAAATTGTTTGTTGTCTGCCTTGCTTTGTGCCTTACTTGAAACGGAGATACCACTTACCCACCTCAGTTTCTTTAGTTTCATAAATGCTGGTAATTGCTCAGTTCCCCAAAGTGAGTGTCATCAATAATTCATTATCACTTAATTGCTGGATCTGATTTCTGATCGATTTGGTAAGCAGGATGCTAGGAAATGGTATGTTTCCCCTGTCAGTTCCACTTCACTGCTTTTGCCAGCATTTCATGGGGGAGTTGTCCATGTGCCTTTTCACTCTTTTTCCATGGATGCTTTGCCCTGGGGCCAAAATAAAACTGAAGGCGCTTACAAAAAGAATGGGGCAAACAATACCAGATGGTTTTGTGGATTTCTTTTTG
The DNA here is from genome assembly GCF_017639655.2 of Falco naumanni. Classification (NCBI taxonomy): domain Eukaryota; kingdom Metazoa; phylum Chordata; class Aves; order Falconiformes; family Falconidae; genus Falco; species Falco naumanni. The sequence goes on along the minus strand of NC_054060.1, from coordinate 48,557,007 downwards.
CATCAGCGGCATGTCTAAGAAAGGTTGAACCACAGACAGGCTGGAATTGGAGGGCTCAGCCCTGCACGTGTGACACGCTTCTTTCTCTTCTTCAGATGGAGAGGCTTCTCCTGGCCTGCTTGGTCTTTTCTTCCTGCTGGTGATGAAAGTGCTTTAAGGTCTGCTACTTCTGTCTGATGCTGTTGTCTATAAGCTTGGCTGAGAAGGCTGTTTCAGCTGTCTCCTTTATATCCCTACTTTAAATCGTGAGTGAGCTATTTCTGATGGTTTTCCATATTAGTGGGAATACATGGTTTTGGAGTGGATCATGGGTGTAGTTATATTTGCTTTCTTTTTGTGAGGAATGTACTTTAAATTGTACCGTCAGAGATGAGGATTTGGAATTCTGCAGGTTCTCCTTCCAGTTTTTCCTGACTGCAGAGGGGCAAGGGGCTCCAGTCTCCCAGGATGGAGTATCACAGGTTTTCTTTTCTGGCAGTAGTTTGGACACTAGAGAGGGGAACTTTAAAATAGATATCCTGTAAAATATGTGATGTTTGTTTTTATTAGTGTAGGATAGTCTCTGCTTTCTGTAAGATAAACATTTCCTGACACAGCTGGTTGGTGAGCCAGCTGGGGATGATGCCCCACTGGACCTGCTGTTTACAAACAGGGAAGGACTGGTGCGTGATGTGGTGGTCAGAGGACATCTCGGGCAAAGCGATCATGAAATGATAGTTTTTGATTCTCGGGGAAGTAAGGAGGGGGGTCAGCAGAACCGCTGTCTTGGACTTCTAGAGGGCAGACTGGCCTGTTTAGGAGTGTGGTTGACAGAGTCCCTTGGGAGGCAGCCTTGAAGGGCCACGGGTGCAGGAAGGCTGGGCATTCCTTGAGGAGGGAGTCTTAAACATGCAGGAACAGACTGTCCCCATGTCCTAAAATACAAGCCAGCAGGGAAGAAGACCAGCTTGGCTGAACAGAGAGTATTGGCTGGAACTCGGGGAAAAAGGAGAGTTTACCACCTCTGGGGAAGGGGCAGGCAACTCTGCAGAACTGTTAAGGATGTCACGAGGCTATGCAGGGTGAAGATTAGAGAGGCAAAAGCCCAGCTAGAACTTGGGCTAGCTGCTGCCATAGAAGATAAAAAAAAAAAAAAAGGTGTTACAAATACATTAGAAACAAAAGGAGGGCCAAGGAAAATCTTTGTACTTTATTGGGGGGGGGCGGGGAATGATGATGATACTGCCACACAGGATAAGGAAAAGGCTGAGGTGCTTAATGCTTTCTTTGCTTCAGTCTTTAGTAGTCAGACCAGTTACCCTCTGGGTACCCAGCCCCTGAGCTGGAAGGCAGGGATGAGCAGCAGAATGAAGTCCCCACAGTCCAGGAGGAAATGGTTGGGGACCTGCTGTTCCCCTTGGACACACACAAGTCAATGAGGCCAGACAGGATCCCCCCCGAGGGTACTGGGAGAGCTGGCAGAGGAGCTCACCAAGCTGCTTTCCATCATTTATCAGCAGTCCTGGCTATCTGGAAAAGTCCCAGGAGACTGGAGGTTAGCCAGTGTGATGCCCATCTACAAGAGGGCTGGAAGGAGAAACTGGGGAACTACATGCCTGCCAGCCTGACCTTGGTGCTGGGGAAGGTTATGGAGAGATCATCCTGAGTGCAGTCACACGGCACATGCAGGACAACCGGGGATCAGGCCCAGCCAGCGTGGATTTATGAAAAGCAGGTCCTGCTTGGCAAACCTGATCTATGACAAGATGACCCACCTGGAGGATGAGGGAAAGGCTGTGGGTGGTGTCTACCTGGACCTTAGTGTAAAGCCTTTGACACCGTCTCCCACAGCTTTCCCTGGAGACACTGGCTGCTCACGGCTTGGGCGGGTGCACTCTGCGCTGGGTAAAAAGCTGCTGGACGGCCGGGCCCAAGGAGTGGTGGCGGATGGAGTTACACCCAGCTGGTGCCCGGTCACAAGTTGCATTCCCAGGGCTCAGTATTGGTTCAGTTCTGTTTAATATCTTTATCAACAATCTGGATGAGGGGATTGAGTGCACCCTCAGTAAATTTGCGGATGACAGCAAGTTGGGAGGGAGTGTTGGTTTGTTTGAGGGCAGGAAGGCTCTGCAGAGAGATCTGGACAGGCTGAATGGATGGACCAAGGCAGATGATATGAGGTTTAACAAGGCTCAGTGCCGGGTCCTGCACGTGGGTCACAGCAGCCCCACACAGCGCTATGGGCTGGGGGCAGAGCGGCTGGAAAGTGCCTGGGGGAAAAGGGCCTGGGGGTGCTGGCTGACGGCCGGCTGAACGTGGGCCAGCAGTGTGCCCAGGTGGCCGAGAACCCAACAGCATCCTGGCTTGTGTCCAAAGCAGTGTGGCCAGCAGGGAATAGATTTGTCCCCCTGTGCTCTGTACTGGTGAGGCTGCACCTCGAACACTGTGTTGAGTTTTGAGCCCCTCACTGCAAGAGGGACATTGAGGGGCTGGAGCGTGTCCAGAGAAGGGCAACGGAGCTGGTGAAGGGTCTGGAGCACAAGTCTTAATGAAGAGCGGCTGAGGGAGCTGGGGTTGGTTAGCCTGGAGAAAAAGACATTCAGGGGGAGATCTTATTGCTCTCTCCAGCTATTTGAAAGGAGGCTGTAGGCAGGTGGGGGTAGGTCTCTTCTCCCAGATAACAAAGGGACAGGACAAGAGGAAACATCTGCACCAGCGGAGGTTTACATTGGATACTAGGAAAAATTTTTTCACTGAAAGGGTGGCCAAGCATTGGAACAGGCTGCCCAGGGAGGTGGTGGAATCACCATCCCTGGAGGTGTTTAAAGAACGCATAGATGTGATGCTTGGAGACATGGTTTAGTGATGGACTTGGCAGTCCTGGGTCAACGGTTGGACATTATGAATCTTAAAGTTCTTTTCTGACCTAAATCATTTTATGATGCTATGAAAACACAAATGAAGAAGCAGTGTAGTTCAGTCTTACATACTAAGAAATGAGAGGTGGGGAAGAACTGTTGGTTTATTACAGTTTATTTCCTAGGGCTACTGTAAACATATTTCATGCACTTTTCTGGTTGAGGTCCAAAGGTAACTAACTACAACAAGACTTTAATCATAGTATCTTCTGATAGCTTTTTTGTAGTTTGAGACATGGTCTTTGCCTTACAGAATCTGAATAGCTTGCCAAACCCTCCACAGGTGTTAGTGCAAAAGGTTCTCAAAGGCTGTGCTATATCCTAAATACAGACCGCAATCTGTTAGACCATGCCCTTCATCTGAGTCTGGTTTACCAAGGAGACATTAGGAAGGAATGTGTTTTTGTTGTGTTTTTTTTTTTGTATAAATACAGTTTCCAAATGGGTTCTGTTCTATCTTAAATCAACATATCAAGGATTTTTGTGTAACTATTTTTATACAGTTTTGAGGCCACATGTCCGGATTCTTCTGTTTAAATGAACTTGCATGGATATGTTTCAGTGTGTTAACACTCTGTTTTAAACTGCTATGAATCTAAAAATGATTTGAGAACCAAGTTCTCAGAAATAAGTCATTTTGTTTTGAGTTGTTCTCATATCTTTAAACTTAATTGAAATGACAGGGCTGGAAAGAACGTCACTGTCACTAAACTGCTTTGTGGGATTCCCTAAAGACTTGTTTCGATTTCCAGTTAGCAAACTTCCTTTAAAAAGTGTTGGTTTCAAAATGAAATTTCAAATGATGAAATTTCATCATTAAAACTGAAGGAAGTTAATCTTTTTCAGCCAGCTGCACTTTGTTCTGTTCACAGTGTCACCCTTACCTCTCTTTGGAGAAAGAGGAAGAAAATAGCTGGACAAAAAAGATGCTTTTATTTTCAATTAATAGTTTTCCATGGAGGAGTTGTTAAAATGGTGAGTTTTGACTTGAATTCGTTGTGGCTAGGATATCTTGAGTAATAATGTACCTGCACACTGTGTCCCTAAATCTGTTCTTCAATATCTCACAGAAAAAAATGTTGTAGACTTTTCTAGGCATCAAATTGAGAAGGGGAAAATAATAGGTTTAAAGTCTGAGTACAGTGGTTTAAACCTTCACTTTCCACAAACAAAATGCTTGATTCTGTGTTCCTTTTCACCAGTCAGATTCTAACAGCTTCAACAGAACAGCTCCAGTGTAAAACTGCTACAACAGAAGGAGTAATTGAGACTTGAGCTGGTCTATGGGGAAGGAGTAACTGGATTTTGGTTTCCAGTGGCACGTTGAATTTTGTGCTCTGGTTGAGGGATACTTAGGGGGAAGGAATCTCAGAGTCACGGAATAGTCAGGGTTTGAAGGGACCTTTGCAGATCATCTAGTCAAACCCACTGCTAGAGCAGGTTCACCCAAAGCAGGTTGCACAAAGTTGCATCCAGGTGGGTTTTGAATGTCTCCAGAGAAAGAGACTCCACAGCCTCTCTGGGCTGGGCAGCCTGTTCCAGTGCTCTGTCACGCTCAAAGTAAAGAATTTTTTCCTCATGTTCACATGGAACTACTTCTGTTTCACTTTATGCCCTTTGCCCTTTGTCCTGTTGCTGTGCACCACTGAAAAGACTCTGGGTCCCATTCTCTTGACACTCACCCTTAAGATATTTGTAGACATCGATAAGATCCCCTCTCAGTCTTCTCTTCTCCAGGCTACACAGGCCCAGCTCTCTCAGCCTTTCCTCACAAGGGAGATGCTCCAGTCCCTCATCATCTTTGCAGCCCTTTGCGGAGCCCTCTCCAGTGGTTCCCTGTCTCTCTTGAACTGGGGAGCCCACAACTGGACACAGCACTCCAGATGCGGCCTCACCAGGACAGAGCAGAGGGGGAGGAACACCTCTCTAGACCTGCTGGCCATGCTCTTCCTAATGCACCCCAAAATCCCTTCATCCTGGTCACTGATAAAAAGTTGAACGGGACTGGACCCAGTACTGTCCCCTGGGGAAAACCACTAGCTAAAGGCCTCCAGCTTGAGTGTGTGCTGTTGATTACAACCCTCTGAGCTCTGCCATTCAGCCAGTTCTCAATTCCCCTCACTGTCCACTCATCTAGTCCACACCTCCTGAGCTTACCTATGAAGATATTATGGGAGACAGTGTCAAAAGCCTTGCTGAGGTCAAGGTAGACAGCATCCACCGCTCTTCCCTAGTCTGCCCAGCCAGTCACTCCATCATAGAAGGCTATCAGGTTGGTCAGGTGTGATTTTCCCTTGGTGAATCCATGTTGACCTTCTTTTCCTCTATATGCTTTGGGATGGCCTCTAGGATAAGCACTTCCATCACCTTTCCAGGGATGGTGGTGAGGCTGGTGGCCTATAGTTTTCTGGGTCCTCCTTGCCCTTTTGGAAGACTAGAGTGACACTGGCTTTCCTCTGGTCCTCAGGCTTCTCTCATGTCCTCAGTGACCTTTCAAAGATGATGGAGAGTGCTTCCTCAGCATTCAGGGATGCATCCCATTGGGGCCCATGGATTTGTGGGTGTCACATTTGCTTAAATGATTCTCCTTGACCAGAGGAAAATCTTCCTTTCTCTGGACTTCCTCTGTTGCCTTCAGGGTCTGGAGGAGGAAGGAAGGAAGCTTACTCTGTCTGTACATTTAAGATTTTACTGTCATTTTCTTCTTGCCATGCATAATCTTTTGTGCTAAGTGTGTGTTTGATCACAAAGCATCTCTGTTAGCATGTGCTTCTTGCTGACAAAGTGCTTCTGAAACACAGAATGTGTGTTGACATAGTGAAGAGTTGTGGTGTCACCTTTCTGTGGCAGTTGCTGTGAATGACATGACAATCTGTTGTGTCTGAGCCTGATGAGAAATGTCATCCAGGTACCCAAGCCTATTGTGTCATTATTGTCTGGCACTTGCTGAACATGTTTACAGGGTTATCTGAAATACACTGGGAAATTCTTAATGGACACTCAAATAATGACAGTAATGAAGCTGCAAAGTTAGCTTTCTGGTAGCTCAGAAAACCGTCCTGCCTTTGGGATGGAACTTCCTGACTGCTGAAGGATACTCTGTACCATTGGCAGTAGATTTTTAGAGGAAGTAAGAAATTAATTTTCCCCGGAGAGCTCATTTCTTTGGCATCTGATTTCTGATTGTATCTTCTTTACAGCCTACAGCTAGCTGAGAGGACTTGTATTGCTGCTGCTACTTGTTCCTTGTGTGTTGCCCTCTCCTTCTCTTTGGAGTCAGCATATGGCACGTTACAGATGAGATGCTGATCGCATGAGTAATCTTAGTGACCAAGCAAGTGGAAAGAAAGCAAGAACTTTCATTGTCAGCTTAAGGGATATCTATGTTTGGGATATTGTATGGTAGACATGTTCAGGTATCCTTCTTTGAATTCACACATAAAATGAATGAGTGTTACATGGCGGTGGTAACACGTATGTTCTGTTAAGTTTGTTTGTGCGGTCATCAGCCATACTGCAGTCAATACACAGACTATTCCTTTTAAATTTATTTCTTTGGAAATCCGGAGAAAACAGCCATAGTGCAAAGAGCTAGCGGATAATTTAAGTGCTGCTGGCTGAGCTACATCATCTGTTTTGCATATGAAACACATCAATATGGTGTAGGACACTTAGAGCCTGTGTTATGTTTACCAAGAATGAAGTTGTTTGGTGTTAGAATCTTGGGTGAGTTTTAGCATTGCATTATATTTTCTATATGTTAGTTTTCCTTTTATACTTCCAGCTAGTTTACTGAATATGGGTCGGTGTACATGGTCAAAAGTAGTATTATTTTTGTGGTAACTTCCTGAATCAGAAATACTTATATATGTAACTACCAGCAAAGCAATGAGTGCATAAATCTTTCCTTTCTATGTTATAGACTATATTTTGTTTGAATATTTGAAAATTATTATTTGAAAATAGTATAGAAGGTTAAGGTAGTGGGAAAGATCTATAGTAATCGCATTCAGCCTTTTTTGAGTGATTACAAATTAAATTACAAGTTAAATGAATTGGATTTATTTATTGAGCTTCACACCTTTTTCCCTTTTAAAAGGAACCAACCCTTGAACAAAAGAGAAGCCCTGTTGCTTATATAGAAAGCAAAGACAATTGAAGAGAAGTGCTTGCAATATAATACAGTTCATTTCTCCTGCAACCACTCCAGTTACATGGCCATTAACACTTAAATTATTAATGAAGTATTGCTGAAGGAAGCTGTTACTGACTGTCAGCTATCCTGTTTCCTCTGTGCTAGTCACCAGAGTCACAGGTGTCTCGTTGCCCATGAAACAGCGTGAGATGCAGACAGGCTTTCTTCCAGACTTGAAGAGGAGAATGCAGCTGAGTTGTCAATGCCTTTCAGAAAACTCAGTTTTTCTAGTTCTTGAAAGCAAGGAATTTACTTTTACGTTACAATGAATGATGAACATCCTCTTACATACTGGCAAACAAAGGCCTGTCTAGAATGAATCAGTCTGGGAGACACTTGCATGGGTATCTTTGAAAGCAGAACATGTTTGTATTGTGTAATATATGAGGTCACATGATATCCAGTGATATCACCTATCTGTCATGATGGTGCTTATCCTGTGTCCTAGACAGCATGGCTTATTGTCTTCTGCTAATGTGGAATGTCTCCTACAAACAGGATGTTATAGTTGTCCTGTGAAATTGTTGTGACAGGGTGTCACAAAGCATCAGTGTTTATAAAGAGGAAAGTGCCCTTTTTTTGGAAACATCTTGAAGGATAGTGACTTTTTTTATTTGTAATAAAAACACGATTTAAAAAGGTGCTGAATTCATTGTTGTATCATCTAACTGCAGGATTCATCTTCCTGGCCAAACATTTTTGCCTTTGTAAGAGAGATTGTTCTTTTTTATTTATTTATTTTATTTTTGGTGCTAAAGTACTGATCTCCATATTCAGTAACTTGCTGGTATTGGGTAATATAAGTGAAAGGAAAATTTAGGATAGATAATTTTGTTAAATGAAAGTCCCCTTCTTTTTAGGAAGAAAGTCTTTTATCTTTTTATTTATTTTTTTCCATTTGCTTTGGATCTTGTCTGAAGTATGTGAACTCTTTCTGAAGTGTTAAACTAATTTTCTAAAGTTATATCAGGGTCTGTTACCACAAAGAGGTTTGTACCTCACCTGTAAGCCTGTTTCTCTGTTCGTAATGAAGTAGATGCAGAGAAGAGAGAAAACCTTCGCATAGGGATGATTGCAGTTTACCAGACTCTCTGACTAGGAAAGTGAGAGCTGTGACTCTGCAACTCTGACAGAACATCTGAACAGAGCGTGTCAGCTTGTCTTTTTACTAAAGCAGAAATTACGGCAGTAGCTGGGAATCAAAGTTAAAGAAATGAGTCTATGAAGAATTTTGGGTGCCTTTTTAGGCATCTTTTTTGCTCCCAAATGTTTGCAATTCAGGCTTCCCCAGAAGAAAAATGAGTTTTGAATGTTCAGCAAGATTCCCATTCTCTTAAATGTGGGCCTGTGTGTTCAAAGTGAGAGTATGTATGGCAGCAGCTCTGGTGCCAAGAGACTGAAAATCTTAGTAAGTCTGGAGTAAGTCTGCTTAGATACTTTGCTAGAAAATCGAAACCCAAATAAGCAGCAGCCAGTATGGGCTGCGAGTGGGTTGAGACATTGTTCTGTCAAGTAAGAATTAGAGTTATTGTTAACAGCAGCGATGCACAGACATGACGGTTCATGGAAATACAAAGACTAGAGACTATTTTGCTTGGTTGCTGCTGTTGCACACGTGTTATGTAGAGTAGGAGAAACCTTGGCTAGTGCTTGTATGTGTTACGCTAGTATTCTATTTTGATGGCAATGGCTGTCAGTCTAGCACTATATATTGCCTGCCAGAATGTCCTTAAAAATATTTATTCTGTACAGTTTTCATTGTCTTCTGAGCTTCTTGTAGTGGGTGGGAAGGACAGAAAGGAAGGTGTGTATGAGTGGTAGTGGAGAGCCAGTTAGAGCTAGCCAGTTGCTGATTTCTTGCAGCTGTAAAACAAACTTGAACATGGTTGTTACAGAGAAAATATGTTCAGGTAGTCCTTGTATTCCAAAGACCTCTCTTCCTGCTTGCCTTATCTTACCCAGATTTGATAGCTGCTTGGCACTAGCAATTCTTTGCTCATCGACCTGAAAGAAATGACTGTTGAAACTCAGAAATGCAGCTTCAAGCTGTGCTGCCTTTGTCATTATCCAATCAATACAGTCTGGTTTTTCTTATTTCTTTCTTTCCAGAGATTTAGGGAAAAAATATACAAGCTTTCATAAAATGTGATATCTTTCTTTTACTTCTGATTAACGAAATACAGTCTCTACCAGTGAAAAAGCACGATGTGTGAGACCCACTATGCTAAATTTACACCCTGCAATTTTCAGACATTAGTTGCCACTAAATTGGCAGAGTAACTGGAGCCAAATATACCTGCTTTGCAATTACATCTTCTGGGTTGGTATTTATGGGAATAGCCAACTAGGCCAATGAGACTAAAAATTAAAATTAACCTTTAATAGCAACATGCTGAAACTGCCATTTCATTAGTATATTCATCAAGGCTCTCAAGAACCTGTTATGGCCAGTCTCGGGTGCCGCTGCAAGTGATGCTTGCTTCCCTAGAACTTTGAAAATAAGATTAGTAAATCTATGAGCATAGTGCATCTTAAATTTCAGTTTGGGTTTTGTGTGAAGGCAAATGTATCCTGCCTTGGAATGAAATAGATACTTGTTTTGAGGATACATAATTTATTACTGAATATGTAGAAGCCATGTATTTTGCCTGGGCATCTTGAATTCTCTGGGTTACGGAGATATTGTGGACTTCTGTTTTTATTGAAAATTTGCTTGAAATTCCTGAGATATTGTCTGATCCTTCTGGTCCCCATCTGTGTACCTCTTTAGGTGATTCTCCAGCTCATCTGTTTGCTCTGCAGCCCTTGCAGTATTTGCCAATTTGATGCTCTCTGTCCAGGCGTGTCTTTGACTTAGCTTGTTCAGAAAGTACACTTCGTAGCATACATAAATGCAATGGTTGCCCGGAGGAATGTGGAGCTTTCAGAGGTTTTTAACCAGCAAAATGATGCATGGAGTTAAGAGATCTCCTGAGTTTTGATTTGGCTCAATGGAAGAATACCTGATGCAAAAAAATAGAGTGAAGCCTTAGAAGGCAAGAATGGTTTTGTAGTTAACCAGAAACTTAGTAGTTTTTGTGAACTTGGAGTTTGTCCCAGGACCGACCCATCTGAGTAAAACACATCCAGGTTTGGAAGCTGCAAGTGGTTCAAGTGAGACACCTGAAATATTTGGATTAGGGACTGAAGTATATAAATGCTTATTCTTTCTTAACTAAGGTGTACTAGGAAGCTTCTCTTTAAGACTTTTTGTCTTAACGGGCATTTTGAGTAGCATAGCATGATTCCCCCCCCCCCCCCCCCCCCCCTTTTCTTTTTTTTTTTTCTTTTTTTTTTTTTTTTTTTCTGTCAAGGCCAGGATAGATTTCTAAAAATCGGGTGCTACTTTTCTTTATGGGAAACTGTTTGAGGATTTTAGGAAATAAAGGAAACAGAATTGGCAGGACTCAAAGAAGCAGCAAAAAATGGGAAAAGGAAGAAAGCTGGTACACCACATAGTCTAAATCCTAGACTGTCTTTTGTGTGGCCCTTTCCAGAGATGTTGAACCCCAGTTGCCTCTGCTGCTTCTGGGGAAATGTTCATTTTTTTTTCATCCATGCATGAAATTTTTTTTTGCTTTTTGCTAAATATTCCTGCCTGTCTTCATTCCAGTATTCTCCACCATGCTGTTAAACACAGCAGCTGTTGAAAGAGCCAAAATCCTGGATTGTCTATATTGCAGGCAAACCCCTGATTTTACTGCTGGCATGAAAGCAGTTTGTAATATATGGTGTGCATGGATGGTATCTTGCTGTGGCAGTATTTGCTGGAAAGGATTGGTCACCAGTACCTTGCAGAAAGATTGCACAGCCACACTACACACCCTGCATTAATGTCCCGTCTGTGTGGGAGCACTGTTCCTCTACAATGGAAAAACATCATTGTTCTTGGCTAGGTCTTCTGGTACAATGACGAAGTGAAATAGATAAGGTGAAACTAAACTCCTGTGAAAAGAATGAGCTGCTCACTTCAATATAATCCTTGCCATGTATCTTCCTAACAGCATGTTTCTCTTTGACAAAATGCAAATGCCATTTTTTTCTTGTTATTGACTTGCTTACAGAAAGCAGCAGCAATCTAAGCCATGCAGCAAATACTGAGCCACATTATCTTCTGTATAAATGTTTATTATTACTGTATAAAGCACACCAAAGAGCTCGGTTTGAATGGGAAAAAACATGCTTTAGTTAGGTGGTTATAAAAGCTGTTATTTTTCACTTGAAGTGATTATTTTCTAGGTCTCTGATAGTGATTATAGGAAATTTCCAACTTCAAGTAAATAACCACTTTTTGTATACATCTGTCATTCCTGAGCCCCATCTTCTGCCCCCACTTAACTGTCTTTGAGGCTTGCCTAGTAGAGGACATGTGACTGGGAAAAGGGCAAATGCACACGTCTTTTTTATAAAAGAAACCTCTCAAGTCTAAAGTAATGGCACAATCTCTTCAAGTAGATCTAGGGCATGACATTTGTAGAGGCTAGTGTCCTGTGATGTCACTGTTGAATTAAATGAGTATATTAGCAGTGATCTTCAAAATACTGAGCGATGTGAGGTCCTGGACTGTCTAAAGGGTGTTGCTGTGGCTGTGCCATGGCTTGTCGTGTTTTCAGTATAGGGTGGATGATGATTGGCTGATGATAACCCAGCCTGGTGATCCTCTGAAGTCAAGACTCTAGTTTGGCTTCCATTGAAATTGTTTTTTCTAAAGACGTTTATGTCCATTTCTGCATTATCATTGCATTGGGAGAGGAATGAGTTGCCTTTCCCATTGAATACTGAGGGTTCTTCTGAGTTCACTTTGTTTTGTCGCCCAACTCACATGGTGTTCATGTATGCCCTCTTCTCAGTCTAACTCTTATGTCTTTTGATTTGCATTCCTGTTTAAAGAGTTTATCATCTGTTTCCAGGTAATGGTTCTGTTTAGGAGCAGTACCCCATCTTGACTGGCCGTGTGCTGTCACTAGCATCTACTGCAGTCACTCTCCTCTTCTTAAACTGTTGCCTTTCCTTGACTGATTGTCTTCTGCTGATTCTTTTCCTAATTGTAACTGTTGCTGCAGTATATTGTTTGGAAAAACATTCTTGTTCCTCTTCCAGATTTTTTTAGGAGCCTCAGGAGGGAGGTTTCTGGTCTCCTTGTTTTCTGTTCTTAGGGCAAGACTTCAAAGCAGGAGCTGAGTTGCCTTCCCAGGGTAGGGAAATCTGCAGATCTGTCTCTGTCTAGATTAAAATTGTGGTAATCTGTCATCAATCGCCTCACACTTGGAAATTAGCTCAATGTCATTAAGTGAGAGGTTATGAGTTTTTTCTTTATTGTTAAGGACATTGTGGCTGTTTCGTTTTGTTACTCTGGCCTGCATCCCGGCGTTTCTTGGATTTGACACCTCTGTGGAGCCTTGCACCCCAGCTATGTCTTGCAGGCTCTTTTTGAGGTGTGGCCTTTTCATGTAGTCACACAGCCTGAGTTCTCCCCTTGTTACCAATACCACACCTTACTTTCACCTCCTGATGTGCTGTACTGACGTGCAGTCAGATCCTAAATGCCTAAATTACTCTTCTGATATCAGCAGGAGGATATCGTTATCATAATTTGTTTTGCTTTCTCTACCATGCTTACACAGTGCGTTTGCTTTCAGAGCGCTGCATGTTCTGTCTCTAGCACACCTGTCAAATGGTCATTTACCAGTAAGATGTCAGCATGGGATACGATCCTTCATGTGCATGCTTGCTGCGACACAGCATGGCATGCCTGGTTCTGACAGCTTTCTTTACTGGTGAAGACTTTGATTTGCAGCTGCCAAGACAATTACTGTTCTCGAAAACTTTCCTTTACTACTTAAAGAAGGAATTATGGCATAGTTGTTAAGGATAAGCCAACTTTATTAGACTAAGTGATATCTGTTGGAGTTCGTAATGGCAAGAGTGTTTTGATTTTAGGTCATCTGGTGAAGCATGAGAAAAGGCTACAGCCCTTGTCTTGCTCTTAACCTAGAGGTGTGTTTCCACAGCAGCACAAGGTGTTTGGGCTGTCCTTCCTTTCAGGATTTGTGTGTTCCTTTCCCTCTCTTCTGCGATGGCAGATGCTTTTGAAACTTGGTGGTGGGTTCATTCAGACAGTTCTGAGAACTAAAGGCTTATAGGTTCGCTTTTCTAAAGCTTGCTGCCCCACCTGTGGTAGAGTTTATGCAACTGGGTAGTAAGAGGGAAGATGGGAATTTGTAGCTGGGGCTGGAGAAGGATGGAACTGTTAGCTCAGATTTGGATCAGGTTAAGCTGTTGAGGAGATGTACCTTTAGCTAATTCCAGCTATGTACAAAAAGCAACTGTGATTAGTTTGGCACAGAGCTTCTGCCACTGACCGATAATATCATTCCGTATTGTCATCATCTTATGTATTTGGACTGTAAGATCTCTGGAGGTGCAGAGGCTGGTTTATTTCTTACTGGGTGAAACATTCTTCTGCCTACCAGTTAACAATTTCTGTTTATAGGCTTTTTTCCTGTAATGAGTAGCTCTTGCTTAAACTGCATTCGTTTGCAGAGGTTGATTCTCTGTGTCATCTGTGTGGTGGGACAGCAGACTACAGAAATACTAGATATTCTTATGAGTGCTTAGTGGCTACTCATAGGAGAAGGGCAGGATAATACCTTCTTAGCATCCTGCTGAGGGACGAGGCTGGCATTCTCCTTTGTAGTTACCACTTTTCCCTTCCTCTACTTCACTTCTACATTTTTGTATTACTGTATATTTGGGTATTGTTGTTTTTGTATGCTGGGATGTAGAGAGGGATAGTGTCCAGTATCAGCTACCAAATGCAAAGGAGTTCAGTGCTTTTTATGCCTCTAAGTTACAGCATTATGTTAACCACTGCCATAGTGAAATGTTTCCAGAGCAACTGATGTTACAGATTTTTTTTTTTTTTTTTTTTTGCAAAGAATTGACACTGCCATTCAAAGCCACGCAGTTAACTCCTGCCACTCCTTGTGATTAATTCTCATTGGAGAACCCTTTAAGTCATTATCGCGTGACACAACAGAAGCTTGAAGTAGCACTTGCATGTGGGGAAATAAACAATTGAATTCACTATTAGTTTTCTCCAGATAGAACAACTATGGGATTTTTCTTACGTTGGGTGTAAGACCTAAACGAATCTACCCAGCTAGTAAGCCTGAACATCCCAGAGTTTGCACAGTTAACTGTCATCTCTGAAGAACCATAAGTTCTTCAACGATTTTGTTGATGGCTTTGCAAGGGAATGGACTGTAAGGGATGGTGGACATTATGGACTGCTGGGTCCTCTGGCCGGCACTGTGTACCACCCAGACCATGTACCCACCATTGCTGTGGGAGCTCTGAAGAACCGTAAGTTCTTCAGTGCAGGTAATTCAATACATGTATTTAAGGAAGAAAATGTGGTTAACAGCAGCCTTTTATGACCTCTTGCATGTGCATAATGCAAAAAAAGTCCTTGCAGAAACAAGTCTCAAAGAGCAATTACAAACCTGTGGTCTTTGAAAGTAAATGTTCGGTTTCTGTAATTGGGAAACTTAAACTTAATTGTGCCAGGTAAGTTTTTATTGACATGGAGTATTGTGTGAGGAGGCTTAAACCTAGTCCCTTCCAACTGTTAGAAAAAAAACCAACAAAACCCTGTAAAGTGCTTGTTGTTAAATGGAATTTCTGTTCACTTCTTTTATTGTAGATTATTCCTTTAAAATTGATTAATTTTGAACATTGAATTCACTTTTGCTCTGGACTTGCAGCTTGCTACATATTGGTTGGACAAATCTTTCTTGACCAGCTTGTGTCAAATATGTGTACCTAAACCAAAGGGACAGGATTTTTAATGGTTCTGCAGCCATGCCACAAAATCACAAATGTAACTTCAGTTCAAACTTTGTCGTTCTCTATTCCTTTGCTTGCTCTTCCTATCATTTAATTGAATGATGCATTCTTCTTTAATCTTGGCAGTAATTTTGTATAAGATTTACTGTCCAGTACTGCCATTTGTCCTTACTGGTTTACACAAGCTTATGATTTATACTGGGTGGTGCTGTCGGAAATATCCTGTTGCCAAGGAAAATGTTAGACAAAGGTGGCTGTGTTTGCTGTGAGAGCAAGGAGCTAGAATCTGGGCATAACAGCAGAAAGTAACTGTGTACAGATCTGTATGTAGCAGCTTGGTTTCATCTCAGGTGGATATTTAAAGGCCAGATTTATGGGTGACTGATTACGCCCTGCATTGCAAGAGCATTTAAAAATTTCGTGTTCTATTGTGTTTTGCAGACAGAATATAATTGTCTCAGCAGCTTGTGAAATAAAGGCAAATCTGAATTGAATCCCTAGGAAAGATCCTTGAATAAACTAAAACTTAGTAGTACTCCTCCCACCTTCAAGGTGTTTATCCGTCCATATGAGACTATTTCTTTTCTTTCCTTTCCTCCCTGTCAATAGGCCATTCAATATTAGTGCTCAGACTTCTTCTATTCGAAGAAAGAAGGTAAGATTCAGCTTGGAAATCTTATCGCTAGGTGGATGTTGGCCTTGAGTACATTTCTCCTATCTTATCAGCAGAGTAAGCAGTGAGATGAGGCTGGTGGAGGAAGTGTTGTGGCATTAAGAGTTGTTGTAGACAGAGGAATGTAAACATCTCCCTGGCTGTGACTATCATTTAACTTTCCAGTCAGCTCCCTCTGACTGCCCTGAGAAAAGATAGATTTGGTTCCTGCAGTGGGTCGGACCAGCAGCCAGAGCTCGCATTCCAACCCGCAGCAGTCCTGTTTCTTTAGGAAGTATTTCAGATATCTCTGTTCTAAGTAAGCTGATGTTTAAAAGCTGTGAAAGTCAAGTGGGTTTTGCTTCCAAAATGGTGGTGGGGAGGAATTTGAGTGCGAGGTCTACAAATCAAAGATTTTCTGCAGTCACACATGGAGGGGAGTTTGATAGAAGGATTTGATATTGGTGGTGGTTTGGGACATGAGACACGAGACCGAGATTACTTATCCTGTATTTACTTTCTTTACGTCCATGCCATGTTGTGAATAATTCAGGCTGTGTTTTCAGGGTGACTAATACCGAGTGACCAGCGTGCAGGCATGATGCAGACAGCCTGTCTGTTCAGTTTGGTGAGGTGCAGCAGTCTTGTCTGTGGGAGGACGGATGTTACTCTATTGATCATAAGGTTTACCAAGGCAAAGTTAGGCCTCCTTCCCTGTTTTTTAGAACCCAAACCTTTAAGTCATAACCGGCAGACTGTGTCAGGTACTTGTACTTCTATTCTTTGACAGTAGTTATACCACAACTCGATATACTGTCTCTTCACAGCATGGTCTGAATCTGTCCAGGAGGAGGATAATATACCTAACTGTATCATAAGGGTGCTGCAGACAAATCTTTCCTCAAAGGTAGAGAGGCTGAGCAAAACAAGATAAAATCTCTTCGGAGACGCTAAAAACAGTTATCTTTTCTGTCCCCTGTAGGTGTCTGTAGTTTGTAATGTGATCTATGAGGTGAGTTACTGTTGCTCTTTGTTGCGGGGTAGCCTGTGTATAGTGATGAATGTATTACATAAATGGTTCGTGAAGAAGTTCGATTCTTTTCTGTGTACGCAGGTTCTGTCTCTTAAGTGTGTTGAAAGTTACTCAGTATGGATAAAACCAATAGGATTCACTTTGTTTTTAGCATGGTTGAATATGGAAATTACATCTTTAGTTTTTTATTCTTTCTTGCTGTTTTTGTTGCTACCCCCATCAAGATGCTCAGTTGCATTTTTTGATGTGTGTTTATATTGTTTATCTTTTTGTCACCGGTACTCTTGTGTTCTTCCATCAAATTAAAGCTTGAAATTAAATTTAAAAAATATGCTTTTTCAGCCAGGGAACATCTGGAAAAGTACGCTAACCTGGTTGTGGTGAAAGCAAAGTTTCATGTAACAGTGTCTCTCTTAAAACATTACTCTGTAAGGGTCTAAGCCAAACTGTTAACACTACTGGGGACAGGAGAGCCAGAGCCATTTCAGAAACAGGCAGGTCTGTCACACAGCCTGTGAAGATGACTTGTTTTCTGATGCTGAAGCTGAACTTCCATACAATCTGTCTGAACGTGGGACTGTGCCTTAGAAGAAGTGCCTTCTACTAAGAGGTGGAAAGGCAAGTCATCCTGTTAGTGTGCTGGTGTTTGGAGTTGAGCTGATAAATTGCTAGGAGTCATTTTAAGGGAGGAGCACCACTGCCCTGTGAGTCAAAGCGCTGTGCTAAAGGAGGCATCTTCTCAAGACTGAAAGCCACAGTCAGTGGTCATCACTGGCTGCTGTTTGAAATCCTTAATAGTTTATAAATAACTGTGCTCACTGCCATACTGAAATCTGAAATGTGAGCTTCTCCTGGTGCAGCAGAAACTAAAATAATCTCCCAAAGTCTGCTGGTTCTATCTTTTCACTTCTCTTTGCTAACTATGCAAATTACTTCAATAAATTAAAGATCCCATAGACTTGTCTAGCAACTGTGCAGCAACCCCTTGTGTTTTGCTCCTCATTCTGCTTACCAAGATGCACGAATGTATACCTGGCTTTAAGCTGCATGGAAGTTAGTGATGAAGAACCTGGCTGTGGAGCTGATGTGGAGACAGTAACTGGTCAGAATGTAGTTTCCCTCTGGACTTGGTGTTTCGAGGAAGTCAGTGTGGACCTCTTTGTCACAGTGCCTTCTGCTCTTTTGGAAGGTCAGGAAGATAAGATAATAATAACTATGGGTAAGAAGAAATTATTAGAAGAGAGTTAACTGTTCAATGGTTTGAACATGACAGTGGGTGGAGTATGTTTCTTATATTTCAGATTTTTATTCTGGACTGTGTTAACTTTCTGTTTAAGTATCCAGAGATAACAGCTAAGCTCTTCTGAGAGTATGACGAACACATAATTAGGGAAAATATTTCCATTCCAGAGGATGTTAATTATTAGAAGGTTCTGTGTAAGTGCATACTTTACTTTGTTACACAGTAATGGTTTCATAGTTTCCTTAAAATCACTGTGGGGAGAGGAGCTGGAGAGGAGTCCGGGATAAACAAAACAGTTGTAAATTTGGAGTACTGGTGTTGATCTAGGGGCTGAGTGGATGAGTCAGTCAGAGTTGGTCTTCCACTGTAAGTTATCTTGGGCAACTGAGGGCAAGCAGAATGGGGAAACTGTTCAGTAAAGATAACCATTGACTCATATGGTCCTTGTAGTCAAAAGAAAGAAGTTGGGGATCAGGTACTGACCCTGTTTGCCATGAGTATCCAGGAGTCTCCAGTATTCAAAATCAGGGAGAAAGCCATGTGATGGCTCCATTGCCTTGTGAAGGATCATAAACATTATTCACCAGGGGATAAAAAGGGCTAAATTCCATCATTCCTTTGTTCTTGTCTGGAGAAGCATATGCACTTCTTGAAGTTAAATGCTTAAATTCATGAGTAAATGAATCAGACTGTCTCACTGCTGTCACAGTTCAGGGATGATCTCCATATTTTCCAGGCAGAATGTCAGCTTGGCCTGGTCATCAGGAGACCAGAGTAGTGTGATGGGACACATGAGCTTGTTATCTTCTCTTTCACCTCTGGCCCCCCATTTGATTTATCTTAGGTACAACTGTTTGATACAGACACTCCCGCTGGACTCCTGTTTGCAGGTAATTACAAGTATATCACTAAAGCAGGGACTGCTCTAATCTACAAAAAAATCTTGGAATGGAATTTAGGTCTTCCACACTATTGTATGTAAATCCTTTAGTCCATTCTTTTTGTGAAGAAAAAAAAGAATGTTGTCTTAAAGGTAGTGTATAGTAATACATCCCTCAAAGGTATTAAGAATAAGATATTTACCTCTGCTGCTTCTGTAAGGAAGCGATCTGGATAGCTGTAGTTTGGATAAGAACAGTGTATAATCTCAATTTGACCTTGCTGGGGAATGCTTCTCTTTTGAGGTGCACCCAGTTCAGTAAGCTAAGTAAGTGTTTCTTCCTCTTCTCCTCCTTCTGCTGTACTTTTGAACTTGTACTGGTTTGGAGCTGTGTTCACTCTGTACTGTTAATGGCCCATAGCCTTTTTCTTTTCTGCCATGCTAACTGCTGAGAGCCTGCAGCCATAGGAGGTGTATGTGGTTTTGGTGTGTACTCAAGCAGCTGCACTGGAGATAAACAAATGTGGGGGCTCCAGTCAAATGCCCAGTCCACTAAATAAAGAATCCAGCTGTGAAGGCTGTAGGATTAAAGTAAGCAAGCCTGTTCACCTTGTCTTACTTCCTGCACATGGTGTTGCAAGGAAGAAGCAAATAGCTGTTTATTAGGAAATGATTTAGAAGTTTATATTTAATTCAGGGGCTTGCATGGCTAAGTGCTGAAATGCAGCCACCTACTATGGGGAATGTGCCAACTGCTTGAACTAACACTGTAGGATATTTAGAAAAAAGATATTCTATTCTATGCTTGTTGTATTATTTATGGTGGAGATCATGATGTGTTAATTGCTCTCCAGTTCAATAAAGGCAGCTTTTGCTGTGAGGAATTAATGAGTGAAGGATGGGCATCCGATAGCTGTCTGTGTTCTCCACCACTGTAGTTTTCTGTCTAAATTTAAAGAAGCTATTCTTTTC
This sequence comes from Falco naumanni, assembly GCF_017639655.2. NCBI lineage: Eukaryota > Metazoa > Chordata > Aves > Falconiformes > Falconidae > Falco > Falco naumanni. The sequence continues at coordinate 48,537,248 of NC_054060.1, read as the reverse complement.
AGTGCTTTAAAAAGGGTTTTCCCATTGACTTTGACTTGATTCAGTAATATTTAGTATTTAATTGGAAGTAACCATAGGAGTTTCCACTCTTTTGACTAGGCCTGATCCATTTTAAATCTTGAAAGTGCTAGATATCAAATGTATCACATCTCAGGGATCACAGCTGGAAAACTGAAGGAGGGGAAGTCAAATCTGAACAGCGAGCAGTTCCTTGAATAATCACTAATTTATCTGCTGCTTCAGTGAAGAAACATTTTTGAGCACTCGTATTGCAGTGGGGCTGTCAATCTGCCTTTACAAATAACCCTCATCGTTTCTAATGTTGCTTAAGAAAATGCAGTGTTACAGGTTGGGGGCAGAGCGGCTGGAAAGTGCCTGGGGGAAAAGGGCCTGGGGGTGCTGGCTGACGGCCGGCTGAACGTGGGCCAGCAGTGTGCCCAGGTGGCCGAGAACCCAACAGCATTTGTCCCCCTGTACTCAGCGCTGGTGAGGCCACACCTCCAGTACTGTGTTCATTTTTGGGCCACTCACTTCAAGAAGGACATTGAGGTGCTGGAGCGTGTCCAGAGAAGGGCAACAAAGCTGGTGAAGGGTCTGGAGCACAAGTCTTGTGATGAGCGGCTGAGGGAGCTGGGGTTGGTTAGCCTGGAGAAAAGGAGACTCCGGGGGAGTCCTTATTGCTCTCTACAGCAACTTGAAAGGAGGCTGTGGACAAGTGGGAGTAGGTCTCTTCTCCCAGATAACAAGGGACAGGACAAGAGGAAATGGCCTCAAGCTGGGCTGGGGGAGGTTTAGATTGTGTGGTCAAGCATTGGAACAGGCTGCCCAGGGAGGTGGTGGAATCACCATCCCTGGAGGAGTTTAAAGAACACATAGATGTGATGCTTAGGGACATGGTTTAGTGATGGACTTGGCAGTCCTGGGTCATCAGTTGGATTTGATGATCTCAAAGGTCTTTTCAAACCTAAATCATTTTATGATTCTATAAGCGATGTAATCAGGCAGTTTAAATGAGTATAGGGGAAGACAGGGATTAAAACTTCCAGGGGATTTTTGTTGTCAGGTAATCACTGGCAGGTGTCCTTTACCTGTGACAGAAGACTTAGGCATCGTCAGAGGCTTCACAGCAGAGCAAGAGAGAGCTTGTCTTGTTCTTTGCTTACCAAAGGCAGCCTGAATGGCAGTGGGATGCTTTTCTTCTATTCTGGCAAGGCACCTTTGCAGTAGCGCATAGGAAAGGAAATCAAGCTGACGACTAGCATTTGTGGGGATTTACGAGATACGCTGATGAGCGTTCAGCTGTGAGCAACTTTTTGGGTGGTATCAAGAATATTTATTGGAGATGTGGAAAGTAAGCTTATTCCTCGTTAGTGTACTTTCCTAACCTGTTTGGTGCTATTAATGGGCAATCTTTTTATGCCCTACATACTTGAATTCATTATGGAACCTTCCTCTTAAACACTAGTGCCCAGTTTTCATTTTAACAATGGGTGAAGTGTAGTAAAGAGATTAAGTTCATTGCCACAGACTCTGGGTGGCTGCAGGAGTCCTGACTGTGATGTTCCCTCATAAGCACAAATCCACTCTGTCTTCAGTTTCAGTGCAGTGAGTGTTAAGCCAAAGTGCCTTAATTTCACTGCTGTTATCTTGCTGACAACATACTTCTGTTGCCAGTGGAATTTATGTATGTACATGTTAAACTGAAGTTTATAGGCGAAACATAATGTTTGGAGTTTCCTCATACTCAGTTTTTGAATTCCTCTTCTGGGTGCATCATCTGCATTAGCAGTTATCTGTAAAGTAGATGTGGAGTGAGTCAGATGCTTCACGTCAACATAAAGAAGTATGGTAAGATACATCCGTCCTTAGTGGCAAGGGAACAAGCAGAAAGAAAGAATTATTTCATTCAACTATGGAGCATTCTGTATGCATCACGTGGTAGAAAAGTATCATTAGTAACCCTTTGGCCTCACGGCTGCATACCAGCCTGGATCAAAGCAATTCTTTTCCTTTCTGAAAAACTTTAAGCAGCGATCCATTGAAAGTATCCACTGAAGATCCCAGGATTCCCAAAAAAGATATGCCAAAGGTTTGTTCATGCATCCTGTTTGACGATAAGGCTGAAGTTACTGGCATTGTTCACGAGGATGTTGAGCATGTAAGTGTCTTGTATTTCTTCCTCAAAACCTCCTTGGCCAGGGTGACTGCCTATTCTTACTGATTACAGTTTCTGATACAGAGGCAGCAGTGTTATCAGTAGTGATCTATTCTGTAACATGCACAGTTCTCTGGAGTGCTTACAGGTAAAGGTTTTTTTGTGAAAGATATCCTTGACTTGCTTTCTTAACACAGTGTGAAGTGCTCAGTATGACTTGTCCTGTTATTTATTTTTCCCTGATTATTTTTCAGTGAGTATTAAATATTTAAATGCTAACATTTTTGGAAGTGGTTGTTAAAACAGATTGACTTACTCAGGCCCCTCCAGAGTGAAACACGAGTCCCTTTTTTATTTATTCAGCCCAGATGGTATGCTGCTTAAAGTGAGCAATGTGTTGCAGTGAAAATGGACTACTTCTTTCCCCTTCTTCCCTTTCTCCTTTACTTAACTGAACACATCCGTGTAACTTACATTTGGGTTGAATTCAAAATAAGTCAAAGAGGCTGCAGGGTAAATATGTCAACTATTGGAATGCCAGCTCTGCCAGATTGAAGGAATTTCTGCCCCTGCCAACAGGCAGTATAGCATGTTGGCTGCACAAAACCTGACATCTGTATAGACCTTATCAGAAAAATGGACAAGATGATCTAGTTTGATCTTTTCCATGTCTGCCGTGTGTGTCTGTAACACTGCTCATCCTCATGTGCGTGCGCAGAGCCCCCCTGAGTCATGCAGTGGGCTGTGTGCAGAGTCGGCAGGAACATTGCATTCCTGAGGGTTGGGAGGTTATGACTGCACTGAGGATTTCTTTGAGGGTTTTTACATCCCATAGAGTAGACTTGCAAAGTGAAGGAAGCAAAAGGAGCAATATGATTTAAAATGGTTCCACATGTGCAATTGTTTTGACAGTTATTTATCCACCAATGGATTTTTTGGAGATGGAGTAATGCATGTAACAAGTTTCTAGATGCATTGACTATGACTCTCAAATTGCTGTCGGTAACCTGCAACTCTGTTCTGACAGCTGATGAAGGTCATGTTTTAAGAGAAATAGCTGTTGCTTTGAAATTGGATTGAGTCAAGAGTTCAGCGTTCCCATTCCGCAGCAAAGCTTGTGTAGGGCTGTGGCCAAGTAACTTGATCTGCCAGTATCTTTTGTTTCCTGTTTGGTGAAAAGGTTAGTAATACATCCTTGCTTTAGAAGAACGTTGAGGATCAATTTATTTTGTGACAAAGGAGATCTTATAAACAAAAAAAATTCTGGTTAACAAATAACATTTGGTATCTGTTTCTGGAATGCTGCTTCAGTTTAGTAGGGTAGAAGTATAGTGTTTATTTCAAGGAGTTGTTAAAAGTAACAGGAGTTTAGCTTGCTTTTTTTTTTTGTGGAGGGTGGTGGTAGTGTTTCTTGGTTTCTGTCTTTTTGCTTTTTGAAACTAAAAATTTCTTAAATGATTTGGCTTGGTCTAAATTTTGTCCTTAAAGAAGTGTTAAAGGAGATCATGGGTAAAGCTTTTCAGGCAAAGTAACAGCAGTAGATCTGTCAGCAGCTGAACTTCAGTTACTCTACACAGGAGGAGTTACAGTACTTGAAATGCATCTAGTTATGTTTTCTCAGGGACACTATGATGCTTAGGTGGGAGAAGAAAGTTCTGTAGTTAGGGCAGGTAGCTGTGAGACCTGGTGTTGATTCTTAGCTTGGAACTTGCTAGCTAGAAGAGGTCTCACTTAAGTGTTGACACAGGATTTTTCATTTTGAATAGATGCAGCTTCTGTGTGGAAGTAGAGCAGGTTGGATGAGAGATGTACTTATGAGGTTAGTCAGGAAGGCAGGTGCAGAACAACAGAGAGATGCCATGAAAATGGCATCTTTTTTATGTTCCTGCCTAAGTGTACTACCTAGGTGCTTAGGTTTTGAGAGAGCAAAAGCCTTGGTAATTCCTACTTCTTTTGTAAAGCTTGAAGTAACTCTGTTTTACATCAGAGATTTATTCTTAGCCAGGACACTTCTGTTTTGTAATATTTGAGAACTTGTAAATTTGCTCTAATAAAAGTTATGACAACTTCCAGGAAAGTCTTCTGGTGGCACCATATTGACCTGAAAGCTATTTTTTGGTGGGAGCGTGGGGAAAGGATTTAGGTTCTGCTCTTGGATGCTTTATAACAAACTTGAGAACATGGCATATTGGCTGTGCCTTTCTATTGCAAAGAATACCCAGGTATCTCATCTCTTTCATATCTTGACCTGGTGATGGCATGCCATAGTTTTGTAATATTGGGGTAGGTTTTCTCCATTTGCAGGCAGAGGTGTTACTAGCACACTGGGAGTTGTTTGCTAATAGGAGGTTCTGTAATGCTGACAGTTTCACCCTCTGTAGCTGTTTGAGAGTGGCAATTTTAGTTTGCTGATTACTTACCAGCTATAGGCCAATGATATGAAGACTGATCTGAATGTGTTCAGTTGCTGGTTTCAGGAAAAAACCCAAATAATTAAAACAAAAAACCCCCTTGTTGGTTGAACATACAACTGCAGACCTCACGGAACAGTGATGCTGTAAGGCTGCACTGGCGCAGGGGTGGTTATTGACAGCACCTTATCTGTTTGGTGTTTCACATCAGGACTAGCCAAGGACAAACAGTTCCCATTACTGATTTAAGGACTCGGGCATGAAGTAGAATTGGGTACAGTGTTTCCCTGGGGCCTGCTGAGAGCAGTGAAGGCTCTGCTTGAGTGGGCTGGAGCTGAGCTGCTTCCCGTGTGCTCTAGGTTGTAGCCTTTTCCGGTCATGGTGTAGAGACCAAACCTGTTCTTGATCAGAAGAGCAGTGTTGCAGGGAATGAAACTGAGGTTTGAATGAAACTGCTAAAATCAAAAAGACATCAAATTTCCAGCTGCATAGCCTGGGCTTGCCTTTTGCTGGCTGTCTTTTTCTGTCAGGTGCTACACCAGGATTACAGGTAGCTCTTGAGTGTGTGGCCAGTGGCTGAGATTGCCTCATCTGCCTCAAAAGACCTTATTTCTACCTTTTTTCTCAACTACCTTGTCTTTTTAACAGCTCAGGGCACATTTCTGTGAAGGTATCTGCTCCATGCTGGCAGATTCTTAAAACGTCCCCAGGACAGTCAGCCATTTGCAAGAAATAACATTGGAGAGGACATAGGTTGTTTATGGCAGACATAGACTTCAAAAAATACCTCCCCAAAGCATTCCTGTCATGTCTTTTGAAACAACGTTGTAAAATGTAGTAGCTTTGCCTGTGTCAGGGATGGAGCATTTTGCTATGCTGCTGGGGAAGAAGGGAACCATCTGGGTTTCTGGAAAGCCCCATGCTTATAGGCTTGTTTTGGCAGCTGAGTTCTCCAAAGATGCTTGTACGGAACAGATTCCTCCCTGGGACTGCAGGAATGAGCTAGGAAAGAGTCTTCCCTGAAAGTGCTCATGCTGGCAGCTGTGATCTGCTCTGTGCTGCATTGAAGAATGGGGCACTCGCTGTGCAGTGTTTGTAAGTGCTTCTCCACGCCCCTGGTGCTCAGGCCTTCCTGGGGAGAGGCAGCAGCTAGACTCCAACAGAGCAGAAGGCAAGCTGGTGTAGGGTGGACAATGGAGGGAACTGACTGCAGCTCTCCACTTCTACAGGGTTCCAAAAATCATGCAATTATCCTCAAAATCGGTAAATGATTAAGTTGCACGTCAGCTTAATTTCTTCTTGGTTTCGAACCATGAAGGTATGTGATTGGGAGGGGGCATATTTTTGTGACACTACCACCCTTATATGGGAAGGTTTGTATTTCTGGTTTTTGCCTCTTCGAGTGTTTGTTGTCTGGGACTAGCGTGGAATGTGACAGAGGAAGAGGAGGGCATATTCGTTCTCTCATCCTCTGCCTTGTCTTGTAGCTTCCCCCCAGCTCAACAACATGATGTGCTATTTGGATGCTTGTTAAAACCATTGAGTGTCCTTATCTTCCTTCACTGAAGTTTGTGTTCCTTGGATATCTGCATTCTAAAAACAATACACAAAGTGGGCAACAGGATAGATTAAAATGACTGGTCAGAGCTGTCCTTAACCTTGAAGTAAATCTCTAGCTTTCCCTCCAGCACGGTTCTTTTGATCTCCAGTATCCTGCTACTAGTAACTCCTTCCACTTGGCAGACACTCAGTGTGCCAACTGCTTTACTAGCCTGTGGACAGATGTATGCCAGGTGACTATATTAACACCAAGAAGCTCAATTCCTACTTTGGTTAGCAGCACTATGTTTCAAACTTAATTGAAAACCTAGTATGAATTAGTCAATGTGTTACCTAGTTTGTAGCCCTTGGGTAACAACAACAACCACAAATACTGTGCAAGCTAAGTACTGATCTGACAAAAGCATTGGACTATGGAGCCGAGTTTTTGTAGCCTCACCTATTTTACTTGTGTTTAGACCAACCCTGTGGAGAGATTTTTATTTTTTTTTTAACAAACTGTGCTTTGATCTGAGGATACATAAAGGCCTCATGTATGTTCTTAGAAAGCGAACAGGAAGAAAGAAATCTGTGAAATGGGGAGTATGAATGGAGAACAGGTAAAATGATAATTTAGGAAAAAGAAAGTGCTTCCAAGTACCATACTCAGGATATTGGTAGGATAATGACAAAATAACCATGGTCAAGATCCATTTGTCTTGTCTTCATTCAACCACTGATAAACAGCTTGCTCAGTGACTGCTTTTGCTGCTTTTTTAAGCATCCCCTGTAAACTTCCTTCTTTTTTTGTTTCTTGCAGAAAGCCAACTGTTGCCTGGGAATAACTTCACAAATGAATGCAACATTCCTGGAAACTTCATGTGCAGTAATGGGCGCTGTATCCCAGGGGCCTGGCAGTGTGATGGGCTTCCAGACTGCTTTGATGACAGTGATGAGAAGGAATGCCGTAAGTGACTGTTGCTATGACCTTAACATGTTTAATATCACAAAGCTTCGCTAGGTAGTGTTACTGGCATGTTCTGTAGTGTGTATTAGGTAAGTAACAAAGCTACTTCCACTTTTGTAATTTAGCTGTCGTTAGAAAAAATGTACAGCCTCTCTTATTATTTCAGGTCTTTAATGCTCTTCAAATTGTCCTATTTTAATACAGAGGTTGGTAGCAGGTACCTAAACCCCTATTCACAGATGGATAATTTGAGACAGACTTGACTTACAACTAGTGGAATAGTGATGCGCTGTGATTTTTAGGAATTCTGTGTATACGCTTCAGCACAGTGGCTTAGTGCTGTAAGTTGATGTTTGCTACCATCAAGATTAGTCCCTTTCATTTCAAAATTGTTGACTGTATGCTGTTATCTTTGCTCTCTCCTGTTGTAATTTTTAATCCTTTGAAATATAATACTAACTTTCTGGAAAAGACCAAATGAATTGGCTAATAATGTTTACATGTTTTAAACCTCCCTATAGAACTCCCAGTTCTAGAGAGTTCAAAAAAGTTGGATCTGGTTCTCCCCTGTGACTTCATCTTTTTCTTAGCATTAATTAAGCTTTAGTTTAATTAAACTTAAATATTATTGTTGAGCCATTAGTTAGTGTGAAACTTTCTAGCCTACATGTTTTACCTAGACAGCAAGATTATGCTGCAGCATAACGCTATGATTTGAAATCTAGTTGGGAGTAGGAAAATCCTTAAATTTCATGTGGTTCTATAGCAACTGAGTAATTTCTGACAAGTAAGTTACTGCTTTTCGTCTAACAGATGTTGCTGCTTTACATATGTACTTTATGGCGTTTTTCATTAAACTTAAACCAAATGATAAGCTTACCTTTCCCAGGACACTTCAAGACATTATTAGCTTCGCTTCTGGAGCAGAGGGAAGAAAGAATAGCTTCTTCCAAATTAACTGACTAGAAATACCATGTTTTGTTAAATACTCTTGCTTTTTCAACTTGATATTTCTTCTTTAACTCCAGTTATCCATCCCTCTTAAAATAAGGGGGCTTTAATAACTATGTTGTGGAAATCTCCATACATAGTTCTACTTAAAGCCAGTGAGCTTTTCTCCCTTTCTAAGGCATTAAAAGCATCTGTATAAAATATCTGATGCTTTGCAATTTTTATAAAGCATCAGGCTGATGTTACAACACTGAAGACAGGTTAACTTTCTTTTTCTTAGCTTTTAACATCTTAGAAAAGGACGGACCTGTTGCAAGGATTGATCATTGTCATGCATATCTGTTTAAAACCTAGCTGAATTTAAATTAGTGGGAGCTTTGGCAAGAATAAAAAATGTCCAGAGTTCAAAGTGTACCTGTCATTGAGATGTTCCTGATTGTAACAGCTATGTAACTCTCAGGTTCCTCATTATTTGGGTCCTGAATATGCTGCTAGCATGACTTCTGGTATTCTGTTTCAAGTTTTTAAAACAAGCTGAATGATGGTACTTCTGTTTTTATAGGATAGCAAATCACAACACTTTCTATCTTTAAGAATGTTTTCATCCTCTGCCTTGCATGAATTTTGTTTCAGTGGTACAACTATAAAATCTTAATGAAGATTTTCATTAACGTTAAAGAAGTTTTTCTTAATGAAGGCTGTGCTGGGTATTTACCCATGAATCAGCAACAGGAAAATATGCTTTGTGACTCTGTTAAAAAATTTCCTTACCAAAATAGGTTTGATCTAGTGAATTGCAGACAGTAATGAACATAGTAACTGACAATAAAATATAAATAGCTGGAAAATGACAGTTATAAAAGTTGTTCTTGTCACAACCACCTCAAATGAAGCTCACTGATCTAGGCTATGCCACAACTATGAATTTAAGTTTCTGCAGAATTGTCCTTTTTTTTTCCTTTTCTTTAAATACTTCCAGCCCACTTGACTGGCTGATGGTTTTCTGGATGAGCATCCTTTTGATCCTGCCCAAATTAACAGAGATAATTAGACTATTTTTTCCTCTTCCCATACATCTATCCGCTATCTGATCACCTTCATAAATGTGAAATTAGCATGGAAAAGAGACAGGACGGAGAGCAAGGGATTCTTATTCTGTGCTAGCCTGCTGTTAACAGGTCAGATAAGCCAAAACAGAATGGAAATAAGTGCTTACTTGAATCTTCAAACAAGAAATTAATGTTCATGCAGACAAGGTTCTGTAATGCATCCAGAGAGCTTCAAGCTGCCTGTTCTGCATCTCCATCCTCTCTGTTCCAGTAGGCAGCTTTTAACTCTGTGTATGCTGCCATAAGAAGTATATCTAATGAACTAACCACCGTGTGTATGGGGTGCTGAATATGCCGGTGTAGCTACAGTCAGTGTAATATGGCAGAGACATGGGGTGTGAGAGGAGTCACTGGGAGAAAAGAATTACAGCATTAGTAAGGAGGCTGGGAAGGTTTTCTGTTGTTAGTTGTTGTTTTATGTCTGAATTGAGGAAGTTGGATTACTGTCTCAAGCATGGATGATCCTTGTGGCCCAGGAAACATCCCTTTTGAATCCAGCTAAGCACCTAGTCTTGCTAATACCTTTAGAGGGACAATTCAGTCACTTACACTGTGTGTAAGTGCCACATATGCTCACATATGTATGTAGCTAAAAAAAGTTTCGCTTGCTCTTTCGATGAATTTTGAAAATGGTCCCATTCTTACGGTGTACTGTTATAGTGTTAGCAAGCAGTCTTTTACATCAGAAAGTAATCAAAATTTGGATGGGCTTATGCAGCACAAATCTGGTGTTAGAGGAGTTCCTAGCCCAAAATTAAGGCATTGAAAGGCAGCCCTAGTGTCTTCTGAGAAGGGAGAAGGAAGGAGAAAAATCACGTCTTTTCTCCCCCCTCCAGTTTATGTCAATCTGTAAAGATAGGCTCCTACATTATTATAGGCTGGAAAGGACTCTGGAGGTCATTTGGTCCAGCTGTCTGCTCAGGGCAGGACTAACTTGGATCAGGGTTGCTCAGCACCTTGTCTAAGTCAAGTTTTGCACATTACCAAGGATGAAGAGTCCGCAGCTTCACTGGGCACCTATTCTAGAGTTTAAATATGTGCACTGGGAAAAATTTTTTCCTAGTACATGATCAGCTTCCAGTGATGAGATAGAAGCTGAACAAAACAATTTGTAAAGATGTGCAATGTGATGAACATTGAGATCCTCTGGTCTTAGTGAGTGGCAGAGGGGAAACGTAGGAGCCCAGGAATTATTGTTCTTGACTGCAGAAACAGCAACTGAAAAGTAAGAACAGTTGGCATTCAAAATGTGTGTGTGTGTGTGTGTATCACATGTGGTGCTATTGTTGTATCAGTGTGTGTTGTGTTACTTGTATCAGGCAACTCCAGGGACGACAGCCATGCTTGAAAGTGTCAAGCTAGCCTTACAAGGGCTGGAGTGTGTGTGTGTATAAATATAACATTTTTTTAATTGTTTTAGGAGGAAGGTAACAAAACTTATCCTATCAGAATAGGGCTCTACTTACTAGAGCATACCTTGCAGCAAAATTGGAGTTGTTTTCTGCTGTGATGTTGCTTTGCAATAGCTGAGCTGTGGATAGTCAAGGCAAAGCTGTAAGAGTTGCATTAGCAGCAGCATGCAATGGCTGAGTTCCCAGTGTGTTACTACTATGAGCTGTGCTTTAAGATGCTTTGTTTGTAATTCATCAACTAACTAGTTCAGATTAAAAGGCTTTAACCTTGCTTTAAAGTGTTTGTGTGTGAATAGGAGTTCAGTTACAGGATTCATTTGGTACTGTGAACTGCTATTTCTGTGAAGACAAGTATGCTGCATTTTGGCATGACCACTGAGGAAGTTTCATGCGTGCTCCTGTGTGGTTATGTGCAAAGTCTTTCTCTCTTTCTTTGGACTGCCTTTCAGTTGAATGTCGATGCCCAGCAATGTTTTATCAATTCTATTGCTGTACTACCTCGTCTGTGTGTTCCCCTTCAAACAGGAAAACTTAGAATTTATGGTCTGGTTCTCACTTTCTGTGGCCAGCAAGTGAAAAGTGCTGGTTTGGGTGTGAGGATGAAATAAGATGCAAAGCACAATTACTGGCACCTTGTCCATTCATGTCTTATCTCTTCCCTCTCTTCCTTTTGTCCTTTTTCTGACTCCTGCTTTGAAGGACTATCTCTATTAACCATGTTATTTTGTGGGCTTTTTCATCGTCTCCCGTGCTTGCCAGAATCCATACCATCTGTCATCTTTCTTGCTTCCTCTGTGCCCTGACCCGTGATCAGTTTAACGCTTCCCATACCAGCTATCTGTATGCTGTTTAGTGCACAGAACACTTCTTGTACTCTTGCCTTCTGTCATGGTGCTGTGATGACAGAAAAAAATTTACCTGGTTTTGTCTGGGGGGGGCTGTTGAGAAAAGGCCTAAGAGGGAGGAAATAAGCTGAGACGGTGACTTCTCATTGTAAATAAGAACTGCTTCTCCTTGAAGCAGAGTATCTCTTTGGCTTTTCCTCCAAGCCACTAATTGAGCTTGAAAAAGAATTAATTGACCATAGCAGTGTAAATGTTTTGTGAGTATTTCCAGTTCTCTGTAGCTTGAGTAATCTGCTAGTATCAATGTGTCTCCCAAAATGGAGAACGCTTTTGTAGTTCATTCCCCCTGACTCTGCTGGTTCTCATCGGTTGGATTGCTCATCAACCTGTGTAGTCCAGTAACGGTCATGCCGGTTTCTTTTAAATGTTAGTGGGCTTTTAACTACTACTACTACTACTACTGTTGCTTTTTAGCTGTGTAGATGATTTGTAATGGAAGCTGAGGCTCCTCTTGACAAATGCAGAATCTTTACCAACGGGACTTTCCTGCAGAGCTTATGGATTCATGCTCACACTGGTCAAGGTGGGAGCTGTATGCTGTCAGCCACTCTGTTGTCAGATACAGAAGATCCAAAATGGCACAAAATAGAGAACCTGGATGGAAAGAGTTTAGAAATGTGTGCTTACATGTTTCAAAACATTTTGAGATAAATGGATTATCTTTAGTGCTGACCTTTTTACCTGCCTGCTGACAAACTCCTTTGGTACCAAGACCTGCATCCAGCTGTTGGAAGGATTTCTCTCCTTGAGATATGAGAGTACACTAATTGTGGTTTAACCCCGGCCAGTAACTAAGTACCACACAGCTGCTCGCTGGCTGCCTCCCACCCAATAGGAATGGGGAGGAGATATGGGGGAAAAGGTAAAACTTGTTGGTTGAGATAAGAACAATTTAGTAATTTAAAATAATTGTAATGAGAAAGGGAGAGAGAGGGAGAAAGGAATAAAATCCAGAAGGGAAAAAAAAAACCCAAGTGATGTACAATACAGTTGCTCACGACCCACTGACCAGTGCCCAGCTGTAGTCCCCAAGCAGTGGCTGGCAGGTCCCAGCCAACTCCCCTATTTTATATACTGAACATGATGTTGTACCCTTTTGGCCAGTTCGGGTCAGCTGTCCTGGCTGTGTCCCCTCCCAATTTCTTGCACTCCTGTGGCCTTCTTGCTGGCAGGACCTAAGAAACTGAAAAGTCCTTGTCTTAGTATAAACATTACTTAGCAACAACCAAAAATATCAGTGTGTTATCAACACTGTTCTCATACTAAATTTAAAACGCAGCACTGTACTAGCTACTAAGAAGAAAATTAACTCTATACCAGCTGAAACCAGGACACTAATGTTCTTAGTTAAGCTTATAATTTACTCTGTCATCTTTGTTTCCTCTGCTCTTTGTACATCTTTGTATTACATTATTACAGAAAGAACAATGTGAACACTGAAGATGGCTTTTGTCAGCTAATGAGCAACAGCTAGTGGAGAGATGGCATGTTGCTGCCTTTGTCAGCTAATGAGCAGCAGATGGTGCAGATTCAAAGCATGGCACATCATCTGTGCTAAGTGCCTGGCATGACAGCAGCCAAAATTAGAGACATACCAAATACCCAGAAGTCTAGATTTTCCTTCACAGTTCTTCTGAGAGCCATTTCTTACATGCCAAGTTTGTATGTTCAGCTATGAGCAAATAGTGGCACACAGTGAGTACAGTGACTAGCTGTGTTAATCCAAGGGAGAAAGAGTGTAGGCTGTGGGCTAGAGGAAAACGCTATGCAAGGATAGCCTTGGGGTGGTGTGTTCTTGTGTTAAGAACTTCTCTCATGTGTTTCTGTTTCCAGTTGCAGCTGTTGCTCATTCAACACAAAAAACTAAAGCAGGTTTTTGAGTCAATGCTAAAGTCTGTATGATTGGAATGTATAGATGTCTGAGCAACAGGGCGTCATCCATGCTTATAAGAATGTGCTGCCAGCACACTTCTGCAGTGGCTCACAAGAACTGGCCTCTGTAGCAACATCTGGAACTGCAGTATTAAAAAGCTCATTTCATCACCAGCGATCCATCATCATCAGAGCTTGCTCTGATTGTCCTTTAGACAGAGTCTTTATAAGCAAATCTTCTCCATGGGGGAGAATGCAAATGTCTTCGTTAAATGAAGTGCTGTGTGAAAATGGTCAGTTTTAATCAGTGTTCTCCAGACAGGTAATGAAGCCACATGCTGAGCAGACTTCTGCTACAGGTCAGCTTCGTCTCTTGCGTGAGACACGGGTGCTTGCAAGGAACCCCTTGCAGTCAGAACTGAAGGGTTTATGATGTCTGCAGTTCTGGGTTGCACTCGGCACAGTATGGTGAGCCAAGCTTTTCTGGAGTGGCACAAAAACAGGCTAACTATCATGGCCTTGAATGCTATGACTCATATTGGGGCAATCTGAGAAACCAGTTTAATCCAGGTGTCTAGCAGATGTGGAAGGAGCCGTTCTGTTTCTGGATCAGGGAATTAAAGCCCTCGGAACCCCTGCTGAAGTCAGGGTCCTGGTGAGAAATACCCCAGGAACTCCTACATCTGGTAGGCTGCATGCTGTAGTGCAAAGATGAAGGCCCGAGAAAAATTAAATTTTCTTTTTTTTGTTCAGTTCCTTAAAGTGTTTTGGGGGCTTTTATTTATGTATGGTGGGAGCTTTCTGATCTGTGTTTTTATGATTGTAACCACGCTTCTATTGTTGTCTTTGCAAGCATTTTTAACTGTCTTTGGCGGATTAGTAGAATAATATTTGAGATAATGCTGTAATTACTTGTTCATTGCTGATATGTTGGTGTATTTATTCTTGATTTCATCTTCTCTTATGTGTCTTAACTCTCTTCTTGGTTTTTATCTTACAGAGTTTGAACTGTGTGTTTATATATAAGAATGCCTGGGTTTTTTCACATTCCATTTTGTGTCCGTCTCTTCTTTCTTGGGTATATTTTCAGTTCCATATAATCTATCTAAACGTATACCAGCATTTTGTGTAAAAGCTTTATAGTCTCAGAAGAGTTTATAAATCTTTTGGTGTCATCAGAAAGTGGAGTGAGGTGGTGGCAGATGTGGCACAACTAAGCTTGCATCATTCAAAGTGTATCTGCACACTTGTTTTTATTTTTTGTTGACCCTGTTCTGGTGGGCAATTAGATTGGATTAGCAATGTATTCTAGCTGTAATATAGAGCCCCCAATAACCATTTTTAAGTTTCCGCAAGGTTTCCTGTACCATATTGTTCCATGTCCAATTTAAAACCTATCTACCAGACGAATGTTCACTGCTCCCTCTGGTGTTCACTTGCAACAGGTTTTACTGCTCGACAAGTTCAGGAATGGAGTTTGCAGCAAAGTGTTCATAGTAAACAATTACGGACGGTCATGGATGAAATATAAAAAGTCTTTTCATAAGAATTATAAATTAAATCCACACTCTGCAATTGGCAGCCTGGGTTTCCTAGATTATGTGAAGAATCTTTTTCCTGTGCTCTAAAATCTTTCACTTGGGAAACTGAAACTCTCCGAGAACAAAGGCAAGTGAAGTTTTCATCTTCAGACTGGTACTTAAGGTGCTCTTTGACTGACTTCATTACATCCAGTTTCCACAAAAGATTTTTTTTTTTTTTTTTAAGAATTGTATGTATTAAAAACTTCACCACATCAAAGGGGTGGAAATTATTTAGAAAAGGAAAAAGCCCCCTGAAACTGAAGTCACGGCTGAGGAAGTTGCTCTGTCATTGGAGAAGCTGTTGAGTGCAAGAACTCCTACACTGGCAGGTGCAGCTCTCAGTAGAAAGGAGGAGGATTCAGTGGGGACTGCACCAGGTTCAAACCCATGCCATATGCCTGGAAGGCTCAAATGAGGACTTTCAGACTGTCTTGTCTTACCCTCTTTGATGTGGGGTACATTTTGAAAGGCCTTTAAATTAGTTGCTGTTAAATGCATATATATATCTAAAATGGAATTTGCTTTGATCAGGAGTGTGCTTCGAGTCTGCTCTATAGGAAGATCATGAGCTGGAATTATATTAAGGTACATTATGTACCCATGCTTTTCCATTTATGTCCCAAAATTAAAATGGAGGGTTAGACAAAATTTACTGACAAATGGTCGTTACTATCAACCCAAATGATTCTGGTGACAGTCTGAATTTAGATGTTTGTCCTCTCCTTCCCTTACGCTTGGCTGTAAGAGTAGGCAAATTCATGACTTCCCCACTGCTAAGAATAAGTAACCAGATCTAGTAGCCACTTTAAAAGACAGAGAGAAAAGGTCTTGTAGATACAGTGAGTTCTGCAGTCTCTGTGGGCTCTTTAATGACTGCTTAATATGATACTCCTCGGGGACTGCATCGCAGGGGCTGAGTGTACTCTGCATCTCCCAAGAGGCATTCAGTGCTTGGCAGGATCTCACGACGGGGTGTGGATTTGGAAATCAATGTCCATCCTTTTAATATACATATACATATATAAATATTTCATAATCTGGAAGTGGCTGTGTATAACTTGTGGGGTGGGGGGAACTGCATGAATTTTCTTTTGATTAGATGCTGAATCAGGGTGAAGTAGAGTTGGTTGGATTGTTGTCTACAGCTGGGCCTAGCAGAAATGGAATTGGCAGAGGGCTGAGTCTGTCCTGCTGATCACAGCGTTAAAGGCAGCCTGGGAAGTACTGGTGGTTTGGTGGTTAGATCAGCATCTATGGTATAGAACACTGAAGCCATAACTTTTAACTGGAGTGGGTTTGATTATTTTTTTATTATTATTGTTATTTTATGTGAGAGTCTGGATTTTAACCTTTTTAAAATATTGTAATTCTTTATAAGAGAAGAAAAGGATCTATAATTATAACCTCTTGACCCGTTTGTTTGTAAAGAGATTACTGCAAAAAAAAAGAAGTGAAGATATTTTGCTTGGGTTTAGCCACTCAGCAGAGTCAGTCAACAAACGGTTTTCAAGTACGGGAACAAATGGCACAAAAAATCTGGCTGCTGTACTTTTAAATAGTAGGCTTTAGGTTCAACAAGCAGAGCTCAGTGCACTGAAGAATGAGAGAGGCACTTTATTAATAGACATTTTTGCCCAATTCAGAAGGGATTGTCTAAACCAGCTGAGGTCTCCTAGAAATACAGCAGTGGGCCAAGAGCCTGAGTAGGGCTAGTCCTACACATCTGTAATGATTACTGATTTCAAATTATTTAATATATCAGTGGCCCTCAAAAATGATTCTTAAAATGTCAGTTAAAACTTGCTGTTAACTAAATCTAATGCTATAGAAGATGAGGGGCAGGGTGATATATTCAGGAGATGCATTCAGATTCCTGGGATTAAGATCCAGGATTGCATACCTGCAACAGTTTTTTTTCTGGGCTGCCCCATCATTTATAGATGAGAACTAATCTCATCTGCTGCAGTCTGCTGCTGCTAGCCAGATACACTTTTAGCTTTCAGAAGTTTCCAGTGCTGCTTTCTGATAAGTTTGAATTCTCTCTTGCTAGCTAACAATTTATAGCAGTGTAAGCTAAATAGCTGTTGAGTGTGTGTTGTATCACCACATTTTGGAAAAAGTAAATAAGCAACTAATGAATACTTGTAGGTAGGTTATTTGGCAACCTGCCACTTAAGAAACCCCCCAACAAAAAACCATCCCATACCCCCCCAAAAAAAACCCCAAAAAACCCCACCAACCAAAAAAGGGAACTCAACATCAAAATAAGTTGTCACGTTTAAGGATTTTATCTTATTATTCTAACACCATTCAAAAGTGTTAGAGCTGAGCTTGTACTCTTTAGTTCATCAAATCTATATCTGCTACTTTGGGAAGTGTGAAGTAGTTGTGACATGGCTCATGGTACTCACCAGAGGGTTACATGGCTGTGAACTTCAGTCATTGTATGCAGTTTTGGATATGGTGACAAGCCTGTGCTGCAAATGGATGTGTCCAAAAACAGCTGAAAGGTTCACACAAATAACAGAGCTAGCTGTCAATTACTGACTGGTTTAACGTGCTCTGTGATCCTCTATGAGCCTGAAGGAGGACAATATAGACACAAGGAACAAGATAAAGGCATAGAGATAAATATATAAGTAGTGAGTTAAAATAACTGGTGTAATTACAGCAATTTGAGTACTTTAAAACTCTATTCCTGCTAAATTCTATGTGAGGAATATATGGAGGAAGTGTGGGGCTTGTGGGTTTTTTTGAGTATGGTTTGGGAATTTAACTCTCCTGATAAACAAGACTAAACAGTTTACCTTCGTGATATGCTGCATTACACTACATCCATCTTAATCTAGTGCATTTTAAATGTCTGTGGAGAAAGCACATGTCTGTAAGACAACCTGTAAGTAGGTAATTTTTTTTTTATTATTTGACTGCTTAGGGTGTGTGGGGGTCAATATGTGCAAGGAGAAAATCTAACAGCAGCACCAAAACTAAGGAAGAGAGAAGCTTTCTAGCAGAGCTTGCACCCCAGAAGAATCGTGGCAATGAAAAGCTGCAGTCAAAGTAGATTCTGTGCATTTGTATTAATGGAGTAAGCATCGTCATGTGCTAGGATTCAGGCTGCCAGGTTTTGTGCAAACAACAATCTTATAAAACTGTACAAAACCTGTGTTTAGTGGTCCTGTACTTATTTATAATCCAGTAATAATTTGTGTAAAAGGCTAATGAAATTAACACTTTTTTTCTTTTTCTAAGTAACTAGAATACATAGCAGAAAGCTAGGAATTCCTCTGTAAAAGTAGTTGTATGTATGGTAGTAGTCATACATATACCCCTGGAATACCTCTGGACTTCTATTTGCAACTTATGATCACTGAGTGCTTTAGGTTTCCTTTTGTTTTTCTTGCTGCTTCCCATTATCTTCTGGTTGACCTGGAAAATTTGTTGCAGGTAGGTGACAGACATCAGAATTCTGATTCAGCAAAGCTGAGTATTAAGCAATGCATGAAATTAGCATCTGTATTAATTGGGAAGATACTGTAAGCCAGCTGCTGATCTTTTTGTCACTTACTCGGATGACTCTCAAATTCGGAATATCAAACTGGAATTAAATCTTGTTTTCACTTATGATTAAGCCACCAAATACTTTGTAGTTATAATAAGACTTATAATGAAGTGACAATGGTGAACTTTTCATTTGAAGCTCAATTACAGAAATTTACATGGGAGTAAGGGCAAGTGCAGTAGCTACTTGTGTTTGATAGCTTTTTATGCAGGAAGATCAAGAGGGTTTGTGGTGCTGAATATTTAAACCTCTTGATGGTCTCCTCTAGATAGGGGTCAGTAAATAGCCCAGTTGGAGAGCTTGAAATCAGAAAGGTTTAACAGTTGGATGAAATCAGCGGCACAACTGAAAAAGAAAGATCAGGTAGCTAGCCCAGGATGGCGTGAGGGATCGTAGCCCATCAGGCTACTGTCCTCTGAGGAGGGTTGTCCTTGCTACTGAAGTCCCTCAAGGGTGGTGTTCTGTCCTGCCTGTGTGCCTCCCGAGTAGCTTAACAACTTTGAAGTTGTGCTTAATTTGGATGGTGCAACAGCTGATTGAGTATTTGTCCTTTTGTATGATATTACTGCTCAGGTTGTTTAATGAGTAGTAACTTCTAAAATACTTCTTCTAGTGAGAAATTGCTTTACTAAGTGTCTGAAAAACAAGCTTCTCTGTACTGTCTTCAGACATCTGCTTTGTGATGATCTCGAAGGACTGAAACATTGACTCCTAGACTATGAAAGATTACTTTAAAGCCTTACTATCTGGCAAGAAATAAAAGCCACTGGCTCATAGTAGTCCAATGTAGAAGGGCTTTCACTTCTTTTCGAAGGAAGCAGTTTACTCTTCATGGCAGCAGACTCCATTGGCTTTTTTACTTTAGTGTTGTCCCTTCTCTCTTACTGTGAACTATAGTGTAAATACTGCCCATTTAAGTTGGTGATAGTTTACTGTGTTGGAGGCAACCTCTGATGTTTCCTATGGGGCTAATTCCACTACTTTAAGAAAACAAAAATAATGCTGCCTCTAAAATAAAATACTTCTTAGGTTCACTTTCTCTGAGTTTACATTAGCAGTTTATGACTAGCAACTCTTTCACCTGAGTGGTTAAACAGGGAGCAAAGGTAAGAGTGACCCAAGAGCTTTTTGTAGGTGCAATGATTGCTCTGCAGTTGATTGTGTTTTTGATCAAAACTCATTAAATAGTTATTTTGTCTTGAATTGGAGGATTTCTGGCATAGTAGAGTTGTGGGTGGATTTTATGCTGGGAAGAGCACTACGGTGCTCATTTTTTTCTGAATAGGAAAAAGCAAGCAAAGGAGGTGAAACTTCTCTGTGTAATTCTGCGAGACAGCCTTGTTGAAGAGGTCTGTGAGCCAATAAAAGACGCATTTGTCCTCTGTGCAGAGGCAGCTGAATGACCACAGGTAGTGGTGGATTTCCCCACTGAGAACTGAACTGAAAATACTGTAGGGTCCAAACAGCAATTAAGTAACCCAAAATAACTGTTAGTATTAACTGAGTTAGGCTTTGTATCATTTCTTGGGGTGAAAGGGGGCAGTATCCTGGTGTCATCCTGCTTGTATTATGTAGTGTTGTAAAATAAAACTTTATTCTCTTTGTAAATGGATGTTAAAACTTGTTTTTCAAAGAGCAGGGACAAGTTGAAAAGATGGCTACCTTTAATGCCTTCGTGTAGTCTCTTTACTAAAATGCTGTGCGTCATCATGCACATATCAAGAGAGACTGAATTTATGGTGCTGTCTGATGTGGCTGTGGCATTTCTCAACATAAACAAAGAGCAGCAGAGAATTTTAAGGTGGTTCATTACCAAAGTCAAGAAAATACCTGTGGGTCTGCAATAATATAGCATCTGCATGCAACAGTTTCTGTCTAGGGAGTTGCTCTTGTCACATGCAAGTAATCAAATTTTGATTAGCTGAATAGATAATCATCTGTTGTTGGACTGTGACATGTGGGTGTGAAACAAAATAAAGTTATTTTGCCTGATTGTTACCTGGAGGGTTCTAAGGCAACAATAGTTCAAAGATGCTGATGCTGAAATACTGTAGTTTACTTCTAGCTGCAGGTTGTCACAAAATGTCTGCTGTTGGATCTGCTACATCCCATTTCACTCACTCCAGACTGAAATATTTCTCAGTTATTTTGCAAAACAGAAATGTTTGCAGAAATAAAAGAAATGTGCTTGTCCTGGTGGTTGCATCACGTGGGGTGCCAGTTGTATGCTATCTTTGCATGTTGCATGCAATAAGCAGTGCCTGGTTCACTGTAACTAGTTGAGAAACGATTGCAGGTGTGAACTTGCTGGCTCAACAGTAATGATTCAGTTGAAGTTTCTTACCTAAAGTTTCATTAGCAAGACTGTGTGCTGGCTTCTGTAAGAGAAACAGCCTGTTATACGTGTCTCTTTAAGCACTGTGTCATTATAGTGGGGCACTGCTTTAAAATTTTACTGTGATATCTGAAACAGTAGGTTAGTATCTACTTAGAGTTACAGATGAAATTTTTTTTTCCAAGAAGTTGGGTTATGCCGTCTTGTTCTGGCTGTATTCCTCAAATCTGTAGTCCATAACTGCACTTGCTGATAATTATAGAAGACATTTGATCTCTTTACCCTATCTATGGAGTGAAAATTCACCTGCCTATCATAATCTGTTGCAACTTTCTAGCTGGGTTTTAAGTCTTTGTAGCCAAGTCAGGAGTGTCAGAATTGCTCTTTATACAAGGGGGTATCTATATACAGGAGAAGGTTTTACACAGTATATGCCAAATCTGATTCTCCGCACCACCCCCACCCCCCCCACCCCCCGTTGTTCATCTCTGCTGAGAAATAAAGTGGATTACACTTTCTGAAAAATAGTGTTGTTTCACACTTGGTACCCTAAAGATAGCAAAATGTTTTTCTGTTAATGCTGTAGAGCCGTGCCTGCAAACTGTCACATCTTCAGTGGAACGTACAACCGGTCCTGATGGGAAGTTACTGTTTTGTTAAAGCTTTAAAAGAAGGGGGTGGGAGGCTTGGTTTCTGTGTAGCATAAGGAGCAACTTCACAGACTCACATATACAACTGCCAAAACAGTTTTCTTGAACTTAAGCAAACCAACCGGGGGAGGGGAACGTGTGGCAAGCTTGTTCTGTGGCCAGCAGTTCTCTGCCACCATCTTCACCACTTGCTTCATGTTTGAATTTTAAGAGATAGGAAGAATATTTTAGGGGAGAGCAATCTCTTCCCATGTCTAATGAAGTCAGAGGAGGCTCCTCCAGTGCATGTCAGTGGTGCACTGACAGCTCTTTCTAAATACCATGGCAATACCCCTTTGTGTAATGTAAATACAGATTCATGTTAATGTTTCAGTCCTGCATGGCTTCTCCCATTACTAGGTAACAAATGAAGAATTGGAGTGAATCAATCCTTTTCTGCCATAGGTTAACAATTGGTTGAATGTCAGTTTATTTGAGGTGAGTTTTGTACTTGCTATATTTCTGAAATCAGACTGGATCTGCTATTTGAGTAGTCTTTTTTTTAGACACAGTTTCGTAAGCTGCTGTGTGATTTCTTGCTGTATTTCAACTGTGTCCATCAGTCCTTACCTCTTCTCCTCCAGCATGTGGTCTCTCAGTTTAAGTTCTGGAGACCTGGGCTCGGGACTTGCCAGTTCCTTTAAAAACAGCCAGCTTCTCCCTTCCCTTTCCTTTAGCTGGTTGTAGCACCAAGGCTAAATAAGGTTACACAATCCACATGCATCTATGTCCTTTTTCACTCCTGTTCTGTCATTTCCTGATATCCCAGTAATTTTTGATTGCCCGGAGCCCATTTCAGCCAAGTGTAACAGAAGGATATAGATCGCAAAGGTAATGCTGTTCTTGAAAGCTTATCAAGGCTGAAATCACTGAAGGAGCCAAACAGGTAGCTGCTGTGGAGTAATCGTAAAGCTTTTCATTTAGAGCTCTGTCTGAAAACTTGAGATCTGTGCAGTAGAAAACATGAGCAGAGAGCAACATGAACAGAGCAACAGAGAATGATGAGCAAAGGAGAAGAAAACAGTTTTTGACAGTCTTTTAATGGGAGTAGGAATTGCAGAGGAGTGCTGTGAGTAGTGGAGCAAATGACTTGAATCTGCTACAGGCAGTTGTGGTCCTGGTATGCATATCTGTTACTTGAGGGTGCTGAAGATGTGAAGAAAACTAATAGCCCCTTCATGTTAAGGATATCTCCAGAGATCATTGCAGAATGGGAGAATATGTTTCTGCTCAGGAATAAATGATTTTGCTTTCCTTAGGAACTTTATGAGCAATGACCAAACAACACTTGCTTGAAAACCTTGGGAAAACTGTGCCAGATGAAAGGAGGATGTCAAATTAGAACTAAAGCAGAAATTCCCCCGTGGAGTTCTCCAGAGTGGGGGATATGGCTTAGACTAAGCCATTACTGGTTTCTCATTTTTCCTGCATTTATGCACAACATATGAGAAATGTATTTTGTGTCTGGAATTGGAACTTGGATAACTGAGTTCTGTTTGTTGGCGAGACTTGTATCTAATAAATGGCTAGTTATGAGACTAGTGAATCACTATGGCGTTTGAAATGCTTCTTTATTTTTTTGGGGTGTCTAATGGAAATAAGTTTGACTTTGGATTCATTTGTGTATGTATCATGCCTGTTGCAAATATACAGAGTTACATTTGGGTTTTTTGTTATTTCCTTCCCTTGAGTTTTAAAAAAATAATAATAATAAAAAATCAGTAGACAAATTTGAAGGTGTTTTAGTTTCTTGTTTGGTTTTGGGCTGTGGTTACTAGTATGTGCTCTTCTGTTAAACAGTTTTTCTAAAACAGAATTTGCTTGTTCTCTGGCTGCTGTTGCAAGAGGAGGAGAAGATAGGAAAAGGTCTGGCGAGAAAATGTTGAACTAAACATTATTTAGCTATCTAGGTAATGCTTCCATTAAGCCATTGTCCTGAATGGTCTCTTCCTCTTTTTGATGGGATATCGGGATGCTCTGGACAGAAGAAAGAGTGCATTTTCCAGAAACTCAGCTTTGTTCCTGGTCATTCCAGCACCTTTTTCCTCCAGATGTGGTCAAACATCAAATATTGCTTATGGCTTCACTGCAGTAGCTCAAGGGTAATGAAGCAGAAGTGCTTTGGGCCTTCTTGCCTTAGGGGTCAGGACAGCTGAGATTGCTGTGATGTGTCTGTTGTACCTGAAATGGAGCCCCTGCAGCATTTGCCACCACTTGTAGTTCTGGTGAGGAACGTGCAGACACATGATTTCTGCTCTTCAGAGGGCCAGAGACTTGGGGTTTGATGATTCTGTCTGAAGTCTCTCTGGAAAGGTAAGGCTGTAAGAGTGAGAGATGGTCCATATTAGATATTTCAGAAGTAAATAATGTCAACGCCTTAATTTGGCAGGATGAGGTGAAAAGGCACTTCTGAATGTGATTTGCCAGAAAGTTGATAGCCTCTGAATTCAGACCCCAAATGACTAAAGTAAACCTGTTTGAAGAAACGGGATCCAGTCAGTGTTAACAGGCAAAACCACGGTTGCTGCCCCTTTTTCTTGTTTCTTCATTCTTTCTTCTTCTTGGAACTGTTCTGGCTCAAAATACACCTCTAAAAAAGGAAACTGTTGGAAGCAGTCATCTGGTCTGGGAAATGTACATGCACTGCATGGTTTCAAAAAATGTTAACTCTTAGAAAAAGGAAAACAAAACACATGAAGCATTGGACACCTTTTCACATACTGTGTTATTACCACACACTGCAAGCAGCAGCTTGGCTGCCTGGTTAGTGTGCTGAATATTGGTCAAATGCTAACGCAGACTGTTTGCTTCAGTGATGGTCTGCAAATCTGTTGCAAAGGTGTTTGTTTTGCTGCTTTTGTTTAAAGGCTGGGAGTATGGTACTGCCTCAGACCTTGTGGTTACTGAAGTATTTAGCTCAGATCAGTCTGCCTGAGCTTTAACAGGAGTTGCTCATTGAAGGTGTGTGAAGAATTGCAGGGACTCAGATGTCTAGGCTGAAGATTTTCCACTACTGGTGGTGTTAAGCATGGCAGCGGGTAACAGCTGTTTCTCTATGAAGTAATGCTTTACTTTTTTCTCCTCATGTGGACCTTGGATACTCTTCAGAAAAAATGGTAGCTGAGTATGTGAAATTCAGTGATACATCCTATTTTACACTTCGTAATTCTAACTGAAAATTACTGGTATAATAAAAACATGTTAAGAGAGGAACTGCAGGGATTTGCTTTTGGAGGACACTAAATCAAGCGAGAGTTACTGTAGCTGTGAGTTGAAAACAGTTTATATGCACACTGATGAGTGATGGAAGAAGGCTTTGCTACAGCTGCACTTAGTTTTTAACCCTGGAAGAGAGAATTCCTTCCAAATTAATGCTGAAGCTGTTTGTCCCTGTTGGATGTACTTTTTTTGTCTGTACTCTGGTTGTTCTCAACCTTGGCCTAGCCTTATAAAACTGCGCAGGTTGGTGTATTGATATGCCATATGGCTACATAAAAAGACTGCCTGTCACTGTGATCTCCAGATCTGTCATGTCTCAAAACCTGGGAGTTGTAAATGCGTCTTGTGGATTTGGTGTAGGAGTAGGAAACATTTACTCAAAAGGCCCACAATTTATGAAACTGGCTTCTTTTCTGGTGTTCTCCCATCAGTGGTCTGTGCATGGTATTTCTGTGTGTTCACATTGCATAGTACACACCTTCCTGTGGTTACCAGCATGCTCTTCCTGCAGTTACTGGCTTTGCTTTAGAGTGGACTTTCTGAAGAATTCAGCGTCCTGTGATGTGGTCCATTGTGTCATGTGCTAATTTGAAAAAGCAAAAGGGAGAAAAACATCTAACCACATGTCTTGTTAATTTTATTTTTTATTTTTTACTTTAGGAGTTGCTTTATTCTAGGCTGGTGATACCACAAGACTTAACTAGTGTTTGCCTTGAGCATCGTGGTGGAAACAACTGCATCACTCTAGCTGAGGGCAGTGTTTTCTTCTTGCTGTGAAGAGTTGCTGTGCCATAAAAAAAATGTGAAGTACTTGAGATCATAATGAGATTCTGTAATCATTTGTTAAATGCATTTTGATGCTATTGTTAGTATTTAGTGTTACATGAATAGCTGTGCTGGTACTATGAACAAACAGATGTGGTTTCTGTCCTGAAGAACTGTATAACGGATGATGGAGAGAAGTACAGCAAGAGATGCAGTTCATATACTCATGTTCCTTTGCACCCCATTGTATACAGATTGTGCTAAATAAATGTGGTGTTAATTATAGTCTTTTCTTTTTCGAGTTTGATTTTTGCAGCCTGAAAAATACTTTAGTTAAGGTCTCTTTTGTTTCTTATTCTTAGAAAGACACTAACTCACTTGGTATCTCTGTATTCCTCCTTTCCTTCTCCCGATGTTTTCTTACTATTTGTACACCTGTCTTTGCCCAAGTTTGCCTCCAGGTCCCAGATTCTCTGAACTTGCTACCATGTTCATTATCACTGTCTGCCTTGGGCTCTTCACCGTTTGGCTTCTCTGAGCAAGCAAGTGTACAAAATCTAGACTTTTGCTGCAATTTAGTGTTTTGGACTCAGTTTGACATATGGCTACAGGCTGGGGGGGCTACCACTAGTCCAGCTACACCTTTCTTAGCCTCTGTGGGTTGTTGTCTGCTGCCCAAGAACTTGCTTAGATGTCTGTCTCTGGGACTTGTGCTTGGGATGGTGACATTTACAACAGACTTCCATGCAAAGAGGAGTTAGTAGGACCCTCTTATTTTAATATTTTTCCTTCAGTGCTTCTAAGTTGGTCAAATTCACGTGGGCCTTCAGAGAGACAGGACTACTTGCTTGCCAAATTTACAAACTTATATTCCAAAGTGTTGAGCAATTTACATTTTTTGAGAGCCATTTGACTTATTTTAAGTTTGAATGTTTCGGTCATTCTGGAAATCGTAAAAATTGGAAAAAAATCAGCCTAAGCAAGTGAAATCTCACAAAAAGAACCTTAAAGTAGTTGAAGGCAGGCCATAGGGAACTTGGAAGGCACCTAACATGGGTGCCACCAGCACTGCCTAGAGTACCCTAACCTGCACAGCTGCTACAAAGTCTCATTTAACATTTGTAAATTGTTTCCCTCATTTTTCCCTTTTCTCCCAGCGAAAGCCAAGTCCAAGTGCGGTGCCACGTTCTTCCCCTGCGCTAGCGGGATCCACTGCATCATTGGCCGCTTCCGGTGCAATGGCTTCGAGGATTGCCCCGATGGCAGCGATGAGGAAAACTGCAGTAAGTGCAAGCCTACTTGTCAGTGTGGCTGCTTTTTTTTTTTTTTCTTTCAGCTAATTAATACTACCTGGAAAGGAAGCATTCATTAGCCTTTAGTTTGAGTTGAATACTCTCCCTGTCATTTATGACCCAGATGATCCCTGTGCTTTTCACCTTGCCTGTCTTTTTTTTTTTTTAAAGGTCCAGCTCAGTTTTTTGTATAGAATAGCTATAGTATTATAGTATATGACACTACAAGTGCCTTTGTAACTTTGAAATGAGATTTAACTTGCATGTTTGCTTTGAACGGTACTCTAGTCAGATGTAACTCAAATTGGGTAAATATTAAGTATTACTTAAATTGTTTAATTTTTATTTGCCTGTTTCTTGTCACTGAAGAATATGACTTGTTCATCAGCACGTTTAGGTTTCGCTGTTCATACATGTTCTCAAACAGAAAATAAATAAATAAATAAAGGGTTATTCAGTGAAACAAGTTCTTGGGAGGAGAAGGAGGTTCTCCACATCAGGCATGCCTGCCAATATACTAGCTTGACCAGCTGTTCAGCAGCTTGCAGGAAAGTTGCAGCAGAGAGATTATCTGAAGTGCTACTTGCCTTGGGCTATACCCCCTGCATGTAGCTGGCTGCACAGATCCATTTGTATCCAAGTCTAGCAGGGATATATCATAGCAGTAAGGAAAGGTTACGTTTGATACAGCAGCTCTGTTGCTATTATCAGGAGCTATTAAAAGCACAGGTCTGTAGGTAGAAGCTTGCAGCAAATACTTGCTCCTTCTCTTGTTGCAGCATGTTGAGCTTTTCCTTTTAATGACATTTAAAGGTCAGGAGGAGGACAACAGATACCAATTTTCAAAGATAACAAAAGGGGTGATCTTCACAGTGATCCATCACTGTCTGCTTCTTGGAGGACTTGCCTTTCTTGTTTATGTGCCCCCCAGCATGAAGAGTCTGGTTTGGGCCCTGGGAGGACTGTGGCAGGGAGATAGCACCTCTGTGGAGCAAGTGAAGCTACAGAAAGAAGACGGGAGGCTATGGAAATGACTCTGGGTTATGCTTAAACAAGTGAACTAGAAAGAAGTTTTCACAAAAGTGCTGTGAGAATATTCTTGAAATGGTGGACTGACAAGTGGCAGGTCTCAACTGAAAATGCACCATCTCATGGAGCTGAGATGAATGACCTAATTTCCCATGAGCTTGTAGTGTGTGACTGCAACAGGACCTTACAACTGATAACATGCTGCTGATCTCTCTGTTTCTCTATACCATTTCAGCATATATTTGATATTTTCTAGCTCATCCAAGTGTCTACTCACTGTTTTGCTTATGTAGAGGAAAAACACTGTAGACCCTAAAGTGACCTGGAAAAATCAACAAGTGCGCAGCAGTTTCAGACCAAAGATTTAGCATGTTCATGATAAGTGTGCTTTTGGGGAGCTGTAGGAGTTTAGAATGTTTGCTATATATACTCCAGGTTATATGCATGGCAGACTTTAAAGTTTTATGTTGGTTTTGGTTTTTTTTTAAGACTCTTTAAAGGCAGCTCTCTAAAGAATAAAAAATAGGAAGCCGGTTGTTATTTGGGATCTGTAATCCCCTTTTTTATTGTAGCAGAGAAGCTCTTTTGAAACAGACAAGACATCTAAACAGCTTTTTTTTTTTAGGTTTTCAATTGGAAAGTTGCATTCTGTTTCTGTTACCTCGTTACCAAAAACTGGCAGGAGTTCAGAGAAGAGTGCCAAAAATTATTATGGGACAGAGAGATTGATTTATGAGGAAATATTAGAAACTCCTAAATTATGCATATCTCAGCTAAGCGATGACTATGTTGGAAAATAAAGCTATATATGCTGTATGTGGAGGGTGCAAACACTGTTAAAGGAGGGATAATGTAGTTATGTATGCTGGGCTATAGCGCTGAATAGAGATGAAATTAGAAAAGAGAAAACTCTAAGATGAATATCAAGGAAACCTCCTTGGCAGTGAGATGCATTGAAGCTGTGATGTAATCTGCTAGGAGAAGTGTTGAAAACTGTGCTCCTCAAAGCTTTAAACAAAATTAGGCATAACAACTTAGAGTGTGTTTACTGCTTGGTTTGGCATGGATGAGAAACTGCTCTACCTAAATAAGTCTGCTTAAATACTGTTCTGTTGCTCTGCTGGGCCTTAGGTGAAAGGATTTTCTGGGTGCTACTGCAATGTGTGTGTTAGCCTTAAAAAGGAGTTGAAATTCAAACACTAAGATGTTGAGAAACATCAACATTGCCATTGTGTTGACTCAAAATAATGAGGACGATAGGGAAGGTGGAAGAAGAAGCAGAGGTAAATAAACCACTGCCTGGCAGTTCTCAGCCGGAGTTGTTGGCTTATAATACGAAACTCGAGCTAAACTGAGTTTGCTGTCATGGGAAGCAACAGGCAGTGTTTATGGTAGGCAGTGCTACCCTCCATATGTCTTCAGTGTGAGCAAATGCTGAACGCTGAACAGTGATTGTGATAGGGGCTCTCATGAAAGTGAACAGAAGGCTTATAACTGTGGGTGGACTAAATCTCTTCTAATTGTAATGAATCTTGCATGAATTAGAAATTTCAGTGTGCTCTGTTCAGAGAGACAAGGTTGGTTTGCCAAGTTACTCCCACGTATTCAGCAAATTGACCAACTGGTGAGTTGTGACCTGTTGCTGTTGATTGTTTAATGGCTATTTCACTGCCTGGGTAAGAGAATTTCTAATGAAAGATCTCACTTGCTTTTTTTTGCAGCAGCGAATCCCTTGCTTTGCTCTACTGCCAGATTCCACTGTAAAAATGGTCTTTGCATTGATAAAAGCTTTGTGTGCGACAGTCAAAATAACTGTCAAGACAATAGTGATGAAGAAAGCTGCGAAAGCCCTCAAGGTAGGCACAGTGGTTTTATTCTATTCTGCAATTCTGTACCAACTCCAATTAATGCGGAACAGGCTCAGCAGAAAATATGATTCTGTTGGCTTGCTCAGTGTTGGCTAGAGCTGTGGTTTCCCAATTCTGCAAATAATGAGTGTGAAATGTGTAGAGTGTGTGTGTGCGCGCATACACTTCATTCTCAGCGCTCAGAAGACTAGTATCTTGTTCAGATCAGTAAAAATGCGGTTTTACAGAAAGCGCTTATATTCTGTGATCCAGTGCTCACTGAAGTTACTGGGAATCCATTTAGTGGCTTCTGTGTGAGATGGATTGGACGCAGAGTGATCAATAATAAAACTTTAGTTTGAAGTAGTTCAGCATTCTATCTATTTACCAGATGAGTAAATCTGTGTAGCTTTAGATCCTCATTGCTCAGTTACTTTCTGAAAGTGCATGCTTCACTGCAGGACAAGTATGCAGTGAAATAATTTATTCCTACCCTTCCTTGTTTCTGTATTTAGAGAAAAGGATTGAGGGCAGGAAAGAAATTTTTTGTTTGAAAATTGTTGTGTATTGAGTCTTGTGAGAATCTCAAAATATAATCTGTGACAATTTTTTTCTTTTTGACTTATGCTGTAGAGTCTACATCTAATGCTCCTCACTTTTGTTTTCTGTAAATTAATGCCATAGTATTTTGTAAAATGTGAAGCATATATGAATGACTTGAGGTTAAAAAATAATGTGTATTGGACATCAGCCACTAAACATTTTAATGTCTGAGTTACTACGGATAGATTAGAGTAAGCAAAAAATGGGGGATGGTGGGTATCTGCAGGGGAAATGCAATGTGCTTGGGCCTATAAAAAGCAGGACACATGGAGGTAAAGCAGGATATGAAGGAAGAAGAAATTAGGGAAGTGGAAGGAGAATGACTAATATCTAGCTGTGCTGATGATTTAGTCCTTTGTGGAAGGTAGAATAATTCTGAGCTTAACACGGTGACAAACATTTACAGCTTACAGGGGAAGAGGAAAACACACAACAGCAATGCCAACAAAACAGGGTTTATAGCAATGGTATGGGACCATCTCCTCTTTGTCATTCCTCAGCCTAACCTATGAGTTCTTTCCTTTGGCTCCGTATGTAAGGGGTCACAGGGTCATCCTGGTAACTTGCCTGCTTGCTGGGCTACATCACAGCCTGGGAACATAGCTCTGCTTGGATCGGAGTCTTGGAGAGGGGCTCTGGCCTGACCCTACCCTCTGTCTCGCGAGGGAGGAAGGAAAGGGCTGGTGAGGGACTAGCGTGTGTGTATTGCTCTTGCAGCAGTTGCTGCCCCTGTGCTGAGGGCTGAATTGTTTTTCACTACAGGCCTAAGGCAGCCTTATAAGATTAATGCGGGTGGCAAGGTTTCTTGTTGGGTTTCTTTTTTTTTTCTTTTTTTTTTCTTTTTTTTTAGCTTCTGAAGCTTAAAGCAGCAGTGTTCTTTTCCAAGGTTGGGATGACTGCTTCCTCTGCAGATTAATTGGCTGGATTGCCTCCAGGTTGTTTGTTGTCATGACAATCTGCTTTTGGAAGTGACTGTCAGGCTCAAGAGAAGAAAAGAGCTGTATTTCATGAAACCATTACTTTTGTCTTTATCTTCGGTCCCTTCTGGAAAAGTCAGATTAGTAAGAGGGTTAAGCAAAGTAATTCTGTCTGATTCTATGTGTGAAAGAGCCCCAGACAAGGAATACAGAGTGCTGTCATTAGGGCCAGAGCAGCAATGGTTTATGGGTTTTTTATTAAATGAAAAAAAAAAAAGGGGTCCAAGTCGTCCAAGTACAGGGCTGGGAATGAGGAGTTTCCAAAGGGAGATGCTGGTTTTGGGGAGCGTGTGTGATTGCCTTTGCCCTTTGGCAGCTCAGAGCCTCCCTCAATTGCTGTTTTGCCATCTGTAAGTAGACGAGGCTCACATACTTGTCTTGCAAAGCAAGGATTAAACAGTATAATGTGCTCAACTTCCCATCTGAATGTAAATGACTATTTCCCTCTGGAGTGTGCAGCTATGGGGTGTATCTGTCCTGGCTTCCAAACACACCAGCTACTTTGTGTTAATTGAGAATTAGAGGCTACTGTGGACAGTCTTTCATTTCTCACAATTCTTTCTACAGCAGATCTAATTACTGTAATTACAATGAGTTTCATGTTAACACAGTACCCAAGAATCCTGGTCATTAACTAGAATTCAAGTGCTCTGGGTACTTAGGGACAGAGCAAAGCAAATCTGTAAGGTATTACAGAATTAAGATAGAGAGGGTTCTTCCCACTAGCTATGTTACCATGTCAAATGTGATAGCTTTAGTTCAGTGTAATTGAGTGTAGTCTGACATGAGATTGCCCTTGTGTGCTGTTTTTTGATCTAAAAATGTGTTGATTTAGAAATCACTAGCTAAGCTTCTGAACCACTGGATGATAGTGTCATTATTGCCATTTAACAGATGGGGAAGAAGGGGCATAGATCAGCTAAACAAAATGGTCCCAGAGTGACATCCTGGCTGGTAGGAGTAGAGCTTCATCTGTGCTTGTCTGCTCCAGGGGGATGCTATGGGACTTAATAAATGTTTGCAAAGTGTTTTGAGATACTATAATATCATGTGGAATAGAAGTGTGAATTATTAATTGGTACTTTGCTCTCCTGCTCTTGGGTATACTGACAAGCTTTTTAAATTAACACCTTTTCCTACTCCTCCATGAACTTCAAAGGCCTCCTTTATCCTGCTGTCATTACTGGAAAGCTCCAGTAGCATATCGGTTTGGTTTGTGTCAGATAGTCCTCCATGCATAAAGATCCTTTCAATCAAAAAGAGTCACTCTGCAGGCTAGGAAAACAGGAATGTGACCCCATATTGAAAAATGTAGTGACCTGGCTTTGATATGGAACACTTCAAAATGTGTGGTCCTTGATGAATAATAGCTTTGCTAGCATGCTGCAATTTGAGATGAGCCTGAAGCCATGGGTATATAAAGATTAATTTTACTCATAAGTAGGGGTGGATTCATTTGGGGGGAGGGAGGCAGAGGCCCCAGGATTTATTTGTGAAAATGGGAGGAAGGTCAAATTTTTGAAAACAGGTTCCTGCCCTCCTTTCTTATTACTGCTTGTAACTGAGTGTTGCGCATTATAAAGGTTTGTATGTTGTGGGGGAAGTGTCAGTTAAAAAACTTAATCAGTGACAATTTAGCCGCAGGTCAAATAATTCTGCTCTAATTCCCAACAGTAAATATTTGTAGCTCTTGTAGCTGCCATGGCAAACGGCAGAGCTGTTCCTTTAAACCCACCCCAGCTATATTTTGGCCCTCTCCAGTTTCCAGCATTGAAGTAGTGTGGCCAGACATTTCCCTTAGTCTGGAATGTGGTGCATTCATCAAAGTATGTGCCTGGGTTTGGGGATTAGATGGAGGATGTAACTGCTTGGATTATCCGCAAGTTGCATATATGAATTGCTCTTTCTAAGGTGTTATTCCAGTTTTAACAACACTGGTAGCAATTGGAAATTTATGCGCCTGTTCTGTACTTAATGGATCTTAATCCAGGAAAGGTCCTCGCCCCCATACATTTTTTTCTTTTATTACTTCAAGACCTTTTTCCCTATGCCTTGAATTAGTTGACAGTGCTAATCATTCACAGCAGCTGTTCTGGGTGTACTCCTTGGGCCTGTCTGTCACTGGGGGGATTTCCTGCTCCACAACTGACATCCACTCAGTTGGAAGGGAGTTCCTCCCTCGTAATGTTTTTCAACGACCATGTAAATTTGTTCAGCTCTAGGACTGTATTTAATTTATTCTCTTAATTGCTTTTTATCTATATGTGTCTTCCCAGTGCTTCTTCCTTTAGAGTCTCCTTAATTTTGTACTTTTAGTCCCGAAAGCTTTAACACCAACCAAAGCGTACTGGATATTTTAATTCAAAG
Organism: Falco naumanni; assembly: GCF_017639655.2. Lineage (NCBI taxonomy): Eukaryota > Metazoa > Chordata > Aves > Falconiformes > Falconidae > Falco > Falco naumanni. The sequence continues at coordinate 48,503,659 of NC_054060.1, read as the reverse complement.
TCCTTTTGTTTTCATGGCCTTTCTTTTCTTTCCTTCTAAGTTTGCTGAATACCTTTATTAGCTTTAACCCCCTTGCCTAGGAAAGAGCCTTTTGTTGCTGTGAGTCAGCAACACTTTGGCGCTGTAGAGAGAGGCTCTTGGCTTCAGTAATGTTCTTTCAACTCTTGCTCTGCAGTTGTTAGTAAACAGTACCCTTGTGGTCAAATTATAAACCAAATGTTTTGCAAGTGTCCTGAAGTTGATTCCTGCCCTGTGTTTCTGCAGTGTATTTGGTAATGTCCACTGTTGCTTGTGTGGATACTTCCTTTTTTTATTTTTGCATATTTTTTCATTGAATTTATGTTGGGGTTTTGATATACCCCAAAATTTTGAAACAGATTTAGAAGCCTACATGGTTGTCAGAAGTTTGACTTATTAAAATTAGGTTTTAAGTGATAATATAAATTCTGTAATGATGGTTTCTGTGGATTTAGGTACAGGTAAAAGGAAGATGGGACATGGTTTAGTGATGGACTTGGCATTCCTAAGTTAACAGTAGGACTTGACGATCATAAAGGTATTTTCCAATCTAAATGATTCTGATTCTATGAAGTTGGAAGGGGACTGGCTGTAATGGTAAACACTATGGCCTACTGCTGGTGTTTGCACAATTGAGTTGCTATGCAAAAAGAATTCTAGAGCTGACAGCCAAGTGGAACAGACATACTCTATAAATTTCAATGAAATGCCACAGAATTTAACTTAAGAAACACAAATAGCTCCCAGAACATCCCACTCTATAGAGCTTGTAACCAGCCCTTTGCATGTGGCAAACTGAAATTCTGAAATTCCCAAATGCTGTGGTATCAGACATCCCAAAGCTTTGTAGTCTGATCCTGGCTGTGTATGTTTCCTTACGGAGTCTCTCTGACTCGTTATTCGTTCAGTCTTTAAACTGAAGCTCAATTTGCAATTACTGTGCATGAGCTTAGCCCGTGTTCAGCCTACATTAGGAATTTAATACTCGGAGCCAGACTAAATAGAAGCAGAAACTTAAGGAAGGATACAAATAAAATGTCACTGAATGTTTTATTAAATGAAAGCTTTTCCTGAGCATATTTAGCTCTCTAATATCCCTGTTTTATAATGCTGCTAGATGGAAATGTTTGTCAGCTCTGAATTCCTTCTTTCCTCTGTTCCTCTATTCCCTAATTAAGTCCAGGCTTCATCTTCTTTCCATTTTTCTTTCCTCGTGAGATTGAGAGGGTTCTTGTCAAGAGAGGGTTCTTGTCAAGAAAAAAATTGATCCATCTGCATGGATACTGAAAGGTAGGGTGAGCTGCAGTAGCCAGGTGTTCATATTAGTTGGTATTGATATTTCAGATGACCGACTGTTAAGCTCCTGTGCACACTTATTTCAACAGCATGCAGACTCCACAGTCCATGCTGCCTCCCAGGTCAGGTTGTGGTTTGTAAGATTGATTATTGATGACTTCGTTTGAACAGCAGATAACAACAGCACAGGCATTATTGTAGATGGTCCCAGACTCATTCAGAAGCATAGTAACTTCTGAGTGGGACTGAGAGAGGAATTCTTACTAAACTGTGCATGGAAGCTTTGCAAGTAATGTAAAATACATGTGGGGATTTTGGGGAGAAGTCCAGGCAGCTGGTACAAGTGGATTTGAGTTGCTACTTCTTACAGTTCCCTCAGCTTGTGAAGATGCAGGGTTTTGTTGCAGAACAGGCATATGAACCTGAGGAAGAGTCGTCTTGTGGATCATCATGTTGCTCCTGCAGGCATTTTGGCCTAGCTAGCATTTTGGCAGAATAGTTAGCAATAGACATGCTGCCAAGATGTTAGGCTACCCTACTGTTTAGAGAGCAGCTGTTCTATTAAGAGCAACTATAATATGGCAATAGAAAAACAATGACTTCAGGTCTTCAAATGGACAACAAACTTAAAAGAGTGTTTGTAGATCTGGGAAGCATTCAGCCTCTTTGTCTAATCTCCTGTTTTGCCCATATTTGCATTGAAGCTCAAAGCAGTTACCAGCAGGTGTTGGCTTGGCTAGCGTAAAAATCAGTTTTATGACATAAGTCAAATCTTAGACAAGGTGTTGTATCACTGGGGGCTCACCATATTTATCAACAGCTTTAGCAGGGGAAAAAAGGAAGAAAAAGAGGATCTGTCAACAATCACCTTGCCCTGAAAGCAGTTCCCTGAAGGTAGTAAGGATGGGGAACTGATTTTATGTTGCCAGCTCGTATTATGCCTCTTCTGTAGACAGATGTACTTCAGGATGCTGATAGCAGCCTTCCCTCGAGGCACAATTTACTCCCATGATGGGATTGTGGTTCTTATGGAAGTACCTTATTGGATTCTTGCTGTAATCCCATGATGGTTTGGGGTTTGGGGGTTTTTTTTGGTTGTTGGGGCTGAAATTGCAGTTCTCAAGCTAGTTACAAAAGCCTACCTGCAGGTAGTAACCATGTATAAGCTAGTTTCCTTTCAGCCAGTGGCTGCCTGATGAGGGGAGCTGGGAATTGAGACTGTAAATGGCATGTTTTTCTACTCACCTGTACAGAAATGAAATATGAGCTCTTAACAATTGTGTCCAGATGTTTTTACCTTCACTTTGTGGCATTTATGCTTAATTAACAATTCCAGAAAAAGGTGATGACATGAATATCCAGTTTCTCTGCCTGTGCTTCAAAACTTCAAAAACAGGTCGATAAAATATGTTAGAGGAAAGCAAACAGAAAAAAGGACATTCTTTTGAAGCTAACGAAATTTTCTCTTGAGCTCTTATTAGTAAAAATGAATTCCTTTCAAATACGTTTTCCACAAGTTTTTAACAGCATGTGGGTGTTTGAAATATGCCATATTGTATTGGCATGTCATGCCGTGTCCTGGCTGCTGAATTGCATTAACTTTTCATAGAATTCAGTGTCATTTAATTGTATAGAAGGCTCCTGTTGCTGGACTGTAGGTGCCAGCCCCAGTCTTTTTTGCTGTCAATAGAGGGAACCCAAATAAAAGGCATAGATTTTAATCTTAGACTTGCTGTAAAACAAAATCAGTTCTAGGTAAGATGACCAAGTGCTTTTTCTGCAGGTGTTGTGGAAAGAACTGTAGTGTTTGTATTTAAGATGAAATTTTAATATTTTTTTTAGTACAATTTCAGTACTAGGACAACCTGATCTTTGTTGGAAAACGGTAGTTGTCATAGCAAATGTGTGTTGGGGGAGCCACAGCAAGGGTTTCCTGGGTTAAGTACTGAATAGAAGCTCTTGCTAGCACAGCGGGAGTTAGCTTGGCTGTCTCCTGTTTCTAGTCCTAACCTTCATTCATCAGACCAGCCTGCCCCAACCTGTAATTCTGCTTCCAAGCCCAGCTGGGAGCTGGTCTGCGTGGTTCTATCACCAGGTCTGGCTATCAACCCTGCAGTTCCAGCCAAGTGGTAAACCTTGTTCTTTAGGCAGATTATTAACATGCATCTTAGAAGTGATAATGCTTCAACCTAAATCTAGCTTTGAGACCTGCCTGCATTAACCAGGGCAGCAAAAATCTGAGGTTAATTTACACTTCAGTGCCTTCACAGATCTTGGTCTGGCATTGTCCTTTCTGTAATCACTAGTTAGAAATTATTTCCCAAGGTGAATTATTGAGGAAGCTCACTACGCTCAGCAATTTGTGCAGGGACTTGGGCAGAGGTCACAAGAGTTGTCCTTTCTTGCTCTTTAGGAGTTGGTTCACTCTTTTTGTGCAGCAGTGGAACAGAGTAGATCAGTTTTGCTGTTCAGACCTATGTGAGTGGGAGAAACAGATCCCAGCATCCTGAGTCAGACTTTGGGGTAAATATTTTCTTTTGTTTAGTTTTTCCCCCTGCAGCAGTAAAGCTGGAAGATGTGGCTCCTAAAATGTCAGGCTACAACTCTGTCCTCAGCTGAAACTAGTTTTGCATATGGTTAAAATCTGTATCTTTTCACAACTTCAGTTATATCTGGGAATAATTTGTGGCGTGAGCTCTGTCAAAGCCTGTGCGTGTGTTCTTACTCAAATGTAAAGCCACAAGCAAAGCCAGCATGGCCAGGTGTAAAAGTATTTCTATTCAGATGTTGTAACAGTTCAGTACATAATCAATTATGCAATTGACCTAAAGCAGCATGTTTTCAGTGTAGGCAGTCCCCTGGAGCAGGGTTACCAAGGTCTGTTGAAAAGTTTTACTGACATCTGCTCAACAAGAGTAAATGCAGCAACTCTAGGTCAGCCAGATGTCTCTGTAGCTAGAAACTGTGCTGGTGCAATGCACTTGACTTGTAGGAAGCGGAACAGCTAGAAATGCAGAATTGCCCTCAGAAATGTAGGTGACCACATGTGTGCAGGACCTTTATCAGTCTGGGCAGTTTGTGTCTACTATTTTGAGAAATCCTTGCTTAGAGTAATTCTGGGGTTTTTTCTAAGTAGTTTCACTGTGCTGGCATAGCTACAATTTTACTCTGCATTACAGAAAATATGATTGTATATCATCTTATAGGAGAAATAAGGGTATGGTAAAATGAATTTGGAGGGGATACCTCACAACTGGAAGTGGTATTAACATCAAAGCATGTCTACCGGAGCTCACTATGTCTTCGTGCCCACTCACTTCTAAATGCTGGTCCCAGCCAGGTCAGCGGGAGTGTTAAGTTCCTGCTGCTGAAGCAAATGGTGTTTGTTTCTTTATTGCTATACCAGTGTGCCGTATTGACTGTGGAGCATAAATTGTTTCAGGGTAATTTTTAAAACCTGAGCAAGTTGCCAGCCAGGGTTCTGGAGAAAGGTATTTCATACTGCCTGATCTAAAACTACCAAATGAAACCTGATAAGCAAGTGGATTACCACAAAAAAGAGAATTTCTTGGCAGGCTTTAGATTAAGCTGAGATTCATCCCGCAGCCACCTGTAAATCTGCAAAGGATGAGACTGTTGAATTCTAGCTTTCTCTTCTTTGCTGTTCTTGCACAGGTTTTAATACCTGTGTCCCAGAGTCTGATTGAGCTTCCTTGGAAAGCTGGGCACCACAGCAGATTTTCTTCTGCCTGCTGAAAATTGTGAAGTGGTGAGAAACATCAAACCAGTATTTAGTCTGTGTGCTGTTGCCTGAGCTTGCCAAACTAACTAATGCTCCCATCAAACATTACCAGATACTCTTTGCTAATTTGCTATAAAGGATTCTGTTAAAAATCCATATTCATGAGAGATGTTAAAAACATAAAGCAATTATATGGTTTTCAATTACATAAACATCAACATGCAATGGGAATTAGAAGCTGAATAATTAATTTTCTGTTTCTTTGTAGTATAGAATCTATGCAAACAGTAAAACCTGGAAACAAGCATGGGGATGAGTACAGAGGGTACAGTGCCATAAAATGCACTCTATGTACCTCTCTCCAAATTCAGTTCAGATATCGAAGTATTGGCTGTTAAGGGAGGTGGCAGCTTGGTGAGCAGGAAGTACTGGGTGCAGAAAGTCCTGTTTGTACCTATGCCTTATAAAGTAGTGTTTCCATTAACATGGCTGAGTGTTGGAACTATCAGGATGTCCATTTATGTATCCCAAGCACAGAGGTGGCAAGAGCTAGAGCTACCTGAGGCTTCCTTCTGTTGGTATGATAAATGACCTTGGGCATTTTGGGTTAGTGTCTGGCATATGCCTGATCTTTATTTTACAGGTGAAGAATACCAAACTTCTAACTTTTGAAACTTTATGAAAGATTATAAAGTCATTTGAAGAAAATAAATATCATGAATCATTTCTGAATATTACCCGCACCTGAAGTGCACCAACCAGTGACTGTGGGGTCTGGGCATTGATGCTGAATTACATCCTCCAAGGCTTCGAAGTGCAAGCTTTCAAGGCTTCATTTATTCTAATAGCATTATTGCACCACAGTAAATGCAGTGATTACCAACTAGTTCTTAAATGGAAGTAATTTCGAGGTTCTGGTGTTTTTGTTAAGAGGTTAGGGAATGTGTTACACTGCACTAAAACCTATGGGAATTAAAATCTAGCTTGTCCTATTTGTTCAACTGTGTATTCTTAGATTGTCATTTCCCTTTGCCTCCTACATGCTGAATAGCTAGCAAACACCAGCCTGATTCTAGTGACAGCTGTCCAGAAGAACACTTTTAGACTTTTTGAGGCAGTTTTTTCCATGGCAAATGGTGCTCATGATTTACCCTCTACAGGAGAAGACTTCGGACTGTCCTTCTACAAAACAAGTTCTAGAGCTGAGACTTTCCTTTGAGAAAGGTTTTCAGAACCGAAACTTGCACTATTGTCAGTGAACGTTGAAGTCTATGGTGGCTGGAGCCTTGCTGACTTTTTTGCAGAGGAGGTGGTTTGGACTTGGCTTGAGAGGAAGGGATCATTATGCACAATTACATGGAAGCTCTGCAAGGTGTTTGGTGCTTATGCTTGTAAGAACCCATAGCTGTAGGAATATTGTATGGGAAAGAGATTGTCCTTATGGTGACTAACTTGCTGTCAAATTTAATTTTCTTTTTTCACACTCTAGAAGCAGATAGCAATAGACATGTGACTTCAGGAAGGCAGTGCTGAAGGGGAAGTTATATCCTATATAGTTCTAATAACTGGACAACTGTGGACAACCAGGAAAAGGTAGATGAGAAGACTGTATGTTCTGTTCAAAAGGTAACAAATTCCAGGCTGAATATTTTCTGTTATTTTTGCTTGCTATTAAAGCCAAATCTGTCTGAGCAGGTTGGAACAGGTATGTTGGTGATCAGTTAGAGAGGTTCTTAAGAGATGGGCTCAGACAACAGGGTGGCTACAGCAGATACAAGAGGAGTGAATCAGCTCTTGTGATAAAAATGAGACATGATGCCAGTGAGCAGAGCCTGGCTTGCAAATAGGATGTGGAGATCATAGGTAGGGGCTTAAGCTATGCTTCTACCTAATTTTGTTAATTCTTTTGTATTTAATTTTGTTTTGTGAAAGGATCACTTGTCCATAGTCTTGTAATTTGCTTTTGTGTGGGAGCCAGCTCATATAATTAAGACTGAGGTGGTGGTAACCTTCTGCTCTTAGTACACACGATCAGTTTTGTGATGAATCAGCTGCCAAGGTTTACATTCCTGAGCCCAAACTTGTGCTCTTTCCATTGAACTTGCAGCACAAGTGTGATTGAATCACTGAGTGTTTGCAGAAGCCACTGCTGGTCTCTCCCTTGTTTTCCAGACTTCTTTTTCCACCACCTCTTGATATATAAATCCCAGAGAGTTGATGATTACTTGGCAGCCATATGAGATCAGGTTCTAGTCATGACTGATAATTGCAAGAAAATATCCAGAGAGTGTCTTCCTGGCCAAGCTGGATGTAATTCAAGACTCTGTATGTGAAGGAGCACTGGCTGGAGGAGCCTGAGGAAACGTGCAGAAGTGATATTGTGAGCTTGCTTATTGGAGAGAGATCTCAGCATGATGCCTTTGCAAGCTATATGGCCCATCTGAGCTGGAAACAAAGTAACACGGAAAAACACTGTGAAATGAGTTAATCTTCAAATAAGAAATTTCCCGCAAAGGTACAGGACTGCTTTTGGTCTGTATCTTTCTTACCTGTGCATCAGCAATATGGTTAGTCTTTCCAGAAAACCTAGTGTAAATATGGAGTAGAGAAAACATACTGAACCTGTTCCTGTGCTCTTTCCCTCATAATTTCACCCTCACTGCATTCTCTACTTTCTCTTGTTGAAAAAACTCTTCCAAGCAGTGCATGGAGTTTTTGTTTGTAAAGAAATTAAGTCAAATTTGTGCTTCCCCCTGTTTTGTTTTGGTTTTATTGCCTTCTTTCCTGTAAGCCATCAAGGGCTTTTCCTTGTTCCTGTTGTTTGTTTGCTTTCTGGTTTCTTTATCTCTTCAGTTTTTGTATCGCACTTTTTCTTCACATGTTTATTTTTGGCTTTTCTGGAGGTATCAAACAAGAGAAACTATACGTTAAGCCACATTCAGGCTTCAATCCACTACCTACAGTTAGAATACTACAAAGTGTTGTGGCCTTGTTAAGGTAAATCTGTCCTACTCAATCATTGTTCTTACATTTCAGTGTCACCCCAGAGGGGCGGGAAGCAGTCTAGGCTTAAAACACACAAACAAATTAAAAAAAAAACAACCAACCCAAACCCCACATGTGGGAGAAATCATACATCTCCCGGAGAAGACCAGATGTACATTCCTTTCTGTTATGTCCATCTCTCTGAGATGGACCACATGTCTGATATGGACCACATCTCTCTGATATGAGTGCCGAACAGTGGTCCTCTATGAGAACATTGCCAGCTGGTAGTATTACTAGGAAATATATGTTTTTTGATTATAATTTGAGCTGAGATTTAATATTACAGGTTTATTGGTGTCTGCAAGTCACACAGGTGAGAAAAGGAGTAATTTTCTGCTCTGGTTGTGCTAAAGCCAGTAAAGCAGGAATTTCCTTTCTGCCTATTTCACCACATGATTTGTACTACTTATATTTTATGGTCTTGATTTATAGTGTATGTCATGAGTTTCCCTGATGCTGCTAGCAGTTCTCTGCCTGTGGTTTGCTAGGTGGGAGTAGTCTCCTAATGCTTTTGACATGAGGTGTGTGTGTTGGCTACAGCGTGTTCCCATTGGACACCGGAACCAAGCCTTTGCAGTGGAAGGAGGGGAGGTGTCTTTGAAAGAAATTACTGCGTTAAACATCTGCTAGAGGAGGAAGTTTCCACAAGAAAAACATCTGCTAGATGATGAAGTTTGCACAAGAACTGGGTTAATAGTCCGCTTTTGGAGTGTAAGCTGGAAGTGACAGTTTGGCCAGCCCCCAGCCACGTGCAGCACATGGCGGCAGACACAGCATTGCAGCAGTTGTGTGCAGAGCAGGAACTGCGCTAGTAAAAGTTGCCTGCTCATATATTAGAGGGGAGGAGGGAAAGGAAGCCTTTGCAGCTGGATTGAGTGCAGGCTGCTGCCAGCAGTTGTCTCAAAGCATTCCTCACTAGTGTGAGATCTGTGAATGGTGCTTGGGAGAAAAATCTCTGCTGGGTTTTTGATGCTTTTCAACCACAAGTCTTTGTCATTTGCAACAGGGTGGAGTTTTCTGCAGCGCTCTTCTGTAAGCTTTTCAGCTGTGGGAGCTGATTGAGGAGAGAGGGAAGGGGGGGGGGGAAGACTTTTTCAATTCCTTCCTTTCCAGGGGCTACAGAACTGCCTTTCCAAAACTGTTACGTTACTCTTACGGCAGTTGCCTCTGGAATTGCAATCACAACATATTCTGTCTCTTCTCCCGGTACTTAGAAAAGGGCTTCTTTAGCTTTTTCCTTTTTCTTTCTTTTCTTTTCCATATCCTTTTCCCTTCTACTTTTAATACACAGTGAGAGTGCCAGGGAAATTAAGAGTGTGCTTTGCACTCTATCCTTTTCACATTGAGAAAGGAATTTGTGTCTCTTGTGTACGCTATGGCTGGGTCCCAACAAGAAAGCCAAAAACTGTGATGGTGGATTTTTTTCCCTGCAAAGCATCTCTTTTGATGCATGAGTAAGGTCAACTTTTAGCAGGCTTTGTTCTCTTAGGCATTTTAAAAAAGATCACCCTTTTTATCTAAACTCAGGGTTGTTTTTTTTTAAGGAGGTAAATAATGAAGCACCAAAGAAAGCTTAATGCAAGCAAAACTTCTCCTGGCTTGAAGAATGCTGTCCTGAGCAGATATTACACAGACTATTTTCAATTCCCTTCTTGTTAGAGGCTTCAAAGAGGATCTCCATTGCTTGACGATTGTTTACCCTGTGCTGTACCACTCTGTTGTGCTTTGTTCAATGTAAGTTTCCAGGCTTCATGTTGTGAAGACTTCATTACTGTTCTTGGGCGATTATTGTACCTGCAGTCCTCAGAACAAGTTTTCCTGCTTTAACTTCACCTTTGCTCTAAAGCCAAATAAAATTCTTCAAGTAGTACGTTCCCTACCTGGTTTCTGGGCCTCTACCAGCCTGTAGTGCAGGTCACTTATTGCAGGTACAAAGTGACTCTAACCATCACCTGCCTTTGTTTACATGCAGAACAGACTCTCTAGTTCTTTTGATTTCCCAAATAGGGGGGTGAATTTATTTCAGCTGTTGTGGGTGAAGACTGATGTTGAGATTGCAGAGCTCTGCCCTACACTGAGCAGCTTCTGCTCTTTCTGTGAACTGTAGCGAATGTGTGCCCTGCATTTAATGAACACTCCATCCCATCTGCATTTTTTGTGAAGATCTCATGAACCAGTTGTTGCTGAGTCTTGCTAGATAACTCCCCTGCAAGAAGGTTCTGCTTGTCCTGAGGCAGGATCAGGTAGTGCTGAGCTTGTCTTCTGGGTTGTTACTCTTCCAGTGGTTACATCAAGCTGAATTCAGGCCTATTCTGTCATTAAGAACTTATTAAACTATTGCTCTATGGTTTCATCTTTAAACGCTGACCTTTCTGTTGACGTGTTGTGTGTGGTTCAACCTGCCCTGATCTCCTTCTGTCTTCTGCATTTTATCTGTTGCGGGCTTTCCCCCCCCCCTCCAAGTCTCCTGTGTTTGCATAGGTGCTTCATTTCAGAGGAGTACAGGAGGGATGCAGATGTTATGACTTAATTTTTTATTATGTATTATACTGCTTGGGCTTTTTTGATCTCTGGAACTCAAAACAATGATCAAATAAGGATTCTCTTTCATTTTTCTTGGCACTAGTTTCTCTCTCCATGGATGTGGAGTGACTGAGGTTGGTTCTCACAAAGTCAATGACTGGTAAATCCCATTAATCCATCCTCAGTCCAGCTGAATTTATTACCTATTTCTATTTTTGCTGGATCTCAATTGTTAAACCCTTCTTCTGCCCCACATAGTTTACATTTAGAGTTTCAGGCTGAAAGTGTATCTTGTGGGCCTGGGGGGAAAAGCTTGGGGGTTTCCCCTTCCCCTTTTCCTTCCCCCTTGGGCAGGATCCACTGCCAGGTGGCCAGCACAGAGATGCCCTGAGGGGCAGGGAGGACAGCAGGATCCAGGCCCCTGTCCCCAGCCTGGCCTAGGGAGCGGCCAGGCCCCCCTGCAGCGAGGGGGAACGTGCCTGGTGTCTGGCTGCTGCGGGTGAAAGGCAGCTCTGCTGCAGCCTCCACAAGCGCTCGACAGCATCTGTTTTCTTAGGCATTTTCAAGCTGCATGAAAATTACTTCAGGAAGCAGAAACATGTTTTACTTGCCAAGTATTGTGTGAAACGTCCAGAAAACAGATCTGTTTAGGAGGAGACCTTCCTTGGGGAGGGCAGGAGAAGAGGAAGATAAGTTGTGTATTTTTTACTGCTTTGAAACAGCACCTCTCACAGCTTACCATGTACTTAAATCTGTCTGGTTACTGATTTGTTTCCATTTCAAACCTGGATATAATTAACATAATTTTATAAACATGAGTGTGGAGAAAAGGGGTAATACAACTTGTGGAACCTTGTTCTTCAGAGCATTATGCATGCTCTTTCTCTGGCAGCTCCTTTTGCAGAGCAGTTCATAAGCAGCTTCAAAGTATTTATCCTGCTTAAGAACAATGTTAAGTATCTTAATTAGCTTGGAAGATGTTCTGAGCTTTTTCTGTGCTTTAAAATATTTTAAAGATTTTCCATAGTGAGGCTTCAAAGTGATGTTTCTACAATTCCTTTGACTGTGCAAGAGGGCTGTCATATTTTCCAGTACTGTGTAAGCTACCTGCTGACATTTTTTTTGCTTTCAGGTGAGATGAGGTTTTTGCAGGTAGGCCCACAAGCCAGAGGTGTCGAGTAGAGTCGGTGCAACATTGCCAAGCCTTTTCTGGGAAGAGGGAGGAAGCAGGCTTGAGGGAAGGTGTATATGCTTTACTGCTGTGGAACACGTTAACATGCTGCATGTGTCCCTGTTATATGTGTCCTAAAGGAAGTGTAACCTGCCCAGAGGCTGGGGTGGATACAGGCAGTACAAGCTCCAGCCAGAGCTCAGTCAGGGTGCTGTGCCTGCCCAGTTCAGCCCTGAGTTCTCTGCACCACTTTGTTTCATCTCTATGCAGCTGGCATGTTTCTCTTCATTAAAATCCATTGCTGGAAGGCTCTGATGGAATGTCAGGCAGGAACTTCTACACCTGTAAGTGTGTAGCCATCAGAAGCTGTCAGAGGGAGTTCAGTGAGGTGGAAGGGGGGATCTCTGGCCACAATAGTGAAGCCTGTGAGAGTGTCCTTCCTCTTTCTTCCCCGACCCCAGTATCTGTTCAAACTTCCAATTGTTGCTGTTGCTTTCTAAAAGGTATTTTTATTTTGTCATTCGTTGCTCCATTGCACATTTGTTCACTGGTAGCACTACACCAGTCTCCTGTCTCACCACTGTCAGTGAAAATCCTTTCCCTGGCCTTTCAAGAGTACTTTGAAGAGCAGGCAATTGTTTGGTGGATTTCACTTGCTGAGTCAGGGTGCTCTGCTGAAATGAAGGAGTATGTTAGCTCATGTACAGCACAAAAAAAGAGAGGTGATTGCTTCTGTTGGTAATTCTGAAGGCAGTCTGCTCTCTCTTTTATTGGGGAAAATGGGATGGTGTCCTCATACCAGCTCATTTGGCAGTTTCTGGTGAGTCTGAAAGAATGCTGCCTGTTGAACAGCATGTCTCTGGCATGAGAAGTTCTGGGCTTTTCTGCAGGGCCCTGTAAGCTTGGTGATGGGGTGTCACCCTTCCTCAGTGCAGTTTTATACCTCTGGTGGCAAATGGCCTGTGGATAAAACCACTGTTTGGCTGATGTGGTTTTGGTTCTTTTGATGGAGAAGTGGGAAAGTTAGAGGTAGGTGGGAGATGTGGCCCTTCAGCACCATGCAGTCTGAGGGAGGGGGCCCATTCTGTGACAGGAAGGTGTGAGTGAGGAATGTCTGCAAGCTGCGTGTGAATGTGTTCTCAGAAGAGAGTGTCAGCCTGTCTTTTCCCTCTTGATTTCATGCTGTGTTTTAGCGACATGTTCTGTCAGCCCTGGAGAAAGCTTGTGCCTTTTCTTGTTTCACGTGCTTAGCTAAGGATACAAACGTTCATTCCTCGCAAGGATAAAACTCCTGTCACCATTTAAAAGCACTTAGTATTATGAATTACGATGCTACCTCTGCTCTGCCCAGGTGTGCTTTAAACGAAGCATGGGTTTGACTCACTGAGGGAGAGCTGTCACTGCAGCAGGAGTCTTTAGTGTTAATGTAGCTCTTATTTCTACAGGATAGAGTGAACTTTCCACTCTACAGACTCACTCACCATCAGTTCATACAACCTATCACTATCTTTTGCCATGTTGCATACAAATAGACATTTTTAAAACGCTTCATGTAGGCCTCCGGCGTTCAGGTCATTTAGTCTGTGTTCTGTTCTGTGCATCCCACCTTCAGTTTTTCCTTGCAAACTAGTGAAAGCCAAATTAATTATAACAGCTTGCTCAGAAGAGGCATGTTCAAAGGAGTCCAGAAGGCAGTGGGAGTCCTAAGAGCTTGCATAAATAAATTGCTTTGCTCCTCCCCATGAACACTTAATGATGTGGTGATGGTAGCTCTTCTAGTTTTATGTACCTTTCCAGAGGAATTGCACTGAGGTTGGTTGGGCACAGACTAAAGTAAACTGTAATTTGAATCCTGTGAAAAATACAGGGCTGTATTTCAGTCAGGACTTTGGGTTTTGATCTGAGATAAAGCCTGGAATATTGTGGAATCTTCTAGCATGGTGGTGTGGCAGTGTTCCTGATAAAAGTGGGTACTTGCTGAATTCCTGTTTCTACTGTTTGCAGTAGCATTTTTCTTCCCTTTCTTCCTCTCTTCACACAGCCACAGGCGTCTCAGGAAACCCATTTACCCTAATCCTGTGTTTGACTCCTGAGACCCAACGAGCTAATAGCTTAAGAATAAATTGTTGTAGCAATTGCATGCATAAATAGCATGAACAGCTTTCTTAAAGTGGTGTTTGATTACTTGAGACAAAGATTTCACAACATTAAAACAGCTTAAAAATAATTACTTGGCTAAAGCAATAAAGTTCTGTGGATAAGTTTCATTTTTTCATAACCCTCTTTTTTTCCTGTCTCAGAAAATGGACAAGAAGCGTGCATTAAAAAGTAATTCAATCTTCAACCCAAGCAAGACACAGAAAATTCAAAATCAAATGCTAATGCAGTTTTTTCATTTTGCAGATGATTGTTGCCCACTCACATGCACACAAGTATGCACATCATTAGCACTGACAAAGAGCTGACTGTTAACTTTGAAATCCTTTGTTTCCAGGAGTTTATCTCACACTCTCATTATGTAAATGTGGTTTTTTTAAACTTCAGCAGTTGCCATGAGAATAACTGTCTGTCTAGAGCACTGTATGGGGTGCATCCTGCAAAAGCTAGGCAGAACTATCTGTTCTGTTGAGAGAGAGTCATGTTTCTTTGATTTATAATTAATCTTTAAGACTCTAAAGCATCTTGACAGTATAAAACAAACAAATCTGACTGTCTGACAAGTGTTTGCCAGATGAGACAGTGGCCTGCATAGCATGGTATGCATTGCACCGAGGCTTGATGGATTACTGCTGTGTAACTGCTGGCTTTCCTAAAAAGGTGTGTTGTGTGATACTGTGCTCCTGTTGAAAGCGTGTAGAAAGGAATATGCTTTAAAAACAAGCACTTCTGGCTATTGGGTAAATAAATAAATAAATAAATAGATTACTCTTGGATCCCTAATTTTATGTAGCACAAACCCAGGATGTGTTTCTGGGTGTGGTGTGATATTCGACAAACCTTATTCCCTTGCTTCTGGAGGCCTGATGTGTGTGTTGTTTATTGCATGTGTGATCCAACGTGAGGGGAAGAAGATCCTGCAGAGCACCCAGTTGCCTGAAGCCCTTCAGGGTGGAGGGCAGCTCTGGGAATTCTGATGTCAGGTAGTTCACCTACCAAAAAAAAGTAGAAAAGAAGCCTTGTTCACCTACCAAAAAAAGTAGAAAAGAAGCCTTGTTAAAGTCTACTTTTTGGGTGGTAGTCATATATAGGCAGGAGCTGGTGGGGACGGGTGATGGGCATGAGAGGATTTATTCGCACTGGGAGAATGGTGTACTTCTATGAACCTGCAGTGTATGGTACATGGTGCCAAAATTACTTTTTTGTGAACACTGTGAAATGCTTTTGGAAATAATGTACACAAACTTGTCCCATCCTTTTGAAAATAAATTCCTAGCTTTTCATGGTAGGGAAGTGGACTGAATAGACAGACAGTTCAAGATCATACTTCAAGGCACATTAGTTAACGTGTCTTTAACTTTAAAAGGTTGTTAGTGTTAGTCCATGAATTCTGACTTTGAAGCTGGCAATGGGTGATGTTATTTTGCCAATCTTGTCCTTTTTAAAACAAAACAACACACCCTTAGGTGGGACTGCTGCTCAGGGCAGGAGGTAAGATTCACCTGTTAAATAGAGAATTTTGTTTGGCAAAGAACTTTCCTCTGTAGGTCTGTTATGACAAGAGCATGGAGAATGAATGGCTCTTCTTGGCACTACTAGACTTGTAGTTTGATTGTCATAGAATATTTAATAAGTGATATACATAGCTAGAGGTGAGTGTCAATTTTTTTAAATACAGAAATCTGTTCACTTTCATGTGGCTTTAAGTTTAGAGTGAAATGCAGTAACTTGATAATTAATCAAAATAATCCCTGCAGTGTCTTTACGGCACAGTCTGGTTTGAACATGACTCTGCTACTCCCAGGCCTACAGTGGATCATTCCGCTAATGCTTCGCCTTCCTTCATCCTCATATCAGCAAGGTAAATGAGTTGTTGTGTTGTTCTCCTGGCCTTTGCAGCCGGATATTGATGGAGATAATGCTTCGCTCTGAAGAAGGAAACCATCACGGGTGTCTTGCCAACTGCCAACTCGCTGTCAGGACGTACTAGTTACAATCTGAGTGTTCACTGGTAACACCTCCCATCTTCTGCAGCGAGCATCACCTTGCATTCCAGGGATCAGCAGATCCAGAGCATCTCTGTTGGTGGTGGTTTCATTTCCCATGATCTGGTTCATGCATATGCAACTTGTCACTGTGGGTTTTAACATTCAAAACATTATTTTTTTTTCCCCTCATGGTCCAATACAGAAATTAATTTGAAAGCTGAACTAACGTTTGGAATACTTCCCATATTTTGCCCCAGAGCTGCAGATATGCCCGTTTCATCGTATTTTTGTGACTTTAAAATGGGTCACTTCTGACACCTTCCTGTAAAAAAACTGAGCTAGATCTTTCTCAAGATGAACCTTTAAAATTAGAAACTTCACACTTGAATGTCAGAGTTGGGTATAATTTGCTATGATGACAACCACATGGCCTCAGTCACAGAAGAGTGAAGTGTCTTGAACTGTTGAGCAAGTTTGTGCCAGTTTCAACAGCTTCCATGCTCCTGTAGTACAGCTAAAGAAGTTAGCTCTGGGTTGTGTTGAGGCTAAGCTTTTCTGGTGTGTTACAGTCACTCTCTGGGGAATTATCAGCCTTTCATATATTTGTGCTCTGCCAGGCAGGGTCATGCTAGTTATATCTGTAATTTATATTTTGCTATGAATGATATCATGTAAATGTTGAGTTTGGTTTGTGCTTAAAATTATTAGAGCAAAGGAAAGATCATTCTTCTCTGGGCTACGTATGGAAAGTTCTGGGATAATATGTTTGATTTCCTATCAGAATAACTTGCCATCGCCTTTCACTCCAGAGGGTGATGTTTTCCATTCTGGCTCCCATTACTATAATTAGACTCATTCAGTGTGTTCTGTTTCTGTCTATTAACATATAATCGTGTGATTGATTCTTGCATGCCAGGTAGATAGTTTTTCCAAAGGAAATACATATTTTACATGAGTTTTCAGACCAGCTATGTAAATTGAGTGCTTATGAGAGGTGCTGAGACATCCAGTTTGAATGCTAGTCTTTTAAACGTCTGTCCTCTGCAATTCCCCCTCATGTACCTCCATAGCTTTCTGCTACTCTAATCGTTTGGTTCCCCTACTACAGTGCTTAGTCAAATGTTGAAAGCACTGGCTATTTAACTTGCTAAGAGAAGATGCTTCTGTATCGTGTGGAATTTTTTTATGGATCAGGACTTAGTGGAAGGCTGACTTGCCTTTCTGAATGGATTGCTTGTATCAAGGAAAACTGCTGACCAAGGATATTTTTAGACATTGTTAATGATCCAGAGAATGTACTGTCAAATATTTTCTTTTCAGTCTTTTCCTTTTTTTGGCATCACATCAGCTTGTTGTGTCTGCATCCTTTGGCACTGAATTCTTTGTATACTTCGGGATAGCTGTCCATGCTAACTCTGTGGATCTGATTATTTCTGTACCCTCTGTTTCTTTTGTTCCCTGATGGAAGAGGATAATGCCTCTGAACTATAGTAGAATTTCTAAAAGTAGCCAGTAGCTGTAAAAATAAATGGACCTAAAACACCCATTCAAATAAACCCCCTGTTTTTCAGCCCCAAATAATTACATTGTATGCCCATGCAGAACGCATGGATGGTCAATACTGTCTTCCTTCACGCTGCTTTGTGCCAGAGTTTAGGATTGGTCTAACACCATGATTCCAGAATCATAAATTCTGGGTGTGGGTGCAGTTGTATCAGCCAGTGGTACAGATTTTACCAGTATTTTTGTTGTTAGCCACTACACTGGCTTTGTGTCAGCTGAAGGAGGATAGATGACACCTATCCAGCACAGAGTCTTCAGAGAGAGCCCCTTACTTATTTTTGATAAATTTCCTATCTTGAGCTAGCACTTTGCATAATGTGTCCCAGATATTTTTTATTTCAGATTACAGTCTGTGGCTCCAGGATTCGTGCTTGGGATGCAGAGTGGGTCAACAGAATGCTCTTAATCTAGGAAGGGTATTAAAGCCTCATAGGTGAGCAGATACTCACTGCATACTTCATTTAAATAGACCTTCTCACCTAGAAGCAGGAGCTCTCTTAATCTTCAGAGATGTAAAGAATGTTTTAATATGATTTCTTTATCCCAAATTCTCCAGTCTGTTACAGCTTGAGAATTTATTGTGGTTTGTGGTGTACGCCGATTGCAAAGTAAATGAGAACATCCCAACCAATTCTGCTACTGTAGCCTATCTGACAGACTTGGGAGCAAGGTATTAGTAATAAATCTTGTAAACTTAATCTGCTGTTGTATTAATATTATAATGATTTGAAGGATTCTTCTATAATAGAGCCTCTTCCTAGGGAATGAGCATTCACTAGGAGCGTTCCTGGAGCTTAGCTTTATGAATGCATCCTCCAAAGAAGGAAGAGAGCTTGATGGGGGAGTTTGGCATTTAGTTGCACAACACGTTTAACAGTGTGACTCAGAGTGCTTACTTGCTGAATATGTGGAGGTATTCTTTGCTGTTGAACTCCTCACTGTTAATAAGAGGATCTTCATTGTTGGCAACTGATTTTGCAGGTCAAAGATGTCGGTTTTATTTTTAAAAATACTTTTTTGCTATTGTAGTTAGAGTATAAATATCGGGATGATCTGTCTGTCGGCTTCCTGGCATATTCTTAATTGTCACCAGAGATCATAAAGTTAAAGATCAAAGAAAGCATCATGCCACTTGGGCCATCCTAATCAAAGAATTGAGAGATTGAATGCAGTTCCTTGATCATCTGTGATCCTACTGTGTGACTTACAGCAAGTTTCTGTCTTGATTTTTTTTTTTTTACCCAATTTTAAAAATAGCAGTAGTGCTTCCTCATCTCCCAAGGATGTAGTTGGAGATTATATAAACTACTTGTTCATTGCCTGCTTAAGACTCTATCTTAAGTAACGAGAGTCACAAAAGTCAGGGAAAAAAATAAAATTTTTAACATTGTTCTAAGACACTGAAAAGAGTGTGCCCTGGAATTGGATTGACACATGCTTGCTTGGTGCTTTTCTCTATTTGTTGAAGGAAGGATACTCTAGATACACACAGATTTAATAGCGTCTCTTAGTCCCTGTGTGCCATGCTTGTTCAGTATTTATCCAGTGATGGAAGTCAGCAAAAGCAAAGGATGGCCTTTGCCTTGTCCACCAGATGGGTACAAGCAAAGCACAGACCTGCCAACCCATCAACATATTTTCTAAGAAACATTTGAAAAGAGGCAAAGGAGACTTGTGTTTCTGGAAGTGACGCATGTGTTCATAGCTCTTAAACAGATAGGTACGGAAGCATGCAAGTACTGTGACACAAAGTGCAACCTGTACTAATGCTCAGTTGTGCGCAGCTGTGGGAAGCTGTTGTGCTGCTGCAGGAAGATCAGCACTTCTGGTTTATACCACTGCAAAATTCAGCCCCTACCACTACAACATCCTGGTGTTTGATCTCTTTCTTTAGGAAGAGAGTGTCCCTCTAAAAGTTGATAGATTTTATGTATGCCAGTCTTCAGCAGACTTGATCTTTGGAAGACCATGGCTGTAGTGGTGTTTTACATGTATGTAACATCTGCATGTTCTAAAGAAGTGGTGCTGAGTTTTGGGGTTTAACATAGCTATTTTCACTACTCACCATATTGTCAAAGGATGATAGGTGATAAACACATACTGTAATAATCTGATCATGGGCACTTAACAGACGCTTTATTTGATTTACAGTGTTTTCAAAAGGCTTCATAAATAATTTTTGATTGTCAAACTGATGTTAGTAGAAAACAGTTTTCTTCTTTGCAGTCCTGAGATTTTCTTATACTGAGTATCTAATGCTTGTTACCATCATAGTGTATTTGTGTTTGACAGCATGCATATAAAAATAAGTTAATTTCTCTTTTTAAGGATTCTTACAAGTTTTAAGGGAGGAGAGGAATCATTTATATAATTTTAAGCTTGGCAGAATAGCTACAATTTTGGGTAATGATAAAAGAAAAAAAATCCAAACCAACCACAATGAAAAACCAAAGCTGTGTTGTAAGTGGTCAGTCAATTGTATGCTGGCAGAAACAAAATCTTCAACTCATGGTGTCTGGGTAATGTTGTTTGCACCATGATGTGATATCCAGAACTTATCAATTTGCTGAAAGGTTATGTCTTTGCTTTTAGCAGGGTGTTTTGTATGATCTACACAAGCTGCAAAGCACGAAGTTACTATCTAAACAGAGCAAGACTTCTAGGAAATGGGGAAAAATTAATTCAATTTATTTTATTTTTTTAAGGGAATGGGGCAATACCTTGCACTGAGATATGAATGGGTTTGTGCCAGTGGTCTTAAACATAGCCTTCTGATGAATTTTAGTGGACTAAACATCTGAGTGTTAGCATCTTGTCTTTTAGTATCCAGCAGAGGAGAAACATACTGTCGCAAGTTCACTTGAAAACACCGTTCAGGAAGAAGTTGGGAATGCATTTCTCCCTTGGAAAGGTTAAAAGTTAATTCATACAGTTCCCCAGAGCACCTACAAGGTGTTCTGAAATAGGGTGAACTTGATTGGATCCTGCTGTATGTTTTGCAGTTTGATTTGAATGGCGCTTCTCCTAGTAGGTGATTTCTCTAGGAATGTGGAGTTTGGTGTATGTGGAGTTTCCCAAAAGAAATCAAAACATCGTTACCCAAAGTGCTAGCAGAACTGCTGTCTGACCTCTGCATGGGTGAAATGAGCATCTTTCTGTGTGCGGAGAATGCTTGTATCACTCAGCCATTTGAAGTGCAACAAAAAAATTTAGTACCTCTTCTGATCAATATAGTCTGATTCTAGCCTTTTAATCTTTGTTTTTTAGCATGGCTCTTATCCCTTATTAATCTTCTCGAGCAGTGAGAAGACAGTTTAATACAGAAGACCCATTTCACCTCTGCATTCCTGAAAGTTAACACTTCAAAGTCGTATGGAAAAAAATAATGTGAGAACAAGAGGACGTGTGCAAAATAAGCATTTTCATTCTTATCTCAAAATACTCACTTTAACCTTTAAATCTCTTTATCAAATATTTTTTATTCTTATCTAGCAAAATATGAGAACATACACTTATCCCTTTTCATATTTACAAGTTTTCATTTGAAATCAGTCCAGCAGTTAGTAAATACAAGTATCAAATTATCAGAACATAATTGAGTCACTATTTTGCTTCTGCTGTGTAAGTAAATAATGATTAAAGGACTTTTATCAGTTGCCTCTAACTCTTTGTATTTTTTTATTATTTTTTTTTTTTACTTACACAGGTAAGAAATTTATCGATTTGTCTCTTGAGAGGATGAAGGGCTTAGGCAGCCTTCTCCTAGTCTTGGCATATACTTCTAATGAGTCTAGGTATGTTATCTTCTGCTTCAAATGAAGTCTTTATTATTTTATGGTTTGTGGGGGTTTTCTTAATTCAGCTTGGTGTGTCATAGGAAGGCATTTGAAAGACTGCCTTTATTAATCAAATCCATTACTTATTAGGAAAAGAAAAATACCTGTTAGCTAAAACAATGCAATTAGTTAAGAGTGTTTTCAGTGTTATTCTTCAAGAGCTAAATTTGTGCTTGTTCAGGGCAGCTGATCTTGGAAGTCGGTGATATAGAAAGAGAGGGGGTTTAGCTGTCAATCAGTGATGAAGGCCAAAACATTAATTGAATGTAAGGTGTAGCACAGAGAAGGCACTAGGTTTTTTTCATTTAGTAAAATGGCTTTTGTATTATTATTGGGGCAGGCAAGGATTCTCACTGTTCTTAGTTAACAGCAGGAAGAAGCATCTGGTATTCTACAGAGGGTTTTTATTTGGGAAGTAATTTCTTTGTTAGCATCTTCATAATGATCATGTTCACATGGTTTGTGTATATGCCAGCCTCTGTTCCCCTGAAGTTACAACATGCAAGCCCCTTGGAGTTTGGGGGAGGACGCAAATGCTGTGGAGGTACTAGGGGTAAGAGATTGATTGCTGCTTCATTTTGTGACAATCCAAAGCTTGTCTGCATATGAAGATACTCCTGTCTCACCTCGTCTCAACAAACTAACAGCTCTTGTTTAATTGTTTTGAATCTGTATATGAGAAGACACTGGGGTTTTTTTGGCATCTCCAGCAGTTTTTTAAGTCTGAAAGGTTATTTCTAAACATTACAATTAAAGGCCATTTTCCATTTGGAAGACAATTTTGAATTTTATGTTTCTGTATGTACTGAAAAGAATTAACATAAAAAATACATAATATAAAACATTGTGGGATACACAGCTCATTGATACGAGTTCTGTATTCAGTGCTGCTCATTAAGCTGCTTCTATTCAATTTCTTTTGATAATGAAGTGAAACAGTCCTCACGCTACCCAAATTTTAAAAGATACCAGTAATTCTTTCATGGATAAATGTGGTAGAAATGCAGTCTCTACTACTTTAAATCATTAATTCAAAGAAGAGACCGGTCAAGCTAAAAATCCAGCAAATGGGTTCAGGACGTTGTGTGAGATGAAAACACCATTACCTTAAAGAGTATAATTTTCTAAATAGAAAAGGCCAAATGAGAAGAATAACGGCTGGAACAATTATTAAAATCCATAGTAGTCAATGGTCAATAAAGCAGTTCTCTATTATTGCATTTCCTCATGATGGACACACTTTCAAAAGGATATGATTTACTACAGAGCTTCGATACATAGACCTGTAATATGAAGCTAAGCAAAAATTGGAGCGATGTGGTTATCAACTCCCAGGAGAAGATCTGATGCTGGTGGTGACAGCAGTTTTTCATTTACCTGGTTGGGTGCCTGGTGTATGCCATCCTGAGCAGCTCTGGGTTGTGTGGTCTTAGAAATGCCCTATTGTTTAAAAAATAGTATATTATTAAAAGTTTTGTACAAAGAAAAATTTTGGGACTTGCATAAATTAAATCTGTTTCATGTCTGTAGAGAGGTGTAGGGGGAGGGAAGGAGGAGAAACAGTGCAAAATAATGTAATTTATTTAAAATTTCACAAATGCCAGATCTTGAGTAATTTTCTTTGTAAGTAGATCTGCAGTGCATTTCGTTACCCACTGATTTTCATTTCCTTTTAACCCAATTAGAAAAAAATACACTGGCAGTTGCTGTGTTTTGAGAGGAAATGTGCTAAGAGGAAGGATCTTGATGTTACCACTCCTCTTGCAATCTTTCCTCTCGTGAGACAGGTGAATTTTATATGTAGTGTAGAGAAGACCTGTTTGAATCTTTTCCTTATTTTTCCAAAAGTAAGTATTGATCATCTTAAGATAATAGAAACAAGTATTGGGCATTGCAAAAAGGAGCCCAGGGGTGAAGGAAAATGGAGCTGTGCAGGCTCCTATGTGAGAAGGCATGTCCAGTAATGCATTGCTGCTGGCATGGTAAGTTAAACTCAGCTGTTCATATATATACCTCAACTTAAATATTCATTTGACAGCTCTTGGATCCTTGATCTCAGCAGGAGGGGAAGAAACTGCTTCCCTTCCATTATCTGGATTGATTTCTGCCAAAGGGTATCTGTTCTCATCCACATGTCCTGTTTGGAAACTATTAGCTAACCTGTGGTCTAGAAGATTGGTACCACATTCAGATGTAGGCTGTCTTATGTCAGCAACATGGTATGTTAATAAATGTATTTGCATCTGTACA
This sequence comes from Falco naumanni, assembly GCF_017639655.2. Classification (NCBI taxonomy): domain Eukaryota; kingdom Metazoa; phylum Chordata; class Aves; order Falconiformes; family Falconidae; genus Falco; species Falco naumanni. The sequence goes on along the minus strand of NC_054060.1, from coordinate 48,480,067 downwards.
GAAAATGAAATGGCTGTCATTTCAAGCTTCAGCAAGTGTGGAGTTCAGTGCTAATATGGGAGCGTGAAACTGTTACCAAGTACTGATCAGTGTGACAGTGTTTGTTGTGAGATCTTGTCAACCAGTCTTGAGATTTTTTTTGTTGGTGGTGTCAAAAAAAGAAAAAAAGGCATGCCTAAGTAGTTTAAATTGCTTTGTAGATGTTACTGAGATGAATTCTCCAAGACTAGTTGCCCTAGGGGAATCAATATTAGGATTGTTAAAAGGTTAAGGACCTGACCTCAATATAACATACTCCATTTTAAACGGCATAGTAAGTCTTCTGGTATTGTAGTAATTAATCTGGTGTAGATGAGATTGAAGTCAGTATCAGATTAGTGGCTAATTGGAGGCCTCTGATTGGTGTGGGTATGTCTTCAGGGGCCGGGGAGAAATTCCCATAGCCAATTCTGCTGTGCAAACTCTTTTTCTTTGTTCTTTTCCACATTTGCTACAACGCTTTTCCTCCATGTCTGAATTTGCAAGCTCTCATAATTTAGAGCACCGTATAGTACAATTGAAGAGCTCTCCTTGGGGGAGAGTATTTCACTATTGTCTGCTAATCTCTAAAGATAAACCTGAAACCAGAGCAGATGGTGAAAATTTATATTTATTAAGAAGTAAATGTTACAAACCTGAAATCTTCTTGCCTAATATTGGTGAAATTGGCTTATATTTTACTGTTCTTTGTCAAGTCCCAGTTCTGTCTGATTTTTCTCACAGGCTTGTTTTATTGTTCTGTGTTCGTTGCATTCAGGGCGCAGTATAGCTGGCTGACAGATGAGGGGGAATTGCGTTTGTTTTTCTTTGAACAAACTGTATTAATTAAAATGCCTCCCACAGGGCTTGCACTTTGCTGTAAGTAGCACATATCATTAGCTTTTAAAAACCAACAGGATCATACACTTAATGTTACTTTAACTTAAATGTTGCATGATTTAAGATGCACAGTATGACCCTGAGGCAGAACAGCAAACCTGGACACATGACTAGGTGTCCCATAGAAGAATGTATTTTTTTGTTGATGGAAAAGAGTCTGTATTAACTAGAAGGGGGAGAAAGTTACTTTTTCTTAATCAGCAAAGCAGGTTAATTGTTTGACCAGAGCAATCAAATGTGAAAATTAATACAGTCTTGACAGATGCGTTCATTTTTACATACATGTGCATATATTACTGTAGAATGGCGTGTCTGGCATGTTTTCTTCCTGCCAAAATGCTTTCAGTAATGAACAGCAGGCTTCATCCATGGACAAGTTGTGGCTTGAGAAATTTAGGTCTCTTATTTTCTGTTTCCTGCTTTTCATCTTAGGTTGGATTATTATTCTAGACAGGTGAGAGCATTTGCTTGCATCTTTTTTAGGACACTTTAATGATCAGGAGCTTGTCAGAGTTATACATAGAGCGTGAGAAACTTTTGATTCAGTTGGAAGCAACAAATTGATTGCTCTGTGAAGCACAAAGGGGTCAAAGGAGAATTCCAAGGTACTCTGTTTGCTATAAGATAACAAGAATAATAGTAGGGAACATGTACTGTGTGTTTTAGGAGAAAGTGTCGTTAGTTACAGGAGAAAGTCAAAGCCTTTAACTATTGTAATACAATTCAGTCTGGGTTAGGGTTTATTGAAGTGACCCCTTGAACTGTTAAAAATGCACAGTATACAATGGATGAATGAACAGGAACTTTCCTCTGCTGGAAAAGAAGTAATTTGCATATAGTATTTAAAATGTTTATCACACACCAGAAGCCCTAGCATTGAATGTATTGTCATGGCAAATGCTTATGCTTTGTGGAATGCATTCAACAGAGTGTAAGTAAATAGAACAGATGAAGTTGGTCTGTTGGGCTTCAGATTAAGAGAAGTTTCCCTTATTTAAGAAAGTATTGGCCTTGGGTGATGTAATGCAATATTTTTTTTTTTTTTCCACTCAGCTCATTATTAAAAATGCAGTGCAGTATAAAGGACTGTTAAATAAGGGTGTGCAGTTCATTAAACTGCAGTTAAAGTTAGCAGTGAAACAGCAAGCAACTAATAAGCAAATGAATAATTATATTTAAAATTTCAGCAAAGAAACTATGCCAAAGACTAAGTCAGAAAAAAAGGTGGTTGCTAATCTGTCCCCCATAATGTAGAACTACACTGATCATAATGGTGAAGACAACAGAATGAGAAGAATGTGTGTTTGAAAGATCCATGCCATTAAGGTGTGGCAAGCAGTTGGTCAAAAAATAGACCTAGATTAATGCAATTGAAGTGTTCTGTCTGCTTCCACTTGGGCAGGGCAAAGCAGTTTGGCTTTGGTTTCACACCTCTATCTGATTGGGATGCTCTCAGCAGGAGTTCATTTACCAGACTCCCAAGGTGGAAAACTGGCATGCACAAACAGTATTAAGTTCCACAAAAAAATGTAGCATTTGCATCCACTTAGCTCAGAAAGACCCAGGATAAGCTGCTTTTCCCTTTCATCCACTATCTTTATAAATCTTTGTCCAACGGTATGGAACACCTTGCTGCCTTCATCCTAAAGTGATTAAGAGCAACACACCTTAACAGACAACCTTTATCTGTACAGCTTTAGGCTATTTGGATGGAAACACTCTTTTCCTTCTGTTTTTTCTCTTTGCAGGAGAGAATTTGAGATTCCTTGGGCTGGTAAGAGGGGAAGAAAGAGGAAGGATGCTGCAAAAATGGCAGGGGAGGAGGCAGCTTTGTATTCCATTTTCCTCCTTAAATGTGGCTTATGCGTTTATATATTGCACTGTATGGAAAAGCATAAGCAGTCCTTGGACGAGAGGTCAGAATTGCCTTCTCTTTCCCAGCTATTTTCAAATAGCTAGGCTGTGACCTACTGCCTAGGTAGGTTCAGTAACTTTGGGGAGATAAATGAGCGTGGATTTGAACTCCCTTGACCAAGTAAGATCACACAAACCTGATTTCCTTTGCTATCAGATCCTAGTGAAGGAGGATAATAGAAGAGTGCTGCTTTTGTGGTAAATGTCATAATGCTGCAGTTCTGTTATGGAATTAGCATGCAATGAAAAGCATGCGTAATATTTGCTCTGTACAATGAGAGTCAACTTAGGAGTCTTTGTGTAATATGCAGCATTGGAAAGAAGGGTGTGCAGCACAGAAATTGTCGTTGTTTTCTCCTTCATCTCTACAGATTCTATTACTTCAATACTGGTTTAATTATTTTCCTGGGTATGATCTCTCGCTAGTCATCCTTAAAGCATCGTGGTTTTACTCCCAAGGCAGAAACTTTTCCTTTACTGAAATTTGGCAAGTCACTTTCAAAAGGATGCAATTTCTCTGAGTCTGCAAACCTGATTTATTGGTTAATTCCCACAGAGGATGTAGAAAGTGTCATATGTTATCCGTTCCATGAGTTTTTTGTCTAGACAGAGTATTAGAGTAGGGTTATAAGGGTACTCAGGAACATGTGCAATTTTTAAATGCAAGAGGACTCTATTATGAAGTACCTTCTCAGCTGCCAGTTGCTTTTCAATGAATAGTTTGTGGTTTTTTAATAAATCCAAATGCCTGCAGTTGCTTCCTACTGAACAGCTTTAGCCTGTGTTCAGCTACTCAGGTATCATTAATCAAGTAATTGCTTTTAGTGCTTGGGTTTTGCCCAGAACCAGAATCACTGTCTCCATCTGACAGGTAGCCTTTTGAGATTCCTCATCCAAAATCTTGGGGCAGAAAACGAATGAAGATGTACCCAGGTTTTCCTTCACAGGGAACTAGAAATCAGTGAGGTGGGTTTCAGATTGCCAACAGGTAGCCTAGAAGTCAGTTTAGGACATACCTCAAGAGAGAACAGGTCTTCTTACCATCATCATGTTGGGTGTGTTCTTGATCTTTTCAAAACCCTTCATGTGAACAGGAAGCTCTGCAGACTTTGCTCAAGGTGACAATCCTAATTTTCAGGGTTTGATGGGAAACACTTTGTTCTGCTGCTGTATGGCCTAAAAGACTCTTCTGTTCCTCAGTCACCTCCACGCTCATTTCTGGCTGAAAGTTATTCCCTAGGTTTCCTCTTTTCTTTCCCATACCACCCATCATCCCCTACGAGAGCTCTGACCGTTTGTCTTGAAGTGACCTGACCCCTGACTCCTGTGTCAGAGTGGCTGAGTGAAATGTTTGGTGAGAATAATGAGTCAGAGGAGAAAAATGTCAATCAAACCTGAAGGATGTATGCGGACTTCTGACATCAGGTCCACTCTTACTGACCTGATAAAGTGAAGGCTGAATGGGCCATTTCTCTGTAATGGTCCAGTGCATTTATTTCCATCAAATGTTCAGCTGCCATAGACCTCAGGTATGTTTGGATTAAACTTGTTAGACCAGTACTTTTTGCAAGGTATTACTAAGAATCACATTTAAACTATGCCATAAGGGACAAATTCCTCTGTCCAGCGTCTTGCCAGACTGAGGATTTTCCATTAGACTGAGGTCATACTGCTAACCTTCAGTGGTTTCAAGGGGAAACAAGCTCCTTTTAAACCGCAGCACTAATTAAATCTGCATGCCTACTTGACTGATTTGATATTTAATTAAAGCAGAAGTATTATGGTGGAGTAGTTGAGATAAAAGACAGTCAACATTTGCAAGATTGACATAATCTGATTTTTCTTTTTTCTGTTTCGGTTTTAAAAATGTTACTTACTATAGTGTGTAGGTATGCGTGGAGAAATCCTTAGGAAGTATGCACTAGCCTGGAATGTTCCTAGCAGGTATTTTCCAAGTTTTGAATAAAAGAGCACAAAAGACTTCCATCAGATGAAAGATGCAATGTACGTAAAAAAAAAAATATAATTTCACACCAAACTGTTCATGGTATTTTTGTGTGTATATCTGTGCAATGCTATTGCTAGCCATAAGCAGAATGAAGAAAAAACCAATTTCTTTGGTTAAGAAAATTTTAGACCTGTTTACAAAGAGCTTTGCAATTTTGTGTGATGAGAGGTATTTAACTATATAGTCGCTCTATGCAAGTATGCAACTGAATTATGTTTTGCTTCACTTCTTAAACTGGGCATGGTAAACAAGTAGCAATTTTTCCTCATTGGATTGAAAATTACCTGTAAAACAGAAATCATTGCTTTCGGACAGTGTACCAGTCTAGCTTGTTCAAAATTTCCCAGTTAATAATACACACGTGGCTCAGGTTCAACAGCTCTTAGACTACTGAGACAGAACAAATACTGTATTCATTTGCTTTGCTGGTAAGGGATCACTGGTCAGGTCTTTACAACACTTACTGAAAGTGCTTTTTTGGCATTCTTGGGCTCTTGACTTTCAATGCTTTTTCTTTTTAATTACCTTTTTAATTACTCCCCATCCACCCTGGGAACTCACTATTGGCTTTTCACTCAGGAGCTTTGCAATGAGGAATTCCTCTTGGCCACTACGTTTGCACCTTCCTCATAATAGCTACTCTGGTGATTATGATGTACAACTCCTCCTGACTTGATGAGAGTCCCTTTCTGTCTCTTACTGTATATGTGGTCCAAGGCAGCTTTAACCTTGTGCCCTCTTGTACAGCTTTGTATTGCTCAAGCCTTTGGCACTGTTATCACATGCTTTAATAAGCAGTTGCTAACACAGGGGATGGGATTAAGTGTCTGGGATCTGATTTTTGTTGCAATAAGGTTTTGAAACATTCTAGGCGTATTCCAGATGTAGTTGCTCTCACCAGTCTTTTGGAAGGTCTCGTTTATTGATGTTGTACCATATCTGAGGTGTTCTTCTTCGCCTTTTGCTTTTAGAGGACACCGGTCTTCACTCTAGTTAATTGGAAGAAATGTTAGCAGTGACATTTCTCTTCATGGCAGGATTGTCTGTGCTGTTGATCTTTGTGACAAATTTAGTGTGGAGAGATCTTTTGTCCTGTTGGAGCAACAGGAATTTTTGCAGAATTGCAGAACTTGTAAACTTGTTTTTTTTCCTTTATGTAGCGGTGTCTTGCGCTTGCGGTGGTTGCTAAGCAAAAGCCACACCTTTGAGAAGAACTTGCTTTCTGAGGGAGTCAGCCTATAAACTGTCTGCCTTGCATTATTGCAGATTGCTGTTTTTTGTTCTTGTAGTGAAGCCTTGAAAGATTATAAGAAAAAAATTACCCATTGAGTTAGGTAAGTGGCTTATAGAGACTGGAGAAGTAAGGAACAAGTGAAGTAAGTTCACAGGCTTCTCTTGTCCTGAAAAATCTACTAGCTGATTAGACATTTGCAAGATTTCTTGAGAGATGAAAAAAACTTAAATTTGATTAAACCCAGCAAGATTGAAGTTTTGGAGTTAGATTAGAAAAGGTGTTTGAAATACAGGTGAGTGACTTTGTTGTTGTTTTGGTTTAAACAGTAATGAATTATTTTAAGGGGCGAAAAAGCTAATATTTCCGTTATCATAAGGTACTAAGGAGAAGGGTTTAAATGAAAATAACCGTAATAGTTGATTGATTTACATGGGGCTGTGTGGTGTGGCCCTCTGAAATGTCCTCTGGTTTGCTAAGACATGTTACTGGTTCTGTTCAAGTACCAGTCGTGTTCTGGAAATTGCTGGGACCCCCATCCAGAGCTTTGGCATCTTGCATCTGGTGTCATGGATATTTTTTAGTAGATAGCAAGATTTTACATTGTACAGAATCCTTCATAAAAGGCATATCTCAAATCAATAAAACACGATGTGTACATTTGAAATGGACTACCCTAGCAAATGAGGAGACCCTGCTAAATGCTGGCATATACTTTGAAAGACTTTGACCTGTTTATTTAAGTTTGCCATGCACAGCAGGTACTCCTGGGCAACTATTTTTCTAGGCCAAGTCAAAATTTGGCTTTCCTGTTTGATTCTTCCTCGACTCTCAAGGGAACAAACGTTTGTTACTTTTTTCAAAACCCATTGTAGAACCGAACATCAGAAATCATTGGTCACCCTTGAAATACTAGGCACAATATTTGGACCACAGTCAAAGAAAATCCAGGTTTGAGCTTGATCTAGAGTAACTGTGGCACTGATAGAGTAGGCTTTGTCTCAGGGGATGGCATGCTAATGTACTGCATGAGATGCCAAGTGGCAATGGGCACGTTGAATATTCTTTGAAATTGTACAACTAACAAGCGTCTAGTGAATATGTATTAGGACAACACTCGTTTTAAACAATAAAATTTACAAGACTCCTCTATGCAACGTTACTGGTACTGTGCTACATTACTAAAAGCAAAAGAATGTTTTGGTGTATGGCACCATGGTAAAAGCACCATGCTTACAAGAATGGCTTGGTTTGAAAAATTCTCATTTTCAATTAAGCTTGAAAGGACAAAGTGCAGAATTAACTAACATGCAATTAATTTCAGTAGTAATTATGTAAAAAATTCCAGGCATATAGAAGATGAGAAGCATGGCATAATTAGTTGTGGAGTTTTTTTACTGCTGTAATTACAGTGATGAATATGCATGAGGCTGTTTTGGGAAGGGAAGCACAGCAAGCAATTGTATTTAATTAAACTTTCAGCTGGCTTAGTTATGGAGGCTCTTCTTTGTTTTAATCCCTTCAAAACTGCTGTGAATTTCCCAAGGTAATGTAGTTATACCCCAGAGTGTGAATATTACTTTTTAGGAACTATTTTTCCTATTTAGAGGTCTCCCAGGTCATCTGTCTTTCACGAGTCATAGATAACCATTATGTTACAATTTTCCAGCTCTTGAAACTTATGTAAAAAGCCTGATGAAAGCAAATTGCACCTTTTATTATTGGTATATTTTAAAATGTTCAAAGAGAAAGGTGTAGAGTTGCACAGGTGAGCGTGAGGTGGAGGATCCATCCTGATCTTTAATAGCCCAAGGCAAGACTGACTGCTGTACACAGTAATGTTAAGATCAGAGTCAGGCCCTTAGCTTCCAGAGGGTTTTTTTTTTGTGGAGTCCTTATCTACAGAAGCAGAGATCAGCTGAAAAATTAAAGAAAAATGGTTTGTAAAAGCAGCAAGGAGTTATGAGGAGTGAGTGTCTGTCGTTTGTTTTGGGCTTTTATTAAAAATTTTTAATTTTCTAGATATTAGGTACGTTGCAGTTAGCCTAGAATCCAGTGTGATTTTGTTCTTTTTTATAATTTTCTTTTATAATTTGTGTTTAGTCAAGTTTTGAAGCTGGCATGTAGGCATATTAAATCAGTCTCAGTCTTGAATGTATGGACACTGTAAATTGCTTGTTAAAATACCAGAGTGCTGGGGAGGACAGTACCAAGTTCTTCAAAGATAATTAAGTGCACCTTAAGAGTAAAGCAGTAAAGCTACCTCCTTTACAATAGCAAAGAAAAAGTAAATAATCCATTAAAGTGTGTGTATGGAGAGCAGGGTATGGCAGATGGAAGCAAAGAACTCCCGCTTCTGATCCTGACTGACAGTTTTTAGCTCTGCAACTTCAGGTGAATCATTTTATTAATTTAAGCCTTGCTTTTTAGGTAGGTAGTATGTTTACCTACCCTGTTAGATTATGGTAACATTTTATGATTTGACTGTAAATACTTGAAAGAAGAGTACTATAAAAGATATAGTATAGTTCATTATTTGCATCTGTACTATAAAGGAATAGTAGTAAATGTTTTTGTTTCTTTTTGTTCTCTGGGTTTGAGATTAGGTAAACACTTAACCTTTTTTGTTTTAAGAATGATTTTTAAAATCGCTGCAGATGGTCTATATGTGTGTATGGAAACATGCTTCAGCTATTACAAAAGATGCTCTGTGGAAGCTTTTCCCACGTGATGTGGTTGTTCCCCAGCACATACTCTATTCATTCACCCAGCTTTTTTTTAAATATAGTCATGAAAAATCAAACAGCATTTCACCTATTTTCTCTTCTTTCTGTGAAGTGTATCATTAGATTTGTTCTTCATCTATTCCCTTTTACCCTTCTCACCTTTAGTTCTGGTCTGCCCAGCAATCTGAAAATGAGTCACTGGGCTTAATGTTTATAACTCATGGCTATTATTAATACTTCCATCATGTCTCCTCTTAAACATCTTTTCTCAAGACTAAATAAATCCTACTTTTTTCTCTCATGATATTTAAGCCCTGTTTCCCCATTCATCATCTTTGTTTCTCATGCTGTATTCTCACCAACCTAATTCTGTCTGTCTTCCTATTTTGGCCAGCTTATTTGATGCCAGTGTTCAAATGCGGTTTCGTAGAATCATGCAACAATATGTTTAACATCATTCACTTGTGATAATCCAGTTTTCTATTAACCTTCTTTACTGCTGCTATGCATTAGACCAAGATGCTGTCAATAAAGGTTCATTTTCATGTGACACATTAGCTAATTCAGTGCCTTTTAAACTATGCTTAGCTGTACTAATCATTATTATTTGCCTCCAGTCTTTCCATACAGAATGTGAACTGTAAGTATGCTACCAAAACCCTTTTCATTTGTCCTTACACCCAGTAATTATCTTGACATAGCGATTAATGATTATGATTCTTGCCTCTTAATACAAAGTTAAAATACGTTTTTATTTCTTGCATTTTACGCATGCTTTTTATATCAAATTTTGCACAATTCAGTATGACTAGTTCAGTTAGCCAGGGTCAAAGGGAAAATAAATGTTTCCACAATCTCTGGAAAGAAAAAGCAAGACTACATCTTCAGCGAGAATAGAAGCTGGCACTCTCACATTCATTAGGCTGCATTTGTCAGTGCTGAATAAACAACCTTTCATCAAGTGCAGCAATTTTTTTTCACTCTGTAATTAAAGATTTCTTTTTGCTTAATTTATTTATATGAAAATTTGCTGAAGTGAGACCAAAATTTTTACAATGCATATTTCAAAAAGAGGAATTAAGGTTCTGGATAAAGTCCCAAGTACTATAATATCTTGATTTACTGTCTGAAATGTGCTGAGTCCATCCACAAAGGAAAGCTATTCAGGTTTCCTCTACACAATAAAGGAGGAGGTGAGCTCCTTCTTCCTTTATGAATGCATGGTTAGCTTCTAAGACTTGTAGAATTTATAGATTTGTCAATGAAGTATGAACTTCTACTGAACGTGGCAGTAGGATGGAATCATGCAACAAGTGAGATAAAATTCTTGAAAAGTAGAGATCCATCCTAATTGTTAGAGGGTGTTTTCAGTCTTTTTTTCTGTTTATCTGAAGACAGGCTTGGTGAAACTAATGCAGGTTTCTCAACTCACTTGGAGAAATAACCCAAATTTAGAGTTGATGGGGTGTTTTGGATTATTTGATTGGCAGGGATAGAGTGTTTGGTTTGGGTTTTTTTTTCGGCCAGCATATACATGCAGGACTATCAGAGGTGTCAGGGTACCTCCAGAGTCATCCAGACCATTGTTAGCCAGAGACAATCTATTCCAGTGCTTCGTTATCTTTGCCACTTAACATTGCAAGCTGCATCTGACACCAGAGCTACGTATGTGGCTTAGGAAGCTGGTAATAAGCTGTTGTGTCGCTTTGCCTTTGGGGGTTCAGATTCAACCTGGCTTGTAGTTAGTTAAAATTTGTAGGATTGTGGTATTCTGCAGAAAAAACTTTGGGAAACTCTCCTGAGGACATAGAAGGATGGTAGTCTGTACAATGAAATAATCAGAGTGGCCAGCATAGCTGGAAAGCTATAGGCATGGAGGCACGTGGTGCTATTACTGTTCACTTACAGACAAAGGTAGCGGCTCTAATCAATGAGATGTATGAAATAAAGCTGGGATCTCTTGTTAGTCATTTGGGACACTTCCCTGCAGCTTTTGAAAGCACTGAGTTTACATTAGTTGGAACAGGCATTGTTTTGATCCTCTTTCAATTCAAACTTCTGTATTTAAAAAAATTATAAGATTCCTTGCACTGTTTTCTTCAGCTGAAACAACCCTGATTCTTACAACCTTTCTTGGTAGTGTCTTATGGACATACGATAAGTGCTGTTCTCCACCAAGCTTTGATTTACCTTTGCTTTTTTTTAAGTGTGATGTCCTGAGCTGGATAAATACTCGCACCAGCCAGACACCTTGCTAGGGTTGGGCACTGTTGGGACTGCATTTTTCACTGCTAGTTCACATGCTGTTCTCTGCTGACACCTGACTCCATGTGATCCTGACTATCTCTGCTGATCTCTGATAATTTTTAATTTTGTCTAGCAGGCTGCAGGGTGCTTGTGTCGCCTAACAGCAAGCTGAATAAGCATATTCTCTCTAGTTTGTCATTCAGGTAGTTATTGATTAGTATCAGATTTAGTGCAGAGCCCTTTGGGCCCTGCTGAAAAGCTTCTCATTTTCTAATGAACCATGGGCAGCCACAGCCTTTGGATGGTTCCCTCCCACTCCCTGTTTTTAGTGTCACATTTTCTGATTGAGATTTTAGCAGAGAATGCAGCACTGCTTATTTTCTTCCTGATGTTAATGCCTTCCAGATGCTCGTTGGTGTCCCATTTGTGTACACTAGCTTTAAAATACAGCTTTTCTCCTTTATTCCTCCTTGCTTCACTTGCTTCTCCCCCTACCCCCCCCCTCCTTTGCTTGCTTCTCTTTTTTCCATTTGTTTTCTTCTCCCTCTCTTTCTCTGACATTAGACAGTCCATGTCTGGTGATCAGGAAGGCCAAACAGGGCTATGCAATAGCTAGTTTCAAAACCAATCGTTGTCACCTTTGCTGTTGTGTTTTATGCTTTATTTCTTTTATCATATTGAAGGAAAGATTTAGAGTTTCGTTTGCCACCAAGTATAATGTTTGTTAAGACCTTCCCAAAGGTGTAACCTGAACATAGTGAAGCTACTGAGGCCAAGTACTTTCTTGCTGTTTACACTGAGTTTGCAGAGCTTGTAGCTGCAAGGAAACATTAGTCTGAATGTCAAACAATTGTAATGCAAAGTCAGGATAACTTTTAGAAGCAAAGCGTTGCATGAAGTAACTCCATGCAGGTGCGTTCTCTGGTGGAACCAAGCATTGAACTCCATCTTGGTTTGAACTGCGCATCTACCCAAATTCACTCTGTCATTGTGGTCTTGCTTTCCTCTCCAGTCTCCTTTTGCTTCCCAGAGGCAGCCAGGGCTGTCTGCAGGGTGCTTGCTGAAATGGATTTGCTGCCTGCTTCCTCTGTTGCATCCTAGAAGCAGTCAGTGCAGAGGCATAGGGTGGGTATGAATGGATGATGTGAAATGTGACCCTAGGAAAAGTATTAGGTGATTTAGCAGATCTTATCTGTTTTTTGTTTTGATTCTTTTTTTACTCAAGATCACAGCCTGCCAATGGCTTCTAAATTATTAGGACACTATCTTGAATGAGTGAAGTTATGGCACTGTGTATCTGACCGCATATCTTCCTCTTCATGATTCTTGAAAAAAAATAGGATTGATGATAGTAATATGTAAGACAGGGCATGGACTTTGTACTAACACTTTAAAAAAGCAGAGCTATTAAAATACAGTCCTTGAATGATTAGATTAAATTTAAAAGCTGATTAAAAACATACTTTACAGTATATCTAAATCACACTTAAACAGTGTTTCTTGCCAAGTATAGCTGACTCTGCAGGCTCCATAAACCCTGCACCGCATCTCTTCAAGCCTTATTATCCTTCTTATGCACCAGCTGTCCGTACCACTAATGCGGCATCTCGGAAAAAGTTAATGTGCATGTTCTAGCTGAATAGTATGTGTCTTTTCTTACCAACGTCCAAAACAAACAGTGCAAAAAATGCAATTCATCTGTCTGTCCTGTACAGCATCCCACATTCAGCTTTTCCCAGACATTCTGTTGAAATAACATGCATTTTTACAGGCACGTAGATCACTCAAGATTTAGTTTCAGGATTGATAGATGATAAAACCACAAACATTTCATCCACTGATTTTCATTTTAGTTAGTTTATTTTTTGTTTTGAGTTGTTTTTTTCCTCCTAGATATTCAGATGATTCCAAGGAACGTTAGTGAAGCGTGTCACAGAGACTTGGGTTCTAAACCCTCAGAATCAGGCTGTAATAGGAAAGGCAAAGCCACCCATGGCCTTTGACAAATCTATTTTCCTTACATTTTTACTAGGAACTGCCTGAGACCTTTCAAAATGAATCAAGATAGAGCATGGTTCTGTGCTGGTAGGGAGCAGGTAGCTGATACAGGCTTTTACCTAGCTCAGAGCTCTGTTATTCCAATTAACCCTTGCAGAAGACAGGGTGGTGGGCTTGCATGTAAATTTGCCAGCGTTGTCAGGGGTACTTGGTAGAACATACACTTATTATGTCATTAGTTAAAACAGTGAAGATAAAGCTGATGGAGACTGTGAGTCTGCTTGGGTCTTGCTGGTTGAAAGTCACAGTTCTGTTAACTTCTCCATTCATTCTTTTGTTTTAACTTTCATGACTATACAATACTACTCCTTAATTGCACACAATTGATTACGTGGCAACCAGAGACACAAAAATCTGGGGAATACTGTTTGTGACTTGAACAAGGTGGGACTGGACTATCTCTTGGGAGATTAGAGGGAAAAGGAGCAGGCTGTGGTACAAGATCAGTGGCTGTTATGTCCAACTTAGGCATAGTGCTCGCACTGGGGATGGAGCCTGGGATGCTGCTATTTGTCACAGGTCTTGGCAAGAGCACCAAGAGCATGCTATGAAGAAAAGACAGTTTTTCTTTCTCTGAAGCACATTACTGCTTTATTTTATAAGCTTGGCTCACCAAAGAGCCTTTTAGTGATGCTGATATTTGAATTTTTTGTCATGCAGAACAGGTTTCATTTAGTGATTGGGAGGAGGATGATAGTAATGGAAGCCCCTAGAGCTTTCAGTGCACCAGACTTTTGGTGGGTGGCATCTTCCTGTCCTAAAATGTTACAAGAAGTGTATAGTAACTAACTTCTTAGCAGTCTCCTTGATGGTGACCCTCACTTTTTGGAGGAGAAAGAGGAACCAAACGGAAGTAACTGAGCCCCTCTATTTAGAGAAGAGGTCCTTATTAGGAGAAAGTTCATCTTTTTTATGTTCTGGCCCTGGTTTTAGGTGTAGTTTCTGTACTGGCTGTGAATTAAGCAAATTATACCGCTAGCCTTTTGGACTATCACGTGTTCAGAAAGTGCTGCTTAGATCAATGTCAGAGTGATCCTGAATTGCATTTGAGTAACACTTTAATTTCCTCCTTGGCTTCCATCCACATGCCAAGCCTGGACCTTTTGTTTCCATGCTTGATGGCAGGTTTTGGCTTTGCAGGTTTTTACATTGCTGCCAAGTTAATTTTAGAAGTTTAGTTGCCATGGCTACTGCTAAGTATTTCTTAGTTCTACTTATTTGCTCAGTTTGCTGCTTTTCTTTTTTTCTTTTTTTTTTTTGTGTGTGAAGTGCATGGAGTAATTATCCTACCCTGCAGAAGATAAAAAGGAGGGCATGTGAGAGGTGAGGCTCTTGATCTTCACTCTGATGACTCAGCTGCTCTTTCAGCAGCTGCAAAGACTTGAAAGCACTGCTCTGGTAACCATGGTCAGGATGAGGGGTTTAAGTATGGGGAGGAAGGCATGGGTAATGCACTCATTCCGATGCACTGAATGAGATGTGGTGAGCCTGCTGCTAATTCTGCTGACTAATGCTGTCTTGAGGTTTATCTGTGTCTTGCTGGCTGGTTGTATAGACTTATAACTATATATAGTTCCAAGTCTTATGCTTAGGCTTAAATTCTTTGGAACAATGGCCATCGTCTTGCTCAGAGCCGGTACAGTACATTATACAGAGAAATCCTACTTCATTACTAGAGCTCCAAGGCGTTACACTAATATCAGTAATGATTAAAAAAATTATATGCATGGATGTAACAATTTCCCCATATTGAGATGTCCTACTGTTTATGCAGGCAAGGTTGTGAATGTCGTTTCAGTCATCTGAAAGAATAGGCAAAGACAGAGCACCCAGGGGTATTTAGACTGCTGATTAATATTTGAAACGCTTAACGCTTTTGAGGAAAATTTAGTTCTTGTCAGTACTGAAGAGCTTGGGAGAATGTCCTGAGAGCCCAAGAACATTATCATGTAGTTTTCAGGTGGGGTTAGCAGAGCAGGGAACCAGGCAGAGGTGGAGAAAATTACCTGATGGCCAATTTAAAAAGCCGTGAATAGAGCCACCCTCTGCTCCAGCTTCTTTAGGTCCAGGGCTGTACTGGTTGCTGTGGTTCTGGTCCGTAAGTATGAGGGACACTTGTGATTAGCACAGACGTACCTGGAAGGAGCTTGGGGTTTCATCCTGCTGCTTTCCTAGAAATCTAATCCATTTACCAAGGACCTGGTAAGCAAAGATGTAATCATATTGTATTACTTTGGCCAACTCCCATAGTTAAGATCTGTTTAATGTGTAACACCTGTATTAACAAATCTCTCTTCTGTGCCTGAAATGGGGAAATCAAAAGCAGGGCAGAAACACAATTTTAATGCAGCTGAAAAAAAATTCTTGCCTTGGCTGCCTAAGAGAAATATGAAGCAGCATGGGAGGGGAACAAATGATAACTGAGCATGGAACTCCATGAAGTCAAGGTGCTGTGCTGTCTGGGCTAGATCTTGTTTGTAGCTTGGAGAAGGGCAGTAGGGAAAAAAGGTAACTGGATTAGAAAGCACATCAGTAGAATAGAGAATACTCTGAAAGTCCAGGGTACAAAATCTACATGACTTGTTTTAGTGGGACATAAAATCATGAAAGATAAGAAATTTAAGAGCCTTTGGAGGCTTAGGTGGATACCCTAGGAACTCCTAGCACAAAAAGTCAATAATGTGCAGAGGTGCTGCCCATCTGTCTTTGATTTTTGTTGTCTTTAACCTTCCAAGCTGCAGCTCTGCTCTTTAATGAGTTGGAATTTAAATGTGTTGTTACAGTAGCATCTTTGTTGGAGATGGACCGTGACTCGTGCTCATTAAGGCTACAGATGTCTGCTCAGATTATGTATTTCAAAAGCTTTTTCTCTGATGAACTGTGAAAAGTCAGGCTTGAGCATAGGATTGTGAAAGATAAAATAATAGCCTTTCATCCCTGTGTCTGGCAGACTTAATGCAGTTACTCTCAGATCTTTTTAAAAATTTGAAGACAGCAAATTTGTTCAGTGAATAAGATAGCCCTCTGAGCACAACCCCATTATGTTTCCTTTATCAGTGTTTTCCTAAATTACTCACAAAGCTTTTTACACTCCAAAAACCTCTAATCTGTGAATTCAGCATTTCCCAGATACTAAAGTTTATATAGGCATAAATAGCATTGGTAAACTGTTTATGTGGTGTGATTAGAAAACATAGATCTTCTTAATGGGGAAAAAAACCCATGAAAGAATAAATACTCCATTAATTTAAGCTAAATTAGCTTGCCCACTCACCTTTTTTGAGAATTTGCATTTAATAGCAGAGCAGACAGAACTTTTTAAAGCTGCCTAATGTAATACTTGCTTCTTCTGGGAGAAGATGACTGAATTATCAAGAAATTCAGTTCAATGACTTGTGTGTAAAGGTTTGCTGAAAGTTACTAGAGCAGAACTAAAGAGTCGTGGGTTTTGCTTTCTAAAGTAGCCATGCATGTCCACCTGATATTTTTCAGGTGGTTTTAGATCTCACCTTCTCCCTATTATAGTATGCACAAGATCGGTAAAGGTTCATTGGGCAGTCTCAGCTAGGTGTCCATCATTCCCTTCCACACTTCTTTGTACTCACCTGGCTCTACAAAAAACCAGAATGTTACCAAGGAGTTACCAAGAAGTTATTTATTTCATCATGATTATATATAGAGAGAGTAAGACAAAGAAAAAACTTGATGTAAAAGTCTCTTGTATGCAAAACTGTCTCATACTTGGTGCTATTTTGTTTTAGCTGTGATATAGAGCAGTTTTCTTGCTAGAGCATTCTTTTGGAAGACCATTAAGGGCAGTTCATTTATTTTCCTTGAATGGGATGTGTGATGTGTGCCCTCTTTAGGGTTACAAGCCAAGCAGTGCTGATAGGCTCAGGTAATGTTACTTTCATCTTTTGCAGGTTTGGGTGTACTGACTTTGCTAGAAAAGGAAGGTTAGATTCATGCTGGTCTTTCTTGGTTTAAACTACACCACAGCAGAAGCAAAATACCACTGGACTTGTGAGCATGTTTTGCTAAGGGACCTTAACATTGTTCTTGTCTTGGCCCAGAAGACCCATCCGTAAGGCAAGAATAAGGTTGTTGTGGTGGTGAAAGAAGACTTTGTTTGGATGATAGCTGAATCTTCTTAGGCAGAACTCTCTCAGAGATATGGTGTACTCTCTCTGCTCCTGTAAAGGTATAAAGACTATGCCTGTTGAGGGAGCTGGATTCTTTTTCTGGGTAGAGAGTGTGTGTCTGTGCAAAGTACTCAGCACTGTCCAGGGCACATGAAAGGGCACCTGAGAGATAAACCAGATCTTTCCTCTTCACAGGATATATCCGTCCTCCTCAGTGCAACTCAGCGTTAGACATACAGGCTAGAATTCAGTGGCCAAACCACTGTTGCTGAGTTGGCCAGTTCAAAGGCTGCACCAGACAGCACTATTCAAAACAGCACCTTCACAGCTGTACTTCTGGTTCAGATGTACACAGACCTGTGGTCCCTCGTGTAGGCATGCCCTTAGAGTGCTCTTGTTCTCAGAGATACAGTGAACTAAATGGGAATACAAGCAACAGATTTAAAAACCTGAAAAAGAACAGCTCTACTGGTCAACAAATGATTCATTAGCCACAGTAACCCCAAAGCTTCAAAACTGCATGTTAACTGCAAATTTACCCAGAATCTCTGCAAGATAGGTGGGTGGTTGTTGTATGAAAAGGATCATAAACCCATATAAAATAGGTGTTTTGTTTCAGACTGTCCTAAAGCTGGTCATCAGATCCCATCTGACTTTTGGCAAAATATTTTATCTTCAACAATATGGTTAACCGTTTGGACTTACGGAGGCTTTTCGTGCGGGACCTGGAAGATGCTATCCTAAACAGTTGGGTAACCTTAAAAGTTTTGAAAAAAAGTTGGTGTATAATTCAAGTCTGTCATTTTTCTTCTCTTTTAATAAGATAGAGATTATAAAGAGAAGGGACTAAGCTGCTGCAGAATGATCCCATGGTAACTGATGAGGTCTCATCAGGCCTGCAAAGGCATCCTGTTCTCAGTCTCATGCTAATGAACCAGTGTGCCAAATTGAATGAAAGTCTTGTGGCATTTTACTGGGATGTCATGAATATATTTACCTTCCTTGCACTGAAGAATTGCAGGTAGTCATATTCGTCCATGGATCTTTCCTTGCAAATACACTTCTTGTTGTTTGCATAAAAATGGTCTGCTTGTCACTATGCTCCCTACTCTAGGCCTTGTCCGTTATATGTGACCAGAATTCATTTTTCAACTGGTGAATTTAGGGAGTGTATTAAAGAAGTTACAGCAATATGTGATGAGCTGTAATTAAAATTACTGACACATTTAAATTCCTTTCTTCCCTTCTGCATTGATTTACATTCTTCATGTAGACTTTGTTCACTTTGCTGAGTGAGCCAGAGACCTTAGTGTTGACTGGTAACTGATTTCTGCTTTCTCTCCAGCACAGTTGCATGGGGAAATAAATTTAGTAAGGATCCTTGCTGAGGTATGACACTAGGTATCAAGAAAACTGTGTGGCTTGCAGCTGGCCTGCAAAGCTCTGGTCTGTGGTTGTAGGGGCATCATCAGTAAAACAGATCTATTTAAGAGTGGTAGTTTTGGTACTCGGTAGCAGGACCAATAATCATGTTCTCTTAGTTCTGGTACAGCCTTTCTTTCCCATCTCATCCCTTCTTACTAAAATATCTATGATTTAAAATGGAGACATTTAAAGGATTAGCCATTTTATGCTGTATTATCTTACCTAGCCAATGCCCAAGTTATTTTTAGTGATGCTGGAAAATATGGATTCATGTTTAACCGTGGAAGTGAATTACCAAAATCAAATATTCAGAGAAATACCCAAAGCATCTTGATGCAGAACAGTGGGTGCTTAAGGAAAGCTCTTCTCTTATGCCAGACACAGTCGGTATTGTTGCTAGGGAAATGTCTTAAGTGGCTCAGTTGCAATTCTGAGTGCCCAAAAAGCAGGTTTAGGTGATAGGTGAAAGAAAGGAAAATCTTATGTTAAGATGTATTGTCTAGCCTTTTGCAGTGGGAAATTAAAAATTTGAATGTGTAGTACTCTTGTAATTGTGTGGATTTTGGAGGTCAAGGGGTTGGGTTTGTTTTATCTGTTTTTTACTTAGCCTCTTTTTTTTCTTGAGGTAGATCAATGTCTTGTATCAGAATAGAATTTTTCTTTTTGAAGCTATAAGGACTTACAGCCTGCACAGAAATAGAAATTCTCCCCCAAAAAAGAAAACAGTACTCAACAGCTGTATGACCTTGTGACCATGGGGCTGGAATGGAATTAGGGGAACACGGTTCTGTGGTGCTGGCACTGGCCTCAGATGCAGCAGAGCTGTATCAGTGTGTTTATGCTATTTTGCCTCTCTGAGCTTCTTTCCTCCTTTGCATTTTGTTGCCTTTTATTGTATTTTCTTATAAGATTTGTGTGCAGTTCAAAGTCCATTCAGATGTTGTCCAAAGTTGTCATTCCATCACCTCTCTGCTTCTCTGGGCCCAGAGCCTGGGTGGGAATTCTTCTCCTGTATCATGACTGATCATTACAAATCCAACTGTAACTTCTCTTATGATTCTCAGTAACTTTGCCAGTTCTTCAGCGCCTCCTGCAAATAAAGCATACACTGTATGCCGTCTGAAGTACGTCTTCTGATCCAGTCTTCTCATCTCTTCCCATCATCCCTGTAATACTGTTGTTCAGGGTTGTGCTTCTGTTCCTGCTCCCTGCCACTCTGATACCATTTCCAGCCATTCCCTTCATCATTTCCATCTCAAATTGAAGTTCACTTGTGCGATCTTTCATGGCCTTAGCCCAGTTCATATTTTTTCTTTTCCTCATCTTGTTCTATCTTAACTTGATTTTTTTGTTTGGTTTGGGGGTTTTGTTTTCTTTTTACCATTCACTACTTTCACTGCACTCTGTGCTTTTATTAGACTTTCACATCTCTTACTGGTATCACATCTACCAGGCTTATAACACTGTTTTTGCTGTTCCAGTGTCCATTCTTCTTTTGAATTTTTTCCAGAAGGAGGTCTTCTGATCACAAACATCCAAATAACACCCTTTTACTAAGCAGCTATCTATATTTTCTCCCATACTTATTTTGGACTGTTAGATCTGTGGAGCACAGGATTAGTTGCTGCCTTTTTTGATAAAGTATGTAAACTTCGACTGCACTGCAAGGTATCATTAAAAGTAAAGATCAGGCCTTTTATATCTCTGATTCTAGTGTGCTTTGCCAGGTACAGCTGGAGTACTGTGCTTATGCCTTGGAACTGGGTGTCTCACCTTTGGAAACAAAAAGTTATGACTGATTGGTAGGGATGGGGCAGATACACACATGATAGTGCATATGCTTCCTACTAAGGTGTGTATTTTCATCTTTCTCAGCTTGTCTCTCCTTCGCAGTTTATCTGCAGGTGAGGATGGACCTTGATAGTCAACCAATCTCTGATTTGCATGCATATGCTTTTAATAAGCTAATTTTCCACAATCCAAAGAAGAAAGGAAAACTTGCTTTTGTCACCCAGTACATTAATGGAAAACACAGCACGGGTTAAAAGCAGGTTTTTATTGAAACATGTTTCAGGCTTCCTTTTCCTTTTGTCTTGCAGAGGCAGGCAGCGGCCAAGATTATGTGACCTCAGAAAATCAGCTGCTTTACTACCCTAGTATTACCTATGCGATCATTGGTAGCTCTGTCATTTTCGTACTTGTGGTGGCCTTTCTTGCTCTAGTCCTGCATCACCAACGGAAACGCAACAATCTCATGACCCTGCCAGTGCATCGACTGCAGCACCCTGTTCTGCTGTCCCGGCTGGTGGTCCTCGATCACCCACACCACTGCAGCGTCACCTACAATGTCAACAATGGGATCCAGTACATGTCCAACCAGGGCTACCACAGGCCAGTGGACCTGGACTCTCCACCATCCTATTCAGAAGCTGTGCTCGACCAAAGGTATGTACAAGAGCTAATTCTGTGTTCGCCAGTGTTTCACGCTACTGGTTGCTGTTCTGTTAATCTGTACTTCTGCTCCCCATTTATGCTTATTACTGCTTTTAACAAGTACAGCATTGCAATTCTGTCACATGCCCAGGGCCAAATTTGGCCAAATTTGAGCTGCTCCTGCATATGAAAAATTCATGGTACTGAAGTCCCCTTACTGCTACTGATCTTAAAAGGATTTAAGGCAAACTAAGTCACGCTCTCTTAGTATGTGTCATTGGTAGCAGAGACTTTGAGGATGGCAGAGAATGCAAAGAAATGTATCACTTGTCTAGTAGTGCCAGCCTGGAATCAAAACATGAAAACTGAAGTTGGAGTTTTGCCAAAAAAACCCAGCTAGGTTGTAGGTCATACTATTTTTTAAAAAATTACCATGGTCTTATATGATACGTATATAAAGGTGAGAGGTCTGTTCTTGCATAAAGAAATTGTATAGTCCCTCTGCTCTCTGCTACATTCCCTTTACCAATAGAAGAAAAGAACAGGACTCTGAAATGGAAAGTGCTGTTCTCATTTTAAATATCTGAAGGTGCTTTGAAATTTTGTGGGTGGGTGTGGCTTGGGTTATGATGTTTTTGTAGTTATGGCACTGGTTTTATTTGTAGGTAATTAACCTTTGTTTTAAGCTCTCTCTGTACAGTCTTTCCTAACAAAACTCCTAGACTGACATGCTTTGTACACAAAAAGGGGCATGGTATGAATTTTAATTATCCAGATTGTTCACTGTCACCTTGTTAGTATGTTTTAGTAGGAACTCTGGGATCTAAGAATGATAAACATTCCTATTCTCTGCTGCATTGGCAGCAGCTCCCTTGTCTTAATGTTGACATGCATAATAGCGGTATCTTTTCATTAGTAAGGACAACTAAATGAGCAACTGTCCAGAGTGTAATCAGTTCTCACCTGGACTGATACAAACCATCAGCAATTTCAGAGCTAATTGCTCCCAAGACTTGTTATCAATCTTGTTTACTATCACAACCAAAAAGACCCAGGTTTCCTGAATCCCATATTCATCTTGTCTATGCCTGCTTAGCAGTTGCTCTGCATATGGTATCGTGACAACAAAAGTGATTTGTCATGTGGAGAATTCAGTTCGTTATTTATGTGTGGACTGTAAGCCATTAATTTCTGTCACTTAATGGAGGTTTCCCCAGATCTTTCTTGTGTTCACATCATTGTCTATAGGTGTAAATCCACTACTTACCTTACTTCTTTTAAAGTGCTTTCTCAGGTTGGGTAAATGTTATACAGGAAAAATTCTTACCTCTTGCAGCTGTCTTTGAGGATAAGCTGCGATTTGTTGGAAGCACATAGCCTTGAATATTGGAATGTAGAGTGTTAAGTATGATATAATTAGCTATGTTGCACCTTGACCAGGAACCTTAGTGCCCAGTGGTGGTGTGGGTGTTTCGGAACAACCTGAATAACGTAGGCAGGTCTGTATAAGATGTCCTGATAGGTGTCATCATGGAAAAGCTAAGAAATACTGTTTGGTTTTTTTCATAATGGAAAAACTGTGTAGTTTCTTACCTACTACTGCTTTCAGTAACTTCTTACTATGTTGCATGTCTTACAGCAGACCGCCTTGGTTTGACCTTCCTCCACCGCCTTACTGTTCTGAATCAGAATCCCCTAGCCAGCCAGATCTTCCTCCTTACCGATCTCGGACGGGAAGCTTGGTGAGCACAGACACTCCCGTGGCAGGAAGCCCTCTGGGCACAGCCACCAGTTGGACAAGAGACATCCATGACAGCATGGATGGCCACAGAACTGTTCTCGAGAGGACAGCAGATCAAAGTGATTCTCTCATCAACCACACTGCTGAAAGAGAAGTGTAACTGCTCCAGTGTTTGAGATGGGCAGGAAGGCATTTACTGTTTCAACTCTGTATGGGTTAATTGGCTGTGGCTAATAGGTTTCAGAGGGACACGTGCCTGAATGATTACTTGATTTGAATCCACACTGAGTTAATACTTGGATTCAGCATTTTGGGCTCATCAAAGACAGAGCCGTGAGAGCTAAACCTAGAGTCATATCAGCTCTCCACAATATTTCTGCAAGCAAGTTCTGGTTCAGACCAGTAAAAAACCCGTAAGTGCTGTGTCAAAGAACTGATGTGATGTCTTTCTTGAACTATTTTATGTACATGAATGTATATATGTGCATGTATAAAATATACAGGTATTGCACACAAAAGCTATGCCAGAAGGACTCTTTTGTTCAGACTGCCTCCCGTCCTGGTGACATGTGAGCTGTTTTGTCTTACTGCTTGGTGCCAGCTGGTGGTCACTGAGCACGTGAGAGGCAGTCTCTCTGCTTGGAGGTCTGGTGCCCAATGGCAGTGATCAAATTGCAGAAGATGTCCTACTTGACCCTTCTTTTCATAGCCTGGAACATTCTCACTGTGAATGTAATTTTCAAAGTTTAAGCTTGTGAGGATGCAACAACTCTGAGCAAATCAGGGTTTTTTCCCCAGATGCTAATATCCAGGCCAAATTTTTACAGGCTTTCTCAGGAACAGTGCAAAGGTTGGCTTATCTGTCCGACTTCAAGGCTGAGTACAGAGGCACTGAAGCTTCTCAACAAACCAGCACAAGATTTCTTTTCAAGTGTGGCAAAATAACATTACTTTTAAAAAAAAAGGCACACCAAACAGCAGCAGCAGCAGCAACAAAACCCCAACCAGAAAAAAACCCTATACTGTTTCAACTAAATCTTAAGCACCAAAATCAGCCTGAGGCAAACACCCATCACAGAAAGCTTTAGTGAGGATGACTAGTTTGTTATATTTGTAAAATAACTGAACGCAGGTCATGTAGCGAAAGGTGTTGGGCTTGTTGGCTCTGTCTGCAGTGTGTATATGTACATGCATGGATACACGTTTAATACTGTGTGTATGTATGTGTATTGCATAGGTTTAGTTTTGCAGCACCAGTAGAACTCTAAAATGTCAGTGTTCCACTCATTCTATTCTCATTGGGGTTTACGGAGTTTGCCTTTATTTGTGTTCATTTGGTTGAAATTGTAGCTTCTGCAGAAAAACAGAATTATTTGTGTTCACTTTGTCTTAACCCTTGAAATGGTCTCCTGTGAAGTGTGTTTCAGTGCAGTGTTGAATCATCCCTGGGAAACTGTCTTGGAGGTAAAGATATTCAGAGTGGCAAGAGGGAAGGTAAGCTGTGAATTGAAATGCCACTACAGTGCTGTGCTTGTGCTCAGTGTACAGCAAACAATGCAGTGTCTTCCTTTTGTCCAGAGGGAAATCTGCCTTGAAAAATTATTTATATTTGTCTATCAGACACATTTCCCATGCCTCCTTTCATGTAATGAAGTGTCATTAAACAGACTTCGCTGTTTAATGGAAATGAAGGAAGCCAATGGCCCACATCATCTGCTTTTTTCTTCCCTACTTTTCTAAGGAAACTTCTTTCACCTAAAGGTTATGCTCAGAACCCAAGAATTTTTGAGCTTGAGTGTAGGTAGGGGAACGACTTGGGTTCAGTCTCAGTTTCCACACGTACAAATTTTTTTGTGGTGTTGCTTTTTTTTTTTTTTCTCCTTTTAAATACCATAGCAGTAGCTGGAAACGAAGAGGCAGGGGCCAGGTGGATATATACAAGCACAGGTCATTCCAGAACTGAGATGATACAGTGAAGAGTTCTGGAGAATTTTAACGCTGACTTTGGAAGCAGATGAATGGCAGCCTTTCATAGAGACTTAGGCAGCCTGTCTTGAATTGTGCTGCTGGAGATGCTCCAAGGTCCTTGTAAAGCAATGTACAAGATTGGGTCAGATTTCATCCTTGCTGGGAGCTCAAGCAATGTAATTACGCTGTCCTTCACAAAGCAGGACGTGGCTAATTAACAACTCCATCCGACTTCATAGGCAAACTGTTGTCATCCCCACCTAGCAGACAGTTACATTTCATTTTGCAGGTAGGTTAAACTTGGGTTTAACTAGCTGAGTTAATAGTAAAGGTCAGTGCAGGGCTGTCTCCAGTGAACACTGGACCCTACTGTCCCTCTTGCCTTTCGCTGTTTCTGTTCAGCCTCTGTAAGAGAGCTACATAATGCTGTATCTGAATTAGCCTTAATGTTTTTCTGTTCCAGTTTTAAAAACATTTTATTGGACTTCACTGCAAACTCTTCAACATTATGTTTTAGTTTCGTTAAAGTAAATATATTTTTACAGTTGCCTAAGGCTGTATTTCTGAAACTAAACCAGTGTTCAGTGTAGCTTATATGGTATGTATTCCTCATGCAAGTCTTCCATGGGGAGTGCATTTCACTATGTGTATTCTAAGACACCAGGGTGTGTGCAAACTGAATATTGTTTTCCTGTGGCATCAGAAAAACTTTGCCTTGCATTACTAAGAAGTAGGAAAAGAGTGGACATAGCCGGCTTCTTCTGGCTTCTGTGTCAGTCACTCATATATGTACATATATATATATATATACACTACAAACCCCCCCCCCAAACTTTCAGGTTGTATATATTCACGTATCTTTTGCATTAAGATAATCCATTTGGACTTTACAAGTAAAAGAAGGAAAAAACATTCTGAATGGTGTGACGTTTTCCCTTCCAGTTAAGGGTGTATTTATCTTTGTATAGGAATCTTCTAGTTTTTGAGAACACGCGTTAATAAATGGAGATTGTGCCTTT
Organism: Falco naumanni; assembly: GCF_017639655.2. Classification (NCBI taxonomy): domain Eukaryota; kingdom Metazoa; phylum Chordata; class Aves; order Falconiformes; family Falconidae; genus Falco; species Falco naumanni. The sequence goes on along the minus strand of NC_054060.1, from coordinate 48,454,237 downwards.
CTGATTGAATGTTGAGTTGGGAGGCTATTAACTACATTCCTGGGTGGTGTTACATATCGTTGTCTAGAGATCCAAAAAGAAACAAGTCTTGTCTTCCTCTTTGTTGTTACTTACGGAGACCACTGAACTTTGAGGAGTACAGAACTTTAGTATCTTGTTCCAAAAAGGCATGTTGAAACTTTAAGGGGGCCTTTCATCTTACTCCAGTTTTCTGGTTTGTAAAGCAGATTTGCTAGCTGGTTTCTTTGGAAATTGCTGTAGTGTCACACAGAAATTGTTTATAATGTGTCACTTCTAGTAGTGTTAATACAGTGTTATACTGCATTATTCAGTGGAATCTTTGGGAAAGCATGGTAGCAACAACCGTGCTGATGAAATTAAATATTTCATTGAAAATCCTGTAGCTTGTAAGGTTGAAGTTAAATGTTCATGAAATATCAGGTGGTAGAGTTTCGTTTCGGTAGCCGCTAAAATTGGAATCGATCATTCTGTTGTTTGCAATAGTTTTTCACATTTTAGTTTGAGTTTAATCTTCCAGGAGCTTTTCTTTATACTTAATATTTATAAACAAGTGGATGTTATTTCAAAGACCTATTCTTACAAAAGTAAAACTGATCAGTTTTCTTCCAGAGCCAAATTCTGATTCCACATCTGTATTGAATAGTGAGCACTGTAAGGAATAGTTCACAGTGCAGGTATTAATATATTTCATTCCAGCAAAACAATTTGAAGAAATAACTACTTGAGGTAGACAAAGGAATGCGGATTAGCCTGTTGGAAATAAGATTTGGGTTATTTAAAAATAAAAGAAATAAATTTCAGGAGTTTTGAGCGTAACCTCTGCTGAATCCAGGGTGCTGTGTATTTAAAATCAGGCCATTAGTGAATCTGCTTGATAATAATCTGAATTTCCTTGTAAGGCAAATTACAGTTTACTTCTCTGGTATTGTGCTAATAGAAAACTGGCAGTAATGCTTATAAAAGAGAGCCTGTGAAGAATTTTCTCTGCTCTTGTCTACAGTGACACACATGACAACAGTGACTGCATTGCGATTTTTAAATAACTGCATTGATTCTTCCTTTCCTTTTAAGTCAAATCAGTTTTATTTACACCACTTCACTTTGATACAGCTAATAGGGCCCTTGTGATAGATTTAGAAGCTGAGTGGAGGAAAGAGATGATGACTCTCATTTTAATTAATGCTGCAGCTTGTTAATCTCGCGTGCTTTACTTTTTAGACATCTTAGGAAAGACAAATGGTTTTAGTAGATAAGAAAAACTATTCACGATGGAAAGGATAGAGGGACGCTGATTCTGAATTTAATTTTTAATGAATATTTAAAATTGTATAAATGAAGGAAGAATTTAATGCTGTATTTTTTATGTGGTGATCAGATGGCAAGTTCTGTTTTTAACTTTTGCTCATCGGAGGCTACTTTGCCTATAATGCCTGGAACTAAATTGGTAAAATGAATGGTGGTCTTGCAGTTCATACTGGATCTGAAATATTTTTTATTAACACAAGGTTATTTTGCACCATGGACTAAAATATGGACTGCAGAAAGAATTTAAATACTGTGCTGGATTCTGCCGGAATGTATCCCAGTACAGGACTATGGCCTTCATTTGTCCTTTTGTGGTTTTTTTTTTTCTCTGATCTGAGAGGTTTTGTCAACCTGAAATGGAGATGTTGCATAAGAGCTTTTGGGAGGTTGTATCTTGAAACCCAGCCTTGTCTTGAACTTTTGTAAACTGGAAAGCTTCAAAAATGTATTCTGTATTCCTGAATAAAGTTGGTGTTTTAATACTGTTCACAAGTGAGATTTCTGCTGTCTCATGAAGTCTCAGTGTTAGTTTTATAGCCTTCTACATGAGGTTTCTTCCAACTTCTTTTGCATTCAGTGTTAAGTTCTGTTACCTCTTTGTGGGTGTTAAACATATTTTTAAAAAGGAAGTGCTATTGGAAACCCACATGTACAAGTGTGTTTAAAAATATACTGATAATATTTATTCATATTTATAAAAATGAAATTATGTAATTTCATAATTTCTTGTTCTTATTTTGCCATTCTGATCATACTATCAAAGATGAGGCATCTGAAGCAGTCATGTTCTGTTTTCTGCTTTATAGCAAAGCTCTAGATGCTTCAGCAGAGGTTAATGCTCTGTGTTGGCTGCTGCATACAGATTTCCTAGCAGAACTAAGGGGCCTCTAGCATTAGCTTCTCTCTCTCCCTTTCCACCTAACGTTTCCCCACCACTTATGTTCCCAGCACGATGACCCAGTTTATATCCAGGTCCATGATCCATATGCCAGGTGTGTGAGCCAGGTTCAAGCTGAGATGCTCTGTGGAGGCTGTGTGTCTGGCTGAAGTCCCATGTCAGGGCTCTTTTCCCAGCAGATGCCTGATGCAGGCACCACCACTATCATGGGAACCATCGAGCCCCATGAAGTCCAGATCCACCTGACACGTGGGTCATAGCCATTCTTTTTGTCAAGGTCCTGTCACCCACAGGACTAGTGTTAAGAAATACCTCCTGTGAAGTTGTTTTCTCAGACTAAGGAGAATGGGTGCAAATGTTACATCTAAATATTTCAATCTATATGAGTATATAGAGGTTGACATACTTCGCTTCAATGACTCATCTCCACTTGCTACTGTCTGTCACAAAGACATGTCATTTTTATCATTATCCTTGTTAATTAAGCCACATACCATCACTGAAATTCTCAGATGGTAATCTTCATTTGATGCTGGCAAACTGCCCCCAGATAAATAGCTGTGGATCCAGAATTCACACCGGCAGCATAAGGGAGATGGAGCTGTCGAGGCTGCCACAATGAGCTCTCTGCAGGGAGGGAACGCTGGGGTCTCAGAGCTGGCTCACTCAGCCATGTCCCAGCAAGAGCTATGCTTGAGAAATGTTGATGCAGAAGGCAGCTGCTTATGAAAATAAATAGCATACTCTCCAGCTAAGCTCCCCGATTAATCATTTTTATTCTCTCTGCTTCGATTTATTTAAAAATCTTAATTCTTACACTTTAAAAAATTAAATACGCAGTTTATTTCAGCAGTGATCTGAGTGCAGCATCTTTTCTTGCTGATTTGCAGTCTCCTAATTATTCAGCCTCAGTTATCTATTGGTGAGAGAACTAAGCAGCTTTTCACTTTTTGGGGAGCTGTCGTCCAAAATGGTGTGCTGTTATTAATTGAAGTAAGGGCATCTTCATGTGGAAATTCACAGCTCTTCTTTGCTTTTCAAAGCAAAGTTGAGGGTATGCATATTGCATAAAGTACTTTGGGTAAGTACCGGATTGATCTCTCTAGGGAATTAACTTCTCTGTTTATCTGCCAAAACATACTGTGACTAGATAAACAGAAATGTGATCCTTTGCTTCACAAAATCCCAACAGTATTCCTTACTGAGGCGACCACTGCAGATGAAAAGGTAGAGCACTTTTGTGGCTGATCCGGCCCTTAGCATTTCATAGAATCATAGGATGGTTTGAGTTGGAAGGGACCTTAAAGATCATCTAGTTCCACCCCCCTGCCACGGGCAGGGACACCTTCCACTAGACCAGGATGATCAAAGCCCCCGTCCAGCCTGGCCTTGAACACTTCCAGGGGTGGGGCATCCACAATTTCCCTGGACAACCTGTTCCAGTGTTTCACTGTCCTCACAGTAAAGAATTTCTTCCTAATAGCTAATCTAATTATCTCATTTCTGTGGGAATGGTCACAAAGTGGTTCAGTAGTGCAGTTGCTTTGGTGCTGGATACCATAGGGAAAACCCCTTTTCACTGAGAACTGATTTGGGACCATCACTTCCTATAGGCTCCCTGACAGCCACTCCAAGGTCAAGTACTTCCCCCACCCCCCACCTTCCTGCCAGTGGCTCTTACCTAAGGTTAATTCCTACCGGTTACCCTGAGGTTAAAAAATTAGTATCTCATTACTTATGATACCACAGCCTATGACTCCTTCAAATTTAAATCATGGTCATTTCTCAGCATAAAAGTCCAGAGCTTTCATCTGTGTAAGAACAACAGGAGTAATAGCTCAGCTTGACCCAAAGCAGTTCACTCCTAGGGTAGTGCCCTGGCAGCATCAATTTGACTGAATGAACAATTGGTCTATTCCATTTATTTGGAATACGTGCTGTTTCCTTGACAAATGCAAGTCCTGTTGCAGCACAGTGATGAAGAAGCATGATGTTTTATTTGACAGAGTAGATTTTTCTTCTCATTAGTTTGTGACAGAGTTACCTTAGAAAATGCTTTTTGCCCAGCACTGCAGCCGAAGTAGCACTAGCTTGCCAAGGTACAGGGTAAGGGAAGGACAGTAAGGTTGGCAGTTTGATGCAGATATAAGGCCTTTGGAGGTTTAAGTGTTTCAGCTGTTATACCTGAATAAGGACTATTTATATGCTGTACAGTAAGCACTCTTGCAGACTAAGGAAACGTGGCTGATATTTGGCTGCTCTTTTGCTAGTTTCTGTTCACTCAAATACAATGCAAAGAGCAAAAATTCTCCATGCGTCTGTTGCTGTATGTATTATTCTCCCTTGGCAGCCTCTGCAGAGCAAAGGAGTTAGCAGAACCAACGAATTATCCAAAGTGGATTTGGAGAGTGCTCTGCTTCAGAAATAATGGAGCTGGTTTAAATACCCACTTTCAAGGTGTTGTGTTAGATATACTGGTTAAGACATAAGGTAAAATCATACCTGAGCTGCTACAGGGAAAAAACCCGACAACCCTGTGAATCTGAGAGGTGCAGCAGATCTTCATCAGTAAAGCCAGTCAGTCTGTAGGAGCTGGCTGCAGATCATGGTTAGAAATTCCTGTGCTCAATGGCTGTTACGGTTTTGGTAGTATGGGTTGGTCTGTCTGGTATCTGATACCAGAAATACATGAAAAATCATTCTAGACTGATTGTCACCTTCCTTCAGGAAGCTGGATAGAAATCCTCTAGCTGCTTTCTTGAAGTCATGTCTCTCAAGCAACTAAGCACTCCTGTTTCTCTCTCTTATCAGTCACAGGGACTGGAGGAAGATCTGTGCTGTTTTTAAAGTGGAGACACCTGACACAGGGAGAGACATCAAGATGAGTTTCAGCAATAACAGAACCTGCATGTTCCAAGATCCAGCCTCCTGACCACTGAGTAATGCTATCTATCCACCGCATTTGGTGTTATCCATGCATGTAATCTTTTAAACCCAATCAATTTAACAGAAGATTTTTGCAGATTAAAAAAAAACAAACTAAAAAAAAAATTAAGTCTGGACCTGCAGGTAACTGTTTCAAGTTCTCTTCCTTTATGCAAAAATTCAGGTAGCTATCAAAAACCAGAAACAAATATTTGAATTTTGTATTTTCTCCTAACCTCTGGGTACTTGTTTGCCTTATTTATAATTGCAGACTTATTGAAACAGTTATCCTGTATAGCTCTTTGTGTGGAGGAGGATTCTACTCCTAGAGTAAGTATCCAGACTGGGACTTTAACCTAGAGTATATATTTCTGTAGTTTTCCACAGGTTAACAAATATGTGGACTGTGAATGTCCCCCAGAAGGGAGCTAGGGTGTATTGGAAGCGGCTTGCCATAAATCGTGCTAATCTGAAGATGAAAACTGCAATTGCAGTGTGTGGAGGGTAGAGGCACAGGTTCCTTGGGGGAACAGGGGCTGTAGGAACACTGTCAGGTGGCCAGTACCAACATTTTTTGCTTTATGCAATTGGGAAAGGACAAAGAGAAAGTGGGAGGGAGAAATGTCATGTTGACCTGGGGCGTACAGTTAGCCCAAAGTGACATAGGGACCCACAGAGAGAAGAGAGTGACCTGGCTGCCTCTTATGCTGATATTTGAAAAATGAGCTTAACATAGCGCTTTGAAAGATAGCTTAGTAATATTATATTAAAAAAAAAAAAGTTCCCACTTTCTTTTCTTGATACTGATATCAATACCAAGAACGAGATGACTAACGGGGAGAGAGTGGTTTGAAATGATTTTTAGATGGGTTTTTTTTTCTTCCTTTGAAAATTTAGGTGAAGTTAATTATGGAATAGCAGCATCTGATCTGAAGCAGGAGCTTTCATCTCACCTCCTGCTTTTAAAATAGCTATGCTCTTATCTCTGCTTTGAGGAAGGGGGTGCGGGGGGTGGGGAGAGCACCCCAGTGTTCTTGCAGCCTGGTGGTCACCAGATGAGGGAAATGCCTTGTGAGATCCGAGGCCATTAAAGACGCCAGCAAAGATACTAAGAGCCTGCTGCTATGCTGATAGCATTTTTTTTTTATTAATCTGATAAAGTAAGCAGAGGAGCTCTCATTCCAGCATAGGCTAGGTGCAGCGCAGAGAAGCACTTACTGTGCATAGCAAGGTGGGCTTTGGGCTGTAAGGGGAAAGTGTGGTGTGACACTGAGCCAGAGGACTGAATGAAAATCCCAGGAGGACAAAGCGCTGGCTTGGGGGGAAGAGGGAGGCAGGGAGCTGGAGGGCTAATAGCATTGCTTTCTGCTAATCACATCAAGGCAGAAATTGCCTTCACCCTTGTTTCTTTCCTGGGGGTGTGCATACGCCGTGTGTGTGGTGACATCCCAGCTAGCATGAGAGCTGAAATCAATACTGCTGTGTCAGCATGGGCCTCCATTAAGCTGCTGGCTAATGAGGCTTATAAACCCCGTGCCGAGGTTACTATTGCTGCATGGTGTGCTGGGTAGCACCAGCGGCTTCAGTGTTATCCGTTATTTCTCAGTGACACAGAACTTGCCTGCACAGGCACACCTGAAGGTTTCACATTCTTTTGAAGAAACAGGCACTTATTTCATTGGAAGGTCTCATCGGAGCTTCTACAATCACCATTAGCTAATGGTTTATCTCTTGTCCTGCTGAGCTGTGCTGAGTGGACTTTTGATGGTGGCTATTCTACTTCTGAAGTAAGAGACACTTTAAAGAATTAATCATTGCTAGGATTTTTACTTTTCAGGTCACTGAAGCTGGATCCATATGAGGGGAGATCTTGGATGTCTAGATATGCTCAAGATGAGGGCTTTGGGCTTCAGCCCTCTTCTAGTGACTGAGGATGGTAGCTGAGCCTGCATGGCAGTCCCAGGAGAAAGTCTGTCTGAAAGCCCTTAAACCACATTAGGGGATCCAAGCACCTCCTTAAACAGAAGCAACGCAGTTCTTCTTTACCAAATGGACTGTGACAGGTCCAAAAGCAAAACGGGGGGAAGTGAAAGGGAAGGAGAGATAAGAACATGTCATCTGGAAACAGGCTTATGTTGTACTCTTTGGAGAGTCGGGCTTCACACTGTCAGCCAAGCCTACGAGGGATCCCTGAGGCTGTGGGGGCCTTTCCCCTGCCACTCTTGGCTGCTATGAAAACGCCAGTGAGTCTGTCTGCCTTCACTGTTGTTCAGCCTGAGAGTTTATTAAGATGCTCTGAAGAATTTCTTGTTTTGTTGTGCCTGTGCTTAGATCTCTTCTGTCAGCTTCCTGTTATGCGTCCCTTTGGTGAAGGTCTGGCGCTTGCCCTTGCTTTCTCTTCAGCTTATGTGACTGCTTTACAATGTCCTGCTGATGGAAGGTAATTCAAACAACTAAACGCTGTCTCTGAACTTTTCTGGGATATTCTCACAGCCCAACATCTGCCAACTGTTCCTATCGCAATTTGGGATGAGACCATCTTGTATGGGCGTTGTACCCTCTTGTGTGATGGATTTTAGAATGACAGAATCATTCAGGTTGGAAAAGACCCTTAAGACCATCAAGTTCAATCCTAAATCCAGCACTGCCAACTATACCACTAAACCCTGTCCTTAAGCACCATGTCTACATGTCTTTTAAATGCCTCCAGGGTTGGCAACTCGCCCACTTCCCTGGGCAGCCTGTTCCAATGCTTGGCAACCCTTTCAGTGAAGAATTTTTCCTAATATCCAATCTAAATTTCCCCTGGTGCAACTTGAGGCCATTTCCTCTCATCCTATCACTTATTACTGGGGAGAAGAGACCGACACCCACCTCACTACAACCTCCTTTCAGGATAGTCTCCCCTGAGCTTCCTCTTCTCCAGACTAAACAACCCAGTTTCCTCAGCCACTCCTTGTGGGACTTGGTCTCTAGACCCTTCCCCAGCCTCAGTGCTCTTCTTCAGGCATGCTCCAGCACCTCGATGTCTTTCTCGTAGTGAGACCCAAAACTGAACACAATACTCGAGGTGCAGCCTCACCGCTGCCAAGTACAGGGGGACAATCACTTCCCTAGTCCTGATGGCCACGCTGTTTCAGATACTATTTCTGATAGTTCTGTCGCAAAGCTTGCCAGCATGGAGCAGATCTGGCTGTGCTGCTGTGGCTTGACCACCTGCTTGGATCTCGACTCACCATTTTTAGGTGGCCAGTGGGAAGAGGCGAGTAAGCATCCTTCTGAGGTGGCAGGTTGGAGAAGTCTCTCCCTAACAGTACACCAGCAATGGCTTGGTAACGTCAGACATACCCAGCATCTGAGGCGCTACTTATCCTTCTCTAATGCAGTCGTATTTTCCCCATGCAGATAGAAGGGGTAGCGTACTTCTCTGTAAGCAGGACCCTGGGCTCAGGCAGATTAGCAGTGCATTAGTTACGATGTGTTTGTGTTTTTCAAGTGTCTTTTTTTTTTTTTTCTTTTTTTTTCTCCAGCCAGAAGTTATAGCTTTGGCCGCAGTCTGGTGAGTCTGGGAGTCACAACTTACGGAAGAACCTTTCAAATGCAGGATCTAAACCAATAAAACATCTGGGATAGTTACAGCTGAGTTAATGGCCCAGTGAAGAAACAAATCGCTGTGTGACCCTTCATGCTTCTAAGTCTGCCTGATCTGCATTTTCCCCCTGCAGCCAAGCTACCCTCATCACCCAAAAATCAAATGCAATGTAATATAATCAAATGCAATGCGATAGTCTCCTTTTCTTTCTCTGGCTGGGCTTATTTTTCATCCTGTGCTACAGAACAAGGGGAGCATGCAGACAAGAAGCTGAATTCATTGCTCCTCCTCTGGTTCAGCAAGAAATTACTCAGATTTTTTCCTAGATCAATGAGTTGCCATCGTGTCCCAACAACCTTGCACTCCCTGGCAGAGACATGAAAAATGATCCTTTGTCTTCCTTGTGGCACTGTCGCTGTGGGTGACAAATGCTCCCCTTTTTATGCTTGCTTATTTTTTGGCATTGTGCATTATTCTGGATAAGCTGTGTGGCAGCCCTCTCGTTAATCAGATGTGTTGCTGGCCTGTGAACTGGTAGCCTAGAGCAATCTCTGTTAGATTTGACTCCACTGATGGCAGGGTCAAAGGAGCTGGTCGTTCTGGGGGGACTGGGGTTGTGTCCGGTAACATCACATTTCTTTGCTGAGAGCCATGCACTCCGATGAACCCATCAACTATTAGCCTGATTATTTAACAACGTCTCTTTGAAATGCATGAAGCATTTAGTTCTCTTTAGTCTGCAAGTAAACCAGTGATTCTCAGTTAAAGGTGAAAGAGAAGGGGAAAGTATTAAGAAATTGGCACTGGGGTGCTTTTAGACAAGCCTCTGAAAAATGCCGAGGAGCAGCACTTTGTCATTTTCCAATTGAATAATGTTAGTTCCAAGGCTTTTAATTTTTGAACGTTGAATGGCCTCCTAAATACATCCCGCCCCCCAAGTGGGACTGTTAATGAAACAAACAGATGGTGACTTGAATAGAGTAAAAGGACGTCATAAAGATGTGCTTTGAAATAGCCAGACAGAGCAAATTACACAGGAGACAGGAAAAGAAAGTGATGGAAAACTGAGAACAAACCACCACAGTATTCATGTTATTCACCCAGCATGTGAGTGGAAAGGTGTTTAATTATCTTCCATAATCTGATATTAAAAAACCCCACCTTTTATCCAAAATGTTGAGGGTGATATATAAGGAATTGTAGTCTTGATCAAGCGTAGGGACCAGTCGCATGCATCTGTCTGTGTCTGTGCATCTCACTGCTGTCTCCAGGGCTGTGTGTCAGCAGTGACATTTGTTTGCATTCTATTTTAAGCAGTGCCTGGGAAAAAAATAAAACTTTTTTTTTGTTTCCCTCTTTCCCAAACTAATGCAATTTGAAATGCTGTACCAGAGAGTCTGGAAGGCCTGAGGCAAAAGTCAACACCGTGACCCTGTGAGTATTAGACTGTATTGTGGCAAGCTGGGTATCTTCTCCCTCAGTCAGGAAAGGGGCTGGGGAAGGACGGCCCCTTGGGCTGGCTGCCTCATCACTCCCCTCTTTCTGCTCCCTCTGCACTGTCTCTGGGCTGCCTTGTACCCCATGGCAGAGGTGGCTGATACTGCTAGTTGGCCTTTCAACAGTACTTTCTCTCTGGGGATTGCAGACTGCTTTACAAACACTATGACTTAAGATTTATAAGCTGCTGTGAGCAGACAGAATTACAAAAACAAATAATTTTCTTATTTCAAGTCCAAAGTAAAAATAGGTAGTGGAATCTGCCCCAAGACTGCAGGCTGAGAAAAAAACCCTAAACTGATTTTATGGCTGCTCTTCCCAAGGCTTCTGTTGCCAGAGCAATGGAGCATCTCCTCTTTATGCCTGCTTTCCCTGTCCTAGTGTTTTGCATCTCAATTTGCAGGCCCCTACCGTGGCACTGGAAGCAGTCACCTAAGTGTTGAGCACTTGGGAAGTTACAGGTGATTCATTTAAACTCAGTTCCTCAGAGTGGGAAGAAGGGGAGATGATACTTTTGTTTCAGGCCCAAGCTGGGCGGAAAGGAATGCGTTTTAGAATTATGCTTAGCTATAGAGTGACCCCCTCCCTCATCTGCAGCTGGCTACACAGAAGTGACGAGGAAATCAATATCCAAGGCATGCACATCTTCAAAACTTGGGTAATGCAGTGCCTGACATTCTGATACTTGCAGTAAAAATTAACTGTGGTCTTCTGTTGGCCAAAGTCTCCACAGCAGCCTCATTAACATACAGCCAAACGCTTCCCTCTTCCGACTTGCTGAACTAGAAATCAGTTTTGTTTGCTTGGCTTTTGTTTGCTGTGAACAAAATGCTTTTTTGTTTCTGCTGTGCCTGTGATTGCACCCTGAAAGCAGGAGGAAGGCAGAGCAGCCTTCATTGTCTCCATAATCACCAAACGACAGTTTTGCAGCCTTTGAACATCATCTTGCATCTCCCCTTGCTGTATGGCAAGTTCGCTGGTTCCCTCCTGCACCCTTCTCTCCGATCATTAAAATTGTTACGATCACATCTCCCACAGCAGAAACAAGTAGGAGCTGAGGGTGCCCTGATGGCCCAGCTTGCTGCTGCTCCGTTTTGTGCCAAAACAACTGTGGCAGCTGCTCACTCTCAGAAGAAAATGTAGCATCACTTTGTGCCTTTTACTAGGTTTAGTGAATAATAAATATGTAGCTTAAGCAAGGGCAGATTCCTCTCCTGCAGACACACATCAGTTCTGTGTGTGTGCACCCGCTACCGTCTCTCTGGAGAGAACTGAAACAGCCATCATCCAGTCCTGGCTCAAAATCCTTATGCAGGCTATTATGTGGTCCCTTACAGAGAACTAAAGCTTTTCAGCTGCTGTGTGTAAGCTGGGAAGAAATTATGACCTGGCTTTTATGCTGGTGTACTTCACAGGCAGAGAGAGGTGAAACAAAGCTTGCTGCATGAGTTGGGACAGGACCCCTGGATCCTGGCTTGCTCTTCCAACAAATGAGTTGTGCCATAGCTTCAGTGGGAAGGGATGATGATGGGGACATCTTTAAAAGCATCTGAGGGATTTGGAAGTGCAATATGTGTTCCAAAATGCACTGCCTCATGTATGTTGAATATGCCACTGGCATGGGTCTGTGTTACTACAGAGTGTATAAAAACATACGTTACCCACGAGAGTTTTGAGGGCAAAAGGTGGATCATCACGCACTAGGGATAAGTGTCTAGTCAAAGAATGGATTAAGACGTGGTTGGTTTTCATTACATGGAATCAGCTTTTTGATGATTTGTGCATCGTAAGCTCAATCTGCTGACATGACTAGAGAGCTGCTTTTAGCAAAGGAAATGTCTCTGTGTCTTACCCCTGCTCTCATAACCTGCCACGTGCCATGACAGCTGAGGCATCCCCGCAGCTATTCATCAGTTCTAGCAATACGTATTGCTACATTTTTGCAAAGAGTAGAGAGTCATCACAGTGATGTATTAAAGAGAATTTTGCTGTACTTTGGAGGACTGATGGGTCATCATCTCTGGGAGAGGTCAAAACCTTAGGCTAATGTGATTTCAGGCTGGTTTTATTACTTAGGTTTTCCTAGAGGTTTGTGTGCAATGCAACAGCTTTTTATCCTCATTTCAGCTCATCTTGCTTAGGCAATCTTCTCTGTGGTCCTCTGAAAAGCCAGGGACAGACAGGAGAGCTCCAGGACGGCTAGGACCTGCCCAGGGTTCAGGTGGGTTTCTTCACGGTCTTTGATGGGATGTGACCCCCTGTCCTAGATTGCAGTGAGGAGCAGCATCTGCAATGCCCAGGAGGACAGTGGGGAACAGGGACCACAAACATCTGCTGCCAAGATCACAGATCCACAGGAAAACATGAGTTGGCTTATCAAAGGTGGAAACTGGCAGAGCTGGTCTCATCCATGATGGGACTGGGATCTATCTACCAGGCCTCATCAGCTAGCGTTGCCTTGTTCAAGCTAAGCTTTTAGGGGAGGGAGGGTAGAAGGAAGAAGGGTCCCCTACCTACTTCTGTGGCTCCCTAGAGTTTCTACCTGTGGAAATGAGTCCTTTCTCAGGGGTGGTAGTCGTGCAGGGAATTTCAGTGGGGCAGGATGGCAGCAGCTAAAATGCACCTCTTCTGAGGGGCAGGGGGAAGGCAGGTGGCTCAGAGCCTCCAGAAGGATGTTGAGGTATCAGGGCCCCAGGGTGCGGGTTGCTCCCTGGGTTGCCCTGGAGTAAATCACTCTGTTCCTGTGCCCCCTCGTTCCACAGGACCCTCTCAAGCAGCCTCAGGAGCTGCGAGGGGATGTGAGAGGAGATGTCAATGGCAGCAGGGAGCAGGGAGAGGGTCCCTCGGCCTCACACTGCCCAGGTGGGACAAGAAAGAGTCAGCTGAAAATCCACATTCAGGCTGGGGACTGGGAAAAACGTTTTTGCAGAGAAGGCAGCAATGCACAGGCTGGGCTGCAGGGAGTGTCTCCTGCCAGCTGAGGAAGGAGTTGCCAGAAGCAGTGCTGCACCGCTCCCTGCCCAAGTCACTCAGCTGTACCCAAGCCGTGGCACGGGGACATCTCACACTCATTCACTGACTCTGTTCTGGTGCTACGTTTGCTGTGGAGTCCTCTCCAGACATTAGTACTTAGGTTGCTATCTTGCTGTACTTTCCAAACTTCCCTTTATTTTATGGCTTTCAGCTTGTGGTGTAGAAAAAAAAGAGAGGCATGCTCTCTAAAGAAACTTACTGTAGCTTGGGGTGGTTCCTAGCCTGGCTTGGTGCCATGCAGGCAATGGTTTGTGTATGACAGAAGTAATGCAGACGTGGTAAGGAGTTAGCCATTGACCCTTGCAAAGTGCTGTAATACACTGTTGATGGAGGAAGGATAGGAAAAAAAATAATCAAAGGGTCTTTACATCAGAGATGGGGAGGGAAGCTGCAATTAACATGGTCAGATGTGCAAAACTTGGCAGGGGAGAGGACTGATAGCAGAATTTGCACTGATGTCCTCCTGTCCAGACCCTATCAATCTTGCCAGGGAATTTGACAGGTGAGAAAAGTCAAAGAGCATCCAAAGGATTCTGAAATCAAAGGCCTTTGAAAGCTGGATCAGAAAATGGAGCACAGTTTCTCCATCTGCTTTGAATTTATTGTTGCTAATGAGGCAGCAGCCTCTGGTCTGAGTGAACATGCTGAACCCAAGGGGTCACTTGACATTTCCACCATGTTCAGAAGAGGGTATCAAGGGACTGTCTCCAAGTTAACCCTTTCACTGTCAAGCATGTACAAATGAGCAACTCGGTACAATGGCACAAGGTGGGAAACATTTGCTCCTTTCAGGCTGACAGAACATGCTGTTTGGACTCCCAGATCACGGGGTCCTATTTGTCCATCTGACCAGTGGGAGCTCCTGCAGGTAGAGTTGAAAATCCCAGCATTGGCCCCTCCCTGGTGACGGATTCGTAAGCATGTGGTTTTCTTCTGCTTTGTTGCTGATGTTGGCTGTGGTCAGTCTTTTTCTGCAGAGCTGTGAATCCGAGACCTGCAAGTACCTTCACTCAGTAATGTATAATTTATATACGAAGCTGGAAGCACTTATTTACAACTAGGCCCTGTGTCCCCTTCAGGTCAGATGCAGTCCCCGACAACAGAGTTTGCGTGAGGGGAACAGACCTCCATCCCCCAGCCTCCCTGATAGGGCTCCTAAGGAACAGGGACCACAATGCATTTAGGTGAAGGAACAGATGAGAAAATAGGCTGATGAGACAGAGAGGAGTGCTGGAATTAATTTGAGACCTTTTGCAACCCATAAGAGTTTATCTTGAAAGTGGTAGCCTCATTATTTAAATACCAAACACCAAATAACTTTTCTGTGTTCCCTGCCCTTTCCTGCTCACTGCCCTAAATGCTGATGCCATCACATCTGATTTTTCTCTGACTCCTTCTGATAACGCTGAAGGTTCAACAGCCAGAGATGAAAGCCACAGGGATCTGCTCACTGAGGTTATGATCTCCAATTATCATTCCAGGCTGCTGCCTGTCTGCGAGGCAAGAGCTGTAGCTGACACTCACAGAGCTGCAGATCTTCAGAGAGGAACAGAGTGTGCAAGAGGAAATGTTGGCATGAGACCCACATTCCTGACTGATCATCGAAGAGCTTGTCTGTGCAAGCCAAGGAGTCTCTGTTGCAACAGGAGGCTGGGTGGGTCACGCTGCAAAATTACATACCATCTCTTCTCTTGAGCACTGCAGAGCTCTGAGCCAAGTTGGCCACTGGAGTAGATGCCAGTTGCAAAAATTAGTTCAGGGGTCGAGTTCAGAAAACTTGCAGAGCAGATGAATGGATGCTTGAGTGGGTTCATCTCCTGTGAATCCTCTTCTAGCAAAACACATTTAAACCTAGTACACAAGATGGATTAGTCCCAACCATTCAGAATGGGACACAGCATGGCCTTAACTTGGCATTTCCATTCTGACCACATCCTGTCTGAACGAGGTAAGTGAAAGGTGTTAACCTGCCTATTGCTGCGGTTTAAGTTTGTGCAGTTGTGTGTGCTCTCAGGCACTGGAAGCAGAAGGCCTTAGTGACTTAGCATAGCTCAGCTGACACGCAATAACTTGTTAAACTGTGATAGGTTGATTGTGTGGCTGAACCCTGAGATTGTATGAACTTAAAACTGTAAAATGAAATTACTCTCGAAGGATTCAGTCATGACTAGCCTCAGTTTGTGATCAGACGAAGGCATGTGACGGTCTTTATTGTGCTCTGTCCATCTTTTTGGTGTTATGAAATTCTTTACCTTTCCTGGGGTATTTCTTCTTTAGTTGTCTCCTTGAATGTCAGTTTTAGGGTGATCCACCATCTGACTTAAGCAATGTTGCACTGGGTCCCTTAACAGCACTTCTGAGGCTACTTCAGCTTGTGAAAATGTGGTAGATACCAAACAGAAAAGGGTCCCAAGAGTGGATGAAGGATGCTGTGGCCATTGGTTAATGTGATATTTAAGATTATGTTTTCAAGTAAAGTTTTGGGAATTAGAGAGGCAATGAGTTTTCAAGGACATTTTACCTACTGGGAGTGTGTAAACCTGGAAATACAGTGTTGATAACACAGAAGGATTAAAGCTCATTGCATCAGAATCAGCACAAATTTTGTTGCCAGCTAGTAGCTAGAGCACAAAGCCCTTAATTAGCAGTTAATTCTTTTATTTGGAAGCCTTCCTGCTTCTTGCCCACTAAATTGCAAATACTGACTGACAATTGTCTGTTTCAAGTACTATTCTCAAAACTTCCCTCTGAACTGCTACCCGGATCCCCACTGCTGTACTCAGCCCAGATCACTGAACAACTGACCAAACTGGGCACTGAAATCTGCAGGGCCAGGCACATCTGCTACATACTTTAAACATTACATGGCTTCGGGGGGGATCTAGCCTTTCTGGGTCAGGCCAGAATTAGTAGATATATTTTTAATACAAGGTGTTTTTTCAGGTGAATATAGGTATTTATCTTCTAAATCAAAAGTTTTGCTAAGTCTAAACTTAGTTAGCAATCAGTTATCATTAAAACAGGACCGTTGTGTAGGTCAGTCTCAGCCTGCCCTTTCTCATCACTAGGCTAACTGGTGAATGTCTTCAGTCTCGCTGGTTGCAACACGCATAGTGAAATTGATCCTTCCCCTTCCTGCCTCACTCCCTCTATATTTTTTTTTCTGTAATGCCCCTAGCACCACATAAAAAAGGCAAGCTGTAGACATCAGAGCAGTATCAATCCTGTCATTGCCTTCCTAATAGCACCTGGCTGGTTACAGAGCCCTGTGCTGCCTGCAGTCACATCACAGGCATGCAAATCCAGTACTAACACCAGAGAGCCCCAGTCCTGCATCCTAGCAGCAGACCTGCCCTTCAGACCATGCTCCAAACTGGTCATGAAGCTCCCAAGAAAGTATGAAAAAGGGTGCAGGTTAAGGGGGGATGGGAAAGCTGTGCCAATTACTTTTCTTTTTTCTTTCTTTTCTTTTCTTTTTTTTCTTTTTTCTCTTTTCTTTTTTCTTTTCTTTTCCTTCTTTTCCTTTTCCTTTTCTCTTTTCCTTTTCTTTTCCTTTTCTTTTCCTTTTCTTTTCCTTTTCTTTTTTCTTTTCTTTTCTTTATTTTGTTTTCAGAAGCTCAGTAGGATAAGGTGGTAATGCAATAGCTGCATGTAATAACAGGACTCTAGAAACAAATGATCTTTTTGGTGATGCCTGCGGAGAGCTCCTAGTGGAAGGCTCTTGAGAGGTGTGAGGGGAAGAAGAGGCAGAAACACTGGCTAAGGGGCTGTTTTATAATTGTAAAAGAGCTTGTGATATTTTCTGTGTAAGGCAATGTCCAGTAGATCTCAAGAGGATAGTAATGGACCCATAAACCTCTTTGTGGGCCAGACCTAATAAAGGACAACACCTGAACATAACTACTTTATTGCAGGCATTTCTCTGTGAGCTGTGGGATGTCCAAACATCATAAATGCTGTAATAAAAGTGGGTTAATAAGGCAATAAATGGCAATGATGATGGCCCTGGTTGATTTCAGCTAAAAAAAACCCCTGTATTTATATTTCACGTAGGATGGCTGAAGCCTTATTAGGCCACTTCCCTGTTCGCTGCATCTGCTTCATCTCAGGTTTATTTGAGTTATAGATCACTCCAGCCATGAGAAATTGCTGGTATCTGCAAGCTCTGCAGACCCTCCTAAAGGCCTCCAAGGCTATACCATCCTCCAGGACATATTTATTTTGTAGCAAATCCTACAGCAAATGACTGGAAGCCAGGCAACTCTGACAAAACCAAAACACTCTAGGCAACAGGGAGCTAACTGTGAAAATGAAATTCATGTCAGTAAGTTGATCAGAATCATCCAGGCTTGATTCATTCGGAAGTGCCACAATCCCTTCCTTGCTCTGCATGGGCACGTGCATCACACAGACAGCAGGGAATTTAAACACGTGAAATTTCTTTCCTGTGCCCAGCAAGTTCATCTCCCCAGTTATAGCTATATGAAAGGAGAGGCAAAGCTAAGGGACAAGATGCTACTGGAGATGGGGAGAAGGGAGTGTATCCAGGGGAATCATCTTGATAATTTCTAGTTTACACGGAAGGTCTAAAACAAAGCAAAGGGGATTCTGAAAAAAACAGAGGAGCTGCTTTTTCATTGTGGCCTCCATTCAGTTTCCTTCTTAAGCCTTTCATATGAATGAGGTAAAAGGACAAACTTTTAAAGTGGGTCAGGGAGAGGTGAAGACTTGCTCTCAGCTATAAACCCCAGCAGGATCAGATTCCTTTGAAGAGCATTGTAATAGTGATTCAGGTTTTAGTTCAGGAGTCAAATCCTGTTGTATTTTCAAAGCTGTGTGGAACTGTACTCCTGAGGAACTGGAGAGAGTGATAAATTCTGCAAAACACTGTTTTCTTCGCAGGCAGCAGAAAATAATTTCAGCCTGCGCTATCATAAGAAGCACAATACTCTGGCATTGACATCTTTTTCTTGGCAATATGCTCAACACACTTGCAAGTTCCTTTGCCTACACACTTCAAAAGGCTTAATACCAAGTGGATCAGTTAATTCTCTATCTCCCCCCAAATAGGCGTAACCTAACTTTCTGCCTCCCGGACAGAAGGCAGAGGTAAAGTGAGAGGCTTCAGAGTCACACCAAAGACAAGCACAGAGCTCTGCAGTCTGCATTTCCAGATATCGCTCTCCCCCCAGCCAGGCTACCTGCTTCAGTTTTATCTGGGGTCCCAAAGGTGACATCGAGGCCTCCAGTTCTCCTGTAAAGGCTAAACTTGGTCCCACTGCCCAGGGTTGGACATGGCTGATGAGCCCGGAGAGCTGCTCTCGTGGCCCCTCTTTGTTTCTGCATCCAAGGAGATGTGAGAGGTTTGATTTCTTGTACGGCATGCAAAGGTGTAAGCAAAACCAGGCTGTGGTCTAGAGTTGTACCACTGCCTACCATTAGAACAGCCCTACGCTAGATGATACTCCTTCCCCAGAACCCTGCTAATGAGAATAAGGTGCCTGTACTTAAGAAAAAATATCATTAGTGACCAGGATATTTATTTTGTATGCAGTGATCACCCTCAAAGCTTTTCCCCCGTCTCTAGAGAATTACCATTGAGTTGAATTTCATCATCTGGAAGTCAAGTTCATTTTCTGTTACTAGCAGACTTCATAGCTCTCTTCATTGCTTCAGCAGTCATTAAGATTGTCTGTGTAAATTTTTTCTCTTTTAGATTTTTGGTACTTTTCATTTATTATTATTTAATTCTTGAAATAGGATGGTGTGCTTTCACTGCCAGAGTGCAGTCTGCTCTGGAGTGGAGGATGACAGTGTGTATGATACAGAATGATTTAAGAAAAAGGAAATGTAGAGGAAGAAGAAATTGTAACAAAAATTACTTCTTTTGGGAAAAATGTACTGGGAACGCTTCTGATACTCTAGATTGGATGGTCCCAGAGGAAGGGTTACTAGAAGTATCTGAAGTTCCAAAGAAAGTGCTCCACACTTCTGAAAACTGGACCGTTTCTCTGTGAGCTGTCACTGGGGACACAATCCACCTGTTAAACTGCATGGATCAGCCTTAGTTACCTATGAAAAGGTAAGACCACTGCTGTACCAAGCAACTAGAAAGCCTGACATCTGATCCTGAAATAACTAAACTATCTTAGTGAATCTGTTACAACCAAGGGACAGGATCGTTGTTATTGATGAGACTACCAGTGGTAGCGTTGGCCCCTGCATGGGGCTATGAAGACAAGGTCTCTGCCGCAGAGAATGCACGGTCTAGAGAGGTGGTGTGCAAACTAGGCCAGAACAGGGAAGGACAGGTGCACCTTGGTTAGATTTCTTGCTTAGCTATTTTATTTTTTGAAAGCATAGGAAAGGGTTTTTATTTGTTTCTTGACTGAGGACAAGGCAAAAATGTGTCCAGCTTTCTTTTCTTTTCACGGGTCTATACTTTATTGAGAACTATGCTACCACACCCACAAGGGTAGCTTTGAACATGTCTATTTTAGTGCCTTTGCTGTTAGCCAGAACTTCTAAGATAGCACCAAAGGGAGAAATGAGGTCACTGGAAAGCAATCAGTAGAAATTGTAAATAAGATTGCTTACAGGGCTGATGTGGTAGGTGAGAGTGATAGTGATGTTTGAAGTTTACCATCTGTGCCCTGGAAAAGGAAAATATCTTGAGACACCGGCGGCCAAGTGCACTTTCATGCTATCCTTTTCAGAGAGGGGTGAAAAAAAAAGTTGCCTCTACACGCACTTCTCATAACTTTCAGTTTTGCAGTACAGTCGGTCATGCTTTTGTGTTTCTTTAATTTCACTCTGATCTTCCGATTATTTATCACCAGATATGTCTTCCCAAAAGCATATCAGCTGTCTGTCGACATCCAGTTTGACCTTTTTAGATTCTTCATGACTTTCTGCCATTCTGGTTTAGTAAAGCATGGAATAATACTGACTGTTATTAATGGATTTAAAAAATAATGATCAAAAGTAAGGGTCATGTCTCTATGTAGGCATATAAATGAGATAAATGCAGAAACAGGCTTGAGAACAAGGCACCAACGCCGAAATGCCACAAAGCACTGAGAAACCAAAATACTTCGGACAGTGCATAACTTGGCTCGTTCTGGTCATAAATCTCCAGTGAACTTTATGTGGGCTGAGCCCTGCCGCTACACAGAGCAGAGACACAGCCCAGGGAGCCTTGCAGACTTACATAGTGCTTTGTTTGGAAGTGATGGTGACATTTGCCTCCAGATTACTGACACAAAATAGGTATGTTTTATTTTGTATATTTATGTGTATTACGCACGCCTGGACCTAGTCACTGATACAGTTGTAAAGGTGTCAGCATTCCCAAATAGCCCAGTTTCCTGTCAGTGCAAAGGCTAGGCATTGGTATACTGCAGTCTTCTCATTTAGGTTTCTTATCTCTTCCTTACAGCATGGTCCAGAGCGTCAAAGCAAACTTGATATTTATGCTTTTGTAAGAAACTAAAAACCCCACTGCAAGGTCCAGATTTTCAATGTAAAGTTTCTTCTGCATCTTATTTGCATAGCTGAGTTATAACCCTCTAAATTACAAACAGAAGCACTGGCCGACTGCAGCTAACGGCTCTAATGGATGCTATTATATTTCTGCTGCTAGTTGGCACTCAACCTTCACTATCTCATCAGCATAAAGGCATGCTGTCAGCTTGAAAAATTGTGTCTTCCTTAGAGGAGGAAAAAAAAAGCGCCATACCTACTATTGTTCCAAAGCAGCCTTTCACAACAGCAGTAACTAGAAGAGAGTAAGGATGTGAACAGGATGCTATTTAACTGTCTCTGTTCAGTGTGTTTACTTTGCATATTTGACAGCACTTTGTAGCCTGTTAGTGTTGCTGGTGTGCATGAGCACTTCCTCTGTCAGTCTGGCAAGATGATGCCTCCTGGGAGGTGGGGGTGCAGAAGGGTCAGCGAGGAGAGGGGATGCTTTCATCCCAGACCTTGTATTAACAGCAGGAGGAAAAGTGAGCCAGAAAGCAAGAAGAGAATTTGTATATACATGGAGAACAGAGATTGAATGTACAGGATGCCATTGTGCTTAGTGCACTCTTTAAAATTGTTTTGTAATGTGCTTGGGAGAGAAGGAAATCTCCCTCTCGCCATCTTACTCCCTTCTCCAGAAATTATTTTTACAGTGCCCTGCTCACCACTGCTTACAGACAAATCTATGCAAAACTTGCATTGTCTGAGGTGGGCCAGTTTGGGAATGTTCCAAGTTGTTGGCATCCCTTTAAATACAACACCGTTCTTTCCCTTGCCCCTGCCGAGGAATTTGCATCTAACCTGGAAAGAAAAGGAAGGGTTCCTACTTCTCTGTGATTAAAATGACAGACACACTGCAGAGAACCGTCTGCTACTACCATCACTGCCAGCTTCCCCTAAAATATGCTCAGCTGCCTCATCCCACAAATGTGTTAGCAGATGACAGACCTTTTGCTGATCAGTAAATAATATCCCCCTTTCTGTTTTGCTGCTAAAGTGACTGGTTCTCTTTGGGCTGTTGCAGGCACTCGATTGCTCCCAGCTTCTGAGGACAGCCCAGACTGCCTGCTCCCTGCCAAGGAGCTGGTGAGGGAATAGAAATGGGAGACCAAGCTCGCCATCTCCTGGGGAAAAGGCATTTACGCTTCCAGGAAAGTTTATTTCATTCCTTCCTTCCTTCCTTTCATTCTCCCTCTTCTTTCTTTGTGAAAATCAAGGTTGTATGAGAAGGTTTAGGAGGCCTGGTGGCTTGCAATCCCAGCGCTGGCCCTACTGTGGTCCCTCTTATGAGACTCCTTAAAATAAAATAAGAGTGAATTTATGTGACAGGGTGGGTACACAGTTGGTATTTTTGTTATATACTTCCTATGTACTTCAGCAGCAGCAATGTCAGTGGCAAGACACACACATTAATAACTTCAGAAAATGGGTTTATAGAGTGTTGAGCAGATGCAGGAACAGTCAGGATCTTACGTATTTAAACTGGCAAGGACTGTTTAGCAACTGCCACATGTGCCCTGTGGAGTACAGGGACATCACGAAAGCTGCAGCAGGTTACCTAGTTACCGAGTAGTCACAGTGTAACACCTTACTTTTCAGAGAAAGCTGTATGTCGCTTAAAAAATGGATGCCTTCAGTGATGCTCGTAAGGATACCTAGGGATTTTTGCGTGTAACTAAAAAATTCAGGACCTTTTGCACATTCTCATCAGGCTGGCTACAGAAGTGTCCCTGCTGCAGTTGCGACGTTTAATTCACCGGTGTTTGTAACGCAGCTGTAGTGCTTTCAAGCAGGGGCCAGGTGAATGTGAACTGTGAGAGCTGTCTGGAAATGCTGGGCAGGATTACCAAATACTGATGGTGGGTAAGCCAAGACGTTGCACTGTAAAGCTCCAAGGCTATGCTAGTGCAGTAATATTCCTGGCATGGTTACTGGAAAGGGGTAAACTAACTGGAGACTAAATTACATAACATTAATCAAGTTACACTTTGGAGGTGGCAGTTATTCAGTAAGCAAGACTCGAACGTCCCAAGCTTAAGGAATCTCTTACATTGAAAACAGAGCGCAGAATCGGCAACTACCTGCACAACATCTGTGTAGATGGGGGAAAAATCACTGTCATGGAATAAAGTTTCCAACTAAGGGTTCAAGAAGTCAGAAAAGGGCGTGGGGAGGTGCGATTCCTCAACTCCCAGTGCTGCCACTGATCCATTGCAACTGTAAGCACCTCTACTTCTCTACAGCTTGGTGAGATTAATTTTTTAAGGGGTATGTGAGAAAGACTGGTGGATTCATTAAAATGGTGACTTTTGTAGGGGTTATTGTGACTCAGAATAGCTATAGTTATAAAGCAGCTGAGGAAATTACACCGTTAGGTTGCTAGTACTGAGATTAAGCTGGGCTCTTAGGATATTTGAGAGCAATGTTATTCACTTCACAGATCTATCACAGATTTGTTACCAAAAACCCCTTTTTCAATTCTAATCTGGGCAAGGGCTCTCATATATATTATTAAACATAAACTCTGTTATCTCCAGTGAAACTAAATACCAAAAAAATTGAAACTAACATTTTTTACTTAGGCCAAAACAATTTCTAAACCAGGCTACTAGTAATGAAATCACTTGTTTGAAGTGAAATAGTAACACGTCAGTTACAAACAAAGCAAAAATTTTGTATAGATGACATTTTTGGAAGAGCCTGAATATGTAAATATCACACATTAACTCCAAAACTCACATATTATATTAACTATTATAACTTTACAAATCATTATCAGTCTTGTAAAGTCTTCTACTGCTGTAAACCAATGTTAAAAGATCATGAAGTGGAAGCTAGGAATCATAAAGGCATTTTCTTCCTAAGTTGCTCTTGCTCTCAGTCACATCTATAAAAATTTTAGCCTAAACACCCTGAAGTACACATTTTCTTCCAGTAAAAGGAAGCAAAATTTTGTTTTGAATGTTTGTAATGATTTTTCAACTCTTTGACACAGTTAGATTCAAAGTCTCTTAACTGTGAAATTACAATTTGAATTTAACTTGCATACTTGTGTTTTACAAATAAATTTATCACTGTTTTGCTTAGCGTAATTATCAGGTGATGAACAGTGTACATGTAGGAGGTAGTTTTTCTATTACTCAAATACTGGAATGAAGATGGGAGGTTTTGAGCTCCACCTCACAATGGTGGCTTGTGGTTTCCTTAGAGGAGGGGTTCATTCAGGTGACTCACATACTATGACAGCTCTATCAGTGAATGTCCTTGGACTATTCTTCTTGATATAAACAATTGTGGTGACCCCACTCAAGGGAGATGCAAACTGGAAGTGAGGAATGGCTACTACAATGCTGAAAGGCACAGACTATACAGCTTACTAGACTTAGTCATCAGAAGTGGAGGGTGATTTCACTGCTTCCTAAGCATGAGGGAAAAATGGAAAGGTAGGAGAGAAATAAGGTAAAGAAGACGGTGTTGGCACAGGAACAAGCTGATAATAAAGTAGTGCTGAATACATTCAGGCTAGCCTACCAAATAGCAGCAATATGTGGAGGGAGGATAAAAAATCTAACCAACTTTAAGAGAGCAATCATTTTATGAAAAAGATCACACATGATTGCCTGCAATAGCAGGCATATTATTCTCTCTCTGTGCACCAGTCTCCATAAATAGGACTTTGATGCGAAGTACTGTTGCTGGTCAGGTAACGACAGTCCTACTCAGCCTCTCGTTTTATATACCTGCTTCTGAGCAGTTTCAGCTCTTCTGGCAAAGGTGATAAGAGTCAACAAGAAAATACCTGACACTTTAGGCAAAGGTTTGAAGGCAAGCTCTCATAGCCTCCTAAATCTTGGGATAGAAAATACTAATATCTTCTTGTAGACTTACTTCAGATATAGCCCTTGAAGTCATCAGATATTTGTCATGTCTCTGATCCAGTGGACAGCCCCCTTTATGAAATTTCCACGAGCAACTTTTAGCTACCTGCAGATTGCACCACTCTGACACTGGAAAAGCCTTTTCAGTTTAAGTCTTTATTTTCTTTTAAACTATTCTGTAGTTGTAGAATTGTTTTACATGACAACTCCATGCAAGCATCAATTCTTCATTTCATTAGGCCCTACAACATTTTTACTGTAACTTCAGTATTTATCTCAAGGACTTCCTGTGTATAGACTTCCTCGGCTCCTCTAATGCTGAGTACTTAAATATACATTATTTACCTCCTCAATGATTCTTAGCTTCAAAAATAAACATTTCAATATAAACTGGGATTTTCTTAGGGCTAGGCTACAAGGGCAACAGAACTTCAAACTGAAGTCTGTTACGGATGTTTTTTACATCTTGAACCACATGGAACAGATTCTTGACTATCCACCTTCTTCTTTCAGATTTCCCTATTGTGTCTAAAATCCACCAGTCTACCTTGATACTGTACTAATCATTACGACCTTTGTTCAAGGTAGACTTGAACAAGTGACTTGTACATCTCATCTTGATGCACAAGCTGTAATACACCAGCATCTTTTAAAGGCACAGGCTTCATTTACACTTAAAGTCTAGCCTGCATTCTGTGGGTATGTATAAAATTAATTAAGAAAGCTCTGTAGTTTATGCACATTTCTTGAGTGATCGCATGTTTTCAAACACAAGAGATGTTTTGTGTCTTGAAGGAGAGCCAAATGTTTTATGAAAGGTGGGACTCTGCCATAAACAAAGCATTTGGATCCAGTCTTCTCGTTTGGCACACTACAGGAAGCTGATGAGAAAGAAGAGTCTGAATTTTGTTCATTATCTGCACTTACTCCTCCACACTTTCAGTGCACGTGTATTTATAAAGTTTTAGATTAGGGTCATCACCGGTAATATTGCACAGAGCTGGTGGCCATGGAAAAAGGTGCCCTAAAACTGTATTATAATGAAGGGAAGACAGTTTAAAAGATGAATCCATTTGAACAGGAAACAAAGGATCCCTCTTCAGCAACAAATGTGAACATGCATGAAACCAGCCTGGAAACCAGGTACCATCACAAAGAGGCTGAGGTAACCCAGGACAATCTCTCTTCTAGAGTGAGAAGGATTCACAAAATCAATTAGCAGTTCATTTTTTAATTAAATGACTATTTGTACAAACAAACAACAGAAGACTATGGGGAAATAATAAGCACATATTACCGCAGAAGGGTTTCCTACAGTACAGAAAACAGCCATCAATTCTTTACTTTCCCAGTCTGTTTTTTGTGCAGCTAAGGCAACACTCAGAATCCAATAAACCCAAATATGAATTATCCAAACTCCTTTTTTCTTTTCAAACAGAAGGAAATTACTTGCTGCTAAAGATGTTCAGACTAGTCATTTTGCAAATGGTGCTATGAAGATGATCAGAAGGGAATGTGTTGTAGCATAATTGCCCTATTTCAAAGCATTATCCTGTAATAACAATCTGCAGCATGGCTGTGCTTCATGGAGAGGAAGTGTGTGCTGCATCCAGCATGCACCTCAGTACATGCACATTCCAGGGAGAAGCACTCTCCCCGTCTGCTAATGCTGGAAGGCAGCCCATTAACCAGCTTGAGCCTTTTAGATCCTAATTTCAGGGCAGAGAGACAGTATTTGCTTCATTGGCTGCAGCTATTTGCTATTTCCAGTTATGATCCCTGTGATTAAGCCAAGTGCTGAGCCCTCAAATCCTTTTCTGAAAGAGAGACCAGCTTTTGTTCAACAACATAGGAAAACTCTTTTTGGCATCAGACTAAAGGAATGATTAAGTGTTAGCTCTTCAAAAAGCTATCTTATTGACTCAAAGAAATATCTTTAATTTTGTTTTGTTAAAAAAGAAAACATGTTATACTAGGCTGCAAATTATAAGAGCTGTAGGTAGAGAATACTTCCCTTCCTTACTGCTGGAATCCATGCCCTTGAGTATTCATTTGTTTGCAACAGCAGAAAGTTGGTCCCGGATCCTTCCTAAACCTTCTAACATAGTGTCCAGGGTTTCTTTGCTAAGTTCCACAGTCAGTGCAGAAACAACAGGATTATCTCCACATAAGGCAACATCTTCCTGAATCTGTGAACAGGGATGCAGACATCAGCTGTATGAAAAATTCATTCACTTGTTTTTCCAGTGCAACTATGAAAGTCAGTGTTTAGTAGACAGATAAAGAAACAAACATGCTTTAAATTTGGCATTCAGCTCCATCCTGAAGGACTATGGCACATTCTCCATGCTGTGTGCCTCACTAGTGTTCCCACTGACAGAATGCAAGTAAGCATATACTGCTATGAGTACAGGGAAATTCTCAAAAGACTTGTGGCAGGAAGCCACATCCCTATCAAAAGCATCTTAGCAGATACTGCATAGGATACTTAACCCCATCCCACACACAGGAATCAATTTTTTCCCCCCTCCTCCTCTGAAACACACTCGTCCCACTTTTACTGGTTGGGGCGATCCACAACTCTGTAGAACATAAGCAGTAACTATAGCTATACTCCCCAAATGATATATGGGGCCAGCAAAAGAAGCTTTTAGTACTCAAAAGTAATTTTTCAACTAATGCAGTTAGTTAAACATGCTGACAAGTGGCTTAGAATTAAAGGGCAATGACTTCATAATTTATCATCTTTCTTTCTGTAGAGAACAATGGTGACTGAGAACAAATATGTTGTCGTCTCACATCCTCACGCAAAGAAAACTCTCCCTTGCAAGGAAAAGAGGGCTTTCATCAGAGACATCATTCCCACATTCTGTGGCATTTCAAAGATCATCTCTGGGAAATTCTGTTAATTGCCCACCAGGCAATAGGCAAGCACCAGATGCCTGGCTGAACTGTTTTGCACTATCACTGGTAAGTCAGGTGTTGGACGTAAATATTGATTCTGTATCCTTTACAGCCACTGACATTACCTTTAACTGAAGCAGGCAAGTAGGGACTGCCATTCTGCTGATGCTGTCTGAAGATGTCTTGATGTCCACCCTCCAATCCATGTCAACCAACTGAGGCAGGGAGACTGAGGGATTGAAAAATGCATCTGTTAGGCCCCGCAGCACATGACGACACCAGACCCTGGAACCTGTGACTACCACCATGTACATGCTTCTGCACTTCTGGCCCTGGGAACTGTACAACTTTAGTGCTACTATGTGGTTTCAGGTCATTTTCACTCTGCAATAAGCCAGTCTTTGAAGGGCTCTGGAAGACGCTGGCAGGACAAAGAGGGTTCTCCCATCATCACATGCAAGGATGGTACAGTGCAAGACAGTCATAGGTACATTCACAAAGCAGCAAGGAGAAGGCAAACAGTAAGATTTCTTCACCTCTTCATCCCCTGCCTTGCTGCCTACAACATTCAACTAGTGTTTCATCATTAATTGCTCTGCGACCTACATGCTTATTACTCTGTTCTGTAACGAGTAAGAAAGCACACACCAATGCTCTTAAAATTCAGCAGTATAAAACATGTTATTTTAAGTTCCTCAACCTGTGAACTAAAGCATCCTGCAGTACAGCATATGTACTGGTAAACTGCAATCTTTGCACACATACTACCAATGTGTTAAAAATATTGAAGATATCATCCTAATTAGATGTAGCCTAACAGAAATCATTCAACAGTCTGGTGCAATACTGACATCAATAGTTCAGGGCTGGAGACCCCATGAGCCTTCCAAGGGAAGGAGGACAGGTCTGACTTGGTCACCCTGTCAAGAAATTTGTGAAGCTATCTGTTGCAGACAGGACATGAGGATATTCACTCATGATGTTATGTACTTAATGGAGCGTACTGTACCATGAACCCTCAAGAGTACCTAAGCACTGTGTAAACTGGCATAAAAACTGAGATTAAGGTTCTCCTAACAAAACTCTGGCACCAACAGGCTGGCTGCAAGTGCTCTTTGCCAGTTCCTGGAAGCATAATGTTTTTCAACAGTATCTTTCAGCTACCGGTAATAAATACAGGGAATGTTTGAAGAACATATCCAAGTGAAACCAAGGCAGGTAGTTAGATGAGTGGCATGCAGATACCTTTCCCCCTTGTTTGCAAAGCAGTCTCCTATTGTCATTAAAAAAAACACCAACATTTTAATCCAGGAAAAGTATTGACATTTCATCTCAGATTTACAAGTATTTTCTCACACAAACCGCAAACCAGAAGAAAGCATAATTAGTTATCCAACCAAATAACAACAGCAAGTGTTAAAAGATGAGGCTTGAACACTTGACTGCCCAGTGGTAAAGCACAATTTACCACCAGAATCCAGAAATTTAGAAAATGTCTGTAAGGTAAATACCTAGTTTAAAATATATGTAAGGAAACCAAGTTGTAAGGAGCAGTTTAACAGGGCATGCTTAAAAGTCATTGCCACTTTGGTAGTGTCACATTTATAAGACTCGGAACACCTCTTGCACCTATTTTGACTCCATTTTCTGGTAAGAGCTGAGCCATACTTCCTATGTTCAAAAGTACAGCACCAGTTTCCTGGGAAAAACCATAAATTCTCACTGGAAGTCCACACTAAGGACATGGAAACAAAGACAAACACTTTTGGTTTGAAAAGGGCATTTGCAGCTAAGGGGATTAACTGCTGTAACTATGTCAGAGTAAATGGCTACAGGGTGCCTGAAGAAACACTGTTTATGTCAGCTAGGGATTTTCAAAGAAGTCTGAATGAAGTGTAGGACCAACACCATAAAAGAACTGTAGAGGTGATGGTGTATCCTCAAACTCAATTTAAAAATAGAGTTTTCACACCATCAGCTGTGGTGCTCAGTGGGTCTGAGCGTCTCTGCAAAGCCTTATCAAACCTGGTTGTCAGCAGTTACTTGACATCTATTTAAGGGTACCAGAGGGGGGTGAAGAGGCAAAACCTAAACCCCTGTTGAGCACTAAGGAAAAAGCAGCCTCAATAGGCAACTGCAGCCTGTCTGGATTCTGCCTGTCATAAAATGCCTAGTTTCCTTCCCAAGGGTTGATTGCTGGCCTTCCTACTGGCTCCAGATGCTCAGGTTGCTTCCTAACAGTGCTTACAGAGATTTCTCTTTCTGAGGAAAGGCTCCTCCTCCTGCTCCGCTGAGCAGAGCTCCAAGGGCAGTGCAGAACTGGCTGCCTTGCTCCTGCTTTTGGAACAAATTCCAGTTCATAGCCTGTCAAGGGCAGCGCTTGGCAGCATTTGCAACAACATAAAATACATCTGTTTAGCCTTGTATGTTAATTTGCAAAGATTGATGGGTGGTGGGTTGGGAGGGGCAGGAAACCATCCATTTTTTTATGTTAACATAAATCAGTTGATTGGAATGCCTGTTCAATAAATCATTGCCTTGGTCCCTATGTAACAGATGTCAGATATTTCATTAATACAATACTACAATAATCCATCATTTCCTAGAAGACAATCTCATTCCAACAGGGTTCAATAATCATCTAATGAATACAAAGGAATGAGTGTCAGAGCAGAGCTCCTGAGTGGTGCTCCAAGAGCCACATACCGAGCCTTGCTTCTGGGTTGTGAAGACTAGCTAGTGTGCTATGCTAGTGTGTTGTGCTTGCTGTCATTTCCTCTCACGCACTGCAGTGTTAAGGATACAGGAAAAAGTATTATGTGTTTGGGTAACACTATAACATTGTTTACTGTAAGAAACTGCTGTATTTACTGTATTAACATTATGCAATAGTTTCTTCCCTCTCCCTATTTATACTCCATTAAAACTTTGAGGGACAGTGCATTTCCAGGTCTTGCCAAACTGTTTAGCTGTTGGACATTATCTCTTCCACAGGGAAAGAAAAAGGTAAGGCAGATCCATGCAGACCTCAGGGTACTCTGTTATATATCAGCTCTTGTTTGTAAGCCTCTAAGTGCTACAGTTGTAAAGAAAACCTCATGTGCAGAAAACAAAGATTTGTAGCTACATGGAACACCTAATTGGGATGTAACTCATTGCCCATGATACTATTGTTAAAGCTTGCATTCCTTAACTACATCACTCTTTCGAAAGGTAAGGAAAAAGCAGAGTTATGAATAGATGCATCTCTTCCTGATGCATGGAAGAGAAAAAATGCCTAAAATTTACTAGATATGCAAAGATAAGATATTCTCCTGTATTTACACATCCTTTACAGTGCACAGTTATTGAATATGGACATCACTTAGTAACCTGAATGAGGAGGTCAGACTGCTTCACTTTCAAATATGCTTCACTCTGCAAGGAAGCAACAGACTATTAAATGGAATTGCTTGAGGACTGGAAACTCAATTTAACACAGCAGCAGAGATCCGAATATAAGCTTGTTGGCCTCTGCTAAGCTCTGCAATGCCACAATCACACAGCTTCATCTAAGGCAAATGGGGGTATCCCTGTGCTATGTTACAAAACCAGATTGTGATGCACTATTCTAAACTCTAAGCTCCAATGACTACTTACTCTGACTCGCTTGTGCTTCATTCCTCCAAGCAGATCTATGACAAAGTGGAAAAGAAAAAAACAGTATCAGCAGTGCTTTGGTCAGGAAAAAAAACCAAAGAAGAATGACAAAAAGGTAGGGAAAGCATTCAGAGTGACTTATCCCTGACAGAAGGGTCACCAGGGCTGCAGCAGTAAGCAGAGGAGAGAGACTGCCTATGCTGAGGAAAGGCTGTCACTGGTGGACAACGGTGGGCAAACTGGTGACCAAGTACTGGTTCTTCTGTAAGTATGGCTCACGGCATGTACCTTTCTCCCTGGTTTTATCAAAGCAACGGGCTACCAAGCAGTGAGATGTACAAGCATGCAGAACTGCTGTCCTCTACCACCACTCACAAATGCTCTACTTCATACAGTGCCCCTGCACCTAAGCCAAGTTGGTAAGTGGATGAACACCTAGATGCTACCCAATCAGATTCTGTAGTGCTGAAATCTAGCCCTCTTAAGTAAGTTTTATCATCATCTGCAGCATTCTTCCATCACAAAGGCGAGTTGTTAGGATAAAAAGGGCTCAGCATTATGTGAACAAAGCCCACACCCATTCCAAAAGTCTTGGGAAAACCCTCTGAACCCATCCATGGCTGTGTGTTTTTTGCCATTCCACTCAGATGACATTTCATTCAACTCTGCTCATCCCAACCTCCATGATTATGTCCAAGCCATGCACAAAATTCATAGAAACCAAACTTTATGTGCCATCAACTATGCACATACCAAACCAGATATATAGGCATTAATTCTCCTGGAGAAAGGAAATGACAGGTGGGTAGCACTCACATGTTCTCCAAGATTATCTTAGTCAAAAGGTTTTTCAGGTTTTGGTGGAAGTTTTCCGGAAAGAGCGAGAGTATGTCTTCTGCTCTCGTCAAGCCACGGTACACGACATGCCTGGTAAGGTTGTGCAAAGCGGATACCAGCTGTAGAGAAGAGGAGAAAGGGCCCCGCTGGAGCCGAGGTCCTCACCGTCCTCTAGCACGTACGCCCCACGCACCTCCCTGCGGCCTCCCGGTAAGGCTCCTCCACGCCGGGCCTGCCGGCGAGGGCCACCTTTACGGACCACGTTTCGTTTTGCAGCAGCGGCCACGGTCCTTCGGAGTCCGGTGGCGCCGCGCGCGGCCGCGCCAGCCCCGCCGCCGGCGGCCGCTCCGCTCCGTCGCGCACGGGGAGGCCCAGGCGGGGAGGTCCCGTCCCGCCGCCCCTTCCAGAGAGGGCACTCCCGCAGGCATCCCGCCCGCTGTCCCGCCCGGCCCTACCTGCTCCGCCTCCTCGGGGCCGGCGGCGAGGCTGGGGCAGGCGCGCTGCGCCAGCGGCCCGAGGCGGGCGGGAGGGCTGGAGAAACACTCCTGGCACAGCTGCCGCACGGCGTCCCTCGACGGCGCCTGCCGGGGAGCAAAGCGGGGGGCGCTCAGCCGCGGCCCGGGAGAGACAGCCCGCGCCGCCAGGCCGGGAGCTTCGTCCCGCAGCAGCTCGGCACCCCGCTCACCTTCAGCAGGCTCTGCAGGGCGGCGAACTCCGCTCGCCGCACCACCGCCATCTTGGCGCTGTCAGCTGAGGCGGGCGGGGGCGGGGCTGGGGGCGGGGCTGAGGGCGGGCGTGAGGGAGGGGGCCTCAGGGCGGGGCGGGCGTGCTGGTGCGGGGGCGCTCGGCGTCCTCCGGCTGCCGCCGCGCGGGGAAGCCCGGCAGTGCAGCTGCACCACGGCGTCGCTAGTGAGGCAGGAGGGGCGAGGGCAAGCCTTAAATAATGGAACTGTCCTCTCCGATCTACTCGTTCTTTTACTGTTGGTGCAAGTCTGTGCGTTGCGTGCAGAATTTAGCTGTAAACGCTGTTTTCAGCTACTAGGAACTCAGGCAAGAGATTTATCGTGGCACTGCTGCAGTGATACGGGCCATTATTTTACTGAACCATGTGTATCTTCCGGTTGGTGCAGGATCTAAATAAGTTCTTTTTCTGATAGGAATGGTCTTCTCTTTGTCTTGTGTTAATTCCTAGCATGTCTGGTTCCAGGGCATCAGTAATCTATGCCCTTTCCCCATTGCTACATCTGTCAGAGCACCCTCATCCGCGTTTCCATTTGCATCATGCTGTAAGCAGGGTAACACATGGTAAGAAATGCAAGTATGTAAATGCTGTTTGCATTGGGCTTCACAAGTTTGGCAGGGCTTCCTGACAGAAACTGGTTTCCCTCTCATGCTGGGAAACCTTGAAGGGCAGAAGAATCCAAAGGGAGAGGATTTTATTTTCAATCATTTTTCATGAGCAACAGGAAATGAGGCTCAGAGGGAACTATTTTGGGGTATGAGTTTACCATCTGTGGCCTCTTGAAATTAATCAGTGTGATCGATAAGTGTAGAAGAGCTGGCACGTATCTGTTGCTTTCTCTAGCTCTGTGTCACCAACAAATCTAACGCAGCACATTAGGTAAAGCTGAGGGTTAGCTGTGTGGAGTCATCTTCAGGGCATGACCTTCCTGGTAGAGCAGGTGTGCTGCCAAGTTGAGGTGGCGGGACTGAGTGGGCAGTGGATCTTGTGGATGGCCATTGCTTATCCAGGTGCCTGTAGTATACAACTCAATACTCTGATCAGAAAAGGGAAATGAGCTACACCGGCAACACTGTCTATTCCTTCCTGAGAGGAAGTATCAGAGAAATCGGCAATTGTCTCTGTACTTATGCCACAGTGATCATTTTCCACTTACGCAAATACAGCGGTATCTGTAAACTAGATACTGGAATAGAGCAGAATGTGAATGGAAAGGCAGTGGGATCCTAATTTTTCTTTGCAAGATGAAAGGTCTGCAGAACTAGTGGGCTAAACATTAGCATCTGAAAGGACAAAAAATGGGGCAGCAGTTAGAGGTCAGGGTTTAAGAAACCGGAAACTGGAATCATGTTCTCTTGACCCTGCTTCAGTGTTCAGATGATGCAAGGTAGGTCATTTTTGTAACCTGAGTGTCAGGAGGGTAATGTAACTAACTGTGTAAGATAAAGTCCTGCATTAATAAATGAGAATTTATTAACATCAGCAGTAAGCGTGGAAGTTGTGAAAGGATAAACAGAATTAAGGCAGTATTAACACAGTATCAACACTGTGTTACAATCTGAGCAAGTAAGCCTAAAGGAAACATAGGGATTGATCACAGGATATCACTTAAAAATTTTAATTGCATCATTAACCTCTTGTAATCTGCTTGATTTTCTTTTTTCCAAACCATTAAAATCAGCATTTTCTACAGTCAGAGGGAAGTAGAATTTTTCTAAGCAGTAAAATTTCTGAAGTGCTGTGTGCAGCTATGGAAGATGGTCACTGGGGTTTTTTCAGCACATTTCTAAAGTGACAATTTTACAAGACCTATGTAAAATCAGATTGATACATGCCTAGGTTAAGGACTTAATTGGACAGAGTAACTTTGTCAGACAAGTAGGTAGAGAGATGCAAAGGGCAGAGAGTAGGTAACTGTCATTGGGTATTATCACAAGGGTATGTGGCAAGAGAGAACATTTACCTGTGAGATACATATTCAGAGCAAAGGTGCTGATTTGCAGTAACAGCAGCTGGCATCATACCATATCCAGTCTCCAGTCCACCTCCTATTGTTGCCATTTCCTCACTGTGGGAGCCATGTAATTATGAAGAAGGGAGCCATGTAATTATGAAAAAGAAGAAGAAGAAGGTGTACATTCATTGTATCTCTGAGTTCTCATTCAAAAAAGAGTGCTTTCGGCAACAAAAAGAACTTCATTTACAAACAGTGGGGTTCTGAAACTTCCATTTCTTTTGCACTCGTTGTCACTATTTCAAGCAGAAATTGGCCAGGTAGTAGCCACTGAATTAGCAGTAAGTGCCAAGCAGACCAACCGTCCAGCAGCATTCATACATATATATAAACATATATATCAGAGTTAGTGTGCCCAGGCACCAGCTGGTCATTGAGCTCTGCCTGTGCAAGCACAGTATGATGACGGAGCGTCAACTGGCCTTTGCAGTGCAGAACAGAGGTGTGAAACCATGGTTCGGGTGGCCAAGGTAGAAATAACTCTGTTGCTTGGGCCATACATGACCCTGCTGGTGGGCGGGAAAATCATAGCATGGCTTCAATGAAGATCACCTAATTCTGTCACCTGTGTCATAGGCTCAGGAAAACTGTACCTCCACTAAGGAAGCCTTAAGCCACATTTGGCCAAAAGTTACCTATTTCGATTCACTATAGACTCTGACAGCCTTTGATGCCCGTGTTGCTATACAGGAGTCAGCACAGCACAAGATACCTCCTGAGTAAGAAACAAAATGGGAAGAATGAAAAACAGCAAGACAGAAGCCTAAGGGTATTTTCAGAGCTGCAAGGACCCTAATTCTGTAATGGTAACAGACACTGAGTTGTAAGCATGAGAGAGGTGCTGTTTGGAGTTGAAAACAAACAAAACTGTTTTCTTTATGTGCGTTCCTGTTGCTGCAGGCATCGCTGTCCTGGCACACATAGCCATTCCATGCAAGGCCCACAGCAGCCCTGCCTCTGCAGGGGATGTAGAGCAGCAGCAAGATGGAAACAAAGCCATGGCATGGAAAGAGGGGCTATCAGTGCTCTGACTCAAACTCTGCACTGAAGGTTTGGCAGGTCTAGTTTGAAGGAGAACAGGGTGACAACAGCAGTGACTGCTGTGCGCACGGCATGGCAGCCCACTGCCCTGGCCAAGTCAGCTTTGGCCGGGGACAAAGTCAGCCGGCAGAGATGGGAACCAGTTAATTACTTCTGAAAGCATAAAGTTCTTGTGTTTATAGTGTAAGTTTCCCATTAGTTCTTTTAAATTTAATTAAATAGTTGTGGATTTTAAAAAATTCAGAACATTCTGTGGTGATTTATGGTCTTTTCCTCTCTGTAAACTGCAGAATGGAGCTTGCAAACAAACCAGCCTCTTAGGACATGCTGTAGTTAATCCTGGCACCCAAGATATGTAGATTAACATGGTATCTGAATCTTTTGCCATGCTGAGAAGAGCACCTAAGCATTGTTGTGCTTGTTGTTTTGCTTCCTACTGACTGGCACATCCAGGAGACAACCCAACTTCATTCCTTTTCCCCACAATGACAGCATTGTTTAGTTCAGATCAGCATAAACTGATGCTTGGTGCCTCATGGTACCAGAGACTGATTCAAAGGGCTACTGGGGAGTGCCACAGCCTTAAATAAAACTATGAAGCTGAACCTAGATTTTGTTTTGTTTTGATAGCTGTTACTTAAAGCTCCCCAGTGTTTCTCTGATTAAAAACATCTTCTTCTGACGGTTATAAATTTACCTTTTAGTTGAAAACCCAGTGACCATGAGCCTAACAGCAACACTAGGAAGTCATTGCTTGACTCACAGCTACTGATGTTTCTGGCTCCGGGATACTCGATTGCTTTTACTCAGGCTGTGCAGCCTCACTATGACAGATTGTATCAGCAGAAGAGCTACTACCTGGGGAACAGGAGCTCAGGGAAGTCAACTGCAGACATGGCTTTTTTGGTAGAGTGTTCCTCTGGAAACTATAGGTATGCTGAGGATTTGTGTCAGCTCAGGAAGAGAACCCACACATGCAACAGAAAGGCTGGAGATAGGTGGCTGACTTTACAGTTACAGTGTATCCACATATCATACAAACCTGTGATTACAAAAGGCAGCGTAAATACAGTGGTGTAAAGGCTCCTCTGCTTTTGCCTGTAGCTCTTCGTGCCAGTGCTACATGGGAGCATGGCTGCCTGAATCCTCATCTCAAGCTGTCTTGCTATACAGTGGCGTAACGTTTTGCAACTTCATTACTCAGTGACACAAATACCAAGGAGCTGAAGCACTACATTCAGGAAAAATTGCCTCCACTGGTAAAAATAATGCTTACATCAACACAAACACAGGTTTTTGGTAGTAAGGCCGATTCACATCACCAACTATTCTGAATCTGCATGTCTCAAAATGAGGCAGAATGAGTTTTCCTATCTTCAGCTACAAACTGTTACAGTTCAGGTAAGTATAGTTACTTTGTACCTCAGGATATATGCCTGCAAGGAGCAATCAGGTAGCAATCTGGACACCATGTCTCAGTCTGTTATGCCTTCTTTTCTGCCTTGTGGTTGTAATGAAATAAGGTAAATTCAGGACAGTGTATAACCATTACAGCAGTCCTGCCAGCAATATTTATAATGTGTCTTCAGTAGTGTTTTAGTTCAGATCAGAAGTGTACTATTGATAAAAATCTCCCGATCATCTCTGTTGCCTGTGTTTCATTTTACATCAGGACCTGATTTTGGAGGGCAGGGACTAGATTATCTTCAGTTAGATTAAACTGGAAAATGTTCTCCAGAGGTGCACCTAATGTGCTCAGACTTCAATAGGCATTCAGCCCAGGCAACCCAAATAAAGGTGGTTTGAATTGAAAAAAAAAAAAAAAAAGGAATATAAATAGCGTGCATTTCAGATCCTCAGCATCTGTGTCGAGCATCTGCAGTATAGATTCTTGGTCTTTTTGACCTTACAATGCAGATGTAACCTTACCTGATTTTTGAGAGGGGCTGAGAGGACCTACAGAAAAACAGGCTCCTAATTTTTTCTTTCATCTTCTTCATATATGAAATGGACCAAGTGAAATTTTTGCTCCTCCATAGACTATGATCCTTAGTGAATTAGTGCTTACACAGTACCATTGCAAGTGACGTGTCATTGCCGTAAATGTACTGATAATGGTGAGGAAAAGATGTTATTTTGTGCTATAGCTTCTAAAATATTTCACAACTTACATAACTGGTTAACACTTCATTTGTTGCTGAAAATATAGCCACTTCTACTCACTGAGTCAGCACACATAAATACAATATAACTATAGGAAGAGGGGAAAAAAGGGGAGATTGCATAAAGAATACCATGTTCCAGGTAAAAATCAGCATATCACAACTGAAATTGGATTCAGATTAGCATTTGCCTCTGCTTTTATGATAAGATTCAATGTGATTTTTAAGTACTCAGAATTCTCCCAGCTACATTTCATGGAGAAATGTAGTCTGGAAATGCTCTAATTCAGCACACTGAGGCAGAAGTCCTGGAAAAAATGGTTTCTACAGTAGAAAAAAAAGAGTACTCATAGCATCCTTGATATTTTTCCTGTCTGCATTTCTAAACGGAAAGGCATTTGAGATACTGGTTAATGTAAGGACAGTATTTAGAGAAAATGGGATGTTAATTTGTAACAGAAAAAATATGCTGCATTTTCAACAATTCATAGCAGAATTTTTTTTCTTAAGCAGAAGCAAACAGGAAGCATAACTCTTTCATTATCACCACTCATTCAGATTTGATTCAACTAGAAAAGTCTGTAGAAAAAAAATATAATTAAACCCCCCTCTTTCCTTCCTGGAACAGGAAATGTAAAAATAGGAATAGTCTACTTCCAAATCCTGCTGAAAGAGGTGAAAATATCTCATTTATTTGCCAAAAAAAAAGGCTCTACCTTTGTTTTGAAAAGGCAAGTATAATGAGCTAACCAGTTTCAGGTATGAATATGCAGCATATTGAAAAAGTTCTTTCTGAAGTGACACTGAGAGCACTAAAGCACACAGAGATCTTAACTGCCTTGATTTTCAAGACTGCTATCAGAAGCTCCAAAACTGTTCCAATCTGTGAACTGCTATCAGTCCATAAAATGTAAAAATGCAGGCAATGAAATACTTGCTGACTTCTGACTGACTGTTGCAAGCCAGTGAGCAATATCAGTGCTCCAGCTAAAATGGCTCTGATTCTATACATGTAATTTAATTTTTCTAAAATCACAGCATTTTATGAACTAGATTTCAGGTGCTTCATGTAGTGACCTCCTAATTGAAAAACACTACTAGTATATAATATGTTCCAGAGATTCCCTACTCCCCCCCCTCCACCCACCCCCCCAAAAAAATAATAATAATTAAAAAAAATTGGGTTGTTAATTACAAAAGCTTAAGAACCATGTTTCTTATGTCCCAGGTCTGGACTTGGATACTGATTATTGGTTAGAAACTTCCTGTCCCAACTCTGTCTTTCTCTTGGTCAGCTTAAAGCCACAGTTTGAAAAATTGATGCATTATACATTTTATACATTGCAGAGAAATTTCTTTTTCAGAAGACTCACTAACCCAAATAGGTAAGCTTCAAATACTGTGCAGTTGAAACCCCCAAAATCTTGAAGTGGGAGCCTCAGAATCTAAAAATCTTCTGTTGGAGTCATGAGAATCACTGTGTTTGGACAACCGTTCCCATTTCTCAAGAGGAGGCATGAGAGGAGTTTTGAATTTTTTAGGTCTATCTTTGGCCAGTAACTTGACTAAAGAGGCAGTCACATTTGAGGGAACTTGAACAGATGATCCTCTCAAAATGCTAAGGCCAACTCTCCTCCCATATAGAGCAGGGATGTTTCATCCAGAATACTTTGTTGGTTGCATCCAGCAGCCTGCACTCGCCATCTTCTACAAATATGATCTACATGATTAGCTGGAACTGTGTCAACACCCCCAGACTACAGCACAGGATACAGGAGGATTTTATTACGAGTTGGGTTTCCTGGAGGGAAGTCAGCTAAAGAGGAGGCTTGCATTCTCCTCACTGTATTGTTCAGCCAGACAGACTTGGACCCTGGCCTTTTCTGTTTCTTCATTCAGACAGCCCATCTCCTTGCATACCAATCTGTATGTGTACAGTAAACAGTGGAAGCTCACTGTAGTGGTAATAATGCGTTGCAGCTACAAGAATCCACATCTTCCCTGGCCAACTGCTAATCTTGGTTCTTTCTGCCCTCTTTTCCCTGCTGCCAGGCTAATGCAAGAAGGTAGATGCAGGCAGTCTGCATCCTGTTCATGCAGACTGTCATTTCCCTGAGCACTGCTGCATGCTGTAACTTTCATCAGATGAAAACAATACCTTTATGTCAGCAAAATGTCTTTTTCAAGAGTAATGGAGGTGACAGAAAGTTTCATTTCTTAAACATGCATATTTAAAACAGAGGAAAACTTTTTTTTTTCCTGTTTTGTTAATTTTATGACCATTGCATGTAAAGAAGCACAGAATATGGAATCAGATTATGGCTTCTTAGAATTGACCTCATTGACTTTGCATTTCAGGCTGTGGCTACATATTTGGCAGCAACATAGCTTAACTCATGTTAATCCCATTATTTCTCTTTGCCTCCTCACAGGAACATGTGCCATCCAAATGGAGTTTCCTCCAGCAAGACACCTGCCCTTTGCAGACTCTGGAAAACATAGATAAATTCAAATCTATCTGCAATTGTAGGGGAGTGATTGAAGTGCAGGGAGCACCTCTTGCTAGCTTTAACTAAGCTAAACCAGGTAAAAATATTGGTAGAGATGACTGAGAGAAGTCATCTTTCCGTATGCTTTTCCTGCTACTAGGGTCAACCCAAGGCATCTACTTTTGGCAACCGTTGGAGACAGAAGACTGAGCTAAGGAGACCCATTCTGGCCATTAATATGTATCATTGTCTAGTAACCAAACACAGGCTAGCCAATGTCCCTGCTAGCCTGCCTGAGCTGAGATTCATGCAGACATGTTCCCTATTTCCAGTTGCTTCTAACTGTACAATTAGACTAAGCAAGTGTCTCTCAGTGGTGGAACTACTACATTTTTAAACAGGTTGATCATTCATGGTGAAAATGGATCTGTCAGACAACATGTAGCTGCACCTGCATTTGCCTCTTAATTCCAAAATCCTTTGCCTAGGTCAGAACATCACCTCTCCTTCACTGAGCAACACCATGTGCTAGGTCCAGCCTGTTGCAGAGTCCCTTCATAAGACATGTTTCCCAGCTGAGCAGGGAAGACTCTGCTGTTCCCCAGCTGCAGGTGAACATCAGAGTCTGTTGCTCTTTGTATATGTGCCTCACTCAGTAGAGCTCCTGGCCCACGATGTAGTGCAATGCTAGCCCAGGCACTGCTTTACTGAGGTCTCATTAAAGCTATTTTTTTCCACCGTTAAGGACTGTGCCTTTCCGTGACCTAGCAGATGCACTTGCTGTCGCAGAGGGAAGATGTGAGAGAGGATGCCTGCCCAGGGCATGTGTGTATGGGTCCAGTGGGTAATACTGCAGAGTAAATTATGGTTTATTTGGAAGGGGTTTGCCATTTTGATTTCACATATTTCAGCAAGGTGTGAAAATGGTGGGGA
The DNA here is from genome assembly GCF_017639655.2 of Falco naumanni. Lineage (NCBI taxonomy): Eukaryota > Metazoa > Chordata > Aves > Falconiformes > Falconidae > Falco > Falco naumanni. The sequence continues at coordinate 48,412,803 of NC_054060.1, read as the reverse complement.
AGGGAGGGAGAGAGAGAGGGAGGCAAAGAAAGGAGGCAGGATGTTTTAGTCGTTGAATTCTTTTGTTTGCAAAGCCCAAGTGTTGGCCCTGTGTCTGTTTTTGTGAGTTGGCACTACACACACGCAAAAAAAAGCTTGGATTTCCTTTATGGATGGCTGAAATTCCAGTCTTGCCTCGCAGAAGGGTAAGTTCCACATAAAGAACATTCTCTCTGGAGATTTTTTGAAAATAAATCAGAAACCTAATAGACAGAAAAATTCTGAGAACTGGAGATGTGTCAAACTGATTTGCCCAGCTTCATATTGGCACAGTTAGGATATGATTCTCTTCCATAAAAACACAGAGCCCTAGACACATATTCCACAGCTGGTGTTAAACACCCATGTTAGCTCTCTGGAGGAGAGTGTATCTGTACAGACAGCCATGTGATCACCATACAGTATTGCTCATAAACAATATGAACACGTGCATATGGGTTTCGCTAGTAAAATACATTTATTCTGGTAATAACAAGCTGAATCTCACAAGTGCACAGGCCCTACTGGCTTGCAAAGACTCACACTATGCAGAAGATTGATACACAGACTGCACCTTGATTTAAGTAGCACTTTTTGCATCCTATATCCTTGCTCCCACTTTATAGTGCCTTTGTGATACAAAGGCTCTACCTGATAATAATAGATAATTTGGGATCAGAGTCATCTGATAGCATGGAGGAATATTCCATGAAGCTGTTCTTTACTTTACCATCCACATAACTACCATAAGCTGTGCATATTCTGGGTATTTGCATCTTAGTCTTACTCTGTATATTCAAGTGCAGTCCACCTTTCCAATGCCCGCATTTGTCCACCAAACCTTCTCAGCCTCTAGTTAAATCTTACAGTATAGCCTCACCATACACATCACTTCTATGCCAGAAGTCTCTGGCACTTCTATGCCACATGGAAACATCTATTCAAGCACCTTGAATCCTGTGTTCAGTTTTGGTCCCCTCACTATGAGACAGACGCTGAGGTGCTGGAACACATCCAAAGAAGGGCAACGAAGCTAGTGAAGGATCTAGCGAACAGGACCTATGAGGAGTGGTGGAGTGAACTGGGGTTGTTTAGTTTGGAGAAAAAAAGGCTCAGGGGGGACCTGTTCACTCTCTACAACTACCTGAAAGGAGGTTGTAACGAGGTGGTTGTTGGTCTCTTCTCCCAAGTAACAAATGATAGGACAAGAGGAAACAGCCTCAAGTTGCACCAGGGGAGGTTTAAACTGATGTTAGGAAAAAATTATTCACCAGAAGGGTTGTCAAGCATTGGAACAGACTGCCCAGGGAAGGGGTTGAGTTGCCACCCCTGGGTATTTAAAAGATGCATAGATGTGGCACTTAGGGACAGGGTTTAGTGGTGGAGTTAGCAGTGCTACGTTACCTGTTGGTTCTCAATGATCTTAAAGGTCATTTCCAACCTAAATGATTCTGTGATCCTAAGATTCTAAGGAGTTTAACTGGTCAAGAAAGACAAATGTAGTTACAGAGTTATAACTCATTAATTCTGCCAGTCCCTTTCTCTATGTAAATAAACTCTGAATGGCTGAGGGTTTTCTTCTCCCCACTGACATCCCCTAGCCTTCTCCTCCACAGCACAACCGAATTCCTGGGCAGACAACAATAAGGTCCTTTAGCTATTAAAGGCATCTCCCAGTTTGGCCCAACCTCAGCACTGCTACATCTGGGAGAAATTACCTGGCATTTACAGTGGGAGTCAAGAGCAGATTAAACACTAAGATGTAAACTTGTAAATGCAGACTATAGCACCCAGCTGCATTCTATTGTCCCTTCCTTTATCAAGGAAGGCAGTGCCATGCCTGGGAGATGAGGCTAAATTGTCAGCAACTGTGCCAAACCAGCAGCATATGCCACACAACAAGTCAGAAACCTGCTCTGAGGGGAAAAGGTATGTCTGCGTATCATCCCACCAACTGTGGGATGGCTGGGAAGGTTCACGTCTCTCCTGCATTCTTTCTGAATATAAATACAGGAAGAGCCACTGTGGTCACTTCTGGCATGACACATGATTTCTTGGCCCCTGACTAAACTGTTTCTCGTGCCAGTCACCCCAGGAGGTGAATATGTCCTTCTGCTGTGTCCACACAGATTCACTGACTTCAGCTGGCTCTGAGAGCTACATTAAAGTGATGGTGCTGAATGCCTTCAGGTGTTTTAAGGACAAAAATCTCTTTTTCTCTCACTTAAGAGAGATCTACAGCCAGTAGTGGCTTTCACTGCTTTGGAGTGCTTCTGTCCTGGAGAGCATAGCACAGTCAGTAAAGTGAGGTGTAGGAAGTGAAAAAAGACAGACTGAAATGCAACAGATCAATCATAGCAAGTCAGGGATGAACTTTAGAAACCTGTAATTAGAACAGTGTGATCTGGCATCCATTCACCAACAAGAGTCATCTAACACCTAGTGATTCAGTTGTTTTGCCGTAAGATGTCTTATACCACGTGCATACTCTTTTGGGTGTGCAGTTTTGAAAGACAATATAACCGAAAGTTGTTGCCAGCAGACAGCTGATACATGAAATATCAGACCTCTTCGCAGCTGGTAACTGAGCCGTTCATCAGCATGCCAGAATTACCTCCTGCAGTGACTTCTTTACTGGCACAGTCTATGGATCCTAAGTGACCTGAAAAAGAGCCCCATGGAGCACGCTCACAATAAGGCAGCACATGTGGCAAAGAAGCTTGCAGTGCTGCTTTCGGGGCCTTCCTCACACTAAGGGCGCACACTGAGGTTCTCCTGGGCTTTTAGGCTGGTATCACTGTGTACTTCACACAACAATGGGTCCAATTGCCTTTTTCCAGTACCATCAACAGAACAGTCAGGTCAAGCTCCCCATGGGGAGTGAGGGCAGTGTCATTTTTGTAACCCCATTCATCTTCCTGATCCAATTTGCTGTGCAGTCACATAGATATTTGCTAGCACAAGGGAGGGACAGTGCTGGCCAAAGCCAGTGTGAGAGTGAGATAGCCTTTTTCAGCAGCAATCAGTCACAGCTAATTCAGTGAAACTGTAGTGTAAGGAATTGTAGTAACATAAAGACAGGCTGAGACCTGTGGTGATAAGCAGGGAATGACAGGCCAAGAGAGGGATGGAAAATAAAAGGTATTGATTTCAACATGAGAGGTGAGGGCAATGGTATTTGTAGCACTGCTCTGCATAGATATGAGTGAAGATTACAGTTTTGAAAGCTGGAGGAAAAGATATCACAGTAATTTTGATATGAAGTGACAAAAGTCAGCCTGAGATATATTGCTGTGTGGATAAGTAAGGACATTATTTGAAAGAAGATACACAGAAAGCATCTGCAAAATTTAGACATGGCTTGAATATAAGAACCTAGAGAAAGAAAGATTTCAGCTAAAAACAAAGACCAAATAAGAGAGAGAGAGAGAGAGAGAGAGAGAGAGAGTGTCTCTCTGTGTGTGTGTGTGTGTCTGTGTGTGTGTGTGTCTGTGCGTGTGTGTGTGTGTGAAGAGAGAGAACTGGAGTGGAGAGTACAACCATGCACTGACAGTTAAACTGTTTTTGTGTATGTGAAATTACCTGCAGACAAGGTGAAGGAGAAGAAAAGTGCCCAAAAGAAAAAGCCCTCGCTTAGGAAGCTGAGGGGGGTACAATGATGAAGCAGTTAAGGAAGAGAAGAAAACACAGAGGACCATCAGGGAAAACAAAAGGGAAAAGGACAGCTATGCTATGAAAATGACTGATGCATCAGAGAAGATGGCAACTGCTCCTAGGGTTGACTGAAATATGGTATTTAGAATATGTGACATACTACTCTGGTGTCTAAGGTATAGAAAGTAGGTTGGAGAGGATTTAGGATGGATGTATACGATTCCAAGTAATGAATTCAAACATTCGGTTTACCGACCTTTGGGATGAAATACAAGAGGGAGATGGAGCAGATGGAGATGCTGGAGAGACAAAGTCAAGAGTGGGATGGGAAGAATGAAAGCACGAGGATGGAAAGAAGGGTCTGCTCTGCTTGCTTGTGTCCTTTGGAAATTTATATTATGGTTTCTAGCAGAGGTCAATATAAGGAAGACTAGCTGCCGCTGCCTTTGCCTGGCTATGATTTGTGGTGTGACTGTAAAATACCATATATAAACATGCTTTAGTTCTTTTCTTCATTTAGATCTTCTCTCCTTGTGAGCTAGTTTGACTTTTCCTCAGAGGTTTGCCACTGACATGACAAACAGTGCTCTACAGAGGAGGAAGCTTTAGAAACACAGAAACTAGAGATGGAAAATTCCTCTGTAGAAGATCAGCTAGCCCACTGTGCTTGGTAGGCCAAGGGATAAACACTAGCATTGTGCTTATTTAAAATACTGCAAGAAGAAGTCTCCTGGAGCAACTATTCCACCAGGCAGTGGATCTTACAGCCAAGCCATTGTAACAGGACTCATCTTAAACTTTTTGCCTCCTTTCACCCTAGCTTCTCCTTCCTCACAACAATAATGCTGTCAGTTCTGCAAAGCTAAATAGTTGTTCTCCCATGGTGCCTACTTTTTGTAGCTTTGTGTCTGAGATGCCATGCACAGCTGTATTTAGCTCTTTCAGTTCATATGACAGCATCTCTAAATCAATCCTCATCACTTCTACTTTTTTTAAAAAATAATTCCTTTATGTTTGCTGATGTCTTTCTGATGAGAAAATGATGAACACTGAATGCAGTATTCCAGGGGGTTTACACTACCATACTACTAACAGTGGCCTTTGTTACAGTTTCTGTTTATGAACTCTACTATCCTATTGTTTTCTTGTTTCTGGGTTTTTTTTCCTCTTCTGTCATCTCAAATTACAGGCACGTCTAACTAACTGTCTGCTCTCCTGCTATTTTAGGTCTCTTTCACTGTTACCACTTCTGATAATCCTTTTTCCCAATGAATAGCTGTGATTTGAATTATTTTTCACCAGACACAGTATAGCCGCATTTTTCCCTGTGGAATTGCATTTTGTGTCCTGAATATCATTTGTGCCAGAGCTTTAACTTGTAAAATTAATAGAATAATGTACCCTCAACCTCACAGCTTGGAGGTACTTCCCTCCCTTTCCCTCCCCAAGCTTGAAACCATAAAAATGAATATTAAAAGACAACTAAAGAAAAAATACTTTTTATTGTTGTTGTTCCCTTTGCAGGAGTTATTAAAGCTTTATAGCATCACTGAAAACATGGAAATTTCTCACTAGAGCCCCAAGAGAGAGATGAACTGCATTGTTGAATAATTTGCACAATGTCACTGAGGACTGCTGGACTTGTCCTGACTGTCGAGCTGGAATAGGAGGTTGCTCCTCCCGGCTGATCCCCAGCCATCTGCCTCACGCTCCTGGCTAGAATCTGCAAGGTAATTTCAAGTGCAGCTACTCCTAATACTTTGCTGTCAAAATCATCCACTTCAGTTGAAGTAGATTTTTTTCTTGCTTGCTTGTGTTCCCACTTTCTCTTTCTCTTTCATTGGACAGCTGGAGCAAATACAAGCTCTCCCAGCAGATGGAAAGAGAAAGAGATCTTTGGTGGATAGGATAAGAATAAACTGAAGGATGGTGACTCTTAACCTGGTTCAGCTGCAACCCTCAGATCTTTAAAAATTAGTACCAGAATTAGGAATGTTCATCAAAAATGATGGCTCTCCTCATTGCCCTCTTCACAGACCACACTGTGGGTCTTTGCCCAGAACTGAATTCTGGGAAACACACGATGCTGGAGACCTGTGGGATCATACAGCCAAAGCAATGGTGATATGTTGTGGATTCATCTCATCAACAAGTGCATTATAAAGCAAACCAATGAAATGTCACATCTGTTAGTCACAACTCTTGTGGTTTGGCTTATTGTATACCAGGCTGTGTGAGAACGCATGTACACTCAGGGGTGTCTTGCTATGGAGTGAGCTGTAGAGAGGATGTGTGGTGTTGAGGCAGTGTCAAAACCAAAATTATGGCTGTAGCTGTTTTTCACAGATCTATTCATTACATAAATATCTGTAGCAACATCATTGATATTGTCAGTTTGCCTGCTTTTTGGTTCTCTGAGATGATACTGTAGACTTGAACAAGGTTACAGAAGAGGCGATTCCTCTCACACAAAACACATGGCAGTCTGTTTGCACCATGTATTGGCTTTGATGCTGAGAGCAGATGTCTGTAAATTATCACTTATCTGTGTCAGGCAAGGAGCTTTCTTTGGAAACCATATTCTTCTCTTTTCGCTCTAATCAAAGCTAAAAGGGAAAAAAGAACTATTACAGGACATTTTTCTCACCTCTCAATGTAAACATCACTCGTTTCAGATCCCTTTCACTGCTACCCTATTCCACTCAGGTAAGCTTTAGGGCAGGATTTACCTTACCTAACTTTGAAAGCGAGGTGTGTTTTGCATAATTTCAGATAGCTAAAGTTAGGTAAAATGAATCTCACTAAGTTATCTTTCTCTGCTGGGCTCATGTTTCTAATTGTCTTGTCTGCCCTTGCTGTATATTGAAGTCTTCCCACTACCTAAGCTCCTGCATAAGATAATTGGGGACCTTCGCTCCCAGTGACTAGGACTCTTCCCTTTCCACAGAAGGCTCACTTCTTCCTGATGGGGAAATCAGAGGATCTCTCACTTATTCCCGGTGAGGTGGCAGGGGCCTCTTCAGCTCTTTCCTCCCTTTTCTCCCACAAGCAGGAGCCCAGCTGTACACCAGGATGATCACAGTAAGCCTGCGTTGTGGCAATGATGTCCCTTAGTTGGTAGTCCTGAAGCTAAACCCACACAGTTACGGTGAGCAGCTTCCCCCTCACAAATCTAGAGTTCCACAACTCTGCACGTGCAGTTATTTCTCCCACACCTGAAATGTGTTGTCAAGTTTTGATTCATAACCGTGTGAGTTAAAATTTGGGGAAAGATGTCAGCTTGTGTGCTGGCTTTTTTTAGAAAACCTAAGAATTTCTCTCAGATGGAGCATGCCACATGACCACCTGTGTCAGGTCATCATTCTCTTCACTAGCAAATTCCTTAGGATCTTTGCTGACCCACAAAGAACAGTTCAACTGTGATAAATCACATCCTTGCTTCTGCAGTCAGTCTATCCACAGTGGTGGTCATTTCCCAGCTGTGTCATGAGCTACAGATTGAGATCACCACTCAAACTCCACTTCAGCAATGCTGTCTCTGAAAAAGTAGTAACTGTTGGTTTGAAAAGCAGGTGCAAGGATAAATGAAAATATGCATTTTTATTAGCAGATCAACAGATGCACTAAAATTTTATGTGCTGGATAGGTATCGCATGCCACAATTTGGGACAGGAAACATGTTTTTTTATTTGTTCATACAGTTTGCAGCAAAGTCCTGTCTGCAGGCCCCAGGTACTGATTTCGTGTTCATAATAGTTAATCCTATTTGTATAACTAGTAGTAGCAATGGGCAGCAGGTAAGGTTCACAGTACCTCAGTGAATCTTTCTTTTACACATCTAGAGACAGAAAAGTAGGAAACGAGACATGAGAATACCTCTCCTACAAAACCAGGTATGACAAGTGTTCTCATCTAAGCTCACTATAGATATTTAGAGAACAACTTAAAAGTGTTTAAGGATCCCCGCATGGGCTGATGAGTTAACACACCAGTTCCAGAGTAGCGTCAGCTTTTCTCATTTTAAGACCAGATGCAACTCGGTGTAAAGCTGCGATTTAAATTCTCTTAAGCAGCAGTGCATTGGGTGATCAAGCACCAGCATTACGGTGCGTAAACTAATTCACAAAAGCCTCTTCAAGCGGTTAAGAGAAAACGATACAATTTTACAGACTTGATCCGTCTCCTTTGAACACTTAATCTCAGCGCTTTAAATTAACGAGCAGCTCTCCCAAAGTCATCGCTATACGAGTTACACGTTCCATGCGATTGCTCGCTAATTGCAACTAATTGCGGCTTTGTCATCTCCCGAAGGACCCTGAATTACCCGTGGGGTTTTTTTCAGCAGTTTCCTGCCCGGTACCTGCCGCAGACCGCGGGAGCTGGGCAGAGCTCACTGCGCCGGGCGGCGGCCGGCCCCGGAACCGTGGCATCGGAATAAACCGAGCCCTGTCCTCGCGCCGCACGTTCGGCGGGCCGTAACGACCCTTGGTCCGCAGCCCGGTGCCCCGGGCCGGGCCTGCCAGGGGCCGACGGCAGCTCCGGCATCTCTCGGCCGAGTCGACGGGACTCCCGGCAGCGGCTGGGGGGCGCCCGGCGGGGCCCGGGCCGGCCGCCCCACCCCGCCAAGGGCCTCCGGAGCCCCCCCATCCTCCCCTTTCCCCTGCTCTCGCCAAAGGTCAACGTTTAAACTTCCTCGCTCTGCCGGGACGGGCCGAGGCGAGGCGAGGCGAGCTTCCCCCGGGCGGGGTGGGGCGGGAGGCCGGGGGAGCTGCCCCTGCTCCCCCCGGCGCGGCTCAGCCCGGCCCGGCTGCTTTTGTCTCTGCTGGGAGGAGCCAGCAAGAGGCAGATTGCTGAAGAAACACCACCCCAAATGCTGGCCGGCCGCCAGGCAGTGTAAAACTCCGGCCGGTTGGTGGCAAGTTTCGCCAGATCGTGGCGAAGAGGCGGCACATCCGTCGGCCGGCGGCGGAGCGGCGCGCCCCGCGCAGCGCCCGCTCTGCGGCCCGGCGGGGGTGAGTGCGGGAGGCGCTGCCGGGCGCGGGCCGGGGCTGCGCGGCCGCGGGGGGTGCGGGCGCCCCGGCTCTGCCCGCACGGGCAGCGGGGCCGGCGGCGGTGCTGGCGGCGGGCGGGCGGCGCGGAGGGGATGCTTGCGGAAGGCAGCGGCTGCGGCGGCCCCCCGCGCCCAGCGGTGCCGCTGAAGCAAAGCGCAGACATAAAACCTGGGTAAGTTCTCCATTTAAAAATATTAAAAATAGACCCTCCGGCTCCGTAGTGTTGCCGAGTGAGTCATTTCCAAACTAAATGTCTCGGTCTAACCCTTCCCCCCAGGCAACGCAATAATTCCGAAACCGGGGGTGAAGGGAAACAGGCTTTTCTCCCTTCTTTCTCTAAATACATTGAATTAGCACGTAGCCACTGCAAGAGGAGACAAAAGCTGTGAGTAGCAGGCTGCCTGTTTAAAAATTGAAGTGTAGCTCCATCCCCTTCTGTCTCCCTCGGGCCTCTCCCTCGTGGCGATGCCACCCGTGTTTCCCGACGAGTGCTCAGAACCTCTCTGCCCAAGGAGCAGTTACAGTGCTTTCCATTTTCGTGGACATAATCTACTTTTCGGTTCCTTCAACTCTAAACCCGTCCCCTGCCACCTTCTTCTCTGCGGGACACGAGCCACAGCGGCACGTCATACCAGCAGTGACCCCAGTCAACACAGCTCCTAGCTGTCTATGCTGAAAAACATAGTCCAAAACACAGCTATTTTTTCCCCTGTCTTTTCCAGTCATGTGATGATTTGTTCATGTAGGTGGGCTGTCTTGACTAGAGAGATTTTTTGTTTGTCAGCAACAAGTGCTGAGCGTATTTATAGGCAATGCTGCAATTTTTGTGGTATGAAAGGTTTCAGTTATGCAGAACTCACTGGGTCAGTGTGCAAGAGCTGTTGACATCTTGCTTATAGTGCTGTATGTGCATGTATATTTAATGTATATACCTGTAGATCTTATTTCATAATGAGGCAGCATGCATAAGACAGAGAAGCTGATGACTAGGCAATGTAGCTTTTTCTAAAACAGATGCCATGCTCCAGCTGTGCAATGGTCCCTGATGGTATAGATAGATCAGCGGAGTCAAGATGTGCTTTGCAGGCTTTCCTGAAACTAGCTAGGGGTAAAATCCTGTCTTCTGACCCCTGTGAAGAGCTGTGTTAGCGTTTTGCCAAGAAAAAAATGACCTGTAGCTGAATATAGGTGCAATAAGTTATGCAAGCTATTTCACAGCCATGAGAAGGACATTAGGACTGAGAGTGTGATCTGTGGTAGCAGCCCAAATCTAATGGCATTTCTGTGTAGGTGAGTAGAGAAACGTGATTAAAAAGCACTTGCATTCTGGTTTTGCTGTGTAGATTAAATTTCTCCTATTAAAGCTATTTATATTTTTTACAGCCAAGAGAGACCATTGTGATTGCTTGACCTGTCACATAGGGTGCAGAGTGCTGATAGATTCCCCCAGAAGGTTTGCAACTTTTCTTTTAGTTGTAACATGTAAGATATTAATGAACTTAAAAGTGCTACCAAAGTACTGAAATGAAAAGAAAATATGATTCTCTTGTGTTCCAAAACACAAGCAAAAGCAGAATTCCCATCCCAAGTAAATGAAAATTTCACATTTATGTAAGACAATGTACGCTCTTGATACACAGTTCATAGGCAACTTACAGCATTCTTGATAATATTTTAGTGCCATGGACTTCTATGGCATATCTGAGGAGGAAAATTCTTGGACTTGGGCTGAGAAACAGCTGCTTTTTGGTGAAGCTAGGAAAAAGCTTTTCCAGAAGTAGATTGTGCTGTGGTTGTCTATGATGGGGATGTCCTGGATATCTGACTGAACTAGCTGGCAAGTCAGCTATGGTGCATTTCACTGGATTCTGCATGGATGGTACCTGGAAGCTGGCAGTGCCAAGGGTGGGCAGGGAAGTTCAAGGGCATATGAGAGTCTTTTTTGCTATGTCAGTTTAATAGCAGTATTTCCTTTTGGCAGTTTTACAGCAGAGTTAAGGTGACAGTTTTGCATTTTTCTTCAGCCTTCAAGATAAAATTCTTTGTAATTATTTTTATGCAGCATGTTTATGGGCTGTCTGATGTCAGCGGAGACTCTTGATAAGACTTCCAAAGTTCAACTGGAACGCAGGTAGTGTTTACTGACTCCTCAATCCCTTATGGAAGAATTTCAATTCCTTAAATTTCCAGAAACCAAAGACACAGAATAGGTGAGATATTTAACCTTTTATATGAGAAATAAATCGATGTAGCTTCCATTCTTAGGGAAAGTGTAGAGGAATGGGACCTGAATGTATCAGCAAGGGATTAGAAGTAGCAGTCAAATGAGTACTAGAATTGTATCCTTTTTGTAACTCATTTTCAATGAGTTCAGTTTTCATGTGAGTTTTCTAGGTGCCTGTAGTATTTCTGGGTTTTTTCCCCACCGCAATGTATGGCCTTTTGTACTCATTGTTTCTGCTGATCTGAATTGAAGCATAAATGTACACTAAGTATGTTCTGCGTGCCAGGGCTTATTTAGTAGGGCATAACAACCTGTTCTTACTACAGGAGATGGGGCTATGAGCAACTCTGAGGATGGAAGATTGTGCTTAAGATTTTAGCAAAAAACCCTGCTTATACTAGAGCTGGGTGAGGGTAGGCTGTGATGTATAAGCAGGCTACTTAACTGCTATGTTTTGTAGCCCCAGGGTTAAAAATGTGGGGCATACTTATGTTTTTAATAACAACAATAGGAATGTGAAAAGAAAAAACAAGCAAAAAGGAGTAAGTATGAAGTGCAAGAAAGCACAAAGATAATAGATTGTCATTCTAGCTGCAGCAGAGATAGTTTCTAAAATAATTGCAGTTGCTGATGTTCTGTTTGATTTTGATGAAGTGTATCCTGCATGCTTTCTGATCAACATTTCTAGAAAATTAAACATTTTTAACATTTAGAGTGATATGACTTTTTCTTCTGAAGCTGTGCTCTCTCAACCCCTACCCCACCTCTGCCTGGCATCTTTAAGAAAGCATCCCTGTAGCTCTCCTTTACCTGTTTCCCTCTTGTAACTATGAATTAGTTCGTGAATTTCACCACATTTGACCAAGGAAGGAAAGGTCTAAAAGGACAAAGTTTCTCTGAGCTTTGTGAAAGTGTTTTTAGAGCCCATGCTTGAAAGAAGGGCTCTTGGTGGGGATTATCCCTTCCTGCACATGTGAAATTCAGAAGAGAGCATGATGTGGGTGAGCAGGGCTGTTTTAGTTCTGCTGCTCATGTTAACTACAGAGTATGAACAGTTTACTTGTTGAGCAGCTATGACTTTTATTCCTTTTTGCTAAGCAAAACTTCTGTGATCGCTGCAGACTGTTCAATGTACTCTGTATTTGTTTCGAATGAGTTAACACATGTATTTCCTGAATTTTGCAGCAGATGCTACTCGGGAGTCATTTGAAACAGGTTGAAGCTGCTATGTTAGTTTCTAGGTTTGAAAAACAAGTCAGTTCAATCCAAAGGCCTTTTCTACAGCAAAAAGTTTGATGGCTTAATCATACTTGTATCATTCAAGTGATGCATTCCTGGCCTGTTTTGCTCCAGTAGGGCCGCACTTACTAGTGCATCTATTGAATGCTGTTCCTGACAGTGGAAGGAAATAACTACTTATGTCTGTGTAATTTTTTTTTTTTCTTTCCTTGTTTTCATGCTATGGCTTGTTTCCATATGGCTGTGCTGATTAAAAGTCATTCTGGAAATCAACAGAGTTTAAGACTGGTAGGCCTGGGAATAACATAGGCCACTAAATCGGGGGCCTGAGCTCCTTGAAGTACTACTTTGCTATTAAATCAGTTACGCTTTTTAGAGTGTAACAGCTTGAGTAAAGCCTTGCTATAGAATTGGAGGCAGAGCAATGGTGATTTTAACGCTGCTGTCTGAAGTGAGCTATGTCTTGATGGGTGAAACTTGAAAGAGGGATGCAGATAAGCTGCTGCTTAAAAAATCTGCACTAGCTGCCGTGGATTAGGACAGCACTGCACTGACTTCATTTTGAAAGGATGGTTACTGTAACTGTCATGGATACAACTTTATGAAATGCCTAAAAAACCCCAATGCTTTCAGTTAATCAGAAGATGGTGATATATCTCCACTTTCTCCTCTCTTATCCCTTCCTTCTCTCTATTGGATGGGGTTCTTATCTAACCAAAGCGGCAAGCGTATTTTTTCAGTCCCAGTCCAGTCCATCAGTTTTATGATTCTGAAACTCTGCTATGCTTTTGTTTCTTGCCTTTCATAGGCAGGTTTTTGGTGTGGTATTTGCTCATACAGGGAACACAATTTGTTTCAATCAGATTACATCAGTTGTTAGTGCATCTAAATCAAATTTCTCTAGCTGAATTCATACTGATCTGCTAAGTGATTCTAATGAGGTGTTCTCTATTCTCCATCCAAGAATTTCAGAGCTTTTTGCAAATATGTGGTGCCTTTTAATAGCTATGACAATTTTCTCCATTTTTTGAATTATGTGAGCCCAAAGAATTAAGTAATGTTTTTGAAATAACATAGAAAACCAGTGGTAGAGAACAAAATAACTTTGTTGTCTTAGATGCTACTCCTATATTACAAAATACTTATTTTTCTGTATGCTCTTTACTGTGACCTGATTGCTTTAGTTTACATTGAACTGTTTCACTGCCATTACTGATTTCTTACAGTTCCTCATTAAAAAGAATGTACTGCATATAGACGTGAAGCAGCAGTCCTACTTCTAACTGGCCATCAACTCCAAATGGGTTACAGTGGTTTCTGAATTACAGAGAAGCTTCTCAGATCATGTTGGGATATAAGCAAAGGTTTTTCCCCCTCCTTATATATTTCCTCTTGCTGTAAGCAGAGTTTCGCTTTGAGTTTCAGGTTTGCTTTAACCTCAGGAACTCAAAGCATAACTAGTAGAAACCACTGAGTTTCTTTTCAAATGTTACATAGCTCTTTTGTCAAAGCCAGGTTAGATCTGTTTGTGAATTTTTGAGATGTATTGTGAATAAAGGCATGATGTGGGTCCAATTTGAAGAGGGAATATGCAAAAGATGGGGAAGGAAGGCAGGGATGCTGGGGTCTCATTTGTGGAGATGGGTGTGTACTAGGAAGATAGGGAAGGTGAGATCTTGTTTCGAGTAGTCAAACAGTAGCAGTAAAGTTATTGGATATATGGGTACATACCAGAGTGTCAACACTCTGTATTGAGAGAACTGTTTTCCCATATTCTGTTTATGTCAATTCTTTTACATATTTCATCTTGGTAGTTAAAAATCTATTAAGTTTAGTTAAGGATAGGTGAGTTTAGTAGAACATCTCCAGACTGTTTATGGGGTACCAAGTTGCTGCCTTCATGGTGGGGTAGCCCAGCAAAGGAATAATAATGATAAAAAGACACCTTTTGGTATTGAGTCAGCTTTGAAAAGGAGAAGTAGATCAGGTGAATGCTTGTTCTCTCCAATTCTGTGAAATAATTTGAAAACCTTCATTAAAGTTGCTCAGAGGGATATTTTTGTTTGGTGAATAGGATCCTGGCTTGTGAGGTAGAAGACCTGGGTAAGTGACTTCACTGGATTTGCAACTTCATTTCCTCAGCTAGAAAATTGAGATAATTATTTTCACTCTTATTAGTAACCCTCCAAGAGCTCTTCACGAAATTAATGTTTTGCAGGACTGAGTGGCTCATCTACCTGGGGCTGAGCCTGCATGGGATACCTCTGGGCTTTCCTGCTGTGCAGGGTGGGGAGGGCAGGCAGGCAACCCCAGCAGCAGTGCACTGCCTGCACTGGAGCCAGCCAGGGGCTGGCAGCAGGTGTGTGGTGGGGCGCAGGTAATATGCTTTGGCTGGCTGAAGTGCTGCATTTGCCAGCTGGCATGTAACCTGCACAGAGAGTTTGAGTTATCACCTTGCTTTGCCCGCTTGGGCAGCATCTGGGTTACAGCTGGATGAAGTGCAGTGGTGTTGGTGGAACACCCTCCTTGTTACTGCCTGGATCCTGCCCTTGTGCTGAGGAGTAGGGGCATTGCCCCCGAGTGTGCCCGTGGCCCGCGATACCTGATCATAGCTTTGATAGAGTTTCCCCTTGCAAAATTTCTGAGCTGGTTTTGTTGGTGGGATTTCAGAAACAAGTGGCATTAATATATGGGTGGAAGAAGCTGTCTTTTAAAGTCTGCAACTTGAATCAATCCTGCTGACAAGTTTGTCAGACCTGAAGGCTGGTCTTGCACTCTTCCATTTACCTTCCTGCATTGGGAATGTCTCTTAGGGCATGGTCTGTGCTCCTGGTGCTAGCATGAGCACACCTGAAGATAAACTGTTCCTTATGTGAGGGTCTGCTCACCAAAGAAAATATCTGCAGTTTTCCTTGCTGTTTCAGGGCTTAACTCAAACCATGTTAACACCAATATTTAGATTCCTATTGTCTTTGATGGGCTGTGGATTAAGCACTAAATTTTTCATGAGTCAGATTTCCAAAGGTATGAAGGCATGGAAGGATGAATGTAGGAAGGACAATGCCTTGCAATCGGGTCCCAGGCTGCCTCCAAAATCTTTTACACTCTTGCTTTCAATTACTTCTGATATATGTCTAAGACAAAGTTTCTGATTAATGTTAACCAGAAAAGACCTTTGTTAGTTATTAAATAAATCTCGATTTGATCATCTTATCTCCTTCTGAAAATGAGACCCTTTTCACTTTTAAGAAACTGTGCAATTGGGGGCTGTAAGAGAAACTGTGTTGCAAATTTAACACTGGCAAGTGCTGCCTTTGTTTTTGTAGAATGTAAACGAAGTTCACGCATGTGTAGTTGTGATTACCAAACAGACTTGAAGTTACAGGTTGTGGGCTGCTTTTCCACTTCTCCATATGGCTGCATAGAAAATCAATGGGGGATTTTTGTCAGAAATACTGTCATCAGATCTTGTCAGTTGAATCAAGGATTTGGCTAGTCACGTACTTTGTTAGGAATTTACTTGGCTGCAAGAAGAATCAGCTAACAAGAATCTAGACAGTTTTCTGTGTATTTTTTGTGTCTGAGGTAGGATGAAAGTGCTCGTTGTGGGTCTGTAGGCCTACTACAGTGGGGGATTTCTCTTAAGATTATGCCTCTTCCACATCCAAAATCATTACAAAACAATTCTGGTGCATGTTGCAGTACCCAGTTTGTGTATTTAATGGTCATAGGTCATCAATGTCACAATTATACAAAGCATATAAAGGAGAGGAAAATGGGCAAGTGGATATCTTTCTTAAAGATGGGGCTGGAGTTTTACCACTAAAAGAAGTTTAAATGGCAGAGCTTCTCTTATATGTGAATGCATTCCTCATTCTCTGTTGCTCTGTTTCAGGAGACCTGGGAAGTGCTTGTTTGGATGAATTGAGCATCCTGTGACTTCTCTGCTCTGCTTCCCCTCCCTTGCCTTCTGGTTTAAAGTTACTTTCTGACTTGTGGCTTTTTGGTGTGAAGTAGTGCTGGTACAAGTTTTACTCTAAGAAGCAAAAACAGTTCTAATTTTTGCTGCCCTGTCACTTCCATTAGTGAGTGTTGCTCAGAGTCTTGCAAAGAAGGCATCAGAGGAATTTAAAATGGTCTGTTCTTTTGTTTAACCTCAGTTGCCATGGGCTTTTTGTTGTTTAGCCCAAGATTATCATGAAGGTTCATAATTTAGAGGAAATGCTGCCAACTTTTTCTTTCTTTGGTAGAGATACACCTAGGTATATTGCCTGATCTTCCTTTTCCTCCAGACAGTCAGATGTATTATGGTCCATTGGGAGGGAAAGGTCTTTTCATGAAATCATTTTATAATGATTTCTGTGTTGGTTTTCATGGCTAACAGAAAACAAACAATAAAAAAAATCCTAGCTTGATGACTGTAATGTTTATATAAATGTCTGTATCTATGTGTGTTTGAAGAGGATTTGTCTCCATGTTTGATTCTTCTCTTTAAAGATTTAGATTAATCCTAGAAGTGTTTACTCAGATGTGATGAATTGCAAGTGATTGACTCATTGTCCTGCTTTGCTTCCCCAGTTGAGAACACTGGTTTCAAGCTCTGGAGAGTTTGCTCACTCAAAGACCTGGGTTTTACACAGATGACATCTCTCCTTGTTAGAGATCTAGAGGGTTTTGATAGCTGGTCTTTGAGATGATAATTGAGGATAAGAGGGAAAAAAAAAAAAAGACTGGGTGGGGGGTGGGGGGTGGGGGGGTAGGATAGCTGAAAGAGAAGGAAGAGCAGTACTTGTCTCTCACTTACGACAAGCTTCTTCTCAAAACAAGATGTGCAGGGTCATTAAGCAAGATGAGGAGAGTGGGGAATGTTTTAGGATGTTATCAGCTGGCAAGAAGTTTGAAATGCCGTGATGCCACATAAAGCATTGTCCCAGCAGCTGGAGCATGTGGCAGTGAGAGATTATCTTGGCGCAGCTGTATCTCTCATGCAGTTGCTGCACTTCAGTCTCCGGGTCTTTGTGCAGTTTATAGTCAATGGTGAGAGTTTTGCTTGGTCGCTAGAACATGCTGCACCCTGATGGCTCCATTCACTCTGTATAAAAGGAGAAAAAAAATAATAATTACTTCTCTGTAAAGCTTTTTCTAGTTTCTGTGGTTGGTAAAGAATAGGACTATGATTATTAGAAGTAGGTGATATTTTGTAGTCTTCTAAAACACTTTAATCTTAGGAAGAGGAGACTGTAGCTGCGAGGGAGTTCGGACTGAAGGCCTCTAGGAGGACAGTATCTGTTTCTGAATATTTCTGCGTAATTCTGTGAGAGTTCTCATGGCAAAGTGAAAAGGAAAACTGTTCCTTGCTGTACTCAGTATTTTGCTAAATACTGTTCATTCCCAATAGCTAAACCAGCCTGAATACCATGAGGGCTTCTCACTAACCTATAACTATGTTAATGCTTTTCTTGCCACAAGGGTAGTTTCTCTCAGTAAAAAGCCAAAAAAATGCATGCTGCAGAATGCACACTATGGACATTGCCAACAAACTGCCAATGCAACTTCACTGTGAAAATGAAGCAGTATTTACAAGGCTGCCTTGCTTTGGGAAAGCTTCCAGTGGAAACTAGTTGCTATGAAAGGAAAATCTGGTCTGATGGAAGTGTTTGGTTGGGCTTGGGTGTTTTGTTATGCCTTCAGATGCACTTGTGCCAAAAGTCCGTTTTCTGGTAAATGCTCTGTTACTTCAAGCTTTATGAAACTCTGGAAATAGCTAAAATAGGCTGTGGGCATGTGGAGAGGATGGTCCTTCTCACAGACATTGGCATTTGCAGTTCTGATAACATGTGGGTCAGTTATGTTTGGATACCATTTGGTGGCTGGCCTGCTTTCAGAGTAACTGAAGTCTGCTGTGCCTGACATTTAACTGTTACTGGTTTAGATAAGATAGGAGAGATTTGTATCTTTGAATCCTGAAGAAATGAAAATAAGACTGAATCTGGTCCTAAAGCTGAAGATCTTGTCTTAAATTCCTGATGAGAACCTAAAGTAAGGTTGACTTGACAGTAACACAGAATTGCAGGCTGGGGTTGGGGGAGGAAGGGGGAAGAGGGGTGTCTTATCTGCTCTTCGCAGACAAAAGCTTGTTATTATCTGTCTACGTGACTCTAACAGAAGTTAAGGAAAAGAGCATGTATGTTTCTGTGAGCAGAAACAAGCACATTCCCTTGGTAAGAAGTGTTCAGGAAATGTATTGTGGGGCACTGTGTAATGTCACAGTTCTGCTGCTGTGGAATCAGTCTCATAAATCCATAGCACAAGCTCAGGAGGGACATAACTGATCATAGAGTTTTGCCGCCTGCACGGAACAGGCCAAATAATTTCCTAGGCAAACTCTAAATCTATGTATATTAAGGCACAGAGGTTGTTCTCCCAATTTACATTTCTGAATTTAAGCTTTCCCCTTGCAATTTAATCTAACTCAAATTAATATAAATGCAGTTTTATAAAATGATTTCATTGCTGGGGAGAAAGATACTTGTATGCCCTTATGGCACCTGGAATAGTGATAGGAGAAAGCTTGTGGGCTGGCACAGGCATCTTAACCACTCCTTTCTAGCTTTGTTAAATGCCTACAACTGATCTAAAGTAACACTTATATTGCATTTTATAGGTCTGCAAAATATATGCTGTTTTCCCTTTATTAAAATTGTTAGACATTTTGCTGCACTGCTGGGAGAAGTGAGCTGTCACTCATTCAGCTCCTCACATTGTCAGCTTTGGAACTTGGAGATGACAAACATTGGCACAAGAACTTTTTTGCAACAGAAACATCCATTATACTTGCATTTTGCCTCCCGGACACCTTTTGGTATGCTGTGAGAAAAGCTTGCCCTCGGCTCTCCAAGGTGCTGCAGCTTTTTTCCTCTGACAACTTCTGATGTGGTTACAATTGCCAATAGAGAAATTGCTAGCAGGTTGAAAATGTGTGGGCAATGTCAACTGATCTCTTATTTAAAAATGCACACAGAAGACCCTGCTGATTAGTTGTATTAGTTTACATTTATTCTTGATTTCTAAAAGTTATGACATGCTGTTGGTTTTTTTTATGTTGGAGCAGAGCAGACACAGAATCAACGGATTGCTGGTCTTTCAAGCCATAACCGTCAAGGTTAAGCTTATGTCACGAAAGACTGTCTGGGCTTTATCATCTCTAAAGACAGCCAGGAGCTGTCTAAAGAGAGAAAAAAAGTTGCAATTGTAGCCACGTTCCAGTTCCACACAGATCTGTGCAAACTGTATTTAGCTTGTGGGGGAATAACAACTGTATTTACTACTTGGTGCTTCTCAAGAATGATAGTACCACGTATTCCAGTGCCTAAAAAATGAGATGTTTTCTTCTTTAACTTCCTTGGTGGCAGGGTATGTGGTGTCTGTGGCACAGCATGGGCTTGTGAGGCCTTCATGGTGGCCGAGCAGAATCTGACAAGGCCATGCAGAGGCGGGGTAGCAGTATGCTCAGCATGAAATGGGACTGGTCAGGTGAGAATAAAGCTGTTCTCTTATATGTAAAAGAGTCAACTACAGTTTGGGGAGTGGAAGGAGTTTCCTGAAGCTGAGCACTCATCAAACTAGAAGCACGGTATAGATACACAACATTTCTTTTGCTGATTATCTCTTCGTACATCTTCAGCATGAGGTGAAGTGGAAAAGAGATTTTGCTTTACATCTTTTGTGTGCAGTTCAGTTACACAAGTTTTTTCATTTGTTTTGTTGGGTTTTTTCCCTCCTTTCTCCCACATCTCCATTGTCCAAACTGCCAACTACATCTACTGCTTGTATTCATCTGAAGTGGGAAGATCTCAAAGTATAGAAGCTTTGCTGAAGTGTTTTTTTTGTGGTTTTTATCCAAGCTAACTTCTATTTCTGTGGTTTACTTGGGCCTACATATTCATCTATATGGAGACAATGATCAGAGTGGAAAATACCGGCATTTTGTATTTGGCCTAGCAATTACTTCTCATTCTGTAGAAAACAAAACAAACAAAATTCTCAGAATATCTTGTTGCCAGACCTCTTTTGCAGAAGCTCCCTACTATATCTTTTTTGTGATGGACTAATAACGAGTGGGTTTATTCCCTTGCACAACACTTCTCAAAAAAAAAAAAAAAAAAGCAGCATTGTATTTGTTCATCTTTTCTTCCATTGTTCATCTTTTGTTCCTTTACTGGTGAAATAGTTTTATTTTCTCGTTCTCCAGTGTCTGCTATTTTATACAGGCTGAATGGTTAACTGTATTTAAAGGTATTTGTAAAGGGTTTTTTGTTAAGGTAATTTGTAAACTCTGGCAGAAGAGTTTAGGCACCATGTTCATCTCTGCTAATTGAAATCAAGAGAGCATGGTTGTATTTCTGGCTGGTTGAGTTGGGTCATTATTTAAGGGGCAAGATGGGAAAGGGGGATGCTGTTTAAGAACTCTCGAAGATTTGCCCAAATTTGCTGTTAGTGGGATAGGATATTTTCATCCCTCCTTTCTCTGTCTTGCTATATTCCTTTCTTTTTGTTTTGCATGACTGCTTCAGTTTCTTCGACATCTTGCAATGCATGTCCATGTTGCAGCCTGACACTGTGGGAAACTGCTAGTCCAAGGCTGACTCTTTGCTTTTGCTGCAGGTTGAGTCCTTGGGTGTGAAGAATCGCTGACATCACTGAGATTAACACTTGGACCTTCAAGAGAAGAGGCTTTCTGACAGCCTTGCGTCACTCCACCCGACCCTATGACTGGAGGGTTCACCATAGCTCCATCCGTTGCTCTCCAGTTCCACAAGATGGGTTCGTTCAGAAGGCCCCGACCTCGCTTCATGAGCTCCCCCGTCCTCAGTGACCTGCCGCGGTTCCAGGCTGCCCGGCAGGCTCTGCAGCTCAGCTCTAACTCTGCCTGGAACAGGTGAGCAGGACCCACCTGGGCTGAACTCTCACCTTGCAGCAGCCCTGTGATAAGAATCGTGCGTGTCTTATCTTTGTGCTTCAGACCATTTACAGCTAAGCTTGTCTCTTTATAAGCATGCATGGATTTTTGGCATGTCCAAGCTTTGCCAGCATTGAAAGCCTTCATAGAGGTGAAAAAATTAGACCTACTAGTGTTCAACCTTGCTTTTGGCCAGGTTTGTTCAGAAGTACTGTCTTGAAGTAAAACAGAATTGCTCTTCGTTAATAGTTACATCTTTTAAGAACCATTTAGGAAAACACATTCCTACTATGGTAATAAAGACCAGTTTCTTAATGCACGACAGGCATTTATTTGCATATTATGCAGCTTTTACCACAGTCAAGTTCCTCTGGCAACTGCTAAGCTTGTGGCTTCCACCAGCATTTCCTATTGACAGCCGAATCCTGTCTGCTGTGTGTGTCACGCAGCAATGGCAACTGGAACAACAAGGTGTAGGGTGAAGAGTGAGAAATCCTAATCTGATCTGTTGCCAAAAGTGGGTGTTTCTACTTTCTCTTCTGCTACTATGCACCAGCTCTGTGCTCTGCAGACCCCCCTCTCTTGCTGACCTAGCTCAGCATATTAATGTTGCACAAAAGCGGCCCAGCAAAAACATGGCAGTTTTGTGCAGGATGGTGAGCCGAGTTCTGTGAAGCGTGTGAATGCCTTAACTGGACCACAGAAAGGAAAGCCTGTTAAGGGAATGATGACTCCTCTTGTTAGCCATGACAAGACATGCTAAAGCATCTTTACACCGTCGCTTTGACTTCCTCTGTGCTGGTGAGAGAAGTATGAGTTGGAGGATGATCCAACAGCACTTTACAAGCATTAACAGGGCTTAAAGCTGGGTCTCTGTGAGGTGATGCTGGCTGCAGAATGCTTTCCAGCACAGCCAGGGTCCTGCCAGATGCTACAAATTGGGTGGCTCCTGCTAGCATCACTGGATAATGCAATGTGATGTGTTTGGCAGATATTGCCAAAAATTTATGTCTCCTCAAAGTAACTAGCCTGCAGCACACAGCAGAGATCCCCTAAACAGCCCTGTTAAAAAGAAATATCTGGTACGAATGTGTTCTTTGTGAACGATGTCTCTGTAACGACGTTCCCTTGCTTACTCTAGGCACAACTTGAGGTTGGTTCTCCTGTCTTCTTTGAGGATGTAGGTAAATATGAGTGATGATTTCCAGGGGAGAAAGAATGGAAGTATTAAGTGCAATTAACCTCTCTATCCCATTATGACCACTCAGCTTTTGGCAGCTAGCTCACATTGTGCTCAGTGTTAAATCATACTGGTGGCTGTTATTTATGGATGTTGTACTGTCTCACTTCTTTTTTTGGCAGTGTTCAAACAGCTGTGATAAATGTGTTCAAAGGGGGAGGCTTGCAGAACAATGAGCTTTACAGCCTCAATGAAAATATCAGGTAGGTTGCTGAAATGTGTGAAAAGGGTTTTTTGCTGCTGCTTGTTAGGTGTTTGCTTGTTTTTGCTCCCCTACAGAACCACAGTTAGAGGATATCGGTGGGTGGAGCAGGGACTGGACCAAATTTAGGCACAGCTTTGGGGTTTCAGGCTAATTTATTTTTTTGCTGTTGGGTGGAGTGAATAGCATGGGATGCTTCAATAGCATTTCTCTGACTTGTGTGGATGGTGTAGCTTTGACAAGGACAGGATGTGTATTGACTCGGATTGTAAGAATTTTGTCCCCTCCCAGGGAGTGTGCCTCTCCTGGCTGTTTTTTACACGTTTTTATCAGGGCATTCATGATGGTAGTAACATCTCTTTTCTGAACCGAAGCTTCTCAGAACCATCGAGTGTTTGAAATGAAAGCAAAACACAGCTTTTCATTTAAAAGCCTAATCTTCATTATGATAATTGCAGAGCAAGATCTGAAAATGCAATCCCTAAAGTTAAGAAAACCTAACATTTTCCAATGCTGACGCTAGTGATGATTAAAAGTACTTTTTTTTTTTAAAGCAGGTTTCGTGATTATCTGTGGTCTCATTCTGATTATTTGGAAAGTTTGGTTAGCAATAGATAGGATTATAGAGTAGATAAAGAACAATTTATTCTTGCCTTTGTGCCAAGTGCTGTTAAGAGGAGTATTGTCAGAGCTCATGGATGTACTTCCTCCTCCCTCTTTCCCACTACATTTGCGTTCATTCATCAAGAATTCTGTCATATAGGTTGCTCCACTTTTCCTTTTATATACCTCCCCCCGCCTCCATTTGCATTTTTCCTTAGCATCAGGATTCAAATGGCAATTTCGGCTAAGTATGTACTAAGCAGCAATCTAAACTACCCCTTTCCCTAATTTCAAAATAAATGCACTTTGCAAGGCACAAGGCTCTGTCCTACTTGGTCTGCTCCCAAAGCTGAAAGTTTAATATAATTCCTTTTGAGAGCTGAGTGAGGACAGCGTCTCATGCTTTCATGGTATTTTAGTGTGTTCAGGTCAGAAGTCCTCAAGTTATGTTTCAGTACTTGGAGCAGTCTTAATTCTCCATGGGATGAGTATTTCTGTACATGAAAAGAAAAACAAATGTTGTAACCCACAGCCTTTTGGCAGACCTGGGAACCAGCTTCAGGTTTTGTGACACGTCTGCCAGGCTGTTGCCCGCCATAGTTTGCCTTCCCAGTGCAAGTGGGTGCTCCTTCCCAGCCTCGTGGGGAGGCAGTGTGCTGCGCAGAGGAGCTGTGTTGCTTGGGCTTGACCCCGGTGGCAGGACCATACTCCCGTCCTGTGGGGTGCTGAAGTGGATCCAGGCTGTTGAGAGCTGGGTGAAGAACAGGAAATTCTTTGTGAGCTGTGTATGCTTTGTAAACAGCGCTGATGGTGGGAGGGGAAAGGTCCTCTTCCATGGACAGGCATTCCCAGGCAGTACTTGGAAGCACTCACCTTGAAATACATGATTAATGTTCCCGCAGGTGCCCTGAGCATTGGTTACATATCCAAAGGTCATTCTTTAAATAACCCACTTTACCGTTCAAGTAGCTCAATAATGTCCCTCTAAGGAGCAAAGGACATGCATCTGCATGTATGTTTGTATGCACACCTGCAGCCTCGCACCTGTGACTCTTGATGTAGCTCCCAACACAATATTAGCTCTGTGTGTGTGTGAGGTGAATCTCTAGCTTGACACTGGGCAAAAAGCCAGACCTGTCAGACAGCCGACTCTTGTGTGCCATGAGGTCGAGCTGGTGGATTTTCCTGGTCTGTAGTTCTCCATTCAGCTCCTTGCTGGAAGTTATTAAATGCAGTGCTTTAAGTGCACAGCGCTTAGTTATTTGACAGTGGGAAACCCAGGAGATTTCTAAAGTAGGACAGTAATGACAGGACCAGGAGACAAGCAGGTGGCAACATTCTGCTCTGGATTGCTGCCACCAAGTTTTTATCTTGCTGTGATTTGGTATCATCTCACTGGATACTTTTTTTTTTTTGGTGGTGTTTTTTTTTTTTTTTTTACTGCTCTGAAAGTCAGTTGTTGCAGCAAGAGGAAAGGTAAGAAATGCCATCGGGAGATGGCATTTCAGGAAGGAGGTGACCTGGCCATGATCAGGAGGAGCAGGAGGAGACTTCTCTCTTGGGTTCTCTCTAGGGTGCAAGTCTCTGGTAGCTGGGCTACCTGCTGTGGGCTTCTCAATCAGCTGCTGGAGAGCCCTGCAGATATTCTGCCAAAGCTGGTGGAAGAGTGTCTGGCAAATGGACCCCCAAAGATTTGTCTGGTTTATCCATCTCATAGAAATAGAAATGTGTTTTGAGATAGGCCGTCTGAATATAACCACTCAGACAGAGGAGTAAAGGCATGTTGGTGTGGGAATAAATGTAGAAGTGTTATGAAATGGTTTGGGAGGAAGGTTGCTGTCAAACTTAACTTTCAGCGAAGATTAGGAAAAGGTGGTGTAGTTTTTTGGTAACAACATAGCCTGAGAACTGGATGGTCCTTAATAAAATGCCATTTTTGAGCACTGATTATACTTCATGTTGGTGAAAAGCAGAACTCTTGGAACAGCAAAAAAAATTCAATGTTTCTCAGTGGAAAGTGTTAGGAACCTTTTAAATTTTAAGCAAAGTTTACTGCTACAGAATTTATGTTCACAGTCACTAAAAGTGCAAATGCACTGAAGTGTTGTGTGTTTTTAATGCTTCTTCTGATGTAAAACAATCCTGACTTTGGTATCAGAATTTTGAAATACAAATGTGTATTGGGATGTAAAACTTCTATAAGAGCCTGATTTTAAAATCCAGCAGTTTGTATGAGAAATTAATTTTAGAGTGGCTTCTGTCTGCATGTATTTAAAACACGTCTTGTTAAATTTCTAGAATTTCTTTCTTGAAAAATATGCCTTTTTTTTTTTATTTTTTACTAAGTGAGGTAGTCATGGGGAAGCTGCAGCTTCTGCTTATGTGTTTACTTCGTTGCTCTTCTCCTTAATCCTCCTACCTTCTACTTCCAAGAGAAAAGGAAGTACAGCATTAGGGAGATATGCTATCTTCAGTGAAAATGAAAGGCAACTTTTTTTAAACAAAAAGCAGGGAAAAATAGTGAATTTCAAACGAAGCCACTTTAAACTGTCTCCCCAACTTTCTGTGAATTCAGGAGGTGAACGGGTTTTCGCTTGTTCTAGCTGTATGGCTTATAAATAGAAGACTTCAGGGAAACTGTTTCATTCCTTCATGATTTGAGAATAGCCTCTGTAGACATTTGTAGAATATATACCTAAATGTAAAAGTAATGTAACTGTGGCCAAAATGACACATTCATACATACTCACGTGTCTTTGGTATGACTGGTAGTAAAGTGCGGATATACCTGTAAGAAATGACCAGCAACGGCTGTTATTTCATGGCTGCATTCCTTCTGTCTACAGACGGCTGCTGAAGAGTGAACTTGGATCCTTCATCACAGATTACTTTCAGGTATTACATGGTTTGCTTGCTTGCTTTTGAGGTTTGTTCTCTTCAGCTTTTTAGCCTATAAAAAATTAGGACCCCTTATACATACACGTAGCTCCGTGTTTCGTTTTTGTTTTGCTACAGAAGATGATGGAGGTACTGGACTTTTTTTAATGTGGGTTCATGTAGCCTTGGGAGTAATCATATTTATGGGCTTTGTGCTAAATTAAGTATAATCTTCCTTTGTGCTTAGGAAAGGCTGCTAGTAGCCTGCCAAGGTCAAGAAGGAATTCACTTGAACTTTATGAAAAGGTATCCCACCTTCTTTAAAGTTTTCTTTCACCCCTGTTTCTCTACTATAGAGAATTCAGGAGTAGGTTTTCTGCAACATGGGCCAACAAAGGGGAAGAGAAAAGATAACAGCTGTCTGGTTTGGGCGGTGGGGGGCAGAGAAGGAAGTCCCTATCAGCAGGAAATCAACCTGGGTACTGTTTGCCTTTTAGTCCCACAAATACAAATGCAACCTGTGAAAAAGCAAAAGATGAAGGATGAAGGAAGACCTGATCAATCACAGTTGTGAATAAGTGTTAATTGCCTTCTATTGGTATGATACTGTCCAGACAGATGGAGGTTCAAATGTAACCACGTTAAAGTGTACTGGATGATTTTGAGAGAGCACTGATGGCTTTCAGTGTTCTAACTTGTTCAGTGTAGTGTTGAATAAAAAAAAAAAAAAAAAATAAAAAAAAAAGAGGTGGCTGAAAACAAGGGGGTTTTCTTCCCTTTGAGTGAGAGGGAGAGAAAATTTCAGTACTTTCTGAAGCGGCTGACACTGCTGCGTACTGCGCTAACAGCTTAGAAAGGGGAAAAAGAAGACTAGTGTTGTTTCCTATCAGTATTCGATTACATGACTTAAAAAAATAATAATACACTGTGCAATCAAGTGAGAAGCAAGCTCCAGCCCCAGGGGTAGTTATGTTTCACTTCTTTAGACCCTCTCCGCACAAGTGGTTTACTGGAAAAGAGTGGCTGCTGGCACCAAATGGCGGCATGTTTCCTAGGCTCTGAGTGTGTAACACAAAGTGCCTGGGTTAAGTGGAAATCTGCTACTGCTCCTGCTAATTTAAAAACAGGCAAATGTAAGTTTGCAACTAACACATGTGGCTAATTGAAATTTGAAAGGTCTTGGTCAGGTACCCGGGTACTACAGTGTTAGGCATGGGGTTTGGGGCTGGAATAAGCAGAAAATGTCCACAGGCAACTTCATGCACCTGTAAGCCTGAAGAAGCTGAGCACGGTCTTGCAGGGTGTGAGGTGTGGAGGTATGTCTGTTACCTGGTTTTGAAAAGTCAGAGTTTACTGAAAGAGGCCTGGGTGGGTTCCAGTGCTGAGGAAGACACAGCTGCATCGTGTCACTGTGCAAGAGGAGCTAACGACTGCTGGGGACTGGATGGCTCCCAGCACCGGGGCTGGATTTGTCCTTTTCCCCCAGACTGTAAACCTCGAGCCTGTCACAGTCATGCTGGGGCTAGTGGCATTAGCTGAGACTCCTTGGATCTCTTAGTAGTAGAGCTGACAACTGAAGAGACTGCTTAGACTACAGCCTGATCGCTGCTGGAGGATGGATATCTGTGTTGCATTCCTCTTGGCAAGCTGAGGGCATCTGATCTTGTCCTGAGAGAAGGCTCTGATCGCCAGCACTGTTCCCTGCCAAAGCAGGAGAAGAAGCTGTGTGCTCTCACCCTAACGGCAGGACCACACTTCTTCAGCCGCAGACCATGATTGCAGTGTAGGTGCTCAGCACTGAGCTACTGCTGGGAGAGCGGTGGCCTTCGCCTCGGCGAGCGGGCAGTGGAAGGGCCTGGCAGCGATCATCGCTGGGTTTGTTTTCCTGTCGGTCTGTCTGTTCACACTTGTACGAACACCTCACTGTATATGTACTAGTTCACCTGCAATTGCTATTCTCCCACTGAAGCCAATGGGACTCAAACTTAATTTCTGTAATTTCTTTTTTCCCCCTCTCAATGTTGAAAGGAGTTACTTGGCATCCGTCAGACTTAGCCTGAAGTAAAGCTCTTGGTGCTGGCAAGCCATGAAACTAACGCTGAGATAAGGGCTATTGTAAGAAATGAGCTTTTTTTCCCTGCTGTGAGCTAAGATGCAGAATTATTTCTGATTCTAGACTCACAGCGTGTGGCAGTTGCCTCTCCCTCCTTAATGTCTTTACTCAAAAATTCCTGTGTTGTGAAGTTGGGAAAGACTATTCATGTGCCAAAGAAGGGCTGACAGCATTATTTCATTTGCCTGTGGGTACAGTTTCACTGCAGATGCCAGCTGATTTACAGCAATACTGCTGCAACCTAAATGAGCAGAGTTGAATCAGGCTGCTGATTTGACTAGAAAATAACCTTGAAAGAAAAAATAAAGTTTTCAACGACTTCCTTTGACTTGTGCTCATCTCCTCTGGTGTGGGTGAAGTAATGGGAGTGGGCCACCAGGATGGGGAGTGGAGAGGAAGTGCGTCTTCTGCCTGTAACTTCCTCCTCCATTTGTTAAAGCCCACTGAAAAGCTATCCCAAGAACCAAGTTTACTGTTCTTTTAGATTGAAATGGACCCTAAAGGATCTGCTCTCAGGTGTAACCAGGCAGCTTTAAATGTCCTAGCAGCAATTAGAGCAACTAACTGGATCATGTTATATTTAGATGTGATAAATTTACTTAAATTTTTTCCATTTCTTATGCCACAGCACTTGTAATAGGAGCCAGTAAGATAGTATTTAAAATCACATTTTCCATTGTTTTAAGAGATCTGGCTCTTACATTAGGTATATTTTACACATATGCGCACAATATTTCTAACCGCTGAATTTTCAATACTAAAATAAAGCAGAACTTTTATAGTGAGACGAATCTACCTTTGCAATCAACTTGATTTGATTACTCACAAGTCCTTTTCACCAATGCTCATACAAATTACCACATTTAGCTCCTGGAGTTGCTGAAGGAATGTTTAGGAAATGGAAGGGGTTTAGGCAGCTTTCCTCTGCTACCAGACTCTCATCATACCAGAATTACTGAGTCTGGTTTGTATTTGAAAGAGAAATGTAATTCCTGCAAGGATTTCAGTGGGAATGGAGATGTTTCATTCTGCAGCAGATTTGTGTTTATAAATCCGCTGTTTTAGCAACCCTATTATATATGCAAGCCATCTCCTTGGATCGGCGTCTGAGTGTAGATGCCAGATAGCCGGGATTCATAATATTTGCTGCAGATCTGCCTTAAAGCAAATATTCATACCCCAGGATTTCCAGTACTGACTTTGCCTGTGAACTGCTCCAATAGTTTCCTGCTGCTGAGAAGGGGCACTTTGTACCCACCCCTCTGCTCCGTAACCCAGCAGGGCACCATCTGCTCTCACTGCTGGCTTAGTTCTCTGGTGATCAGCTGAACTGCAACAGGGAGGAATCCTATGACCATGAAAGGTGAGAGGCTGGGATTAGGAGGAACAGCGTGTATTGGTGACCAGGACTTCTCTGAGGCAGCTGTAAGGCTTTTCGGATAAGCTCCCTTTGTGCTGTCTGACCCTTGTGGTTGTGGAGAAACTTTTTGAAATATAAAAGGAGTGAGTGTTGATAAATTGATGCATTATCTTCCTGATTCTGCAAACAGCCTGAAACAAAACCTTTGGAAAGGATGAACTGCTTTGTTTCACTCTCTGGGGGCTTGTTAATCTTGAAACTCACAGGGGAAAATGGAAATGCTAGCTATTTCACATCTAACCACTTTAGCAGAACTGCCCGGTTTATGCACATTAACTCCAAACTGTCTCCTCCCGAGGTGGAGAGACCCAATTCCTTGCCAGGCACTGTAACCTCTCCCAGCACCCATGGGCTGCAAATGCCAAAAGTCAGGTGCCCAGAGCTGTCATCTTTCCACTCTGTGGTCTGCTGGCAGGGCTGGTAGGTGAGGGATGGCGAACGGACTGTATTTAATGCGGTGAGAGCTTTGGTGTCTTAAAACCAGAAGTCAAGCTGTTGCAGTGCAGAGCTGTGGGAGGTGACAAGGAGTTAGTGACTCGGAGTCAGGCCCAGCTTTCTGTTTGTATGCAAAACCATAGAAACCACAACATGCAAATACCCGTGTTGCTGGGGTGTCCAGCAGAGTAAGAATAGCAAGATGATAATGGATAGCTGCAAAAGTAAGCAGCAGTGGTGATGAGGCATGCCCAGACCCAAGCCACAATTGATTTTGCCCCCTCCCTTCAGAGCGGCCAGAACTGGGACGGTACCCCTTGCTGTGGTCAGAGTCCCTCTCGCTGTAGGTAAGCTGGCTGTGCAAGGGGGCTGCGGTGGTGGGGGAGACATGCCCTCCTGCTGCTGCTGCGGCACTGTAAAACTTTGGCTTAAGTCCCTGGTGCATGTCTTTCTCGAACTCCAGCCTATCCGGCATCTCTCTTGATGCTTGCTCTCCGTTGAGAGGCTGCTTTGTAAAGCCATGCTACAGCTGAAAATGGTGCGTGTCCCTCTCTCCTGCTTAGCCAAAGAGAAAAACCTGGTGCATGTGACATTTCTCTTCTTGGTGCCAGGTTTCTATTTCTACCTGCTTCAGAGCAAGGCAAGGAAGTAGTTGTGTATGTTATTGGAGTGGTGGTTGTTGCTGGATGAAGGCAGCAGTAGCTCTTCTCTGGCCAAATGCCATCCCATGCCTGCTGCCAGGGGCTGCAGCAGCTCAGCTGCAGCACAGGGGGAAAGAATGGTCACTTGTGTGATTTGCAGAGCTCAGCTGTGTGTCTGCGATACTCTTTTGTGTCAAGCTGGTCTTTATTATTGTATTTCTTTCCTTGCTGGCTGGGAACCTCTGTTCATGCAGGTCTGCTGATTATTTCTGCTTCATCTGGCACTTTCTAGGACTGAGCTTTCATGGAGCAGCTCCAGAGATTCCATAGCAACTGCCCAGCTTCGTTATCATGGACAGGGTCACCCGGCAGCTCAGCCCCATTACTGTGAGCTGAGCAGAGGACCTAGCCCTGGGTGGCGGTGGCAGTGGCAGTGGGGACACCTGCTTCAGGCCCTGCGTGCACTGGCTTTGTAGACATGAGCGATTCACTTGAAATGGTGCGAGGTTGCTACCCCTCGAAGTGTAGCGTGGTGTGACATACTGTGCCCTGGCTAAGCAGGGCTCCCACCTGGGGCACTGACTCATCAGTGCAGAGCTGGTGGCCCGACCATGGGATTTTCCTGTAGCTGCTGCCTTGCTTGACACCTTGTGGTCTAGATCAAAGTGGTGCTGCCTACTCGGTCTGCCCAGTCTGCTCTCCTTATTACTCTCCCTGCCTCACTTGTTTTAAGTGAGCTTTCTTTTTTATCTGTTTTGAACAGATCTGTCTCTAGAAGAGGAATTTTAGGATGTTATTTCATATTTATCTTGCAATTTATTATCTATGTAGGATCAAAATGATCTCTCTTCTTCTGTCACTATCTCCAGTCTTTCTAGAGGAAGAAGAAAAGGACAGGGGGGATGTTCCAGGTGTGAGATGCTGCAGCTCACACAGATTTGCATTTTGTAAAACACTGCCAAGAAGTAGGTAGGTGTTTGTGTACAACTGGCAATAACTTTGTAGAAAATACTTGCCAAGTAACTTTGGGTGATGCTTTTTCCTCAAATTAACATCAGATTATCCAAGAAATAGTGTCTATGCACTTGTAGAGCCTGTAAAAATGTGGTTCAATACTAGAACACAAAGCCTCAGTTGCCTAGAAGAGAGTGCTGCGTTTAAGAAATGCTGTAATGTGTAGAAGAAAAAAGTTATTATTTTTTTTTTTTAACCCAGAAAAATAGAGTCAATTATTTTGAGTTTTCTCTGGATTAGTTTATTCCTGTTCCAAGCTTACAAGCGTATGTTTCTGTTTGATGAGCTAGTATTGATTTGTTTATTCTAATCTGGCTTCTTAAAGGCATACTAGCCATGTTTGGCTTGGAAACTTAAAAGGAAACTGAAAATTGTCTGTGATTAAATGGATGTTCATGTCAACTTTTTTCCCCCCAAGAATAGTGGCTTATTAGGAATAGTAATATTTTCTTGATTAACAGGAGAATTCCTTTGTGTCTTACTACACTGCATAGACAAGGCTTTCAGACGAGATGTGAAGTTGCCTGTGATGGCTTGAGCCTCCTCAATGTTTTCTGTGGAGCTACTGCCAAAACTACTTAGCTGCTTTTCACCACCCTTCAACTTGCATGTAGCAAGCTGTGCTAGTGGTAGGGCTATCGCTCCAAAATTCTTCCTGTTGGTTCTGCCCAGAGGCTGTCACTGCGACCAGGCTGCTAGGAAAGTGCTCCTGACAGGCAACATCTCTATCTTTGGCAAGTCAGATGGATACGATTTTGCATGGCACGTAGTGGGAGCCTGCACAGGAAGGGCCTCCATGGTCCCTGTTGGGGATGGCCAGCTCCTGGCAAGGTAGAGGAGGGAGAAGGTGCCCATTACTGCTAGTTTGAGAGAGGAGCCCCAGCTGTTGTGCCTGGGACAGCTTCCACCTTCAGTCATTGTGCTGGGGGAACTGGAATTGTTTCTCTGGATGTGGATGGAGAAACTTGCCTCAGTTTCTCTAACAGGAGAGGAAGGGGAAAATATCTGTGCTGGGAAAAAGGAATTACCTGGAAAGTGCCTGTGCTTTACAGCATGGTGTGTGACTGCCTTCAGATTATTTTTTTATGTTACCAACGATTTCAGCACAGCTTCCTTTGCAAGAGTAACAAACACACACGTATTGTGGGAGGGTTTCTGCTGAGGAAGAAGGAAAAGCGGTTTTTCTGGAGCTTTGAATACTGTCTGCCAAAACTGGGGCATTTGAAAACTTACTTAAGGCTTTGTCTTTGCTGCACTTGGTGGTGGTTTACCTGAAACAGCTATTGTGCTTTTCTGTGCTGAGAAAAGTAGGGGGGTTTCAACCTGCAAGATTTCACAAGCCCACTTCCCACTTCTATCTGCTGCAAAACATCTCTCCAAATTTCTCGACTGCATGTACATGCGGGGGGTTAACCTGGGGCTTTGTTTCTCTGCAGTGCATGCTTCAGCATAGCAAGAGTAAGGGCAGGATTGCAGCACCCACAATGAGCGTATAGCAGCTTGTGGTGTCCCAACAGCAGGGTGAGGACTTCACCCTGGGGATCCTGGGAAAGCTGGTTTGGGGAGGGGAGGGAATAACTGCCTCCCCAAGTGCACAGTTCCGCTGTAATTGCAAAGAAATGGAAGGTGGCAGCTAAACTTTTTCAAATAAATGCACCCTTCAAACTCACTTGGTGTAAGTCTTCATCTGGTCTTACTTGCAAATAGAAGATTTATTTCTCCTCTTAGCTCTGTGCCTCTGTGTTGCCTCTGGCAACCAGGGATAAAGCAGTAAAATGAGACTTGCAATCTAGACAAGGTCTGATACAGACCTCCACTGCAGCTGCATTTATTAGATTGTATTTATTTGTCAGAAAACCCTGTAGGGTTTTTTAATGAAAATTTACCTGTCTGGCTTGATCTGAGGGGGTAACATTTGTATTGAATCTGTTCCTAAGCCTGTGACTTTAGCAGAAAAGACGTAAGTAAAATGTCCAGATATTTTTAAGATGAGGAGAAGAGAAATGAAGTGTAGTTTGTTGGTTTTTTTTTAAAATTATTTTTTCCTTTTTCAGTAAGCCTCTCTTCCACAGGAAAAGGGAAAATTTGAGAGGGTAATTGCAACATCTGCAGGAACTGTATGGAGCTAAGCTTTTTTTTTTTTTTTTTTTTTTGAGAAACCTTAAGAATGAGATGATGTAATCTATTTAGCATATGGAATTACTGATAATGCATTCATGAGAGCATTATAAATTCTTTACTACAGGGTAACGATTAATATATCTGTTTTTATAGATAGAACTGTGCTGCTCATGAAGGTGTACAAATGCATATTTTTCTGCTGACATAGCTGTAAAACACAAAAAAATATCTCTGAAAGTAGAAAGCATCGTTAATACTAACTTACAAGCAAAGTAACTGGAAAATTGTATCCACAGTGCTTACGAAGATTCTGTAAGTTGAAACGTAATGTTTTTGCACAGATAGAGAAGGAATTTCTATTTCTTGAGAAAAACACAAGAAAATAAGTGTGACACCCTCATATATATGTGTGTGTATACAGTTTTTTATTCTATAGTAATTAAAAATGGCACAGCATTAAAGACCAGCTGTAAATTTTCCCTGCAATATATGAGAGGTAATTACCTTGAACTATAGGTTGAAAAATAAAGGATTATAGAGGTACTTCATTAATAAATCGAAAGCAATTGGAAGGGTAAAAGTGCAATAGCACTTCAAACATTATCTTATTGTTCAGGCAGAAAAAGATTTACAGCATAAGTGGGTTTTACTCCTCCCCCCCCCCAATTTTTTCCTTTCTATATTTCTTTCTCCCTCCTTTTCCACATTGTTTTTTCCTGGAAAGTCTGTTGTTGTTGTCGTTGTTGTCCAGTGACTGACATGTGCAGTCATTTATTTGTATTTCTGCTAGAGAATCTTTGCAAAATAGCCACCTTCCATTAGTTGATCACGTTTGGAAATGCTGAACATTTTTTTTCATTGTGCGAACTTATTTATCCAACTTGCTAATTGCTGTTGTCATAGCCCAGGTGAAAAGTATCTCCCAGACACATTCCCTTTGCAGCTTACTCATCCTTTGGCAGCCCTGTTCCTCCTGTGCTCTGCTGGGAACTTTGACTTTCTCTTCCTCTCAACCCTAACGCTCACCCCGGCGGAGAAGTGAACCCTAGACAAAGGCCCCCAGCCATTAAAAATTTCTCACTGACAAGTTCCCTTTGCTCCCTGCAGCCCTTTGTCACATTGGTGACAATGAATAAATCAGAAAACAGGCTTCTGCAGGAAGGGGGCGGAATTCCATAGCACAAAAAACTGCAGAAGGTGGTGGACCTTTTTTTTTTTTTTCAGAATCAAGGTATGGCTTTTTGGCTAAAACTGAGTAAGCTGTTGTAAGCAGGGTGAGATATCACAGGTCATGGAGGTGGCGTGAGCTGCCAGACCCTCGGTGGTGCATGTGCCGCTGGAGGTCCCTCCATGCCTGCTAACCTGTGTGGGCAGCAGTGTCCTGGAAGGAGTCAGCACAGACCAAAACATACCCTCCTCAACTGACAGCCATGCACTCTGCGAAGCCTAAAAGCAGCTGCTTTGTTGTCTGCAGTATTGCCAGAGAGCTCTGCTTTTTACCTGTTGGCATCCACAGCTTTTCAGCTGCAGTGAGTGAGAGTCATGTCTGCGAGCGGGTTCAGAAGGTCACAGGCAAAAGTGCTTTGGGCTCTTGTCTCCACATGGTCACCTGTGTGTGGAATAGAAATTTTAGCACCTCTGACAAACAGGACTGTTCAAGTCAGATCTGATTCCTGTGCTGAAATTACTAGGATTGGTTGAGTATTGAAATTTGTTTATAGCTTGACTATACTGCATGGATAGGATTGCTTTCGCACTCTGCTAGAGCTAGTAAGGGTCAAAGTTTTGTGACTTGGATGGGCGGTTCAAATAATACAGTTTCATTCCACATGTTGCTCCTAAAATGCTGTGGGGTTTTTGTGTAACTAATTTAAAAAGAACATAAATTCTACATTATTTTGGGAATAAGGCCGTACCAAATATTTTTGGGGTTGAATTCTGAAACAAAGCCAAAGCCACCTGCTAGCATGGGCAAATTACCTTGACTACAAGCATGACCAATAATTATTTTTCCCTTGTATGCACTACACTATATTTAACTGTTATTGCTACTAACAGAACTTACCACTGATTAATTGGTTGGCCATTAGCCTCCTTATGTCATGACTGAATTCTGAATACAGATTAGGGGATGCAGGTTGGGTTTTTTTTTGTTTTTTTTTTTAAAGAGATATCTCAGAAATACTTTCATCTGGTGCATTTGAGACAAGTAAGCCATTGTAGCAAAACATGAGTTAACGTTTTAATGTGAAGTAGCTATGAGATGGGACAACAGCCAAGGAAAGGTACCCATTTCCTCTCTGTGGTATAACACCACACTTCTTTCACACTATGAAGAAGACAATGCCCGTACAGTCTTATCTTGACTTAAGACGAAACTTTTCACAGAAGTTCCCCCTACTACCCATAGCGTGTGAGGTGACTGGTGAGCTTGTATGGCTTGTTCTTTCTTCCAGGCCCTTTTTGCTGAAATCTTGACAAAGATGCAAGTGGAAAATTTTCTCTCTGGTATTGCGCTGGCGCCCAGACCCAGGGGGTCTCAGAGCTCACCTTGCACGAGGTGAGATTCGAAAGGAAAAGGAGTTTCTTGAATTCAGCCCCTGATTTTATTACTTGCAGTGTTTTCCTACCTGCCAGCTTTTTGAATACAAATTCTCCACCAGGGAAATGCATCCAGAGGTGTTTGCTTACTGATAGGATGTATGGTGGTCTCTTAAATCCCTTAGCCTCTCTCTACTTGGAGTCTGTTTGATTACATGCCATTTAGGGAAAAACCCTTCCTTTTCTACACATTTCAGTGATGTCTGATGCTAACAAGCAGGATTTTCAAGTCACAAGCTTTTCTTTTATTCTGGGAATGAAGTACAAGCGGAGGATGTCACAGAGAAACACTTCCTCCTTTTTATTCCTTTCCACAGTACGCCGGTGTAATATTGCTTCTTGTGGGGAGGATGCGGAGGTGTGCTGCTCTCTTTGCTTGGGGTGGCATACATGGTTACCTGCTTGAGTGTGTCACAAATGAACCAGCCTGGTATATGGTTACAGGAGGAAGGTATATCATCCAGAGCAGCAGCGCAAGGGCAGGTGTGCAGTACAGCAGCTCATCAGGAGGCCCTGGTAGTTGTCCAGGCACTGAGGTAATGGCAGTGTTCACTGACAGTGAAAAAAGATGTGCCTTGTTCCTCAGCTGGTGGAAGGTTGAGAGGTGCATGTTTGACCTGGTTACCCATTAAAAACAAAACTTGGAGGATGAACATGAGAGCAGGAGAGGTCTCTGAATACTGTGCACTACCCTGATATTGAATCCTTTCAAAGGGACAGAAGGCTTTATGCTCTGTCAAAATAATCTCTGTGGTAGGACTGAACCTTTTAGGATGCAATGATAGCGTGTTTTGTGGTGATAGCAGCTCCTTTCTCTGGGATTCTCAAAGCTTTTCAGAATAACTGATTCACCTAGTGCTGTTGGGAGAACAAAAATGTAGGTGTCATTTTTGCACCATTCTTATGTTTGGGGAAATGGGAACAGAAAGCGTATCAGATATTTAGATGTCTGCAAACAGGCACATAGATATCTTGATCAGTCTGGTCTCTGTGACAGTTCAGTTTATCTAGAAAGACTAGCTCCTGTCACTGCTTCTGCCGCTTGGGACTGCATACTGAGATGATCTAACTGCTCAGTATAGCAAAAAAAAGCCTCATAGAAAATAATAGGTAGGAATAGAGAAGTAAGTGTCAAGGGAGCTGAACTGGCTTACCGTACAGTCAGGCAAGTACTGAACTAGTGCAAAGGAGGAAGAGAGTGGGACACTTTGATCATTTGGCCCTTTGATCACCTCCATCATGTGGCTGAGGTATAGCTTATGTGGCTGTACTCTTCTGTTGAGAACCATTTTGTTTTCTTGACTCCTTCCTTCACCCAGGACAGATCTTTTCTTCCCACTTCTGGCAAGTGTTTCAACTATCTGCTGTGTTCTCATGTCTGGCTGTACAAGAGGGGGTTACTGAATGTAGAACACTCACAGTAAGACCAGGACTGGTGGTGGTGCTGGGAGAAAGTGCTACGATATGACTGATCTTTAGATAACTGCATGCAAAGCAGATAACATCTGAAAAAGATTTATTCTTCCATGTTTATTTTAAATCTCAGAAAAGGCAAATGCATGTCTCTCTTCTCTCTTGACAGAACCAGCTCCTTGCGAAAGGTTTGCTGTTTATAGAGGAGAAGGTTAAGCTGTGTGAAGGCAAGTATTATAAGAAACCTGTTTTGGAAGGGAGTTGTGCTTTGATGTTTGGTCAAACAAGATGATCCCCACGTCTGCAAAGCATACAGTCCTTTCTGTTGTTGTCTTAGGGTATCATATAAGCTCTCAGGAGCCAGGATGCACTGCAGCCTTTCTAAGGCTTAAGAGCTGGTGGGCTGTTTGTATAGCCATGTAGCTGCAACACTCCCACTAGTCACGTTTTCATCGCAAAAGCAGTTGCAAAACTGCTAAGATTGCCTTCTGCCTTTTATTTCTCAATGTGATTTGCAGCTCAATGTAATCACGATTTTGGTTACTGTGTCATGCTTTTGAGAGCTGAACTAATAGGCTTTGTGTAAATTTAGAGAAAAAAACAGTCACTTGGGTGGGAATTAAATCCTTCAAGAAAGAAGCTGATCACACATGAAGTTCTGTTCAAACCACTGGGGTACAGATGCTTGCCCCCACAGAGCCTGTGGACAAAGACCAGTGTGGCGCAGCCACTCTGTGTTGGATGTGTGGGGAGTTAGTCACGTATATTAACAGTTGCTCAAGCAGAGCAAGCTCTCTAGAGTGCATGTCTTTATTCAAAGCTAGGCTGCTGTTTGATTTGACCCAGTTTTGTAGCCTGTTAGGGAAGATCCCTTGCTAATCACCAGCGTGCTGTATCTGGGTCATTAAATGCCAATAGACACTTACAGTCTTGCATCATTGTTGGTGCTGGGTTCCTCTGCACCATTTTCACCAAGTGGCTTCTCCATCCCGCCAGCAGGCTGCAGGACGCAGACCCTGAAGGAGCTGTGCAGTTGCCAGCCTCCTGCTTGGTGCGTGCTTCTTCAGCACTGGCCCTGTGAGGAAGGGAAAGAAGGCAGATTCATGCGTTTTCCCGAATGTGGGTACCTGCCCTGCCACTGCCAGCTTTTCAGAATGAGTGCTGTGCAGCTTGTTGTAGGTTTTATTTTCTGTGTCCATCAAAAACTATTCCAATATCTGTTTTATCATTATGAAAGTTGAGTTCCAGTCTGTAGTAAGCTGAGAGCTGCCAGGGAGCAGTTTGTAGCTGCTCAAGTAGTTTGGGTAAGGTGAAGTTTCCCAAGCAGACAGCAAACCCCCTCTTCCTATGCCTTATTTTTTTATCTGTAAAGTGACACTGGAGCCACTTTGCCCATGCAGGCTGGCATCTCTGCAGGAGATGACTCATGGGCACCTTTCTTTCATAATGTGTGAGCTTATTGCAGATCTTGTGGTCACAGCAGGAACGTCTTGTACACACTCCTCAGTTAGCTCCATCTTCCTGGAAAATTTCTGCTGTCCTAGTACTCAGAGATGGAATAATGTTCTTGCTGCATTGCATGACAATGTTTTATTCTGTCTGTTTTTCAGATTACAGCCTTTTATTTTCACATGATTTTCCTTTATACAGTCTGTCAGAATCTCTTTCAATGCCTGTTCAAACCATTCCTCCTTTCCATTCAGAAGGAGTTCTCCATGACATTTCATTCTGACTCTGCACACCAAAGCATTGCAGTCCTGGGGAGGAGGCAGAGGAGGGAAAAATTTAAACATTCAATTAGTCTGGTTCCTGTTGCCTTTTTCACTTGCATTTGGTAGTTTCTGATAATGGGTAGCTGTGATAGGGGTGTTGGGTTGGTGCTTCTCTGCTTGCAGTTCCAGTTTTGAAGCCGGTGTCATACCTGACACAGTGACCTCTCTGAACCTTCTTGCAGTCATCGGTGGGCTCTGCCTGAAAGGAGATGTCTGCAGGACCTGGTCCTGCTAGCTCTCTGCTCTCTGGCTGTGTCCTAAGCAGCATAACCAATGGGCAAGCCCAGTGAAAACCTGTGTGGAAGTCTCCAGAGGGGAAAAGTACTTCAGAAGACAGTGATAATGCTCCTTTGCATTGCAATTTTACCTGCATTCCAGTTCCTCATGTAGGGCTTTCAATCACCTTGAGGCTTAGCCTTCAAAGCTGTCTTGAGCTTCTTCTGGGGTATGTTATTAAAAACTTGAAAAAAACATTGCAAACCTTTGGCCTTTGGGATGGGAAAAATTTCCAAAAAAACCTTGAAGGCTTTGGGCCCCAATGCTGAGGAGCACGCAGCTCTAAGTCAAGCCTATGAGCATTATTTTAAATGTCTATTCAAATGACTATGTTCAGTAAAGCATTTTTTGGTAATAATAGGCTTTTGACCACAGTTGTATTTATGTTATGGGAATCATGAGTTGCACAACTTAGTCTGCCTTAATTTTAAATACCCACCTACATTTGAGGATGTTTGTTCAAGTTGGAGTCATATGAGGGGTAGCCACAAGTAGGTTTCATTCCAGAACCTTCCTAAGTGCCACGTTTTAGAGGAGCATGGTGGCTTTGTGGCTGGTCAGGACCCTGACTGCTGTGTCTGTTCTTGGGAATTAGGGGATGCTAGAGGGGTCTCAGCTCTTGTAAATGGTCTCCCTGACTCAGTTGCTGCAGAATGGTTGATGTTGGCTGTGACCTGCTGGTTTTCAGATTCAGCTGCTGATGTGCAACCATGCTCCCACACTAGTTGAGCACGCTAACTGTGAGCTGTGAGATTACACAATCCTTTGCTGTGGAGTTAAAGCCTCTGGCTGGAGAGGGGCTTCACTCTTCTGTTGGAATTGGTCTCATGTTTTGCACAATGCTGTCTTCTTTGCATTAAGCAACACAGCAGTTTATGGTCACAGCCTTGTGTCTCTATCAGACTGAAGCTTGGCTAAGCAATGCCCAGTTTTGGATGGAAACTGTAAATGTAAAGGGTGGGTTTGTATCTTACTTAGGGAATTACAGAGTAGTGGGAAAATTCAACTTGATTTTAGTGTCCCTGTTGCTAAAGCTCTTGCTCCTAATCTCTGTTTTCATAGGTGAGGATCGCATTGAAGTCCTGTCTGAAATCTGGGATCACTATTTTACAGAGACTCTTCCTACACTCCAGGCAATATTCTACCCAGTCCAGGTAATCTTAATTATGATTCAGTCTTCAATCAGGTGAGGCAATGTAACTGCAATGTCTGCCAATGGCACGTGGAAACTTCTCTTCTGTTCCAGCAGTACTGTTTGGGCAGCGGCCAAACAGGTCTCAAAACCTTTAAACTAAATCTGGGAGGAAGGAGAGCTTGCCCGAGTCAGCATTAACTGTGTAAGAAGGACTGCTAAAATCTACTGGGCAAGCACAGTATAATTTATTCCCATTTCTCTGCCCTCTGTGCTTAGCTAAGCTTGAACACTGAAACTATTGGACTGTACCTTGTCTAGACTGAAGCTTTGGGCCATTTGTATTTATAGTTCTTCCATTTTTAAGTACCTGGGGCTGTTGGTGCAGATGACAACGTTGGCAGCTTGTCTTCAGAGGGACAAATCTGAAGACCAGATCAGGAGCAAATGTGTTTAACTCACCCTAACTATGTTTGGAGGGCTTATGTCCCAGTTGTGCCTTTGGAAAATCCACTCTTGGGTTTTTTTATGCTTTAATAAGGGGACAAGAAAATCTATGAATAGAAGATGAATGAACAACTTTAAGGCCTGTTTACACAGGGGATTTTGAAAGCTGGGTATCCTATCAGAAGTGTTGAGCTGTATCATTTTTTAATGTAATTTTAGTTAGTTTCCATACAGTCTAATTACCTCCCCAGCCTATTTTGATCTTCTCTTCCATCAGAGAAAAATAAAAATGTACCTCATGAGGAGACTGACGTTCTTGGAAATGCTAGCCTCCTCCTCTTGACTTTTGCC
Source organism: Falco naumanni (assembly GCF_017639655.2). NCBI lineage: Eukaryota > Metazoa > Chordata > Aves > Falconiformes > Falconidae > Falco > Falco naumanni. Next base: position 48,371,000 of record NC_054060.1, on the reverse strand, counting down.
TCTTCCACAAGACAGACTTTCCAGAGCCTTCTAAAATTATTTTTCCTTTGTATCGTGTGAAAGGCAGCAGGTAAAGCTTAAAGGTTGATGTGCTGCTTTTGACTGGGGTAGAATTAATTTTCTTTACAGTAGCTAGTATAGGGTTAAGTTTTTGATTTGTGCTGGAAACAGTGTTGATAATTCAGGGATGTTTTCGTTACCGCTGAGCAGGGCGTACACAGAGCCGAGGCCTTTTCTGCTCCCCACCCCACCGGCGAGCAGGCTGGGGGTGCACAAGGAGCTGGGAGGGGGCACAGCCGGGACAGCTGACCCTGACTGACCAAAGGGATATTCTACACTGTATGGTGTCATGCCCAGCATATAGAGCTGTGGGAAGAAGGAAGGGGGGGATGTTTGGAGTTATTGCATTTGCTTTCCCAGGGAGCGGTTAGATGTGATGGAACTCTGCTTTCCTAGAGGTGGCTGAACACCTGCCTGCCATGGGAAGTGGTGAATGAATTCCTTGTTTTTGCTTTGCTTGCATGCATGGCTTTTGCTTTACCTATTAGACTGTCTTTATCTCAACCCACAAGTTTTCTCACTTTTCTGATTCTCTCCCCCTATCCCTCTGTACGGGAGCGAGTGAGTGGCTGTGTGGTGCTTGGTTGCCAGCTGGGGTTAAGCCCTGGCAGTTGCTCTTTTCCTCTAATCCTATTAAAGTTAACATTTCCTAAGGGAGAAAGGACTTCTGCAAAGACAGACACTAACCTTTCTACTGTGTTTATCTTTATTCTTTCCTTGCTGCAGATGCTTAAAGGTAGGTGCTTGGCAGGTAAAACTTTGCAATTATAATATTGCCTTTTTCTCTCCTTCTGCAGCTAACGCTCAGAGTGACCTAATCTTTTTAAGCAGCAGTTTGTCTGTGCTGCAGCTACCTGTGCACCATTGAAACAGCTGAGCTGTGTGTCATACTGACCGATGCTAATAATTTTGCCACTTAGCAGAAAAATCTACTCCTCTGCTATTAAATGTTTCTGATGAGAAATTGAAAAGAAGTTACTGCAGCTTTTGAAAGTAACTTGGTGGTAGTGGTGAAAGCATGACTTTGTGATGTTGAGACTTTTTGAAAGCATAACTTTCTTACTGTATTTGTCTTGTCACAATCCCTGAGTCACTCAGCTCATCTAGCTTGTATAACAAATCTCTTTCACCAAGTCGCAGTTCTTCATATGCTACTCCAGTAGATGGGAAAGTCAGTTTGTTGTTGGTTCCCCATCCTTTGCTGCAAATGCTAGAGTGATTATTTAGTTGCGCTATTGTGTGATCCCAGCAACTGTCCATTCAGAATGAAAGTCAGCCAGCCAAATGTGTTAAGTGTATGTTACTGAAGGTAGTAACTAGAAGTAACTTCCTATCTCAGCTAAGTTTAAACCCAAGGCTCATAGCTGTTGCAAAACTATGACCTTTATGCAGCCAAGTTGGTTAAATTGCTGTGCAGAGGGAGACTATGTAAACAGGTCACTGGCTTTTGTATAGTTGCAGCTGTTGATGTAACTGATTGGTGTGGAAAAAGAACAGCAAATCTTGTTTTGTTTGGCACAGTAATATGTTTGCATTTTGAAATGGTGTATGAAGTTAACAGGACTAAAATGCATGATATAAATAAAAAGGGTGCGGCTGCTGAAATACAGTTCAGAGATATGTACTGGTCTTTACTACACCTCCATGTTTCTAAGCACACAGTGATGGTTTAAAACAGCAAAGTGCTTTTATTATGGCCAAGTTGCCCTCCAGACTATTTGCTTTAATTTGTATTTACATATTGATGATGCTGTTAATTATGGCATTAAGATGAATATGAATTAATGATTAACTGCTGTTAATTCCTTCCAGCTAAATATTTGCCATGTTGAGTGTGTTCCCAAACAGACTGTGGGGCAGAGATTAACATGCTGGGAAGAACAAGGAAAACTCTTTAGGCTGGAAAGTGCTGGGCAGGTCTGGGAGGAAAGTTTCTGCTGTTAAGCTGCAGTGGAGCAAGAGAAAGTCATGCAGATGTCAAGCACAGCAGAGGGAAAGGTGGTAACACCAGAATGCCAAATGGAGTCCAACTGTGTTTAAATATGATGAGAAATATTACAACATGCTTACTCATGGTGTTGCTGTAAAAGAAGTAACTGGGAGGACGCAGAGCACCTTGTGGTAGAAATCAGTGCTGTTGCTTTTTGTTAAGTGATGTTTGGTACAAGCAGCGTCACTAGCCTTGATCTAGCCTTATCATCTGTTATGAACTGAACTGTGGATTTCTGTTGTACCATCAAGGTCTAAAGCACAGATGCTGAGGAAAAAGAGGATCCAACACAGACAAGGCTTAGTTAAGGAATAATCTGTACCAGCCTCTTTCCCTACCAAATCTCTGGTTTTTCAGCTCTGAGTGGCAAAAGCACAAGCTGCACTCATCCTGAGTTTTGGCTGTTTGTGACCAAATTGGATGGCACTTGGGTTTCATGAATACATAGTCTTTTGGTGAAATACAGACCCGTTTTTGGCTTCACTCCAAACATAGTGGCACCTCAGATGAGGTTTTACTCATTTCAGAATTTCTGTGGGACAGAGACTGAGAGGGAAGCAACTAAAGCGTACCATAAATCCTAAGCCTGAGCAGCTGTGGGGTGCTTTGCCACAGCAGCAATGGGCAGGATAGACCCTTTCTGTCTGTATGCATACATGTATTCATGCAATGCTCACACATCCCTTTACCAACTAATGGATTTTGTCTTCTGTGTTTTTGTTTTAGGGTCAGGAATTGACTATCCGCCAGATTGCTCTTCTTGGCTTCAGAGACTTGGTCTTGCTAAAAGTAAAGTTGGAAGAAATTCTTCCTCTGGTCCAGACAAAGCTCCCAGCTTCCATTGTCCAGATGCTGTTAATTCTGCAGGTGGGAACCCTACAAAGGAGAGTGGGGAGGGTAGAGGGTACGATGAAGGGGAAGTGATGTGTGCTGATTTGGGAGCAGTAAATGGAGAAATGAGAGCTGAGTTTGAATGTCCTGAGCTTTCCTGGGAACAGGTAAGGATGCTGCCATGCAAGGGCCAGGTTCTGCTCTTTGGTTTGTATTTTTCTTGGTACCTCTCCTCTGCACTTAGGAACAGTCTGAGGATGCTTTTTTTTCACATAAATTTTCATATCCCAGCTTCTCTGAATGCTTCTTTGTGCTCTAGTTCTCCTGGTTTCTCAGCTTTGCAAATGACAGGGCAAGCCTCCATCAGAGCGGATTGTGGGATTTGAATGAGCTGTGACTGCTGGCTGTCCGATGCCAGCTCCTTGGCCAGCTGGGATGCTGAGCAGTGCCCATGAGAGAAGAAAAAACCTTTAGGCAGCAGGCAAAATGCTAGACTTCTTCCAAAGGCCTCTCTCAAGAGACCTAGATCTTATGTGAGGACTATCCTCTTTATTCAGAACTCAAGCGAATATTTTCCAAGCATGCCAAATGCAGCCAAATATACCAGCTGTTTTATCTTTTTATATTGCCCAGCACGACAGTCCTGCAAAATACCATATCACAGGTGGCTGTTTGGGTTCCTCTCACTTTTATTTCTCCTCTAATATACCTTACAATGAGCGGTGAGGAATGAAACTTTCTGAAACTGTGAAGTGGCTAAGCTGGTATTTCTGTATGAGTTCTCGCTGTTCTGATGTTCCTAGTGACCCAGACTGTAATAACAGGAGATAAAGTACTAGCTGAGTTTCCCTGCAATACTTTATTAAAAGAATCTCGAGGGCAAAGAGGGTCTCAGAGTGATGTATTTGAGAAAGAAGAGCTTATTGAGACTTTGCAGGAAGTTAAGTCTGTGAACGGTTTCTGAAATTACTGTTAAATTGGTTAGTGTTATCTACCATCTTCACAGCTGTAAGCTGAACTACAGAGGATGCTTTTCTTGCAGTCCTGCCTAGGAAAAGAGTAGTGCTTCGCCCAAGTTGTGTTAAGGGTTTTCTACAAAGAGACATTTCCTGGTAGAACTGCCTTGGTATAATTATATCACTGTAGTTACACTGTGCAAACCCTCCATGTGAGTGTACCCTGTATCTTCATATTGCTTGGTCAGGAAAAAGACAGCTTGCTGCTCAATGTCCATAGGGCAGGGTATGGTGTGAACAAGGAGGCTGACCTGAACAGCGCCTGAACCTCCATTTGGGCTTATCAGCTGTGCTTCTCCAAATGATCAACTGATGTGGTGGGGGTATTCCAGTGCAGACAACAGACTCCAAGCTTTACCCAAAAACCTTACTCAAAACTACATAAGGGTAATATTGACTTTTTATGTTTGAATTTCAGAGTGTCCATGAGCCTACCGGCCCCAGTGAGGGCTACCTACAGCTGGAAGAACTGGTCAAGCAGGTGGTATCACCATACTTGGGTTTGTGTGAGGATCACAGCTTCTCTGGTAGCACCTGCTTGCTTGGTAAGACATGCGCATCGTACAGAAGCTCTTGTTGGGGTACACAGCTTGGTTAATGTGAAGCAGTACATATCTGTGCTAGAAAAGGAGACAATGCATGACTCAAAGAAAACAAAGGCTAAAACACCCTCAAGAAGGTTCTGATTAATATGTTTCTGAATGTAGATTTTTTGTGGCAGGCTTTTTATTTTCCATGATGGAGTGAGCTATTACTGCCCCACTACTGCATGCATGGACAGGTGCAAAGTCTCCCCTCTCTTTGGAGGTGGGCTTTTAAAAAAGATTTTGGGACTCTCTGGTCCATGTCTGACATGCTGCTCTCACTCTGGTGAGACATTGCACCTAGTCCTTTGCTGCCTGCTCTCTGTCCCTGCTTGCTAGCCTGCTTTATGGCTGCCTGGGTTGCCATGCTTGCTGCTGCATCAGCCAGCCTTTGCAAACAGCAAAAACTGTTGGGTGCTCACTCTGAGGGATTACAGGGGTTTTTGCATGGAATCTTACTTCAGTCTGAGGACTCTGCTTTTGTTTTGGGTTATTTTTTTTTTTTTGTTTCTGTTTTTTTTGTTGGTTTTTTTGGGTTTTTTTTTTTTTTTAAATAAAATATCTGTGTTTTAACTGTGGATAAACGGGTGTAGGTGAGAGAACTGGCATTCACTTCAGGAAGGGGATGCTTATAGTGGAAAACTTCTCCACACATGATCCAGGAGCTCTGCTTACCACATGTGGTGGGCCAGAAGAGCTTCGCTAGCTAAGAAATAGCCGTAGTGATACTGATTTGATAGCCAAGAAGACTTAAACAGAGAGAGTGCGAAAAGCTCCAGCCTCCCTCTGGTTTTGTAACCTTTAGCCCTTGCTTTGATGCAAACTGTAGCAATCTGGAGACACACAACCTCTCTTGTATAACACTGTAGCAGCACAGGGGAAAAGATGGTCTTGCAGTAAAAGGACTTACCAAGGCTCAGACAACCCATGCCTGTAACAAACTTAGGGCATGGCTTTAGGCAAAGTATGGCTCGGGTTTTGTCTTTGTGGTTGTTGGGCAATTAAGTATCTTTTATGCAAGTGAACATGGTTATACAGCATTTGTTTGCAGACCTGATCCTGAGGCTGAATCTAGACTACATTCACCTGTAAAAGTTGAACTTTGACAAATCTGATTGTTTTGCTGTTTATGGACACCTGTATGCTGCTGGGATAGTTTCAAAGGTAGCTGCCTGACCTGTACTGAAGTTTCTAGCCATCCTGGATTTTTGGATTTCTGCCAGCTGAACAAGGCATTAGTGCCATTAAAAAAAGAAAGTTTCACAGAAATAGGCCTTGTAAAATTTATGTGCCTTAAAAGCATTGTATTTACTTTGATTTTAGCTGTCTTTTATTTGTGTGTATTTCCAAGGTGTCCTTTTGCCCTTACTCCACCCTGTGCTGAACAGGAGAAGAGAAAAAACTTGTGCTTGTATTACACAACATTAACAGCAGAGCAGCACTTTTCTGCAAATAGTCTTTCAAAGTGCTGCTGTGGTGGTGGTTTCTTTTCTTTAACTCCCACTTCTAATCACACTTCCTTCTCTTCATCTCTCCCTCTTTCTGTCACCTTTTTACTTTCTCAGAACCAGTTTCTTCTCTCAGTGGGCAACCTGTAATGGCGATGAAGGCCATAGGTTCCGTGTAGTAGCTTCTTGGAAGCTGGGCTTTGGCTTTGGGTACACATGCATTCTCAACAGATGCTATGGAGGCCAAACTGCCCTCTAGACTGGAGCCTTCAAGACAAATGAGTGTTGAGAAATGCAACTGAAGGTGTCTGATCACATCTGTGAATACACATAAGGCTTCAGTCTGCAAGACTGATGTATCTTAAACTTGATTTAAAGTGAGAGAGGAGTGCAGCAGGGATAGGTGTGAGAGGGGACAGAACAGCTTGTAGAGGGATTCATAGAGGACAGTGTCACCACCTGCTTTTCTGTTATCACTCTTCTTGCTTTGACCGTGTAAGTTAGCTGTAATCTGCATAAGGATGGAGTACTCTGAGGGGATCCAGCTGTCTAAGAAACAATGTTTAAATTGGAGATAGGGAAGAAGATAAAACATTTACCCATCCCCCCATGTGTTAAACCTAACATCACTGATGATTTGAGTTTGCTTGTGAAAAATCCCTTAAAAACTCCTCCCAGTTTATGTTCCTGGCCATAACACACCAAAACAGAAATAAAATTTCTGGTTGTACTATGCATGACAACTCCCTTAAGAGACTGTCTTTTGCGGCCAAGAAAGTAAAGGGGGAAAAGTAAAGCAATAAATGAATGTTTGGGGTTTAGCCTAACTTTAACTGATTCTCATGATAAAGAATTTTAATTCCGTTGCACAAAAATAATCTGCAGATATTTTTCCCTCAAAAGTCAGGTCCCAATGGCCTCCAACACTACAGATTGCTATGGCTTGAACTGCAGATGACACCTAAAGAATATATTCACTGTAACCAGCCTCAAAAATTATTTGCACATACTCTTCAGCACAGAATGAACCATTTTGAATGAATGTATTACTGGAAGCAGAGAGGTGAAGCGTTGTCATAGTTTGGCTGCTGCCAGTAGTGGAGTTTTGGCTGCTTACCCTTTCCTCCCTGCAACAATATAGAGTTTGTTTTCTGCTTTTCTTCCTGGTGAAAGCTTCCAAAACTCTTTTATAACCTTCACTGACAAGTGCTTTGCTTTGCATTTTGTTACTGTATCTCATATGCTCTGCAGTCTTGGTGGAAGTATTTTTAGATGGTTTAGAGGTCTCTGACTTTAGGAAATGACACCCTGCACTTCAAGGAAGTTGGTGAGAAACAGAAACACAGGGAATAGTTTTATCAGCTGCTTTGGGGGTAGACTGCATAGAGGTTTAACATCCCATGGTAATGCTGCACGGTGGTGGAAGACAGCAGGGTGAAAAGTAATACTATCTGATTCAGCCTGCTAGGGGAGTGAATTACAGTGAACCAAGGCACAAACTCAGAATCCTGCTTTTAAAGCTTAAAGCTTTCAGTGTCAGAATTGAAATGGTGATTCATGATATGGAGCTGGTGACTGTGCCTTGGGTTTGAGTTTCAAATCAGGCATTTTCCCCCCCTTTTTTTGCCAAGCAGGTTGTAGACCCTGCACTCACCAATTCTGTGTCACCACTTCCACCTGTGCTGTGCAAGCACTGCCTTTCTCTTCTGTGCCTTTCCCCCTGGGCTGTTGTGGGCTGTTGCTGTGCAGTTAGGAGTTTGCAGTGTCTAGCCCCCAAACCAGACATATTTTAAGTGGAGGAAATGTTCTTTTTATTGCATAATCTTTAAAAAAATACAGTGGGATAATGCTAGCAGAACTGCCTTTCTGTAGGCAGCTGGAGAAGCAGCACAATGTAAGCATCAGGAATTTTATGTTGACACCAGCTAATGGCATCTCCTGAGAGAAATTTTCCAGAGAAAGGGATGGCAACTCAGGTCCTCACTGAATGTTTCTTTGGGGACCTGTGCCACTTTAGTGTTACTGATTTTAGTGAACCTGCATGTGAGAGCTCCAGAGAGCAGACCATCAGAATGCTAAAGAAAGTCCCTTTGCTGCACTTGTAACTTTTGGGCTCATTTCTTTCAGGCAGCAACACCATTGCCTTACAGCAGGCTGGGAGGTGTCTCCTTCCCCAGGGAGAGGCAGACCTACTTTATAAACCCCTGTCAGTAGCAGCTAATGAGCACCTGACCGTTCCCTGGTGGTAATGTCGTGGGATACTGTGGCTGCATGCCGAGTCCTCTTGGTTCCCTGTGGCCAGCCTAGCAGCTTGGGAGATGCTTTGTGCCCTGTTGACCATTCCTGCTTCCTTTTTCTTTTCCAGAGAGACGGTACTCCAGAACCCATGCTAAGACTGGTGTACTCAATTATTCATCTCACATGGTGACGAACCGGCAACCCAGCGAGATGGCCCTGACCCCGCTGACGGAGCAGGAGGGTGAGGCTTACCTGGAGAAATGTGGTAGCATCCGTCGCCACACTGTTGCCAACGCTCATTCGGATATTCAGCTCCTGACAATGGCCTCCATGATGCACACGGGAATGGTGATTGAGGAGTCAGACAGTACTGACAAATGCCGCCTCCTGCAGCCTAGTTTTAGCCACAGGCAGTGCTCCAGTGAGCCCAGTATTGCCGATGGACCAGAGGAAGTCGTAGCAGCAGGTAGGCAAGACCCTGCAGAGCTGAACTGCACATCAGTCAGCTAGAAGAAGTCGTGCTGAGGAGAACTGTATGCACAAAACTGGACAAACTGTTCTGTCATCCCTGCTGGGAAAAAAGAAAAAAACCCTTGAGTTTTGCTCATGTCATTGAAATGGCCTTGAGGGATCTTACATCTCTTTGGAGATCTGTTTTTTGTCTCTCTAGATTTGTTTTTCTTGCCTGTCTGGGATCACTGTTGATGGAGGTACCAGGCTGCTCTTGAGTGAGCACCAAGGGCTGCAAAGGCTTTGCTGTCTACCTTCTGTAAGCTTTCTTTCTCTGCTAGTCCAAACCTTTTGGCCTCAGATTTCCTTCTATTTCTTTGGTATGATACAAATTAGCCTCTTTCTGCTTTTCTTCATTTTCCCCAGCTTTGTGCTGCTTGTTTGCTGTTTGTTCCTGTGGCGGAGCACCCTGTGCTAAGTGTTCCCTTTGCTTCTGGTGCTGATGGCTGCAGACTGTGTTTTTCTCTTTTAAAGTTGAACTCAGGGATGAAACCATTTGCATCCTGCAGAAAGATCTGCTCAGGTGGCTTGTGAGAGTAAGAGATCGTTCACTTTGCCTCCCATGGGCATGGATGAAAAGTTGAAATCCAAACAAATCAGACTTCTGCCCATGTCCAGACCTCAGGAGAACTGAGTGCATGTAGAGTCCCAGCTGAGTACTTCATAAGTACTGTATTTCGTTCCAGTCATATCTTTGCGGGTGGCAGTGTAAACTTGGGTACAAAGGAGGAGTAGGTGTGTAAACTGAGGGCAAAATATAGTCCTGAACATCCTGGCATTTGGTATCTATTTGGTCTCAAAATTTCAGTGGTGGTCAGGCTACAATGAAAGGAGAAATCCAAATGAATTCCTCTGGGAAGGAGATGCTGGGCAGAGTCTGCGCTTGTGCGGGAGACATAAAGGCCCTTCTCAGCACTGGGCCATCATGATTCTAGACCAGGAGGTGACAAACAGGATTTCATCCTTGGGCTGCTCTGATACTTCTTGCACTTGCAGATTTTGTGAGACCAAAGATAACCAGCCGGGTGTAGAAAGGAGTCGTGTCTTGGTAGTGTATTTGTGAAGTGCTCCTGACCTCCAGTGGTATCTGACTCACCACAGTGTTGCTTTTAAGATAAAGCGAGGCTCTCTGCAGTCTTTGTTTTTATTTTGAGGATTAGGAGTGAGTCCAGTTTGCAAGTGTCTGTGTCAGGCAGTACCATCCGCTGTGTCTGCTTTGTAGCATCATTCGGTACTCAAATGCTACTTCTACGAGAACAGAACCAATCTGTTCAAGCAGTCCCCTGGGATACTCTGCTGATGTCTTGCTAAGCGGATTTGAAAGTGTAATTACAGACTTAGAAGTGAACTGAAATGCTGCCTTAAATGTCAAATCTCATTAAAAATATGGATATAACACCACTGCCACTCAAATCTAGTCCCTGTGGTACTGACTGTAAATAAATCTGTCTTGACAAGGAAACAGAAGGTTAGGATGCGCCTTCAGGATGGTTGTTTTTTTTTGCATGGTATGACATTAACTGCAGAATTTGCCTGCTTCTGTTAGACAGTAAACATCTTCTGCTCCACTGGTTGCACCACAAGTACAGCTCTGACCTGTCAGGATTTGGCTGTAGTAGCATGGGCAGCAAAAATAAAGCAGATTATTATTTGGAAACAAAGCATCAGAAATACCAGTGATGGGCACAAGTCATACTGCCTTTGTAAACAAGGGTGTTGCTTTGTCTCCTGTGGCAAGTGTTGAAGAAGATACTTGAAAGGGTCTGCTCTTTCTTGCAGTCAGCTAAGGTACCCTAGCTATTGGCCTTTGTGGGAATGCCAAGCGTTTTGATCACCAGCTGTTCTTACATGTTGGAGAACAGAGATGTAGTTATGCTGGCTGCTTCCTTCTCAGAGCATGCACAGTCCAGCAGAGGCCAGGAAGATGTGTACTTCAAGCAGTCTTCCCTTCAGATGGATTCTAGGATAAATTGCCCTCCTTTCACAAACTGGACTGACCAAGCCAACTTACTTGTATCCATCTGCCCCAGGGTGGCCATGGATTGTGGCGGAGCCAAACCTAACAGACCATGCTGGTCTTACCTTGGCATGGTCCCTCCCATGTGGGACAGATGATGGCATCCTGCTCAAAAGGGAGGTTTTTGGCCCCTTGCTGTGTTTTAAGGCCTTCTCTTAGCCATAGTGGGGCATGTGGGGAAGTGATCACCCTGCAGCATTTCAGTTCACTGTTATGAATGTTTTTCTTCTTTCTGTTTCTTCTCTAACCCATTTGCCTTCTGTAAATACCCAAACCATTTGGATTAGTGAGCAGCACCCTCTTTTATGGAGGCTGGAATGATTTATTTATTTCTTGACATATTTTGGGGTCATCTCTAGAGCTAATAGGAATACAGTCCTGGTTTTAACTTGAATTTCTTGTTCTACATGTATGTATAATTTGAATTATTTTGATTTTGTGTCTGTTACTTTGCAAAAATTTGCACCGAGCCGCTCTGAATCATGCACTTCCCTAGTTGTTTTGGTTTATAGGGAGGATTAAAGCTGGTGGCTTTACTTTATAAACTGAAGTAAAAAAAAAACTTACACTGAGGGTCTGGTCATAAGCACCACTTGTACAGCCATGTGAAATGTACAAGCCTCTGCAAGCCCATACCTTTTACAGGCAGACTGGATGAACCTGGAAGTGTCAGAAATCTGTGCCCTGCGTCTGTCGTGACAGCAACACAAGGCTGGCACTGAAGGGCTGTGGGGGCAGAGCTGAGTGGCTGCTGTCTGCTGAGGATGCTTTCAGCCTGCTGAGGCTCAGTCCCCTGGAAATGAAGAGCCACATTGTCCCCAGGCAATGAGCCACAGCATGAGAAACACTTGCATTTTGGATACAGGGTTCTGGCCTGGGGTTACATTTCTTCACTGCTCACCATGTCACACAGCTGTGACAGGGGCACAGGGCAGGTTTTTTCTACCCTCATGGTCATCCACTCGAGAGCACCTCCTGGAAGAGCTGTCAGAATGGGAAGAAAAGATTTCTCTCACCACCTCCCAAAGTCTGTGTGTTACCTTCTAACTAGATAATTACCTAGATTGAGCCACTTCCTATCACACTGAATCTGTCTTCTCTTTTTACTCTGTCTCCTCTTCTTAAGGTAAGTGATTTGTTCTCTGTGTCCATGCAATTGTGTCACAAATTTACTGAGGGTGCCTCAGCAGAAAGCTATTCTGAGTACAACTGGCCTCTTTCCTGACATCGCTCATAAGCATGCAGCATTTTTTTATTGCCAGTAAGCAGAGCTTCTTCAGTCCCCAGCTGGGTGGGTAGCAACCTGGTTTATTTTTTGTTTTTTTCTATCTGAAAAAAATGCAGTAGATCTTGGTGCTGGCACTGGCAGCAGCAGGGGGGAGTGCTGCAGGATGTGGATCGACACTGAGGTAGGGTATATACTGCCCTTTATTTTTTAGGTCTGAATGGCAATGGGTAGCCTTGGAAGGAATGGTCTTTTGATACTTAAAACCTTGAGTTGACAGACTAAAAACGCTTGGCTCTTACAAGCAGCCTGTGTGTCCCAGAGAGCAGGAATAGAGTGTCTGATGAGGGATAAATTGTGGTGTTTATGGTGTACTTGTATGAATGTCTTAATTCTGCTGTAGACCCAGAGTAACCAGTTTTCCTAAACTGGGTTCCCTGTTTCTTCCCAGCCTGGCTCCTTTTCTGGGCCAGTAGCAGGGCTCCTGGGCCAGGCACACACCTTGTATTTTGAGGGTGGGTGGAGTGGGGGGCAGCCTTCCAGTGAGAGAAAGGGGAGCCAAGCAGCGCAGAAATTCAGCTGAAGTTGATGACTGTCTTGCACCAAGTTGCCAGAGCCAGGACTGCAAGTTCTGGGCTAAGAGCAAAAGGTGCTGCCTGTGCAGAGGGCTGCAGGCAGGGCTCTGCTGAGACACTTACAGTGACTATGGGTCTTCCTCATGCTTAGGAAAGGCTGAAGAAGGGTTATTTTTAGATGTTTGTGCTATAGAAATGAAAGTGAGCTCCTCTTCTCATTCACAATTGAAATTTAGAGACAGATAAAGATCTATTCAGCTGTGGAAGCTGCAGCCAGCCGGCCGAAGCGAGTGATTGTGTTTTATCCAGTGATTTTAGTGCAGCAGGCACCTACTGGTTCCATGAGGCTGGGAGTGGAGTCGGGCCCTTTCCCCAGCCCCACAAATCTGCCCCGCGATTTGGCCAGTGGTGTGCATTCAACCGGCTGTGGAGGAGGCTGCGAGAGCACATCCTCCCATTAGCCTCCCCTTTGTGGGAAACCACTCACTCCTGAAACAAATGTGTGTGTCATATCAAGCCACAAATCGGGCATCTAAACTTCTGAAGGAGGTGGGGGGCCAGGCTGTCCGTGCGTCCTGGCTGCCACTTTCCCTGCACGGGACCGGTCTCTGCAGAGCCAGCACTGCTTCTCGTGGAGCAGCCTGATGGCAGAGCTTAGGAAAGCAGGTGAGAAAGCAAGACTTACCCTGGTGTGGATACTCCATGGTGCCCAGGGAGTTTCCCAGGGGAACACTGGCTGGAAATCTGGCCCACAATCAGCTTGTTTCTTGCTCACAAACACTCCAGCTCCATAGGAAAATTACCACAAATTTTCCCCTTAATTCAAAGTGGGAAGAATGTGGCTAATATTTGGTATCTTCCTGAGCAAAGAGAAGATAATTAGTCATACTATTAATTTTTCAAATGTGGAAGGCGGATCTGGCAGCATGACAAGAGCTTAAATGGGATTTTGTTACTTATCCACCCATTTACTGTCCCCTTGCTATGCCAACAGCTCCCAGTGAAGGGCACCAAGCACTTAACTAAATAAGCAAAAGCTTCTAAACAGAAATGCCAGCTTTTAAAGCAGCTTAGCAGCAAATGATCAACACGTTCTCTTTAATATGGTGCTCAAAATTTCATGTGATAAAATAGCTGCTACTTCCCATCTGAGAATTGGCTGCCCTTCATTCATTGCTTGTACCTGAAGATACCTTGAATACCCATGTTAATTATATTGAACCATTATCTCCACCTGGGAGAGTTAAGTGCTTATAATTGTTGTGCCATTTTACATCTCTCCTATGTGTAAGTTCATCCATTCCAGGGGACAAATCCTGCCCTCAGCACTTCTCCAGGTCCAGTGAAGGCTGTTGTAAGTATACAGGAAGTGGCAGCTCAGGGTGTATTAGTAGTTTCGGCTGCATTTCTCCAGTCCAAATGATGACAAAAAATAGCAATTCCAGTGAGGAAATAAGTGAACTGAAAATTGTCATTATTACTAGTAGTTGCTAGTTGTGTATGGCCAACAGCGCATGTAGGAGACCACGAGATGGGAGAGGGCAATGAAGAAGAAATACATGCAGGTAAAGGAAATAGCTGACTAATTTTTTCCCACATAATTGGTATAACAAAAGGTGGGGTAGAGGCTTACTTACAGTTTGGTCACTAGACATTTCAATGAGCAAAAGGAAAACAAACTCCTTACAAAAAAAACCCTCAAAACCACAATGGCTTGAAGGGTCTCGCCTGCCCTAAACTCCTATCATAGTACAGAGCAGCTCTTCAACACCTATAAACTGCAGCAATATTCAAGCAGTTGCTGTTTGAAGTGTCTGTCATCAGCCTTCAGAGCTAAGTCCCACTTATGCCAAGAGCTAGTTTGTAATTCTTGTGGCGTAACTATTATAGACTGTGCAGTAACAACCTCTGTTACATCGGAAAACAAGTTGAAGTCACAGAATCATTCTTTCTGATCTCAAAATTTATGAAGGCAGCTGCATTGGCTCACACCCAGAAGTTTTCTGCAGTTGCTATCATAATAGAATTTTTTATTTTATTTATTTATTTATTTTTGTTTACCTGAAAGCATGAGTTCTGTGAGAGTTGCTTAGGCTACACAAAGAGGAGACAGACCAGCTATGAGATGCTCAGGGTTCATGTCAGTAACTGTACCAGGACTACCTGGAAAGTAACACAATTTATACATATAAAATGTCAGAGAGAAACCACAGAATTTCTGCCATACACCACGTACCCTGTAAGCCTCTTGGACTGATTTACATGGGTTATGGGTAAGCAAGTCCCCTTTTCCACTGGGTTTTTACTACACCAAATGTTTATTGACTAACATATATCAATAGTTCTTGGAGCAGAAACAAGAAGTCCTCCCTTGTCTCCTGTGTATCTGTCTCTAAGGGGCAGCTTCACTATTACAAGTGCAAAACCTGCTGTCTGACTTCGGGCTCATCTCAGGCTAACGAATTATCAGGTATTTACAGGGTGGTTGTTTGTGAGATGAGAAGGTAGGAGAGGCTGTTCTGAAGGAGGGGACTGATGGTCTTTGTGAAAAGTCCCCCCTAGGTGGTATCTGCACTAGATTTACCACTTACTCTTATCCTTCTTTTTTTCCTCTTTGGTGGGGATGGGAGGGGAGCTCAAATGTGCATACGGGACTTTGAACCTAAGGGATTCAGAATGACTCTCCTTTACAGTTTGAGTGAATGCTGTGGAAGGGGAGAGAGAAGGGGATTTCTTGTGATTTCCCCCCATTCTCAGTTTTTCTCAGAAGACAGTAGCGGGCAGCTGTTACATGCTGAGCATCACTGTATTTGGAGTGCAGATGGAGCTCCTCTGGTCAGCCTGGTGCAGGGTATCATCAGTCTCTCTTCTGGCTCCTAAATGTTAGACATCTTTCTCCCCTGAAAGCCCAGTGGCAAACTGGAGGCATGCTGCCCAACTGCACCCATAGTCCTGGTTAAAAGCGGTTCATCCTTAACAGCACTGTGGCAAAAAGCAGCTGTCACTGTCTAGTCATTCCCCCATCAAAGAGACTGTCCCCATGTCTTTGTAAGTCCAGCTCTTTGAAATGAAAATAAATGTTGAGTAAATGAGGCCTGACAGCATTTGCCAGGAGCTCCCTCCGAGCTCATTAGCATGTATAAGCCGGTGTGAACAGGACACCCACGCTCGTCAGCCAAACAAACAAACAAAAACCCCATCTTCAAAAGCTTATTTCTTTGACGTTCCCCAGTGCTTAATCTAATCCTCTGGCTGTCTGCATCGTTATTGCTATCTTCTTTTGCTCAGGGTTTACAATGCGGAGCGGAAATTGGTTAAGACCTGTGCCCCTCCCATGCGCCGCTCCCCCCCCGCGCCCGCGCGGCTAATTGTCGGGATTAGCCGATCCACCGGCAGGACCAGTGGTGCCTTCAGAGGGCAGCAGCAGGCCTTCCTCCACATCTCTGGCTTGGCCGTGGTTAGGAAAACTCAGATCTATAAAATAATAAGTGCGGTGCATTCAGCAGTAGGTCCTCCTATTTGCAGGGGCTGTGAAGAGGCAAGTGGAGAAGCATTAGGCTTTTGAGGAAGTGGGTATTTGCTTTGCAGATGTGTTCTTGCATGGCTTGTTCGGGGTTGCCCTTAGTGGAGGAGCCTCAAATGGGCTTTTGAGAGTCTTAGAGGGCAGCAGATTTGCCCTTTGGCACTTGTCCTGTCTCTTACCCCGTTTGCAAACCAGCTCTCTTCCCCTCAGCTGTGCCTGGGACGTCTGGGACCCCTCAAGTCCTGTGCCCCTTGGGTGTGCTACGGTGCAGCCAGCCCAGGAGCTGTGCCCAGCCTCTGCCATGCTTAGAGATGCAAAGTGGCTCTGAAAGTGGGTAAGTTATTTTCTTTTAGTGCTGGAGAGAGTGTACAGAGTACTACTGCAGAAAATGTGGTTTTGGGAGGAGGAGGGCAGAACCTGTGGGCTGAAAGGGATCCAGGTGCTTAGCACCGCAAACAGTCTCTGCCACTGCTTGTGGTGAAAGCAAGGTGCGCATGCAGGAGAGGAATCTTTTGGGTTAGTAACACCTGTCCCCATAATCAGTATATCACTTCAATCTGTCTCCTACCCTCCACCTTCCTGAGACTGCTAATTGGTGTCCTTTTTCTCATTGAAGTTGATAAAGCCACATTTGCTCCAGCATAATGGATCTGTTCTATCCAGCATAACAAGTGTCTGTAAATGTAATTAGTGGAAACCTATGAGCAGAACTTCATGGCTGCTTTACAGGGTTCGCTGCTGGTGTGCAAGACTTCTTCAAGTGCAGGGGTATGCGAAGTCCAAACAGGGAGACATAAACCAGTTCAGTTTAATGGCATGTGTCATTAAACCATGCTACCAGCAGGGTCTGCAACCACCTCTTCATAAAACAGGCAATTGTGTCAAAATGCTGGCTGGGATGAGGCTTCTGTAGCATCAAAGCAGGCTTGCATCTAACAGGCAGGGCAGCCTTTAGCGAAGGGGGTTGCTACCTGTGGAAGTGGGTCTAACATGGTCTTGCCATTGATGGTGGAATCTTCTTTTACTGCAGACACAGATAACAAAACCTGCAGCTCTGTTTGCAAGCCAACCATGACAAACATACAGTTAAAGCCTTGGATGGGGAGGTCAATTATTTAGGTCACTGGACAGCAGAGAACTCTGTTAGGTGGGAGAACTATCTGTTGGCCTTTCAGCGATTCAGCATGCAGCTGGATGCAAGTTTATCTCGTGACCTTGAAGGGAAGCAAGTAAATAGGATGGTTAAATGAATTGTAACAGATCAGCTTGCATATCTGAAGGACAATCAATAGAGTGTAACAACAGGCATAGATAGCTCCAAGGCTTGAGAGTCACACTGCAAAGGGGAAAAAACCCAACCCGTTTCTTTCTTGCTTTGTATCAGAATTGCTTGTTCAGAGACATTCCTTTCTGTGCTACTTATCGTACTTGCATTACTCAGTGATGAGTTGTGGTGTTGAGTTCTGGTCTGAGAAAAGGTGTCTGGGAAACTGGACAACCAAGTGAATTAGTGAAGTCATCAACAGAAAGTCTGGGCAAATAAACTTTCCCTCTCTCACCCTGAGACAGATTTTGCGGGTACAGGGAGATCAAAGGCTAAGGGGAAGGAAACGCTTTGTACCTATTTATGCTGTTGCATGCTCTGGGATTAACAACGTAGGTGTGAAGGTGCGTCTCATTGGCCTTCTGATGGATCAAAGGTGACAGGAACAAAGCCTGAGTTTGTGGCTTTTCTTTTTCCAGACCAAAATGACACTACTTGTTGAAAGAGGTGGGAGAGAAAATGTGTGGGTTTGTCTGTGGAAAGCCTTGACTCACTAAAGAAATTCTGCCAAGACAAAAAAAATACCTCCCTGCTGGGTGCCAGCTTGTAGGAGAGGCAGGAAAAGCAGTGTGTGATAAAAGCCTGGGATGTGGCACTGCAGCCACAGCAGACGTGGAGCAGCACAGCGAGCTGAGGTAGACTGGGATGGAAGGTCTCAGCTGAAAATAAGAAATTTGTTAGGATGAGCCCCGAACAGCAAAAGGCTGAGACCAAAGTAAAACCCTCCACACATCAATGGAGTTTGAGGCCTAAATGAAAAGGAAAATCATCTTTGTGGGGCTATTAAGAGAACTTTCAACAGACTAAGCAAGGATCAAACCCTCTCAATTTCGGAAATGACTTGCAAGAAAATGATCTCTGAAGGCAGGGAAGTTTTAGTGTCCTTAAATTAAGCTTGCGTAAATGGTCCGATAAACAGATGTTTCAGTATGAATTACAGTGATCAAGATGCACTGAGGGCTTGACTGGCAATGTGCTTTGGAACACCCCGGCCATAAATTTTTTTGAAAATAATGCCTCCCCCTGTCCCCCAGCAAGCAAACAAACAAACAAACAAACAAAAAAAAAAGCATTGATGGTTCAGTCAGGAGCAGCTGGGGTGGTCTGCCATGCTGTCTGTGTGAATAACTGGATGCATGTGTATGTTAGCTTGTGCTTCTAGTCTTGTGGGTTCCTGTCTAATTCTGGAGAAAATTGTTAATGAGCTGGGTGTTCGTGCCCTATTACAACGAACTGTATGTTGCAAGTGAACTCCAGGAGCTTGCCACACCAATGTGCAGGCTAGTACGCCTTCTTGCTGAAAAGACCTCATTGCTCTGACTCTTTGTTATCATTCATTGACTTTCAGGAGTTTGATTTGATTTTGTGATAGGAATCCTAGGTCAAAATAGATGTAAAGGTAGCACCCTGACAAAAGACCCTTTTCATTGAAGGAAGGACCGAGCAAGAGGGTGAGTTCTGGCACCCTGTACACGTGGGTATCTCTTCATTCTTCCATTCCTTGTGGTGGCCTCTTCAAAGGGCACCATCCCCACTTTGTGTGGTCTGGTGGGGCCCTATTCAGCTATATTTTCAAGGAGCAATAAGCTCTGTCCAGTGATTACAATTAAATTGAGAGAATTTAGGTGCAGGACATTTAAACATATTTTGATGCTCACCAGCAGTCCAGCTCTGTTACTGAAACAATGTATGTCACTGCAGCTGAAGGGCTTACCCTTGCTTTTACACTTCCTGATTTTGCTAAGGACATGTGAAGGTGCTGGACGCACAGTTCTGGGTCAAAAACCTGGGGACAGCTGGACTGGACTGAGACTATCTTTATAAGAGTTTGATTTGTATTATTTTTTCATCTTTATATATATTTATATATTATACATTATATTTGTATATACTTAATACAATATTATTACATCGCGTACTTTTAATAGCTTTAATTATGTATTTAATTTTTACATATTATATATTTTTTGTATTGACATCTTTATTATTACTTTATTTTTATCTGAGATTGTTACAGCTGGACTGAGAATATATGAAAGTAAAAAGTAGGCAGAGGTTAAAATATGGCTTCTTTGCATTCACACACCGGCTTTCATTGCTGTCTGACAGCAGTGTGCAAGGGACCAAGAAATCCACTGTGGGCATTCATCTCTGTCCTGCTATTTAATTCATGGGTGTGGGTGTGCGGTGGGCTGACCTTCCCTTTCCCAACAGTACTAACTTGCCTTTCAAGAGCATTGTGTTTTCTACCTTCATGAAGTCTAATCCCTTTCCATTTCCAGAGGATCCAAACCCACACTCTATACCTATTTTTTGTTTTTGAAGTCCAGGTGCTATAGCTGAAGCAAAACAAACAAAAAAAAGCAGATCACTGAGTTGTATTTTACTGATTCACTTTCTGAATTTTAACTAAAGGATGAGGACAGGCACATGCCTATATAAAGGATTTTGGCATGAAGAAACCAGAGTGTTAGCTCAAGCAGCTGTGTCTAGGTGAATCACACTGGAGGCACTTGCTGAGGTAAATCTAAACTCCACACTGTATGAAGTTTATTACACCTGGGTGTGATACTGAAACTAGGAAAACTTGTACCTGTGACGTTTCATTTGCAATACCTCGATGCCTTAACACCCTGTTAGCAAAGCCCAGGTTGGTGCCTGGCTGAAACTACCACTTTATTATAGGCAGCAACAGAAGCAGAGTTTAATGTTGGAGAGAAACAAGCCCATGCACATATGAATGAATACCAAAATGAAAATAAAAATGCCAAGCTCAAGTGCACTGTTGTAGGACTTGACAAGCCAAAGTCACGGACCTCACAGGACCCTTTCCCTGACACACCCTGCTGCTGTGTGTGCAGCGAGAGTACCTGCTGCTGAAGACAAAAAAAATCAACAAGCAACCAGGACTGGTCTGTAGCAGAGGAATCAGGACTCCATAAAAAACAATATTCCTCACAGATCAGGTAAGATAAGGTAAGGTTTGTCTTGCTTTTCTCCTCAGTGTGTCAATTATCAGCTGAGTTTCATGGAAATCATGTTCAGTCTGGGAGGGGTAAGAAACTGAAAACTCACATTTTTGAACAGTTCATGGCAGGGTTTTTAGCGAGCTATTGCTTCTGCTTTTAATAAGCTAAGGGAGTGCAAGAGTTGGGGTTTTTTTTCCTAAAATTGTCAGTACCCAACTGCTCAAACACTGCTCTGTTTGGTCTTGGCCCCTTCTTTGTTGAGTGGGGTAAGTCTCCTGGGCAAAAGCCACCAGAAAATATACATATGGCGTATAGATTTGGTTTGCTATAGGCTGTCACCCGTCAGGTCTGCCTGAGCTAAGTGAAGCCTGCTGGTAGTTTGATAAGAAACTATCAGCTGGGATCTACAGGACTGAGTAGATCAGGGCTTTCCCCCAGCTTCAGCACTGGGTGACTGGCTGCCAGCTGAAATAACTATCCGCAGTCCCAGGGGAGCGCAGCTAGCTCCAGGAGGCAATGAAGTGCTGACTGGGACAAAGCAGCGGGATGAAATCACTAAACTCGGGAACCTTCACGGGCTGTATTGCCTCGGAGATCAGTCAGAGCACAAACCGAAAGGAAGAGGAGGCTCACTGGTGGAGGCTGGGACTACAGCTAATAGGGAAAATGTTTTCCTCTTTCACAGTCCCCTCCTCTCATACAGTTTCAGAAATCTTCCTGTTCCATCTGAGAGGAAAAAAACCCAACTGAACCCAGCCTTTCAGAGCTGTGAAACCCAGGTTCTTGTTTCAGTGGAACGAATGATTACCAAAAGACTAGACAGTGAAGCAGGGCCCCAGGTTTTGAGCAGAAAGATTTTCTTCATGATGCCGTATCTCAGTCTTTATCTGCTCCTCCTCCATCACAAAACAGCAAAGTGAACTCATTTTTACAATATCACATATTTTTTTGAAGTGGAGGAAACTGCAGTCTTTTAGAGAAATCGAAAAGTGGTGATAATTCTGCTTGGAATAAAATATGAGTGAGGGTGGATTCAAGCTGTGACTGCTACTACAGAATCTCTGATTCCTCGCAGACAAGAGGAAATGAAAAAAGAGGAATATAAGAAACAAGGACAGTTCTGTCTATGGTTGGTTTTTTAAATTGTTTGCAAACTGGAAAAGAATGCAGAAGTAACACAAACTCTTCACACATTCTGAGCTCTGACAAGCTTGAAGTGTTAAATGCCTGCCTCTGTGCTCAGAGAGATGTATTTTTATCAAGGTGGTTAGGTTTAATTAAAAAACTAAACCCAGTAAGGACAAAAGACACAAAGGCTACAGATCCTCAAATTCTGTATTTCAGGTCAGTAAGCCTCTTGGATCCTGTAAGGGCTGTGTGTGGGGGGGGAGTGGCACCAGGGTCCACTAGTCCAGCTGGGGCAAGCCACCCCTTTAAGATGGAGCCGACGAAGGCTTACTGGTGGGAAAATGATGATGGTGAGACAGTGGTAACAATGAAATGTGTTTCCTTTGGTAATTTTTCTTGCTAGCATAACAATTTTCCTCTTTGCGGGGCATGAGTGTAGGTTTGAGGTTTGGGTTTGCTATGTGTTTGGTGGTGGTTCCTCCCCCCCATCCTGCTGTTACTGGGTGGGGTTTTTGAGCCAAAAGTAGGATTCATCAGCCATTTTACTCATTTCATCCAGACAGTCATAGCTCCTCTACTCAACATTTCTGGTCCATTAACCTTCCAATCTATTATCTTGTGTTTACCGCACATGTTAACAGCATACTCAACCCTTCTCAGGGCTAACTTGGGAAGTTTTGACTTCTTCAGATGCTCCTCTGGAAGATGCTAAATAGTCACAGCATCTAAATGAGAGATGCAGCACAGAAAAGCTGAAGTCTAGCACTGCGATCACTCACCTAGGATAGTGGAGCAAGGAGTCTTCTCTTTCCAGATGAAACAGCCTTAGTGCTGGGCTACTGCTTTTTTTTGGGGGCTAAGGCACCAGAGCAACTGGTTTTGCATTAATGAGGATTTTAGCTAAACACACACATTCTTCATGTGAAGTCACTACAATGAACTGGTATTTGTCCAATAAAGTATTTAGTCAGAATATTCTGGTCCACATCTAGTTTAGCAGTACAAACCAAAGTTTTTTTCAGAAATGTACAGGTATATGAAACATTTGCATATGTGTCAACATACTTATATATTGCTGGCATATTCTATTTCTGCGTGTTGACCTTCCATTCATAGGTGCAGCTGCATATGCCTGTTTTTCCTGTTTAAAAAAAGGCCATTATTACTTCATCTCATCAAAAGATTTTAGTGTACTTAAAAATAGGGAGCATTAAAAATGTATTAACACAACAGATATTTATATCTGAGCATGCTTTCTTATCTATTACTCATAGAAGCTATTAGGACCAACTTGATAAAAGAAAGTCATAATTAACCTGACATCTAATGCAGTGCAGTTAATATGTCTAGTAAATACCACTAAGTTGCCTTAGAAAAACTAGAAGTTTTTGAACCTTATACATTCTATAAGGCCCAGAGTCCAAGATCAAGATTTCTTTTCCTGCAGAGGCTGTTAAAAAACAGATCCAGAATGCCTCTGTGGCTGAGATAAATTAGCACGTCACTACAAAGCAAAAACATTTCTCTTACTGACATTCTGATCTGAGATCTTGCAACTAAGCTTCAACCTGTAGCTGTTTTTGGCCCCATCCTGCTTGCTATATTTGTCACAGAGAGGTGATAGTGTGCAGTATTTTTCAGAGCTGCATCTCAAATTACAAGATGATCATGAGAACACTTATTTTATTATGAATTATACTAGCTCTGTCTTCTAGTAATGACTAAAACTGTTGGTACCCTTTATAAATGACAGAAACTTTTAATCTTGAAATGCATTCTTTACCTTCTTGGTGCTATATGATACATGGTCTCTCCCTCATTAAAAACCAGCAAGACAGAGAAACTACTCCAGAGGTCCTGTATCCGTTAATCTTTTTGAATAGCCTTCCACATGAATAAAGATGCAACATACAGTGTACAGTTTAATTAGTTTATTTTTTAAAATCCTGTCAGAAATAGAGCTGTGCATTAATTACAAAATATATTAAACAATCTATCAATACTTCCAAGGGAACAGGAGTACTTTCATTCTGTTCAAATGCAAACCAACACAAATGCTGACCCCAGAATAATCTTTTGCATCCATCATCAATATATTTGATGTGAAAGTGTCTCTAAACAAGAACAGAAAGGCCACCCTGATTTTATTAAATTAGCAAGCTTAATCCCTTGATAGCAAACATGACCAGGCATATCATGAGACCACTTAAAAAACAGGTCTATACATCTCACATTGAGACCAACATTTTTAGTAAAATAATTTTCCCTGCCCTGCAGGGGAAGACATTCAGAGGCAAAAAGAAAACACATTTGCAATATATTATAATTGGGAAATATGTGCCATAGCAGCTTTGCAAATACACATACTAACAGTGGCTGACTTAAAACACATTCAAGACAACAGAAATTTGGAAGATAAATGAAGCTAAGTCACTTTCTAAACCACCTTGAGATCTAGTAATGCTGCAAAGCATCAAGAGTTACAGAACCAAGGAACCCCATGCCTGAAGAAATTACACAGGAAACTGGTTAAATCCCCACATTTCCTCATAATTGTTTCAGAGACAACTCTTGAAACTGCATACTTTTCTGCTTCTATTTAAGTAGTTCTAGCAATTATACCTTAATTGACCATGTGTAAAATGATTTATCAGAAGAAAAGATCAGATTTGGAGGAAGGGGAAAAAAGAAGCTGTTTCTGTGAAAATATACTTTCACATAAAACTAGATCTCTTCATGCTAACCTTAGAAAAGTTCAAATAAAAGACGGTAATCTTGAAGACTTAACTATACATCAAGATTGTAGCAATGTAAACTCGTAAGTTCTTCCATAAGATGATGTTCTAATTTGTGAGAGAAAGCTCTGGAACTGCAGTTAAAATGATGAGTAGCTTGGAAGGTGCAGGAAGAAAGGAAAATAGAACAAGTAGATGAATAAACACTTCATTAACATTTATAATTTTTCATGACAGTAAGATTTAACTGATACTTAGCAAATTAGCTCTGAACGTCTCTCATGTAAAGCTGGCATTACAGTAATTTGGCATCACTCAGTTCTACTTGGTAATATTCAAATACAAAACCAGTAGAATAGCAGCAGTGAATAAAGCATTCATTTTACTGTGGCCAATACAGTATTATACATGCAGTAGCTTTCTATTCCCTATTGGTTTGTGCTTTTGTACAAATATTAACCTGAAACATTTAAAGTCCTGAACCTGCCAAACTGAGCTTCCCCCCAGGGCGTAAGTATACCAGATGTTGCAGATAAGGCCCAAAGCAAAAATTCAGTTCATAATGCAAAGCTTCAAAAGGAAAGAAAGTATTAATGCACTTAGTGGGTCTTAGGTATAAACTATTACAACACAGACTAAGGACATTTTTGTCAGTATCACTAGATACTAACTACAGTTAGTAGAGTTGAGAAAGGAACTGTTGCAGGAAGAAGCTCTCAAATTTTAAGTATTTCTTCTGCCACCCCCCTCCAAAAACCCCAAAAAATCCAAACAAAAAAAAAGAGAGCCAGGAGACTAGTAGTCTTTGAGCATCCTGGAAAAACATAGATAACTAACGTAGTCTGAAAATGACTGGAGAACTAGTATACAATGCCTTCTGTATATAGTGGGTCTGGGGACTGTCACACACATTAAAACCCTCTTGGTTAAGAATGGTTTAACTGCTAGCAATGCTCTAACTGAAGACACTCTGAACCAATTCAGCTAACAGGATGAGGCTATTCAGTATACAAACTACTTAAGAGGTTTAAAAAAAGAAAGTTTGACAGTTTTAAAGCACAGATCTTTTCCTATTTTGAGTAATATGTGCTCACCTGTCATCCAAACACACAGAACACACTAAAGTAGTCAACAACTGACCACAATTACCATTAGCCAGGAAGTTTATGTTTCAGTAGCAACAATACTCCGTTGAACACATTCCCTCTTCAATTAATAAGCTCTACCCATAAAATAAATTTTACTCATCTGGGTATGATGAACAAAGTGGTAGTTGAGTCCTGGAACTTTTAATCTCACACACGCAGGCAGAGCGTGCTTCTAAATGAATATACTGTACTAATATATATCAGGCTAATGAGAGACATCTATTAAGCATACACATTTTCCCCACTGATGATCCCCATGGGATTGCTTTGATGAGGCCAGATAGCTGGAACACTCTCCAGTATCTTTTAAGTTGCAGTGTCTCAAGTCTTTAAGTTGTTTCACTAGCTTGGAGAAATATACCTGTGGCTTACATATGGCTTGGTCCTTTCTTCGGTATCAGACTGTGTACTTAAGTTATGGGGTGAACAAAATGGTTTTTTTTTCCCTCCTTTTAAATACAAGATTCAGAGCTTTACCAGCACCATAAGTTAAAATTTTCAGCACCAGTGAACTTGAACTACTTAGCTTTGACTGGCCCAAACCAACATTTATATGGCATACAAACAATCAGCACAGAAAACAATAATACATGCAACATTAGGAAGCTCATGAATTCTTGACATAGTGAATCTAGTGTTTAGTGAATGAGTAACTACAGAAGCCAGATTTTTTCCTAAGAGCAAACAGGGTTGCAATTTTTCCTCACACTGCCTAATTAATAGGCTTTTCTTCCCCTCCAAAGCGTTGAGGGTGGCCCAGCTCCTGGGCCTTAATGGGACAAGGAGTACTCACAACAGATGGATGTTGAAATGGCCAGCTGTCCACTGAGAATTCATAGGAGACAACACAGGTCATGCATCACTCAGAACACCAGAAGATCACTCGAGCAGATGCAGGTCACAAGTTAAGCTTTGGTAATTCTGCATCACCCTATCCAATTAGCAAATACCTTTGCTCATGTATCCACTCACAACCTGAAAAATGTCCAGCACTAGAAGGAGACCCCACCAGCACAAAGGTATCTCATTCAAATGCCGTATTTTATCTCTCTGGTGATCGTGATTGACATTCTGGGCCTGGAGCACACACTTACAGAAAGAGCTATCAAAATAAAGAGAATTAGGGGAGTGCTTTCAGACCACATTACAAATATTTCTTCAGTGAATTCATCTCAGAATTTGGCCTTCTCCACAACACTACCACGTCTTTCAGAAATATTACTATCAACTCTACATCAACATGCAACTTCCTGAAGCTAACTTTGCAGAAGGGAAGGGTCAAAGTACACCTCAACCCTAGGTGATGTGAGCAAAGCCTTAACCTGACTTCAGATTTAAAGAGAAGCATGGCCAATTCAAAGTTCTAGATAAGTCAATATAGAAAGTGTCTTAACTTTCCCAAGCTCTGTGAAAAACAACCAACCCCCCCCCATCTCTACTAATTTAGCTATTTCCCTGCTACAGTATCTATTCCAAGGCACTGAGATGCAAAGATTTACAGGTCTTTTCTAATACGACTTAAGTTTTACCAAACGGAGATGTACAGGTACTTCAGTAGCATTTTCCTGTAGGCAGTTAAGTTTTGATTAACAACACTTCATTTAGTTAGCTTGCTACAGAAGTAGCTTATTACTTTAATAGAGAACAATACCAAATATCTGAACATATGACCTCATACAGAAAAAAAAAGTATACCAGCAACAACAAAACCCTATTCAGGTGAAGATCAACTATGTTGGCAACTATAATCTTTACAAATGCAGCCTGTATGGATGATGAACCACACTTGTAACCTGTGGTGGAAGTGGTTCCATTCCTCTGGTTAAGACTTAGGGGCTACATAGCTCCATCTGTACTGCGAGGCTGAAATCCTTCTCTGCGGAGACTGTTTAAATCCAAACGAGTTAGCACTTCACAGCGCACCAGAAGGGTATCATCCTTTATGAAGGTTCTTTGTTTCAAGGTTTGCAGGTGCATGAAAGTCACATAACCAAAACCTTTTGGATTGCGGTGAATTGTTGGTCTCTGGAAGGCTAGTAACTCTGGCTTGGCTTCCATTACTTCTTCGTGATTCTGCCTTTCAGGGCCTTCTGACTGATCCAAAATAGAAAGTCGTATAGTGCCTTGGAAAGGCCAAGGCAGATGGCTGTCATACTCTCCTTGCATAGTGTGGACAAACAGAGAGATAAAATTAGCACAACGCTGAGCATTTGGTAATTGGATATGCAAGCGCAAACACAGCTTGTAGCCAGGCTTTCCAGTATAGAAGCCAGGACTGTGCATCACAACAGGTCTCTCTTCTTCCTGGGCTTTCTGAAGTCCACTGAAGTTCTCAATCTTCCAGATATAAATACCATTACATTGCTGCGCCTCCATTTCAGTAATTTTTCCCTCCAAATTTCGAATAGTACGTTTGAGTTCTGCCATGTGAGTGTTCTGTGTCTCCATCTTGGCAATGAGTTCTCTGATTTGGTGATCTTGCCTTACCAGACGACCTTCCAACTGCTGAATAGTTTCTCTGAAGTTTTCAACTTCTGGATTACAATCATATGCGGCATGTGACACGTGTGAGAAGAGAGCAGGCTCAAAGGGTAGGCCATTGATGAAGGGTACAGGATTTGTAGCAGTAACACTGATATTTTGAAAACTCTGAGCCATCATTCTCATGTGAACCTGAGTGAACTCCTGCATATGTCGTGCCAGTTCATTCCTTTGCATCTAGAATTTAAGAGAGGTGGCATTAGGAACGTATCAAACTTTATCTGCAATCACATCTTAAATGTGGCTCTGAAGAAAATCAAACAACTAGTTGCTTCTCTTATATGAATCGAGGACAGGCAATGTGACAAAGTAGCACTTGGGCTCCAAATTTAAGATCACTGTTACAACAACCAAAAGAAGTTCAAACGCCATTGGGCAAACAGTGTTCAACTCAAAATAGCGACATGGTGAAAAAGTGTTAGTGATCAACATACATTAAGTATTTTTTCTGTGTTCTAAATCAGCACTGTATTTTTGTCATCGATTTGCTAAAATGTCCCAAAGTACCCAATACAAAGGTTTTTGAAAACCAACGTGGAAACGATGAAGGGAAAAGATCCATTTTTACAAAGAGGTATTAAACAACTAGAAATAAGAGTACCCAGATTAAGTAATTTTAGAATTTAATCAAATTTAAAGCACTGTCATTTTTTTTCACTGAATTCTATAAGTCATAACTGTACGTGGTCACAACTTTGGAAGAAACACTAGAAGCTATTTTATTCACATGAAAGCTGAGAAAACACTAATTAATAAAAGCAAGTTCATCAAACAAATCATTCACATATTTTTTTAAATTTGAAAAAGACTTTTGAAAAGCAATCTATCAACATGTAGTACTTTAGAATTAAGATATCGCAAAACAAAAATTTCCCCACAATCACTAAGGATGTGGGCTAGTGAATGAGACAAGAATAGGAAAACATGGTAAAAAAACAAACTAATAAACAACAGAAACATGTGCAAGGTCTGCAATTCATGATTCTGATAAAAGACTTACCTTTTCAGGACACCCAAAGGCACTGTAAAAACATGGCACTGGGGCAGTAGGACAATCATTGTCATAATGGTTAGGCATCTAAAACAAACCAAACTTGAAATTAATTTTTCCATCATGAGTATTCTTTTGTAACAGCCTAAAGAGTATGACTGGGTGGATTCTGAATAGGTACCTGAAGTCAGATCAATTTATACCTGTTATAATTTCTGAAACATATATGGAAGTTTTGAACAAAAATGCTAGCTGATGATAAAAATTCTGCATCTTCCTTGTACATACTTTAACAGTTCATTGCCTTTGTTCTTACCTTAGGCATCAGAAAGCATTTAGGTTTTCTTGCCAGAACAAATGCCTTTGGTTTCTAGCCTATCCTCAAGCTAGATCACATTATATTTTCTTCCCTTTTGAAGCACTACTTGCATGTTTTTATTGTGTCTCTCTTCGTTATCTTCTTCCTCAAAAAGCTCAAATTACTTCAATTTTTCTTATGGCCCATGTTTTCCAGCCCCAATTACCCCAACTGCTCTGGATCTTCCCTACCCATCTCCACCTCAAAAGCTGGACAGCTTCAGCTGAGGCATTACGAGCCCCAAATAGAACAAAGGAAAATTCTGGGTTTCACAGGCCTAATACCTGTTTATGTAACCTCAGTATGTTTGCCTTGTTTAAATATCATGATGAAGCAGAACACAAGTTTAATATGGGTCAGTCATTAATTCTAAACCATTACCTAGTTTTATCTCTGTTCCCTATTTTTGCAGTTCATTATTCTACCTAACAGATTTTTGCCTTTGTGGTTACTGAACTCAATCCTGTTTTTCAGAGTGTTTCTCCAATTTGACAAAATTATTCTTTAATTTAAACAAGGTTATTAACATAGCTGCCATCCCATTCAGGCAGGGATAGACTGCAAGTTAAATAATATTTACCATTTTCCTGTCAATCAAGTAAGTCGTTATTGAATAGAAAAAATAATAATGGCTATTACAATAGTAATGGACAAGCAGAATTCCAGCCAGCATCTACAGTTTGATATTGAGTTGTTTATAGCTACTTTCCAACAGTGGCTTTACAATTACAAATACTCTCCCTCTCTGCCCAAATCAAAGCCTTGTCTTCTAATGTCAGCCACAACACTGGCAGCTGCTTGGTATTCTTTAACCTTTGTTCAGTATCAAAAACATGCAGTGTGTACCCTGCCAAGAAGCAGTATATCTAAACAATGTGATTTGCAGCCAAAAATCCTACAAAGGTTTATCAGATTGGGACTGCCAGCTGGAGCAGCATTAGAAGTTATTATACCTGCACTTGTTGCAACATTTTCAAAAAGAGGCAGGTAGAGATTTATTATCTAGTAGACAAATCATTTCTTCAAGTTTAATTTCAGATTAAAGAAGCAATGCAAATACAAAACATCTGACCTGGATTAAAGATGGTGAAAGGTAGTCTCTTACCTGCTCTCTGATGAGCACTGTGTTACAGTATTCACAAAATACATTGGCAAGTGGGCAGGTTTGGTCATGAAGCTTAGTTATCAAACAGAAAAAGAGAAGAAAGAATCAATGAAGTTACACAATTTAGAACAGTGCCCTGATAAGATCTTCAATTTCATTTACATTTCAAGCTTTGCATTTAGCTGTATGCAACTACGAAACAAAGAGAATCCCCTTACCATGAATAGTATGTTTTCTATAATTATTGTTTTTTCCTGGACTCATACAAGAAATTCATAAAGTTGTAGATTATTTCCTAAAGCTCTTAGGCTCCAAAGGAGTCTGAATTTATCCACAATTTTCTGAAATTCATGTTAATTGCAGTGGAACTATACCAAAAGTTTGGGGTTTTTTTGTATTGTTGGACTATACAAGTTATTTTTGTTTGACAATTCACAGTACGATACCATAAAATTAATAGCTCTTGAGATAAAACACATCCGCATACAGATAAAGAAATAGAAGCTCAAAAAGGAAAGGACTATCCTCCGTATCACACAAGTAAAAAATGCAGAGACAGGAAAAGAATTCAGAAATTATTTTGGTCTTGTGTTCTTGTGTGTTAGCACATATCCCCAAAAGATGCATCTCCTCACACATCCTTTCTGCCAGGCTTAAAACCTGTAAATGTAAAAACTGCTTTGTGCATTACTTTGGCAGCAGATAATGGTCTCTCTGATGGTAAGGCAAAAAATCGGTTGTGCTTATGCAAGTCTCTTCACACCACAGGATTCCCAAGAAGTTTGTATTTAAGCACAATCTTCTCCTCAGCTTTCACCTTGTGGTGGGTTGACCTTGCCTGGATGCCATGTGCCCACCGAGCTGCTCTATTCGCTCCCCTCTTCAGCAGAAAGGGGGGGGGAGAAGGGAGAAAATAAAATGAAAAAACCCCCAACTTGTGGGTCAAGATAAAGCCAATTTAATGAAGCAACAGCAAAGGTCGCATGCATGGAAGCAAAGGAAAAGAAAGGATGTTATTCTCTCCTTCCCCATCAGCAGGCAATGTTCAGCCACTTCCTGGGAAGCAGGGCTTCAGGATGTGTAGACATAGCTCCAGAAGACAAATGTTGTCAATAACAAATGCCCCGCACCTTCCACCTCCTTTCTCTTAGCTTTTATATCTGAGCAGACATCACATGGTATGGAATATCCCTTGGGTCACTTTGGGTCAGCTGTCCTGGCTCTGTCCCCTCCCAAGATCCTGACCACCCCAAGCCTGCTGGTGAGGTGGTGGGGGGAATGTTGGAGAGTCAGCCTTGGTGCTCGGCAGTGCCCAAAACACTGGTGTGTTATCACCGCCGTTCTAGCTACTGATACAAAACACAGCTCTATCGGGACTCAACACACATCTGTTCTAGACTAACACAGCTTCTCACCTATGCAGCACTGAGAGCTCTTCTAGACCAAAAGCTCTGGGTTTTTTTGTTTGTTTTGGGGTTTTGCTTTAAAAACTGATATTCCATTTACAAGTAAACCCATGCAAATGGATGTTGAAACACAGACTCTTGCTAAGTACCTCTTTATCTTCAAATGCCATAGATGTGGCGCAGTTTGGACAACAGACTTGACGCCTCAGACACTCCTGTGTCATGTGCTCTTTCAGATGGTTCTTCTGGAAGGCTCCTTGGCACTGTGGGCACTCCACAGTAGAAAAATCACACTGCGACTGGTGGTCCTGAACAAGGACAAGAGACGGATTTGATACTACAAACTGGTACTATCATCTCACCTGTTTTCAAGATAAAGCACAGTACAAGACGAACAAACTACAATCTTACCTTCATGCAAGCAAATCCACATACACTTATGCTGGCTTTACTATCAGCCTCTTATTGTCCTGTTACTAAGATCAGGACTTCTTGTATTCAGAGCTTTAAGAATGCTCTCAAGTAAAAAAAAAAATAAAATAATTGGCTTTATGCTTATCCTTTTAACTTTGTATATTATTTCCCAAAACAATTATTTCAACTAGTAGACCTAGCTGCTTTGAGGGAGTATTAAACTGACTTCAGGGAACATGTGTGAAATACAGACACAGCTGATCAAAAGACAAAAATAATCGATCCTAAAGAGAAAGCTGCATTAGTACAATTTTCATGCACTACGATGTTCATTTGAGAATCACCTAATTTCAATTAAAGACACATAAAAAAAACCCCAAGTACATGTAGCTATGGTCTTGAATGAACAACACATTGAATCAGCATAAACAGGTATCAGGTACGACCATCTATGTTAAGTTATTCTGAATTTTCACTTGTCCATGAAAACAAGTTTCCATATTTTGAAAAGTATTTCTCACCTCTAAATGCCTCAGCTCCATCTTCATACTGCAGCCCTTGTTGGGACACTTAACCGTCAATGAAAGGATTTCCCGTTTAGCAAAGTTGTCAGGAAAAAGTTGATTTTCAAGGAGAATTTCATTGTCGACTGGACATTTGTGACCTGCATCTCTACAACACAGAAAAGAAAGGACAAAAAGTTTCCAAGTTTCCTTTGCCCTTCATTTAAAATATTTTTACACTAGCAAGACAGTAGTGGCCAAATTATAACACATTAAAGAAGTCTTTGAAAATAATGGCACTTATCAGAAAGTATGAAATGTACAAAGAACTTGGCAATAGACAAGTTTCACTAGAGGTGGCGTGACTGGGATCCCAGCACTTTTCTAACTCAGTAGCTTTTATTTGGACAAATGCCATGATAGATACTCTGGAAATAAACTTGAGGAGGATGTAAAGAAACTAAGAACTTATGGTTCCATTTCTATACGTACTTCACATAGCTCAAACATCAAAGAATATTTCACATACTACTTTAAAACAATCCTTTAAAGATTCTTGGACCTTCTTTCTTTCTCACTTCATCAACAGCCAAGATGATCACAGCTGAGAGAAAAAGCAAAAGTGTCTTTTTTGTTTTTCCAGTTGGATTTAATAATTTTGGCATTACTTTTCATATAGCTCATTTTGCTGTTTTTGTTGTACAACCACTTGATCAGTTGGTCATCCTTCAATTTATTTATTTGTACAACAAAGGGTGAAAAAAACCTCCAGACACAAAAGTAATTAATACCTATGAAAATTACACTGGATTTGTACCCGGTGTTGTATCTGAAGCCATTTGAACAGCAAACTGACTGAAAGTCAGTGCTAAATGGTAACAATTTGGACTCTAATGGTGGAACATCGTGCATGCAACTTGCACAAGAGAACCAACAGCTTCTTCCACTTCATCAGGTTCTGTCTACCTGCATTTAAACACAAGAATCATTATAAATGGAGTAAAAAAACAAGGATCGCCTCCACCAAATTTTCCTTTAAAAATTATACAGTATCAGCTCATTTCTGAAAGCAGTAGGTCAACCCATCTCTTCACAATTAACACAGTTAAAGAGGCATGAGGGATCAAAGCTTCCGAGCTGAAGTGCTAATGGAAACAGCAGTAAAATGGAAAAATCCATGGGGCGGAAAAATGTCAGAGAGCACTTGTGGTGCAAAGATCAAAGGCCAGATCATTGTCACTGCTTGCAAGCATGAATGGAAGGAGAACCTAGTGGGCTGTGGAGACCAGGAGGGAATTTGTTCTTTGTTGGAAAAGGAAATAATTGCTCAGCAACTCCTTCATCAGCAACACTGTCAGAGGAAGCGGGGGTAAAGTTGAGACTTCAAAAAAAGACAGTGAACTTCCTTTCACAGGTCTTGCTTGCAAGAGCTAGCTCGCCACAAGTCTGATAGTCATACTCCTAAAACAAGTGGAAAAAAAGAAAATACCTAGCGTGCTGTTTTGTTTCATAGCTCCCTAAGCCATGATCAGCGTGTTGATCTTTGTCACAACCCAGAAACATTCCCTCATTTTGCAGGCAACCTACAGGAAATCAGTTTTCACAGGTATAACTTGGTTACAAATACCCTGTTTAGTGAAGTATAGTTCAGTAGGCCTTCTGGTAAAACAGCAGCCTTATTTCTACACAGAAAAGCTAATTGTATAATAGCAGCCAACAACAGATTAAATAATGATTACCAGATCCCTAGTTTAAATAACTAGCAGACACAGGGTAAAATAAGAATGAATGACAATCTTCCAATGAGTATATTAAGGAAAGAGCAATAATTTACTCTTTCCTTATTTTTTTTTCTTTTGTAAAAAAAAAAAAAATTACTCTTTCCTTAAAAAAAGAAAAGAGTAGTATATTAAACAGAGTTCAAACATCATTTACAAGTATTGGGATTGCGTTTAAAAGGCTGCTTAAATCCATCCACAAAAATGTTGCTATACATTCCCAGCATTGAGCTTATGCACCTCTGTTCTAATTTACACTACAGTGGAGGCTTTCCTATGCTGGAATTATTTATCATATTGAGCTGTGCCACCCACAACAGTGCCTGTGAAAAAATAATCTTCTGCTACAAAGTACAACACATATTCCTATAATTTCCCTTGAAATTAAAATCTAGGTCTGAAAAGTAAAACCAGAATAATTTCTTTCAAGAAAAAGCCTGCTCCATGATTTTAGCAACTCAATAGTTTAGCCTAGAAACTGAAACAGTCAGCATACACTTTTAACTGCAGCCATGCTGGCTGTTTGATGAACTGCTAGCACTCAAAGCCTTCCTTGCTGCTTCTTTTCAGCTCATAATTCTGCTTTTCTGATAAACAGAGGTTCTGATAGTTGGCAAGCTCTACTACAAGCCCTAAGTCAGCTTTGACCCAAGATACAGGAGAAGAAAGACTAGAGTGAAATTTAATTAGCTACTGTATCTGAAATTAGTTCTTTTAAAATATCTAATCAAGTACTTTGCAGACAGTAACATGTGTAAACTATTGTATGTAGTTACTTAGATACATAAGCTTCTTCAGTGCCATGACTCATACATAGCACTTCAGACAGATTTAAAAATATGCCAAGCCTTCCTGGGAGGCAAATAATTACCGTGATCAAATCCATCTGGTCTAATCATGTCCTTCACATTGTAAGATCTAAGACTCCAGCTCTTTAAAAGGTTTTTAAAAAAAAATCTTTCTAGTTGTAGCTGCAACTTCTTCAACATGGACAATTACAATTGTTTAAGTCACAAGAAGCAATTACTCAAAACTCACTTGTCCATCTTTTATCATTTAAAATCCTTAATATCTGTGTTCACTTGAGCTAGACAGTGGGGAAATGAGGAACAGACAGCAGCAATTTTTTCCTGATCAAATAAAGGCTGTGACAATCACTTAATAAAAAAACCCCAGTACTTAGAGAATGTAAAAATCACTTTCCATTTTCATTTTAGCTCTGTAGAAGCTTCTTAATGACATCAATCAATATTGTACTGTAGACACTACATACTCCAAATCAATATTGTACTGTAGACACTACATACTCCAAACCAATAGCTTGATCCATGGATCCCAACTAGGCATGCATTTCAGCCCTTCAGGGATTCAGAGGGGTCTGGCACTGCAGTTGTGTGCTCTGCTTTGACAAACAATCACTCAAATTGCACTCCAGAGATGGATTTCAGTGGAGAATGAGGGAAAACATTTACTAGCACTGAAAAATCTCAAATATCAGTGTGATGATCTATAGTCTCCAAGATGGAAAGATGCTTTCTACCTGTGTTTAGTGTTCACTGAAACAGTCAACGCTATCTACAGAAATGAAGCAAAATAGGGAAAGGGTGTAAAGAAGCAAAAACGGTTTGCAGACCTAAAACTTTGAGCAGAACAAGTACTCCGTTAATTTAAAAAGGAAGAGAAACTATTTCCCACGTCTGGGGTTTAAGAAGGAAGTTTCTCTACCTGGTATGAGATGTTGCTTTCTGAGCACGGGTTCACTGCGGTTCCTCACTCAGTCCTGTGGTAAATTCTAACCAATGACTGTAACTGTGCAGCTCATCAGCAGAAGCAAAAGGATTAGAAAACAAGCTATTACAGATCTGAAAGAGACACTAATTTTTGGTAATTTTAAGTTTAGTAATTTTCCCCTCAGTTTTCAGCATAGGAATTCTGTTGTCTTTGAAATGATTGGTGAGTAGGTATTTCTAAAGCTCAGTATACTTAAGTACTGACTAATTTACCTTCAGGTTTTATAGACATCACACTCCAGGAAGAAGGTTTAAAGATACACTGAAGTTAAAGACTACTACAGAAACTGCTGCTGCCAACAAACAGAGCAGGCTCAGAGACAGCAAGTAAGGAATAACGGCCTTTATTAGTACAAACGTCTAATTTAAAGCTTACAAGCATGCATGAAATTATGTTTGTTAACCTCTTGAAAGAATTTAGGTTGGAATGTGCAAAGTGAAGGCCAGAAAGTAAAGCCAACTGATGTGTTTAAGAAACTGGATTAGAGTCAGAGCTGACAGATTCAGGTTTGGGGTTTTTGCCTTCTTCCATGCAGCCAGCTGGCACAAATACCATTGAGTGATGCCATTGGGTAAGGCCTGACATACTTTTCTTGTGGAAGCAGGAACATAATGAATGAGGCAAGGGAGCAGAGTGATCTCATGGTAGGCTTAGCGGAGAACAGAGTATGTCAGCTTCCCCTGCAGAATCCACAGGCAAGTCACTTTTCATGGGTGAACACTGGTGCATATTCTGCATGGACAATGAATCTGCATCCTTTTCTCAGAAATACTGATGAAATTAGTATTAACAAGAACTGTGCTGTAAACACAATAAATTTCTTCACTTGCTGGAAAGGAAAACAGACTGCTCTTTTGCTATCTTATGTAAGGAATGCAAAATCAAGTTTGTCTTCTCAACTCCAACATTTCCCTCCTTGATCTAAAGGGATGCCATGAAAAAATACAGTAGCATCAGATACAACAGTGACAGAAGCTACAGAGAAGCCCACAAACCCCACAAAATACTGTGTTCAGAGAACATCACTGCTGGCATACTATTCATGTAGTGAGCTACAAATAGTGAACCATGGAGAAAAAGAAATGGAATAGAACTATGAATAAATGGTATGGAAAACCAATCAAGAAAACACTGTACACTTTGCATGCTAAAAATAAATGCCTGGGAAAACCAATATTGTATGGTAACACTGAGGACAGTTTGATGATCTTTACAAATATTTAGATTCCTACCAAAGTACTGTGACATTTGAGCTAAACTAGCAACTGCTAAGAAAAAAATATCTGGCTTATACTGAGAAGGAAAACCCCTACATCATAATATCTAGCCTTCTATCAATGTGTTCCAATACTCACGGACACATGTGGGGCACTGATGACTGTATTCCAGATTTCAGGGAAGTACACTTTATCAGTGTACTTTCTGCCCTTCCTTGCTCTTTCAGTCATTCATTTTCATGAGCCCTGCCTGTTCTTGCCATCATATCTCATTCCCACTCCCCCATATGCCACCTAGTTTTCGCTCTCAACGCTTTGTTTGAGACTATTTCCTCATTACATTTTCTCTTCCAGCTAAACAAGGAAGCTGCTGATCTCAAGCAAAGAACTGAAAGCATGAATTGCCCTATATGCACCAAGAAACCATGTTGTCTGTAGTTGCCTGTAGTTATTAAAAGAAACAATCATAGTGAAAAGACAGGTTTTATAATCCTGGGCTGAAAAAAGGAATTTATTTGGAGGATTTGGCTACTTTTAAAAAATTATTATTTAATGTTTACTGAATCAAGTATTTAATTCATAACCTGGGTAAATTTGTATAAATGGCAAAATGTCTAAAGCTCATGCAAACTCCAAACTCATGATGTTTTGGCCATGCATGTTCATTATTAGAAAGCATCTTTAATGAATTATACATTCTGAGAGTTCTATTAGCACTCACTGGTAATGCATCTCAAGCAGTTCTATTCAGTTTACATTGCCCTTAAAATGCTCTGCTTTGCTAAGTGAATTTCTTCTTAAAAGCAACTTCCATAAATTTTTGTTTACCTTATTGATTTGACAATGCAGCCTTTGCAGAAACGGTGTCCACATGGTGTCTGCACTGCTTCCCGAAGAGCCATCAAACAGATTGGACATTCGTATTTACTTTCCAAGGGTGGATCAAACTCCACATCATAACCTTGTGTTTCCTCTGTGAAAGAGCTTGGAGGGTTTCCAGTTCCACTGCTGACGCTTACGCTGTCATCTTTTGCTCCAACGCTGCAGGCACTGGCCATGGCTGCACAGCAGCCGCTTTCCACGTCTCGGGGTCCACAACTGTTACTACTATATAGCAAGCTCATAGTAGCTAACAAGTGCTACACAGAAATGCTCTGCAAGATGACAAAAAGTTGTGTTAATTTAAAATATTCCAAGACCTTCCTTTTCAGGCAAGAACAAATGTTATTTCCAATCAGAAACACTGGAACAGTGGTGCAGATTTGATTCTATTTAAAATCACCGATTTTGTGTTGTCCCAGTTTCTGTTATCTATCTTTTTCACTTATCTTGTGGTATATAGGAAAGAGTACTGCATCCTGTCAGCCTAGTTCAAAACACACACACCTCTCTTTCTGAAATCTCTTTCATCTGCCTACCTAATTTCTGTAAAAAGAGGAATATTCCTTGTCCTTGCTATGTTTACTGAAAATGCCTTTTTACCCCTTCAGAATTTTTTACTTCTAAAGCATCATAATATAATTTGCATAAACACCACTGTACAAAACCAAGTTTACTGGATGGCAATAGCTCAGTTTCATATATTCCTTGCAGTGAATAAATGTTATTAACATTTTCTGTATACAGCAATTCACAATATAGTTTTCAGATCAGTTTAGGTGCATATCCACAAATAAAATGCAAGTCCAAGTACCCAACCAATCAGATGCTGTGCTGCAAGTGAAATTCAAATATACAGCACCACTGATAACATTTTTAAACTGCCAACAGGACTTTAAATTGAGTAAGAAGCTATACATGAGATAAGGCTAATAGTTCCACAGCTCAAAAGCTATCTACAAACTATTAGTACTGAAACGGAGCTCTTGCTCTCCTTTCCCTCTTCCAGTCTAGCTGCAGGGAGGACAAGGGACATAGAAGATAAGAAAGAACAGAAGATAAAAGTCACAGCTCCCTGAAGAGCAGTGAATAGCAAAGCCTGCTTCTAAAATACTGCTCACAAAGAAGGCTGAACTTACAGGTATGAAATAAAAAAAATGCTGGTACCCCCAAACGGATTGCCAGTGCTTCTACACTGAATGAGGGAACTTTAGGAAAGGTCTAAATAACAAATATAAATTCTAGAAGTCCAAGAAATTTTTCTCTCCCTTGATTTTTTAATGGTTACAAATGTTTTCTTAGAATCCTATTGTGGTTAGTTTTCTATAAATGACATTTCTTTGAAACACAAGAGATTATCACCAGGTGCAAGGCAATATGAGTACACTGAGGGTTACAGAGCCAGGCATGCAAAAGCCCACTAAGCCCAGATTTTACATTTTGCCCAGCAGTATAGGCCAAAGGTCTCTTGCAATGTTCACCTACTGCATTCAGTGTAACACCTTATACCATCACATAATTTAAAGCATATTAGGGATGGAAATCTAAGGATTAATCCAGAGCTCAACTGTAAGGATTGTTGATCTGCATCACTATTGCAGACTCTGGGGGCAGCAAAGGATGCAAAATGAACGGGGTTACCTTGACCACAAGCTCACAAAACTTTTCCCTGCCTTGATCAGAATTTGAACATCACAAGTCATTTTAAGAAAATGTGCATGGTTAGGAAGAGGACATACAGGTAGTTTTATTTGGGTACTTACTACATGACACCTTAACATCGCATCAACAGAAATACTAACCACACAAAGCCTCAACTGGCATTTACTGGACATATATTTTGAACACAAGCAACATTACAGAAGCACACTTTACATGATAAACAATGCTGACACTGTATGAGCTTTTTTTGCAGTTATCCGAAACAACAACAAAAAAATACAACCTACCAAACAAAACCAAACTGGCAAAGTTATCACATTTATGTCACAGTTAGAATCAAACCAGAGCTTTTATTCTGTGGTGTAAATATTTGACTTTCCATTTTGCTGAGGTACGCAGAGGTATGAGAAGTATCTGAAGAGTAGCATTTCTAACATTTCCAAAATACCATTAAGGTACAGAGTCTCAAAGCACAGTTTGACAGTTTAGATTTGTACTGAACTGGTCAGCAATGCTCACTTTATGCAGAGGTAACTCTATAGCAGAGCTGCCTGGAATTGGATCTAAGGAGTCATGTTTACTTCTATTCTTGTTCTCTGCCCCCATATATTATCCCTATACGTTATCTACCACAACAGGCTTTATACAATCACAGAATGATTTAGGTTGGAAAAGACTTTTGAGATCATCAAGTCCAACTGTTAACTGAGGACTGCCAATTCCATCCCTAAACCATGTCGCTAAGCACTGCACTTACACTTTTTTTAAACACCTCCAGGGATGGTGATACCACCACCTCCCTGGGCAGCCTGTTCCAATGCTTGAAAATATAATCAAGGCTCCTAAACACAACAGAAATACAAACTAAAACCCAAGTAAATTCTAAGCGGTTGGCTCAGGCACAGTTCAACAATTATCAATTTAATCCCACAGAACTGAGCAGCTCCCCTAATGACTTAGAATGGAAGCAGAAGAATCAATGCTTAGAAAGATGCTTTGTGACAGATTTTTTAAAATGCCATTGGTAGGTCTTCTTTTCTCTGGAGTTTTAAAAAAAACCAATAACTTGTTTCCATTATTAAACTAACATTACTTTTATTTAACAGCTGCTGCAGAAGGTCATTAGTCCACAGGCCATATTTCACAAAAACCCACAAGAACTTAAGTTGGGCCAATGGAGTGGGAATGTTAGTATGCAGGATATTAGGATCCACAGTCATCCTAGGACTGAAAAATTCATATTATTCCAAGCCACAAGGGTATATTTAGTGAGACTAAGAAAGGAAAGAGGAACATATATCCCTTTAGCAATGTCACAAAGGAATTCAGGAAGTCGCAACCAGGAAAATACAATGGCTTTACCCAAATTAAGCTTCACATTAATTGCAAAGACGTGTGCAACTCTTGCTGTTCCTAGGAAAAAACCCATACTATTTGAAATACTGTTCTTATAAGGAAGAAACCAGGATCTAACTCACTATGATCTCAATGGCTTAACACTGTAGATTTAAGTGCTGTGCCAGTGGAGTTCTCTTTGCCCATTTAAATTGTTTCTATAGACATAGTAGGTATGTACATTCAGTTTACAGAAACAAAAATCCGGTACCACAGTCATTTTAATGAATGAGTCACTGCAACCAGTCAACATCCCAGTCTCAGACAAAAATCCCCTTATTCAGTGATATACTTCACTCCCACATGGAGCTTTTTGTCTGCATATGACCAAGGCGTTCATAAAAAAAGAAGTGCAAGTATCATTGCACTTCCCCCTTTTTAAATAGAGAATTCAGGCACAAAGAGGCAACCGAAGGTGATTAAGAGCCAGACTTTTAATGCTGCTCATGTTTTATGTAAGATAGGACTCCTCCTCCTCCTCTTATCCATTTCTTCTTACCTGTGAGGAAAATATTCCTCCTTCTATATATATTTATAGATGTGAGGCAAGGCACGATTTTTCAAATCTACATCCACATTGCTGTTACTCGGACCATTAACTGAGGCCTGATTACTCCACTATAGTTTAAAACAATTCCTCTACAAGTTGTAACTACTGTAGTAGAAATTCGTTCTGCTTCCTGTGGCACTGATTTTACCAAGAGTAGGAACGCAGATTCAATCTTCTTGAACAGAGTGGTGCTAGAGAACCAATTAGAGAAGATTATACTTTGAATGTGGATGAAGGTGTTTCTCACGATGAAGGTGGAGCAGATAATTTGTAAGCCTACCGTAGCAGTTTTGCACGTTCCTCCCCTGGGGAATTCAAATAATTTTCAGGCTGAAGAGGATGGATTTTAAACCCCAAACCAGTAAATATCCCAAAATTCATATAAAAATTGCTATGCTTTCTTTTTGATTAAGGAATAGATTACCAGTGAAGTAAAACCTAAAAAACATCCCCCCCAAACCACACCAGGTTTTCTTCCTATTGATAAAGGTTGTTTTTCTTTCTCTGTGCTGAACAAAACTGAGTTAAATACAACAGCAGGCAAATACCAATCTATAATACCTTGTCTACACCCCAGCTCTGTTTTCTGATGTTGACAGTTTAACACATTGAACACCTTGGTAGCCTGCTCTATGATCTTTTTTATTTGGGTAACATCCAGCCTTCCAACTGAGGAACAACTGAAACTGAATTGGATCATTACATGGTAATTCTTGGGTTTTGCTAGTGTGAAGCTTCTTAGGCAGAGAAAGCCTTAAAACTATGTTTGGTAATGCACCTGAAATGCCCTTTCCTAGAGGTAGGAAGTCCTATTGGACTTGCTGGCTAGATGGATAATGGGTTTTACCTTGCACACATGAGGTTTTCAAAGTCCTTGGGACAGCAAAGGTTGATTTCTCTCTCCAAGGCAATGGCTGTATTGTTTGACAACAGAAAAGAAGGTGCTTTCCAGGCCAAATGGCAATAGACTGAATTTGTTTGATCATTACTTGTGCTGCAGAAATCTGGAATGCCCTAAGGATCAAAACTCCATGCCCCAGAAAAGACACAGTTAAGACTATAGGGAGTCCCAATACCACTCTTCCAACGTCACGGTTAAACCATAATGAAACCTTTCTTCATTAAGTAACCTGTGCTACGTTGCTATTTACACTGTTGCATTACAAAGTGATTAGGTTGATCTGAGATAGCACAGTCAGACCAGAAGAGCGAACTCCCGCAAGAATAATGTATGTTATGATCAACAAAAACAATTTCAAAACACAATTAAAACCCACCCATATTTTAAATTAACACACACAACAAACCTCTGATTTGTTAAGGCCCATAGTATAATGGAGTTTAGGCAGGACTTTTACAAATCTTCATGCTCCAAAGAGCCACACATAGGATTAATTCAGAAACTGCTCTAAATCAAAGAATATTACTGATACCAGAAGGTATCTTAAAATTGCCTGGGAAATTGCACTATAATTAGAGTAATAGGAAGGAAATAAAAGCAGGTATTGTATCCTATTTATACTGAAATATAAAATGATACCTTTGAGCATTTGGCAAAGGTGAAGGAACACTGTCAACAGAGTGTTATCAGTTACCATGAAACAGAAAATTTGGAATACTAGTCAGGAAGTACTGAATACAGTTGACTTCAACAATTATTGCCATTTCCTAGAAAATTCACACTGAGAAGCCACAGAAATAAGGACATCAATACAGAAGACTATTTCAAATCCCTTTTCTTACTTGAAGTTCACAAACGTAATCTCCTTGCAGCCTGGCCAGCACACAATCAGTAATGGAAATGCCTTCAACACCTCACGGACAGAAAAACTGGCCAAACTTTTCTGTTTTCTTCTGCCTTGCCAAGAACAGTTTTGTACATTTAGCTTTCTGGGTCATGAGACTGACAGACCAGCAGAGTGACTTTGGATAATTTGTTTATGAAGCAATACTTGCAACACTTATTCCCTGGCATATTAATCATTGGTCTACTGACAACTGATAAGCACTGTGTGTATGCATTATTAAGTCTGTAGCCATCATTACTGTGGCTTCATCCAGGCAGAACATATAAAATGATGCAAGTTCCCTTTAATTAATACCTATAAAACACTTTCATATCACAGTTATCAAACAGCTAGACAAGCCAAAGGAATAAAGATTTGGGCAGAACTGGTAACTACAAAACCCAGACTC
The DNA here is from genome assembly GCF_017639655.2 of Falco naumanni. NCBI lineage: Eukaryota > Metazoa > Chordata > Aves > Falconiformes > Falconidae > Falco > Falco naumanni. The sequence goes on along the minus strand of NC_054060.1, from coordinate 48,326,893 downwards.
TGGTTTCCTGTAAAAGGCTGCAAGCATGTTGCAAACCCTTTGTTGAGATACTAACTTTTTTTTTTCCCCTAATAGCAGTAACTGTTAAGGCTTCCAAGTCTTCTGGATAACCACCATACTTATCATTTTAACATGTGAACCTAAAGACTTAAAAGAATTTTTGTTTGAGGCAAATACAATCAAACAACAACATTAAAAGCTCATTAGACACTCTAAAGAGCTCCTGCTGCTGGAGCAGACACACCTTTGGGGGTTTCTGAAGCTTTTCAGGTGATTTCTCTTTGCTTGGAGAGAATGCTGTCAGGCTTTAATCATGTATGTATTTTTATGATTAAGTGTTATGCAGGATATGTAGGAGTCGCATACTCCCAGTTATGTTCATATTTTATCCCAGTTAAGTGTGTCAAAACAAATTTAATTTTAGTGAGCAGTGGAAGTGCACTATACTGTATTTAACACCAAAACATTCCATGGGTTTTTCCATAATCAAAAAACCAACTCAAACCAAAATCCCCTTCTAAGCCTTCCTTCAATTTATTAACTCCCAGGGACATTTCACTGAGAATTGTTCAGATTAACAAATACAAGGAAAGTATTGTTACTAAGAAGAATAATACGCATTGTGCCTTTCTACACCCCTCAATGGATCTGCAGAGAATTTAAGATGCTACTACCTTAACGAGGACAAAGTAAACATCAAGACAGAAAGTACTTCAAAAAGAGGCAGGGAGAAGCATGGCTATGAACAAACGTCATTTCTGCAAGTCACAGTCTCCAGGCTAGATTTAATTACCATCTACCTCAACAAGCATTAAGCTTATATCTGGCATTAATAAAACAATTTGAAATCCTGAGAAAAGAAACAGTAAATTCAGTGTACATTCTGAAACAACTACAACATTTCTCCTTTTCACTTTACTTTACCTTACCTTTACTTTTATTGTCTTTTTGACATGCTTTATATCCAGAATCTTTTATCATTAGTTTTGACAGTCTGGATCTGAAACTTGTTTGTAACTGCTTAGCTAATTTGTGCTACTGAGATACAAAAGTTACTCTTCTTGACATATTAAGCTCATGAAAGTTCAACAAAAGAAAAAACATGTTCACCTCAGATGTTTTTTCAGTCTGAAGTTCTGTCAGCGTATCTAGCATTGCATTGTCTTTTAAAATACAGTAGCACATTTTTAAAATAGAAAGCAGTAACTGAAATAATAAAATAAAAATAAAATAATAAACCTAAAAAGCCATTTATCTCTTGACAGCTACTCATTCAGTGGAGCCTGACTGAGCTCCACAAATCTTTAGCTCCTAGGAAAAGATGAAGGTAATGTGGAACGTGCCGAAGAATTATGCCCAGAGTGACATCTGCCATGAAAATGATCCAAGTGCTTTTATCAGCATACTTCTGTGACTTTTCTTCATTCTGATACTAGCGGGACTAGTTTCATGGCCCCTTCATACCACAGAAAGACAAAACGGCTTGCTCGCCAGTGTTCACACAGTTGGTGAACACAGGGTAAAACACACTGGAGATGTTAAACAGGCTGTTAATGCAGCTACTAACTTTGCCTCCCTCTGTTCCTTTTTCTCTCCCTCACCCAAAGCTTCAAATAAATAGTTTCCTAGCCATTCTGTCAATGGTATTTAAGACACAACAAAATCCACATAGCTCATGGGTAGCTCTGCAGCATGCAGAACTTGTCATGATGCAAACACGGATAAATACTTCCAGCTAGCTTTAACTACTGGGTGTAAGATACACCACGACATTTCCCTCCCACCTACAGCTGAGATTTCCGTTTAAGTATGATAAGACTGACTGTGACCTAACTAAAACGGATGAATGGATAGAAAGTACTATTGCAATCATTGCTTGCTGCTCACATTAATAAAACTACCATAAATATAAAGTACTGCCAGCCTCTACTAGCAAACAGAGCTATCTCTTTTTGATAGCATAACCTCTCTTGCAGGTTATGCTTACAGACCTTTAACATGCTTCCGAAGAACGCACCGAGTATCTCACTTTCACATTTGGAAAAACAGAGCCCCCCAGCGAGGTGATGCCATCGAGGCTGCACAGGAACCGACCGGCCGGGCTGCGGCTCGGAAGCCACCGGCCGCGGGTCCTCCTGCGGCTGCCGGCCGGCACCCCCGGGCAGTTAACGGGCAAGCCAGAGCCACCCCAGCCAGGCTTCCCCTCGCACCCGCGGCAAACCAGCCCGACCCAGCGCCCCTGCCGCTGACAGGCACGGCGGGGCTTAGCCAGGCTCGCCGCGCAGACCGCGGCACAGTTTCATTTTTGAGGCAGCACAGGCCGGCGTGCCTCGGCCCCCGCAACCGTCCTCCCCTAGCGAAGGCCCTCCTCACCGGCAGGCACCCGGGCCGATACAGGCGTGGGCCCTGCTGCGCGCCGCGGTCCACCTGGGCCGGACGGGTGGGCGGCTCCGCCGGGCAGCAAGGGCCGCGCTCCGCTCCCGAGCTCCGCAGCTCCGGCCCGGGAGGGAAAACGCTCCGCGCCGAGCACCGCGACAGGCCACGGGCCGGCCCCTCTTTTCCCAGAGTCCGCCGCAGGGCGCAGGCAGGCCCCGCCGCAGCCCTCGCCCGGCCGCCCCCCGCGGCCGGCCCGCCCGTACTCACCGCCGCCCCGCCGGCCGCTCCCCGCCGGGCGCCACTTCCGCCTTGTCCCGAGAGGCACCGGGGAGGCGGCCGCCCCGACCAAGCGGGGCGCTCCGAGGCGCCACGTCTGCTGACGCGCCCCCTGCCGCCGCGGAGGGGGAACGGCGGCGGGGCAGGGGCGGGGCGGCCTCACCAGGGCCGAGCGGCCCCGTCGGCCGGGAGCCGGCCCCCGCCCCCGTGTACGCCGCGGCGGGGAGGTTCGCCAGAGCCGCGGAAATCCGCGGGAAGCGGCCGCCCTCTTCGTAACATATAAACAAAACCGTCGCCAGCGTGTGTGTCCGCAGGGAATTTTGCTGCCGCGCCAGTCTGCGCGCCGTGCTGCAGATGCTGGGCTAAATTCGCTCTCAGCTCCGCTGTGAGTGCGGTTAAAAACGAGGCACTGGAAGCTGCGGCGGGGGGGCTGGGGTTCGCAAAACAGCCATTTCTCGGCGTAAACCACATACTTCATACAAATAACGCTCTGTCTAGGCCTCCCCTGAGCCAGAGGCACTGGTGCGGGAAGGGAAGGGGCGCTGCCACCCCCGGGGAGCGCTGGGGCCGGCCTTTCCCGCTGGCCTGCGACAACGGGCGGTTTGTAGGGACGCGAAAGACCGGGACAGTCGAACCCGAAGGCAGCTTCGTTTCCTTCCAAACGCACCAGGGGAATTTGGTTGTTTGCATCAGTGAGTTCTCTTGGCGAGAATCTCCGACAAACGCATATTTAAAGCCAACGAAGCCTGCTCCCAAGCGCTCGGGGGTGGTGGTGTAAGCGCGGCGTTGCGGGGCCGCCGCTTCCCGGCGCCTTCCAGCGCCCCCGGCCCGCGCCGCTCCTGCCCAGCGCCGAGCCCTCCCGCACCGCTCCCGGCGCTCCGTTTGTCCAAAACGCACTTAGAGGTTTTGATAGGAGCTCCCGGGAAGCTAAGAGTTAGAGGAGAGTGATAGCCGGGTCTTCAGGTAAGGGGCTCCAGTGTACCACAATAAAGGAATAATTGTATTAAAAACAAATAAAAAATATAAAACTTTGTGGACCCTTTCCTGGACAGCCGGCTGAAGTTCAGAGCAATCGTTTTTCTCCTGGCAAGTGAAAAAACTGTGTGTTACTTTATTTAACTGTAAAATGAGAAAAATTATCATTACATAGGGTTGTAAAACAGATACCCTTAGATAGGGACTTGTCTATGGCTGAAAAATATTATTCGTAATAACCTGTAAGGTACCCAGGGCACTGATGTCCAGCCTGTTTTAATTGAGAATTCAAGGAAATTATCTGGAGTTTTTATTCCAATAGAATAAATGAAATGCTTATATTCAGAGAGGTTTCCAAATCTATATGTTTTTTGGGAAACTTAGGCCCGTAGTCATGTATTAACGGCCGCGCTGTAACAGAAACCCTACAAAAACGCTTTCGTCCACTTGGTGGAGCCGGTTGCACAGGAACACATTTCCAGCGCGGGGTCTGCGCAGCTCAAACTGTCGAGCAATTATGCTCATACCGACAAAAAACGCACCCAAAGCTGTAGCAATTCAAGATCAATCAAAACCTTTAGTTGCCTGCAGTATCCCTACAAGACAATATTTTTACAGGGTGATTTCCTGAGTACTTTGGAAGTAAAGCACTTGACTAGGCTTATGTATGCTCACGTGGCTCCTTTGATAACCAAACTGCTGCCTGTACAGTGCCCTTTGCACGGGAGCTCAGGCTCCCAGGGGAACAGGGCAGGTAGCCACTACCGGGGTGAAGTTTTGAATAAGCACCCCAGAGGGCCAGATCTGCTAAACTAATTCTTAAAGAGCCCCCAATCCCTCGATACTAACAATGCATTTTGTCAGGGAGCTGTGTCTGCCATTTCAAGTAAGGGAGGAAACTAGTACGTGACTGCAGAGAGTGATTTTGATTGATACCTGGTATTGCAGCCCGATCTGATGCATTTTTTAAAAGATCTTTCTAAATGCTAGGGAATTAACAGTAAAAATAGGCAGGTTGTTAGGACGTCCAGGCAAAACAGGGACAGTGAAAGAGCTCTGCTCAGGACCCAGCCATCTAATGTTCTCAGAGGTCTATAAATGCCTCAGCTGTGACAGCCTTGTCTCACGCTGCCTTGGCCTGGAATGACCTCTGTGATTTCTGTTCCACTTTATTCTGACACTCCCACTCGGTCATTTCTGACTGGGATTTATTTCGTATTAGGGTTTGCATGAGTCAGAATCTGAGCAAAGGCATCAGGGTTTGGCCCCAGACTGTGTTTACTTTCCCCATGCAGTACTTGCTTTGGCATGAATCATTACACTTGATTACTGAGGAACTGTGTGGCACACAGAGTCAGGACTAACCACTTCTCCAAGACATCACTTTACAAGGATGGCTTGTGGAACAGTGGCTGGAAAGCTGTCTGGTGGAAAAGGACCTGGGGGTGCTGGCTGATGGGCGGCTGAACATGGGCCAGCAGTGTGCCCAGGTGGCCGAGAACCCAACAGCATCCTGGCTTGTGTCCAAAACAGTGTGGCCAGCAGGACAGGGAAGTGATCATCCCCCTGTACTGGGCACTGGTGGGGCTGCACCTCAAATCCTATGTTCAGTTCTGGGCTCCTCACTGCAAGAAAGACATTGGGGTGCTGGGGCATGTCTGAAGAAGAGCACTGAAGTTGCTGAAGGATCTAGAAAACAGGTCCTATGATGAGCAGCTGAGGGAACTGAGGTTGTTCAGGCTGGAGAAAAGGAGGCTCATGGGAGACCTTTATTGCTCCCTTTTCCCCAGCAGCAAGTGATAGGATGAGAGGAAACAGCCTCAAGTTGCACCAGCGGAGGTTTACACTGGGTATTGGGAATTTCTTCACCAGAAAGGTTGTCAAGCATTGGAACAGGCTGCCCAGGGAAGTGGTTGAGTCACCCTCCCTGGAGGTATTTAAAAGACATGTAGACTAGTGCTTAGGGACAGGGTTTAGTGGTGGAGTCAGCAGTGTTAGGTTTATGGTTGGACTCGATGATCTTAAGGGTCTTTTCCAACCTAAATGATTCTATGATTCTAAGAACTGGAAGCACTGTAAGATCAGAGTGGATGACAGAGAGGGAATCCTCTCACCTCTTTTAGCTATAGCGAACGCCAAATATCACACCTTTTGCGGACTTTCCCTCTGGCTGCCATCAGATGCCATCAGGTAGGAGCTGCATTAACTGGGAGATCCTGAGCTGCAGAGAAGCACAGTGGCCTCCCTCATAGCCACCTTGTCAGGGAAGAGTGTGCAAGTCAGAAATGGATTTGAGTCCCGCAGGATCAGAAAGTCTCATGAGAATGGGAAATGCTTGGGTAGGTGTTTATGGAGTTATGTTGCTATTGCAAATTCCTATTTCTGGAGTGTGAAGTTATGTTCACATTTGGAAGGACTTGATGGATTGCTAGAATTTTTGCACAATGTTATGTGTGGAGGCTGAAAACTTTCAGCATGCTGTTGTGTGACAGAATTTGGTTTCTTTCCACTTTGAGTCAGTTTTTTAGACAGCTGCTCTGCGGAAACTAAGCATGGGTATTCCACTGGGTTTCTCCAGAAAGGAGAGACTACTGCCCACTGTTTGTGGCCACCTGTGGCCTAGGGCTGGTGTAGCATCTCTCAGTTACTCAATATGCATATAGCTAGCTTTTATGTTGTTGATTTGTCCTCCCTGCCCAGGGCCTTCAAGACCCTGGACGTACATCACCAAAGAGGTAATATCCTTGAAAATTATATATTGATATCAGAAGTAAGGACATTCTGAGGTCCCCATTGTCAATTCACCCAAACCCCAGATGCTTGGCTGCTGTTGACCTGAGGAAGCAGGCCATTGGCCTTCAATGAAACAGCTTCAGTGTGAAACAGTGGTGTCAGCAGACACCAGGTTCCCCTCTCTGAGAGTTAACAGTGAAGAAACCAGCTCTGAAACTATAAAGAAGAAAGCCATAAGCAAAAGTTTGTATTAAAAAACAGTGCAGGTGCTCCTCAGAGAGTCTGCACACTTATCTCAGAGCCCAGGAGTCTCACACAAGAAGACCTTGTTTATATAAATTTTGTGGTTAAGCCTCATAAATTGCCAGGTGCCACCTGGATTTGAGAGTTCTGCATTGTGTTTAGTTGAAGTAACCTGTGGTTAGCACCAGGGTGGTACTGGGAGGTCGGAGGGACAGGGATAAGTGAGATAAACAGCACTGCAGTGTCTTTAAAAAGCAGAGGGAAACAGAAAGAGCGAGAGCACACAGGAGAGAGAGCAAGCAAGCTTGACATTTGGAGCAAACTGGGCAGACATAGCAGCAGCTCTACAAACTGACAGTGAGCTAAAGGTAGGCTGGCCGTACTAATGACAGCATCCCAGATGCTTGTAGGATATCCAAGTGTTGGTTCCTTTTCCTGGTTTAATGTGCAGGTCAATGATTTTATTTTATATGTGCTTCCCTCACAGAGGTTGTTCTGTTCATTTTGGTGAGACTATCTATAAAGCAAGGTCTTCCTTGATGTGACTGAAAGTATTGCGATCTTGCTCATCTTCAGAAATGTATGAAATACCGTGACCTGGGAAGAAAAGAGATTTCTTTTCCCTTTTCAAGATGAAAAGAGGTGATACTGAACACAGCTGTCAGAGTAGATTAAATAACCATGGCTGGGGGTTCACGCCTGGGGTTCACTCCCTAGGAATCTGGGTGGGGTAGGCAGAGAGAAGAAAGATTGTTCATTGTGACCTCCAACTAGAATAACAGAACACAGTCAAATTTAGCACAAGTAGCAGGAATTATTCCTAGCACTGGGAATATTTCTAGCTTTCCCAAGAGAGCTGCTGAAATCTTCACTGTCTGGGAGCTAGGCAATTTGAAGCATTTGATGAGTAGCCTGTTGGGAGCAATTATCTACTGCAGGAGGCAAAAGTCGAATGACCTGAGAGGGCTTCTCTATCATTCATTTCTTCCAGGGCATGTTCAATGAAAAAGAAAAAAAGAAAAGAACACCTGAACTTTTCTTTAGCACGGGTAAACCCTGTCTGATTCATTGGAGTTGGTGATTAATAGCAAGAGTTAGGTCATGGGTTTGGGGACAAGTATGGCACTACGGTGGCACTTAGTCAAAGGGTTAGAAGAGTTGACAAAGTATTAAATATTTTGCTCTAAATGTAGTGGTGCTGCCTGATTCTTTACAATGACTTAGATACTGCCCTGAGAAGGCATTGCTCAGGGTTTCAGAGATTCTGAAGGTTCTGCTGGAGATGGTGATGTTACACAAAATTGCATAGGGTGTTACGTAGAAGAAAAGGATCTGCAGGCAGTATAGGGCAACCAGCTATTCAATTATTCTGCAGGTAATAGGAACACAAGACTCTTCAGGGGCAAACGGGTTATTGCTTAGTGGATAATTTTACCAAGTCTGTCACAGGATGCAGCCAAGAAATTGAGTCAGTAGTAATGCTCTGAATACATCTGGGCACAGCTGCACATCACAGATCTATGAACAGCAGAATATAAGCAAGCATGTTGCCAGGCTGGATCGGTGATGGACAGCAGGGGACCACAGTGCAGACAGAGATATTTAGCAGTATAGGCAGCTGGATGGAGCAATGCAGGCAGATGGAGACAGTGGTATGGGCAGCTTGCTCTCAGTGGGTTGAAATGAAGAGAAGCTGGGAAGAAAACAAATGTAAATTTTAGTTGCCAAGGCCTAATGAACAATTTTGAAGTTAAACACAGCTCTTAAGGAAAGAGCTTAGCAGACTGATACATCATTCTGAATCTGGAACTTATTCAAAGCATGCAGTCCTTCCCCAACAGGCTCTGGAAGACCGTACTGAAATTATGCTTTATTGAAAGGTTATACATGAAATAGTCACAGACACACCCTGGGCATCATCACTTTAGACCATGACTTAGATGTATTTCTTATGAAGGACACCTTCTGAATAGATACTAAACTGAGATTTCTAGCAAGTTATGTGAATTGTGAAGTGGTGATATAATCAGTTAAAGAAACCACAGCCATATGCATGTAATTTCTATTTCTAGTGTATAGTCTTAATGTATAGTTTTCCTCATTTTTAGAACTCACACCAACCAGATCAATAAAAAAATAAATAAATCAGAAAACATACATGAGTCTTCTCTGCACTGTTTACTTTGGGCACTTCTCATAGCCAGCTAATGAAAAATAAGTTAGTCACTTTTGTTGTTGTTTCTACACAATTTTGTGTTCTAAGTCATATACAGTAGCAAAAAGTTTCAGTGTTTGAGGTGAAAAGTTCTGTATTTATTTTTATACAACACCATATTTCCATGCGACCACATTGATATTACTTTTAGCTGCATCTTTATGAAAAACTAAAATTGGGGTCAAATTTGAAGACATTTTCAGCTTTCCGCTACCAGTGAACCTTACAGAGAGGGTTCTCAGCAAGGTAATTGAACAGACGACTAAATTGCAATGTATAAATATTGTCTCCAGACCAAATCTGCAGCCAGTATAAATTGCCGTATCTCCTTTAAGATCCAGGGGACTATAGTGCTTTACATCAACAGAGGATATGCTCCTCCTGCTTTAATGAAGCTACTCACATTCATTAAGCATGTGCTAAAGTACCTTACAAATCTGGGGCCTGAATAAAGCCTACACTGGATTCAAGTAGTATGTGCTGCTCTGCCCATGTAGAATGGTATGTATTAGACACTTCAGGTCAGATCAAGGACTAACAAGTGGTATGAGAGCAGTGGTCTGGCTGATTTAGATAATATAGCATGAGACAGACAAAAGTCTATCTTTCAGACACCAATCTGAGTACTTATCCGAGATACCGAGTGGCCACATCTGGGCCTCTCAATTCAGTAGGTGTCTTGGGACAAGTAGTTCACTTTCACAGCATTTCTCAGTTAAAGTGATTAGGACTGTTCTATTAGAAGCGATGGTGTTATTAATTTTGGAAGATAAGCTAATTTACAGCTTCTTTCTCTTTCTCAGGTGATCTGGTTTCTCCCAGACTGCAGATGTCAGTAGCATCACAAATGGACCTGCCTGAAGAAATTCAGCATCCATATACAAAATTTTCTGAATGGAAATTCAAGCTGTTTAAAGTGAGAACATTTGAAAAAACACCTTCTGATGACAGCCAGCACATAAACAAAGCCCAGGCAGAAGAGGTCACTTCTACAAACAAAGAAATCATACTGCATAAAGATGAAGCAGTGCCGAGAGGAGAAAAGATGGAGTTAATAGGCAGTAGGCAGGCACTTGAGAAAGATGCCAACGACATGAAAACAGAAGACAATAAAGCTCATCAGAACAATCTGAAGCAACTTTGCCGCATCTGTGGAGTTTCATTTAAAACTGATTGTTACAGGAGGAGTCATCCAGTGCACGGACCAGTGGATGATGAAACTCTGTGGCTTCTGAGAAAGAAAGAGAAAAAAGCAACCTCTTGGCCAGATCTTATCGCTAAGGTTTTCAAAATTGATGTGCGAGGAGATGTTGATACTATCCATCCCACTCGATTTTGTCACAATTGCTGGAGTATTATCCATAGAAAATTCAGTAATACTCTATGTGAAGTATACTTTCCAAGGAACAGCACAATGGATTGGCAACCCCACTCCCCAAACTGTGATGTGTGCCACACTACCAAGCGTGGAGTCAAGAGAAAAAATCAGCCATCCAGCGCACAGCATGGCAAACGTATGAAGACCGTTGCAGAATGTGCTCGAATAAACAGAGCTGTAAAGAACCAAGCACAGATAAACAACAAAAGTTTAATGAAAGAGATTGTCAATTGCAAGACTATACATCTCAGCACCAAGCTGCTTGCAGTTGATTACCCAGTAGATTTCATTAAATCCATTTCTTGCCAGGTCTGTGAGCATATTCTGGCAGATCCAGTGGAAACAACATGTAGACACTTGTTTTGCAGAACTTGCATCCTTAAATGTATCAAGGCTATGGGCAGCTATTGCCCATCCTGCTGGTATCCTTGCTTCCCTACTGATCTGGTAACCCCAGTGAAATCCTTCCTGAACATCCTTGATAACCTGAGTATAAGATGCCCTGTAAAGGAATGTGATGAAGAGATCTTGCATGGAAAATATAGCCAACACCTCTCCAGCCACAAGGAGATGAAAGACAGAGGGCTCTACAGCCATATAAATAAAGGTGGTCGCCCAAGGCAGCATCTCCTGTCTCTGACCAGGAGAGCTCAGAAACATCGTCTGAGAGAACTGAAACGTCAAGTCAAGGCTTTTGCTGAGAAAGAAGAAGGCGGTGATATAAAGGCTGTATGCATGACATTGTTCCTGCTAGCTTTAAGAGCAAAAAATGAACACAGACAAGCAGATGAATTGGAGGCTATAATGCAAGGGAGGGGATCTGGACTTCACCCTGCTGTCTGCCTGGCAATCCGAGTCAACACGTTTCTCAGCTGTAGCCAATATCATAAAATGTATAGAACAGTAAAAGCTGTCACTGGGAGGCAGATCTTCCAGCCTTTGCACGCTCTTCGCACTGCTGAGAAAGCCCTTCTACCAGGTTATCATCCATTTGAGTGGAAACCTCCCTTGAAAAATGTATCCACTAACACAGAAGTGGGAATTATAGATGGACTATCAGGATTGCCACACTCAATTGATGACTACCCAGTAGACACAATTGCAAAGAGATTTCGATATGATGCAGCCCTGGTTTGTGCCTTAAAGGACATGGAGGAGGAGATTTTGGAAGGCATGAAAGCAAAAAATGTGGATGACTATTTGAATGGTCCCTTCACTGTGGTAGTAAAAGAGTCCTGCGATGGAATGGGAGATGTCAGCGAGAAGCACGGAGGTGGGCCTGCTGTCCCAGAGAAGGCCGTTCGCTTTTCTTTCACGGTCATGAACATTGCTATAGCACAAGGGAATGAAAGTAAGAGGATCTTTGAAGAAGTAAAACCCAATTCAGAGTTGTGTTGCAAGCCCTTATGCCTTATGCTGGCTGATGAATCTGATCATGAAACTCTGACGGCAATCCTGAGTCCCCTCATAGCAGAAAGAGAGGCTATGAAAACCAGTGAACTGCTACTTGAAATGGGAGGAATCCTGAGAACATTCAAATTCATCTTTAGGGGTACAGGATATGATGAGAAACTCGTGCGGGAAGTGGAAGGGCTGGAGGCCTCAGGTTCCACGTACATTTGTACCCTGTGCGATGCAACCCGCCTGGAGGCGTCCCAAAATTTGGTCTTCCACTCCATAACCAGGAGCCATGCTGAAAATCTGGAACGATATGAAATATGGAGGTCCAACCCATATCATGAATCTGTTGATGAGCTCCGTGACAGAGTGAAGGGTGTTTCAGCCAAACCTTTCATTGAGACCGTTCCCTCCATAGATGCATTGCACTGTGACATTGGCAATGCAACAGAATTCTACAGGATATTCCAGATGGAGATCGGTGAGGTTTACAAGAATCCTGATGTGTCTAAAGAGGAGAGGAAGAGGTGGCAGTTGACGCTTGACAAACACCTCAGGAAGAAGATGAACTTGAAGCCTATGATGAGGATGAGTGGAAATTTTGCTAGAAAGCTCATGTCCAAAGAGACAGTAGAGGCAGTATGTGAATTAATAAAGTGTGAGGAAAGGCATGAAGCCCTAAAAGAGCTAATGGACCTTTATCTGAAGATGAAGCCAGTGTGGCGATCCTCATGCCCTGCTAAGGAGTGTCCAGAATTGCTGTGCCAGTATAGCTACAATTCACAGCGTTTTGCTGAGCTTCTGTCTACAAAGTTCAAGTACAGATATGGGGGCAAGATTACAAATTATTTCCACAAAACCCTTGCTCATGTTCCTGAAATCATTGAAAGAGATGGGTCCATTGGGGCCTGGGCAAGTGAAGGAAATGAGTCTGGAAACAAACTGTTTAGGAGGTTCCGAAAAATGAATGCCAGGCAGTCCAAATGCTATGAGATGGAGGATGTCCTGAAGCATCACTGGCTATATACCTCTAAGTACCTCCAGAAGTTCATGAATGCTCATAAAACGTTAAAAAGCCAGGGCTTCACTATTGATCCAGAGAACAGTTTAGGTGACTCCTTGCCACCGGAGGTCTTGGAAAGCAATGATTCAGAGGAACTCTAAATGTAAAACACATTTAGCGCTGGCTTTGTGATGGTGTGTATCTGCAAGGAGGCAGCTTCCTTTTCAGGCCTGCAGAGGTACAGGGAAGTCTGAAATGATCATTTTTACACTCCCTGTTAACGGTGCTGAGTGGAGTTTAATAAACACCATGTCTGATGGGAGTTTCCAAGAGGCAATGCAGTGGTGCATTTACCAGTTGTTATGCACGATGAAAGCAGAAACAAATGCAAAGAAGGGTCTTCAGTTTATTTTGGTCTTAGAGTGCTGTTTATAAGTGAGAAAGCCAAAGTAAACAAGTTTTTATATAAAGTAGTATTTTGGAATGAATATGAATATGGAGACTTATGACAGTTGCTGAAAAAGGGAGCAGGGCTGTTTGTTCTGTTTTCTTTTTTACAACTATTTCACTATTTACTTTTTAAGAGGGTTTGATTATTTTATTGATGGTTCTTTGGCTTTTATAGATTCCTCAGTGAGACACAGTAATTGTTTTTGGATAAAGTTCAGTTATTTTTGTATAAAATACTGACTAAAGATGCAAACTTTGATCTCACAAACTTTAAAAAATATTATTGTTTAACATTTATATTATAGTACTGCTTAGGAGCAGATGGTGGTATCACCATGCTAATTTACTATATGAAGATATATATATAGGAAAAATAGCTGGAATTTTTTAAAGATATTTTTTATCATTAGTCTGTTTACTCAAAAGTCCAAACGTGTACTTGCGCTCCTAACTCAGTATTTACAGTGCCTTGTGGTTATCTCACTATACAAAGTACCTTCAACTTCTGCTGTGTAGCTTTTTGCTTCACGAGCATTTTAGATTTCTACAGTAACTTCAGTATATAGAACAATTTGTATTAGTAGAGTTTTATTGGGTGAATTCCTGACCTCACTGAAGTCGCCAGTATACTGTCACTAATATCAGCAGGCCCACAGTTTCATCAAGTGACTTCAGTCACAGCAGACCCATTTCTCAGGAGATGGATATTACCTCGATCAGATACACGCCAGTGTTCTGATCTTCTCTATTAGGATGTTTCACTGTATCTGTATCTGATACTGTATCTGTATCTGTATCTGATACTGAGCTTTTTCACACCTGGGATACACCACACTCACAGTCTCATTTTCCACATCTGTAAAAAAGAATGATGTTTATGAACCTCAAAGACAGCTGGCATACAAGATCAGTTAAAAAGCAATGAACCATCTTGAAGTTATTGCATACTGTATTTTACATTATTACAGCAATGTTTAGTTGGCATTCCTCCATATTATATTAGATGAACCATTTTGTTGGTGGTATTTGCTTTTCTGAAGTGGTATATAGTATATTCATATTCTAAAATTGTATGAATTTCTTTCAATTACATATCATGAAATATACTCAAAAGTACCTGAGATGCCCTGAAATCATCCAGCCTTTCAGATTTGCACCTGTGGCTAAGGCATTGCTGTGTTTGGAGTAATATTTCTGAAACAAGAATCAATGCAGAAACAATCAAAGCATGGATCTAAAAGAATCCGCTTTTCGTTTTATTCTGATGTGACAAAAGTTGATTTATGACTGTAAGTAAACCACAAACTTAGAGGAGTAATGGTCTGAGGTTTGTTTGGTAGTATCTTGTTCATGTTATTTATTATATATTTGAGGGTCTGATATTTACCATGTATAGACAACAAAAATTTTTTTAAGTGTTAGTAATTAGCACAGATATTAGTGTTATTCTGATTATGTTTGTTTTTTAAATTGAACTACTATTTTTAAAGTATTCTGTAATTTAGGATTTTGTTTTAATATAGTCTCTTTAAACATAGTTTAACACGATGACAAAATTTGTAGTTGGAAATAATGCTTTCTACTTGAAACAGTTACTTTTCTAAGCAGTCATAAGGAGTACAGAGTCTTTTGTATGGTCTACCATGTACACCTGCATTTACTGAGTGTTCATTTCTAGATGAAGTTATTTTTTTCAATTCTTTGAATAAAACAAGTATTTCCCATAAAGCATAAAAAGCAGGTTTACATAAACATCATTCTTTACCAATAGATGCGGACAAGTACAGCTGTTTCCCAGGGAGTATAAATATCAGGGATAAAGAGCATCCTTTAGCAATAGATGCAGATATAGATTGCATTTTTGGTCTGCATATATTTCATTATGCAAATAGTTGCACACTTTTTTCTTTGTATGTATATTTGAGACAACTGTATTACCTTATGTTTTATTCTTGACTCTGCTTGAAAAACCTAAGGCCTAGTTTAACAATCCTGACTCACCTCATGGTGATTTTCACTCCATTTAGATGGTACATTCATTTTTTGCTGCCTTTTGCACAGAAGTGAATTTCACCCCCAAATAATCCAGACCTGTTCATTGCAATGTATTTGTGTCACTGGACTCACAGACCAGATTTTGTTCCTTTTACACATGTAATTTTAGTGACTCAGCTAACATTTCCAAATTCCAATTCACTTTAATGAGCTGCTGATGTAACAGCAAGTGATCTGTCTCACTGCCTTCAAAAGGGTTGAGTAAGTTTTATCCATATATGTATGATTTCTGAAGATGAGGCTTATATCCTGGGTAACTCATCAGACTGAACAGAACCTGGACAGGGATACAGGGATGCAGTAGCATGTGAAAGTATTCTTTTGTGAAATATTAAGCCATCAAGACACATTTTACATTCCACCAGCTCTGGGTAGGATAGCTGACAAAGAGAACTACTGCTATTTTTTTTTTTTTTCTTATTTTATTTTCTTTAGACTGGAATCTAGTTTAAGCGTCTTTTTCCCCATTGTTGACATCTTCTGTAAATTAAGAGAATCTGAGAGTTTTGAATTCATAGAACAAACAGCACTGAAAGGGTATGTACCTGCAAGTGAAGCTTTTGTAAACAGGCATAAAATAACAATGCTGCATGAAGACAGTCATGCATCGGAAGGCAAACAAATTCTGACTGCAGACAGGTGCATCATGTAGTTATGCAGTCTATTGTTTAGCTTTTTGATTTTGAAGAGGTTTTAGAAAAATGGAGAGACTTTTATTCATGGTACTCTTTCAAACGTGCACTTTTAAAAAAAATGTTAATACTTGGTACAAATCCTTCAATAATTCATGGTAAATAATTTTCTTGTTCTCAAATTGTATAGACTGTAGTTTTTATACAATTGCATTATGTATCTTATTTTGCTTGCTTTAAATCAAGGACTTTGTATTATGAATTGCCATGTTATGAAATTATGTGAACTATGTTAGAAGCTGTGATTCTGGTCTCTCGTATTTTTTTCCTCACAGGAATAATTCTATTCATTTTAAGCAAATCAGCTTTGACTTTTAGTTAGGTAGTTCAGAAAGATTCTAGATATTTACAGAATCCTAATTTCTGACTACACTGAGTTCTGTGCTTTGTCTCACTGCACAGCTTCAAAATTTAATTTTTTTTACTGTGTTACAGTTTCTTAATTCTTGAAACCTGTTTAAAATAAAATTCTTATAAATATTTAGGTTTCCAGCTTTGTATTTCTTGCCAGTTTTTTGACTATGCACATAATTTCATGGTAACAGTCTTACTTTTCATTCAAATTGTGGATGCTTTTCATATTTAGACCATTCTAATAGCCAGACAGCTGATCCAGCCCTGTTCTGGAAGTCACTCAGTTAAACACAGATGAAGATTACTCTGTCAGTCTCAGCAATCCTTTCAGCACCTTTCCTCATAGGCAACTATTAGATAGAAAACTAAACTAATTTAAAAACAGTTTTATTTAGTCTGTAAATGGCTTTTGCTTCATTTTCAAATACCATCCCAGTGTTTGTTTAAAATCAGCCTTGCACTGCTACATCCATGCTTCTATGTTAAGCCTCTTTACTGGCTTCTAATTTTGGCTCCTTGTCATAGACTCAGCTGCAAAGATTAGTTCCCATCTACCTTTCAGTTCATGATTTGTAGCTTCCCTGTATTCCACTTCAGAAAATCTTTCTTTCTTCCTTGCAATGATATCTCAGGGTCAAAAGACTTATGTAAACCAACTGGTTTGGATGGAATTAATGATGAGCAAATTAAGCTACCTGATTTCCTTGTGCAATCAGGTAATTAGATATCTAATTTCTGGACTTTATATCACTAACTTAGTTCTTTCCTGTTGTAATATCCACCCTGACCTTGAATAAAAAATGATGGATGGGAAAAACAGAACTCATATAAAACAAAAATCCAAGCCCCAGAGAGTTTCCTGGTAAATTAGGATGATTTAACTCCTTTATTCATAAATCTATAATAACTGACTGGATTTTACTTTCCGTGTAATCCCATTAGGATTGGGATCAGATGAAGACTAATGAGGCCTGTCACCGCTCTTCTTCAGAGTACTGTTTTTAGGTGACTAAATATGGCATAATTTTCAAACAGCTGACCAGCTGCAATTCCTAAGTGTGGGAGATTTTCTGCCTTCTGCATCAAGCTTAATATTGCCCATGATACAAAATGACACATTAGAGAGGATTTAATTAGCACTTTTTCTAGCAGCACTGGGAGAGAGGTCAAGAGGTATGTTTTCAGTGCCCAGCTCTTCGGCTGAAGATGGGCACCCTGAGCCAACGGAAAGCCAAGGAAATACACAATAACTGCCACCTGAAGGAGGTCCTGCACACCTGCGGTAGTGGCCAGTGTCCTGTTCTTCCTGCATGTGTGTATTGAGAAATCAGAAGCTTTACAAGGTTATTATCTTGCTCTTTTTAAAGAAAAAATGGGCTTTGGTGTTACAAGTTTCAAAGGTCAAGTAAAGGCACCAAATTGGACTTCGATTTTCAGAGGCTGCTACTCAAGCCCTTCCCTGAAGTTAGCCTTGTTTGAAATGGTATAGGGTAGGAAATCAAATACTGAGGGAGCTATAGCCACCAATCATAAAAGAAAGAAGCCAGTCCTTCTGTCTTTAATAGATTGAGTTTAGCAGTAAATAACGTTACAGATTCCTTTTCAATCTGAATTCAATCTTTTCCTTTTGCTTTGGTCTCCCAGTTGCATTAATTTCCACTCCTTTCAATGGTCTATTGGTACAATGAGTCACTCTGAACTATGACACATGCTTTAGTGCTAACACTAAAGTTTTTGCTGTGCCTTTCCTGTAGATTAATCAGGTACTTCGGTGTCCAAGCACCTTTCAATACCAGTAAAATCCATATATTATTCTCGTAAAAGTTGATAATAACAAAATAGTGTTACTAAAACGTGGCTGGGAACCATGCTGCTGCTGCTTGTGGTTACAAAACACATAGGTCAGTTGGATACAGACACAATAGAGATTTACTTCTGCACTCAAATCTACTTCATTTTATCTTCTAATTCTAACCTGCCTGGGGAAGAAATATCTTGTATTGATTAGCTGGTTTTGAAGACAATCAATGCTCTAACAAGTACATGACTCAAAAGTGTCATCAGAAGTATCAAGGAATTAAGTACTTTCTGCAGTCTTGAATGCCATGTCAAGTGTCTTCTTTACAGGTTGATGTTGATATATCTCTTTATGTTCGAGTCCTCTGGAATATTATATTTAATGTTACTTATGACTTCCTCTCCCTGCAGTAACTACAGTCTCTGAGCTGTGATTTAACGCTGCTTGTACTGCCCTTCACTGCGGTGCTGGGACATGGTTTGACCAAGCAATTTCTCCCTCCTACTCAAATAAACCACACATGGAAAAAAACCCCACAGCTCAAACATGCAATACACTAATGTTATGGGCCTGATGAGGCATATCGTAAAGTCTGACTGTGAATTGCTTTTTTTCATAGCCACAGCCTTAAAGAACCACAACTCAGATAAGAGTTGGAAGGGGCTGCAATGTGTGCTTGTGCTTGCTATATGCTGAGCGTACCTGCTCACAGCTCCTAAGGGCTCAGGGAGTCACTGCAGCTGCATGAGTTGGTTCTGGGAATTCAGACATGCTCCCATCATACTGCAACCACAACACCAGCACCTGGGCCACCAGGCTTTATCACAGGCAAAATGTCACTTCTGCTAGGCAAGTGTGGAGCTCTCCCTTTGGAAAATGTTTCCATCCTTTTATTTGTCTGCACTAGCTGACTAATTTGTCACACAATGTGAGGACTAAGGATTTTGAGATAATGTCAGTAACTGGGAGAGGTAACAGGCAAAAACTTGGACTGGACATTGCCAAGGAGTTCAATAAATAATTGTGGGGAGTCTTTTGATGTTGTAAAATGGTGAAGGAATGAGGGGTGGAGTTTTTTTGTGTGAGTATATTGTTCCCCTTTGTTGGTCTTCTGATGATGTGGCTTTAATTTTGGTGTGGATTTTTTTTGTTGTTGTTGTAAATGAAGTCTATACAAGAGTATGTGATGAATGTATATTTTACTGACAATTCAGCTGAGTAAGACCTATGACTAACCTACAAAAGGGGGTGTTGACTATTGAATTTCACCAGTTTGAAGGGACTTTACATGGGCATGATATTCATTTATTCCTTGGAAAAACATATAGCACTATATACTCTGAACTTACATAAAGTAGCATGACAAAGGAAACAGGAAGCTGGCATTGAAATCTATGAATTTATACCAGTATCAGACTGGTGAGAGGGGCGATATACTTCCCGTTTACAAGCTCTACCCAAACTGTAACCTTCCTCAGTACATGAAAAGGTTGGAAACAGAAAGTTTGCGTGGTTGCCCTTTACTTTCCTCTACTGTTGACTTGAGTTGCAAAGGTTTCAAGGGGAGTACTGTGCATACAGGTCTGTGTTGACAAGAATACTATGCTACACATGCTGCTTTGTAAAGTAGTGGCTGCTCAGGGTCTGCATAGTGATCAAATGGCTGACAGCTGCTCCTGGTTTTCTTTTTTATTCAGGGGTCCAGCATGAGAGCTGGACTGTGAATACTGCAGTATTATTGCTGGCTCACAACCGTTGAGCTGATGGTATTGATTTTTTGAAAATATGTTTGGAGCAGTAATAAAAATAAAAAATAAATTCAAGAATGATGAGGCTTTACAAATAGCCAATAAAAGAATCCACCAAAAAACTTAGTAAACTCTTGGGCCATTCAACCTTGACAATGTCCTTTTCAATCCGAATCCAAACTTCTCCGAATGCTCTGAGCAGCCAGCTGCGTTTGTTTCCACACTCACAATGCTCCACTGGCTCAATGAGTCACTTTGAGCTACAGCTTGCACTTTTAAGCTTTCACACTCTACACAGTCAGCCTGGGCAGAGCAGAGAAAGAAATGCATACTGGAGGACCTCAAGTAAATGAAAGTCCTGTTCATCAGAAGGAACTTCTTCTGAAGTGAATGGGAGGTCACAGTATGGGGTGGCTGTGAAGCTAGACCCCTTATCAGATTTCAGATGGACCTCCCAAGCACACATACTGTTCTTTCATTGACTTAGGGATTTGCAGTGTTTGATTTACCCCATGAGCAGGTGAAAAAGATGCAGTCATTTTTATTATTATAAATTTTATTAGCTTACTAGATTTTCAAAAATACAAACACAAAGCAGTTGTTGAGCACAGTAGTTTAAAAAAAACAGTTTGATTTTTGCTATGAGATGATGTTCCACAACTGTAGCCAAAACTGGCATATAATCATTCAATACCTCTCAAAATCAAAAATTAATTATCCAGAATTAAATGCTCCATATGTAAGCTTTCCATAATGGATGTCCCTGAAGAAAAATGACCCTCAGCGTCTGAATATTTCATTACTTCTGACACAAGGGACTTAAGCCACCACTTTCATTTAAAACCAGAATAATTAGTCTAATTTTATTTCATTACACAAACGTAAAATTGGAGTAATGCAGCTATAAATTAGGCCAAATACTTCTAAAACTACTCAATAAGATAAAAAAATTAAATCGGTAATAGAATGTCCTTTATGGACAGATGCTAACAGCACTGAGTACATGGGATAATGTCTTATTCTACCAACAGTTCCATTAAACTCACTGGGGATAACTGGGGAGTAAGTTACAGCATAAAATACACCACACAATTACCAGTTACCATTGTTTGTACAATGTCCTCTGTGATGGGGTTCCTATCCAGATATCACAAAAATACACGAGACAAAATAAATTCATGAGCTTTGAAATCTAACTGAAATATTGAGATAATTGAAATAAATTAAATGAAAAGATCTCTTTGAGCTCCAATAATCCATTCTGCTTGAACCATTACTAGCTGTCTTTGAGACTGCATTTCCTCCCAGGTGAATACAAATCATCAGTGTAAATCTATTCAAACAATCTCCGAAGAAAGGACTTTTTTGTTGGCGTTGTTAACTTCATGGTTGTCTTTTTGCGCAATGGTTTCATGGGTTGCTTTTTCAGGTGCACCTTTTTGGGAGTTTGTAGCCCTTTATTAAGGTGAACATGCTCATTACAGAAGTACTTGACATTTGCTTCTGAAAGACGTAGGAGCATGCTCTCTGAGAGATCCATACATTGTGCGTGGACCCAGTGGCCAGTCCCACTGGAACACAGGATCATTGCCGGCTTGTTGAGCTCTGTCGAATAGAAAGGGACCCAGGTGTTAATGTCAATATTGCAACTGGCAGAGCAGGTGATCCAGTAGCCCGTTTCTGATTCATCTTCTTCATCATCTTCATTGTAAGTGTCAGCATCATCAACATCAAAGCTACTGGCTTCAGCACTAAAACAAAACTCTTCCGAATCTTCAAATGGAGTGGAGTCTCCAGGGTCTTCAGTCGATGTTTGACTGCAAATTTCTGTTGTCAGTTCTTCCTCCTTGTCATCTTCTGCTCCTTTGCATCTCAAAATGTAGAAGTAGTGAGCATCTGAGATTAACTGTTTGTTGGCCCCTGGAATGCCCAGCAATACAGACCCTTTGCCCATATCATAGCCAAACCACACCCTGCAGTGTTTAATATCTTGTGTCCAGTCTGGGCCCACCCTTTCAAGAATCTCTATCTTACTATCTTCCAGAACTATTGTGTTACACGCCAACCGTTTCTGGCTGTCAGACTGGTAGCCCCCAACAAGGACAAATTCAGTATCGCTCATTTGAGTCACTATAGCACTTGACACAGATATTCCCCCTGGCAAGATGGTGCAGGTAACAGCTGGGCTACCCAGTGGGAGATCAACTTTCAGCTTGTACAAGCTGGGGGACCTGGTGTTATTTTGAAGTGAATGACCTCCCAAAATGTAGACTGTATCGTTTCTGGCAACAGAAACATGGAAAGCAAGTCCATCTTGAAGCTCTGGAAGTATGTATGATGTACAGCATCCAAATTCAAAATCAACGAGAAACACAGATGGCAAACAGTCAACTACACTGTTCCATTTTTCAGTGGTTCTTTGTGCAAGAGGAGTGTATGACCTCCCTCCAAATATAACACTCACGCTTTTTCCCCGGCTATGAACTACGTTAATTGTATGACCGTATCTAGCTTCAGGGACATCTCCACCCAGGTCTTTCTCAATGCATTGGAACATGGTTTTCTTGCTGTTTTTGCTTACCAGACTCATAACGTAAGCCTTATCAGAAATGTCATTATTAGGTGTTTTCCCACCGTGAATGATATATTGGCAGTCATCAGACTCTGCATTGCCTCTGAGTGTGCAAAGAGCAGGGTAGCGGAGAGGGGGGAGGTAACAGGAGTCTTTAGAGAAGGTGGCTGGTTTCATTTTGAACTCATCCTGCTTTATATCGAGGAGGAAAACACCAGTGGGACAGGACCTCTTTGGCCATCCTTTCTGCCCAAAGAAGAAAACATGCCCATCAAAATTCAGGAGGGAGAAGCCTGGCTGAAGCAAGGATGAATTACTGGAGGCCGACACCACCTGCAGCAACATTTTGTCTGACTGGGCCATAGTGTGGTCAGTGCCTGAGAAAACAAGCGACAAAAGAAACAGATGAAACATGCTTTAGAGCCCACGAGCGTTGTTTAGGAGTACTTAAGACATTGTATTGAAGTTGCATTTCAGTTCGCACTTTGAGACCCCAAAAGAGACCCGCTTCTGCTACTCAAGACACGAATCAAGCCAGAGCTGTGTTCGGCGGGATTTTGTACCAGCTACGGCCTGTTAGCGCCTAACACCCGTACGGCCCCCGGGCCGCTCCCCGCGGCGCTGCGCTGCTGCGGGCCCGGCCGCTGCCATGGGAACGGCGGCCCCGGCGCCTGCTGGGACCGGTAGTTCGCGCTTGGCGCCTCGGCCCGGCCCGGCCTGGCCCGGCGCGGCGCCCGACCTCCCGGCCGTGGGGCCCCGGGGCGAAGGGGTTCGCGGGCACGGGCAGGCGGCGGGTGAGTGGGGCCGCAGGACCGGGGTCGCCGGCGGTCGGTCGGGGGGGGGTCGGGTGTCCCGGCGGCGAGATTCGGCGCCGGAGGTCCGAGGACGGAGGGAGCAGCGGCGGGGATGACACAGAGCGGGCAGTTTCCTGCCGGTTTCTCGCCCCGGGGCTGCCGGGCTGGCCGGGCTGCAGCCGCCCGGTGCCGCAGGCCGCTTTAGCTGGCAGCGCGGGGTTTGCAGGGAAGGGCGGGGGTCGCACAGCCCCGGGCCCTGGGGTCAGCCGCGGGCGGGCCGGGCGCCTGCGCCCCCAGACGGCCCCGGGCCCGCCAGCCTGAGGGGCCCGCCTGCTCCCCGAGAGAGCACCCCGGTTGTGGTAAGAGTGGGGGGTCCCCTCCCCTCCAGGCCCCTGAGCCCGGCCCCTGGCCGGGGAATTGCCGTCGTGTCGCGGAGTCGGTGAGCTGAAGTAAGTGCGTACATAGGCGAATGCAAACTCCAGTTGAACATTTTGCAGGTTTACAAAGGAAACATCAAGATTTGTTGGAGACGCGTAGGAGCAGCCGGTGCCAGCTGTATTTCTAACCACGCAGGTATCATTGCAGTGGCAGAGGTGTAGAAGCTGTTAGTGCTGGGGTGAGTCTCGCACACTTGTGCCAGCTTGAGGTAGCTGTGTGGCTTGGGAGTCCAGCTGCCAGAGGTTTTCATACTGTGATCAAATTCTTCATCTCTGATGTTTGCTCATGCTTTCATGAGCAGGTTTCAAGGGGTATCTTTTGCTTTTTTCCCTGGTTTCTACAAAAATTTGAAAGCGTTGCTGTAGTCAGCCTGGATAGTAACACTGAGTGAGCTTTGGGAAGTGCAGACACCAGAAAGGGAAACTGACTGGTTCATTGGCACTGTCCTTGGTGACAGCAGAGCTGTGCCTTTTAGTAAACGTGCAAGTTCTCTGTCCCAGACTTTGCCAAATCCCCAAAATGTAAAGGTGTGAACTAGCTTTCAAATACAATATTTGAAAAAAATCAAAACAAACAACCCCATAACCCCCAAACTTCTACATTTTAAAATGTAATTCCCTGTTTTGAAATCTTTAGGATTCATATTTTCCTTGCTCCTGCTTTTCATTTTGCTCTAACAACAAATATCAGACACACAGGGTTTCTTTTATAAAGAGGGATGGGTATCTTCTAGTCATGTGACATCAAAACCTGGGGGCTCTGGAACAGCATAGTGTACCTAATGAGAGTCACTGTAAAATTACGGGAACTGATGACACTGACTATATCGAATTACCGTCTTTGCATGTTCTCATGCACCACAGGAACTGTTATGCCTCACTCCTATACTGTCTGTGCAGAAACTGGTATGCAAACTGCTGTGCTAAAATGCACATCTGTCATTAAATGCTTTCAAAGGTAGGTAAGCTTGGTCAGATATGCTTAGGCCAGAGCACACAGACAGAGGAGGCATAACCCCTACTGACTCTGTTAAAAAAATAATCTGTGGAATAGCTGTCATGTCTTTTTGCATGTTGTGGAATCACCCAAAGATCATGATCAGGTTCTATTCACTGTGTAGCCAGTCCTTATCCCTCTGCTGTGAAGGTGCTGGTGGTTTTGCACATTTGGATTCCTTTTTGGAAGTACTGGGGTGCAGGTGAAGTTCAGTTATGAGTTAATTAAATTATAGAGAGCCCCATTCTGAGCATGTCAGTATACATAGCAGGTTTTGTTCGTATTATTTGCATGAAGAAAAAATTGCCAAGTTATTTACCTTCAGGCGATAGGCTAAACAGAAATCTCTGCTGCTTGTTTCTTACAGCCATTCAAAAATGGTGGTGTTAGAGGAGCTTGTACTAAGTTGAGTTTACTGTGTTAGATTTCCTTTGTCTCTTTCATATTGTGTCGTTACTTAGCTTCTTGGTTTTCATAGGGTCTTCAGAAAAGTATGTCTTCCATACTGAAGATGCCACGGGCACATCTGTAAGTATTCTGTATTTTGTAACAATAGTGTTCTACATTTGTCTGCTGGTTTGCATTTTAAGTCTAACGAGAGTATTAAAAATGGGAAGGAATTTAGTTGAAATGCTGGCATTCAATTTTTATTCTTAGATATACTTCAGGCGTCTCCAAATGTGACAATTACTGTTGTCCACAATCTCACAAACTATTTCCCAAATACTGAGCAGTACTCAGTTCTGAAGAGTATGCTATCTGCAGAGACTGTTGCAGATATAGAGTGGATGAAAATTATTAAAAGTGAGATTGATAAACACACAGAATTTACTGGTTAAACAAACATACTTAAACACACTTCCTCTGTGTCATTCCTTAATATTTATTGAACTTTACGTAAGCAAGCAGTTCAGTAAGTAACGGAGGGAATATTTATCCTAGATTCTCTGGCAGAAGTAGCTGCTGAGGCACTTGCTGGAATTGCTTTTTCTTTCCAGGTTGTTCATGCTAATTGTGGTGTGTTAATAGAGTGTGGTTGATCTTTGGCTATACTGGCCTCCACCTCTAACCTTCCAACACCACTGATTCCTTTGGGTCAATGCTCATCTGACCCTGAGCAGCTTCAGGGATCCCAAAAGGTAGCAATCTAACTTTATAACCAAAAATTTTAAGGTTTTTTTGTGGCTTTATGCTCAAAACCACGTCACTGTGGAGCTGGATTAGCATCAGTGTTAGTGCGGTGACAAATGCCTTTGTTGTGGGACAGCACAAGATAGAGGGGAAAAGAGTACAAGAAGTGAAGATGGTTAAATAGAGAAGGGTGGAGTTACACAAACAATTACCAGTTATGGTGACTTGAGTCATACTTCATCATATTTAGCATTTTTTAAAAGATGAAGCTCCAGGGATTATACAAATAAGTGAATCTCAGCATTACTTTTATAACCCCTGTATTTGAGGAGCGAACTGGACAGATCTGACCTAGAAGCTAAACTAACAGAAAGAAGAAAACAAATATTTTCCCCTATTTTATTTTAAAATCAAACATTATTTTTAACTGTTTTTTTTTCCCCCCGTTATTAGTTGTATGTCAACAAGAGATTACAAGGAATTCAGATATAGATAGGTTCGTTGGGAGATGTATTTACAGAAGGATCATAAATGAAGAGAGAAGGTGCTTTCTAAAAGCACTAGCTAATGTAGTTTGAAATGTGCTTAGTATGGAAATAGATGGACATAGTTACAACTTGTATGTGGGGTATTATTTCAGAAACTATATAAAGTATCTATCTATCTATATATATATATGAGAAGTATAGGATGAATGTGTTTTAGAAACAAGGGGTAGGATTCAGGTGCCTGAACATCAAGTGGCATTTCACATGCCTTTGGATGTTACTCTTCTCTTCTAGCTTCTGCATGGAAAGTGGCAAGTCTCCCATAGGTCCTTTGTCCTCATAAATCTAGGGTTTATACAATGTCACTAGATCACTGTGTTTAGGCACTGAGTCACTCACAAACACTGTTTACTACTTACTGTTCTCTTTGACCCTATGTAGTAATTGTTCACCTGTGTGCAGTGCCTCTTACTCAAATAGGCAACAAAAACATTTTAAACAGGAGAACAATGAATAATCAGTACTGTTGTTTAACATGACGTTTCATATTAATATTTGTCACCATTAAAAAATACCATATTAATAATAATTTCACAGTAATTTGAATGCTACCAAATAATGAATTATTTGATCTTATGAACTGTAGCAAACCCCAAGCACCTTTCATTTACACAAATATAAGGTATTTGAACAGCATTAATTGGACACTGAGAGAATGGATTGCAGGATAGCATGGAGTCTTAGTTGGTAAGTGCTCATTCCTGACCATTAAATTCTGTCATTAGTTTGCAGCTACTTTTAACTTGGCATGAATACAGATATGCATGGTAGAATTAAATTTATTTTGCAATATTGTATATAGATTTTTTTCTCCGCCTGATCTGCAGAGTCTCCCTTTGCAAAATGAAAAAGCAGAACCCTGAAAAGCAAGTGCTGTTCCCAAATTCTTCACAATCAAGGTCATATCCAGACACCCACAGAGCTTTGAAGTCCTCTATAAACAGGCTTAAGGAAGGAAATTTTATATAATATTGCTCAAAACATTCGTTAAGTGTTTTGCTTTGGGCAAAACAATAAGTTAGACATACCTGGCTGATAGAGGGTTTTTGTGTCTTCCGAAATCTTTCTATGTAATTGGGATTCGAATGTGAGCACTTTGAGGAATCTTCTCTGACAGCACTGGGGGCTTGTGGCATGGAGAGACAGCCTGATGGAGGGGAATCTATCTGCGTAATTTGCAGATGTGCTTCTGAGTCTACTGTGGCTAACCGGCTGTGAAATGTTGTTTCCCCCCTACCCCCAGCCTTAGATGGCACAACAAGAAACCTGCCAGTCTCCAGAAGCTTTAACTCTTTGTAGTAGAACCAGACCAGAGTGACAGTAGATTCCTGTTAGTTTGATTGTAAATGTCTGTAGAATATGCTCCTTTATTTTTTTTACACTGCTAAACCTGCCAACCTCATGAACATTTTTTGGAATTTTTCAGTGTTATTGTAACAGAAAAATGTCATCTAGAGTAATTTTTGGGTTAAAATTAAAAGTAATTTTAATAGCTAGTAAAAGGAAACAGCTACTGCTGATTGGTGTACTACTGCTTTTCCCAGGAATGCTCTGCTGCAAGTAGGTAGTGACATTGAAACAGAGCAAAGGAAATGACAAATGTGTGCAACCCAGTGAGTGAGGGCTGACTAAAAGTCCAATTCAGAGTCCACTGAAGTAATTAGGAATGTCTTTTTTTCTGCTTCACTGGCCCTCTGATCAGACCTTAAAAGACTAATAAAACTTTGCACCCTTTTGTGGCATTTTTCATCAGTTTCACAGTGCTTTTCTCCAACAAAGAAATAATTAGACTCTGGGAAGTCCTATGGGAACATATCCTTTCAACTGCTAGCAGTGCTAAGGCACAGAGGATGAGCCACTTGCATAACATAGCACAGCAAATAAACATAAGAACCTGGGAAACAGTTCACTCTTTGTGGCTCCCTGCTTTTGTTTTGCCGGCCCTACCTTCACTCGCTCCTGAGTTACAGTATCTGCAGCGCAGTATTTCAGAAATAGCTTGTCTCCCATTTGGAACTGCTGTGAGAATAGAAAGAGCTTGAAATGGAATTTGATCAGTACAGCAAAGCAAACATACCAAATGTTTGCAAAAACTGTCTTGAGACTTAGAGTAGCTGTAATGCAGATAGGATGTGGTGATGTTTCTCATCTGAAGTACAGCAGCTCTAAGGCACTGGGCCCAGTAGTGTCTATATGGCATATTCTCAACTGAAACGAAGGTAAAAGTAGACTCTACTACAGAATTCAATGCTGAAGAACTGATCTTATCCCAAATGTAAGGGCATTCAGATCACATTTATTTCTATTTTCGGTAGCGTCTAGATACTTGACAGCTTCTTACCCAAGTGCTTGACACAGGCTGACCCTTGTTTGGTTCTGTGATCAAAGATCTACAAAAGCTTAAGAGAAAAATCCAGCCCCCTCCCCGGATCTGTCTCATTTAATATTTTATATTCATTTTATTCTCCTTCTGCCACGTGACATGCCTTATTTTTAGAAATTATTTTCCCAATTATTGTGGCTGAGAAGATGGAAAAATTAAAGTTTGTTGACAACAGCATGTCAGTGTTGGATGAAGATATGGTCTGTCCAAGCTGGTATTCTGTAACTGTCAGTGACAAACTGCTTTGGAGGCACTGCAGGAAGTAGCTTCAGAATAATGTATCTACAGGGCAGGAAAATAATCTTCAGAACTGTCCGGGTCATAGCAAGAGCATCTAGGATTTGCATCCTGAATTTATTTGGCAGAGAACCCATGCAAAAATGAATAAATGGACTTTACCTTTGTAATTGCTATTCTTGACATAGGTAGTATGTTTTCAGCAGATTGCTCACTGTTATGGAAATGTTTTGTTTCACTTGATTTTTTTCTTTTGCAATAAATTACTTAAAATAATATGTGGTTTATATCTTCTTAATCCCAAATCATTCCAAATGGCATTGAGAAATTTCCAGGCTTTTCAGCATATTTTCTGCCAGTAAAACACAATCATCTCTGAGCTGGTATGTAGCTGTCTCCTTGTGGGTTGCAGTGATGGACTCCAGCTCAGCAGGGAGAGGGAGGGCCACCTTACTCGTTTGTGTAGGGTTAGCCAGCCAGAATGCAAATATCCTGGATATTTAGCCAGGACTCACAGGCTGAAACCTATGGAAAGATGGCACAGGGAGTCTAGCATTTACAGTCTTCAATTTTCTGTCTCATCTAAAACCATCAGTAAACAGTATTTAATGTGAGGGACAGGGCTTTATTTGGAGGCTTCATCTAAAATAGCTGATTGAATCCAGGTGTGCTTTGACTGTCGAATCTAGGATGATCACATTCCAGCGAACAGTAGCTACCGAGTTTTGGAGGGGTGCTTGGTGCACAGGGAATGTTACCTTTGCTGTAGGCCTCCAGGTGGTCTTTAAAGGGAGCAGTGCTCTTGAAGGCATTAGAAATTCATTAAAAAACCCTTCTGATCATGTACGAGACTGACATAATAGCACTGAAATCAAACAGGATCAATGTGCTTGCTTGCAATTAAAGCCCTTAGATATGTCCTTTAAAAGCTCACAGGTGCTGGGCATGAGAGGCATGTGTTTTTGACCATCCTGAAGGTCGCCTCTGAAGCTTAGTATTATGCAAGCAGATGCAGTTCCCATTCACACAAATTGCTGATGCATTAAGTGTGTGCCCTTAAGAACTCCTGCTGAAGGCAGTGGCAAACATCCAGCTGATTTAAACAGGATTAGCTGTTGCAGATCACACTGAATTGAGAGATGCTGCAAGGAACCTCATCTCAAAGTTTGTGTCCTTTGTAATTGAAGCTTTTTCTTTTAGTTTGTTCCCATAGTTCAGTTGACCTGCACCTGCTTGTGGCCAGAGCTTGCTGCTGTCGGGTTTACTCCAGGAACGTTGCTTCCCTGCAGGTGATGGGTAGCGGGGAGGAGGAGGGAGAAAAGTAGGGCAGGACAGTAGAGCAGGGAGGGCTTTCTTTTGCAACTGTAGCTTTACAGATATCTAGACAAGAAGGAAACAGTTGACTGCCTGCAGCCTTCCTGTGCTGCCCCACCAAAAACATTTTATGTCTTTCTCTGGTAGGAGTTCCTGGAATCACTCCTTTCACTTAGTCCACTTTCAAAGTGCTGTCCTGGGATGTTGGTTAATGGATAGTGACCACAGTCCATAGCTAACAGACATTTATTGAGGACAGGCTTGAGTTCCAGCTGTGCATGCTGTTTTGCACCATGGGGGCTGATGATCTGCACCCCTCTAGCGGTAGTGCGGGTATGACTTCCTTGGTAACATCTGCTTTTCTAGTGTGGAGGAAGCACAGCTTTCTGGGCCACTTGTGACTGATGTTTCTGGTGAGGCTGTGCTTTCATGGTTGCATTAACAGCTATGACAGGCTGCCAGAAGGGGCAATCCTGCATGCTTCCCTTGCTCCCACTGCACGTTCCCACTGTCCGGTTGTGCAGGCACTCATGATTTAATGCCTGCAAGGCAGATCAGAAAACATGTATTTAAACAGAAAATAGGTATTTGCTGACTTTATTTTCAGGTTTTATATCAGTATTTTATTTTGTCTGGCCAAGAGATAGGCTGGAAAGAAAAGCAAAGGGGTGAAGAGGGAGAGTGGGTGTTGGTGGCATTTTTGGAAGCAGCCAGCATTTAGGTTTAAATTGATTCTGACTGTAGTCATCTGATACAGGCTTATTCCTTTTGCAAAGGTGTTACCTCATTCTTTATTGCTGTAATAATACTGTAGCAAATCCATACTCCTCTAGAGTCTCCTTGAGTCTGTAAACGGTAGTAAGCAAGGAGTGGAAATCAAGATACTTTTCCTCCAAAAGTACTAATCCCTGCTCTTCAGATTGAGTTTACTTTAGTTGCTAACAATACAGGATCTAGGTTACTCATTTTGTGTGTAATTAAATCAGCTTCCTTTAGCAAGCTTTACACAAACATATATATTACATGGTGTGACTTCTACAGTACTGGTGTCTAGAGGGAAGATTGGGATGTTACCTTTTTTTTTGTAAGAGACAGCATGTGTTACATAGCTCCTGGAACAGGTTTGAGAGGAGTCTCTAATGTCCTGAATCACAGTGTGCTTTCGCATTGTCCTTAGGAGGCAGGAAACAGCTTTGGTTCCGTACTTGATCCCTTGACAGCTTACCACACACTTCAGACTTGCATATATGCCTGTAGTATTGCCTAACTACATGAGTGGTCAACACGCAGAGATAATTTCTGTATTGCCTTTACCAGCACACCCCATTGCTAGTGACAGCTTTTATGCTGCCGAACTAGCCAGGCCAAGAGAGTCCCCAGAATCAAGGTCTTTAGTGCAGACTGACATGTAAAACCTTTATTGATGCTCAAGTTCAGTATTGTGGGTTGTTAAGAGAGTAGCATTGCTTTTATGAGAAGGTAGTTAGATCTGAAGTATCAAAGATTCCTTTGAAAAAAGTTAGTTGTCACAGGTGCAGTTACTGTGCTTGTTCTATAGGGAAAAAAGATTAGGCATTGTCCAGTGGTAACAGAGTATAAGATGTAAAAATAATGTATTTGTGTTGTGATTTTAGCAGACATAGGTTATAAAATCTCTCAAACAGGTGTAATAATGATGTTTACCATTAACCTATGAGTGATCTATAAATAAAAATTTCTGATTATCCTTTTTTTTTTTCATTAAGAATGACTTTTGGGAGAGCAAAGTGGTGTGGTGTGGAAAAGTCATGGTGTGGAAACCTGACTTTAACTTATGCCAGAAATGCTAGTGAAGTTGTTTTTTTCTTTTCCCCAGAAAAAATTGTGTAAAGTTTTTGTGAGTTTGTAGTGGGTGAACTTATTGCTCTTTCCATTTAAAAATTCAGAATCTTGTTTTTTTTCATTGTCTGTATTATATTTAGAAGAAACTTAATAAAGCACTCAAAAATGCAGCATAAAACAGGAAGCCTATATTCTACCACATTTTTTATTGTTTAGTAGAACTAATAACTGCATAATTGAAATCATGCTAATACTCACTTGACCTGCCTCTGTGATTGAATGCAGAGATTTCTGGTTTGACTTAAACAGCTGGGAAGAAGACTGCATTTTGAGAAATAAAATTGATTTTGCACAATCTACTGATGATCAGCAAAACTTAATGAATGATTGCCTCAAGAAACCTCATTACACTAATTTGGATGGATAAGCAGGAGTGAAATGCCAAAAGAAGAAACTGTAGTTGCTGCTTGGATGCATCACTTTCTCATTTTTGATTCTAAAACTATCCAGAGCCAGTGTGGGGAAAGGATCAGATATTCTTGACTTACTTTCCTTGAAACCTCCAAGTTAGTTTGATGCCTTTTGGGAAAAAGAAGATAAGTTTTTTATTTCTGTAGTAGTTACCCACTAGCAGAACAATGCAGTCATTTCATTTGTAGATGTGTGATTGTAGCCAGTTCATAAATTTTGGGTGATTCCAATCCATTATTGTACATTATTTTTTCTTTTTCATGGCAGTTCAAAGGAGTCATTGCCTTGAGGCTGTGAATTGGATGATTGCTGAAGCCTTTCACCTATGTAGAATCTACTGGTTAGCTCCTTAGCAAAGGTGAGATTCTTCTGGTCAGCCTGTTTTCAGCTGTTCACATCACAAAATTTCTCTGCAGCTGATGCAGTATGGTGTTCATTTACAATAGACTTATGAATAAAGTAGGTGGGAAGCAGCAGAAAACCAAAGTGGAATGAAAATGAAAAATACAAAAACCTTGACAGGTTGAGGTAAGTTTCTGAACACCTCTATTGTACCATTGACCATAACCATATATGTTCAGTTTCAGGTGTAGTAGGTGTTATCCAGATACCATCCTCTGTGCTTGCTTTCATTTGGGGTGATGCAATAGCATCCTGCAGCTCTTCAAAATAATTGGAAACAGGGAGCGACAGGTAGTTCTAGCTGCCAGTCTCTCCTCTCTATTTTTTGAGTGAATGGCTGTTCTTCTGACAGAACCTAGGCTTTTAGTAGGACCTAGCTGTTTTTTCCTCTCCACGAGGAGATGATTCTGTAGATGTAAGTAACAGCTGTGTAAGGGAAGGTTAGGTCTGTGTTGAACTGTCACCTCTGTAGTCCAGTTAGCATTTTATTTCTTGCTTTAGATTTTTGAAGCAAAACTGTGAAGTTCTTATAAAGAGCAGTGGAGGATGGATGCCAAAATGGCAAATAGGATTTTCTCCCCTCTTTTCCAATTTTGGATTTATTAAAATATGAATAATTTAGTGAACTCATGTTCCAAAATATATTCTTTGGTTTTCCATTGAGAAGAAATAATAAGGAAATGTAGCATATGAATTACAATTTATTATATTTTCTTAACCCAAGATGAATACCTTTGACATAGTTAGTAGGAGATCTCCTATACTAATGCCTGTAATAACTATATTTGCTATGGGAGAGTACTCTGGATTTACTGCTTTGACTTGGGTAAAAATTTGATCCATTTTCTGGTGAAAAAAAAGCCGTTAGTCTTGAGAAAGTAGTCTTTTCCCATGCTTGGAATATCCAGGGAATTTTCTATGCTATATATTTTAAAAATAATACTTCAGTGTTTTGGTGATGTTTCTCCCAATGCATACATATTGAAGTGCATGCTCGATTAAAATACATAGGCTTACTGAAATATATGTTTAAAACTCTTAGGGATAAATTCTTAATCTCTGTATGTCAGGAGATTTCTGGTATTAAATGTTAGATTATATCCTAACAGCATCCAGTGCTTGCTTTTTCATGAGGCTGATGTTCAGGATTTTGCAATCATTATTTGGCTAAAACTTGGTCAGGCTGAAGTCAGCACTACGTTTCCCAGCTAACTATAATGAGTCAAAACCTGGCGTCGATCCAAAGCCTTGTTGCGCTGTTGCTTCTCTACAGTTTAGGATGTTAAAATCTGAAGTGAAGTTTCCCAAGTTCTGTAGGAAGTAGAGGCTGTGCAGCAGAGTAGAAATGAGCTAAAGTGTTTTAGTAAGGCTTGGTCTGGATGCTTAATCTGCGGCTGATGACTTGGTAGCTGTAGAATATTCACTTAGAAAGCTGCCATTCAGCTTGGTTAGGGATACAACTATTCTCCCAAATTGTTTATTAATTTTCTAGCTTCCTAGAGCATTTTAGAGTAAAGGAATCTAAGCTTTACTGCCAGCCCTTCTCTGATTTGTTTGTAAGTCATTTAAACTCTTGGTGACTCAGTTTTTTGATCTGTTACTTGGAATAATGTTAGTTTGCTCTTCTTCATGGGACTATTGTGAAGTTTATTTCATTAGTGTTTATAAAGGACTTGGAGATCCTTGACGCCAGATGCCAAAGAAAAACAAAAGGTAGTTATTACCATTTTCTTGATTAAATATATGCATTTTTTTCTTTGACTCTAGCCTTAAAAATCACTGCAGTCTTCCATAGAATGAAATTTACCTCAATTAATGGCTGTAATAACTGAACAGTAATGATGAGTAGAAAGCATTGCTTCCTTCTGAAACCACTGTAATTTGCATAAGCCACTCTGAGAGTCTGGTAAATCATATTTTGCTTGGCCAGTCCACAGGGAGATTAATACTGTTTTGTTTTTCGTAAAACATTAGAAAACTTAAAACTTTAGGTCATGTGGGTGTGCATGTGTTTTTATATCTTCAGAACATTAGTCTTATTTACAAGCTGGTAATCCAACAAAATTAGAGTTTTACGTTAGAAATCATGCTTTATTTTCCTGCTGGGCTCTGAACAATTTTTGTTCGATCTTATTTAACTTTAAAATCAGGTTGCCAGCCTTTGCTTAGTGTAATTGATTTGAAGTTTTGCTGAAGAATTAAGCTTTCATTCCCAAAAGCCGTTTCTTCATGCTGTGGTAAATCAAGAGAAGCAGCACAGGAGCACATGAAAATCAAGCACTTAGTGTATAAGGCATTCTTGCATCTTTATCACATTTATGTATGTAAACTGATCATTTACACTTTTTAGTTAAGTTGCCACTGTGTGAGACAATGTGTCAGTTATGTGTGTCCACACTCTCAGGGGTGTTTTTCTGCTTCTAGTAGTCTGGTCCTATGTATATTAAAAATCAGTAACATTATTAACTGTTTGGCATCACACAGCTGTTAAAGTGCCATTTACACAGCTTTTATAAGTGAGAGGCAAAGTTAAGTTCAGCATACTTCACTGAGAGATTTTTCAGGGCCATTACTTCCCTCAGAGTCTGGTGAAGTGATGAAGATGGGCTGGAAGGGTATTGCTGTGTGACTGAAGAGTGGAGATTTCAAGTCCAGAAAAGCCTCTGTTGGGTTTCTTCAGCTCTCAGCACTCTCACCCTTCTCAAGGTGTGGTCCCCGTTTTCCTATGTAGCTGCCCAGTTTCATCATACCTTCCCCAGCCTGTGTGTTGTCTCAGCATACACACAGATGTCATCATGATTTAAACATGCTGTCCAAAATCTGAGTTTAGGGGATTTGATGGTACAGTGAGCAGTGTACCTGCAGAATGATGGATTCAGTCCGAATTTTGAATGTACAGGTGTCCCAGATGTTAAATCCAATACGCTAGTGAGTGGTGTCACTTTCTGAAAAGAAGGCAGGGGTTGTAAGACTGAACAACTTAAAATGAGGGGGAATGAACACCAGCAAGAGAGTTGGACACTTCTGTGGCCCATATTACCTGAGGACATAAATTTCAGGCATAGATGATCACAGTCTCTCCATTTGCACTTAAGATTACTATGTCCACTTGAATTTTGGGGGAATTGTTGTCAGAAGTCCCACTGGCAAGATCAGAATTTCACAAGGAGGGAAGAAAAATTTGATGTTCCGGTGTTAATCTATGTGAATTAGTGACTCCTCAGTTAATTTTTCTACAGTTTTCTACCTGCAGATACATGCGGCTCATTCTATTGCAGAAGCAGCCTACTAAAGCAGATACACCCGTTCGACTGTCAAGGTGTGGATCATGGGAGAACAACTGTTAAACAACAGCATCCTTGATCAATTTATTAATAGCCATGAGCAGTCGTATGAAGAATTTCTAAATACATTTACTTATCTTTTGAAAGGTACGTAACTTCCCACATCTCTCATTAGAAATTGCAGCCAGAAAGGAAGGTAAAAAGAGAAGCAGTAGTATTTAGTGTCGTTCTGCTACTCACTTGCTTTTTAACCTTAGGCAAATCATTCTGATGCTTTTTTTTCTCCTATCAGCAGTGGGATCCCTAAGGACAACTTTCCTTATCTTGCTCCACAGACTGCTAAGGTTGTTCTCTACAGGTGGTTAACCACTTTGTGCTCGCTTTAGGGAGGTGAGGGAGCGTGCACTATTTGGAAGGGTAGGCTTTTCCTAAGTATGGCCTGCATTGTTTTGCTGAAGTTTCCATAAAAGAAGTGCCTAAGTACTTAATAGTACAAGATAGCCTAAGATTAGAGGTGTGCAATTTGGATACTTACACAGGTTTACTAACGCTAGCTTGCTGTGCTGTGCTGTTGTGTGTGCCAAGCCAACAGATAACTTGGATGAAGGCACATCAGGACGTCAGATTAGGATGATTAGGCTGAAAAAGTCTCATGCTTTGCAGATGAAACAAAAGGTGGGGCTTAACCTTGATCTAAGTGTTGCTCAATTGCAGGTGGTTCAGATCTGAATCCAAATTCTGCAGCTCAGGTTCATTTCATTTGGCCATGTTAAGTCAGATGCCATAAAAATAAATGCGAGCTACATGTTACTCGCTTACAATTCTCTTTACCTCAGCTTTGCACTAAAAATGATGTCCTCATAATATTGGAGAAGCACTGTATTTTTCAACTACAGCATGTGGCATGCTCCATTGATTGGCACTCAGAAGTCTGTCCTGTCCTTGTCCTTCAGGCAGAACTAAGTGTCAGTCAGGCACGGAGCAGAAAACCAGTGGGGGAGTCGAAACTGCCATAGAAATAATCTTGTGGCAACCTTCTTTCTCTCCTTCCAGTAAAATATAGAAGAGAAAGGAGACACTGGGGGATGAGATAAGAGGATTGAAAATTAGGCTCTGGTCTTCTTTATGTATGATTGATACACTGGGGATAGCTCCTATCTTAGAAGCACGCAGCATATCATGATGATACTTGCAAAAAGCCTCAGCATGTACTTCAGTGACTTTCATTGTCACTATAGCATCTGCCACTAAAACTGTATAAAATGTAGAGCTTTAGCTGAATCAAATTCTTAGAAATGCTGTTTCCTATGCTGATATAAACAAAACTGCTCAGCTTGTTTTCATCCCACCTTTATTTTCCTTTAAAAATACCCAGAGGTGCTGGTTTGCATTCTAAGCTAGTGAGCTGCAAAAATTCCGTGTAAAGCACAAGGCATGTTATGATCAGAACAGTGCAAAATACTTTTTAAAATATCACGTTCTTAGTTTCTTAATTTTGCATTTGAGAAAATGTCATTTGGCTTCAAATTTTTAGTTTTAATTAAAACTTTATTTTTTTTTTTTAAAAGCAACTGTGACAGTAAGATTGCTAGTAAGATAGGCTTCAGAAATTTTCACTTATTATGTATGAGTTCAGATATTTACTGTGGGGATATATTTGTGGTTACTGTCAAGCAAAATCTGACAATTTTCAGATTACATTTCCGAATTTGGCCTGACAATGGTGGTGATCCATACACTAAATCTTTGTACAGTGAGAATTAATGTCAGAATTTGCAGTCCTGCTTAATAACCAAGCCCAGACAGTTGTGTGTGTAAATATATAGGAGCGCTTTAAAAATTCCTTGAAAAACATCACCATCTGCTAGATTTGGATTGTCATAACATCAGAAACAGAAGACACACATAGAAGTAATTGGATCCCACTGATTTCACAGGGTACCATATATATATAAGGTGATTTTCACTTTTGCATGAATGTGTACTAGCTTTGTAGTTGGCATCGCAAGGATTTTTTCACCAGGAGTTTCTACATTATTCTTGAAAGCATCTCATAAGAAACTAATTTCTTAACTAATGTTGAATTTTTATTCGTTAGTTACATTTCCACACAGTGAAACTTAAAAGAGTATACTTTGAGTACAAAGACCCAAGCATCCTTGACTGTTATGGCCTACCTAAACAGAACTCTTTGAGGCTATAAATGTCAGCGTGGAGTAACCTCCTGTGAGCACATTAGGGTCTTCTGCTGACAGAATAGTTCCATTCTTGTAAATATGGGAAACAGTTTTAATAAATTCTTGCATTCCTGACTTTCAATGGCTTTTAAAAAATTGCTAGTATTCTAAACAAGAAAATCACAGTTTTATACTGTTGTCTTTTTGTATCTGAATGAGGGACAGAATGAGAGTTCATAGATTGACAAGTAAATCCTATAGTAAGGCTTTTACCTCACTTTTACCAGAGCTGGTGGGACATGGATAAACATACTTAAATGTCATTTTAAAACTCTGAGCTCAGCAGTTGCCACATATATACTCCAACAGAACATGACCTATGTATTTAAAATAGATAACATTTAAAAAGTGTGGGAGCACTCCCTCCATAATTGGATTTTTTTTTTAACCCTTTTTATCAATCCTGTAATGGATGGACACTTGAGGGGTGGTTTGAGATTCTAGTAAGTCTCTTACTTTTCCTACTTAGAACATCCACAGTGTATTTTTTGTCAAAAGGATAATATTAACAAGACAAATAGATAGGTGAAAAGACTGGTGAACCGATGGGAATATGATTTTGTAATTAGAGCACAGGTGCAGAAAGGTGAATTTTTTTATGCTTGTTGTAAAGCTGTGCAGAAGTTTTCAGCACCTGGTAAAAAATGACAACCTCTTGTGCAAATCCAAAGCAAAAATAGTGGTAAGAGAAATAATTGTATTAGGCATTTATTTTAATACATTAGTTTGTGCTGCTCTTAGAATCACTGAACCCTCTTATGCTTATGCCAAGTTACATGTTTAGCTTGTAAATATAAAAGCCAGTCTGATAATAAAACAGCTAACTGGCATTTGCTTTGAGATTGGACAACTCCAGTATGCTTTCTAAGTCCAGAGAAAAATCTTAAGAATTTCTTGACTGTGCAGTTGAAGATGCCGCGGAAGAGTTTGATTTGCAAAGGAGTTGATGACACAGGTTTCTGTGGATCTGGTCAATGAGTCATCTCTTCAGAACTAAACACTTCCTAGAACAACTTTGGACAAAATCTCATGGGAATAGACCCAATCCCCACTTTTTAAAAAATTGCCACACAGGGCAAGAGGTCTTTCAAATCTTAGAAAAGAGTGTTTGAAATCTGGTGGAGAGAACTATGATGTCCAAACTTGGAAGGCAGCATCTGCTGATTTTTCTAAACTCAGAGGTGGACTGGGAAATTCAGTGGAGCATAAAGTTTCTCCTTTGACCTGCTAAAAAAAATACAGAAAAAAAAAATGGTCCAAGCTTCAAATTTTTGATCTAGGTTTTACATTACTCCTCTCCCACTTCTAAAAGTATGGGATCCTGTATCAGTCAGCTGCATAGAAAAATGCCAAACCAAAGTTTAGATTCATATTTTTGCTATGGCCCTGGGCATTTGACTACTGGGATTAAATTCAGTCCATTCCTGCTGTTAGTTTTGCTGTGTTTCATATACCTCACACAGCCTGGCAGTACACTGAAGTCTGAGCGCTTTGATCAGACCAATCTCGAAGCAAATTCAACCTTGGATATATACTTCATAGCCTCAGTGCTGTTGTTTTGATGCTTCTGTGCCGAGCAAGCTGTCAAGCGGAGGAAGTTGGAAGTGGCTGACCAATTCTCTGCTTCCAGGTGGCATGTCCTATTCTGTGTTGTGATCAGATTAATTTAATTCCCCAGTGAAAGCTGAGTGATGTATTTGGTTCATGGTTCGTTTGACGGTAGTTGTCTGCTTCTTTTTTTTTGTTAACCACATTTAGGAAAAACAACCACCTTAAACTTCCTATATAAATGTCAGTGGAGGAACTTTACAAATGTGAGTCTTAACAGCAGAAAGCATAGCAGAAAACTATATAAGAAATGACAGTAAATTCACTTTAATTTTAAAAATGGACCAGTAGGACAATGCTAACCCCAAGAGAAATTTGCAGCCTTCTTCCTATGAGTGGATTTGCCAATAAAAGCAACTAGACAGTTCAATAAAACTAATTAAATTAATCTGTCATCCCCAGGGAACTTAAACAGGGCATGAAATAGGGAAACAGCGTCAATTCAGAGCTTTTTATTGATGTGTTGTGCTGGATCATTGGAAAGAATGGGATAGGAGAAAAAATTTGCAATTTTCTATTGATCATAAATTCACTAGCTATCTCTATGTAACCTCCATTCAATACAGTATAAAATCAAATATCATACAGAGCCCCTAAATGTGGAAAAAACCCAGACATAGGGATGCAAACATCATAGATTATTTCTGAAATAATAATAGCTGATCTATTTTATGGATATTTGTTGTTCTTAGATCCCAGTTGTATTTGCTATGCAAACTATTACATCTACATTTTATAGACAGAAAAAAATTAGGCATGAAGAAGGGAAATGACTCGTGTTTGATTGCATAGTAGCTCATTGGCAGCACCAGATAAGGACAGAGGCACCTGGACTTGTGGAAACTTTGACAGCCCTTGAACAATAGTGCTTCCCTGATAGCAATTTTTTGTTCTTTTCTGTGATACCTTTATTACCAAACGATTTCTAAAGATTGTTTCAGATGGAAAAACAAAAGTATTTTCATTCTGTTGCATAACTTCTATTTTCTAGAATGTAGAAAAGGGGAGTATTAGTAATCTTGCTGTTGATGCATTGATACACCACTGTAGGTGGAATCTGTATTGGCTATGGTTGAGCTCTGTAGTACTGTAAAAAGCGGTTACACAGAATGATCTCTTGCTTTAGCTCCTCACCTTGCCTTGAAAGGTATTGAAGTGTGCTAAATGCAGCTGTTGGCTACGTTTCATGTCATTGCAGTGAGGAAGGCCTCCTTTCCTGATGTGGAAATGACACAAAGCAAATAATGTCAGAGATCAGAACCATATCGTAGCTCAACAGGACAATCAGAAACAGAAATCAATTGACCTCACTTCCAGTTTAGTGCTGAACTCTTTGTAGAATTGTGTGCTTTCAGTGTCCCTTACAAAATCACATAGACATGCCTAATTTCAAGACAGTAGGTATTTGCCTTTAAAAGAAAAATCAGGCCTTTTGAAGATGCCTTAATGTCTTATCTATAATATCCAAAATT
Organism: Falco naumanni; assembly: GCF_017639655.2. Classification (NCBI taxonomy): domain Eukaryota; kingdom Metazoa; phylum Chordata; class Aves; order Falconiformes; family Falconidae; genus Falco; species Falco naumanni. The sequence continues at coordinate 48,285,491 of NC_054060.1, read as the reverse complement.
AAGCATTTTTAGAACTCTTGGGCTCTCTGACATTTTATTCATTTGGTCCCACCTACTGTAATCTTTTTATAATATTATTTGTTAGGAAAGGAATACTTTGTATGGAGGTGCCAGATGCTTTTAGTTATGTACAATTCACTTTTTTCTTACAGTGCTTATTTAGTTACGTGCCTAGCTCTGGATTCTTCTAGAATGCATACACAGGAGGTTTCCAAAATCAATTCTGTCCTGCTTTATTAGTATATCACTTGCTCTTTTAAAAGTGCTACCAACATGTGTATTTAATGTAGTTTCCTTGTACTGAGGGTGAACTTAAGCACATTTGTGGTTGCTTTGACTGTAAAAAAGAAAATAAACCCAAGTGTTAAAAACACAGTGCTTATTTAAGTAATAAGTTCAAATACATTCTCTTTCTTTTAGCTAAGGTTCAAAGTATGGCTTAATGTAGCCAAGACTTACGAAGAAGTGTGTAGTTCCTGTAGACTGAACTAATATTCTCCCATTAGTTACTATCTAATTTAAAGCTCTCCCTGAACTATCCCTCAAACACAACTTCTGAGATGTAACACTTTTTACATCCTGCAAAGGACAGTATAGATTTTCTGAAGCCATAACAAGTAGGCCTACCTTTATCAACTTCTGGAAGAAGTCTCCCAGCTTTTATATCCTGATACGCTCTCAAATTATAATTGCAAAATACTATCAGTTGTACAGCCTGTGCCTTTATGAAGCTGTTTTTTGCCCCCACTGCAAAACCACTATTGTTGGAATTAGAAATCTGATCTAGGATGGTGGCATTGCTTGGTAGTGATAGATATCACTTGAGTGCTGGTAGATATTACGAGGTGTAGCTCTCATAACAGGACTGTGCTGGTTAATATCAGCTGAGGATCTGCTCTAAGATTTCTGTCATGTCATTTTTTAAAGATAATTTTTCATCATCATCTGTTGGAAGAAGCAGGATTTTGCTCATGCAGGCTGCTGAAATGGTCAAGTGTACATTTACCTTGTTATTTAACTGACTGCATTATAGTACTCAAATGGGGAAGGTATCCAACAACAGCACTGTTGAACTGTGGAAGAGTAATAATTTTTTTTTAATGATTAGCTGGGGTGAATGTGATATAAACAGGAAATATTACCCCTTTTCTAACACTGACACTATGTAAAGCACAACAGAGATACAGATAAATGCCACATAAAACCAGAATATATAGGTTCCATTAAAGGAAAAAGGGTGAGATACTGATACAGTAAAGAACAGTTAAACTTTTGAAAATTAAGAGGTGAGTTAGTTTTGGAGAAGTATTGCTGTACATTAAGCTAAAGCAGGTATGTGAGATTGACTGAAACATACTTGAGAGTAGCAGTCATTTGTCTTTCCCCAGAAGGAGCATATACAAGAAAAGGTCCTTTCCTGTCTGGTTTTCAAACATGCTACAGTAAGGGGAGTATCAAAAAATGCCAGTCAGAAGCAGTAATAGGTACTTAAGAATTTACACTTTTAAATCAGATAGTCCCACTGAAGTTACTTGTCCCAGTCCATGGAATAATGTATTTATCTTAGCTGAGAACATGGTATGGTGAAATTTGCTTAGGAAATTGGCATTACTGAGAAAAGAATCAAACCCATACTACCGATTATAGTAAAAGTTGACCTTTTTTGAAGGAAAAAAAAAAAGGTAAACTACTTTTTGCTGATTATTTGTAATTTAATTGGGGTAAGATCAAAGACGGTAGGGGAAAAGGCTGCCTTGCTGAATCTCTGTTCTGGTGAAAAGCGCAATGAATTCCGTAGGCATGAGTGAGTTACATTGGAAAGAGGATTCAGCAGCAAGAATGCCCTTGTTAATTGGAGGTGAAGTACAGAAAGAGAAGACCACAATTTTTGACATATTGGACTTTCAAGAGGTGTTAAAAATATTAATTTGCACACTTAGGCAGATAAGTTGTTTTCTCTGCTGTATAGATTGTTAATTGGACAGAAGAGTTCTGTTTGCTCGGTGCTACTGTGAGTTCAGCGTTGTTGAAATTAGTGAGGGTTTTTATTGAGTAAGATTAGAATGGGACTCTAGGAATTCAGATATCTAGGGGACAGGCAATTCAGATGCTGTGGGTTGGCAGATATGGTATGGTATATGTAGAACATCCACTGCCTTTTTGAGTGGCAACAGGAGGCTAGGCAGGATGCCCTAAGACTCTTAAAACAGCATGATGAAGTTTAGGGGCCTGAATTATGCCTGGATTGCTTTTACTTACAGACAGGCGTATAGGACCCTGACACTGAAATCCCCCAGCTATGGCTGTATGGGATACTTGGGCTTTTTGTCATGAAAAGGTGGACAAACTGCATTGATTTACAGAGATTTATTCGTTTAAACACATGGAAGCAGGAAGATAGCTTGAGAATGTTAATCAGAGAAGGTTTTGTAGGCTAAGTAACTTCAAAACACTACGTTCTGTTCTCAGCTGGGCAATATACAAGCAGAAGGAGACTGCAAGTTTTGATTGAGGTTACTGCAGAAAATCTGGGAGCTGGTTTGATTGAATTATCAAAAAGAAATGAAGGCTTTAAAAATTACCTTCTCAACAGATTTGCTTTTTGGCCTTCAAATTTTTTTTCCCCTGTTACAGCTTGGCATTTAGGGTAAATGCAGCACCATACAATGGTTTACATGTTTGCAAATATGTAAATACAGGTACTCTACAGTCTGTTACTGATATTTTATGGAAACATTTCAGTGACAGGGTTTGGTCTTGTTTTAAAGTGTGGCTGTTGTGATGATGTGTTTGAAGAATGGAGATAGTGAATGAACATGAAATTCGTACTCATGACCTCTGTACAAGGCGGTTATTGTGCTACTATGAGTAAAATTACTTTCTGTTCAAGAGTCCTGCACAAAGTCACTGTATTATTTGAGTCCCAGGTTTTCCATCAAAACATAACTTGGAAGTGATTTAAGGGATTCACAGGCCTTCTGCTGGCCCTCAGTCCAGCGTTCTGAGGACGAAGAAGTACATTGGAACTTATAATAGTAGCTTTGCTGTGTTTTTTCTTTTGTTGTTTTTTTGGTTTTTTTTAATAGTTAAAGGGGCCCCTTTCTCATTTTTGTTTTTGGAATGAATTCATTCAGTTGAAAAAAGGTGGGAAATACCTGGTAGTTGGTATTGTTTTGTCCAGTGTATTATCCCACGCCAGGTTTTCTACAGTATGTTACTGATTGCTGTGTCTGGTCTGACTTTGAAATGTTTCACACCATGAGACTTTTGTCATTCTTCTGGGGCTACTATTTCGTTTTAACAGATTTCTCTGACAGGAAGTTTTTCCTGATAATCCTGGTAGCTCTCCTCTCTGGCTTTGTGATAAGTGATTCCATTATTCTTTGAAATATACAGGTTGATCGGTGGACATTTCCAAAAGATTCCCTTCCAAACTGGAAGACAAAGATAATTTTAAGCAATAGATAGTGAGAGAGAGAAAAAAAAATTATCAAGGTGGATATACTTTCTGATAGAAATATGTTTCTGAAGTCTGCAACATACTTTTCAGTGACACACAATTATGATAGATACTACTCTTGAGAGACTCAGATTTACTTCTCTAGAGACCTAAGCTGGCTTGTTATTTCATTGTTAAGGTACAGACAATGGAATTTCTAAAAAGTTAGACTGAAAAACTGTCTGCAGAGTGAATATGTGAATCTTTCCATCATTTCAACTTCTGCTACTTTTTGTTGTGTTTGTACCCCTTATTTTGGACTTTGGTCACATATTGTAATGGCCAGTGTTGTATGTCTGAGTCTTGGCAGGTTGAGAACTGTGACTGTGAATAATGAGTCAATTATCACTTAGTCGGGGGAAGGCAGAGCTATCCTCTTAGAAGCATATAGTAGCTTGAGTTGGAAGGAACCCATAAGGGTCATCGAGTCCAACTCCCTGCTCCTCACAGGACTACCTAAAACAGTATGTGGCAGATGATCATCTGTCATCCCAGGAAAGAAGAGTTCCGTTTTTTGCAGTCTTGCTGGCTTGAATGTGAGCCTTCCTCCTTCCTCATCTCTTTCAAAAGCAAGGACATAAATGGTTGAAATTCAGAACACTGTCAAAGGAATACAGCTGTGATATTTCTCTGCAGATTGTAGTTTCTTTAAATTTAGAACAATTTATGTGTGTTGTTTTTAATATTTTTTAAGATCATGACTGCTGCTGCTTCAAGAGAGCCAGTTATGTGATGCATGCATTGAGAAACTATAGGTGTCAGTAATTATTTTGGACATCTGAAGGTGTATTTTACTGGCCTTGAGGGACTGTGCTTGAAGAGAGAAATGTAATGTTTGATTCACCTCCCTCCCTCCAATTATGTGGCATAGCCTCATTATGCACCTGGTTGCATAGCTGATACTCTGTCTGCAGCATGCATTTCACAGCTGCTTTAGGTTGCTTAGACTTTTTTCTTTTCCTTCTGAATTTTTCACTAGTCATGAATATAGTATCACATTGCAGTTGTGAATGTTTCATCAAGTGTAATGTTTAGGATTCTATAACCAGTAACTCTGCAATGGTCTTAACCAGGAAAAATTTTCTGACAGAAGTTTATGACTGATCTCTTAGGAGATGGGATAGTGCTTCTTGCTGTAGACTGGGCTTGGTGAATGACACATAAATACTATGAATGGCCTTGATTTCTTATTAGCTCATTTAATCTATCTAGCTTTTTAACTGTGACAACAGCTCAGCTGTCCAGAAAATAAATAACCTAATAAAATAGGTACAGTACAGTTTGTATGTACTGTTTAATTGTAACTGCCTAACTAGGTGTCATAGGTCTTTTGATGCTAAAAGTGATATTGTTTTGTTTGGAGAATTCAGAACCTGTATTTTGGAGAAGAATGATCTGGTATGCATCCCAGAAGAATGACCACAGTGGTATCCAAGATAGGCATGGGCTTGCTCACGAATATCATGTTTATTCAGAGCCTATCAGCTGTATGAATTATGTTGCTGATCATTCCAGGTCATGACACCTTTTGTCTCTCTGTTGATCAGGCTGAGAAAAATGTATGGCTTCCAGAAGCTTTTTCTCAGTTCTCAAAAGGCTTCTGATGTGCACAGGGAGGATACTGGGCCCTGAATCCCTGTTGTTACTCTATAGGTCTGTACATGTTTGGCTGAATAATTTCCTAATACGCACATACCCTAAAATACATTAATATCCTTCATGACTTGTCAGTCTTTAGCATAAAACTTGTAAATTCTTAGTATACAACAGGAAGTCCATCCTGTTTTACCACTGCAGTAACAAAAGATTGAAGCTTTTTGAGCTAGTCATCTAGTTCTTCCTAAAAAGTAGGGTGACAGTAAGAATATCTTCAGATAGTAGGTGACAGTTTTGCCTGTCAAGAGTTTAAGAGGGGGTTTCTTGTGCAGTAGTCCTTCATTTCCATGGCTTGAAAAAGTGTGTAGGAAGAAGAGATTGCCCATATGTACTTCTGTTTCCAAATGTTGCTTTAGGAAAGTATTTGCTAAAAAAGCAGGGAGAAGACACATGTATCAAGAGGCCTGGGATTTAGGAATTATTCAGAGGATCCATCTGTGGTCTGAGCATTAAAATGTTTGCTATATCGGTCTTGGTGCAATTTACTTTCTATGATCCTTGACTCTTATGAGTGTGGACTTCAGGTTATGTCCAGACTGCCAGCCCTTTCTATGTGTCATAGTAACTGCAGCACAGAACTGTCCCTGGGGATTAATAACTCTTCGGTGGATGGCTCAATGTAGTAACCCCAAGGGCATCATTAAAACTCTCCACAAGAATTACTTCAATGCTTGTAACGTATAATTATGCTTTAGAAATGCATGACAGCTTTTCTTATTGTCACAACGCAGATTTTTCAAACTAAACCCAAGAAATTCTGTTAAATGAGCATTTATTTTTCATGAAGAACATGTGATGTGAAGTTCATTTGAATTGATTATCCTATAGCTGCTCCATATTTGATAATGGGACTTTTAAAATAAGGAGTCCTGGATTTTTATTTTGGCTATGATTTGCCTATTTTTTGCCGTGTTATAGGAAAAAACCTATTCAACATGGGTCAAAAATCCATACTTCTGTGCACATATTGTCCTGTTCTGTTATCAGCTCCTAGATCCAGTTTGTACTGTTGAGATTTCATTTGATGATCACCTAGCTGTACCCTAATTCTTCTGGCTGCTCTGTGCTCCATGGACCTGGCTGGTAGGACAGTCAGAAGCACTAATAGTTGTCTTAACTTTGCTCTTGTTGTCTGAGGAGTTGTTAAAGGTCTGAAAGATGTCACAAGTTATCATTGAAAGATTCAGTTCTGTTTCTGAATACTTCCCTGTTTTCAGTGAGGGCACAATTGGCCATGTCTGATGTATAAAATAAACATGAGAGAAGTTATTCCAATCTTCTGTCAATCCACTGGCAAAATATTTTTCCAATCCGTCTTTCAAGAGCAAAGGAACCCCCTAAGAGAACAACCCTTCTTGAACATTTGTATGTAATTTTTAATCTCAGGACCTAAAATTCTGGCAATTAAATATCACTGGCATACTTCTGTTTATTAGTCTGATCCCAATAAAAATTTATTTACTCACAAAATTTTCTCACCCAGTCAGATTGCTGATATAGGGAGGAAATCAAATTGGTAATAAGCTAAGTCAAGAGCATACTGTAGTTGTTAAACACTGAAAGCAGCAGTACCTAAAGAAATTAGCTCAAATGAGTTTTATTAACTAAAGATACAGGGGCTAGGTTATAGGACCTGTCAGCACATCTGATCACGTAGTCCTGGACTGGTGGAGATTCTGACTGTGATGCCCTTGGAGATCCAAGAGCTTTGTGGGTGCTGGCCCTGGGCAGATTCGCAGCCACAGTATCAATACCAGTTCTGACAAGAACTACCAAGGCTTACTTCTATACTAGACAACATGGACATTTGCTCTAATGGTTGTGAGGTTCACACATGGGGCACATGTTTGGGCTAATAGTATAAACAGGGTGATACCAAGATACTGAGGTAGAAAATACAAGAACTACTTCAGTTTTGGACCAGATTGTTGCTGTACTATGATCAAAATCAGAGTCCTTCCTTGTGCTTGATAAGAAGGCACAGCATCGGATAGGTATGTGAAGGAATATGTGCACTTGAAGTGCTTAAGACAGCAAGCGATTTTGTGAGCACAGATCCCGCATAAGCATAGTTGCTGAACTTTTAAAACTAGACATGCAAGTGTTGGGAGCGTGTGTTAGTGTGTTAGGGAATGGGTTTTTTTTGTTGTTTTAATTCTAAAACTGTACATCTAAAATAGCTCAACTGAGTGCATGCAGTTGCTATGGGTTTATAGTGTGCCACAAAGAAGAGACTCTCTTCATATGAGCAGGTGTTTTCAGTGCCAGATGAAGGCATGGGCACAAATGTGCCATTTTGTGCAGAATTCAGAGAGCATTTAAACAGTTTTAAAATAAAAACTAAGGTGTAATCTCACTTACTGTCTTGCTTTATTGGAGTATTTTCACCTCTCAGGTTATTTTATCAAATTTTCTGTATATTGCATAGGCTTTTGAGACAATTAATTCTTCAGTATTGAGGAATAGGTGCACTTAAAGTTCAAACTGCATATTCAGTTTTATGATAAAGATTGCAGTGCCTGATGTATTATTCATGTATGTCTATGTATATTCATGTATTTCTATGGAGTACATGGAAATGCTGAGCATGAGAGGAAAAGTGAATGTGTAAAATAAGTCAATATTAGATCTAATGAATTTTGCGGTTTTCTTTTTCTTGGATAGTGCATTATGTTATCTGTTCTCCTTGCAGAGGAAGAAGGGAAGACAATTCAAGGAAGTAAAGTGGACTCCTTAAGAAATACTTTTTCTACTCCTGAATTATCAAATGGAAATAAACAAGATGGCCCACCTGAAAGGAGCAAAGACATTTGTGTGTCTCTTCCACCACAGATGCAAAATGAGAATGGGGTAATGAGTTAACATTTGTCCATGTGGACAAGCACCACATTTAAACAGATGAAAATATTGGGCAGTACACTGTCCAAATGTTAGAGGCTAGTGGTATTTATCCCATCCAAGGCAAATATTTAAAATACTACCTAAGTGTGTAATGCTTACAGAAGCAACTGCAGGGATCACGTTTGGCAGTAGCATTTACTCTGCTGAAGACCTGCCATAATCTGACCGATAAGTAAGGTGCCCTGCAAGGCAAGACCTTTGTAATGCTTTCACTAAAAACTGCAGTCAACAGCAGAGGTTGGCAAAAGGGAAAAAATCTTGAGAGAATGGAAGCCAGTATGCACGTTTATTTTGTTTCTTGGGGATTTTAGCAAGTACTGAGTTCCGTGTTACTGAAGCTAGATTGGTTCAGCTATTTAAAGTAAACAGTAGGAAGGCTGGAGGGATTTTTAATCTTCTGAAACAGAGGAGATTAGGGATTTAATGTATTGGGACAGGAAAACAACAGACATCATGTGGAGAGAGCGAGATGGAAATCTGAATCCATGTGTTAAGAACTTCCACCCTCCTGCCTGAATAACAGATAGCAAAGCTGTGGTCTAGCCTGTACTCAAAAATTTCCTTCATTAAACTTCTTATTAAAAAAGAAGTAGCAGGTCATTTTGTGTAATGCACAGAGCAGCAAACTGAAGTGCCTTCAAATGGCGGGCCTGCCGGGCCTCAGCCAAAGAGCACAAGTTGTCATTTTCCTCCCTGCTACCACGTGCTGTTGAGGTGGAATCAAGCAAGGCTTTTAAAACAATCACATTCTGTCTGTCAATTGTGTAATAATAATGACAAGAATCTTTTTGCCGTTTTTCTCATGAATAATATGGTTGCCTCATTGGGGTAGGTTGCCTTTGGGCCTCTTACTTTAGCCACTTTGAATTGGCTTTCTGCCCCATAAAGCAATGTGCCATTTACATTATCGTTTGTTTAATGGAACATTTTAATACTTTGTTGCTACAGAAAAAAATGTTTCAAGCATAGCTGCACTGTTTTGTCACATTAGCAGTTTAAGAAACAAATACTGTAATAGTAGAATGCATCAGAGAAATGGCTAGTGTAGTAGCAGGAGGAGGCTGTAATGCAGTAAGTTGGCCACTATAACCTTAAACCTGCCCTGAGGAAAGAGGGAAAAAACTGCTATCAAAAACAGTGCTTCTGTTCTAAATGCTGCTTTTTAGACATGTTATGATTATTTGCTACTGTTGTTCCAGTTGGTTCAGTCTGGTTCTGTGTAGGATTTCAGACGATTACCTGGATACATTCTGTTTTCAGGAGCATTGCATTCACTTTTTTAAAAAAAATTAATACACTGTAAAGGATCTGTATGTGTAAATCAGTAGGAGCTTTGATTGTGATTTTGGTTTTATTTCATGCATATAAGTATTTCTGCCTATATATCTACAGACAGTGGTGAACGAGAGTGCGAAAGCTGGTGGCTCTGATGGAAATAATTTCAGTCTGTTGGAAAGAGTGAAGGTGAGGTTTCATTTGATTTTCTTCAGAGTGGGCATTGTGAGTGAAACATGACTGATTTTTGCTTTATTCATTTACAGAGTACTTGCAATTTGTTGATGTATTTGTTTCCCATCTGTGGGAAAGAAAGATGAGAGCATCACCATCCAAATTTTTTCCAAATGTTAATGAGTATGTACTTTTAAAGTGTAAGGGTTATGTAAGTGTTGATGAGAACGGGGTCAAATCATGTTGGAAAAATCATCTAAGTGTATCTCTAATAACTTTGTGGAAACACAGAGTACTACCTAGGGCATACAGTAAATCCTCCATGGTAACACGCTTTGCACATAGGCTGGAAAAGGCCTTTTACTCTCACCCTATTCACCTATTCAGAGGGCTACGTGAAACAAGAAATGTCTTTCCTTGTGGTGTGTTTTAGATAGTTTAGAGCATTTTCAAGGGGTATTAGCCTGAAAAAACAGTAGTGCAGCGTCCCAGATGAAGTACCAAAAATTTAATAATTCTTGGCTTTTTTATTTCCCATTCAGTTTACCATTAGTATCAAAACAGAAGGATCAGGCTCTGCATAGCCCACAGCATTTATTGTCTCTGTGCCATATGCAGTGAGCCTGCAAGAATGCGGAGTAGCATATCATTTAACTTCTTCTATGAGAATATTTTACTTCTCCATTTTGCCACCAAGTTCCTGAAAAAGTTGCCATATACCTTGAGCTTCTTTTCCATCACTGTAGTTGATATGCAGCAATTTTCACAGCAATTCTTTGCTTATATGTAAAAGATTTTCCTTTGAGTTACACATTTCAAAGAAAATTCATATGATTTCTTGGAAAAATGCAGGAGACAATGGTAAAGGTGAAGCAGACAGTGCTTTTTTGTGTTTCTCTGGATTTTATTATAAGGAATGGAATTAATACATTTTAATCTGTTTTCTAAATTGTGTTTTTTATGGCAGGTGGACAAGTACTTACATTTGGAAGATACAGACACAGGTGAAAAGACATGCTGTGGTAGGTTCCCCCACCCATGCCTTCATATTCACTATCGTTGTCGGTCTTTGGATGCAAGTGTATGGGCATTGTTTAAAGAACTGTTTCTCCTCTAAAAAAATGTTCTTCTTCAGTTCTATTGCTAGAAAATTCTCAAATTTCCCAAATTCTCCAAATTACTCATTTCCTCACTCTAAAAGGTAATGAGATAATAAATTATAAGGAATATTTATTATACTGTGTCCTGGTGAGTAGTTATTTTCTTTCAAGATTTTTTCAGAATTGCAGAACACTTCTTGTTAGCAACGTTTCTACATTTTTCTGCACTTTTATTTTGTACTGAAATTATTTTGATTACAAAAGTTTCTCCACAAAGTAACGTGAGTGCTAAGAGAGAGTTTGTTGTGGTTTAACCCCAGCTGGCAACTTAGAACCACACAGCTGCTTGCTTGCTCCCCCTGCCTCACCAGGTGAGGTGAGGAGGAAAAAAGTAAAACTTGAGGGTTGAGATAAGAACAATTTAATAATTGATATAAAATGAAATACAATAAAAATAACAACAACAATTGTAATGAAAAGGAGAGAGGGAGAGAGGAATATAATCCAAAAGGAAAAAGCCCAAAACACAACAGGTGATGCACACACGTGTGTTTTAACACACACGATTGCTCGCTACCAGCCAGTCCCCGAGCAGTGATCACAAAGCCCTGGCCAACTCCCTCCAGTATACAATACTCAGCATGATGTTCTATGGTGTGGAATATCCCTTTGGCTGGTTTGGGTCAGCTGTCCTGGCTGCATCCCCTCCCAGTCTTTTGTGTCCCTCCAGTCTTCTCTCTGGAAGGGCCTAAGAAACTGAAGAGTCCTTGGCTTGGTATAAACATTACCTAGCAACAGCTAAAAACATCAGTGTGTTATCAACATTATTGTCATACTAAATCCAAAATGCAGCATTGTACCAGCTACTGCAAAGAAAATTAACTCTATCCCAGCTGAAACCAGGACAGAGTTCTATAAAGTGGAAATATTTAATGAAAATTTTGTCCCTACCTGTTAAAATGACTTCATCCTGGGCTTTAAATAGGTGAGACTAGTTTTGAATTCACAGTGAAGTTCTTTAAATGATGAGCATTTTGAATTGTGTTGAACTGTTCCATACTCTCCCACCTCTAAAAAGTAAATAGAAACCTAGTGTCTGTATTTGTTTATCATAGGTGCTTGTGTCGTCATTATTACCACTAGAATTGATGACCTTTTAGTGATTAATTTCATTTTCCTCATCTATACCTGTGACTGCACAAAGAAACTAAGCCACAAATTTCAAGGGATTTGTCTAAGGTCACTGAAAGAAGCTGTTACAGAGCAGGACTTTGGTCCTTGGTTCCTTGGTTATTTCCATTTGATTAATCTGTCTAATCTGTTAAAGATTTGATTAGTCTTTCCTTTCTATATGTGCAGAATTCCTGTGAAGTCAGAGGGCTTAGGGACTTCCAGTTGATTAATATTTGGAGCTTGGCTGTTAACTGACAATAAAATAATAAACCAACATAAGTCAGGTTTACAGCAAATATTCTTTCTCCAACCTGGGATTTTCAGGAAGGAGGGAGTAAGGTAGCAGTCCTGTATCAAGCACAGACATCAAAGATTTCTTTTGAGTGCAGTGTTCACGTGTGCCCATTTTTCCCTTTGTAGGACATTGTTCTGTGTTTATGTCTTTTAATATATATTAAAAAAACGTGGGGCTTACCGGTGGAAGCCTAAGCATACATTTCACTTGTACCATAATGAAATGAGAGTTGTCTCTGTCTAGTTCATGGATGTGGTATTAGATATCTCTAGTTCAAAACAGGCCACAAATTGGATGATGAGAAATAAGCTCGACACTAAAATACCAAGCAGGGCTGTGAGGGAAGAAGAGCTCTGCCAGAGCCTGGAGATAGCTTACCACTTTCTGGACCATGCCAGACGTTGCCTCTCTCCAGGCTTTTCAGTCATTTCTCTGCAGTTGTGTGTGTGCAAGTGTAAATGTTAATCACATATGTTTAGAAACCTCTAGTAAAACAGACTGCATTTGAACAAGATAATTACAAAAATGATCATCTGCTTGTACTGTCTGCATAGCACTTTATCCAAGCCACATTGGGAAAACCTTTCAGTTAGTTCTTTTATTGGTGATTATAAAAATAATAAATATAACATTATACCATCACCACTGTAGATTATCAGTGTTCTGACTACTTACTTTTTATGTGACATTTGATTTGGCTTTCAATCTCTGCTGTCCTCAGCACTTCCCATGAGACAGCATCCCCTGCACAAACTCCCTGCACAGTCTGCCTAAATGCAGAAAGAAGCCGTATCAACTCTGAAGCAATCAACAGCAATCAACAGTGCTCACTGACAACATTAAGCATTTTGATTGTATTGTATAACGTCAAAACACTTCATAACCAGAAGCTGATTATTGTAAACTCTGTAAGGAAAGTGAACAGCTTCCAAATTTCTATCTGCGCTATCCACAGCCTGGGTCTGGCCCAGGGCTTCTTCAGTGGAGGTAGTTGTTGAGTCAAGATGAAGAATTTCCTTTTGACTCCTAAGTGCAGAAAATAGGACTTACAGTTTGATAGTGTCTTACATGTCAAAATCCACTTGATAAGCTTCATAATAAGGGAGGTAAAATCTTACTCCTGTGAAAACCATAGCAACAAAATGCAAAATAAAATATAAAATGGTATTGCTTCCATTGTTTGTAATAATAAAATAATATAAAACAATATCCTTATTGACCACCTTAATAAAGGATTATTTCTGAAGAATTCCAGTTAGTTTATAAGAGAGGCAAAGTGTTACACAAATTTGAAAGACAATCTGCTGCTGGCCTTTTAAAATGCTGCCACTTGTATGTCAGAACAGATAGATTTAAGACTTTGTATTGGCAAAACAAGCTAGGACACCCACTAAAAAATACTATTCCTTGCTAGTATAACTACAAGCAGCTTTTATCTCTACTTGTTACTGGCGACAGTTCAGTATCTCTGTACTTCATTTAGCTTTAAAGGGCAGATCATTTAGCTGAGTTAGCAACGGTACATTAATACAATAAATATTCACACTTAAGGGGAAGTGGCTCAAAGCTGAGAGTGTGAGAAGTGTGACAGAAAATAGGCATTAAAACTTCCCATCTGAACCAGTGCTTCTTGGGAGATGTCCTGGAAGAATCATTCTAGTTTATTTTTTTCCAATTTATTTTTGTAAGTCCAATGTATTTTAAGGTGTGAATGAATACAGCTGCTGCTTACAAAAAAGCCCAAAAAGCAGCCCGTAGAGTTGGCCAGTTTGCAAATTTCATTGTAGCTGTTTTCATTAGACAGCACTGGGCTGAAAGTCTGAAACCAGGGCAGTGTTTTGCGTTGTGGGAGTTTGGCACAGTAAACCATGATTGGCAAAGTAAAATTGCTGCCTTAAACCATACCTTTAATGCATCGTGTAGAGACAGCATGTGTATGGCGGACAGTTTAATCGTTCTTTCTCACTGAATTCAATCTGTAACTGTAAGTAGCTTAAGGCAACAATAGAGATGATCAGGCTTTCTCCAGGGGTGGAGGGAGGATGCCTACTACCTAAGTTTTGGCAACAGAATTCCTTCCAGGACTGGTGACAAATCACTTGCTGCAGGGCTCGAAGGATAGTTAGGTAATAATAGGTAATATTTGTATGAAGTTCAAAATATGTAAAAAGCATGTCTAGAGACCTTGAGTATGCTATTTTTTAAATACAAGAGAAAATTAAAATAGGACTAATTAAATGTATGTGTGAGGCTGTGTAAGCAAGGATATCAGAGTGTCATCCTAATCCAGCTTGGAGCCCTGATGCACCATAAACTTGTCTTTTCAAGGTCTCAGTTCTCTTTAACCCCACAGAGGCTGTGGAGAACCCAGGTGACTCAGTTACTTTGAAGCTGGGGCCAAGCATAACTATTGGATTATTTAAATAGTTCTTTAGGCAAATTGTATCAATATTTGTCATTTTCCATAATCTATGCTTTTGCATTCATATTTATATTTTGAGCCTATATTTACACCCAGAAAAATCAGGTTGAGGAATAGGATTCAGAGTTAAATTATGTGGATTTTTTCAAGTATGGGGTTCTCCTCAACTGGTGAATCTCTTTTTTTCTCCTCCAGTCTCTGCAATCCATTTAACACTGCCTCGAGATGATTTCACACTAGGCAGCTCTTTGGAGCTAACAGCTTGAAAATCAGAGGAGACAGCAAAATTAAGCTTTTAAACTTTTTTTTCATTGTCACTACCTCCTTCCTCAGCTCCCCATCAACAGCGTTTTTTTGTGAAATGTAGTGTCTGAAAGTGGTAAAACCTGTGTTAGTGTATGTATAGCTGGGCATCATTTGGCTACAGTAAAGCTAAAGATTTAGACAAGACTCTGAATTTCTTCACTTTTAAAAGTTCAAATCAGGTTTGTGTCAATAGATTATTTTTTCTTTTTTTCTATACTTCTAATTAATATGCATGGAATGAGCAAGAAACCCCAACTCAGCAGTGTTCACCGATTTATTAATCACTTTCTGTGGATGTGTCATGGCAGGGTGTGTGTGTGTGGATGGACAGGACTAAAAAGAAGAGAATTGCTCAGGTTCCAAATATGCCCTCATTAAAGTATGCTGGACATGAGTAAAAGCATTTGAGTTCGCTGCTGTATCATCCAGGAACTTGATTCATCATGGTCTAAGAGATGCATTTCAAAATCTCTTCTCAGATTTTTTTATGTTACTGCCTGCTTAGTTGTCGCTATATGTGGTGCCGTTGGCAGTATCCAAGGCTTTCCTGTTGCTAATTAATCACCTCCACAGAGAACATAATTAGCAGCTTAATTAGGATCATCATCCACGAGTGCTGTAGCATCAGCCTAAACCAGCTGTGAGGTACTGGCTAGAGCTTACAATAGCCTACAGTTCCTTTGGGAGCTCCCACTGAGAAGGAGGACTGTCAAAACTCCCTAATTTTTCTCTCTGAAGCATTTTCTTGATTAAACATTATCAGGGAAAGCAGCATTTACCGATTAGACTTTCATGTGCTGTCACACAGCCAGGATAGAGAGACAAAGCTCATTTCTGGCATGTCTACTGGCAAACAAAGGTTGATTACCACTTTCTTATGGGATGATTGAAGAGAATTTGAAACATTGTTTGCATTACTAATGAGCCTTAAAATAGTGGAACTGACATTCTGAATATGACAAACACTTCTTGCTAAAAGCAAAAATAAATTTCCTTCTGTTGTCCTAATTTTTAAGAGTTGTCTTCCTGAGCCATTGCCAGACTGTTGCGTAACAGTGCTTCCTCCTCATCTTCTCTCTGTGGATTGGTCTGTAGCAGGGGGTAGGAAGGTCTTAGTACGGAAATAATCAGTGTTTATACCAGTAGGTGATACAAACCTCCTGATGCCCAGGCTTTCCTTCCTTCAGTGTGGGTATATATTTAGGGTGCAAATTTGAAACAATAGCAGATGCTTGCTGTTGGCTTTAAATGAACTTTCACATCTTCCTTCTGTCCTACAAATAGTTTTGACCCAAGTTATGAAAGATCAAAAAAAGCAGTTGCAGAGCACGTGAAGGCAGGCATAGCATATATACCTGTGGACTGCACTGTTCTTTTCAGAAAGTTTTTGCGTATAACTGATGCAGAATAAGATCAGGTGCTATGCTGAGAACAAGTACTGAAAATGCATAGATGACTAGAGACAGGTATAACCAACCAAGAGAATACAGATGAAAGTGAAACCACTTACATGTGAATCATGAATCAAAAGACAAAAATCCAGGATTGAGATACCCAAGGGAATGATACCCATCTCTTTTTTAAAGAACATTCTACTTTACAAGTCCAAAGCCCTGTTGGCTTTGGAATAGTACACAATTCCCAGAAAAAAACTAAATGAAGAATTTGATTATGGATTTTTTACAAAGGCCTAGCTAGGAAATCATTATTGTCAAATGCAGATTTACAGGAGAATGAGAGGTCATTAACTCCATTACTGTGGTAAAAATGTGCAGGAAGAGATAAAAATCCACTTCTTCCTTCTCACCCTGGATCTATGTACCCTTTTATTGGTTCTGTTAACTAACATTTAAGCAATGCTAAGAAAATTTCTTCTGAGATTTCAAGAAGAAATCAAGGTACTAAAATGTAGTATAAAGCTGTAAAGAAACTTGTGTATCAGCTAGAAAATACAGTAGGTAGATTTACATAATCCTTCCACTAAATTACAAGACATATGGTCCCCTTAAGTTCCTTCATAAAAACATCACGGGGATAGCAGAGCCAAGACTGATTCATGTTAAAAGATATTTCTAAACCTAAGGCATATCCTTCTGAGCTGTCACAGAGAACAAATCCAGTATGAACGTTTTGCTTAAGCATGTAAAGCAAAAGTGATTCAGAAAGTCTGTGCATTTGTGAACTGTGGACCAAATCCTGCCTGTGTCAAAAGGTTACATGTTGCTGTGTCCTGGATATAGGGAAGTCCTTTCAGGTACCTCTTTTTGGAAAGCTCAGGGAGGAACAAACACCTGTAAAATATCCATGGACAAGAGAGTTGTCTGGCACATTAGTGAGGAATATTAGTACTTCTACCAGGTATTTTTACCTAATGTTTCATGTTAAGATGCTTTGCAAATATTATTTATGCCCAACGTACAGGTGGTGAAACTAAACTAGTAAAAGAGAGCTGAATGAGACTGCCCAGCTAATCAGTGTCAAGACCAGTATTCAGTCTGGTGTTTTATAACTCGTACTGCAGAAATCTCTGCTCAGGACCTTCTTTCTTTGTTATGAAAGACATTAATCACAGGTGTTCTCTTGAGTTTAGGAGCGTATACATCCAGATTTTTAATTCAGAGTCCTCAAGAAAGCAGAGCTACCTGTCTGTTTTCAACCAAGTTTGATTTTTCCTTAGTATAGTACATTTTATTATCTAGATTTTAGCTCAGGACTGTATGGGTGTTTTAAAGATAGCTGCCTGTATTATATGTTATGCAACAACAAGTACAGCACACTTTGACTAACAAGCTTCTGCCTGTGTCTGAGCACTACAGAATTTTACATGGGATTTTGCTAATTTATACATTGAATGGAAGGTTAAAGTTGGCTATTTTTTATTCAGCAGAGTCATTAGTTCTCCCAGGGGAGGTGGAAGAGACAGTGACTTACTGTACACCCTTTTTTGATAAGCCTATTCAACCAAAGTTCAGAACCTTGTCAGTTCCACAGCTGTCGGACAGCAAAGGCCAAGAGGTATGAGGTCAGATTTATTTATTTAAACACTCGGGGTTGGGATGGGTTTTTTTCACCTGTTGGCTTCTAATGTTGTTACAACAAGAACAGAAAGGTATGGATGGAGTGTGTGGATCTTCTATGAGTTAACAAGTCACATTATTCATTTTTAAATTAATAATGAGTTCTTAAGGACATTAAGACTTGAGATAAACACTCTAACAGAAAGGTACTATTTTGTCTTGCACACTGCTACTATATAATCTACATTTTCAAAATGTGTACTTCAATACTTAAAAATGTGTGTGAGCTTTTTCATATTTAATTGGTGTAACTCACAGAATGTTCAGGTAAACTCTTGCGCTTCCTGACCTTTTAACAAGTTGTTACTAGGGCCATTTAATTTCCTAGTGATCTCATGATCTTACAACATCCTGCAGTTCTCATTGGGCTGAATATAGGAACCATCTTCTGCAACAAGGAGGTAGGGAATGATCCCTTTAACTTGATATTTAAAAGAAGAAAAGGTTTTAGAATGTATTGTGATCAGAACTGGGATTTTTCCTCTTGGAAATTAGTAGTAGCTAGATGCTGCTGAGGATCTGCATTGTCTAGGTCTGGTGTAGAGAGGTTTGCACTATACAGTCTGAGTCTTTTAATCAGACTCAATCAATAGAGGCTTTAATTTAGAATTGCCATTTTCCCCCAGAATTTCTGTTCTTTTCAAACTGGAACAGAAGGTGTGGATTGCTCACAGGCTTATTTTAGGTCATTAAGCTTCCTATCCAAATAGTCAGTGTGAGCATTAACTTTTGGGGATGTTTCTATTACAGAGAATTCTTCGCCACTTTTTTTCCCCTGCTTGATCATTGTAATAGAGGCTGAAGTTGGCTTCCAGCTAAAATGGGCCGGTTTTGATAGTTTCATATGCTTATTGATGTCCCATGAGACTTAAATCAAGTTTATAAATGATGCGTGACCAATGAAGGTTTGATATTATAGCAGTGCATATGGTGCCTCCTTTCCTGAGCTCAATTGTGTTTAGTTCTTTGCAATAAACTCTTTACTATAAGGAACAAGTCTGCTTTGGGAAAAAGTAAATGTTCTAAAATGACCTTTCAAGCTTTAATACCCACCATTCTGTGAATAACAATACTCACACTTTTCCCTAAGGATTGACATAATTTGAGGTTTTTGCCTTGAGAAATATCCATTGGCACACACACAAAAAAAACCTAGAATGAGCTTTTATGGTTTTCTCATTTGGTAACTTCTGTATAAAACTAAAGAAGGAGAGTTGCAGCAGCCTGCAGTGTTCCTAAAGGATTGCATATGACTCTTTATAAACTATAATTCATGAAAAATAGATGAAGAACCTACTGCATGCAGAATTGATTTCCATTTCAGGAAAAGTTGGGTTTTGAAAGAGAAACTGTGTATTATTATGTTGGTTAAGGGTTGCTGCATTTTTAAAAAAAAAAAGGCTTACGATTTTTAGAGCTGTTTGCTTGGTGCCAGGTTACTCAGGATGAAGGCAAGTCTTTCTCCCAAGTTATACACATATTTGTGCCTTCATTTAGATAATGTAACTGGCCTGATTTTTAGAACTGTCAAGACTGAGCAGGTCCATTTTAAAATCCCTCAGTGCTTCAGATTGTCATTGCCTTGAAAATTAAGTCCTGCATTGCTTATGGAGGACTAGTTTAGAAAAAAGATTTTCCCTGGAGACATCCCTGCTTTGAAGTGAGACTGTTCTCTGTCCATCAAAACAAATCTGTTAGAGAAGGGCAACTTAATGTGGCTGCCTAGTCGCTTTTTCATAGAGAATGGAAAACCATTCCTTATGAAAAAATAAAGAAGCTTAATAGTGCAATGTAAGATGTCAAATGTCTATGCTATGGGCATATTTTTGAAGGACTTTAGGGGAAGGTGTGTATCTCTGAGTGTATTGCTAGGGAACGTTTGAAAAAAGAAGCTCTGCAAAGACCCAGTATATAACTTGGCTAACTGTTAAAGAACAACTTGTCTCCCTGAAAATATTTTTTGGTCAAAAGCTGTTGATAAGAGGCTAAGTAAATGACACAGAAAATTATTTATGTTGTCCATCAGTGTTGCTTCATCTTTCTTTCCTGGGTTTAGACATAAATATATTCCTGGATTTCAATATCAACAGTGCAGCATACATGACCCCCCTCAGGCCACTGCAAATTGAAACAACATTCATTCCATGGCTGAAGTACATTATCATAGAACATTCACCTTCCCTACCCAGATATTTATTCTTTCCTTTATTTCTACTTAATGCTTTCTTTCATAAAAGACATCATAGTTTTTTTAATTAACAATATGTCCTAATGTCTGTTTCGTAGGGTCTTTACTTGTTCTTATTTCTCCCCTTGCATACATATAAGTACATCTGAATGATTATTTTCCATCCACTCAACTATAAACATGCATTCAAAGTGGGGTTCATCTCACCTAACTTCAGCTTTAAATGTAGTCTAATTTAGTAGAATTCATCAAGAAAGGGAGATAAACACTTCCAGAAAGTGATTCGTCCCACTTGCTGTAAGCATTTTTCCTAAGTTGTGGTGTGTATCCATCCATAGGCTTACTTTTGGGCTGGGTCTTTTTTAGCTAATTGACTATCTTAATCTAGAAGCCCAGTTTTTACATGGTTGGGATCAGGAAAGATGAATTCTGCCCTTCTATTCTCCTTTGTTTGTCCTTAGTTTGAGCATTCAAATAACTGTTTACTATGCCTATCATTTTATCTTTATCTGTGGAATGGCAGCATCTGTCACCTAAAATACAGCTTCCATTGAGTTCCTTTGATTTAAGGTTTTACTGATGGGCCTTTGCTAAGTGCTGTGCATAATTGCAATAAGAACAAGGAAGAACTTAAAGACAGGTTTGACTGAGTGAAAGAAGGTGAAAGAATTACATCTTCTCAGAGGCCAGTAAAGACACAAAGATTGAGTGACTTGTCCAGAATGATGAAGCAGAAGTGGAAAATTGGTCAAGATTTATTGGCTCCCACTCCAGTGCCCCAAACTCAAGACTAACTTTTTTTTTCTCCCAAGTACCCCAGTATATATTAAGCTTGTATGAGATAATAGCATATATTCCTCCCCCTCCTCCCTTTTTTACTTATTGTTATTGAACTATTATATTGAAGTAGTAAGTTTTCCCTTCAGTATACAATGAAATCATTGGTGAGTGTATGTGCATCCTTTTCATAATTTGAATGAGTGGAATCATGGAGTGCCATAATTACACAGAAATAAAGGTTTTAGAAGGGCGGAGACAAGCTATTCAGTTAACTGTAACTTCACATGGATTAATAAAAAGAACTAAGTTGCCAATTATTAATAGACTTGAAAGTCTCAAATTTAAGGTATTTTATTTGCAACATTACTTTGTAAAGCAGCCTCTAGCAAAATGCTTCAGTTATTAATACGAATATTACATTCTTTTCCCCTTTAATTTGGACATGGAGGAACTGTAAATGAAAATGATTTTTTTCTTCAGAGAGTAAATCACAGGAGCAATCTTAAGCAAACTGGCAGTTTTCTAATAGAGCAAAATTCTGTTCCCAGAGAGCTCTCAAAAAGATTTCAATTAGATGTTAAATTAGACACCTGAAATTCACGTATTTCTCTCAGCTCCTTAGGCAAAAATAACAAGATAATAACTTGATCAGCTCAGAGGATTCAGTGTTCTATAGCAAAATGTCTCCCTTTTGAAATAGATCAAAATTGCAGTTTGCAGTATAAAAATTTTAGATTGCTTCGTCTGGAAGGTTGAAGTGGATGGCTTCTTGGGATAAGGAGAAAAAAAAAAAGAATCCCTAGTGCTTTGAGTACTTGTTGAGAGATGAAGCACGCTGATAAATATACAATAACAATATGAATACACTTTTCAAATGTGCAACGAGTGGGTACCAGAAAAATTGTTAACAGTATAGTTAGATATGTTCTATTCTGGCATCTAATTTCAGTTAGCATTTTGGGATCAAGTGTTTTAAATTAAAATTTTTCAGGTATTTCTCTGCATCTGCATAAAATGTTCCCGGAATGACATGAAGGTCAGCACAAGGGCATAGTGAATGTGTGTATACTTTCCATAACAGTTGACAGAGGAAGAAGAGGTTTGTTTTTGTAGAATCCCTCTGAAGGCTTACTGTAATTTAAACTCTTCTTAGCTTAGTTACCTACAGATGTGGTAACAAATACTGTTACAACTAAACTAACTGAAAAATATTTGCACCTTGCATCATATTTTAGAAGAGCGTTTTGGATTTCTGCAAAGGAAAGACAGGTAGTAATGAACCCTGGTTACTGGTGCCAGTTGTTACCCAGTTGCTGGTACCCTTACTGGTGTGGAATTTTAGGAGACTTTCCCTGGGGAAAAGATGAAAGTGGATGTGAATATGGTGAGGAGGTCAAGGAGTTGACCTTAGCCGTAATGGAAAAGAGAGCTTGTGTGCAGGCTTTGTCTCATGTAAACGTTTCTTGAATGCACTGTCTATAAAAGTTAATGATGGTTTGCCTGGGATAGTCTATGGACATAAGCAAGATAATCTTTGCATGCAGAATGAATACCATTTTATAAACCACCTCTAGTTTTCTTATATATAAATGTCTATTGTCTACAGGTCAGCATCTAGGATGATTTATATGCTTCAACATCTGTTGAAGCCAGTGTAAGCCAGATCCCTTGAACATTAAGCAATACAGATGACTAATGTTACAAAACCAGAAAAAATATTTCCTGATGAATCAGGCAATATTACAGTTTATTAATAAAAGATGTAGATACTGGCAAGATGCTGGCTGCCATGTCTGTTGGGTACCTGGCCACTGGAGAGGAATCCAGCTACCACTTCTCTGACGTATCATTGGATGGCATTACCTGTGTCAATGCAACTTCTTACAAAATGTTACCAGAACTTGTGTGGGATACTGTGCCTCCTAAACTAAGTGGTGACCATAAGATGCTAAGTGTTCTTCCTCCCTTTCAGCAAAACAAATTCTTAACTTCAAATATGTCCATAGTCATTGGCTTCATTGAGGTTTCATCAGAAGTTTGGAAAAATAAGCATGTATTTAGTTTTATTGATTTGGTACTGAAGTACTTACATCTTTGAAACTCAGAGCACTTGTGGAGATGTGCTGTTTGTCATAGTTGAAATTTCTAGGCATTTTATGTTAACTTCTCAAAGGATAGGAGGCATTCCTGTACAGTTTGGGCAGTGAGGATGTGTCTCCTGTGTAGCTCTGGAATTAATTTTATGTAACTGCTTACCATAAACCTTTTGTGTCATGGTCCCCTGCAGTTCCTTATCAGTGTGCAGCCTGCCATAGTTGCTTGTTTTCATTATTTTATTTAATAGGCAGAGTGTTCTAAGGTATTTTACCAAGAAGCAATATAGAAATGCTGTACACTGTGTCAACAAAGCAAATATTGGCAAATGCTGTAAGACTTTTATGTTCATCATGCAAGAAATCCAAACCAGCCAATTGCGTATTTCTGTGATGGTGAGAAGAAATTATTAGAATCTCAAAATTGATTATGTGTCATTTTTCTCATTCCAGGAATTTCCTTTGCTGGAACTGTGTTCTGGGAAGCATGTTACATTAGTATCAGATGCATGTGCGCTGAAGTTTTATGTGATACTAGCCCAGATTTTAAGGATATGGAATCTGTCTTTGAAATTTAACGTAGCTGTACATAACTTGTCCGTATTCCCACAATCCTGCCACTACAAGTGGCAGGAATGTAATAGATGTGTGCAAGGGTGGTTTTTAGATTCCTTGCCTTGAGCAAAATTAGCTAATGATATTCATTCAGATACAGTACAGTACAAATGGGGCACATTAAATGGCTTAAATTAGGTCAAATTGAATAATTGAATTTATTCTCTTACTTAAAAAGAGCTTAATCAGCTGAGAGTGCTAGAGTCAGAAAAATTAGTTTAATTAAATATTAATTAGAAGTTTGTATTTTGGGCTCCCTTATCATCACTTGCAGCAGTATTATTTATGTGTCTGTTTTTCCTCACTACAGCTACTAGGGGATGATGTTCAACCATTCTCACTGGATGAAGAATTTGATTATGATGATGTGGCACTGACCCCTAAGTTCTCTGAAGCTGAGCTGAAGGCCATTGTAGAATTGTCTGAAGAGAAGAAAATGGGGACAGTTGTGAAGTCAGCATGAGCTGAAGACTGAGTCAAAGGCATTCTTTGCAGTGCTGTTGAGATAATATTTTTAGGGGGTAAATCTGTCTCTTCATTGTACCCTTATTTACTGTTTTTATCTGTGTCGTCTGTAAATGACATCCTCGAGATTTACTTGTTCTACCAAGGTGCCTCAGAGCCTGAGATTGCCTTTCCCTGTACCTCCTCTGAGTCCTGATGAAAACACAGAATAGGAAGATGGTGCTTGCCCAAAGTTGCTTGTATAGTAGCCCTTCAGCCAGAGAGTAATTATTTCCATTCTTTTTATATGTTATTACACTGACCTGCTTAGGCATTCAGGTTGGCTAAGGAGGTCTGTATTTGTCCCCAAACCCGATGGGATTTTTTTATAGGTCAGTCACCAGATTTTTAGGCCCCAGTGCTCAGCTACTTTGCTGTTTTTTAGGTGAAACAAGGCAGTTGGAAGGATGTCTCAAATGACAGCCATAAATTCCCTTTTGTGGAAAAATCCTTGAGTGGACCGTATCCTGTATTGGCTCAGGCTAAGTATGCTGGAGTAATTGGCTCCATAGGACCAAAACAAGCTGGTGGAATTCAGAACAGCGCTATGGCTACTCTTGCTTATATCTGGTACTGACAGTTTCTGACTAGTGCAGAGCTAGTCCTAAACTGCCTTTTACTTAGTTCTTTCAGTAATGAAGATAAGAGCTTCTTGCAGCTGACAAGTCTATAAACTCTTCTCCTATCACTGTAAGACTTAAATATACAGAGTTACATGAGTGAATCAATCTGGGAGTATTGGGATTTTTTCTCTGTCTTTTGAGTTACTTCACTTCTGCAGAGGAATAAATATTCCTGTTTCCAATAAGCTTTTTGGGGTGATCAAAATTGGTGTGGTGCAACTCCTAACAATTAAAACACGAACTGCTACAAAAAGCCTTCTGCACAGAGGAAAAAATAGTGATCTCATCCATTTAAGGAACTGACGTTGAAAGGCTGTCAGATTATTGGGCTTTTTGCAGGTTATGGCTTACACTTAGCATCATTGAAATGCAGCAAACTCTGAAGTTGAGTAAAGGTCAGGTAGTATGGGTGGGAGAGTGCATCTTTGATATAAGGTAGTATGTACTCTTGCTACGAGGTGTTTAGAATTAATTTTTTTCAGCTTACTGTAGAAGCTTTGCTATTGAGGCTTGGTTTAACATAATAACACTGAATTGTATTGTTGGTCATTTTCTGGTACAACTGCATTAGCTCAAGTTTATTGTCCAACATTTTGTTGTTGGCCTATCTCCATTATTTCTGAAGTGGGTGATTAACATGATGAATATGGTAAGAGTGCCTGAGCAGACAGACTATAGGCCAAACCACTAGTTGTTTAAAGGCTCTGGATGAAATCCCTGTGGCCAGTTGGCTGCTCCATTGTCACCAGTTTATAGAAGCAAAATAGGTGCTTTGATGCTCCAAAGGAAATTTACTGGATCAATAATTTTGTAGACCATAATCACATGCCACTAAAATCTGAATAGTGTTTGTTTTGAGGAATAGTATTTACCTCAGTTAAGGGGATATAATTTAAAAATGAGATTAACAAGAACCAGAAAAGAAAGTGGTCTCAGGCAAGATGTTTAAGGAAAGTGATACAAAACTACAAGTATATTTAGAAAAACTGGTCTGTATAGGACCTTGTTGGTAGAAGGTAATGAGAAATTTATATTTAACATTGCACTCCAAAGGATGCCTGTGCTGTACTTAAAACAGTTTTGATGCAATTGGCTGTATAGCAGATACTGTTGTTTGGGAAACTTTTTTTTTTCTCTTTTATAAATGGGAATTAATTTAAATGTGAATTTTAATTAATTAAAATAATAAATTAATTCATTTAAATAGTGAAGTGTTTTGTTGAACCAAAGATATTTTGAATTAAGTTTCAGATCCAACTGGTATTTTGCAATGAAACGTACAGCTAAAAATTCCTGAGCAGATCTAATTATTAATTCATCTTCTTCTGGAAGACACAGATGATGTGTATAAATGGGAGGGATAAGAAGTATGTTCTGGAACAGATCCATGAGTAAATCTGGGAGGAAGAAATCGAGAACTTCTCTACAAAGATAGCAAGGTCAGCTTTTAAAAGCCTCAACAGAAAAATAAGGTAGACGACTTCACTAACTTATGTATGTATAGGAAAGATAAAGTAAGGAACCTTCAGTCTAAGAGAACCTTTGTGTAAGAGTTTGCTGTCCTGCACACAAAGAGTCAACTGTAAATGTGAACTTTTGTGGGTTTCTGAAATGATGAATTTGGCACTTTTTTGGTGTGCTTTTTTAGAAAGGTATGAGACACCCAAACTGTTGGAATCCTGTTGCCAGTAGAGTTAATAAAAAAACTTGAAGTTCATAATGATCTTCAGGCCAAATCAGCTCCAGAATCTCTTAAGTGCATTTTCTATTCATTTCATTATCAATTTTTCCTGGTACATCAGGGATACATCCAGCACTCAGTTTCTTCTCTCACAGGCAGGTGATTCTCTTACCAAATGTTCAGAGTACCTATTATGCTCCATAAGTGTCATTCAGTATAGTCATTACATGGTTCTGTTTGATATAAAGGAACACTTTGCTGCAGAATACCCAACAAAACTGGAAGTCTAGAGACATCCATCTTATGCAGAGAAATGGGGATAATTCACGTACATTTACACCACTTATGAGTTAGATTTTTGCTCTTTGTTAACAGAAATGGGTATCACAGTGGAGATTAGGCAGTGTAGTCTACATTTTCTGAATATGACATTTTATTGGCCTGCCCCTTTGGTTGTTTTTGGCTTCTACCTTTCATTTGATTATCCTTCACAGAGGAGGCGTATTTTCTTCTTTGCCATTACGAGGTTGTCATTTTTAATAACATACTTTATGTGTTTGTTAAATTTGATACATGTACATAGAGTTAGTTATTGAAATTGTTTCAGTGTTTGTCAGGTGGTTTGGAGTCTGATTAATATATCTTTTCTTCTTGTAACTTGTATTCTCTTTAATATTTAATATTGTCAGCAGGGGTTGGTGAGGGACATTCTCTTCTATTTATGGTATTTTCTAAACATTTTTCCTCTTTTCCTAAAAAAGTAAAGGCAAAAGTCATGCATAGAACAGGAAACTTCAAGGGCTACTTGGTTTTGACTTAGGGGCTGCTGGAGTAGGGAATATGATTTTCTCCCTACCACACTGACAATAATTTTGAACTGCAAAATCTCTGATATTGGGTGAACCCATTGGAGGTGAAGGTCGTGTGGTGCATCTCTCCAATCCCTTTGTATTCATGACTTCACTGATGTCTAAAGTGCAATGGAGTTATGCATCCGTACCAGTCAGTGAGCTTGTTGTTTACTCTGTTTTAAACTTGTTGTTTACTTGGGTGTTAACAGAAGGATACTGACTGTTTCTTTACACAGTCTTGATGGAGCCTGAGTTATGGGGAGGAACTCCTTGAGTTTATGGGAAGTGTAGTAGTCCTTCCACTGAGGCAGGAATCTGAAGCGTTGTTTCCTTGGCTGGTGTGGTGCAAGCTTGGATATTAATGCTCAGAGTTACTCCTTGTGGGTGTAAAAGGAAGAGTAATTATTTGCCGAGATAATGGTTGTGAAAGAATAAGATAAAAATTGAAGAAATGAAAAGAGATGCAGACAACTCTGACTCAGACATTGTTAGTGTTCTAAATGTATTTTTGTTTATGCACAAAGGTATCATTATGTACACTTGTATACAGATAGTGCCTCTGAAAGAAAATAATTTTAGTATGAAGAGTACTTACTAGATAATTCAGAACCTTTTGAAGAAGATGGCATGGAAACAAATCCCTGCTCTTATGGAAAAGACCCTTTGATCCTCTGGCCTTGATTTTCTGCTGCTATAAACTGGCAGAACTCCACTGAGGCCATTTGTATTCATACAGAGCAGACAGGACCCTGGTATTTACAGTCTTAGCTGAAAGAATATGGAGCCAAATCAATTTCTGATTTAACTTTACTTAATATATAGCTATGTATATGACCCATTATCATTATGGGAAAATATTTAAATGAAGAGCCAGTGCACATGAAATGTAAAAAACATATCTTCAACTGTTCACATACTAATTCTACAGAGGTTGTTTTGGAGTTTTTGTAGTGGTGTGTGCTTAGAACATTGCTTTTTGCTTTAACAAAAATATCACATACATTTTCAAGTCCTGTTCAAATCATGAAACTTGATTACATACATGACTACTAAAGATTTCCACCTCAAGTTTTTTTTTTTCCCCTCTGCATCTTGGCAAGATTTGAAAGTGGACTTTGCTTTGTCTTGGAATTGTTTTAAAAAGGTCTGACATTCTTTGTGAAAACATACACTTACAAATGTGGACTCTCAGTGATGCAACACTAAATGCAGAAATAAAAACAGGACCAAATTCTTAGTTATTCAGCAACTCATGTACGTCATGCAGTAGCTAAACTGCAACTTAGTATCAAAGTCCCTGTTTGATAGCAGGCTGATTTGTAGCCGGTTGTCCTCTACCTTCAGTTTTAGTCTGGAGTCTAAGCAGTAGCATGGTCCTACCTGGGTATGAGTTTTTACATCCCAGTTGGAAGAGACTGCAGGACAATGAATTTCCGCTGACCAAAGAAGCTGAACCAACAGACTTGTATCTGAGCTCCATGCACACTCCAACGTGCTGAATAATTCAGCCGAGTGTGGCTGTTCACCTCTGTTCAGCAGATTTGTGTTATAACCATTGTGAATGTGATAGTCCTGAAGACGTGCAATAGAAAAGTGGTGGCTGACAGTGGTTGGGGTTGGGATTCATTGGAACCCCGTTCACTTTCTGGGGCCATGCTGAACAGGTGGCTGACTGCTCCTTTGCAGGCGGGGCTTCAGCCTTGGTGTGTTCAGTGTAAGTGAGGAACCCTGTGACAAGGGTTTCTCGCTGGCCTCAAGAGGTGAGCTCCCTGCGCTGCCGAGCAGAGTGCTTGCGATAGCGGAGGGCATTCCCACCACAGTTGCTTTCTTGTGGCAAGGCATCAGTTAGCACAGGTGGCTGTGAGGTGCCACGTGTGCCCTGGGTGCCTCTTGGAGGGATGCGCTCTCTCACTGAGCGGCTGCTGCCTTTGCTGGTCTTGGGCACATGTAGTTCTCCCAGGTGCTAAATGTCTGCCCATCCCTTGGAAAAACAAGACAAGATGGTTTGCTGTGAAATGGTGTGAAGTTGTAGAACATCTCAAAAGATGATGAGTTTGGTAAAATTGTGATTGCTGGCTGTTGCAAGTGACACCTTGTGTTTTGCTGGCAAGGTACTGTAAGCCAGCATTGCAGGTGCATGAGCTGTGAAATGCCACAGAATTAGACTGGAGATAGTTTTAGTGCTTGTTTATGACAAGTTTGCAAGAAGAAAAGCAAGTGTTAAAAGGTACTGTCATTTTTATAGACAGGTTACTTTATTTGCAATTGCAGTGTCCTGCAGTTACAATGGAAATCAATTTTAATGCCTTATGAAAATGCAGAAATACTTGTCTCATTTACAGCACTTCCAAAAAGGATAGATAATAAAATTCCCCTGATTAATAGTCTATAATTTTATGTTCTCTGTGGTGTCTTGTTTGGTATATCTGGCCACATAAATGTTTCAAAATAATAAGCAAAGACAGATCTGAACAAAATCCCTAAATCTAACTTCACGCTGAATTTCAGGTTGTAGAAACTCTCTCTCTATATTCAAAGACCTCTTTGATCTGAATATTCCCAAACTTTGGGAAAGTAGATACTCTACTCTAAAAGTCTCTAACCAAAAATGTCTCAAGCAACCATTTATTACCCATCTAGACTTACAAAAAACCAAAGCAGTCAGGGTCCTGCCTATATAAAAAGAGCCTATGGAGCATAACAATTGGAATAACTTCACTCTATTAGAAGATAACAGATAAAAGGATTCTAAAGGTAGAATTAAAGGCAGAATCATATTCTTCTGGAGAATGAACCATACTAAAATATTCTGTTGACTTCATACAATTCTTGAGAACCTTTGAATGCCCGACTGAAAAATTAGTGTAATCATTTTGTAATTCATGTGGATTTACAACACAGTTATCTCTTGAGCCATTAAAAT
The DNA here is from genome assembly GCF_017639655.2 of Falco naumanni. Lineage (NCBI taxonomy): Eukaryota > Metazoa > Chordata > Aves > Falconiformes > Falconidae > Falco > Falco naumanni. The sequence continues at coordinate 48,255,355 of NC_054060.1, read as the reverse complement.
GAGATTAAAAATTGTGTGGGATTCTTCAGTGTATTTTGTGGCAGTGCTAATACTCTAAATTACGGCTTTAGCCTCATTCTATCATATGTTACAACAGAGTTTGTTCTTTTGTGGCTGTTGTGGTTGAAGACGGGTGGCACTCTTTCTGGAGTGCAGGTGGTACCTGTGGCAAGTAAGCAAGTAAATTTAATAAGTTTTCTTGAATCCATCTACTTTTCTATCTCTACGTATAAAATGGTGTAATATGCGATATGATATGCGTAATTCTTAGAAAGAGACAAGTGTCATTTATTATCTTGCTTATGCTCTTCAGAATAAGGTAGCTAGAGGAAAAATTCTACCAATTACTTGGAAGTGTTGATTCTGCCATTTAGGTTTGCTGCAGATTGCACATTTGTTCTTTGAAAGAGAAATGTTGAAATGCATTTTTTCATCCTCTTTTTCTTATTTTTGTTTTTGTCTTTCCTATGTCAGATTTGCAACTAGCTTTCCTAAACTTGACAAGACACTAAATTAATCCTATGAGCTACTTTCCTGCTGGATAAAATTTTAAAGTAAAAAAGATGGAAGGCTGGTGTCTGGGCCAGGAAACATCAAAGCACCGTTAGCATTTCATGCACAAGCTTAGCATTTGCAAAGCTTTCAAAAACAAACAATCAGGAAAATACAAATAATGGTCAGCCTGCTTACTGAATGAAAATTTAATTCCAGATTGCCTTTGTTTAAGTCAGCTGCTTACACTTTTGCTCCTCTGCCCACCAAGGATTCTGTTAACTAACGTATTTCAAAATCCAGACTGTCAAAAATCCTGACAGCTTGCACTAGCTGAATAGCATTTCCTGCAACAAAACTGTGATACATTTAAGGCTCTTTGTTTCGGGTTGTGAAACACTTCCTGAATTCTACAGATTTATTTGCCACTCATGAACATTAATAAAGTAAACTGTACTAAAAATAATGGCCCAGTGGATATCTTTCTGCTGAGAGCAGGAAGAAGGGAGCTAGTGGGAAGACAGGTTGGCTGAGCAGCCACGTATTACTGCCTGTGCTCCGAATGTGATGCTTGATGTCATGCTTTTGATTCTATTGACTATTTGTACGAGAATCTTGGTTGTCAAAAGAGCTAGCTGAATAACACCCCTCCTCATCCCACCCCCAAACCTACATGTATGAATGTGCTGGCAGGCAAGCTATCCAAATCCAATTGGCTATTGTTCCAAGGGTAGTATTATTCATTACAGAGTGTGTTTTACAAGGTGCTTGCAACTGAGAGCACTTACTAATTGACAGGATTGGGCTCTGTTCACAAATGTTCAAATGAGTGTTTATCTGCTACTGCTTATAATCCTATACTTCCCAAAATTTCATTTTTGGAATGTATATTCTTTTGATAATTTTCACTCACTGCCCCAGAAGCAACAGATTAAAGTCATCCTTCAAGGATGATACTGAAAACACATAACTTGGAGTGCACTGAACAGAAGTGATGAAAATAAGAATGAAATAAAATGATGTAATATTTAATTTAGGAAAAACAACTTGCTGAAATTTAGATATGCTAGACTCCACAAGTACTACAAAGGGAAGTTGGTGGAACTGATTTGCTAAGGTCAGTTAAAAGCAAGCTGAAAAATACTGGAGAATATGCTATAGGAACAAACCACTGCATCAGCCAGGAGTTGGATCTGATTAATATTTTCCCTCGTAAGGCTAAGGTACATGAAAATGAATGATTGAAGTCGGAAGAATTTTAGTTGTTAAGATAGTTATTATCTTGGGATTTCCAATTCTGATAATGGAAAAAGGGATGGTGCGGTTTAGTGATGCAGGTTCAGTCTGACTGTTTTAGTTCCAGAGCATCTCTACAGATTTGATTTGTACACAGGCTGGCAACCCATTTATGAAGCATTGCAGCCAGCATTTGCAAAAATGAGAAATGATGTATTATTTAAATAATGTGCTTTTTCTGAACAGCCTAGTTGCATTACAATTGCACAGTAAGATAGGAGAGATGGTGCTTTTTTTCTGCTCTTAAAAAATCAGTTTAGTTTATAATTTTGAAGTGGAATGTTGGATCAGAACCACATTAGGGCTTTGAGAGGTCTGGTGTCTGTATGTAGATCTGTGGCTCATGACTTCATGGTTCAGCCTTGTTCTCTTTACCTAAGTAAATGACACCACATTTGATCTTACTTTGGAATATGTGAAGTTATTTTTTTTCCAGAATCCAAAACCACTGTTAAATTTGTATTTGCAGAGCATGCTGCTTTTACTGCTTTTTTCTCCTTGCTTTTATTGGTCTTAACTGTCATGCTATATCGCAATCAATATAATATAATGTAATATACAAACAACAGGCATTGCTACATTTTTCAACACAAAAAGGGAACCTTATCTGTACTGAGAGCTGAAGAGGACTTTGAAACCCTTTGGTTGTCTGCACGTCAATTTGAATAGATGTGCATTGTATTAAGCCTCTATTTTTATGAAGCGTTTGTATTACCCAGATCAGGGAGGTGCTACTGGTTGAAATAATTCAGAACAAAACTCAGTTCAGTCAACTACAGAAGAGTCTGCCTTTTGGTCACTAGAAATTCCTCTTGATACTCCCCTCCCACTGTAGCTCTTATCAGAATCAACATACCAAACACACAGACTCTCACTGCCGTCTCTTGTAGCTGGGCTCATGTATAAGGCTGCCAGTTCTCTGGGACACTTCCAGGGAGCTGCAGTTTACCAGGAGGCTCCCTAGAGGAGAATGTAATCTTTACTCATTTTCTGTTCCAAAACATGCCTCCATATAATCCTACCTCGTCCTGTCCTCCCCAGAGGAATGGCTGGGGTAGAATACCAACACCTAGACTGATTACCACTTGTTGGTTTAACTGAGTGTTCAATTTTGCTTCTGAGTTCACCTTCCCTAACCTTTCTTTTCCAGATGGAATTTTACTTGTGGTGTCAAGCACTGAGGAAACAAAAATGCGTTTCTTCAAACCACCCCCCATCTTATTAACATTCAGAAGGATGTTTGCTGATGTATTCAATGGGAGAGGAAACCGATTGCTACCTCACAGTAAAGTTTCTCTGTTTTAAATGTTAATTGTTTCAAACACTCTGGAGTTTTCTGTGACCCCTAGGTCATTTTTTTTTAATGATGGTTGATGCAATCTCTCAGAAGAAGGGGAGAAAAAAAGTACTTTGCTGGCCTAGTTTCAGGTAACTGCTAAAAGTTCAAGTGGACCAATTACACATAAAAGAACAACAACTTTTGTAAAGCTTCATTTGACTCCCAGAGGGGAAAAATGATAGAAAATCAATTAACTTTCCACATGAAAAAATAGCTTGTATTGCTAAGGTTTCCTTGCATAGTTTCTTGATTATGTTTGGAAGCAAATTGCCTTGATTATACCTTTGATAGGAAGGAAAGCCTTTTAATTAATTTAATACATGCTATAGCAGTGCTAAATTGTATCACAGAACAATTAAATGGGCCTACACCAATATTTTTGCCCTGTTGAAAATGGATATTGCTCACTTAGTGAGTCATGCTCTTGCTGGGTTGACGCAATTATCTGTTCATTTGCAGTGTGTGTGACACAAAAGTTATTGGGGCCTTTTGTATAGAAGCCAGGCTAAATGGAGTAAACAAAAAGCCAATTTCAGTGAAGAGTCTGAAATGTCTCCTCCTGCCAAAAATTTGGAGAAATCTGAGCTAAACTTCAGAGCCTGTACCCACACTGGGGACTGAACCAGACCCTCGAACCCTAAGGCGGCCTCTACGTTCGGCATATTCAGGTTTCAGATCTTTTCTGTTGTTCCTGAATGGAAATGAGGAGTGGAAATGATCCTCTGTCATGAACTTATGATCCTCAAACTCTTGTGCAGCTGTGAACTATTGATAGCAAAATTGTAGTAGCATCATCTACAGTAGGTGCTACTAGCTGCTTCTTAAACCAGTTTTTGCCTGAAGCTCTCAGCTGAAAACAATTACATTTCTTGTGTTGGCTGAGAATAGGGTTTTTAAATGACACTTTTAATTCAAATCTTCTAAATATAACAAGAAACAACTTTTTTTTTTTTTTTTTTTTACAAATAATGTGTGTTCTTGTATCATTAGTGATGTTACGTGACATTGTTGAAAGAATAGAATATTAAGATTCTTCTTGATCTGTCTCTGATGATAGTCTATTTTCTTGTCTTTCTAAACTAGTACAATTGGGTCACATCACTTTCTCTGATAAATCTTGCCTGTTCAGAATGTATTCACCAGCACTGTGCTTTTCTTACTGAGGTCTGCCTGGTCTTTTCTGGCGAGTTATAGAATCAAGTATCCAAAAGCTGAATAATAAAAGAAAGGGTCCACCATTAGAGAATCTCTCATGAATTCATTCACTCATAGCTGTCTAAACTCATATAAAATACTATCACATATTTTTCTAATATCCCAAGACCATAAACCATGAAAAATAAAAACCTGTACAAGTGAGGAACAATACACATGCTTTCTGTTTCTTCTGATTTCTTAGAGAAGAACCAATTGGTGAGGGATTTGTTTATAAAAGGAAGATAGTAACTATAATTAGGGAAAGACTTGAGATGGGAGAGGAAGCTTTCTCGCATCAACGTGAAGGCAAATCTGAACTAGAAATGAATTTCAGAGGTGCAGAATCATGGCTGTGAGTGCTGTACCACAGGACTGGTATGTTCTGAGCTAGTGTGTTCTGTATTATTTAGAGATTTAATTTAATTAGAAATCTTAGATTTAATAACTAACAATTTGAATTGTGAAAAAATCGGGCTGGAAAATATCAGTATGTAAGGAGCACTGTCAGAAGCACTCTCTAGGCTTGAGTACCAGTAAAAATACTTGGCATTGACCTGGGTGGCAAAGTCAGTAACCAGAATGGCTGCATGACGTTGCCTGGCATTAGAGAGAGAGGTGCAATTTGCATCACTTAATTCAGTAAAGAGTGACTGTCTTGAGGATAGGTGTCAAATGTGCTTATGGCTCCCTAAGAGAGCCAGTACAATGAAAGGGCTAATGCAGTACCTGGTCCTTCCTGCACCCAGCTGGTTGCTGCCAGTCTTTTGGAGCAACTGGGGACTGTAGCTTCAGTGACCTTGACTGTGATGATCAGGCTTAATTGAGTTCAGTTGGTAAATGTATCTAAAAACAAATATATTTGTTTTCCACGCTGCTGGTACGTACACATACTTGCTTTTTGCATCTGTGGCATGAGTGTTCCAATGCAGCCCTCTACCTTCCCATCAATCGGGATTATACAAAACCTCCACCTTTTTTGTTATTTAAATTTGTCTTTCTTATCATCACAGATGCCATACATTTATATACTTTTTTAGTTCCTTCAAGTGAAGAACAGCAAAAATATAATATGCATTCACACTGCCGTATTTTGATTGTACTAAGGTTCTGTTTGTAATGTTTAGCTTTCTTCATCAAGAGGAAAAAAAATATATTCTCATCTCGTTCAACATCAAAAGTAGATGGTTTGGGCACTCTGTTAGTGCTGGGATCAGCATCACAGTTAGCCAAGACCTAATCCCTGTGAAAGACAGAGGAATGTGTCAAAGATGATTGAAAATATCACTGATGCATAAAGGCAATCATGTATGGCTACTCATTCCCAGTCTAACTGGAATGTGATTTTCATTGGGTTACTTGAGGAAACATGCTGCTTGAAAGTTTCAGCAATAATATTAAAGAAAGACAGTATTTTCTAGAAAAAAACCTCCTCATCTATTTCAGTTCTTGAATTTTCCACTTAGGCCTGGGATCATTAATTCCTAACTCAAGTTGTGCTCCATGAGAACAGACCAATAAGAGACTCCCAAGTGTGCTGCTAGCTGGCTGACTCTCTTAAGAGACTAATGGATGATGGGAAACGTTTAAGGGAAAGCTGAAAAAGGGAGAGAAGAAAGGTCACTAACTAAAAAGTTTTGGATTTTTTTTTTTTCTGTCTTGGACAAGAAAGATTAAAGGGATAAGACCAAGTATGTGATTCATTTTGGGAAATGGGATTAGAAGATCAATGCAGGGCTTGCTGAGCATCACATAAGAGTTCCAGAATGCTCTGAGAACTGTTTCCTAGTACCTAAGTCCACCATAAAAAATATTTTGTTGGGGAGAAATTACTTAGTTACCCTTGATTTTATTTTTATTCATGAAAAGGAGAGTATTGATACTGTAAAACCAGTTCTTGGTGCAGAACACATGGTGGCAATATTGCACCACTCCTGAACGACTGTCATGCGGCACTTCCCCAGCCAATATTCATTTACTGCGCAATAAATAGGTAGATGCAGTAGAATGCTGCTTTACTCAGGGAGCATTATACTTGTACATGGTAGCACTGGTTTTGTTTTCTATTAAAATAGAGAGTAAAGTATAGGAAAAATGCTTCCCCCCGCCCCCCCCCCCCCCCTTCTTTTTAGCACTCGTTATTTATATGCATTCTAAGCACTGATACAGTTTAAGTTTTGCAGAAATAATGTAGCTGGTATTGGAAAAATATATGACTAATTAGTTTCATTCCATGAAACCAAATACACCTGCCTTAGAGGAGCACTTAGGATAATAAAAACCTCTACCCATCAGGCACACAGAGAAATCGGGAACTGTGAAGGTTTCTCCCTCTTAAAAGAAAGCTTTACTGCTCAAACAAGCTAGGCATGAACTCTCACTTTCAGAGAGATTTCTAGCCTAAATATAAGCTTCCCTAAATGTCTACAAAGAAATTACAGCATTGCAGAAGAACTTAGCAGGAAAAGTTTTAGGCACACGTAAGGGTGAGTTTCTGGGTTCCGCGGCCATGGAGGGTTCTCGGCACAGAACCCCTTTGGGTCTTTCATATTTGTCCTGCTTTTGGTGTGCTGTTGCAGCTCCACCAGCTCAGTTCCCAAGCCACAGTCTTCCCTGGCTTTTTTTATGCCTTTATTGAGCTCTGTGCCCTGACAGACAAACCCTCTTCTACACTTCTGTCACGGCTCAGCTGATTTCCATTTCACCAACACAAAATTAATCAGTATTTTTCATTCTGTTTTTCAGGCTCTTAGGCCTAGACGTGTTATCAGCCGCTACTGGGTTATTCCAATTTTCCTTAGCTCTAAGAGTCTGGATTCAACTCTGGATCTCAGTGGCAGGTAGGAGCAGTGCACTCAGCAGGTATCCCCGGACTGCCCTCCACAGCGCTACCTTACCTGCCGAGTGGGAGAGTAAGGAGCGAAGTGGGAGCGAAGGGGGAGCGAGGGTAAAGCTGCCAAGGGCTCAAGATGCCCTCTTATAGTGCAAGAAGGAAAAGGCAGCTTTTTTTAGCTAACAAGCAATACTGTGCTGTCTTTGTTCCCTTCTCCCCATTCTACCAGACACAAACGTGAACTAAAATGTAAAAAATTAAATCCCAAAGCATGAAAGCAAGTACTCCAAGTAAGCCACACTCAACCAACTGCTTAGATTCATGCTTGTGAGCTCAGTACTTTCAAACCGGTTGGGTATAGGTTGATTTTTGTGAACAACACATACACTCACAGGCCAGCAAAAAATAAATATTAGCAATTAAACAAGTATTTGGATCATGTTGCTGGTAAGGTTACTGTAAATAAAAGCCATCTGAAACTACTGAAAATGGGTTAAAGTAGTCGGTACAGCAAAAACAGGGAAATTAAGTGGTTTTTTTTTCAATGCCTAAAGTCCTTTTTAGGGGTATGTTTCCATGATGAAGATCAGGAGCCCTACAATTCCACATCTTCTTTATTGATTCACAGGAGGCTTAGCTTAAGTGGTAGTGGAAAAAATGGGAATGGCAATTTGCCAACAACTGCTGGTCAGAAATTTGGTGTCTCAGTAGTTCCTACGTCTCCCTGCATCCAACAACCAAGACCGAGGCCTTAAAAAATGTATTAAGGGAGGAAACATAAGTGCCATACAATTTCTTTTTAGGTGCGTAACATAATCTACATGTTATGATCATTATTTCTACTGTCAGTAATTTTTAACAAGATAAATTAATAATAAGAAGTGGACATGGTAGTGAGTTTTCTTGAAATATGTTGTCCTTGAGCGATTCAGCTAGACTGTAGAGACCTCTGACCCTGCACACGAGCCAGCAGACATGCCTCCCATGCCACCGTCTCCTTGGGGCAGACTGACATGGTTACTAATCTTTTAGTCCTATTACCCACCCTAAGAACAGCCTCTTTGTGTGGCCTGTGAAGCTCCTTCCATCTTGCCATCTTCCTGCCTCAGAAATGCTATGATAGCTTCCATAACCCTTCAGCCAGTGCTTTTTTCTTTCATTTCTCCCTATTCAGCCTCTGCCAAGTTCCCACTTGCCCAACACCTTTGTCAATAGTGCATTGGGTATGTATTACTACTGTGATTTTCTGCACTCTTTGCTTGACAAGCCACAGTGCTGGAGATTAACAATCCAGATTAATTTCATCAGGAGCCCTTGGCCCAGCTGCCTACACTCACAAGACCAAGAAATTCACCACCCTGTATGCCTAAGCGACTTGCTTCTCCTGCATCATTCTGGTTCTATTTTAAGTGTGAGCTTGAATGGACAAGAAACAGACTCAAATACTACTAGTAAGAAAAAGATAAATCCCTTTCGTAAATAATATTATCTGTGAAGTGCAGAAAAATAGTTAAGCTAAACATTTTTAATGTAGAAAGAAGGACATTAAAAAGATCCATTCCATAACACACACCTTAAAAAAAATCCCTGCTGGCTTTTGCTTGTTTTCTCCCCTCACACATAAGTAACATACTAGTTCCCTAGTCTCAAACAAGTGCTAACCCCCCCAACATTTATCAGTTGCTCTATTATTGCTTAGGCTAAAAAATTATGCTTTTGGCACTTTGTATTAATGGCACAATGATCTTCTGCAGCATCTTCTGCCAATCTTTTTTAAAGGACAGTAAGAGTGTCATTTTTTTAGTTGAAGCATTAAGTCTCCAGGATGCCCAGCAAGGCCTCCTTGGTGTGCAGATTTATTTCCACTGAGCAGTTAGAAGTATTTCAATGAGGGAAAGATACTGAAGAGAAATACAGTAGCTACAGGTAGTAAAGGCAGATGCTGTAGAGTACTGATTGACAGCTAGAAAGTTACAGAGATTGTGATGTTTAACACTCATCACTAGTTCACAGCTGATGTACCTTTACTCTCCTACTCTGCTAATATTTTACTTGGTCGAGGTTTAATGGTAACAAACCACAAAATCCCTAGTACATAATATATTTTCTCTTTCATGGGAAAGCCACACAGAAAAAGTGTGAACTTCACATACAGATGCTGGATTAACAATCCTGTTTTCATGAAGTACATAGAAAGGATTTATTGGGTGGGTTTCAGACATAAAATAAGCTCTTTCAGAGGCAGAGGGTGAGATTCCCCGTTCACTTCTGCGGGTGTGGATGGAATAAAACACAAGTTGCTCAGAGAGGACTCTGGAAACACAATTGACCAACCTGCATCACAATTAAAACCAGTTTGTCCTCATATGTAGTGACATAGGCTAGAAAATGACTAGTGGAGAAAATGGCTGTGTTATCCTGATTATCTTTCTCTATTCTTCTCTACTACCCTGTCATCACTGGGCAATCTGTTTTCTTGCAAACTTTATTTGAAGTTGCACTCTTTATTACTTCCCAGTGGAAACTGCTTGCCTTGGGTGGTCTGGACATCTGCAGCAGTAGAAGAGACCTCCAACAAGATGCTTAAAACATATTCCAACATTTTTCATGCTATACTGTGACAGATGTTTTGTCCAGTCATATTAATCTATTGTCTTGAAAATTAGTTCCTATTAAAGAAAATGCAGACCTAATTTTCCTTCCTTTTCCTTGCTTCAAATATCTGGTCTAGTGCTTTGTTGAGATCGGAGTAGTGGACCAGCAGTAGTGTGCATTGATTTTTACCCTCTCCATAAAGATATTACCTTTCTCTTCCCAGTCATATAATGTTTTCAACATTGAAAATTTATTAAAAGTCTTACTACTCAACTTGTGACTCAGTCTGTTGGGTTTTTTGCAGTTCTGGATGAAGTGTATCTGGTTCACTGTATTGAGATCACTGGGGGTTTGCTTCTTCCACAGAAGCCTGTTGAGATACTCAGTTCCATTAGCAATCACGCTTTTGTCTTCGTGTTCAGCGCTGTTGCTGCTACTGAAAACAAAGACTGGATCTGTGTTTGTGGGCTATAAAGAGAGCGGTTTTGATCTCCCGGCCATAATCTTTGCTGACTGCATGATGATGCTATTTCTTCTTTCTTCAATATCTGTGATACAAAAATGATGTATCTGCTAATAAGATTTACTAGTGGCAATGTTGGGAAGTGCTTTCAATATAGAAAAGGGCCAGATCATCACTCAGGGGGCAATGGTTTCCCTTGAGAGTGGAAGCTATGTGGATTAGATGGAATTCAGTAATATAAAGTGAACAGAAATTCATGTGAGAAGGGATTTGCCAATAACCAGCCCTCCTGGGAACTCACCAGACTTCCAGTAACATGCGAGGGAAGGAGACTTTGATGTTATCAGTATAAGAGAAACTCAACCCAGCTTCAAGTCCAGTCTTCTATCCTGGCCCTTTAAAATATGGGCTTCCTTAGCAATTAACGTCTTGGACAATAAGAAGGAATTAATGTATTTTCCTCCCATGATATGATGAAAGCATGTACCTGTTAATTTAATTTATTAATGGTTCATTGGTGTCAGCAACAGAAAATTTTTGAACATTCGAAAGACAGAGGGAAAGAAAAGTCTGTTGTCTAAGTTTTTGTTTTCTTTAAATGTTATCCCTGAAGGCACATGTATTTGCTTTAAAATAATTGCAAATGTCACAGCTCTGATTTCAGCTTATGTGTTGCCTGACTTTCAGGGATAAGGGCACTTAAGTTGCTGGTAAACTCCAGCCTAGAAATACTCTGGCCTTTTCAGTTTCTAAAACATTTCATAAGCAGCATTTCCCATCTAGCCTGAAGCAACAAGATTTGACATTTATATATTGCCCCACACATACATCAAGTAATGTTGCCAGATTCTTTATGATTAACTGATGTAATTGACTTATGAGATAAAAAGAAATTTATGTGGGACAATCTACAGAATAAAACAAAGTTTCGATTTTATTCTAGAGTTGAACTAAGAGAAGGAGGAAATAGATCTTTCCTGAGGACAGCCATTCCTTCAGGAAAGCAAGCATAGGAAAAGCCGTTGCATCAATACTGGTGAGAAGCAAGGGCATGCCAAATTTATTCCACACCTGGGCAGTATGTCAGATCAATGTATCAGAAAGAATGCAGGAAAATACGGAACAAACATCAAGTAAGTCAGAGTAGATAAGTAGCACTGTCCAATTTTGCAGCAACTCTTCTGCCCTCAGGAAGAACTGACACACGCTTACTTTTTTTGACTAAACTTTCAGTGCTCAAGTATTAAGCTTACTGGTATCATTCCATGCCACATCTGTCTAAATACACCTGCCTTGCATCTACGTGTATTCCTGGTATTAAAAAAAAAAAAAAAAAAAAAAAAAAAAGGACTTGAAAATGTACAGTAGATGTGACCACCACCAAACTTGCACCTGAAATTGTAGAACAGGGGGTCTCACATGACATTCTTTTACTACCTGATGCGTTGAGTGGGTTTTTGTTACTGTTACTAGGGACATTCCACAATTAAAGCATTGAGCACCACTCCTAGCAAACATTTATAATGTACTTTGAAACCATTTTGAGCACCTCTGTGCTCACAACTGCAGATTTCTGCAAGAGCTATATTAATTCAACAACATTTTGGTGGGAATTCAACAACATGGGAAACAGCTGCAGCAACCTTCAGACTGCAGTGTAAGCGTAACATACGAGAAGTCAGACAGGAGAGTAATCATTTGAACATTAGGAATATTTCAGATCTCATTGTGACTATGAGAAGAAAAGGCTTTGTTGGTGTCCTGGAGGCTTTACATCTTTGCTTGTCTTTTACCACTGTGTGCCTGGATAAAAGACTATGAGGATGAATATAATTTTCCATTTGCTTGATTAATAAAGGGTGTCAAATTAGTCAGACTGATAGGAAAATGGCTTTTGTTGATTTATTTCTTTTTCCCATTGGAACACAGTTCAATTCTAAAAAAAATTAGTTCCCTGTTGAGGGCAAACAGTGAGATCCCAGAACTCCAGAGGGATGATCAGTGACACTGGGATGATTTGTATCCAGGGAGCGGTGTGCTGTGCCCACTATTTGAAGAGCTGAGTTAGTCTATCTAACTTTTCTCACTGCATATACTAAGAGCTCCTTGTTTTGTTTCATATGGCGGCAACCAGTCGCAAAGAATGACGGACACTGTATGAAGCCCCAGCTAGTTAATTTTTCACTACAGAACTGAACTTCAGCAAAGGAAAATAAAAAAAAATGCTTCAAGACCTAACGAAACCTGTTGTTCTTGTGTTAATAAAAGAAAATTGAACAAAGGAAGGAATAAGACAGAGAAGATTAAGTGACTCCTTATCTTGTAGCACAGTGACATTTTCTTATCCTTCTTAGAATTTGTGGCCAGCTCTAGTAGTTGTGTTAGTAAACTTGTACATTAAAATTCAAACTACTTGCTGAACTTTAAAATACTTTCCCTAATGGCCGTTAGTTTGAAAAGAAATCTTCATTATTTCTCTATTTGTGAATGGCTTCCTTCTGTCAACATTATTTTGTGAGTCTCCAGTAACTGATGCATTGCTTTACCTTTATATACAGTGCTTAGAAATACAGTGATACATACTATGAAGTAAGTAATAATTTATGACAAGGTGTGCAGTATGCAAAATGTCATATAGTTTGGAGAGATTAATGCATGAGCCAAGTGCAAATACATTGACTTAACCAACTACCTGGAAAGCAAGATTAATGAAAGAGGGAAATGAATGCAACAAAGGAAGAAAAAGGCATTGTAGTGACAGAAAACTGTATATAGTATATGTATTTAATATAGGGACCTCTATGAATTAATAGCTTGTCTCCAAGTTCAAGTAAACAGATACTTGTCCCCAGTAAGATGGTCATATAATTCAGCGTGGGCCTGTTATGCCAGACAATCATAAACTGTGCACTGGAGGCTGAGTTTAGCAAATCTTAAGTCTGTTGCAGGATGTCACATGTCAAGGTATAGCATTTCAAAGTTTGTTTCTACAATATTTTAAAGCAAATATCTGTGTCTCATTCTGCTAAGTGCCATTTCAGCAATACAGATTAGTAGGAAAGACAGGACAACTCCATGTCTTCAAGTCGTTGCATTTCTAATGAACTGCTGCATGTTGAGATCTTTTGGAAAGACCTGCTTATACCCTCAGGAACACATGTAAAACCGTGAATGCAAATTTTTGAGTATGTGTCTGTGGTTCATCCTCAAGTCAGCTTCAAAAGACTCTAGGTTTCTTGGTTAAATTCTAAACCTGGCGTATTTTCTGTGATACCGCCGGAGTTTACACTGTAAAGCTCCTGACCTTCACATCAAGCATTTTTCCCTGGAGTCTTCTGTGTTGACACTACCCGTCTTACTATTTACTATGCTTGGTACATGCTAATTTCAGCCTTTACAGACACCAGAAAGCTTATGCTTAATGAAGGCCATCAGAATCTCAGAACCCCCACCATCAGAAATGCAGACCTGCCATCTTACTCTCTCTTCCTATAGTGCCTGACTGTTTTCCCTCCAAACTTCTGGCCTCAAGCGCTATACCTTGTTAGGCTGCAGAAGAAGCCAGTCTGTATTTCAGTAACTGCACACACAGTTGTAGACCCACGACACCAGACTTTTATGTGAAAGAAGCAGAGATGTGAATGAAAATGAGCCTGAAGAAACAGGTTGAGAGAAGCATCCATTCTGGTTGATGCCCTTCTTCCGTCCTAGAAGCTCTGGCAGTCCCTTCCTGTGTACCCTGAGGGCTCTGCTGGTATGGCTTCTGAAGCTCATTACAAATTGCCATAGGTGATACAGATGACTAGCTATGTATTTACTCCTGCATTGTGGGCTACAGTGTGAAATTTAAGAGCCCCTCAATATACAGAAAGTCCAACTAGATGATTGAATGGGCCTTTCTAGCACCATGAATCTCTGTCTCTAGATATATAACCATTAGGATCCTGTTTTCTGTAGACTGCACCATTAAATTTATGGGACTTGGCAGTCTGCAGAGGTAGCTGCCATTCTGTGAGACAGAACAGATGCTGCCTGCTACACTGAAACACACAATACCTTGTTCTGAAAGTCTTTGTCATTTATATTAATCTAAAACAAATCAAATACATTGAAAACATTCCCTAACTTTAGGAGCAAGGACAAATTAATATAATCTTGTTTGACTGACTTCTCTCTATTTACAATATGGAGAAGAAATCATAAAACTATAATCAGAGATGTCCATCAGAAATTAAGATACCCTCCCATGGTATTTTGTCTTTGCTTATAGTTTTATTTCCACAGTTGCTCTTTAGAGTGAAATCTTATACTTAGCTATTCAGATACAGTCTCTCTTGGCAGATAATGTTCTCAAAAACCCCTTATGGAAAACGCTATCACAATGGCTGTGATAATATTAAGACATTGTTAACTTGAATACATAAAATAAACTATTAAATCTTACTAATCACTAATACAGTGATTATCCACGTTTCAGGAAAATACAGTTTTAAAATTGTATATGCATAATTAAAAAAAAGACACTAAGGAATGGAAATAATTCCTATTTTAATTTCTGATTTTAACTGAAAATAAGTAGAACTCTTGACAACAGAAACTGTTTTTCCATATCACTAACAGAAGAGTAGGTATTATATATGAAATAGAAGTGTATTATAGACTGGAAATTGTATCTTTTTAGCAAAACATACCTTGGAAACCGTTAACTGTAATTACTTATTTCTCAGTCCCTGAAAATATGTGTGGTCTGTCTTTTAACTAGTTTATTCATAATTTACCTAAATAGTTTCTTGATTAATATGGTAAAAGAAAGAAGATATTCTAGTTCCTTTTTTAGCCTTTCAAACCACATGTCTATAACACACATTTAATTTTGAAACTACATAGTAAAAAGCTTTTGTGTGTGTGTGTAGGCATGACTCAAAAATGGTGAAAAAAAGAAAAACACATACAAAAGAGCCATGTCTTCTGCTCTGTCTTTGCTTCACCGACTTTGATGACATCAGTAAGGAGCAGCAGTAGTCACTAAACTGATTTGCATGTGAACAGGAACAGAAGTCATCTTGTCTAACATCAAACAGTGAGTCTGGAGTTTATAATCAGCCCATTTCTGGGCTGAAGATTCAAGGAACTCTCTTCAGTGAAAGTAATTTACAGATTTCTTTCCTCCCCACATTAAAGAATTCTATATTCACAGCTGTCACTAAGCTAATGTATCTCAAAAGTTTGTGTGCATGTTAGAGAAAAAGATAGATCATACTCCTCTTAAATATGCTCTGAAAGCTACCTCTTGCCTCGCTGTTATAAAATTCATTAACTGGCTTTTTCTTAACAATGCATTCTCTCCCACCTTTTGTTGTGTACACTGGCTGTTTCGATTGTATCTAATCATAATTTTCAAGCGTTGTTCAACCCACGAGGGAGAAACTGTACTGACAATAGTGCTAAGCATTGTTTGCTTCCGGCAATCTGGAGAGATTTGTTGGTTCATTTCTTTTCCCTGCAGTAACCTCATGATATCCATGCTGCCTGATAGTTCTCAAAAGAAAAGCATTTTAAAATACCTACTTTTTAACTTGAACTCAGGCCTGTTTATCTCGTTATTTCTTTTCATATCCTTCTCCTTGAAATAACTCTCAAACCAGCTTTAAACTATTGTCAGTTATTATTGTTTATGTTTAGGATATAGAAGGCTGTTCAAGGAATCTGCTCCTGATTCACACCAGGAAAAACATATCATAGAATCATGGAATGGTTTGAGTTGGAAGGGACCTTAAAGGTAGTCTACTTCCAGCCCCACTGCTGTGGGCAGGGACACCTTCCACTGGACCAGTTGCTTAAAGCCCCATCCAGCCTGGCCTGGAACACTGCCGGGGATGGGGCATCCAGAGTTTTGCTGGGAAACCTGTGCTGGTGCCTCACCATTCTCATAGTAAAGAATTTCTTCCTAATATCTAATCTAAATCTGCCCTCTTTCAGTTTAAAACTATTACCCCTTGTCCTATTGCTACATGCTCTTGTAAAAAGTCCCTCTCCAGCTTTCCTGCAGGCCCCCTTTAGGTACTGGAAGGCTGCTGTAAGGTCTCCCTGGAACCTTCTCCAGGCTGACCAACCCCAACTCTCTCAGCCTGTCCTCATAGGAGAGGGGCTCCAGCCCTCTGATCATCTTTGACGCCCTCCTCTGGACTCGCTCCAACAGGTCCATGTCCTTCTTATGTTGGGGGTCCCAACTCCTCCTGTCATTCCGCATGCTACTCGTGTTTGTGTAGAGACATTTAAGTTGGGCCCTGGATGAAGCTGTCTTACTGGCTGTAGTGGCTGAAATTTCTTTCTGCTGCTTTTCAGATGTTCTCCCGCTGATCTGTGATCCCTCTCCAGGTTCTGGGCATCTATTGCTGGCACTGGCATCGAACTGGTAGGAATGGGATGGACTGAAGTTACCCTCCCCTGGCAACTTTAGTTTAAAGCCCTCTTCACCAGGTGAATATAATAGAAAGTGAATTAAGCCATATATATTTAATGGATGAAAATCCGTAAGATATCTTTTATTAATGTGTGTCTATTGATATTCTGTTCTTCATTCCATTTTGTCAAACAAACTTGGCACAATGAATCCTGTCGCTTTTAACTATACTGCATTATTATGCTTACTATGCTTTTTCTTGAGGTTTTCCTCAAGGACTCTCCCCAAGTGAGCCTTGCTGCCTGCCGGTGCAGCCCGAGGGCATGCTCTGGATCAGGACTTGCTACGATGCTGTGCCTGGGCTCTCCTGGCGGCATGGCTGTAGCTGTGCACGCCTGGCCAGGCAGGCTGCCACACATGGGCATGTGGTGATGGGGACTGAAGTGGTGAGCTGAGCATCTATGAACCTTGGCTGGGAAACTGCTCTAAAGCTGCAGTGCTCCTGTTCCAAGGGGCAGTGGCTGTAGCTCAGGTGGGGCCAGGCTGGCTTGTGAAGAATGCTGTAAGCTTAACGTTGGGCTGTAGGCAGGGCAGGAGGAGAAGAAAGGAGACTTAAATTGGGGGAAGGACTCAAGGAATGTGAACTCACTGCAGCATGATGCTTCCACTGTCTTGCTCCAAATCACTGTGGTGGAACCACTTGTTCCTCCTGAGGAGGGACAAACCCTCTTTGAGGGCACTCGGGCAAGGTTTGCTGGAGGGACCTCATCCTATTTTGTTTGCATGATTTTCAGTTTTTCTAGCAGCTTACAAATATCCAAAGGCCTTATATTCAGCCTCAGGGGTTGGGCTGTTTTGTTTGCTCTCCCACGGCACACAGTGGTGGATGATCTCCATGGTGTGCTGAGAGGGCAGAGAGCCATCCAAATCAAGTAGCTATTCATAACCAGGCTACAGGGAACCCAGCTATATATGAGATCAGTATCAGCATTCATAAAATAAGACAGAGCTTAACAGGTGCAATTTGAAGACCGTTTCTACGTGGTAAGTTTTGAAACATCCTCTGGCTCTGGTTATATAGCTATAAGTTTTTTGTATCCATTTCCTTCTTACATGTTTTGTGAAATTAGATGTCATTCATAAAGGTGAGGTTAACAACGAGCGAAAATGCTAGTTTATTTTCTCTTCTGCTCAGTAAATGTACTGTGATATTTCCTGATTTAATTGACCAATAAATTATATAGCTTTATTAATTCTGTTAATTTTCTGATGTATAAACTTTTGATCTCATTATGTTTAGCTATGTCCATTATAAACTGAATCAGCATCCACAATAGCATCATTGCACACTAGGCCTGCATAGTATTTATTCCACAATGTGTGTCTCATTGGAGTTTTGAGATGTAGTTATCCACCATTTCTTTCTGTTTCTCAAAGAACGGTAGTGAAAAATACTGGAAGAAAACTTTATTTCATGAAATTCTATTTCAATTATCTCTATTTTGTGTGCTAAGAAAAAGGGAACCTGCTTCAGGGAAATGTTTTATTACTTGATGAGTCCCTTCACTTGATTTAAAATCAGTCTTTGAGAGATAACTATATACCTCAGTCCCTTTTGTTTCTGTTCAAATATATCCAGAGTACCAATAGTGTCTGTATTCCTTCCACTTAGCTTCATAAGTTTTCTTTCATGTCATTTATCTTATAGCCAGGAATTAAGCCATATTCCTTTATTATTTCAAATCATTCTTGGATTGATTTTGAAGGGATTAAAATATCCTATAAAGCAGCATCTACATAAAAAACAAATTTTATGAATGATATTTTCTGTTTTCATTGCCCTTGTTTTTTCTCCCTCTGTCTTAGACTGCCTGTCAATGGTTTTGCTGACATGGCAAAAGGTGCTGACAGATACCTCATTGTGGACAGGGCTCAGCATCAATAACTGGGCTGTACGTGAAGTGTTCCTACTCTTTCTTTCATCGTCTTCTCTCCAAACAAAAAATGGGAGCAAACCGTAGGGGATGGCTGGGAGTCAAGTTTCTCAAAGACAGTGGAGATAATAGAGGAAATGATTCTCCACATGGGTGAGGCATAAAGAGTATAGGAAAGGGGGTGGCCTTCCCTACAAACTTCAGGTTGCAGAAAGAAAGGCAGACGTAGGGGAGAAGTCTTAATCTCAGAAGATCCCCTGGGAAGGATATTTCTAAGAGAATGATGAAACATGTCAGTTCACCACCTTTTTTTGCCACGAGATTCTTTCCTCTTTTTAGAGTGAAGCCAGATCTGCAAGTAGCTAAAAATCTGCCTTCTTTTAGGGACTCCAAAAAAAAAATAATAATATGGAGGGTCTGCTATTTTCAACAAGTTTTCAAAACATGCAGAAACTCTATGATGGTAGGCAAACAGATTTCAGAGTGTAATGTATATCTCTACTATTATATTTCTCTGCCCTTCCTCCCAAATTTTACAGAAAGTTACAAAAATAATTGCAAAATCTTTCTGGCTTAAAAAGGAATTAGGCAGTCATGAGTAAAGACAGAGTTTGGGTCAAGTAGGTGTCAGGACAGCTGGTTTCTGACATGTTTTATGGTACTTTATAGTACAGTGTTCTTTCATGTATCACAGTTTTGTGTATCACAATTACTGAAAAACTTCTGGCTAAATAATCACGATCAAGACCTTATAATTTTCCTAAGAATTTCATGTCTCCTGTGTTTAACAGATAGAACAGACTGCTGTATAAATCATGAATGGAAATGGAAAGCACTAAAATTACGAGCTCACAAAGGTACTGGTAGATAGAAATTTCTCTCTTGTTCTTTGCCCTTTCTCTGTGGCTGAGGCCAGCTGTAAGTTATAATGGTATCAGATTGCTATTTCCCTGAACCTCCAAAACTAATTGCTGGAAGTCACCAGCCAGTCTCTGCACACAGCCCTCCACACTGTGCCCTACCTATCTATAAGGAAGCTGGGGACTGTATACAAAAAACACTAGATAAGTGTGCATGGTTATATCTCTCTGTGTGACTAGCCTGTAATAGATCATATGTAATGCTATCTATCAGGCACACTCTTTTGGATGCAGTCATGGGAGGCCTATGTTGAAGAGCCTGTGTGTCACACACAGACTACTTAGAGTAAAGCTGAATTCAAAAGGAAAAGTGTGAAGTTGGAGTATACTTCATGGGCTGCATACACAGCCATACACAACCAATAAAGCCCCAAACCTTCCTTCTAGGAAACATAGGGTCTTACACATTAATCACAGCTGAATGAAAGATGAGCTATGGGATTTTACTAATCAGAAATTGTTCATTTCTAAGATTATTCAGGAAAAGCAACAGACTTCTAACAAAGACACAGGGGCTTAGAAAGGTATGCTTAATCCAGATTTGTCACTGTACTTTGTGGAATCTATGAAAGAAGGGAAGGGAAGGGAAGGGAAGGGAAGGGAAGGGAAGGGAGGGGAAGGGAAGGGAAGGGAAGGGAAGGGAAGGGAAGGGAAGGGGAAGGGAAGGGAAGGGAAGGGAAGGGAAGGGAAGGGAAGGGAAGGGAAGGGAAGGGAAGGGAAGGGAAGGGAAGGGAAGGGAAGGGAAGGGAAGGGAAGGGAAGGGAAGGGAAGGGAAGGGAAGGGAAGGGAAGGGAAGGGAAGGGAAGGGAAGGGAAGGGAAGGGAAGGGAAGGGAAGGGAAGGGAAGGGAAGGGGAGGGCAAAAAAAAAAAGGAGTACCTGTCAGGTTTTTTTTCAGTCATTATCCAGCTCTAACATCAGAAGAAGGTCACACACAAAAGAAAACAGGGCTTATGGTAACTGTAGTTATGGGTACAAAGCTGATAATTGGGATGATTGAAATTCAGTCCTAATCCTTACAGGGAAATAGTTGCATTTGATATAGTCCAAAGAAAGGCACCATGGCATAAGGACAGATGGGTGCAAAGACTGTGAGAGGGTTGGTGGGTGGGTAAAGCAGATGGAGGATTGCAGTGAGAAGCATCACTGTGAAATGACACTGATGGGTAGGGTTAGTGTGGAAAGGAAGAGTGTACAAAACCCAAACATAGGTTATATGGTTTTGTCATCCAGTTTTTAGCTGATATGTAATATTTTCCACTTGCCCATCTCACTGTCCAGTCAATGCCATTGGACGGTCCAAACTAAGTGTATAAAAAGAAGTGCTATATAGTCTCTCCTATTCACATGCAGCCCACTGAAAATACTGGGATGTCTCTGAAATGTTAAGCTCCCAGACTACACATGAGAACAAAACCTATGAGGAGCATCTGAGGAAACTAGGGTTGTTTAGCATGGAGAAAAGGAGGCTCAGGGGAGACTTTATCAGGCTCTACAGCTGTATGGAAGAAGGCTGTAGTGAGGTCGGTGTCAGTCTCTACTTCCAAGTAACAAGTGATAGGACAAGAGGCAATGGCCTCTTATTGTGCCAGGGGAGGTTTAGATCAGATATTAGGAAAAAAATCCCTTCACTGAAATGCTTGTCAAGCATTGGAACAGGCTGCCCAGGGAAATGGTTGAGTCACCATCCCTGGAGGTATTTAAAAAATGTGTAGATGTGGCACTTAGGGACATGGTTTAGTGGTGGAGTCAGCAGCATTAGGTTTATGGTTGGACTTGATGACCTTAAAGGTCTTTCAACCTAATGATTCTGTGATTCTGTGTTTCTATGAATGTGCCATCCCAGCAGACTGTCAGGTAGGCTTGGGAAATGGGAGTGAGGCCCTGGTGCAGGCTGAAGAGGGTGACCGCTGTGTTGCCTTGGAAGCTGCACTGCAGCCAAAAGGCAGATGGGCAGTGAAATCCTTCTGCTCGTTCCTCTGTGATCTGGCTATGCAAGAATGAAACTGGCTGAGGAGGACAGTGGTGTTTGTGCTGGCACTGTCTCTATACCACGATGTATACCAAGATACAGCCAAATGTACAAAAACATTGCTAATCAACAAACATGACCCATTTTGTAAGGGAAGCCATGACCTATTTCTGTGAAGAACGGCTGTTCTGTTTCTGGTAGGGAAAGCAGATTATTCTATATTTAACTGCAATATGTAAGGAAACTAGCTGTAGTGAAGCCCTTTAGGGAGGGAGAGAGGGAGGAAGGACAGTTAGATGGAAGTTTGGGATGGAAAATCATTATATCTGGTAGACCTGTTCAGAGAGCAGGTGGGATTCAAGCTTTCTAACCTACTGTTAAAGACTTGTCTTCATAGATGAGTTCCCTTTGTATTACCCAGTGCAGTTAGTGCCTGAATGTATACACATAATAAAACCAGGCTATGCTTCAGATAACATAGTCTCTACTTGGCATAAGGAACAATTGTAAGGTGATAGCTAGGAGTGGTTTGTGGATGATCTGAGAGGAGGATTGGGAAAGGCCCTCAAAAATGGGCAATTGGTTGTGACTGATTAATGACCTGGGAAGGCAGAACATTGGGCATACTTCTGTGTTTGCCTCCAGGTGATGAGGCATCCAAAACTAGGAGTCGTGCCAACATGAAGCCCTGTTGGCTTTCTATGTAGCTTGTCTTTGCCTAAAATAACAGTTTGAGAGATGAAACTGGATGGTCTGAATTAAGGATATTTAGACATACAGTCTCTGGATGGTAGAATTTGGTTTCCTTCCTTGTACTGTAGTCTGCAGTCCCTAAATGTGCTGAGGAACTGCTTGAGTATTACAAGCAAAGGAGCTGAAGCAGTAAGTGGGGAGAAGAGGTATACCTGGGCCTACCACTTGCCATCGACAGCTCATGGCTGTGGGGAAGCACCTATAAAATATGGCTACCAAATTGTTCTTTAAGAGATAGGAGAGAAAAAAAAAAAATCCTTTTCTACAGAACTGTGGAGGAGATTAGAATAATTTTTAATTATATGTGTATTTGTTGATCTGCTTGCTAATACAGTTTAATTTAACAGGGCTTCTGAGGAAAAACAAGTGATAAATCTAACTATGGTAAGGGATTAAAGACACCTGCTCAGTAAGCAACATAAGGAAAACAAAGGAAAAGTAGTTGCTAATTAAAAATTGTCAGGTCAAAGCTCAAATAAGCCATCAAAGTAAAAGGCAACCCTTGAACAAGCTAATGAAGTATGTCACATCTCTCTGGAAGTACAGCATCGCTGCAAGACATTATTCCTGGTTCTCATGGTGCTCGTGTAAGTGAGCTCTCGTGCCTCTCTGGGGAGTGCCTGACTGGGGAGTTTCACTACAGAGGTAACACAAACCTATTGATGCAGATGCAGTTAGAAATATTATAAAAGATATAATGCCACTTTGTCCCATACTCATTATCAAAACCCCCAGAAGTTATGGCTTGGTGTCACAGGCAACTGTGACATAAACACCAAAGTTGCACTTGAAGCAAATGCATGTGAAATGGGAAATTCTGGGTGCAGCTTGCCCTGAGCTGTTCCTTTAGGATAAGGGAACTGCAGTAAAACCAGGCTAGATTTTTGTGTGATTTTCACACAGACAGGCTTTGAAGCCTTTAACACCAGTTTGTGTGTTACAGCTCAGGCAAATAGCAGGTGCATGATTTTTTATTCAGTACCCATTTACCTTGACATCTGGAGAGTTAAGTGAGT
Organism: Falco naumanni; assembly: GCF_017639655.2. Classification (NCBI taxonomy): domain Eukaryota; kingdom Metazoa; phylum Chordata; class Aves; order Falconiformes; family Falconidae; genus Falco; species Falco naumanni. The sequence goes on along the minus strand of NC_054060.1, from coordinate 48,232,147 downwards.
TGTTAGGTCAGCTAGGACTTTGTATGGAAATGTACATACAAGGCCATTAATACCCTTTCAGTAGCTGCACATCAGTATGCCCTGCTGCATTAATGCTTTCGATTCATTCAAAGGCTCTCAATGGCATATGTTGAAACATAAGAACTCAACAGGCAGTGAAGTAGCGAATCTGAAAAGATGAGATGCAGTGACCATTAGACAGTAAATGTGTCTTGTTTCTAGTTTCCTGGATAATCACAGCTTGGAACAGAGCTGCTGAAATATCTTAAACCTTTCTGTAGACTGAAAGCAGAGTTTGTGAAGCACAGACAATCGTATTTAAAGAGGTTTCTGGGATCTGTCATTTTTTATGGCAAAGCAGCGAAGGTATTTTAACAGACTGAACCCTGTATCCTACCTTAAAAGGAAGAAAGCCATACAATATCCAACACCCCCCCCCCCCCCCCCCAATAGATTTCTGCATAGGAAGGTGTCTGTAAAATGATAAATTTGCTGTGGCTTTATTACTCTTTGTGAGTCTTGCAAAATGAGCTACCAAACATGGGACTATTTATATTACTCACCCTTGCAAAAAACAAGGACATGTGAGCAGTGCATTGAGACTGTGCACACAACCAGCAGAATTCATTCATCCAATACATTCATTTCAGAAGGCCATGCATTTTTATTGCTGAGTTAATGCAATAGCTTTCCATAATGCAAATTGAACACAGCGTGTCAAGGAGCACAATAATATTTTAACATACAGTTAAAAGATCTGTATTAATAACAGGCTCATATGCCAAGGTAGATTTACTCTAATTTTGTCTGTTGCTAAGAAAAGGTTAAATCTAGATACTTTATTAAGCAGATAAGGTAAGTTAATAAGGTAACTAAATACAGTGCTTAGAAGGGCAACATCAGTTCCTGGGAGATTTGTCATACCACATGGACAAACTGCATGTTTATCAAGCAGCTTCTGGAGGAGCCTTATTAGCTAGAAGTGGCCTTTATTTATTTATTTATTTATGTACACATGTATTTATTTGTTATTCATTTAGTTGGTTTTAATAGTAAAGCTGAATAAGAAGACAGTTTTAAATAATTCCATAATCAATCACCTCTCCTCTCCTCTCCTCTCCTCTCCTCTCCTCTCCTCTCCTCTCCTCTCCTCTCCTCTCCTCTCCTCTCCTCTCCTCTCCTCTCCTCTCCTCTCCTCTCCTCTCCTCTCCTCTCCTCTCCTCTCCTCTCCTCTCCTCTCCTCTCCTCTCCTCTCCTCTCCTCTCCTCTCCTCTCCTCTCCTCTCCTCTCCTCTCCTCTCCTCTCCTCTCCTCTCCTCTCTTCTTCTTCCACCAAGTATTTTCCTTTTGTATTGTCCAAGGGAGTGCGGAGACAGTATGAGGCAGGAAAAGAGATGAGAAGGGAGAGAGCAAACTCAACAACAGCCCTGTGGTTCAAGGTGTCTGCTGGAGTCAACTCTTCTGTGAAAATGAAGGGACTTGGAGCTGCTCCCTTCACCCTAGCTGCACCCAGAGCTGGGGCCAGGCACATGTGTTTCACACAGGAGAAAGACACAGCTGAATGTCTGGGCTGCAGGTAACTTCACTTACAAAGATCTTATGCCTGATTTGCAGCAGTGAAGTTGAACCAAAATTAGGTCTTTTCTGTGCTATCGCATTGAATTAATATGTCCAGATTGCTAAACCAAGCTTTGTGGCAGAAAGCAGGGAGTTGCCACCAGGCCCCAAGTCCTGAAAGCTGGAAGCAGAGGCAAGATCTTCCTCACTGTATGTGCTGTGACTACCTGCCTGGGTAATGAGCTCTGCAATGCACAGGTCTGGGCACAGTCTTCTCAAGTGCACAGCACAGTATAGTAGGTAGTTGGAGCAATTTTTGGGAAGAAAGTTTTAATGTCTTTTCAATGTATTTGCTCCCCAGATAACAGCAGTTAGTTTGTTGAGCTTGATCTTTCCCATGGCAAAATTCACTTCTATCTGTTTTCTGGAGCTGAGCTGCTCTACAAGCTCTTAGAGGTCAAATTTGCTGCCTACAAGCAGGGCTATTTTGTCTGAGCACACAAAGTATTTCCCACCTTCACACTGACACTCAGGCACAGAGAATCTTAGAGAGACAGCTTTAGTCCAGCCTGTTCTCCTCTTCTTATCTCTTTCAAGCTTATTAATTATTCCTTGGCAGACAGATGGGAGCTATCCTTATATTTCTATGTGTTTCCACAAAGCTGAAAGATGAATGTTACCAGTGGCTTCATAAAATTCACGTCAGATTGTTGTTATGTTTTATTTGTCAGAGTTGCTTAGCTTGTGACATCCACAGGGCTCAGAATATATTGCAGTCTTCCCTGGGAGTGCAAGAGAGGCATTTGCCAAAATAGAGAGCCTATTGTCTTCCCTGCCTGCACAGCCAACTTCTTTTAGATACTGAGGATGATGAAGACACATATCAAAGGGGTGAGCAGATGCCCTGCAAATTTACAAGGCCTGGGGTCAAAGATAAAAAGCATCAGAGGGCACCAAGTTTTAAATAAACAAACACTATTGGCCTTGACTTTCAGCATACACTGGACTGTGTACTTTAGCTTGTGAGGAAGAGTAAGAAAAAACCAGACAGATTTGCACTGAAGCTACTACAACTGTTTCATAAAACATATACTGGGGTCTATGCATATAAAGTGTGCATTGATAAACACAGCAAAACCACCTACCACTAAAACCAGGCAATTTTGAAACATATTCCACCTTTTGTGACTCCTTATAAGAGTAGTTTTTATTTTTTAACAACAAAACCACATGGTTTTGATGGTAATAACAATTCAATACTTATGCTACTGAGAGCGAGGGCCTGAAAATGAGAGCTGCAGTTGGGAGTTGTCAGGGATGAGTTCCCTAAAAACTAAGGTGACTTGTCCAGCCTTGTGGCTGATAATAAGAGGTGCTGATCTAGTGACTTTACATGCCTCTATATTTACATGGCTAGTTAGATCTTTAAAAGGATTTTTACTGGGACAGTACCCTGCACTTCTGCATATGTATGTTGTGTACTGAGAAACGTCTTCTAAAATGCCGTGCCACTTTGAAATGCACATCATTTGGCCTTCTTGCAAAAGGCATAGTTCCTTCTTGTCATGGTGTATTACAAAGTTATGACTTCATTATATTTTGTATCTCTCTTTCCATGAGCCAATTTAATCAGAACGCAAACCACAGAAGTCCTTTTGCTTCTGACTCATTTTATTACTCTGCTGTTAGCGGATAGTTTACAGTAGTGTTACTGGTCCTTATTTCTGCTCCATGTAACCTACATTATTCATGTGCTGTGTCTTATTCATTAATGTAAGGACCTTTGAAGTTTGGTTTAGCTTCTCTGTGGACTTATAATAATCCAAAAAGGAAAAAAGTGTTATGCAGCCTTTATGTGGACCTCTCGTCCTGAAAAATGAGGGGGATCATGGGATACACAGAAGGCCCACAAAACTCTGGTTGCTATAAAACTGAAAATTTCATTTCTACAGTCCCCAGGGACAAACTGCATGGAGTAAATCCCATGACAGTAGCCACTTAATGGTGTGTATTTCAAAAGCTGTAAGACCGAAGTGAGAGAGAGAGAGGTACTCAGTGTGTGTGAGAGGTGAACGTGGAAAAATGGGAAGGACTTGGTAGCGTTAAATTAAATGACAGAAAAGTGCAATATTAACTGCTCTGCAGTAGAGCTATTCAGAAGTTGTATTTCAAAGTCCTAAACCCAGAAATGAATGGCTTATAGGAAAAATAAGATTAGATAGCAACTTACTGCAAATATGTCAACCCTGCACAGACTAACTTTATGCAACATTTGTTTATTTTGTGTGTAGATCGATGTTTTACAGGGACAGGCAGAAGTCTGCGTAGAGATGGGCCCATAAAATGGATCTTGTAAATTTTTTAGGTGAGCAGCCTTCCATCATACACTGTCTACTCAGGGGACACTTCAGGTTTACAGACATAAGCACAACCAATTTCTGTTGACCTGAGACTGAGGAGCTGTGGATGGGTAAGAGCTGTGGGTGGGGAGCCCTGTGGTGGGCAGGGCAGTCCTTCTCCCCAGTGGCTACTGGAGCCAGCCTTGGTGGCAGGCTTTGGGGCAGCAAGAGCAGCTTCTGGCACGGGCAACGCTGTCAGCCCTGCCTGTGCCCCACACCAGCTCCTCACCCCTCAGGAGAAGCACTAGACATTTTAGCTTTCTAAGACTATGACAAGCTAAAGAAACAGGCCAGGTCCTCCTATTTTGCTGCCCTTGCAGTAGAGCACTGCAGAGAACCATCATCTTTGCTACATCCTGAGGGTAGTTAAGCAGTTATTAAGGTAGAACGAAACAATTTGTAGGTAGGCAAAAAGAAGCAATGGGAGTATGGCTTCTTTTCCTCTCTGCATTTGAAGAACTAGCTTGGCCGGGAGAGCCAGTCATTTTTAACATTGAAGGAATAACACTGCAAGGATTTAGAAATGGAGATGGGGGTGGGGCAGGGAGGGGGCGAGGAAAGAAATACATTACTCTAGAGATGTTAAACTATTTGCAAGAGAGATAATTTTGCAGTTATTCTAGTCAGAGAGTGTCTTTCTGCCAAATCCAGCACAAGAAATTCTGGTAATTAATCCACAGAGACACTTACGCATCTAATCAGATTTGAGATACCTGTGTTCTTGGCACAGGTAATGTGTCCTTGTTATTTAAGACTGGTATAAATTGGCATTTAGCTGAAGTTAGCACCTGCATAGACCACATGAACTTTTGCTTTTTTTTGATAAGAGAAGCAGAGAAGCAGATGTAAGAAAGCACTGGGAGATGCTGAAACCTTCAATCCCACTAGTAAAAGCAGTTGGCATTACAGACTGTATTTTACTGTCTCTTTACCCAGAAGCTGCATCCCAAAACAATTGCCAAGCCTGAGCTTTAATCACATAGTTCTCACTGCCCAATGGAAAGAAAAGCTGATTTGAACTACAATTACTATGATCATCATCACCCTGCAGTCAGAGGTGTGCCGGCAGCACTGTGGCTATATTCATGGGAGCAGGACATTGTCCCCTGGTCACGCATTTTGCGGTGGGGAACACACTCCTGAGGGCACAAGGGAGTCTGCAGCAAACAGAGGAAGGTAATCTGTGCTCTCCAGCAGTTTCTTTAAACGTAGTTCATCCTTTTTCATCATGTTGAGGAAAGATGCAAGGACAACTGCTGGGATTCATCACACCTCGCTTAAGCAACTTACATGCCTTAAGTTAGGGATTTAGCTGTTATAGGCATCTTGTATAGTCAAGGAAAAACAGAAATTCTGTCCACCTGTCACCACTGGAGACACATTATTTATTTTTGTTGACTAAAGGGAAGCTTAAGGCATTTATGCATCCAATCTAGGGAACTTTGTCAGGTTCCTGAGGTTAGGGCAGGTAAAAATGTGTCTACCAGAGCTGTGAAAGGTGCTATGATTGGTATGTCCTTCCTAAATCTCAAGTTAAGTTTTAGGCTATTGGTTTCATCTGTAGTGACTGTATGGGTAAGTACTGGAAGTTCAATAATCTTTAAGCAAAGGTTTCAGTGTTCAGCAGCTGGTAGGAATTAGGAGAAGGCAACCATTGGTGGCTGGCAGGACTTTGGATGTGGACCACTACATCCAGTGGCCTCTTTTTTTTAACTGTGCCAAATGATATCTACATAGTGGTCCTGATAGCCATGGAAGATTTCTTTAGGGAGTAAATGAGACTCCTGAGCATTGATTTTGTCCAGTGACCTCAAATAAATATTGAAACTAAGAATTTTTAAGGAAATATTTCAGTGTGATGCTTTAAATAATATCTTCATATGATTCACTATCAGTAATGCATTCTGGCACAGTGGAATTGTGACATTAAAAGCACACGGGACTCAGCCAAATAATTTCAACTTATAAGAGTCTGAAAATTATTTGTACTTTGTAAGGCACTAAAAATAAACCAGAAAAAAAACTGGTATCTCCCTATAAACTTTACACAGTTGAAAATAGACTATTGTTGCAAGGCATATTTAATACTGTCACTAATTCACTCTCAGAAATGGTACAAAAGGCAAAGATAATTCCCTCAAGAGCTAAAAGCTGGTCAATAGTTAAAAAAAAAAAAAAAAAAAAGAGAAAAAAAAAATTTGATAGTCCTGTGAATAAATTCCACTTAGGTCATATTCGTTTCAATGGAATGAGGATCCTTTTATCAGCTATCCAGGATCATCTAATAAACACGTTTTTTTAAAGAAAAATATCATCACAAGTATTAGTTCAGTATTCACACCTAAATGTGTGACATTTTAACAGAACGATTTATTATTTTTGCATGCAAAAGAACTATCTCTAGTGATTAGGGGAAGCCGTAAAAAGATTCATCATAGAAGATTTATCATAAAACTTATGTTATCCAGGCTGAGTACCAAAAGATACCATGTCACCTTGAAGCCTGACTGCACGGTGTGAATTATGTGCTAAAAATCATCAGTGTGTCCCGAAACAACAACTTAGTCTCAACGAATCATAAAAGAATGTGCATTACTGATTGATTGTCAATTCTTGTCTTCACAGGAAAACATTCATCAAGCAGGAGGGCCAGATGAGGGGTTCAGCTTAGGCACTGTGTGAAAATCACTGCTCTCCTGAATTAGAGAAAGTGAATCTCTGGATTTCTGTGATAGGTTTTTAAAAAAGGGGTGCCACAGTCTTATAATATAAAGCTTCCTGTAGTCACAAAAAGAGTGCTTTTCTTTCTTGAATGCAGACAGATTTTCAAGCAGAAGCTGCAGTATTACAAAGTGATTTACATATAAATTAATACATATTAGACCATATGAATAATTCACTCCTTCAGAGGAATGATCACCATCCAGTTGGTCTGATCACCTAAGTGAATATGTAATGTTAATTGTGGCACACACTCCCTACATATTCATCGTAATAATCAGTTTTAAATCATTAGGTAGACATTCCTGTTAATGGGTCTTGTGTTGCAGTTCTGCTGGAGATGGACCTAAGTAATGAAGTCCAGTGTTGCAGTTCCACTTTCCAGTTATTTGGCAAGACCAAGAGTGATACTTAAATCTGTGATGTTGCTTCTGACCATGTGAACGGTCTGATGCACAGGAACACAGGGGAGAGTCTGGACCTTGCTGGCCTCCGTTACAGACTCTGGCTCAAGGTAGGAACACTCTATGTCCTCCTTACACAACATCAGCCAACCTTCACTCCTCCAGTTTCTTCTTTAGCAATGACTACCTCTAATTTCTGCTAAAGAAACTGCTCAGTTATTGCCTTGGCACCAGGAATTTAATTTTTCTGGCATACATTTCTTTCCTTGAAGTAGACCTGCTTAGGTTAAGGAGTGAAGATATTTTGAGAAACCAGAAAATCCGGTACTGGGTACTGGAGCTATAAGCCTGACAATTCCCAAACTCACCCAGCTCTGTCTGGGAGCTACATGTTGGTTTCAGTCACAGAAGACAGTATTTTAGAATTAAAACCCAAACCAACGAACTAAACCAGCCCCAATCAATCTTGACTAATTTGCTGCAGCAGACATTGTGTGAAAAATGCATAGAATTAAGGAAGGAGCTTTTCTTTCTTTTTTTCTCTGTCTCTGGAGTCAACTTAAAACAGAATACTGTCATTAAAAGGTAACCTAGCCAGTAAAAGGCAGGAGGAGAAGGCTATATTCTTCTGTGAATTGTTTTATGAAGTATCTCATGGCTGACAATCAGTGAACTAAATCCTTTGACAAGGAGAGATTTACAAGGACTTGTCTACAGAGGCAGAGTGTTTCTACAGACTTCAGGCAGCCCTGGGACCAGGGATTAGCAGAACTGCACATAAATACAGTTTACAGCTACAGAATGCCACAACTGGGAGCCTTCAATAGGAAACTATGTGTAAACATGCCTATGGAAACAGGCTTCACATACTGATCATGAAACGTACAGGGGTTTAATAGCTTTAAAGACTTTTGTAAAAGGTACTTCCCTACATTAACTCGCACTATGTTATTTATGCCCCTAGAATTTTTCTGTCAGACATTTTTTTGTTCATGGCTATTTCAGTCTTCCACTTGGAAAAATGCCAGCTCGTGACACTATGTTTGGACCAAGGCTGAGTGTTATTCTCCACTTAGCACTGTCTTCATAAGGGGCTGCATTTTTGGTGTTGTTTTTGTTTTTGTTTTTTTTTTTTTTTCTTTAAATGAGTGATGAGCATTAGAAGATGGATCAGATAGAATTTAAATACCACAAGCTGTTAAATACTAAACACTTGAGGAATACTTAATTAAGCAGCAGTACGCAGCAGGTGGTCAGGTTCTGAGAGGCTATCGCATTCCTGGGTTGGTATCACGCTGGAAAAGCCTGTCTGATTACCTTTATTAACCACCTCAGAGGGGTAGTAATTAACTACTGCAGAAATTTACTGTCTGAAAAGCACATTGTTATCAATGAAATGAATGTGAATTTTCAAAACACTGCACTTAATGGGCATTACTGCCACACAGAAAGCAGCACTGGCAAATAATTTCGCAGCCCATTTGTGTTCAGGTAATATTAAAGCTGCTACATAATACTGTTTTTAAGCAGGAATCAGCTGGATAAGTAAGTGGAGTAGAGATTGCTGCTACCTGTCTGGTGCTGTTAATCTGTGACTAGCATTCTGTGATAAGTGAAACTGGTGAATCTTAAATCTGGTCTTCAGGGACTGTGGCTACATTCACCCTATGAAAACATATTCTTAATGCATGACTGTACCTCCAAACCTGCAGCCGCTGTGGGTTTGATGTGGCTATGCATATCATTACAGCAAGAAATTCATTCAAGAATCACCATGTCAGGGCAGCATAGTGATTGGGGTCTGGGGTATTGCTCAAAGTACTGAACCTCGTTTCTGAATAAGTAAAACTATCAGATCGCAAGAGTTAATGGCCACTTTAGTCATCACATGCTGGAGCTCCTAACTCTATGTGTTCAACACAAACATAGAGTGTTACTTTCCACATAACTAAATCCTTAGGAGAAGCAAGGAAAGATGCACGCCAGTGTATCACAGCTGCTGATTATACACATATCTGCATCAAAGTCTTAAATTGCCTCTTTCTTCTTTCAGTTGAATGTAGGATCCTTCTCACTTCTTGCCCTAAGCTGCTGGTCATCATCTCGATCTGTGCACTGTAAAACACTTACTGCATGTACTTCACGGATGATTGCTGGGCAAAGTAGTCTCTCCACTTAGTTCTGCCTTTCCAGAATACATTAGTATGCCAAGGAATGAAATATACCAGCCACCTGAGCATCTTCAAGGACCCACCGTCTCTTTTAAAATCTCTTTGACAGAAAATATGTCTTTCCTCTTCCCTCAGAGGGAAACTCTTTACCCAAGCCATCCAGACAGAGCCCAGGGCCAGAGATGGGTTTCCTAACCATAAATATGAAAATACTTTGAAGTCCATTGCTTCACTGCCTTGGTGGGCCAGAAAGCAGAATTTTTATCTTTTTTGAAAGGGGAGAATTGCAACTTGCCTGCACTTACTTCTGAACTCTGGAATGGGCAGAAACAACAAATGTAATGTGATGACACTGGTACAGTTAAAAAAGGAATTTGAGAAAGGATGTTATGACACATGCTCAGCCTTGTGCTGTTTGAGTTTAAATTATTGAAACATTGTTTTTACTCAATGGGTTTTCTCATATAATTACTGAAAATTATCTAAAGTGTCCCTGAAATAGTCTTTTGCTAACAGTTGTAGTGAAACGACAATGGAAGGAAATGGTGCACGTTTGTATTACAACCATTTCAAAGCAGTGTCTATCACTTCTTCATCAATGCATAATTCTTATATATCAAGTTAGAAAAATAGTCTAGTATCTTTCAGGATTATAAGCATTACATCAGGGCAAGATATTATTTAGTAATATATTTAATACATTAGTTATCAAATAAATCAGTGTTACTATTGATACTATCAAATAAATCAGTGTTACTATTGATACTATCTATTTCATACACGCTGTTTCCTAAAGGTTTAACATTGACTCATTTATGCAGGTGAAAAAGGCAAAAAGAGAAGACAGTAACTTGGGAGACATTTTTTAAACGTGTCTTTAAATTATACTGCTATTTTTTAACATCTGCCTTTGGCAGCCTTTCCTCCCTTAGCACAATTACTAGTCAAGGCATTATTATTATTGAGTATGTGATAAGGATGTAGGATACTCTTTAAAAGGCTTTCTTTAAAAGAAGTAAAACCTGTAAGCGCTCTCATTCCCAACAGCACAGTAGAAACATTTAACAGAAACAAAGCAATAAAAATCTAGAGACCAGACTATGAAAAAACAGGAGTCCAAATTCATACTCATTCTCATTAAACAGTTTCATCTTTGCTCTCTGTACTGTTTATTTCTCTTATTATGAAGTCTGAGGCCCTGAAGGGGGACAGCGTACATGTTCTAGCACTCAAAAGTGATTATAAAGAGACTGATAGTACAAGAAGTAGTGGATAACTTGACTGACACCCAGTTACTGCTGTAGGTACTGCAGTAGCAGCTTGCCTGATGCACAGAAAGATTTTTTCTTCATTCCCAGATTCCTGAAATTATGTTGTTGTCTTAAGCAAAAAAAAATTTCAAATAATGATAGCAATTGCAATGAAAACATACGTTATGGGATGCATGCAGTGTGCTCCAGGCATAAGTACACACAGTCCTGCTTTCTTTTGATACTTTGGAAATATAATTACACTTTAAGATAGTATCTAAAGTCTCCATATATTCTTTTCCTTTTGGGCTTGAAAGAAGAGCTTTACATTGACAGAGTGAAGTTTTTGAAGTAGGTAAGGGTGAGGCTTAATGTCATTTCCAAAAATAAACTCTCAGTATTTAAGCCTCACTGCACACCTGTTAGGTGCTACCTCACCTCACCTAACTGAACGTAAGCATCCTCACACTTTGCAGTCAGACCAGTAAGCAAGGCCTGGGTGTCCAAAATGAGCTAAGGTGGCACCAATGTGCCTGAAGTCCAAGGCTGTGGTCTTTAGACTAGCTCCCTGCCCCTTGTAGAAATGAAGTTTGCAGGAACATGAGCTTTTGGCAGTAGCATTTCCTGGGAGAGCTGTCTCTGCTTCAGGGGTGATCTGCATCTTTTCCCTTCTCAACCAGAGAAAGACCAATCCTGTAAGTAGTGCATGCTTTCACTGCTTTGCCAGAGCCCTTCCCGGCTCCTTCAGACATCCTTACATGAGTGCAGCACTGGAGAGTGAAGTAAGTTGCAAAAGCCACTATCTGAACTCAAACAAACCTGTCGGAAATAAAAGGCATGACTTAAGTTAAATGATTCAGCATTTGCAGGCTCATTGATGAGGGATGGGGTGTGAGTACTGAAACACAAACGTCTCAGAGAAGTGGCAAAATCTTTGTAGTCTTGAGGTATAACATCACTAAGAGACAGAAACCCTTTAATCGAACAGAATAATGAAGATTGTTCTAATTCTATTGTATTGCTTATATGCACTGGTGTTAGTGACATGTAGAAAGTGAGAACTCTGGGTATGCTATTAAAAGGATGCTAGAAAAATTGAAGGCTGATAGTTCTTAAAACAGATCTTTCATACTGGACACAAATCATCAAAGCAACTTAGAGGAAGTTACAGATTTTAGATTCTCTTTAAAATCAGCAGTTTAATAGGAAAATCCCCCTTCATGCTGCAGTAAATTTGTTTATTTGCAGCAGGTATTTGAATTTCTAACATTTGTACTACAAACATGCACTTTTATCTGCAAAGTACCCAAACCAGCTTTTTTTTTAATTTTTCTTTTTCCTTTTTATGAAATGAGATTTTGATTTAGCTAAGACTGTGGATAAATGCCCTTGGACTCACTGTCAAGGCCACTCGGTGGCTGCAGCTCCCACTGAAGTCAGTGGGAGTTTTTTCACAGGCTCCAAGAAAGGATTAGATCTGCCCTGTCTGACTCAATTAATGGTAGTGAAAGTACTGCTATAAAAGCAGAATGTCATGACACCAATTCTGATTGCTCATAGTCAGTTTTGCTGGTCATTCTCGGGGAGGGGGGAAGTCACAAACGAATTTAGGTGGTTAAACACAAAGGAAGCATTGGCTCCCTTGAAACACATTTAAAAGAAAGGTTACAAGAAGAGACCTACTTTTTAGGAGGAAATGGAAATAAATACAATGTTTTAAAAACGCAGTAAGGGAATATCTGCCACCTAGTTTGTAAGGCAGTTTACAGGTATTTGAGCTGACTGAGGCAGGAATAGGGGAGCAGGGAGGGAGGTATGGCTAAAATAGCTGGAAGTGGGGAGGTGGCCAAAGTTGTGTGAGCAGCTGAGGCTTCAGAGAGCACTGACACAGATGGTGGATGCTCATTTACAGGAACTCTCGTGGCTTGGCGCCAAGCTTTGAGCTCAGTTGACTCCCCCCTGCAAAAGCCACCACATGTTGAAGGTGTTCCCTCAGCTCGGGTCTAGAGGGCTAGGAGAACATTGCTTGTACAAGTATTTAGAGAACTTTAAGTACAAGGCACCTGTGTCAGCCTGGATCAGGTCATCACCTTCCCATTCTCTGCAGGAGCCACAGGATACTCTGTAGCCAGAAAAAGATTTTTTAATCTAGGTCTCCTTGGTGAAATAGCATTTAAACTAAGGAGGAGGTAGGGGACATTGACATGCTTAAGCTGGTTTTGTGATACCCTGAACTGAAGATATCACCCAGAAAGGTTTGTAAACCCATAACGATTGCCTATTCCTAATTATTTATTATCTTTGCTGTTACAGACTTTTCCTGTATTACATTTAGGACATTGCTCCTTTTGCAGCCATCTTGTGATAACATTAATAATCCCCTTCTTTCATTTGTATTATCTCTCTGGAAATATTTATAGACTATGTTCATATTCCCCTGAGTCCTCCTTTCTGCTGAGAGAATTAATTTTGTTTCCTCAATCACTCCGTCTCTTATGTGTTAGCCTATAATCCTTCCATAGTGTCATTTTCCTGCCCTTCTTTGCATTGTCTCCACTTCTACAATATCATTTTTAATCACGGACAAAAGAACTACATATAAATTCTTAAATTTAATTGAATACATCTCACTTGCTCTTTTAGCTCCTTGACTGAGCAAAGTGGAGGGTCAGCATCTTACTTTCAACTTCCTTGCTGTGCAAGAACTCCCATTTAGAGACAAAGAATTGCACAAACCCCCAAAATTATTCAATAGACATATGGGAAAATGCAAGAGAAAGATGTGGTTGTCTCTTTACAGTCCTACAGAAGGCCCACAATTCAAAATGACCAAATGTAATTAATATCCATTAACAATCTTGGACAGGCAGGATAATAGATATGGTCCAATTTTCTTACCAACACGAAAAGCACCAATTAAAGTAACAATATACTAACTTGTGTGCATTCTTGATACATTTCTGTGACTGTACTCAGCTCTGAACTGAAGCAGACAGATTAAAGTGATAAAAAGTTTTCGTATTTCTTCAGCTTTATATAAAAAAGAAAAAGATGCCACCCCCAAAAATTCAAGAGCTCTTGTGCTGGCTCCAAGAGGATCTCTCTCACTGCTTCTGTGCCAGCTACATATGGCCATGCAGCACCAGCAGCTACACCAACCTACATTCAGCTCTGCACAGCGAGCAGCAGGGCTTGGACCCTCCTGTATAGCACCGTTCAGAAGGTGGGGTGGTGGGGTAAGTGTCTGTGAGGAGGTCAATGCTGGCCTTTGACAGTAGAAGAACTGGGTGTCCCTCATTTGAAAGGATGAACCCTACCTGAGTAAGGCAAGGTGGGATGATTTTTTGGGGGGTATGCTGAGTGCAATGACATTTCATTTAAAATGCTGAACTGCTCTCAGGTTAGTTTACTCTCAAAATACTATGGAAAAGAGAGTGTCAGTCACTCAGCATCAGCATTTCCAACAGGTGAACAAAAAGGGGCAGAAGGAATGCATTTTAATTCTTTTTTTTATAATTTCACTTGTAAAAATGAAGCCAGAATGAGCTATCATCAACACTTTTACTGAGCATTTTTCAAGGTGTAGTGGAACAACCCCTGAGGAGGATTTTGCTTGTTAATTGCCCTTTAATACTTGGTAGGTGTCCAGCTATTGTCCTATAATTTAACACCTAAGCCAGCACTTTAAGTTTCATTCAGATAGATGTTCTATACAGGAGTACTGGTTCAGTTTAGATTAGAAAAATTATTAAGACTGCAATCTTTTCTTGTGATTCATATATCTGTTCATTTGTTCCTGTAATAGTACCACATCCACCAGCCTCATTAACCATAATAGACCTTTAAGCTCCTGGTGGGTTATAGGTTTCTAAAGTGTTACAAAGTAATTCTTGTCACTATAATTTAAACATGATGTTGTTGTTATTACTGAATCTATTTTATGAACTTTTTTTCCCCTAACTAGATATATGCAGAGATGCTTGGTTGTATATTGCATTTGGCTGCAATGGTAACAAAAATCTGGGTAATTATGGATGATGAATGGTGGATACTGAACTCTTGAACATATAAAACAACCTTCTGCCCTAGCACACCTCATAGTGAAAGTGCTCCAGTAAAATACTGATGAAGAATATTACATACCTGGCTCTGAAAATGAGCCCAAATTGTGCTCATTATGCATGAAGATACTCATATTCACTGTCAGGAACTTTGCCAATGAACCTTTTTGATATGATCAAATGACAGAGCATCCTAAGGCATTATTGAATCCCACACTGAGATCTTGGAAGATTTTTGGCCATAGAAAAGAAGATTGCTGTAGTCATTAGTCAACAGTAGTCACAAGAAAATGCATCCTCTATTCAGTGCAAGGTGATTCCAGTCAATCCCTAGATCAAGATCAAGACAATGCTTGTATTCTGCATTATAATCTACCCCTGAAGAGTAGCAAGCAAAACAATGTGTTTTGGTTTTATAATATTAATAGAATTTCTTCATCTCATATGATCATACTTTGTAATTATTCAGCATCTTTCACTCAGGGATATTAAAGGCTTTCTCAGCATCAACTAGTACAAATGAACAACCTCAGGGTTTCTTAACTATGCTTACTGTTGCTATTATATACATTAAGTGCATTCATTTTGCAGCGACCTACCATTTCAATCAACTATAGTGGTGAGATAATTGTTGAAGAGCTGGTCTCTAATATTTAGGATCAAGCCAGTCTCGGATCTTTTAGATACTCTACTTACATAGGGCAAACTCCAGTCAGCATCAGACTTGCCTTTAAAGAGCACAAAGTATGCCAAATTGCCCACTACAGGTGACTGTTTCTGTTGACTTCATGCTCTGGACTTCTCTATCCCATTAAACTACCCCTACCTGGGGAATAGTACATTTTTTTCTTGCATGAGGGCCAGAAAAATGCTTAGGAGTGCAATAAATCAGCAGAGATTGACTGGCATTCCAAGGCGGACCAGGTGAAAGTGGACAGGAGATGTAGCTAAACTGAAAGTCAAGAATTTATCATCTTCACTACTCACTAATGGATTCACATTACCTTAGATGTAACAATGCACTCTATTTGGGAAAAACCTGGGTAAAGAGCATGAGCAACAAGTTTAAATTATTCTGGAATAGTTAGAAAAACTTCTGCCTATGCGCCTGCAAATAGATGGCCAAAACCAATGGACAAATATCCTTTGTACTCAACAGGAATGGGAATACTAGGTTATTAAATGCTGGAATTAGAGATCCTTTTGACTAAAGGACACTGAAGAATGCACAACACATGGATTAGCTAAAGGACATACTCGGAGGGAAAACATAGAATTCAGGAGAACTAACTCAGTCTGCTCCTGCCCAGTAATTTTGGTCTACATTGGAGGGTATCCCACAAGGTTTTGGGTTTTCCCAGCCTGTGTTATCAGTAGTTCTGGTTAATAATCCTATGAAGTTCTTCTTTGCCTCAGAGTTTTTTCCAATAAAATTCACTACTTTTGTTTCTGGAAGTAATTTCTCGTTTGTTCTTCTCTGACGATGGTACATAGCAGATGGATAGAAGAATATATACAATCCAATACTACTGGTGCCAACAAAAACCTTTGCCTGACAAACTTTACTTCTCCATATTGTTTTAATATTTATTTATGATATCTCACCTCTGTGGGCCTGTCAGGAATGTCATAGAGTGGCAGGTATTTACTTCTTTTTTCTTTTCTGAAGTAAAAAGAAAAAAAACAGTCAGAAAACATAATTAGTTTTCCTAGTGTATTAGCTTTTCCCTGTGCTTTTTCTCTTGTGTTTAAACATGGGAGATGGAGAAGGAAATATTTGCCAAAACTGCGCTATTGCAAATATATCAAAATGTTCAAGAGAACAAGCAGATTATTAATCATCTGAAAAGACTCAGCTGACAATCCATAAGGGGAAAAAGTTTTTGTTTTTTTTTTTTTCTGTGAAAACTATCTATCGTCTCAAATTGGTTCCTCTTGGCAGACTGACAACTTTGGGTCAATAATTACTCCAGCTGTTGAAGCTGATTTTGAAACCTTAAATCAAATTCAAGCAAGACCTGTTGTATAATAACTGTGAGCTTTCCTACTGTTCCATAATGCTAAATAGATCACACATAACAGAAAACTACACGTGAAACAGAAGTCAGTGGAAGTGTCTTGGCTAAGATACAAGTAATAGACCATAAGACTTCTTAACTGGAAGCATCTTGGCTAAGATACAAGTGGTAGACATAAGGCAACTTAACTGGAATCTCCTCATACTTCCTATACTTTTACTGTTTCTAATAAAATTTCAGGTATTTTGGAAAATGATCACATAGAATGTAACACTGAATAAAGCTCAGAAGATGAAGGCAGCCAGAACCATATTTTACCCTGGGGACAAAACTACAAAACTACCTTCAAGCCAACACTGGTAGAATTCATCGTTCAATGAAGATTCTCATTCATTTAGAAGTTTTATGTTGTATCAGAAAAAAACTGCAGAAGGATAAGTGACTCTTGACCAACAGTGACCTACATCTGCAATCAATGAAGCCATTTTTTAAATCCATAAAGAGCAGAAAATTTTGATTACTTTTTTGTGAAATTGTGGAGGCTCCTTTCTGCACAGATTACTTCTTTTAAAAATGCAGAGGAAGATTATAGCCTACAGGGAAGGACCGAATGTGCCAGAAGGAAAGTAAAAGCCGTACTATCCTCTGTCACTGGAAAACTATACTGCAAGTGTATGTGTTTTTCTGTGTGTATATTTTCCCACAGAGGGCAAAAAAAAGTGACAAAAATGAAAAAAAAAATCATCAGAGAGTTTCAGTGAGGTAAAATTTTAAACAACTTTCCTTCTCTGTCTTCTGAGCCCACCTGAATCAATAGGGAGAGCAATACTGCTGGGAAGGTGGTCTTGCTGCAGGGCAAAGTAGCCTGTCCCAGTTGGCATGGTTATTAAACTTTGAGATTATTGCCAGGCAATCCTCTGAGCAGGGCTGGATTGTGGCTGAACACTTAGGTGTGATGTCCCCACCACTGCCCACTTAAAGTGTACATGAAAGCAATCCTGGCACCCCAATGTCTGGCAAAACATAGCTCTTCTGTTCTAACCTGAAACGGTAAATGTTGTCTTGCAACTTAAGATGCCCAAGAGACCAGAAATGCTCCTTTATCATCAGCACTACTAAGGAGTCGAAGTGTCTACCAAACTAGCCTTCCTATTGAGTTGAATACCTTCAGTACACACTGCATTAATGCTGATTCTTGTGTTGAGCAATCAAATTAGATGTTTTGGGGTTGTTTTGGGGGAGTGGAGAGAGGCAGTGAAGAGGAAAGGTTTTTATGTGCAAACTCGCTTAATTTTCTAGAAGTCATTAAGTTACAACACCAGATGTGAGTTGGGCTCTGAGAATTTTGAAGTGGGTTGATTTCTCCACAGGGGACAAATGAATACTGCATAGGTTTGGGCAATTCTTTTAAGGATGTTCTATTCACAAAACCCACAGATATCTAAGAATATGTTCACCTTGTAAAGAGATTGCAAAAGCAATAAGCAGCCTACATATAATCAATCCATCATCAAAACTTCAGCTGAAAACGCACCTGTGTCCCAGCCTGTGCTGATCAGCAGCTGTTGCCTGTCTTTGTCACCTCTTTAACAGCACTGTGATCGCCTTTAGGAAATGTTTTGCACTGGTTATTTTTGGGTATAAGGATATTTATGATTTTGGACGTTGGATTAACGTGTTTGTGCAGACCACCAGTATAGATGGAATTTAACCCATGATACCGTGTTTGCTACTGCCGGATGTGTGTGTTACTATTATCACCTCTAGTACAGATCAGCTGTAAACATACAGATTTCTGTCAAGACCCAAGCTCAAGCATACTATTCAAAGCCAGTGCTCTGATTCATGTTGGTAGCAAGTATAGAAAGAGAGAGACTGACGTGTCATAAAATACACTTACCCTCCTACATAAAAAAAAAAAACAAACAACAAAACACAAACGCAAACCAAGACAACAACACACATTTGAATGGGTAAATGTCTTTGTACTGGTTTATGACTTTGTGTATGGTGGCAGCGACTTTTATCCTGGACTAAAGCCTGATTAAGTGCCTGGGGAGCCACAGCCTGAGGTTGTTAGTCATCATGATGTCAGATCTGTCCTACCTACATGTAATAGCTATCAGCTGCTCACTTTCCATCGAACTTTCACTGGCATTGTGGTATTTAAGGGGTGGCCAGCTTATGACCTGCTCTGTATTCTAGTATCCTGTCTGGCAGGCTTAGTTCTGTGGGATGAAAGTGGAGGTAGCAGCTGGTGGGCTTCTGCCCCAAGCTCCCCAGTCTCCTTACCCCATGTTGAGGTGAGCTATTCAGAAGGCTCCTTTCTCTCACTCCACAGTGAGAGAAACTGTTTGAAACAGACTGAACTCTCCTTCAGTTTTGGCAATGATGCATTTACTGAAGAGCCAGGGTTCTCACCCTTCATTTCTGGGAAAGATACTACTGGAAGGCAAATGATGGTATGTAGCCAAGTACTGTGGGCTCTGTCTCTCAGACTTGAATAAGTGCATCAGAATGACTGAGATAATTGATGGAAGACAGTCTTTGATGCTAGATATTTCCAATTAAAAAAGAAGATAAAATTACATCCCTTTACTTCCAACTGCTAGTAAAACATATATACAATTTCGGTGGTATTTTCTCTTAAGGCTGAAGGGAATTCTTACCAAGGATGAGTCAGGTGGGGAAGAACTAGTGAGTGCTTTTGTCACTAGAAATAATTAGAGACATTCATATTGGTTTAAAGGCCTGTCTTCAGACAGAGCTGCATGTTGTCTTGAAGGCAGTGAGTCAGTAAAGCTGAGGAATTCAATAGTGCTCGGCATCTCCAGGTAAGGCCGTTTATAACTATGAGGTAGACTAGAGCCAATTTTGTATCTATATTTTGTCCTTCAAGAGATAAAGTTTAAGGGTACAATAGACCTCAAAAGCCTTAAAGATAGTACAGCCATAAAATACCATTTAGACACAAGTAATAAGTCAGTATTGAATTATCATCTGACATGAGCTAAGTTGGGTTATAAAAATCAGCTGCTTCTTATAGAGACACACCTTTGCTTATTATAGGTGAAGTTTCAGCACAGATTCCTTCTATTTTAATTTTTTTATTCTTTTTAAAAAATGTTTTAGGTAGATTTTCAAACAATATTCAGAATTCTTCTGAAAAAGAAAAAAAACCCAAATGTGACATACTCCATAGCAAGTCTGTTATATTTGATCATAATTAATACTCTGGCCATTTTTGTGTGCATTTGGTGCTCTAGTCCTTCTCTGTTAGTATTGCAAAAGATTATGTTCCTTGGCTTTTAACTTTTTTATCCAAAGCGTGATATTAAGCTATCCCTCTTACTATAGGAATGAATAAATCTAATACTTCATGAACAATCCTCTTCCATTTCAAAAGATAAGGTTTTCCACTCTTGTAACACCAGTAATTTTTCATAATTGCAGTCCACAGAGTTCACAGTGAAACTGACCGTCTCTTTTTAGCTACATTGTTTAGTAGATTCACTGAATTTACCAGAATTACTATTTGTGACTCAGAAAGCTCTTTCACAGATTTGATTCCTGATGTGTAGTTAAACTTATTCATTACTTAGTTTCTCCATACTTATGACAGGTAAACATAGAATCCTAGAATGGTTTGGGTTGGAAGGGAGCTTAAAGACCATCTAGTTCCACCATCTGCTGCCATGGGCAGGGACACTTTCCAGCAGACCAGGTTGTTCACAGCCCCATCCAGCCTGGCCTTGAACACCGCCAGGAATGGGGCATCCACAACATCTTTGGGCAACCCGTTCCAGTGTCTCACTTATGTTATTACTGCTCTTGTGATATGTTCTTACCTCTCAGGTAAGCTATGTTTTACAACCATGTTGGTATATTCAAATACTTAGATTATAGTCCGTATCATAAAAGTCTAAGGCTGCATAATTACATCTGAAAGTCTCAAAAGTATGGCTGGTTCTCTTTCACTGTAGCATAGAAAATACTTAATTGTGCACCAGCTAGCCTAGGAAAATGAAACTCTCAGAAACACTGTTATGTGTTTGTTGAAATTTAATATGAAGGAATAAACTAAACTACATGAATTTCATTTGCAGAAAAAACAGTGTTTTATTAACAAACAGATAAATATGTTTAGTAAAAAAAATTATATCCTCTTCCAGAAAGTAAATGAAAGAAGTGTCATTGAAAAATAGACTGTCAGATTGGTGCTGGTCTAATGCTGTTCCTTCTGCATGGAACATTATGCATTAGTGAGCTGAGAGCAACAAGCTGGAATTATTCTGAGATAATACATATTATTTTTTTAGAATAATACAATCAACTAGTCTATCTCAGGCAAATCGGTCCCTTAAGCTATAAATGTATCCTGATTATTTATCTTATAAGCAGCCAAGTGGAACAGAAAAAACAGGAGTTGTACTTTCCTACTGAATTTCTTCTACGTGGTAAACATGCTTGCAGAAACAATTAAGCACCCTGAAAAGAACATCTCTCATTTCCTGTGATGCATAGCTGAATTTGGGAACCAGCATCTGTGAATACAAGAAAATTGCTGCAATACCTGCTTAGTCTCTACATATTTACGAAGAAATTGTCATTTACAGTGACCTTCATTGCCATATGAAATAGGATCATGTATATTAGGCAATATCAGCAATATATCAGTGAATGATATAAATAGATGAAATATATTGCACAATATATATTGAGAACATCTGTTTTTTATTGTCGTATGTCTAGTTAGACTGGGCCTAAGCCTACTTGTTTGTTTCTGTCTATTTTTTAGTACAAATCTATTAAAATGTTCCCATTCTTGATGGAACTGTAATTCCTCATTTCAAGGATTCTCCAATTAAAGCATAGCTCCATCATCCCAGCTGCTATCTCCAGCTCCACAATCTGAGGGTGGCTGGGGAGAGACGCATACTCAGCACAGAGGAGCAGAGCCACCATCCTGGTGCAGTGGTGAGGGATGCTGGGGAGTGCAGTGTATGGCACAGCCTTTGAAACACAGCAAAGAAAGGCTAGAGTTGAAAAGCATGCACTAAATCCCTGGAACCTCTTTGTCCATAGTACATTGCAGAAGACATTCAAAAAAGTTCATCTGAATGAAAAACAATCCTCTGTGGGCTTGGTGAAGTATTGTAAATATGATCTTGAAGCATGCCTGGAGACAGACTAATTAGTGAATTATTACTTAGATAATAATAATGCTTATCCTCACCTCCATGAAGCACTCCTGGCTAAGGGATGTCTTGGGATCTAGTGGAACTTGGACTTGCGTTCTTTGCCATTTTTATAGTATTACCTAAATGCAGCTTGGAGGAGGTCTGGAAGCTGTGGCAATGCTGCATTATGCTAGCAGGGCTTGCTGGCTGGTGCTGCAGAGGACTCCCTGCCCATAGCCACCACTGTGTTCACCTCCTGCCTTGTGCGTCCTCTCCCTAGGGAAAATGGTCTTGGGTTGGTCAGAGCCTGGAGGTCCTGCTCTCAGCTCTCCAGCCGGGCCTTGCAGGCACTGCTGCCACACCAGCAATGCCAGAGTGTAAGTGTCCAGGACAGAATAGGGGGTTCAGTCTAACTCTGGGCTGCATTTACAGTGTTCAACCACTCCAGGCCCAAGTCCCAAGGCTTTCACTCAAAACCACCAGCTTGGCTTGGGCTTGTCTATTTAAACAGCTTGAATGGGCTCATATAGGGTTGGGTTTTTTTCAAAAGTTTTCTTTCTTGGGTCATTAATATTGTGAATTTCCTGAGCTCCTCCAGCTACATCTGAGCACCATTTAGCTCTCTGTTGCACAGGCTAATGTGACAGTTTGCAAGAAAGAAATTAAATGCTAAAATTTCAGCAGGCAGCTGAAAAGCGACATCGTTAAAACTACCTGTGTTTACACAGAACGAAGGAGAAAGAATAATTCTATGGAGTGCTAAAAATGATTGCTGTAAAGTTTATTTGCTCTCTGTTTTCACCTTCTCACCTTGCTCCATAGTCTCACTGACTGCACTGACTCCTGTGGACTCAATCAGAAGATCTGAGGCACAATGATGCATTGAAGAACAGCTGAAAAATGCTGTTTTCATTGTAAGAGGACATCATATGTCTGTTTACTGGTAAACAATTAGCAGCAGCTATCTAACAGTCCTGAAATTTGTTTGAAAGCAGGCAAAATGACCTGAGATATCCATTCCGGACACAAAATGCTGGCATCACCTAAGGCAGTGTGTTGGCTTTCTTGTGTCTGACCCAGCAACCAGGCAAGATGAGCAGGTAAATGGGTAGGGCAGGGAAAGGCTATGCTTTTACACAGAAGTGGTAAAAACAAAACATACCCAGATTTTTTTTTTTTTCACTGAAGCATTTCTAAGTAGCAACAAAAGGGACAGATGCTGAAGCTGTGGCCTGTCATCTTGGTTGCCTTAGGCTGATGCTGTCACTGAGTCATTTGACTGGGCTCCTCTCCCCCTCATCTGCAGTTGAACCATAACACTCTTTCCCTCACTTCTAAAGGGTGCTGTAAAGCTTAATTAGTACAAAGCCCTCTGAGCAAAAATTAAAGGAGAGCAGTGGGGGATGTTTGCCCTCTTCCTACTTGAGGGCTAAGGCTGACACAGAGCATTGCCCTTTGTCAGTGGGTGCTGCCTGGGTGCCAGGTAAGGGCACGGGCTGCCCTCCGAGCCTCAGAGAAATCCCCTGTGATGGACAGTTTCAAAGGCATCCAGTTCTGGCCCAGCGCAGAATTAGGGCACCTGCTGAATCCTCCTGGACAGTAAGAAAAATCCTTGGATCTAAGAGATTTCCAGAGGGACATGCTTAGAAAAAAACCCTTCTTCTCTGTTAGGAAATCGCTGGATGTGTTTTCATAAAGAACCAAATAAATAAATCAATGCTTTATCTTCACAGAGTTAAAATCTGTGAACACCTTGCACACCCTGAAATTCCACCTTCAAATAATTCAACAAAACAGCAGTCATAGGACCAAGTTTCTTTTATACAGTGTTGTATAATAAAGTCAGTGGAAAATGGATGTGAAAATTGGGGCTGACAATTCCCGCTAGTGAGTGAGTGATGTAGGAAATACTTTAAGAGGTCCTAAAAGAAAGCAAGCAGAATAATGGAGAAGATGATGTGGCATCTGCATAAATGTCACAGGTGGGAGGCTGAGAAAAATTCTCGTCTTATTACTTTAATGTAAGTCAGGTATAATTCCCATAGATCGTTACTGCTACATAGGTAAATACCAGTGAGAAATCAGAATCAGGCCCAGGATATGGATAAGAAGTGAGAGGAAGCAGATAAACATTCAAGGGTGCACGTTTTTAGCTGGCTGTGCTAATGTGTTCTAATTAACAACAGTAATAGGATTCGCACAGCTAAATCCCTGCACATCACACTGAAAATTTACTCCTGATGCCTGCCTGCAAGAAGGTGGGTGGGGGGAGGAGGAAGAGAGGGAAAGAAAGTAGAAAAATAATAAAAATTACATTTCACCCTGCTATTTTGGAGGAATCATAATTACTGAGCAGGATTGGCAAGTCCCTTTTATGTTAGATTTTCTGGAGAGGGCTCTCTCTCTCTTTCTTTTTTCTGTGTGTGGGGTAGCAAGGAGGGAGGGAGGGTGAAGTGAAAAATTAGTGGTCTGGGTAAACAACGAAACCTGAATCTGGATGGTTTGAAACTCAGGATAATCCTAGCAAGTTGGGAGCTGTGTAGTGGGATAATTTGAAATGTAAATGTGACATTCTCCTTGGTAAATTAACAAGACATGACTGCAGGCTCTCCTTGTTACTGCAGTCACATTCAAAGAGTCACTCGTTCTCTCTCTTCTTGTCTAATGCTATGACAATAGACAATCACCAGGAGCCTTCTTCAAATAAATATCAAATCAAGCCTTTACCACATCCAGAAGTGACATATGTACTGTATTATCTTTTATTCATTTTATGCAGAATCTTGTTGCTATAAACACCATCTTATAGGATGCAGCTGGGATGCCATTCTCTCCCCCATCCCCCCTTAACACCAATTTCTTGCACGCTTCCATAGAATAATGGGCAGAAGGTATCTAATTCATGATTATGAAACAAAGATTTAAATTTTGTTCTGTAATTCCCTAATATAAAATGGAGAGGACTGATCTTGTTTTGTTCCTGAACATCTTGAGGGCTTTTTAAAAATTATTATTCTATCACTTAAAAAACTATTGAAAAAATGCCCTCGCTTAACATAAAAATGCCCTGTCCATAGCGATCATAATCAGTCATGTGAGATGATATGATATCTATACAACAACTGCAAATTCAATCTGTCCAGAACATGGAGGCATATTTTCCTGTTCAAATAGGAATGAATGGTAACGTTTAAGCTATTAATGTAACTTCTTTGTTGCTTCCCATTTTCTCACAGAGCTGGGAAAGGGAATACTATGGATGTGGCTCTTGTCCTGTGTTTTGTCTCAGCCTTATGGCAGTTTAGTACAAACTTGTCTATGGTCCCTCGAGGAGGGTCATTGGGGAATAGCCGGCATGCACTTATCACCACGTATCTCTACTTTTTATACCTTTTTGACTTCAACATGCCTTTTGGCTTCTCTTCAGTCTCCACTGTTAAACTACCTCTGGAGAGGTGCCAGAGCAGGAACCCCTAGCATCTACAGCCAGCAATTCTTAATGGTAAGGGTTTATTCTTCAGAATGTTTCCAGAGTACCTCTTTTATTACTAAGTGTATAGACAGTGGTTGAAGGATTTTCTTTGTGGGCTTGATCAATAGCTCCACAATAATGATATTTCAGCATTTCAGAGACAAAATATGCTCTAATACAATATTTTTAGCATATCTTTTTCTCTTAACCTGAGAGCTGCCTCACTGTGTTGTTCATAAGCTGCAGGCTGTCCAGAGAAATCTTCTAGCTAAGTTTCCTGCATTATTTTAGACAGCCATGCAGACATTGCTTTGGTTAACTCTCCTTTAAACTTGTATATTGTGGTGCACTACATGCTTAAGCTTGGATATGCTTACCAGAAAGAAATGCTGATCTTTGCAAAACTCTAACAAGTATTATTCTGGTTGTACATATCTGCAGTAAGGAGATGGCTATTTTCTGCCTATGGCATTGGCATTACTTTTCACATGTAATATTTCGCATGGCAGAGATCAAGGTGTCTGAAAATAAATTCGCAGAAAGGAACCATTACCAATGCTTTAGCACACTCATTAATCTCTCGAAGCTGGATTGTTCCACAGTAGAAGCTGGCCAGTTATCAACAGCAACCCTTTCCCAGAGGGTTTCATGTAACTTAAGCCTTGCCCATATGTTAAAATAGCTTCAATTAGATACTAGTTTCCATGTGCTAGCACAAACTGTCATGCTTCTAAACAGAGATATTTTTCTCCATTGGTGATTTTATGGATTTCCATCATAGTCATTACTCCATTTCAAAAGTGAAATATGCTTTCTGTATTGTGAGCGAGGGATCTAAACAGTACAAACTGTCAAATGCCTGCTAAAATTCAAGCTTTCTAAGTCTTGCTAAACTGATGGGCAAACTTGGACATTCACAGCAACAGCAGCAGTGCTACAATAAGGCAAAGTCCTTCAGTATTGAAGGATCATAAACATTCCTAAGAAATTCTAGCAAGACCTGCCTCTTCTGTGGTGATCCGGGTAGGACTTCCCATCCCAAAAAGGATTTTCAAAGATCCCTTAGTGCAGAACTTTTGCCATCAGGAGGAATCTTGGTGTTTTCTTGCAACCGAGGGTATTGTAACTCTGTAAAGCATGACTTTTGCATTTCTGTATACTTTGTTTCCCATTGTTTTTGCATGAAAGAGATGTCATGTCCAGAAAGGACATTTAAGAAATCCAGGTTCAACAGACCCCTGGTAACACTGGCATTCCCAGTCCCACAAAAGGGACTGGGATGTAGACATCTCTAGGCAGAAGCAAGACAATATTGACTGCGCGCTAACAGAAACCAGCTGTATCCCCAGTACAGCAGCTCATCACAACACATACTATTCGATGCCAACTGGAGGATGAAGGGTTTAGAAATAAAGGTCATCTCATTTCCTGGCCTAGTTGGGTGTGGTAGCAAAACTGTATCTAGTTAATAAATTAATCATAAACCCTGTATTGCCAGGAGAGTTACAGTCATAGAGTTTCAGTGCTGCATTTGAGACAGTAAACTAAGGACAGTGCTTTCTGACTTCATTATCTGATCAAGTGCCATTTCAAATTCCCTTGATCTTTTCTCAAAGGGAAGGCATGAGTTTCTGTGTTTATGTTCCTTGTTAAAATAACGTGGGTGCTAGAGATCTGGAGCAGTTCTACTGTTTAAACAGGGCATCACGGTTCATGACTTCAAGAGTCTGTTCCGAGTCCCATAGTGGCTTATTTGGCAAGTCACTCAGAACCAGGCCTACACACACCCAGGTGCCCCGCTCGACCATGGGTGAAATGGTTGTAAGTGAGAGCTGGAATTCTCAGTGCATCTGCAGCGTATTCAGCAGCTGAGTAACTGCTCTCTAAGTAAGGCTACTTGGTGCAGCGTTTTCCTGAGTGAATGAGCTCATGTGATGAACCTGTCTTTTTGTCACATTCATGTGGTGCTTGGCTGTGGCCAATAACCCTTCTGGTTCTTACAGCACACCCTCTGTGCCATGCTTTACCTGGCTTTAGCAGTACTGACAATGCCACAGAGGCCATGTGCTCTGAGGCTGAACTAACGCACATTTGTAAAAATAACCCTTTGGGATCTGAAGAGAGAAAGAGCTTTTAGAAATGCAGTGGAACAGCCTGGCAGTGGCCACTATTGTTAATAATTCCGTGACTGATTTCAGACACAGCAGTTTCATTTCATGATTGAAATTTGCCCTTGTGTTTGACAGAAAATGGGCAACATCAAAGAAGGCATTGAAGTGACTGTGTGCACTTACTACTAGAACATGCATGTTGACAAGCTGCTTTAGAATTTAAAAGGAATTTTTAATGTGACGTCCTACCACAGCAGTCAATTCATATATAGAGGCTTGTGATCTGCAAGTTAAAAATGCTGATTAGCTATGATGCGAGAATGCTTTAAAGTAGAACCCTTTGATTTCTATATTTTCTAACAGATATAAACTGGTTATTGAATAACATTTGCATGATTTGTCTGTCTTATATCCTTAATAAAATTAAAAGATTTAAAGGAAAATGTATTATTTATAATGTTTTTATGTAACAGGGTTTCGTCTTAGCCTATTGAGTTTTTATGTTAAGTACAGATATTTTGACAGAACTTACGACAGTCTAAAACCTGAAAAAAAGGGGGAAATACAGTCAGAAATGCTTAATAGCATCTCCTTGACACTGTCAGAATATGAAAACAGCAGCAGGAAGAGTCTGCTGAGGATCTGCGTTTGACAGATATTTCATTCTCTGCAATCTTTTTCCTCACATGTGCTGCTTGGTTACAGGTGAAAGTTTTTTGCTTCCTCCACACCAAACAGAAATGACAACTGACTGGTGGTCTAAGTAGTTTTCACTTGAGATATTGGACATGGTGATCAAAATATGATGTTAGAACCAAACCAGCATATTGTCAATGGGATAACAAATATCATAAATATCAGAATCAAATGAAAAGGAGTTCTCTAGCAGATGACTTTTCAAAGAAATATACTAGTCCTCAAACACTGTGTAAATGGTGATACTGCAAGAGCAGGAACAAATCTTTTTTGTAATAAGAAAGGTGGTATTAATTGTAAAATTAGAAATTAATTAGCTTTGGTCCACAAGACCATTGAGTAGCCTCACTTATTCACATTGCAAATCATCTCCCCTTGCATGCTTGGATGAAGTTTTGTGCATTTTTCTTATTTTATTTTTTTCATAAATTATTATCTTACATTCCTTATTATACTATATATCACACAGTAGATAAAATGATTTACAAATCCCATAAAATCAAATTACTCTTTTCATTGACTTGTACAGAACTTTAATATTGATATGGCTTCCTTCAATTTGGCTTTGTTTGATCTTTTAACCTCTCCTGTCTCTCTCAATGCCTAAAGACTATATGACAGATATAGTGACCATTGGGCAAAACAATTGATTTGATTTGACATCCATGTTCCAATAAATATAACACTGTCATTGTTTTTTCCTTTGGACAGCTGAAAAGAAAGATGTTTAATCTTATGACAAAGTGTTGCTTCAGCGACTTTGGGATCAGGAGGACATGTGAAGCAGTTAGGACTGTATCAAGAGCAAGGACAAATGAGAACATAAGCACGTTCAAAATACAAAGGAGGTCACCTACACTGCAGCACTATACACAAGCCACATTCTGTAGGGCTCAGCCACAAGACCAGCCTATGCTCTTAACTGCTGTCACAGAAGTTACTTTGTACATGAGTTTCCTTGTGGAATGATGGTCTCCTAAGAAACCAGATGTCATGGTGGAAGTTGTACTGGCAGTTACCAGATTTGTAACAGAGCCCAGATCAATGCATGTCCCTGCTTTTTCCTTACATACTACTAGATGTAACACCAACAAAAGCACCATGAACCTGCCATTTAAAATGTAACCTACCACTCTGAGAATGACTTAAGCACCTGGAAAGCCATGGTTTTGGTACACTGTTCTAGCTCTGGAGGACAGTCTCACCCATGCTATATACTGTAATCCCACATTCCAGACATCAATGGGATTTTTATGTTCATTTCAACAAGAGCAGGATTAAGAACTGCACTATCAGTGTTTGGATATACCAATATTTGTTCCCAGGAAAATCCATGGCAAATGCATGATGGCATGAGGAAGACAGATCCAGTTGGAAAGTAAAACTATAATCATCCATTGCTGGGCCTGCTGCACTGCAGAGAAGACAACAAATCTGAGTCCAACCTTTTTATGAGATCACCTCCTATCATAATCACGACAGTACTGGTAGACAGTGATTCCTCAGACTGAGGGCTATGACACCTCAGGTGGATTTCCTATTTCTATCACTCTGCGATCCTGTGGAAAAACTGGGGAGATGAACTAGTCAGAAACCACAGCACACAGAAGCAGCAACAGACACCACTAAAGCAAAGCTCTTTGGATAATCTAAGACCTTTCTGTAATTTTGACTGGATTTCTACCCCGTGATATACAGGTACATACTCCAGTGACCTGCCTTTTCGTTGCATTTATTCCATACTTCTTCTTCTCAGCCTTTCTCCTTGTTTTCTTTTCCTTCCATATCCATGAAACTAAAAGCAAACAAATCTTTTCCCTTTAATTACATATTAAATGAAACAAAATTAACATTTGCATTGTTGAATAGTCACTGTGTGTATCATATGCCTCTTTCACACCTTTTTGTGCAGGGCAAGTCTATTTTTCAGCAGTGTTGGTATTGGAGAACAGCAGTCCTGAGAACCCGAGGTTGATTGGAACAGGAGGAGAAACAGCTTCTGCACGTGAGACTTAACAGCGCCCATGCACAGGTTACCACAGGGCACATGATCAGATGGCCAGGGCTCACGCCTCCTCCCCGCCAGGCGCAACCTCTCCCACCCCATAGTTAAGAAAGAGAGAAACCTCTTACCTTGACACCCAGCCCCAAGCATCATTTCTTTGCACATATTTGAGGACAGTGGAATAACTGTTCTGAAACAAAATCGCTTTTATTTGGAACAATTTGTCTGCCCTGGGGAAAACAGTCTGCATTGCAAGAATGGTAAAGTCATTCTGCTGCAGGGACGACAGCCTATTTTCCCATGCAGCAATCCCTAACTAGTTCTTAATAGGTGGCTGATCGCACAAACACAACTACAAATGATTTACATGAAGACAGTTCTGTGAAACTGACTCGGAGTGCTTCCAATTAAACAGATTTATGAAGAACTTGCATTAAGACAATGTAGTGAAGGCAAAACTGAACAGAACTGAACAAACAGTTTCAGGTCCAACAGGATGAGCAGTGGTGTAAGACTCAGAAGACTGCAGGATACATTTGGCTTTGATCGTGCGTGACTTGTGATTTTGGTTAAGTCACTTCCCTCTTCTTGGTCTCATTTCCTAATTTGTTAAACAAACTTATTTTCCTTATAAAGTGCTTTCAGTTTCCTGTCTGCAGGTTTTCATTAAAAGCTGGTTGGTTATTCTTCAAGTATATGTACTTTGAAATTTCCATATCAAAACTAGATCAATTAGTCTATGTGAGTTTGCTGTCTCTCAATAGTGGTCAATGATTCATTTATCAGGAACTTAAGTGTTTTATAATGCACATAATTGCATTATAGATAAAAATAATTCCCATGAAAGAACATTTCTTCCTGACTCAAGCTGGTGATCAGCTTAAGCCTTGAAGCATGTGGGCTGATACTCCTTGTAATTTTATCCTACCTACTGTAACTGCAAAAGCTTTTTTTACAGTATTCATATGTGTCTAATCCTTTTTTAGAATCTTGCTAAGCTAGTTGGCTCAATAATTCAGTTTACATTTGCTCAGGTTCTGATATAGGTGAAGATTTATAATATTCAGGACTGGTTCCAAAGCTCAGCTTCTTGATTCTTCAAAATTCACAAAGAGCCTTGCCTCAAGGTTATTAGTCATGGCTTCTTGGAAAATGTTGTGATTATACAGAATGAAATGAGGACATTAAACAGCATCCCAAGTTTAGCGGTGTGCCTACTGTATAATGCAGTGCCTTGTTTACAAGGTAACACAAATGAACACGCATCTATTAACAAAATTAATGATGAACAATTGCTGTAATTTCTCCTTGCTTGGAAAAAACCTCTTGCAAATAAATCGGGTTAACAGTGGCTTGCTCATTAGCTTTATCTCTCAGACTAGACAATGAACAATGTTAACGAATTCACTTCAGTAACATTAAGATTGTGGTATAAGAAACAATACTTATTTCTGGGCTATTATAAGGAGTGAGTGTAAGGAAACAAAAGACAGAGGAGCTATTTGTGCTGGACATCCTGCCTTCATTTTTGAGGTTTGTAGTCACAGTGGAATAATAGAAACAAGCTATTCATCTGCTCTACTGAGAAATCAGTAAAGCACTTATTGCATTGGTGAATGGAAGCCAAATACAGGAATGAACATATTTACTACTGATATGAAAAGACCAGTGTCTTCACTGGCAGAAATATGTCATATAGAATCTACATGGAAAAGTGTCCAGGAGAAAGGACTGTTACACATTCCCTGTGTTTACACATGCATTTACAGACTGCTGTTTTATGATTAGGTCTTAGAGAGAGGTGTATTGTATTTTGAAATAAAGAGAGTAGACAGATAGAAATAAATGAAAGAAATTAATAAAAAGAATGGAAACATGGGCTTTCTTACTTTTCAGCATTAAGGAATTCCAGGGCTGACCCTTGGCTGAACGTTCTCCTCTGCCTAATACATAGAAGATTGACTTTGACTTCCGGGGCAATAAGCACACTGATTTGAAAAATGTTTTGAAATGCCAGTATGAATATTTCCTTCATGAATGGATTAAGTAAGATAAATCTTATTCAAATAGATCCCAGAAAGGCCAGTACAGCCACTGCTTTCAGTCCCACACTTCAGGAAATTCAAGCCTGGCTGTAGAGCCTGGTCTAGTCTATATCAGGAAATTCTATGACACAAAGCAATACTGAGGGAAAGTGTGCTAAAAAATTTGATAAAGAACTCCTTTCTGATTTGGGTTCTTTTATGGTAGTATTTAACTTCCTCAGCCTTCTCTGTTATGTACACACACAAATGGGAAGTCACAGAACTAACCTGCTGTGTACAAATAAAGTCTATGAAGAGATATCTGGACCTTTTTTCAATCAAATTATTTCCTAGTGTTCTTTCCTAGTATGCAGTTACAAAACAGGACTCTAAAAAAATCTGTACAAAACAAGGAAGCAATTATCCCTTTGCTGAAGACATAGAAAGGAAGGATCAGAGACACAGATTGAAGGCTGTCGGAAGCTACAGGTAGTCTGGGGCATCTGAGCATCATGTGCACTCATACATCATTTGCATGAGAAATCACATTTGTGATTGGCTGTGTTAATTTGCATCCCTTATTGCTTCTTTCATTGTGAGTTTATACATTTGGGAGAAGCTATTGTGCAGCAATCCTGGAGAACTGAATTGTCCAGATACATCTCAAAGAAATGTGGCATGAATACTTGAATAGTCTGAAATTTTCCCATTTAATGGGCCATGAGTTCACCCTGCTGACTGCACTTCAGAAAATTCTAAGCCTATCTCCAGTGTGTTCTGTCTTCTGCCCAAGCCAGAAATGTTGCCAGATAATACCCATTTTTTTTCTTTCTCTTGGGATTATTTTTATGATTTGGGTATTTTCCTTTGTGAGATAGGCTAAGACCACAAAATGCATTTCATAGTGGCCACCACACAGCATGGCAGGAAATCATTCTGGGCAACTATTTACTGATAGGCTGCATATTAATGAAATGCTTAGAAATATTTGCTTCATGATTGCTTTAGTAAAACAACTTCAGACTATTTTTCTAAAGAACATACAGAAATATAGTTTGCAAGGGAGTGCCATGGTGTCCGAAAAATTGGTCTCATAGGCAATGGTGTAAACAAATATAATTCTTAAGCTCAGAATTGATAATTATAAGGCAGCTCAGATTTTTAAAGTAGCCTGAGAACCAAAATAATGTATACCACATACTGTGACTAAATGTAATGAGCTAAAGGAAAACAAAATGCTAAACAAGAGACAACGAAGTACTAATCAGGAAAAGTTGGGAGAAGAGTTGTAAAAAACCATATTCTCATAGTTGGACATTTCATATTATGAGGGTTAATTGATTAAACTTTTTTCCCCTTTTGAAGAACTATTAGATCTAGCCCTCCAAAGCTATGTGTGTTCTCTGGAATTCCTCCTCAACAGACCAAGTGCTAAAAAACATTTCAGTATCATCTCCAAACTGATTTCCTGGAGTGTTGAGGAGTTCTAGCTACCTTAGACTGTATTGTCTACCATACTAAAATTAGATGCCTGCTTCTGGTCTGAGATTTACAGAAATAGCCTGTGGCTCCTATAACTGCAAATGAATAAATTTTGAAAGGAAAATTACTCACTTGGAATTGAAAATCAGCTTAACTTAGACATTAAGTGATGAAAATGTTGACATGGGCACATAATTGCTTTCTGACAAATGGTGAAATAAAACCTCTTGCCCAAAATATATGTTTATGTTGCCATTCTAGTGTCACTTTCTGCTTCTCTTGTGGGAGCTAATCCTGCATCCCAAAAACAGATGTGAGAAAACTTTCCCAAGACGGCTGGCAAGACACCGAAGAAACTCTGAAATGGCCAGTCTGTCTGAAAGAGGCAAATCAGGCAGCACCTCAAAAGCACCCTACAAAAAGCCTGGTAAGCTACAAGAAATCTGTCATCTAGCTATCTGAAATCCACTGAGAGAGCAAATGCCGGGTCAAACTCTGAGACAGTTGGATTAATGTGTGATTCCTTGTTCCTAGGACTAAATACCAAGAATCCATTCCTGGGAGTCTGACAGCATCAGGAAGGTGAAGAGCTTGCTTTACATTAGCCATGACAATCTGTAAATACTAAACACAAATCCTCTTTAAATCAAATCAGCACTTTACCCTATGTAATTTTCTGTGTCACTGAAATTCATACAGGTTATAGAGAAAATGGAAAAGGCTGTTCATTGTTCATTAATGAAGCACAATTACAGGTATAAAAGGAAACAATTTTCTTAATGTCTGTTATACTGCTGGAATGTGATTGATGGTTGCTGTTACTAAAACACAGAAAAATCACTTAATGACAAAATAATCTTTTTGTTAGGCTGCAAAGATGTCACAGGGATTATTTTCCTCTAAAGCATTCATTCTTGCTATTACACCGCCAGAAGATTTCAGGGTTTTATTACCAGTCTGTTCTTTCTATATAAAGGAACCCAACTCAGGGAGGAAGCAGAGGCATGTTAGGGATTCTAGGTTAAAAAAAGGAAAAAGGAAAAAAAAACAACAAGGGGA
This sequence comes from Falco naumanni, assembly GCF_017639655.2. NCBI lineage: Eukaryota > Metazoa > Chordata > Aves > Falconiformes > Falconidae > Falco > Falco naumanni. Next base: position 48,197,538 of record NC_054060.1, on the reverse strand, counting down.
AAAAATAAAAGATTCCTTGTATTGAAAAGACTAAAACCAAAAGAGGTTAATATGCAGTTATCTATGTAATCTCTCCATCCATCTCTGCTTCTAATTGGCTTCATTAAATGAAACCACTTTTAAAAAAGGGTTTAATGGATGGGATTGAATACTGTGATCACCTGTGAGAGCAGGAGAATGGACTTCACATCCTGTTTGGTGCTGTGTTTCTATGACTACTGCTGTGACTAGGAATCGGACAGAACAAGGCTGGCTTCCCTGGTGTGCCTATCGTCATAGTATCTAGGTACCACCAAATATAATTCCCTTCTGTTAAAAGGCATGGACTTTGTGTCATGTAAGGAGTAAATAATAATTATTTTAGTAAAGGTTATTGGGAGAAAAGCAGCAAGCTTTGATCATTATGAGAACATTTTCCTGATCTATTTGTGCCAACATTTATTGCTATATTTTTTTTTTGCATTACAAGTCTGGTTTAAGCTTATTGGGGGGGGGGGGGGGAAGTAGTTTCTTAAATTAAGATATTGTACTTATAAACTCTCATTATTAATATCTTCACAATAGTCATTGCTTTATGGTACAAATGTCTCAACTTGTCAGCCTTGTATGCTGTATTACAGCATGATTTTGGCATATATCTAGGCATGATGGCTATCTCTTCATTTTTGTTGGCAGTAAAATATAAATATGAAAAGCCAATTGTTATCATCACTACACATTGAACACACCTCAAAGGAAAATTAAGAACTCCTGATACACTGATTTTAGCTGGTTCTATTCATGTAAGCACTCATCATTGTGTATAGTCCTTGACCATTCCCTGGCTCCCCAGGACTCCAACTAAGCCACCTACACTTCACTTACTTGAAGAAGGAATCTTTATTTCATACTTTTGTCCACAATGAAAGATTAGGATCTACTTGTGCAACTCAGCAACAGGAAAGCAAAGGGAAGGAGCTTTGACACTGTTTCCTCTAACTGATGGCTCAAGCACCTGAGTCTGTTGGGTAGGTGATCTTTGCAAAAGTCTGAAAGCAAACTACAGTGACACACAAACAGGGTGCAGGGCAAGGGGCTGTGAGAATTTGTGTTACAATTCAAGCTCTCTCTTGCATAAACTCTAAGAGAATGTACTCAATGTGTTATTGTCATCTGACATCTCATAAATGAAACTCCTTATTTTACAGACAACTTTACTAGTATTTTTCTATTCTTTTATCTTCCACAAATCTGGAAAAGCAAAAGCATGCAACTGAGTAAGCAGAAAAGACTACCATCTCTAAAAACATCTCACATAATTTTACCCCCTGTTGCTAGTTTGCTTTGTACCTCTCATTAAGACTTTTGTGACAATAATAGCATTTACTGAGAGTTCCCCAAAAGGGAAGGTACTGTCATAACAGATGCTCAGAGCTTACAGATATATTGATGAAAAAGAGAACATATGATCAACTGGGGTGACATTAAAACTGTTGAGAGGCACTATGTCTTCTGTTAATGATTTGCAGGTGCACATTGCAATAAATCAAGCCAACAAGGCAATATCTTGATGAAGTTTCGCTACTTTGAATAGAATATGCAGATGGGAAGATGACAGATGATTTTAGAAAAGTACAATTAAATCAATACTGAAAATAAAGAAAGTTGATCAAAGAACAAAGAAATAATTGCATTAAAATTAGTCATCCCAAAGTCATAAAATCGGTTGTAAACCCTTAGCAGTGAAAGATTAAATAAGGAGGAAATTAGTGTTTTAAAAGAATTTGAATTTTCCAGTAGAGTACCTGATAGTTTCAACAGGCTTTGTTGGGTGTTTAGTTTCAGGCAAGCCTAGTCACACTACAGGCAGCTGGAAGAATCATAAAATAAAACCAACTGATGTCAGCCTAATTATGCAAAAGCTCAGGGTCCTTGAAAAAAACCTTCAAAGACAAACAAATAAAGTCATAACCCTAAAACCTGATACATATTTAACCAAGAAAAATATCTGTTTTTTCAAAGAGGATCCTGTTTTATAGCTATTGAAGCCACTGGTCTGGATCATGCATGATAGCTCTGGTATATTCATTGGCAGATCTCTGGTATTTAAAATCATGATGTACCAGAAGCAGTATTACGTATGCATTCGATATCAATATGGAGTTCTGATATTGCAATGTTCCACTGCAAATCACTTACATTTTTGTCACAACTGGTTATGCTAAAAAGCTCAGGAAGCAATAGATTTTAAAGATGCAGTTTTCATTTTTGTAAGGAAGCCTGATCTATCATTTAGCAACTCTGTATTTCTCAGGAAAGATGCAGCAGAACTTTGTCAGCACACATGCTTTGGCAAGGGTTTTCTGTATAATGTTCGGTGCCAGCCGCTGCTGAAGTAAGGATAACAAATTAAATGGCTCATTGATCTGTTCCAGCACAGAAAATCCTAGGTTTCTCTGTATTTATTGTAGCTGGTGCTCCTTAATACCCAAAGGTTTAATTTAACACCCTCAACAACTTCATATGAGAATCTGTGAGAAGCCTTTGAAATTAGGACATTCCCATAAAATAGACACTTCTGCTACAGCCACACATCCTACTTGATTTCTGTGAAGAAAATTGCAAAATTCATGCTTAGAAAACTTCTTGCTCATGTTAGGCTTAACAGTCAAGGCTTCAAAATTAGGTCTAGGCCTTGTTTCAGCACTGATGATGCTGGCAAAAATAATAGGCTGTACTTGTGCATTTGCATCAGTACTGTGGCATGACATTTGTTTGGTAAGATTCACTGTGCATGAAATTCAGCTCTGTGGAGAGGGTTGCTAAAGGAGGGTCATGCAGACCACTTAAATTCCATTTCTGTCCTCCAGTTATAAAGACTTGTGCCTAGGTCTCATGTTAGCCCTCTGTATGAGGTAAATGTCATTCAATGCAATTTGTTGTTGTTATTGTTCAGTCCTAGGCTGTCTGCGTAAAAGCTCCTACTTGATTAGCATTTGCTTCCCAGCAGATACAAAACACTCATTAAAACAGATACTTTATCTAGAAAAATAAAAACTCACGGTATAACACAAATTTTTAAGCAGAAGTCCCAATTGAATATATACTGGCAATTATTTTCAAAAACCAAACTAAGTGCCACTATTACATGGTAAAAAAATTAACTAATTACAGACTCTTGTCCATATCCTCTGCTATGGCCATGTTGGACTGAGTAAAGCAGCAGCAGTGGACATAAAAAGGGGATCTGATATTTCATTTATTGCAAAATTACATTTGATATAGATTTATTGACTAAAAAAAGTATCTTAAACCTTGTAAATTGGGTTAAAAAACCCCAACGACCAGCTAATTAAACATTAACAATACACTAGGAGGTGACTCTGTAGTTTTGTGGAATACAGAATTGCAGTGCTTTCTAATATTTGTAGTTATTAATAGTTAATACAATCTCAATTTTAGGATATGCATACCCATTTGAAAATTAACATTGCTATATCCAAATTAGTATATACATTTAAAAGGAAAATATAATACACAGTATCCCATCTTTCTGTATCAAGCAGAGGACATACACTTCCCACACACAACAGCCTAAACTATGAAAAATCTCAACTTCTAAGAGAATCAAAGACATGTACTAGAAAATCTCCACAGATTATGGGAGAGGTGGCAGTGGTACTCCTTCTTCAGCTGGTACCTACAGGGTATAGTTGGCCATTGGTCAACACATTGGTTCAGCTGTGGTTGTTCAACCTTTATGGTCTAAGGCATGGCTGTCACATGTCACTTTCATTAGACTGTTCCTTTACATTGCCAGTGACATCTCCACCAACACCCAGGTTTTACAATATTTTGCTGAACAGCAGTCAGAATGTTTAATCTGAATGAGATGTTTTCAGTGGGATAGATTTACCTCTGGTGTAACTATGCAAAAGTTGAAAGAGTAAAACTATGAAAAAAGCTGGGTCTGTTGAGTTTATTGATTAAATCTGATGCATATGAATCACAAGCCATATTCTGTCTTTGGACACATAAATTCAACTTGCATTGTGCCTAGTGAAAGTCATAAACGTATAACTGTTGGTAGAATATAGCTTAAACAATTGCAACTCATTAGCTTAGTGAAAACATAATTGTCCCTGACGTGCAAACTACAGGAATGCCCTCAACTCTAACCTTGGGAAGAGCTGCTGACCCCTTGCATGACTTCAGCAACTCACTTGGCCTCCTGTACTTCAGTAAAATCCTGTTAAAATATGTGAGCATGGAATCCACAGGAAAAAAAAAACAACCAAATCACTGGCATTGAATTAAGGTTTTTCTTTGTAAATAACTTTATTTGTGTAAATATATCATGTTATATCTGAAGCAAGGCTGCAGAAAGACCTGAATAGATGCTAAAAATATACAACTCTGCTGATGCATTAAAAAAGTTTGAGGTTTTTATTCATGTTGGTTTGCTTTTAGTGTGATACTCTGAAACAGAACTTTGCAATTTAGGAGGTTTTAGCATCTGGTCTTTTCTTGCATCCTACTTAGGCTATTCAGATTAATTCCAGAGACCATTCCTGACAAAGAAAGCTTGTCTGCAAGGAAACTGGGCATCCTCCATAGCTCAGAGAGATGAAAGTCTTGTATTCTCTTCTTGCAGAGATATGAAGTGTTGAAAAAGGTGAATGGCAAAGAAACGTAGGCAGCTGAGCTGCTCGCTATCCATGTGCAAAGTTGATCAATGTGTTGGAAGCATTCTGAAAAGGACTATTCCTAATACTTCTAGTATATAGAAAACAGGTAGAAAATAGGAGAAAAAAGTGTCCACCACTTAATTAATTGCCTTGGTGTGCTTAAAAAGGAACTAATGTACATTAATGTATAGTTTATCATTTCCCCCTTGGCATTAGCATCTCCTCACAAGGAAGAGGTCTTTGGTAGTGCTTGAAAAACATTTTGAGCCTCTCACCCTATTCCTGTAATTCTGTTACACAGATGAGAACAAGGGATCCATACTGCACCAAGAAAGCAAGAAAAACAAGAACTGTGGTATTTGAAAAGGTAAGCATGGAAGGAAACTGCAGCTCTGAGTGCTGCTCTGGGAGCCCTGGAGAGGTTTTAAGGCTGTGACAGGATGGTCAAACTCTCTGTCTCTGGATATGTTGATTCATTTTTTTGTCACAGTAGTTGCAGTAACAAAAGCTGGCACTTCAGAAGTTGTGGCAGCTGACCAAACCAGAGAAATGCAATTGGTGAGAGCCCAGAGCTTGGTGTGTGCCAGAACAAACAGGGTTTCTCTACCTTGGGTCTGGCAGCACCCCCCTCCCCAGGGCACAGTGAACTGGAGACAAGTGAAACACGTGCTGGACTTTTCTTGGGAACAAAGTGACACAAAGTGAGTGAGCCTTGAGAAAAATGTGTTAAAGTAACTAACTCCCATTGCTCTGAGTCAGCAGAGCATAATGCTGTATTCCTGTATCTGCTTCTGTGATTACTGAAGAAACTCAGTAGGAACCAACCCTTGATATCAAGCTAAGGAAACAGCACTATAGGTATGACATTGTCATCCTAAGTGTTAAATCTGCTTTTCTCAAAAAGTTTGAAATACTAAATCTTCAAGTCTCAGTGAAAGGCCAGATACCTGGCAATCACTGTTACAATCAACCATTTAAGTTAGTGTTGTGTTTTTTGTTTTTTTTTTGTTTTTTTTTTTTACAACAAGAAAAAGAGCCACAGCAGGTATTTATGTAACCCTGGGCTTCAGGAGATCTAACTCTGGCCTTTTGAAGGACCTGCTTGGAGGAATCCCATGGGTTAGGGCTCTAGTAGGTAGAGTGGTCCAAGAGGGCTGGCTAATACTCCAGCATCACTTCCTCCAAGCTCAAGATAGGTGCATCTTCATGAGTAAGAAATCAAGCAAAGAGGGCCTGCATGGGTGAGCAAGGAGCTTCTGGCAAACCTGAAACAGAAGAAGGAAGTATAAAGGATGTGGAAAAAGGGACAGGCCACCTGGGAGGAATATAGGGATGTGGTCAGAACGTGCAGGTAGGCGATGAGCAAGGCTAAAGTCTGTTTGGAATTAAATCTGCTGAGGGAGGTTAAGGCAATGAGCAGGGCTTCTTCAAGTACATCAGCAGGAAAATGATGACTAGGTCATCATGGCAAAAAAGATGTCATGACCTGAATGAGGTCTCCTATTTGTGCCAATGGGAGTTCTTTCCTGATTGGAGTGCAAAGGGCAGTGTGCAGCCTAGGTTATAATATCAAGTGATACACTAGCTGAGTACTAGCAATGGAAATAACACAGTTATGATCTGGCTTTTATGAGTCTGAAGATCACATTCTCTGTCTAAACACTGCTGATGTTTTATAGAGCCAAAGTCATGCCTAGACAAATACAGGAGTCCTACCTAACCTAGGTATTTACTTTTACAAATGCTGCAACATTTATCATGACTGCCCACAGCTGCGACTAAATTAGACGGATTGAAAGGTGCTTTGTCTTGCTTCACTAAAACACTACATTGGAGCATGTTTTCATTGATAGTCCTGGATAATTTGAATCTATCTTTTCCTGGTTAATATTTTTCTATTCCACCATACTCCTTAACAGAGAAAAGAAGAGAAGGGTTTAAAACAAAGAAAAAGGAATATTACATTATTTTTAAGAAATAAACCTGAAGAATTACTGCTGATTCCTGCCTTCAGGAACCTGATAATGAGAATCTGAGTAAGCATTTTTTATTCGTTTTAGCGAAGTGATGAATGTGGAAAACGAACACAGAAGTCCTTAGTGGATGTTACAGAAATAAGTAGGAAAGAAAATATCAACCCCAAACCAAAACAAAAATAACTCTGGAGAGGAAAATAAATTAATTTCAAGAGTAACATAATGTGATTGCAGGCCTGCTCTTACAGAAAACCGTCAAGTTAATTTAATTCCACAAACCCCATTGCTCCAACAAAATGTTGTTTAAATCAATTCATTCTTTCATTATGCTGCTTAAGAGCACCATGAAGTGATGAGAAATTACTGAGATGACTTTCATGTATCAGAATCCCTTCATTTTCAGTTCATTTTCTATCCTGACATGGGATTAATGTGCTGCATTTGCATGCTAAAATAGTATATTTAATTGTAAAAAGTGGTGTTGTTAAATTACCTCACAATGAGTTTATTTTAAATGGTTCATTAAAGTTTTTAAAATAGCTTGCTGCACGATTGCATCTCTGCTCTTCTTTGATGTATGTCTTCAACCAATAGCTGCAACGTGGGAAACCTTTTACTTACTATTCTGTTTGGCCTTTGAACAACAGATTTTCAGTTAAAACCGTTCAGGCCCACAGGATCAGATTCAGATAGTTACAACCCTTGAGCCCACCCCTCTCCAGAACTGCACAAAAATAGTATGCAACTATTGTGTATGTATACATGCATGCTGTCATCTGGAGTAAAAATTACCTAGATTGTGTCCTCTTATGTGATTCCTCATCCTGTGGCAGGGGTTGACTCACATGCTGTAGTACACAATCAAGTCACAACATAATATAGTACATGATCTGATTACTGTCACTCATACACAGCTCTTCCCTTCCCTTCCTTCCTCTCTCTGGAAGGATAAAGTACGTGTAGGTATTTTCTCTGGAAAAACAAGGTTCTGCAAGTCTTCAGATTGGCAAAGGCTGAGTTGAGGAGTGTGTTTTGTTCTTCGAATATCACATAGTGAGGACTATGGGAGGCCACAAGATTTAGATCCTGAAATTATCTGAGCTTTTTGTGAAAGGGAATATTCCAGTGGCATCAATTCAGTACCAGTAACATGCAAATTTACACCTCTCTTCTTTAGCGATATGTACATATAGATGTATAATATTATATTTTCAGAATCACAGAATCATTTAGGTTGGAAAGGACCTCTTGAGACCACCTAGTCAAACCCTCCTGCTCAAGCAGGGTCAGCTATAGCAAGTTACTCAGGGCAGCATCCACTTGGGTTTTGAATGTGTCCAAGGATGGAGGTGCCACAGATTCTCAGGGCAACTTGACCCAGTGTTTGACCACTCTCACAGTAAAAAAGTGTTTTATTGTTTTCAGATGTATTTCCTTCTTTTTAATTTGTTCTGTTGCCTCTTGTCCTGTCACTGGGCAATATCATCTGGCTCCCTTGCCTTTCTTCCCCCCTTTCACATATTTAGACACATTGAAAAGATCCCCCAGAACCTTGTCTTCTGCAGACTGAATAGTCTCAGCACACATCCTTTTCTTATATGAAAGGTGTTCTAGTTCCTTACTCATCTCTGTGGCTGCATTGAAGTCACTTCAGTAAGTCCATATCTGTCTTGTACTTTGGAGCCCAGAACTGGACCCAGGACTCCAGGTGTGACAGGAACCCTGAGGAGCGGAGCAAAGCGTAGCAGACCACCATCAGGAGTCACAAAGGTGAGCTACGGCAGCAAAGCTACCCAAGAACCAGCTTCCTCAGTGTCCTGGCTTTGGACGGGATAGAGTTAATATTCTTTTCAGTAGCTGGTGTAGTGCTGTGTTTCGGATTTAGTATGTGAATAATATTGATAGCACACTTATTTTTCAGTTGTTGCTGAGTAACGTTTATACTAAGTCAGGAACTTTTCAGTTTCTCAGGTTGTGCCAGCGAGAGGGCTGGAGGGGCACAAGAAACTGGGAGGGGACACAGCCAGGACAGCTGAACCAAGCCAACCAAAGGCGTATGCCATACCATAGGACATCATGTTGAGTATGTAAACTGCAGGGAGTTGGCTGATTGCTGCTCGGCGACTGGCTGGGCATCAGTCAGCAGATGGTGAGCAGTTGTGTTGCGCATCACTTGTGGCTTGTGTTTTTTTTTTTTTTCTTTTGGATTTTATTCCTCTCTCCCTCTCTCTCCTTTTCATTATAGTTGTTGTTGTTGTTATAATATTTCATTTTATTTCCATTATTGAATTGTTCTTATCTCAATCCATGAATTTTGCTTTTTCCCTGATTCTCCTCCCCATCTCACCAGGGGAGGGGGAGTGTGGGCAAGCGGCTGCATGCTTCTTAGTTGCTGGCTGGAGCCAAACCATGACACCCAATCAACTCTATCCACACTCTCTCTGGTAAAAGCACACTTACCTATGTCTACATGGTGGAAAAAGTCTTTCCTCTACATTTAAGAAAGCAGAATTCAGGTTTTACTTTCCATTTCATCTCTGTATGTCTTGTTTTAGAAACCATAACCTGAAGGCTGTTGCAAAAATTTTTAGACCTGTCTCTATTCATCTCTTTGTTGACAATGCACTTGAAAACACAATGGAAACATCACTCTTGATCTCAGTGGGAATTAAGCACTGAAGTAGCTTTGAAGAGTCAAGTATTAGTCCTTAGCTTGTAGAATAACAGTCGGATTTTGACTCCTTCATGTGGCTTTTCAGTGAGTCTTTTGCAAATATGCACAAACAGTTGCCTATATTTATGCCAGCTATATGCTTGTGCACTGAAGTGTTGGTTTTCTTTCATGGTGATACAGAGGAATATCATCCCTTAGGGAAGAATACTGTATCATTAAACTAATCTATGCTATTAAATTTTTATTATCACTTCTGTGTACTTGCATTTTAAAACTAAAAATGGTACAGAGAAATAATACACCTTTAGAAAACCAGTAGTATCAGGGCTAATACCTACTCATATTGGTATTGATTAACTGTACGCTTCTTCCCTGCCATTACCTAGCATATGTTGGTTAACAGGAGGGAGGGGAGAAGAGAAGGGAGAGTTTCCCTGGTATACCAAAAGCAAAGACCACTGGTAATGGATGTTGGTTATCTTGCAAGTCTTGGAGTTACCCTTGAAGTGTTCAGGATGGATTTGAGAGTCTGGCAGGTGCAGTTACTGTCTCAGGTCCTATGCATGTGAATGGCACACATTCAAGCTGCATTCTTCTGATGCTATTGTTTCACTTGAGCTCTGTATTTCACACATTGCCTACATGTATGCTTAATGTTAGACAGCAAAAGGTACTTTTTAGTTTTTGTAAAAGATCACCCCAGTTCTAAATCATACGTAAGCTCTACATAGTAATGTGTTTGAATGAGAAAGCTGCATTACACAATTACTGCTATGAACAGGTGTTTATCAGCAAAAGGATATTTTCTGTTTTCACACAACAAAAGTATAAGAGGCCTTCCTGAGTACAAATGGTTGTGCCACAGGCTGGACTGCCTGCAGCTATGTTATCAGACATTGTTTTGCTGTTATTTATTGGTTTACTATTATAGACAGGTTACATGCTTTTGACACTAGCTTCAGTGAAAGAGGTATGGTTTTACTTCCTAGATCCAGAATATGTTTTTGAAGTAAAAAGAGCAGATCTAATCTGTTGGTTTTAGGGGACTGTTTTCTGAGTCTGCTGGCACAGTCTACCTAGCATATAGCTGTGGTCTACGTGCAGACAGTAAAAGTTTTTAATGGTGTATCTGCAGAAGAGTTTCTAGGTAATTTAACACACATTGTAGAATTATTTCTGGTGATTTTTGCTTTGTATTGTTATGGCAGGAAGAGTTTTAGTCCAAGTCCTTTTAAATAGGCTAATGCAAATACTCAATGGCTCCCTGATGTGTCCAGTAAAACAATTTAATAAATAGAAATATATTTTCCTCAATCTTCCCCCTCTCCCTTTGACACAAGATATGCTTTGCGAATCTCAAAACTGTATCTCAGTAAGTGCTCTCATTTCCTTTCCTCTTTTAAACAAAGGCAGGCACGAGTCTCCACTTTGTTATTAGTTTACAGTGGTTTAGCTGCAGACTATTCTAGCAGTCAGAGAAAGCAGAAAAGTCTGAAGTTATTAGTGTAATACCAAGGTCAAAGTTTGATAATTTTAATTGAATAATGTAGTCGTCTCAAATCTTGAGACTTTCCAAGTCCTACTGAGGCTACCAGAAACAGCTTGTGATGTTGTATAGTTTGGTTGGTTTGTTTTCGAGTACTGGCTTAGGTGCTCCATCCTGGGCTGGTTGACAAATGAAGTCTTACAAATTGGCATATGTAAATCATGGATCTGATTTCTAGGTATGCCTGCAGACTCAGGCACTCAAGGATCATTGTTTGATATGTACATTGCACACCCATTTTGAGAAATAGTAACTGTGGACTGGTAAAGATAAGCAGAGAATATATTTCCCTATTTTTTTCCTAATGTTTCCCTGCCCTTCTGAAGGTTATAAGTCAAAGTACTTTTCCTCCAGCTAAAAGTAATACCAGATCATTCAGTTCTGCAGTTTAAATTATTTGATGGGATTGCTATCAGACTGCAAAGCCACGGTTTTCATTCTCTACTCCTGGTTGCTACAGCACCCTTTGCTCAACCTTCTGTCTGGGGGAAAGTCACCAAGACAGTGAATTAATGCTAGTTCTTCCTCCTGGTGGGACACAAACCCGGCCTATGCCATTCTTTAGCTCCTAGCCATAATAGACAATGGTTATTCACATTTTTATTTCCTAGTCAAAATAAGCAGTTCTTTCTTTATAAAATAGGGATGGATTTTAAATTGTGAAACCCTGCAGGCAGAGCCAATCTGGGTAGGAGTGTGTCATAGCATTATGCTGATAAGCCAGCTTCAGATACCTGCTATTTCTAGACTACAACATACTCAAATTGCTGGTGGAATATAGAGCAAGATTTATGGGAAGGACTGAAGCTATTCTTTCCAGTAGAGGAGCACCAGTTATGTTACGCTAATGATATTTATTAGCAGGCTTCAGGGCACTAAAGTTAGTGCATCAAATTTCCAACATCTTTCTCTACCAGCCCCTACCTAGACCCCAGTGCATGACTAGTCAGCATTACAAGTCTCTCTCTCCCCCCTCCCCTCTCCCTCCCCCAGTGGAGAGGCAGGGATGAAGCAGCTATTTTGATCTTGCATTAGATCTTGAGACCAGGACCAGGAACACTGACAGTCGCAGCTTTCTACCCTTGTCAGCTCATCCTTGCCTTTACTGGGCAAGTCAGAATATTAGAAACATAACTTTAGGAATAAAAAAGAGAAACAGAAAGAAGAGTAAAAAAAAAAAAGAAAGTAAAAAGAAAAAAGAGATAGTACATTTATAAAAGTCTTTTTAAATGAGGAAAACCCAGAACGGGTAGTACAGCAAAGATGGAGGACTGAATTGACTCCAGGAGAAAAAATAAGAGTAAGATGAGATTTGCCATATGTTAGAGGGGATATCTGATTAGTTTGAGAGAAGACAAAAGATATATTTACAAGGAGTTAAGAATAGAAACCAGACCTTGTAAGGAGCTCTTTCTCAATTAGGCTGAGAGCTCAGCAGTGCATATACCCTCCTCTCACTGCCTGCCCAGAAGAAAAGCAAATGCAGAGCTAACAAGAATTACCCCCCTCCCAGAACACAAATCAGATAGCCTACTGAAAAAAAACTCTCCCACATTTGCTGGCAACCTCCTTAGCCAGAACTAGCTAGTTTCTGCTCTCATTTTTACAGGTAACACCTCACAGGTTTCTCCTGTAGGCTTTCAGCTCTAGAAGTCTGAAAAATTGGATCATCCTGTCCCCAGAAGGCTGAATCCACACGGCTCTGCCCTTCAAGCCTCTCCGCAGTCCTAACTGTTTTCTGTTTCTTACGGATTTTTGATTCACAAGGCTTACTCCCACCAGTGCTGCCCTTCCTCACCTTCACATCACCCAACAGTCATCCCAGCACTTTGCAGACTAAATTTCTGCCCTGTCATTTCCACCTGGGGAGGTAAGCTAATGGTTGGACCCTATGGTCTTAAAGGTGTTTTTCAACCTAAATGATTCTATGGTTCTAATTGAGCACCCCTTCACCAACCAGACCTATTTTGCAGCAGATAAAGAATGTGTTTCATAATAATACAGCCAAAGCTCTCCACGAAGACCATTTTTTGCCTCCACCCATAAATACCCCTCATCTTCCAGCTTCCATTTCCCTGCTTCCCAGATCTCATTTTGGGGCTGCTTGCTATTTAGCAGGGTGATATGGTCTGGGACTCTGGTGTTTGCCAGTTCAACCGTGGACTCAAAATGATGTATTCCAAGAAAAATCCAGCCTGTCTCTTCAGCTGAGCTTTTCACTTCAGCTGTTCCTGTTCCCTTTCCCTCCTGCTACCCCCACCTTGCTGGAATACTCCAAGTCACAAAAGTGCACTTTGAAGGAGCAGTAACTATTATGTAATTCTAAGGCTCATTTTTCGGTTTCAGTATCAAAACCTGACAGATGGCTGTCAGCGAGACCATCAGTAACTGTGAGCAATGTAGCACAGAGCTGTTCTTTCTATTAATTCACTGATTTGACAACAGCACTTCAAATCATAACAGAAATGTCACTGTAAGTACACAACATCAGAAGTAAAGAGGCCACAGCACCACCTATATGTATTTGTGGTTCTCTGAAGAATCACCTCTCAGCAAATGGTTTACTTGGACAGCTTTACAAGGCACCAGAAACATCATCTTCTGAAGTTCATGTTCGGATTTGTGACAGCATCTATGAATAGCTTAGTCAGGTTCAGTTTGTCTCAGTAAAGTTTCTATATTCATGTGTTCATAAAATCAAAACCCATTCCACAGACTTCAGGCTGCGATACCATCTCCATTTCCAAGATCTCTTTGGAAGCAAACTTCAGCCCTCCCTTAGGGAGGATGGAAGATGAAATTGATCTGCCAAGATTTGGAGTGAAAATTAAGATACTCCTGAAGCAACATTATATCTTAAAAAGTAGAGAGGTGTTTCACAGCCCCAGTCTCAGCTGGCTCCAATGATTATTGTTTAGTAGGGCCTTTTGGCAGAGAAATTCCTAGACAATGAGGTTTATCTGGTTTTTTTTTTTTACACTGAAGTTATTATTTCAAAGCTTTTGCAGGAATCTAAAATATTATTTTGTGGTTTTCCAAGTATGTGGACATGGAATACAATGGAATAATTTTCTCCTATTAAAGTAATTGTAACTGCATTAAAACAAAGCAATTCTGCTTGTGTTGTATGTGGATAGTTACTTATAGCAAAATGTCTTTGCACCTGTTTCAGATCAAGATTTGTGTAAGAAAGATGGATCATCTGGAACCTAAGCTCCATCACACGTGCAGGTTTCAGCATGTATGCCCAAACAGTTGCATATACTTGTAATAGAATATACTGTCAGGTCCTGGCCTTAAAAAAATTCTGGCTTTTTCTACCTCCTTTCTCCCTGGTATCCCCCACAGCACAAGAAATGGACATGTTAAATCATGCTTGTACAAAAAGGGACAACTTATTTCTTTGCATAGAATGAAAGGAAAGAAAGGGCAGCAAAACACGAATGAACAGCATGGCTTATGTATGAGGAAGGCTCTGAGAATGACAGCTGCTAAAATGCATTCTCAGGACAGTTACTATTTTTTTGCTGCAAAGCAGCAGCTCTGCAGCTAACAATGGATGTGAATAGAAAGCGCGTGGATTTCCTGCCCTCCCCACCCCCCCACCCCAGCCCCGACAGTGGCAGCATTCTCTCTAGGTCATGTGCAGGGATACAAATCGAATGATGAGATGCCCTCCCAGGATGAAAGATATCTATCATCTAGGATTTAGCTGATAGGCTGTAAAGTGCTTTTAAATCCTTTAAATCCGTATACATGAAGGTGGGTATCAGGAAAGTTGAACTGGGAAAACCATCAAGAGCACAGATAACTCAAAGCTGATGAATTTCGCAGGAACCTTTCATACCAGAGTCTATGAATTAAAGAGAGCTGAAAGAAAGATAGACAACAACAAAAGAAAGTTAAGGCAAGCGGAACAGGTGGGGATAGGGAGCTTCTATTTTTCACTTAGCACTTGAAATGTTGGATGTTCAGATAGATGCATTTCATTTGGTTTGTACCTCCAGTTCCTACCAAAGGGAAAGATGTGAAGCTTTATCTGATGCAAATGTAACTGTACAGCTTTATGAAAGCAGCAGGCACACAAAATGTCAACTTTTTGACTTGCTTGCTTCTGTTGAACTAAAAGTTATATGTATCAGATTAACAATCCAATTTGTCCTTTAGTAATACAAAAGAGGTAATTTTTTTCCCCTGGGTTATCGTTTTGGTTCTGATTCCTCTTCTGTGACTACATAGCTAGATAAATAACTGTGAATATGATCATTTTATTTACATAAAGATGTATTTGTAACTAGAGGTAGAAGGCTTTTCAAGCTATACCATGGGAGCACCAGGGTAAACTTCACTTCCTGCTTTGACGCAAATGTGTCTGTGCCTTGACTCTGTCTCTAAATTGGATGGAAAGGAAGAGCTATCCCTGAATGAATCCTAAGAATAAGACAGGCAGACACGAATCCATGTAGCAGAAACAAAAATCTAAATAAACAGATAGACAAGGTCCATCCAGTTCTTGGCTTTGCTCCTGTAAGGAGTATCAGATACTGCTACTGCAGTGATGTACATGTATCTATCAAACAGCTACTAGATCACCAAGATCACCTTCCAGCCTCCTGAGCTGGATTAACTTTCTTTCCTGACTTATTTAGGCCTGATCAGGAACAGAATCCCCGTGATGAAAAGTTCAGACTCCACTATTATATCCCTGCACAAACCTTTTCAGAGCAAATGATAGTCCTCCAGTACAGATGCTAGCTAGACTCAAGGCAAGAGACCACAAGCTACATTTGATAAAGGACAGCTCAAAGAGTTAAGGTTTACTAAAACCAGATGGGAACATTTGCTGTGATTTGGTGGTGGCTGTTTTTCTAAGGAGGATTCTATTTATTGGGGTTAGTCCCACAAGGTTTCATTAGCAGCAGAACAACTCATACAAAGTCATTTATTACACTAGACAATATCACAGTAAAAAACAATATGCATTTTTGAGAGTCAGGCATCCGTCTCTGTTCATTATGTCACTTCTAAGCACAGCCCTTCTTGTGAATAACCGTTTTCAGCATTATCCCAAGTAAATCCATGGTCTGCTCCCAGCTTTCTCTTCTCATACAGGCACTCTACATGGTGGTTAGCTGCCACTTCTGAGGTGCTGTGTTGGGTCATACCACCCTCAAGAAGCTGTAAGAGCCTGAAAAGTCAACATAAGGAAGAAAAGGTGAGAAAGGGAGAGTGAAAGTATAACAGCTGCACAGGGCACATGTCCCCATACTGGATGACGCTAAGGATGTTCCATTATTTCACTGCACAGTCAGCTCACACATTTTGATCAGTCACTGCGTTACTTTTCTAAAAGCTAATCTGCATCCCAAGCTGCCTTAGGAAATTTCTAACTGCAGTACTCTGGCGTATGATACTGCCTGAAAGAAAAACTCTGTTGTGAATCAGACAGAACTCAAACCCTCAACTTGTACATCCAGGAATTTGGGTGTCTGGTATCTTTGCGCACTGCTCAGCACTGCACCCTGCATGTTTGTTCTGGGTGGTGGGAAAGAGCCCAAGTCAGCCTAAGCACTGACAACAGTTTGTCAACAGCAAGGGTTTCTCTGCATGCTAATTGATTCAGCTCCCCCGCAGTCAGATCTAGAACTGGTATTCCTAGAACTCGTTGTGAGATATCAGGCTTTTTGTGCAGTATTACAGGTACTGTCAGCTGGGGCGGGAGGGTGGGGGGGAGTACCAAGTGCCAGGGTATCTGCTCCTCACAGCTGCAGCAAGTTCCCTTCTTCCGAGAGGCACCCAGAGGTGCTGCAGAACAGTGGCAGGAGTGCAGCTTTCAGTTTTGCTTATTCTGATCAGCATCAGCCCAACAGTTACGTGATTTACGAGACTCAATCTTGCTGTGTATCAGTGCAACTTCCACAGGAATATTGTAAAGTGATGATCAGAGAACATTCATGGAAATGTAGGTTGCTTTTTATTTGTTATTCATCCAAGATTCCGAGCCGGCCTGCCATTTTTAATATTACATATCCTATTTTCTCTGAAGATGGCAAAGACCGAGACATGTGACACTCATCCCAAGATAAGGATTCTGAAACTGAGGTATTCATATGGATTTTTACCATTAATCTGGAGATATTGCACAGGTCTCTACGGCTTAGTCAAAACCTGGTCTTTTCTGCCAATTGTGTCAATCTCTGTGAAGTAAAAGCTTGCCTATCAGAAATCCTAGGAGAAGAGGGAAGCAGGGAAATAAAAGCCATCTCCAAGTTCTCAATGTTTATTAGATGAAAGCAGTTTACTGCCACTGCTGACTTCAATTAGAGTGGCTTTCTGAAGGACCTAGCATTAAAAGCCTATGTTATTCATTAAAAATTTTGTAAGTCATGTACCCATAAGAGGAGCAATGGATTTGTTTCCTATGATAGAAAAAGTCTTAAGTAATTAGTATACTTAGAGGAGAAATATGATTTATTGATTTATTTTTTTATATATTTAGATGTCTTGCTTGAGCTATGCATTTCAATTTTATTTAAATTTCATATGGCAATATAATGAAGTGTCCATTGTGGTTTTCTGCTTTAGAAATGTCTCTGAGACAAGTCTGAGTCTTAAAAAGTACGAGGAAACAAATCCAGCCTAGCTTGGCATAACAGCACAAGCCTTAGTACAGCAAATCGCCATGTGTCCTTTCTTTACAAAATATGCTAAAACCTAAGGAATTTGTATGTTAAATTTGAATAACAGGCCAAAATAAAATAATTCCTCTTTGCTGACAGAAACACATTAGCCACCAGCACACATAACCATTCTTCAGTACAGAAATGTGTTCTTTAAAGTATGGGTAATTGCAAAACAGCTAACCAGAAAGGAAAATAAGTTCCAAAAAATATCACATCTGATTGATGTACTTGATAAGTGGGTAATAAAATTAGGTTCTGCTCAGAACATTTTGGAATAATTGATTTAGTTTATTACTTTGACCAAAATATGCAAAAATGCAATATTCTTTCACAGTTGCACTATAATTCTTCATACTACTAAGAGAGTGGGGGTGGGGTGGGGGGGAGGGAAATGCCTATTAGGCAGAGTTTTGTTATGAAAATGGGCCTATTAGAGAATCTGAATAGGATATTTGAAATATGACACCCTTTACAGTGCCCATGGATGCTGTGTGCTGCATGTCAAATACACATAATACCCGTGACTCTCATGCATCTAATTGTGTACAGTTTTACTGAAGCCTCTGATTTTATATCCACCATCCATCGTGGGGTACAAATGACATCACTGAAATGCTTGATTTCCTCCTCTATGTTTCTTCAAGGCTGCTGAGACCCGATGATGTGCTTGATTTCACAATTCTTAGGCTCTTGCCTGGGGGCAGATTATAATCTGTAAAAGGTCCTTAACTCCATGGTTCACTTCTTTTCTAAGCAGAAGACAGTGAAGTTAGTTGACTGGCAAGACCAGACAGGGCTGACCCCTGTGTGGCTATGAACACCTGTGGATCTGATGCTTTTTTCTGGGTGTGAATGCGGTCTGCCTCTGCGCCATGTGCTGCTGTGGAACATGTCACCTCAAACCCTCCCAGGGGGCACAGGATGGGACAGGAAGCATTCCAGGAAATGGCTACACACTTCTCTTCACATATGAAAAGATGCAGAAGTCGGTAGGCAAGGAACTGGCCTAAAGAGGAACATATTTAACCTCTTCACAGCTAGGCCTGGTGACAGCAAGCAGCAGGGTACGCAGGCTTTGTTGGACCCAAGAGAACACTTTGTTTCTTGCAGCAAATAGGCAGCACAAAAAATGAGAAACAACAATGTGAATATCTTAGTTCAGTCAACTAATTAAAAATGTGATTTTGGGGCCAGGAGCAACTCATTAGCTGCACCCTAAAGCTTTCGCAGTAAATCTTAGGAAGAATTGAATGATTTCATATTATAAAAAGCTTGTTATTATAAATGGACATCTTAAGTGCCAGAAAAATTTAAAGAACTGTACCTTGCAGCAAAATCTTGTAAGGAGATGCATGCACTTCCAATTACATGCTGCCTTGACCACTTCTGCATGCATTCAGTTGCTTAGCACCATTGTGTACGATCACATTCTCAGCAGGAGAGTTTATAATTCTCAGCAGAAGCATTTCCCTGATTAGGAAAAATAAGGGTTAGAAAAGTGCCGAGAAACGTTTTCAGGATATGTTAAAGGTGATGAAATGCTAGGGAATGACACAATCCCCTTAAATCTTAAGAGTGGGATTTATTCTGCAAGACAAACCATAGCTTTTTGAAGTTCTCTCCTTTTTCAAATGACAAAATGCACAAAAAGAATGAGCTGAGCTATTTTCTGTGGAAGCTGGAAAGTTGGGTCTATTAACAGGGTTTATAATTTACTTCATTATAAACATTTGGATAGAACTAAATCTTATGAAATAATGCACTGTAACAGGAGAGTACGCTCTTTTGTTTCATTTAATTGAATATCAATAAATGGCTATTTTTGATGCATCAGCTTTCACCAGGTGCTTGCCAGGTGTTCATTAACAGCTTTATTTATTTATTTTCCTTGACAGGTTAAAAAATTTGTTCCTGTGAAGAAACCTTAAATCAGGGATTATAAGCATATGTGGCACAAGGCAATTATTTCTATGCTTTTAGAAAACTCAGCAATCTGCATACAGTGTTGAAGAATGCTGGGAAGGAAG
This sequence comes from Falco naumanni, assembly GCF_017639655.2. Classification (NCBI taxonomy): domain Eukaryota; kingdom Metazoa; phylum Chordata; class Aves; order Falconiformes; family Falconidae; genus Falco; species Falco naumanni. The sequence continues at coordinate 48,177,965 of NC_054060.1, read as the reverse complement.
AGCTGAAAGAAAGATCTGGATATACACTCACACAGACTGCTTACTCAGGCATAACTGCTAACAACTTCGCTGGAAATCTCTAAGTGAAAGTTGGAAAGGATTAAATCATGGTTCAATGGGAAAGCGGTAAGATCTTCAATCAGGTCACAACATTTCCTTTTTCCAAGTTTCATTACATTTGAATCTGAGGCATGTTTCCATTACCAAGTATAGGTCCTATAAGATTCTTTGCAAGGAAGGGAACACTTCAGATCAGATGCTTTCGTTCATCACTGCCTTGAGCTTAGTCCTGTTTTCAAACAGATCCTCAAAAGGATTTCTGTTATCTCCCCAGTGTGCATCTCTAATCTCCTAAATCCAAAATAAAGACATTTAAAATGCTGGGTCAGCGTCTTTCTGGAGTGTGAGAGAAAGGAATATGGGACTTGTCCCAGCACATGGTCTCAACTGTGCTGGGTCCAGGAGAAAACAGCTGAGGAAGAAGAAGAGGGAGCAGCAGCTCTGTGCCTGGCTTTTTCTTGACAGTACTGTCTGCTACCATAGGGCAGGCAAACCTTAAGGCATTGCCCCTTTCTGCTGGCTGCTTTAGATGCCTCCATGCTCAGATTTGGGATCCTGTTCTCAGCTGGCCAGCTTTCCCCAGGAGCTAAATAAGCATATTGCTTGCCTCAGTGGACTCCTTGGAGGCAGTAGGACAGCTAAAACTCAGGCAGTCCTTCTGGTAATTTTTCTCATTGGAAGCCAGAGGATTTCAAACTCTATCACCCACACAATTTAAAATTTTTTATCCTTCATAAGCAGAATTAGCAAACAGGAAGGAACTCTTCTTCAGTATGTACTCTAAGTTTGGCCTTACACTTGCTCTAGAGGCGGGGAGGGAAATACCTGGGTGTTCAAAGGACTAAGTTACTGTATGTCAACGCATAGTCATGGAGTACGGGCTTTTCTGTATGTTGTTCTTAAGGCTCTGATCTGGAAATACAGGCATTTAATTTACATGTGTACATGTCATTTCCGTTGACAGCCACAAAACAAATTGTCTCTAAATGTGCTGATGTGCTTTTCTGGCTTGCAGTGTAAATCCCTGATTGAACAGCTGTGGAAGACTATTTTATCAGATGAAGGAAAAGAAAAATTCTTGCAGAACATAGTTGTATGCAGAACCAACTGACATTCAGAGTGAAAAAACTTGCCACAAATAATTCACTTCATAGAATCATGGAGTCATAAAATCATTTAGATTGGAAAAGACACTTCAGACCATTGAGCCCAACCACAAACCTAACACTGCAAGCTTCACCACTAAACCATATTACTAAGTGCCACATCTACATGTCTTTTAAATATCTCCAGGGATGGTGACTCAACCACTTCCCTGGGCAGCCTGTTCCAATGCTTGATAATCCTTTCAGTGAATATTTTTTCCCTAATATCAAATCCAAACCTCCCCTGGTGCAAATTGAAGCCATTTCCTCTCATCCCATTGCTTGTTACTTAGGAAAAGAGACCAACACCCACCTCACTGCAGCCTCCTTTCAGGTGATTGTAGGGAGCAATAACATCCCTCCTGAGCCTCCTTTTCTCCAGACTAAATGACCCCAGTTCCCTCAGCTGCTCCTCATAAGACTTGTGCTCCAGACCCTTCACCAGCTTCAGTGCTCTTCAGACATGGTCCAGCACCTCAGTGTCTTTCTTGCAGTGAGTAGCCCAAATCTGAACACAGTATTTGGGATACTGGACACTCACACCTATCCACACTGAGAATATTATTGATTTTACTAGCTCTCTCTGCTCTGTCTAAAAGGCAGAAAAACCTCACCTTATACCGCAACCCATGATAATCTTTCACCCTAACTAAACCATCAGAACAGTAAATGTTCATTCTAAGATTTTCTTAAACAGAATTCTTGAAAGTGAACTTGCAGTATGTTTTTTCTGGAATTTACAATATTGTACCTGTTTATTTTTTGTGGTTATATGAGGAGATTGAGGTACGGACTCCTGAATTTGACCAGAAGACCCTTTATTAGTCTTAAACCCATGCTTATATAACCTCCTTTGTTAATCACATGCAATGTACTAAAATATCATTGGTTAATCAATACTGTTCACACACTTCTCGGCTACATATAATTAGTTAATTACTAAGTTACAAACACACAGAACTTGTTGCATTTTTTTTTTCTCTCTTCTTTCTTATCTGTGTGATTTTCATGTTCTCAGCCAGCTGCCGATGTGGCATCGCACATCCGCTCCAGCCTCGCTTCATATCCCGTTTTTCTTCCAGGCATTCAGCCAATCTTATCTTATTTTTTCTTCTTTAGCCTTCAAGGTCCTTCACAGGCATCGCGGCCTCCAGCACCTGCCACAAAGCTCTCTACATCCTATTGCAGTTTCTACTTGTTTGCCGTGAGTGAGAGATGTGTCAAACCCTGTACACAATGTCTTTTCATCTTGTACCAAAAGGAATCAACCTCCTTTTACTGAAGATAATAGCAAAACTTCCACTGATTTAAACTAGACCTGGACTGGTTCAAGAATTACTTGAGAATTGTGGAAGCTTGTTTTCGTTTTGCAGTTCTTAGTTACATTAAATAGTACCAAGAAACCACCAGATTTGGACTGGGTGCGTGGAAATGTAGCCTTCAGCAAATGGTTAATGGTTGGATTTGTTCAACTAAAATGGATGCAATTTTGGTGCATAATGTCAATTTGATTAAAGTCTGTATACAGTTATGCAGGAGTAAGTGGATAACGCTATATTTTCCATGAAAACTGAGTATAAGAAACAGCAGGAGCACAGCATGAAGATTAGAAAAAGAACTGAAGTGGACTGTTTAACAGCTAATTAGAGTCATCAACTAGGCATTTTTAGTTTGTGTAACTGGAGGCATTATGCCATCAAACAGGGATGTGTATGGAAAGTTTCATTCATTTCTGGGAATTTCAGTACGGAAAGTTACTAAGAAATATTTCAAGAGGGACAACAAAAATTACCAGAGGTCAGGGATCAGTTTAACAGGATATCTAGACACTTGTATGAAAAATTCATATGAACAAGTTGACTAAACTTAGCTAAAATAGAAATATGTTAATAATCTAGCAGTTAGGAATGAAGAAGCTGTTACCCAATTTTGAATCTAATGGTAAAATAAAAATTTCCATTTAATCTAATATAAGTTCTCCCTCTTTTCAATTTCACCTCCATCCTTTCACCTTTTAAGCAGTTTTTTTACCCTTAGCAAAATCAGCAGAGTCTCCTTTAATTGCAGAGCCACAAGAGCTAGACAAATCAGAGTAATGACTTCTCTAATTAAATCCTCTTTGAAGTAGAGCAATGTTTTAAAGGTGAAACAACTAGATTTGATTTGAAAATTTTCTACAGATGTAGAATTCACAATTTATAGAACACTCCTTCAATGGTTAATTATTACCATTGTGAAAAGAAACAGAACACAAAAATAAACTAAATATTTCCAGAATGAACCAATGGGCTTCATTAAGCTCTTCATTATATTTCCCACATAGATACATATTGACTGTGAAGTCATTGCTGAAGTCCTGTCTTTAATAAGGTAAGCAGAGAGCGCGTCCTGAGACTTGCATTATAAGGAATATTTTCCAATCTTTTAATTTTTCCTGCAACTTTTAAGTGTTGTTCTTTTTGGACTGTGGATGCAGTTCTGTAGCAAGTCTATCACTGACAGCATAACAAACCCACCTTCTAACCTGGTTATTAGTCCAAGAATTAGAGTAGACCTTTCAGTCGCACCATCACAGGGAAGTTTGTCTTCCAGCTGGTTAAAACCCAGGGGCCTGTCTTGCTCCTTCCACTGTCATTGCTTCCCAGGCCAGGCTACACTACTCCCCAGACATAGACTGATTATTAGTTTCACCTCTGAACACATACATTTATGTCTGACCATGTCGAGGAATATATGTCCCAGTTTCCAGCTTACCAAGCCATCCACATCTTTCTGTGGTTTTGAAACGTCATCTAGAGTATCATTCCCCACATTCCTGTACCATTTATACACTTCTATCAGTCATTGTTTACTCCTTTGAGGTCATTTCCTACAGTGCTGAACAGCACATGGGCAAGAAACTGCCCTGAGGACCCTGCTAGAAACTCTCCCTTATCTGCAGCTACATGTGGGGACCATGGCTAAGGAAGGTTTTTGTAAACACAGGATAAGCTGCAATGATTTTTGTGCCATCTGTGTTTCCTGTTGTGATGCCCAGGCAGACCTCTTTTGGGAATCTACCTCACTGGCAGTTATCTAACAGGGCTTACTCTTAAATGCACATATAGCATGACCTCACTCTAAGTCTTTTCTGGGAAGAAAACAAAATGTAAAGCACACAATGTAACAACAGAAAGCCACTATTCACTTGCACAACATGGGCATTTAGATTGAATATTATTTGATGAACACTAAGCAGGGTTCTCGAAATCCCTTTCCCAATCCATTGTTCACCACAGCCTCCTTTGGTGAGGCTGTGAATAATGGACTTCAGTTTAGACAAGTTGAGTGCTCTGTTGCCTGCATTTTCAATTATTTATCTGGGTCTTAGAAGTACAGAGGGGCAAACTGGGTAAGACTGGACTTGTAATGTCTGGTGCTGCCAGTCTAACACTTTCCACCAGCAAAAAATTAACTCATGGAAAAAAAATAACCAATGGTTGTGTCACTTTAAATACAAAAAGTTATAACATGCTACTCTTTGGTATTAAATTCTAACAGTGCAGCAGATTACAATAATAAAATGACAAAGAAAAAGACACTTTCTACTTTTCAGACACAAAGAAAGCATTGATCAAACTTAATACGCACAGCAGAACAGTAAGTAGGGTTCTTTTTAAAAACAAAGATTAGCTGAAAACATTTAAAAGGTTTTACACACAAAAAGACCCCACAGGATAGGCTCTCTGAATAATGATTCAAAACATTATCATTAAAGAATACCATTCATTATTATGGCTTTTATCAAGATGACTTCTCACACAGCTCTTCAAGTGAATTCAACCTTGGGAGTTAATCCTCCTGCTGACAAGTGAGTTTGTCCTCTTTGGGTCTCCAGATCTCGAGTCTGAATAATAAAGTCTGGTTCCAGACAATGCTGGTCAATCCAAGCTCTTCTTTTACCCCTGAACAACTCCGTCAATGTTACTACGTGGGGTGCAAGCCAAATACACATAAATAATTTCCCCAAAGTATTTTTGCAAGCTTCTTTCAGAATTTTCCTGAGGGATTACATGTTGCGGTAGGCCTGAACCCAGAAATTTGGCTAAACATTGAACTCAATAAGAGTTAAGATTTCTGAATAATTTAGTTACTTATGTTCATTATATACTTTTTATTATTATGCAGTTATTAAATGTATCTGCCTATGAAATACTGAATCATATCAGGAATTACTCCTGAAGGCTGCCAAAGCAAATTAATACCTGATTAACCTCAAAAAAACCAGTTCTCCAGTTAGGAACAGCAGGCAAAGCCTTAAAAATGCTTCGTTGGGACTCCAGCATCACCTCAATATTGAAGGAATCTTGTTCCACTAAGCTAACCTTATCTCAGGTAAAGCAACCACACAACAGAATAGCATCAGGGCTACAGAAAGTGCCTGGATTAGCAGTGGATAGTTCATTTCATGCTCACTAGAGATGTAGGCTGTATTTCCATGAGAAAAGCAAACTCCAGCTGAGCACCATCAGGTAAGGGTTTCATGTGCAGATAGGATTCAAGGGCATAGCAATGCCCAAGTCATGATCAGATATTCTCTGCAGTGCAAACAAGCCTCCCTCTGGCCTGATCCTCTCTACCCATGCCACCAAGATGAAAATCTTATAACAGAAGTATCTTAACAGATTCTACAGACATACTTTTTGTTTACCCTGCTGTCCTTTCTCCTAATTTTAATGTTGCAGTTTCCAGCTAGATCTAAAAAGTGAAGGTTGGGAGAACACATTAAAAAGTGGGTAGAAATATCCCAGTGACTTTCCTCTTATTTCAGCCCGGCGCTGGGTCACGTGTGTCTGTGGCAAATCATTTAGACACACAGCTTTCCTCCATATACCTAATAAGTTGTTTCACTGTTCTGTGTACACATTACCTCATTCAAAGGATTTTCACATTAGTAAAACATTTTTTTTCTATATTATTTGTAAAAATATTGCCATCAAATGCTGATAGAAATAGGAAGAACACACCTAATTTACAACCTTGTAGTCCAACCTTTGGTCATAGCCCAACTCTAATGCATAAGGAAGGAAACCTGTATCAGTGAGTGTCCTGTTTCTTACTTCTGGAACTAAGTTTTATGGTATTAAGGCAAAAGACTGTTATTTCCGCTCGATATAAAATCCCCAGTCTCTGCAGCTGTTTCCAGCCTTCTGATCTGTTATGCTCTTGTGTTTTTCAGTGTCCCTTTCTTTCCAAACTGCATGTCTTTTGTGGGCCTCCAGGGACTGCAGAGTGTAGCAGGGACACTGGTCCTATCCAAGATTTCTTTAATCCTGTTGGCTAGAGTTAGCAATGTGAAGAAACAAGCCTTCTGAATCAAGTCCATAAGCATGAAATAAGCAGTACTTTTCTGTACACCTTAGGTTACAGGTGCAGGTGAGCTGTTGCAACTGCCACACAGCAAGTCTGTTGTGGAGAAATCATTAATTAAATGCTATGTAGAAGCACAAAGGGAGATTTTTATGGTGGTTTTTTGTTGTGGGTTTTTTTTTTCTTTTTTTTTTTTTTTTTTTTTTTTTCTAGTATCCTATGTAATTCCAGGCTTTGAGTGACTGATGAATTTAGTAAAAGGGAAAGCATTTCCTTGCACAATGCTGCTGAAATTTCTCCAGCCAAGGAATGATGTCATGTGTGCAGCATAATTGCAACGATTCACAGAAGCCAATTGCAAACTAATTTTCAAGCCATTCTAACATGAAACAGAGACAGTGTATGTGAAATAGAACCAGAATAAACACATGGGAAGTATAACACTCTTTCAGGAGAGTGCACAACAAAAAAATACCTAGGCAGATAGAGAGGTATGAATGCTGAAAATACATCACATGTTTGATGCTGTATGTCCTGGTTTTAGCTGGGGTAGAGTTAATTTTCTTCTTAGTAGCTGATACAGTGCTGTGTTTTGGATTTAGTATGAGAACAATGTTGATAACACACCGATGTTTTAGTTTTTGCTAAGTAGTACTTACTCTAAATCAAGGACTTTTCAAGCTTCCTATGCTCTGCCAGCGAGCAGATGCGCAAGAAGCTGTGAGGGAGCAGAGCCAGGACAGCTGACCTGAACTAGCCAGAGGGATATTCCACATCATAGGATGCCATGCTTAGTATATAAACTGGGAGGAGTTGGCTGGGGGCTGCTGATTGCTGCTCAGGGACTGGCTGGGCATCAGTCAATGGGTGGTGACCAATTGTATTGTGCATCACTTGGAGTTTTTTTCCTTTTGGGTTTTATTCCTCTCTTTCTTTCTTCTTTTCAATACACTTGTTGTTGTTATATTTTATTTTAACAATTAAACTGTTCTTATTTCAACCCATGATTTTTACCTTTTTCTGACTCTCCTTCCTATCCTGCAGGGTGTCGTGTGTGTATGAAGTGAGAGAATAGCTGCATGGTACTTAGTGGCTGGCTGTATTGCCCAAAGCCCTCCATTTTTCCCATCACTCAGCACAGGATTCCCCATCTCACACCACCTCCCTGCAAGTTACTCCTCTTCTTGCCAGTGCAACTCAGTTGTGGGAGGTGGGAGCAGGCATAGGGGGGGAGATCGAGCTCTGTGCCCACATGAAACCATCGCCTGCCTCCTGAGGCGGTCAAAGCGCCAGCTCCGACAGTAGCCTAGGAACCAAACTTTGGTGACTGCAGGGGGAGTCCACATCATTCGTACATCAGACAGGCAGTAATGCAGATGTCAAAATACTACTCTCAGAACAGAACAGGGCTAGGTTTGAAATGGTGAAGGTCACTGATTCTCTTGATAAATTGTTACTGTTTGTGCTCTGGGAATGCAAGTGGTTCACATTGTTGCTACAAGTTATTTACATCCTTGCACCCAGCAAAGGCTAGAGTAATAGTAATTCAGGTTACAATCTCATCAGCAAGTAAACAAACCCACTGTTTGTAAAAGGCAATTCATAACAGAAAAAAAAAAAATCTGTTTTAAAAAGGCTTAGCCACATCATCATGCTGCTTCTCTTTTCAGGTCAGAATTAACATTTCTGATCTGTCAATGCAACAGGCTCATTCCTTCTGCTGATTTCCGACCAAGTTGTGCCCTTCCCTTGTCGTTATTGGCCACCGGGGACAGTGTACGGAATTAGAGCTTGAGCTGTCAGCAGGGTTATGATGCATGAGGTACAGGGGAACCCAGCTTGCTCTTCTGCAACAATATTGATTCTCAAGCACTGATGGTAGTAAAGCTTGGTTTTGTCAGCACATTACCGCATACATGATTTGGAAGACACACAGGAAGCAGAGAGCGCAGTAGCAAGACGCCATAAATACATTCTGCCAGGATTTACGGCTTTTTCATGTGTCTACCTGCAATTTTGACCAAGGGCACTACTGAGATCCTGGTAAATCTCTTTTGAACTTCCTCCAGTCCTCATGTTGCCTGTGAGGAAATGAGGCAAACTGCCTGCTTGGAACAGGGTGCAGGGAGACTACCTTTGCTTCCCTTCAGCTGATACAGGAGTAATTCCAAGCTGAGACATTCTCTTTATCTTTTAAAGTCTTTTGTAACTTTCTGCCCCTGTAGCTTTAGTACAGGCTGAACATACCTAGAAAATGTAGAAACTTTAAGAATACAGATTTCAGTAATCTTTTCTTTTAAGCAAAAGACATTATTTAATTTGTGACTGATTTTTCTTTTTGAATTATTCTAGCAGAATTATGTATATACAGAATTGACTACTGAAGGAAGCAATGAAGGAAATACCGAAGAAACACTAATCTGGACCTGAAGAACTGAATGCTATTATTTTTCTTCTTGCATGGAGTTTCAGAGTTGTTTAAACTACATTACACAAACTAGTAAGCCAAGTGTTCTAACCCTGGAATTGGAAGCAACACAGCTGCATCAGCATGGCACTGTGCCCAAGCCAACAAGCATTATTAGAGAGCTAACAGAGCAATGCTACTTTGGGGTCCCAAGCTAGTTTACCACCACATCAACACACAAACTTTCTTGGAATCCACTTCACTGTTTCCCATATAATGCTGAATTTTAACAAGGAGCCTTTAAGGCTAACTCCATGAAGACACTTGACTGTCTAAGCTCCCACTGATTATCAGGACCTAGGCATCCATCTTTCTGCCTTGTTGCCAAAGAGGCTATGGCTTCATCTTTCACTGAAGCTATGACTCTTCAAAGCAGGGCTCATTTCTTACTATGCAGCACATCCTTGCACAATGTCCACTTAATTTTGATGGAGGCCTCTGATACCTAGTGAATTTTAAATAACATTAACGATTTGGCTGAGTTTATAAACCACCAATGCACAGGAATGGCAGGAAAGAACAGACAGACTACAGGAAAAGAAGCTATTCATACTTTTATGCATCATTGGAAAGCTGTTTTGAGGGCAAAAAATTAAGCAATGTTTTATTCCAATTATTCACCCACTCTTTAAAGCAAGCTAATGAGATCTTATGTGTGTCATCCATCAGTGCCAATTCAAGAACTGTGAAAGGGCACTCGGCCTACGGTTTTCATGTTCTACCTAGCCTGAATCCAGCTTTTCTGATGTTGAAGGGGTCACGGGGACTCCTGCTTCAGCAAAGACAAAATTTAGGGATTTGACAGCTGCTTTCTACTCTTTTGTGCTTACGAACAGTTATTGCATTTAAATAGGTATGTTCTGAAATGCTTAGATAACCATCCTCCAGCATTTATTGCAATTGATTAGAAAATTATTAAATCAATTTTCAGAACTCACAAGCTTTAAGTGCAAACATGACTACTTACGATTTTTATCAATAAACCACAATAATCAGATTTCTAAAGTTCTAGTCCAGCTTCTATTGGTTTTCATTTTGATAAATGGAAAATAGTGGAAAATGTAATTACAACTGGCAAAATTAGAGCTTGACCACAGATGCTCACTTAGAAGACAAGGAGGTCACAACTTCTTCCTGTGCCGTTAATGTGATCATAGCTCAATTTTTCACATATTTCTTGCTCTAGCTAGAAAAGACTTCAAGCAGCTTGAAAATGTTGGTCTACACTTCACTGCTGGGAAGATCATCCCAGGACATTTTCAGCATCACAGCTGCGTCTCCCCTACTGGTATAAGCTCCATCTCCATCAGAGTGAGGGGCAGGCAGCAGCTCAGCAGGCTTTATATCTTCCAGTGAGTGTCTCCATTTAGAAGAAATTTCCAGCAGATTAATTTATGTGACCTGAAATTATTAGTGTCCCTTGGGAGAAGAGTGGGCCAGTGAACTTGGTCTGGTAGGTTCAGCTACCTGTGCAACAACAGAAAGGAAAGAACTTGCATACTGCCAACTAATCCTAATAGGAGTGCTCAATGATATAAATTATCATTGAAAAGCCTTCACTACATATCCCATTGGCATGGTTTGTATTTCTTGTCTTATTTTTGTGCAACTGGAAAAGTATAGTAATGCCTACAATAAGAAATTAATATTACTGTGCTTTCTGATGTTGTCGTTGCTCTTGGGTTTGCTGTCATGGCTTTTGCTATGAAATATCCTATGGGAATGATCTTGTTCAGTTATGATTGTGGAGAATCACAACCTTTGCAATCCTTTTTAGAAACAGACATTTTCTGTCCGTAAGGACACCAGAACCCTCCCCCAAGGAAAGTTGCAATATATTAAGAGCTAAAGCCCAAAGCCCTGTGAAACCTGTGTAACAGGATTTTTTTTGTATTCCTCTGAGTTCAGCTTTGGCCTTTTGCCAGAGTGACTATCTAATGTTTGGTTTATGTTGAAGTTTTTTTTTAAATAAAGGATTAAGATCTGGCTAGCAAAGCTTGTAGCCTGAATGCGTCTTAGAAGATCGAATTTTTAATGTTATGTATCCTGCGTTTGGCTAGCAAAGCTTGTAGCCTCAATGCATCTTAGAAGAGACAATTTTTAATGTTATGTATCCTGCATTCTATATCTTCTTCCATTCTGTCACTATTAAAACAATCTGTTTAACTCATTACCAGGGTTATTGTCTCCTATTCAGCAGCAATAACAAATGCAAAAATACAACCAGAGAAACATATGCCAGAGAAGTGTTTAGTCTGTTAAATGCATGCTACTAATACACGTTTAATTTCATTTTTTTTCGTTTTACTCATCTAATTACCCAGTTCCCTAAGCAAGTGGAAGAGACATGGAGAACTGAAACTGAGGTGGAGACAAAGCCTCCAGTGAACCTGTGAGAAGTATTTTGGCTATAAGCATATCCTAGCTATGCGTCATTAGTGAAAAACTATACCAACACACAAGAATTGACACAATGACCTTCAGAAGTATAAGTATGAACTTAGAAATGAACTACTGTAGCACCCACACAACAGCCACTAACTAATGGCTTTATCAATTCATAACCTTCATGGATGGGGTGACATACACTCTTCAGGAGCTGACATTAGTGCTGTTCCTCTAGTTAAAAATAGTACCTGATACTGTCATGCAGTTAAGTTTCAATTTAACCTGCAAGTTTTTAGAAGTCACCCTGCAAGAATGGGGGTAGACATGTAATTAACAGAAGTAGTCAAAAATAAATAGCAAATGTGTTTTGTAGAACAATATATTAAATGTTGCTGTAATGGCTAACATGAAAAAATGTTTCTCACACTGTTACCTGCTTACCATCAGTTACTTCGAATAAATTACCTGTAATTATTTTGGAAATCATTGTATAACTGTAACCCTTCAAAACCTGTCAAGCAGCTATCACATAATGCATGAGATGACACTGAACTCAGGGAAGGGATAAATTTCATGTGTCTACTCTGATGTTATTTGTATAGTTATACCTTAGATACTGGTAAAGTCGCTTAAAAAAAAAAAAGTTAGGAAACACATTATGGAAGTAACTGTAAAATCACTACTTTGCCATTCAAGGGTTCTTCTTTCAGGACACTGACTTACAAGTAACATATTTTACTGATTATGGCCTAATTCCCCAAGGTGTCTTAAAGTGAGACACGCTCAGCCCTTGTACGATTCACTGGCTTCTATGGAGATTGAGGATGCTCATTATTCTGCAGGATGAGGCTTCTCTATCTTAAATACATGAGCAATTGTTATAATTAACTGATAGTTCGTATGTATGAACGCTTTGTTGAGTGGAGCCTAAGGTAACTTCACATTTCACACCTGTCAGCAAACCAGTATAGACCCAAGCTAGCATTTTTGCACATTATCAGCAGGACTATTTATTATATCTCTGGAAGGCCATTACAGGTAACTCTCAAGGGAAAAGGAACTCACAATTGACTTTTGGATTCTATGTTAAACCCACTGTCAGTGTTTTAATGTGCAACAAGGGAGAAACATTGCAAAATAAACAATGCCAGCACATCAGGAAATTTCTCTGGTGAGCACTAGAGAACTGGATGGAAGGACAGAAGAGTCAGATATGCTTCCTTGCCCTTCATGTTTCTGAAGGCCCTCTTGAACTAAGCATGACCAGCCTCTTATGTACCAGTTTCCAAACACGCAACCAAGCTGACAAATAGCATGGTTGAGAAGAGAGGTCTGAGTAATGGAGATTTCTGAACACATTTTAATCTGACATCTTTATTATTAAGATTTATACTGTTTTCATGCCTAGAAGTCAAATGGACAAGGGTCTATTGTATAGATACATTGCAAACATATAAAAGACATGTCTGGCCAAAAAGGTCTAATGGGACCCATGCATTTCTAATCCTTTTGAAAAACTTAGATTTTAGTGTTTTTAACAGATGATCATGACAACCATGTCACTGCATCTTATTTTCCCCAAATAACTATGTTAATTATCAAACAGGTAAGTAAATTTGAACATAGTAGGAAATGCTTATTTATTGACTTTACATGAACATAACATTAGGCGTTAGATTTTCTCATCTGGTTTCATAATTAAAAGAAAAATATTTGCAGGTGATGTAAATCCAATTTTTCCAAAATTTAAAGCACAGCTATGTTAAGTAGCAGCACCTACTTATTTCAGGAAGTGATGTTTGCTCTACAACAGGTCATACTGCAACAGCAGAATAGCACTGAAGAAGAACAACTCATTTTTCAATGTAAAAATGTATGATGTGAATCCATGCACTGAAATACAAAAGATTAATCATTTAGCTATCTGGAAAAAAATACCCAGCAAATTAATTGCTAGAATCTGAAAGTCAGGAGACTAATCCAATTAAACATGTAAATGGGGTACCTATGGTGTTCATTTGTGATGTCCTTCAAGCTAATAATTAAATGATGGATTTAAAAACTAATTGTTAAGAAAAGTGTCAGGTGTTAGCCTGAAATTCAGAGTGACTTTAAACTTTTGCTGCCATGCTAATCCTTGAATGACAAAGTCAGCTCAGCTCCAAATCTTCACCTATTCCCAGCTCAAGGTATTGGGCAGTAAATATTCTGTTTTCCAGTGTGGAAATACAGATGGCTAGAATTACTCTGAATGTATATTTTACAATGTGTTCAGAATCCTGAACATTTGCCAACTAATCATATTGAGGGCACTGAATAAGACCACCCTTTAGCTGGCAAAATAGCAGTGACCAGAGGTTTCCCACCTTTCTCAGAAACTACCATAACCAAGAAACAGTTGAATAAATCAATTCCTGCAGCTTGATCTCTAATGGAAATAACCCCAGACAAGAGCAATCATGAGCTGCACAGAAAAGGCACATAATTACCACTACTTATGGTTTGCTATTGTATCTTATTACTAACATATCTCACTTGCCTTGTCAGCTTAAATATGTAAAAATCACACCTTCCCTGCAAATTTTTGGCATTAGTCTTAGAATCATGAGTTTTAAGAAGAATCTATGTATCTGGGACAGAGACAAGAACCCCTAAGGTTTGAAAATGCTGGAGAGTTGAAAAAGAACATTTCATGGCCTCACATGACTTAGAAGCTGTCTTTCATAAGAGGAATTATTCTCTGATGCTGATGGCAAAAGAACCCCCCAACCCCCCCAAAAAAAATACCAAAACCCAAACCCTACATCTGTTGCTTTCAAATAATATTTTGGCCTGCAAACTCCTGGAAAATATTTGCAGTGGTTTGATGATAAGAAACAACTGAACAAATTTGACTGTGGTATTTTGGTGCAAAAGTTCTTGCAAGTATTTACTGTTTTAATTATCTACTGCTACTTTCAGGAAAAAAAAATAAAATCCAGCTTTCCTGAATACCTAGTGCTGCATATACCAAACCAGTGTTTTTCATTATTTTCACTAAATTCTAGTTTTTCCCATCTTAAGCTTCTATAATTGCCAGTTAACTATTTCAGCAATAGCTCTGCTTGATAACCTGGGATAAACCTATCAACTTATACTTCTAGGTTTAATGCCTTTAAATCAGCACTATTTCATTGAAGCTACTGAAATGAAACTATATGACATCATCTGCCCATGTGAAGTTGTGTTCCTTCAAAAGCACTTTTATAGCCATTCATATCTGTCATTTAAACAGATTTACAAGGAATAAGAAAAGTCAGTGAGATTCATGCAGACTCAAGACACAAGTGATCAAGCAGCTTTTCTACCAGAGGTGATAAGAATAGGAAGGAAAACAGGAAAACATTCTCTTCTCTTCAAAATTTAGCTATGCCAAAGGGGTAACTTTGGAATAAAAGTGTTGCTTAAAATCTTAACTCATGCATTAGAAAGTGTGTAAAAGATGTATAATGCAGAACGAGTTCTTTCATCTTCAGACATCATGAATTTCTAGGTGACCTACTGACATTTTATGAGTAATCTTTTAACAGCTCATGTCCCTAAGTTCTGTTGTATCTGTGTTGTAGTTAAAGCCCATTTGCTGGATTTTCTTCCATATACATGGTTTCCTACTTCACATAAACATCTGAAAGCCTGCCTAACCTTTATTTTTTGTTTTCAAAAAAATGCAACTGATACTAAACACAGGAATATTGTTGATGCCTGATATTATGGTTATTTTAGGTGGTTCCAGCTGCATTCAATAGATAGCATCTAGCACAAACAAGTCTGAAAATAGAGAGCAATGATTGCATCTGTGAGAGTGTGGTGAGAACAGTGACACCTACGAAAGAGCGAGTGATCCCAGAAGTCTACACAGTTCATCCACAAAGTGGTGATTTTCCAGATGAGTAGATGGCTTGCCTAGGAAACTGATAATGTGAAACAGCCTTGCAAGTCACTGTCATAGCTGGATATTGTGGTGATAGATAGTTATATCCAGAATCAAGGCATTTTGAAAAGTTCTGATCACAGAGCTTTAAGCTCAGCATTTTCACTTTCTTTGTTAAAAGATAAGTATTTCTAGTCCTAATTTTGAGGAAACTACAAAATGAACACAATCAAACTGGAGGTATGACTCAGTTTTCCAGAATTCTGAAGACACTGCTAAGTGCTATTGCTTCAGCCAAGTTTCTGGCACCTACAGCTGTCACCCCCAAATTCAAAATATTCCCAATGTTTATAAAATTTTGGATGGTAAAAATATGTAGGGGACTCACTTCCAGTTTCTGAAGTATGCTATAAACATGCAACTCTTTCTTGTCTTGCATACACCCTAGGATTCATATTATTTTCTATAGTTCTTTTGCATCATTAAGGAACAAGACATTTGGGGATTTTAGGCTTCTCACTCTGTCTGGAGCTGCATCTAATCCTGCAATGAAAAAATAATAGGATCACAGAGCTCACAGCACACCCATCAGAAGCACTTCTATAAATGAATATATTTAATTGAAAACAGTGCAACTATACCATTTGATAATCAGTGAAGAATTTCAAAGCTGGCTGTGGGCTTGGCTGTAAAGGCAACACAGAATCAAGAAGGTGGAGTACATCAGGCTGTCTGGAGTAAAAGCTATCCTTGAAATTAAATCACTTTGAAATTATTAAGATGTTTGATCTGAATAAAGTGCTTCCACTTATGAGACTCAGTCTGTTTGGGAAGAGGGATATGGTTAATATTTCAACAATGGGTAAGCTGAAGCAGGTGTTGCTATTCTGAAGAGTACCTGAGCCCCACAACTGCAGGAAAGCTACATGATCACCTATGAAGGCCCACCCAGAGCAGGAGTGTCCACAGTGCATATAATAATGGATGAAGTTAATGTAGTTCCCATCAGCGTGCAGGCACATTTGCTGTCGGATTACATGAGAACCCTGCACCCCATCTGGTCTGACCTGATTTGACATTCTCCAAACAGCCCCAGTTTATGACAGATGAATTATGGGACAGAACCTTCATCATGTAAGCTTATATAAAAAAACCTGCTTGACCCTACACTTAGAATGGCTCAAGTGATTACATTTTTTTTCTCTGAGAGACAACTTCAAAGTGGTATTTGTAATTGCCTTTATAATTACTTTTTTCTTCTATAGTTGATTCTAGGAAAAAAACCCTCAACTACCTTGACCGTTTTCTCTCAATCTTCCATGTCATATCCTGGCTTTAAAGTTGCACACAGCTCTAGCTTAGACAAAAGTCATACCACCAGAACACTGTCCAACCTGCTCTCTTCTACATTGCCTTCTCCTCCTATGAAAACCTCAGTTTACAATGCATTGTCAGAATTTTTTTCTCTTCCCAAACAATGTTTGTCTTCCAAGGAACTTGAAGTCCAATCCCTTTGTCCCTCTCCAGCAGTATCATCCTTTCCTGTGCCTAAATATTACTCCTGAGTGCTACTAGTCTGACCTAAATTTTAAACTCCTATCCCATGATTAGGGAACAGTTTTGGTGCTAATCAAAGAAAAAATACCAGTTTCAGACAGGTAAAATGCTAACAGCCTTGACTTCATGATTTGCTTTGTCTCAGGAAGACAATGTTGCCACAAAAATTACATTTCTTGAAGCACTTTATTAGCTTCAAGTTATCTCAGTACCTAGGGATGCGCCACATGCAGGTAATACTCGGAGCCAAATATACAGTTACATTTTTAACAGGTGTTCTGTGAGGTTACTTATTTTCTTGTCTATGTCTCCACCAAGGTTTCTTACAAGGAGAAATTATTAAATATAGTGTGCAATATTTCAGACTGTACCTGATGATGTTTTCATTGTTCATAAGCATTACAGACATAATTTTGAATGCTTATTCAAACAGAATGAGTCTTTTAAGATTCATCTGTTTCTAAAAATCAATTGAAAGAATGTATTTCTGTGATTATTTTTATATATACACAGAATAAGTATCCAGGTGGCACATGGATTATAGCCCAGACTACCGCCTTTCTGCACATCTGCAGTGCCAGAAATTCATAGCCTGCAGTTTGGTGCAGCATACTACTCATTGTATTAGGGCAAATGTTACCTGCCCTGGCAGATGGGAACCCTGTAGTTGCTCTGCAGCAGTGCTAGGCAGGATGGGACAACATGGTGGGACACATCCACATTACCAGTTAGCAAAACTTTAAACTTGACTCATGACAACTGATGCAAAGATAAGTTTTCCTTCAGTATTCCCCGAAGCTGGTATTGTCCACATGCATTTGTGCTGTATGGACACAGGGAATCTGGTCTCCCCTTTCATGCAATAAATATCCATTACCTTGCAAAACCCCTCCTAACCAGCTCTGGTTTTTCTCAACACACTTTAATCATACTTCTGATGTGTTCACATATGCCTGCTTGCATAACTCTATTCACCATGGTTAGGAAATCTTCCAAGTCTAGCTAGGTTAGAGATCACTCATAGGTATCCTAGTCTTCCTAGTCCTTTTTGCTAATTACTAAAAATTACATCATTTCTATCATTGCCATCATTAATTTTCAATGCTCAGCTGTACTTAAAAATGCCCACTTAGGCAGACTCATAACTTGCCTTCCCCACTTACCAGAGCTGTAACCAAATCACACATTCCTTTCCTTAGGTTTAAGTAATCCCAGATCCATACTATATCTGCAACAAAACAGATTGTCTTTGGTGAGCTGTATTTTGCAGTTCACATATACTGTCAGGTGTACTGGTCTTTTTCACTGCTACAAGTCTACATCAACTCAAAATTAAGAGAAACAGGTAATAATTCTCTCCTACCTCTCCCCCCCCCCCCCCCCCCAGATTAATTAATTAAGTAAAAAGCCAAAGTAGCATGCAGAGGTGACTAGTTTACCTGCTGAATGATTTAAGACATGCAGAATCCCAGCAGGTGCAGCTAGCATCGCAAGACTTGGCAATTTCTGCCTTTCAGTTCCCCTGTTCATCTGCAGACTCAATGGCAATCCCTTGAACTATCCTAGGCAAATTCTAAGTGACTGATGCTGATCTTTCCATGCCATGTACAGATCCTTGGTGGACTAACGCTACCCTTATGCTTTTTTGTCCATCTGCTTCTTGGAATATATACATTTCCACAGACCTCCCTCTAGATGCTGCCACATTTACTCCCTCCTAGGTCACGTGAAGCTGGGGATAAAGTATTTTAGAAAAACATCTACAGTAACTTTGAAGCACATGGAGATTGACAAATTATTGTAAACACCGGAAAACCACCTCTCTTATAAGGGATTCTAGGACAGATGCCTAAGCAAAATGACCTCATGAGATATTTCAGGAATTTGTGTTCCCACAATCCGGACAAACTGTAAATAAAGCTCTGTTAAAATCTTAGCAAGGGGACTGCAGATAAGTTGTGTGGTGGGTTCACCTTGGTTGGATGCCAGGTGCCCACCGAAGTTGCTCTATCATTCCCCTGCTCAACTGGACAGGGAAGAGAAAATATAATGAAAAGCTCGTGGGTCAAGATAAGGACAGGGAGATCATTCTGTTATTACAGCAATTACTGCGATGGGCAAAACAGACTTGACTTGGGGAAATTAGTTTAATTTATTATCATTCAAATCAGAGTAGGATAATTAGAGAGAAAACCAAAACTTCAAAACACATTCCCCGCACTCTTTCCTTCATGTGGGGCTCAGCTTCACTCCCACATTCTCTACCTGTTCCCTGAAAGAGGCACCGGAGGACCAGGAGTGGGGTTTGCACTCAGTTCATCTCACATTGTTTCTGCCACTCCTTCCTCCTCGTGGGGAGAACTCCTCACACTCTTCCCCTGCTCCAGGGTGGGGTCCCTCTCATAGGAAACAGTCCTCCATGAACTCATCCAACCAGAGTCTCTTCCCATAGGCTGCAGTCCTTCAGGAACAGAGTGCTCCAGTGTGGGCTCTCAAGTTCTGCCAGCAAACCTGCTCTAGCATGGGCTCCTCTGTCCACAGGTCCTGTCAGGGTCCCACTCCATCACAGGCTTCCCACAGGGTCACAGCCTCCTTTGGGCATCTACACCAAATGCTCTGGTGTCCTCCACAGGCTGCAGGTGGAGATCTGCTCCACCGTTAACCTCCATGGGCTAAGAGGGACAACCTGCCTCACCATGGTCTCCACCACAGGCTGCAGAGGAATCTCTGCTCCGGCACCTGGAGCACCTCCTGCCCCTCCTTCTTCACTGACCTTGGTGTCTGCAGAGTTGTTGCTCTCACGTAGACTCACTGTTCTCTTCCACCATAATTTGTTGTGCAGATTTTTTCCCCCTTTCTTAAGCATGTTGTCACAGAGGTGCTACCACCATCTCTGATGAGCTCAGCCTTGGCCAGCAGTGGGTCCACCTTGGAGCCATCTGGCATTGGCTCCATTGGACATGGGGGAATCTTCTGGCATCTAGCCTCCTCCACTACCAAAAACTTGCCACACAAACCCAATACAGCTATGTTAATGACCCACTGAACCACTACCTGCTTTTTAACTTGAAATTGAAGGACACTCATAGTTTGCCACAGGCACTGCAGAGGCAGCATCACCTCAGGGTGGCCAGGCCCATGCCCTGGCCCTCCCCAGCCACTGTTGCCACCTCCAGAGGGCTCAGCCTCAGATCATGCCATCACCTCTCCCGAGCTGCTTTCCTGAGGGAGGTGGTCTTAGGCTGGTTCAGGTCCCAGGTAGAGCCATTCAGGTCCATTAAGATAATTAGCACCCTCGGGCCCTGAGAAGGGGCTTGGTTCAGCATAAGCTGATGCTTTTTGAGCAGCAGCTGTTGTGTGGTGCCCTGGGAGCTCTCCCCTCCTCTGCCAGTAGCCATCCTCGGGCACTTTTGCAGCACCATGTTGTCTGTGAGAGGAACTCCTCCCTGGGGCTTCTGGGTTACACCTCATGGATCACCATCCCTGCTCACAGTAAAATAACCTAAAATTAATGACTGGAAGTTTCCTGAGGGTCCAGGAGTCCCACACACCCCACCAGTAACCAGGAGAAGGTATACTGCGGCTCTGTGGACCAGGCATGGCCTACAATTTCCACACAAGGCTAACACAGCTGCACAGAGAAGCGAAGAGACAAGCCAGTGCCTGAGCCAGGAACAGTCTTGGGCAGTTCCTACCTGGCCTCTGGGCAGTGTGTTGCATGGCTGTATACAGCTGGAGCTGGAAAATCCTAACCTATCTCTGGCACAGCCACAACTATGAGGCACAACTGAGGATCCTTAAGACACCCTCATGACAAATGAAAGGCAGCTTTTGATTGGACTTCAGAAACCTGTGAGAATTGTTAGTGATAAATAAGAAGACGATGAAATTGCAAACTATGAGTCTAAAGTTAGCATAACAATCTGGCCTCTCCTGACCTTGCAGCTGTATGGTCCGATACTGCTTTGGCCTGCTAACGTGCATTTTCATTCCTCTGCTGCTCTTCTCCCCTACTCTCCCCATCTTTCTTCCTCTAGCCCATGTCCCTGTGGGGATTTCTAGTCATCCCGGAGGCTGAGGGCCCTGCCTGGCACTACAGCAAAAGGATGAGGAAGCTCATACATTTCTGATGGGTCAGGAAATGGCTGTGAAGAATAACCCGGTCTGGCCACACCTATTGTCCCACCTGGGCACCTGGTGAGCGTCCTCAGTCTGGGACACCAGGAGCCACAACCATGCTTCCAACACCAGCCAGCTGCGATGGCGTGGCTATGAAGAGAGAAGGAGTAAAAATTGCTGTTTCCTCCACTTCTCATTATCCCATCTTCTTCCATTTTGTGTTTGCTGGCTTTGGTGGAAGCACTGACTCTTCCCAGAGAGTTCAATGAGAAATTTAGACGTCACTAATTCTTCTTCCTTCTGAGAAGGAGTGCTAGAGTATATGAAACGGTAGGTGAATATTCTCTTTCCGTTGGAAAAGTACTTGTAAAATTTAATTGAGACAGTCTTGTATAGCACACTCACTTGCAAAATGCTGCACGCTTTTTGCTATTTTTTCTCTTATACATCCAAGTCACTGCACGTATAGAAATTTTGTAGTGTGTTTGTTGTTAAACTAAATATGCTTGCCTTTATGTATTTAAAATTCCAGGCCTTGTTGAACTATTTAGTGTTCCAGATTGTCAGGGTCATGTTTACATCTTTGGTTTTCTGGATCCACTTGTTTCATCAAAAAACCACCCCCAAAACAAGACAGTACAGTCCTTGATAATTGACATTTCTTTCTTTGGATTGCAGAGTTAGAGGTCCTTTAGATATCTGCTGTACCAATGAAGTAGCTTAGTCACAGTTCAAACGACATCAATAAGATCACCCATTATA
This sequence comes from Falco naumanni, assembly GCF_017639655.2. NCBI lineage: Eukaryota > Metazoa > Chordata > Aves > Falconiformes > Falconidae > Falco > Falco naumanni. Next base: position 48,156,208 of record NC_054060.1, on the reverse strand, counting down.
AATGTTTGGATTCTCAATTAATGATAAACTGTAAAGGGCCCTAATTTTCATGCTCTGTATTTCCAAAAGTGCACATATGCACTCAAGGGTGTTCTAAGTTTGGTATGCAAAAATAGAGGTACTTAATGTGTTTGAAATTCAAAACTTTTGAAATTCACTGCTCCTTTGTTGTTTATTCAAATCTGCCTTATCTGGCTAAGGAAGTCTGTTGCAATGGTGAAACATCTGCTAAACCAAAGTAACACCTCTGCTCTGTCTGCAGATTTCAAACACAAGTAAATAAATATTAATTGTAATTTGTGTCACCTCCCTGTGCTTTGTAAAGTACTTGCGCACAAAGATTAACTTTGTTAAACACAACAGGCAGGAAGCTGACCTACTGCAAGTGCCAAATTCCAGCTCCTGGACTGTGGATTAAAGCAAGAGGCTTGGTTTTGCTGCCACCTCTCCACTGAAGAGCTGGTACCCTGGAGTAAGTGGTAGTTGCAGCTTTTGCTCCCTGCCCCAAACACCAAATAGCACCTTGTTGTGGTTTAACCTCAGCCAGCAACGTAGCATCATACAGCTGCTTGTTCACTCCCGCCCCCCTTCCCAAGAGAATTCAGAGTAAAAATGAGAAAGCTAATGGGTTGAGATAATAACAGTTTAATAATGAAAATAAAATAGTAGTAATAATAATAATAAATTGTAATGAAAAGGAAAATAACAAAGAGAGAGAAAAACCAAGAAAGATAAGTAATACAAATGAAAACAACTTCTCACCACCAACTGACTGATGCCCTCAGTCCCCAAGCAGCACCCCCCTGACACTGCCAACCTTCCCCTTGTCTTATATATCTGAGCATGACACCATACGGTATGGAATATCCCTTTGGTCAGCTGGGGTCAGCTGTCCTGGCTGTGTCCCCTTCTCAGCTCCTTGTGCACCCCCAGCCTGCTCACTGACAGGGCGGTGTGAGGAGCAGAAAATGCCTTGGCTGTGTGTAAGCACTGCCCAGCAATAATTAAAGCATCCCTGTAAGATCAACACTAATTTCCAGCACAAATTCAAAACGCAGCCCCGTGATAGCTACTGTGAAAAAACTAACTGTATCCCAGCCAAAGCCAGCACACACCTGCACAGGCTGTGGCCAGGCAGGGAACTCGACACCCCAGCTCTGGCAGTTTGTGTCCTTAAGGTGGCAGCAGCTGTCAAAAATGTGGGTGTTTTGGGGTCGTGGCGTTTTTTTTTTTGTTTTTGTTTTGTTGTTGTTTTTTTGGGTTTGTTTTTTTTGTTTGTTTGTTTTTTTTGGTTGTGTTTTTTTTTTTTTTTTTTACCCCGGGGGGAAGGGGGAGGACACTGTAGAAGCAGTCTTAAAATTGGAAAAAATGAGACTGCTAATTCTTCAGAGCTCCTTCTTTAATCTTCCTTTTTCTGCTCAGCAGAACCATATTCATTGCTAGATTATTCATTATTAAAAGCTTATTTCAGATCAAACCCTGTATGTCAGTAGATTAGGACATTGAGGAAGATTAGCTTCTCACTGTAGGTGGTGGGAGTAAGTTCTTTATCTTATCATTAGCATGAACATTCATGAGTTTTGATCATAATTATTAATTCTATCAACAGACTTCTGCACAGGGATTAAAATACAGATAGGTGTCATTTAAGTAGCATAATCAAGCTGAAAGAGAGGGTTTTGTGGCAGGCAAATCCTCTGTTTTACAGCAGTCAAATTCATTTTTGGACTTTTCAAACTAATTTTGTTTAAAAATGAACTTATTTACTTTCTTGTGCCTGTAATAGAGTTTTATTAAGTATTTCTCTCCCCAAAGAAAAATATTGTTAGTATTCAGATGATCTTTTATTCTGATTAATATAAATGACATGTAAAATTCTTAAGCAATGTTTCTGGACATCCTTGCATTGTCGTTAGTGGAAGCCACGCATGTAGATGAAGAATTACCAAATGAATTCAAATCAAATAAATACTCCTTCTTCTCTTTCTTTTCTTTCCTCTCTGCCACTTTTTTCTTTTTCTGATGTTTTTGGGATTTATTCTCTCTGCGAATATGGATTAGTGACATTTACGTAAATGTCTAAAAAAAAAAAGTTCGAAATATGTAAGTATCCAAGAGTTTGTCCTGGTGTCAAGATAAACATTCTTAGATGATCAGAAAATTTAAGCTTGCCACATTTCTGAATATTATGAACAAAGCAGCAAAGAAAGAGTAGAGAATATTTATTCAACAAAAACCTTTTAGTTAGATTTTAGATCAAAACCTCAGCAAAGTAGCGGTCTGCTTCAATTTCTAAAGCATACAAGCGTTTGGTCGCATAATGAAACTGAATGATAATATTGTATATTATTGAAGTGCTCACAGAACTCTGATTTTGCAAAATGTAAAATGCAGGAAGGTGAGCAGCAGATATAGCCCTGGGCAGTATATGTAGCAGCAGATCATACCTACAGCCGCAGTGAAGATGGTTAGTTGGAAGTTGATTCTGTTTTAAATTTGATGCTAATCAGGTAGTTGATACGATGAACTGCTTATGATACAGGTAGTGATTACAGCCTTACCTGGAGATTTCTTTTTCATCACCTTTTCTTTTTTTTGCTTATATCTTGCATTTAAGCTTATGTTGTGTGATGTCTGGGAGGTTTGGCTACTTGTCACATTTTTGTACAGCATCTAGCTTGACAGGTCAGGCTCTTTTGGATAGCTCAGGAATTAACTATGAAGATATGCATTTAAGCTGCATATGAGAGGAGGCAGAGCTGAATGTTTGGTCCCTTGCCTCTGGTTATGCAAGGTGTTTGAAGGTGGCAGTGTTCCGGAGCCTGAGAAATGGCAGTGTTGTAGTGTTGCTACAAAAGGAGGTAAAATTCAGTAGCGGCATTTTAAAAGGCTAATTAGGATAAACTCTTAAAAATATGTGCAAATAGTTTGTCCAGCATCATACAGACAGTTGGTAGTACATATAGGGCCTGGAGTCCTCCCAGACACTGATCTCTAACAGCAAAATAAGATCTAGATAATCTGGAGCTTCCTGTGAATTTTTTCATACTTGCCTAGTTTTTCAGTGTGTAATGATGGTAACAGCTTCTTTCTGACTCTTTTTGCATATTTAAACACACAGCTATGCCAACATTATATCCTCCTTGCTCCACAGCTCCTGAAAGCTATTTCTTGGTATTTTTCTGCTGACATAAAGAATACTGCCTCGGGCAAACAGCACGTGCAGGGCTCATACAGCTGTCAGGGGAGCATCTGACATGTTTTCCTCCTATCATCTGAGAACATGCTGCTGGGCATGTGCACACAGACCGGGCAAGGTTTGTACCAGGAAAAAACCCACAACTGAAGCTTAAGAGTAGTGGAGAAGTTTATCTTAATTAAGAAGTAACCCTAGTGAGTATAAAAATGTTCATTTTGAGGCAGCAAATACACAAAAAATAAAAATCAAATCCCCATGGCTAGTATGCTATAGGGGATTTGGGTCCACATATATACTTCTTTCCATGTAAGTACAACTACTAAAACTTACATTATGCTTTAATCCATTCCTATCTGAGGCATGTTGTAAGTAAAGAAAAAGTGCATCAGGGATTAAAACACGTCAAAACCAAAATATTCATATTGCTCATTGTCATCAGTTTAAAATTAATTGAAAATACGTGCAGTTTTTTCTCTGGCTGTTTTCAGCAGCAAAAAAAATTGAAGCTTTTTCTTCTGTGACAAGGCAGCAACAAATCAATTCTGATCAGTAGATTTACCTGCTTGTTCAGTAGAGTGTTGTAAACTCTTATGATTTAAGAGCACTAGCTGCTGTTGTGCATATGTGAGAAATCCAGCTGTATCTCCAAGGTCTGTTAAAGCTGAAGAATTTTCTGTACTGTTCACTCATCCCAAGGTTCAGGTCATATTTCATCCCTTTGTTAATGATATGATTTTATGGTGCCAAATCCAAGATGAATTAAAACTTGCTTGCCCTCATTGGGACCAAATTCTGCAGCCATTTAAACCTGATTGAATTCAGAATGATTTTTGGAAGTTTTCCATAATTATCAACAGAAGCATAATTTCTTCAGAGGGAGGTCAGACTGAAGAGGTACCAAGCGAAGACTTTGGGAAGTTAGACCATTATCATGTGCTACTCAACCCCAGCTCTACAGCATGTCCTTAAAACCCCAAATATGTGTAGGAGACCTTTGCCCACCTTTATGTCTCCTCTATTGTCACAGAAGAATGACACCCTGGAGCTGGAAGGACTGCTTTTGATATTCTCGGTGGAAGTGTAGGATTGCTTGACACAGTTGGGAAAGGTAGAATTTGATGCCACACAAGACAATAAGGGAGAAGGTATGGAAATAAGAGTGGGGAAAAACCACAAAGATATTAGCCTTGCTAGAAGTGAGGGGAGTGAAGTCAGGAGGAGGAGTAACAAGGGAACACAGGGAGAAGAGGGAGCTGAGAAGGCTTCTGTGTCAAGAAGTTTGAACTTAACAGGAGGGGAAGAAGGGCAGAGGAAATATTTGGTGGTTGTTTGATATTTGACAGAGGGAGATCTAGAAACTTTCAGCAGAGACAAGGTAGAAAGCAAGACCAGAGAAAGAGAAGGATGTGGTTGCCATCGCGATAATACATAGTCACTTACAGTAATCTTGATTTTGAAAAGTTAATTTATTTTTAACTGTTTACTTGATGGAAATCTACAAAACCCTTATTATTCTATATGAGTTTTTTAAAATGCTTCCCCTGGGCTGGAGTGTGTCCTTGAGATATTTTCAGAGCTTTTTATCTGTTTACCAAACAATTTCCACTTGAAACGTAAAAGTAGAAGATAATTAGCATTAGGGTTATTATGAGTGTGTTTTCTCTGTGCCTTTTCCATATGCAGTAGAGCAAGCCATTGGAAAGAAGGAGTCTTGTCTTAGATTACAAACTCAGGCTGAACATACGCATACAGATGAGCAAACACGGGCATTTACTTAAATATACTCACAGGATAATCATATATACACACTAACATACTCTTATAAATTCCTCCGTATATAAGGAGATGGTTACAGTATAAACACATAAAGTGAGAGATAATGATAAATTATGTCCCTAGGCTCTTTGTTATCAGTTTGCAGAGGAGAGGGGCAAGTAACTTGCTTTTAACAGCTTTTACCAGGCAGTTTAACTGAGGTTGTTAAGCTACCCTGCTAACTTACAGTAGCTCAAAGAAATATTTCGTCTACAAAGAAGCTGGTTACATATGGTGAAAGAGATTTTCTTGTTTGTCAAGGAACAAGTTATTAGCATTTTACTATCCAGTGATTATTTCATGATGGGCAGCTTTGGTTGGTCTGGGTTCCTGCACCCCTTCTGATACCAATTCTATGGAAAATGAGTAGAATGGGAGCCATATGTCTGTGCTGTGTAGGGACTTCTGTTTACTTCACTGATGTTTCAGAGGACAAGTTTTGGGCTAGTAGCCAAGTAAGGTTTGTTTGCACACCCAATATACTTTTGTCATTTGTTCCTTGATGAACTTCTCTATTTGGTTATATGAGTTCTAACTATCTCTGAGCATATTTTGATTAGAAAGGAGGCTCGCCAACAACAGAACAAACCAAACAATAACAACAATAGAAATAGAACCGTTTTGCTTGACTACAATGCAAAATCATGCTTTTGAAGAAAAGGAAGCTGCATTGACAGCAGATGAATGAATACATAGACAATATGAAATAGATCTCAATTTTCTTTCACCTGGGGGGTTATAATCACGTAATCTGGGGAGCTAAGGCCAAGAGATCTGTCTGTAAGAATTGGTATTCTAGCAGATCAGAGCCTCAGTGTTACTTGTTGCTGCTGTGATGGAGGAATGGATGAGAATGTCAAGAAGAAGAAAGAAATCTTAACCTGAAGAGACAGGGCATAAAACACACAGAAACCTAAAATGAAAGCAAAAGGAAAGGGATTAATTTAAAGCCAAATAACAAATGTCTTAGACCAGGTGTGGGTGTGTTGTCACTGTAAGCACAGTCAGAACTCCCAGATTCTGAGGTTTTGGTTCTACTTTATCATAAATCATATAGAAAAGATGTCATTGAGAATGGGACCTTATAAAGGTCCATAGAGTCCTGAAGGTGCATTGGAAAGTGCTGCTCACTGGCTTTTCTCATGCAAGGATTAGGGAATATGGCATGGTACTTTCAGGTTGCCGAGTAAAAAATTTTGTATTAGAGGCATGAACTCCTTGAGTTTCAGGCAAGATGTGGATTTACTTTTACGTAAGTTCAAAACCTGAATTAATAGTTTCATAGAAGACAAAGCCTGTAAGAACTGCTCAACTTAAAAACATGTAGGTGAATAAGTCCTGAGTGGAAATTGTTGGTCTGACAGAGTGCTCTGGGGAAGTATTGATATGTCCTGATTTTAAACTCCTCCACAGATATTTGCTGATGGCTTTTTTTTGAGACATGCATGTTACTGGATTGTATGCAACTGTGGCCATTCTCATATTCTAATGACACTGAAACTTCTATTCTCTGTATGAAAAGGTAAATATATATATATCTACACACACACACACACACACACATATATGTAAGTATACATCCCCATACCCCTCTGAAGCATTTTTAGCTTGTTCAGGAAACCAATACATGCGGTATTCCTTAATCCTCAGAAGCTGCTGTAGAAGTTAAAAGATGATTATTGCTAAAAAAAATAATTATTCAGTTAAAAAAAATATTTCATTAGTGTTGATTGTCAAGATTGTCAACGATGTTGAAACAGTTTGTTATATAAAGATTTCCAAGCCATGTGGGAAGTTAGAATACAGAAAACTGAAGGGAAAAGCTCCCAGACCCAAAACAGAACTTCAGCAAAATGAGATGCTTTCCATATGCTGAGGTGTAGAAAAAAGTAATAACAAAAAAAAAAAAAAAAAAAAAGAAAAAGCAACACCTTTGCCATCATCACTCTCCTTAAAAACTTTGAAGCTGCCCATGAATGGGTAGGAATCAAAATGGTAGCAATTACTTTAATTTCATTACTAAAAGATCAAGGTCACAACAACAGCAATTACCTGCAATTTCCCATTCCTGCAATTATATTATTATGAAAATGAGCACTTCCTAACTACAGTAAAGCTTTCAGGGGCACTAAAGTGAATTTTTTTCATTTCAGCATGCTTGCTAATCATGTCAGGACCTCATTGTAATGTGATTACCATTGCTTTGGTCTCATCAGAGCAACAAATAGTAGATAGGCAGTGCCTGATTCTTCTAGGCTTCATCTATACATGAATTTTATACCAGTATAACTATTTATATTAGGAACACTGTATTTTACTGAAATATTTGTATCACTATAATTTCTAGTAGAATAAACCTTTCGGGAATGAACTATATTAGCATAGGTATGCTTATACCAATATAACTGGGTCCAATACGCAGTTGTACAGTTTTATGACACAGTATAACAAGATACAGAAAAATGTCCTGTTTCCTATTCAGCTATGTTGGTGGAAGAAATTACCACATCTTGCTGCTAGTCACCTTGATCTGCCAGCAAAGTGTTTTTCATGAGCATTCCCTAAATTGCTTCAGGCAAAATCATCCAGTGCATGTCAGTGAGAAAATTTAAAGTGACCTGGCAGCTTTTGCCTGTGATGACTCGGGGAGCACCCATGCAGAGTGCTCTGCTGCTTGCCTGGTTTCGGCAATAGCTTCAGCATATGGACATCCACACCAGCTGTTGAAAGCAGTTGTCTCTTTCATTGGCAAAGATGAATTCATAGTGCATGTCCACAGCCTTATAGCTGTGTGGCATTCTAGTGGTGATAAGGCTTTACTCACACTGGATTTATGTTAACAAATGCACAATTTCAGTTGAATCTTCCACTGCAGACAGCCACGGTCCAGAATACATTCCAGCCTCATCTTGGAACAAAATATGGTTTTTGCTTCTGCTGCTATGATAGTAGAAGTAGGCTATTCCAGAGCTGTACTCTTCTAATAGCTAAAAGCTGCTCACTTCCAGGCTATATTTAGTCACAGCCTGTTTATAACTCCATGCTCCGTGGTCTGTTTGCATCCTTTAGCTTAAATAAGTCTCTTCCCACATTGGCATTTATGTGCCAGACTTATCTGTAAATAGCAGTCGTATCTCCTCTTAGACTGTGTTTTACCTAAGCCTAACTCTAAGTTCAAGTCTCGTAAACTCTGCTCTCCAGCCATCTCCTGCTCCTAGTACTCCTGCCTGAATTGCTTCAGGCCGAATTTGTCATTCTTGAACATCAGTATCCAGAACTGCCTACATACAAGAATTTTCTGGGGGCTTTTACTACGTATAACTTCTGTCTTCCTACTGGAAATGCTTGTCCTGAAGCATTCTTGATAGCTTTTGCCTTTATTATGGCTGAATCATTGTAGCATCTCATTGGCATCCAATTATCTATAGATAACAAGTTTCTAGCATATAGCAGAAATTCTTTTTCACTCCTGTATGCCTGACTTTGTACTCTGTCCTTTTATCTCCTACGATGGTCCCAGAGGACTTTCAGTTCTTCTTTTGTGATACTCCAATTTTTCTCTGTATTGACATTATCTCCCAACTGGTAAAGGCAGTGAATTTCATTAGCACATTTTCTGTGCCAGTATTATTAATGAATTTTTTTAAAACATTCTGTTAGGACTTATACTTGTCCCTTCTCTCCAGCATGATCACTTCTTATCTCTTTATTAGCTAGTTCTTATAATTCTTAGGGAACCATGTTATTTATCTTATAGTTTGGCAGCTTACCAATGCTGTCTAATAATAGTAAATTTTCCCATATAATATGTTTTTAGAGAAAATAAATAAAATAGTAACTAAGTTACTAAACAAGGTTGCAAAATCAGCCAGACTGAGGCCAATGGAAATAGAGTAAAGGTCAGTGGGTTGGTTGTTTGGGGGGAGGGAAAGGGGAGAAAGGGAGCATGAGGAAAATCCAATAGTGTGATCAGAGTAGTTGAAGAGTATCCACTGAGCAGCCCTATTCACTGTCAGAAGAGTTCTGGAGGGCTATAAACTAATGATGGGACCAATAAGAGTATTAGACTTGCTTCTGCAGTCAGGGTTGGTCAAAAAGTCATAAACGAGGAAAGTTAGGCATTTCCTTGTAAAAGGCATTTCCTTTTAAAAACGGCCAGTGATGACAATGTTTTTATTGCTTTGTGGTTCTATGATGGTTTTTTTCTAAACAACTTTTTTATCTATGGCAGTTTTCTTCTGAAATCCCTCTTGCTCACTTGCTCTCCACAATCATTAGTTCGTCAAGTCTCTTTAGGCAGGTATGCATATTTAACGTTATTTTAACCCTGGAGAAACTGAGGAACAAATAGTCAGGTAGACTTGATTATGTGTGAAAAGCGTGAGTGTAGGTGCTAGAAACCTACATTGCAACGATTGATTTCCTACAAAATTCTAAATATTCTGAATTTCCTATGAGGTAACTTAGGTGAAGTTAGTAATGTATACCTTTCTCTGGAGTTGATCTTACTGAGGAAAGCTTAATTTTTAACATGATAGAAAGTGTGTTAAGTGTATGCCTGTTTAGATCTTCCATGATCAAATTAATAAAAAATATAATAAATTAACTTAACTGAGAAAGATCACATTTAAAGAATTACACTGTCTTTATAAATATTAAGATTACAGCTGTAAGTGGATATGAGTGCCATGTGGATTTGTGACTAGGAGGAAATCCTGCATTATAAGAAAATTCCAGTCAGAGCAGTGTTTTGGTAATGAATTCTATTATAAAGGGTAATGCAATAGAAATCACATTAAAATCCTGACAAGCCCTGTAATTTTCACCCCAATCTTGCACACAGAGCTGAAAAGAGATAGTCTTGTACCAAACACATGGAAAACTGCAATAACCCTGAAAATTACCTGCATGCCAAATTACCTCTGTATTGGCCCTTTACAACCATTTCTGACTTCACATTTGGCTTTCTTTGGCTACCACTGTGTGTAAACTGTATCTGAAATCTGCAGTGCTCTATGCAATTATGGATTGGTTAAAGGGAAAATACACTCATTTTCTTTACTGTTGTAGCCTGAAAGCTAAAAACCAGGAAACATATCATGCCTTCAATAAACTCTGCTATAAAAGAAAACACAATCTTCATTGTGGCTTAAAAGATATTTTTTTAAGGGCATTTTTGCTGGTAGTATGAAAGGTAAATGGAAATGATGTGCTATACTGAAAGGTCCTAATGGCTTATGCCCAGGCTGTTGACTTATAAGCATTCAGACCTTGGTGGAAGATGCTTCTCAGATTCTTCTTGTTCTGCCAACTGAAGTTTCAAGGCTTCTTTGTCTTTTAAAGAAACTCTGTGGAAGGTGCACAGTCACCTTTCTTTTAAAAGCCAGGATATTTCAATGGTGGTTGTTGAGGAGCAAAGTTTAAAGCTTGGAGCAGAAAGGCAAGACCTAGTAAGTTAGATTAGTCTGAAATCAGAGAGAGGAGAGATGTCCAAAGTGGGATAAAGATCTTTGGCCAGGGTGGGACCACATGGCTGTCCTCAACTCCTTTCTGGTTTCTCCCCTGCATGAGGGAATGGGTTTGTACACAGACAAGTGCTATAATCCAATACCTAGCTGGGTGCCACTGGTGGCAAACCTAAGCTAAAAAGGAGACAGTTTAAAGTTCAGATCAAAATCTTGCAGAGTTTTCCAAATTACTGCATGTTGTTCACTAGGTCTATGAACAAAACACAAGTATATTAAAACATTAGTCCAAATAAGCAGAAAGTGGTAGAAAGGGTATAAAAAAAAATATCTTCAGATTTATTGGGATATATTTTGTCTTTTACACATTATATAAATGAATCAATATAAGTTATCTGGCTCTAATAACCACAGACACATGATCAGCTTGCTGCATGTGCTACAGACAGAATCACATACAGCTATTCCCCATGTCCCGTGCAATTTGATGCCAGCGAGGTGACAAATTGCACAGTGGGATCCTCTCTTATACCTTTAAAGGTCATCTGCCCCCAGAGCTGCTGCTGATAAAGTCACATTAATAAAAATGATGGAGTAAGTGGGGGAGGGGAAGAAAAAGACATCAGCATGCCCAAAGAGTGGATATAGCTAAATAAACCTTTTAGGTTGGAAGTTTTTTTCTGTAATGTCGAGTTATCATTGTATACAGTTTACAACAATAATCAACACTGGATAGACAGGAAATCAAACTGCTTAGTGCTCACGGGGTAAACATGAGAATTTGTATCAAACTGCAGCACTTCCTAGCTAAGCCAGATTGTCCCCCTTGAGCTATTTTCAAAATGCATCAGCAAGAAGGAGGTTATGTAAAAAGGCCTTAAACCATATGTTACCAGGTTGTAGCCACTTACATCAAATACATAAAGACCAATTCTAGATGTCTGTGCACGGTACACAACACTTGCATGAAATGAATTTTTGCCAAACAGGGCCAGGTAACCTGTCACTAACTCCTAATGATAGAAGCTGATATATAATGTATGGTGGCTTTGCCTTTTACTGATTCAATTACCAGGGAAAAGAATACTTGTTGATAAAGCAAACACCTCCCTGCTGTGGGAGAACAAGAGTTTAGCAGATTTATCCCAAATATTTTCAGTGGACTGCATATGGAGACATGAAAAACTAATTTCCAAGTTTAAATATTAGTCTAAATTACAAAGTCAGTGTTTAGCAGGGCAAGCTAGGAAAAGATTGTGGGGTAGTTTGACCTTCACTATCTGCTATTTATTTCCTTTTGATGGCTAATGTGAGACATTAGACAAGGAGTGCTGATTATTGTTTTGGCTGTAATTGCTAATGCCAGTTTCAAATGAGGCTACTAGCTGGATATATTATATTCATATTGCTGGTAAACATTCTATAGTCTTCATCAAATCTGTATTTGCTTTTTAAACCTGATGTTTTTTGTGCCTCCTTATATCTGCCCCATGACATTGAATTTTCAGCAACGTTTTATGCTATTTTTCTAAAGTTTTGAAGGTGAGTTTTTGTAAAATATTATTTAGGTTTGAATATTTTTTTAAAGCTGTTTACAGGAAACAGTAACTTCTAAAGCTTAGCTGTGTGATGGATAAAATAGTCTCAAATTAATGTGTATAGCCTGAGCAGCTGTAACAGAAAGCTAATCAATTTGCAAAATAACATCTTTTGTTTCTGTGGGTTTGTCTTGTTGCACGCAGGAGTAGAGAGAGAAGTTTTCTCTCAGTTGTGGTTCTTTTTTTCCTTTCTCTCCCCTTCAAGTGACCTGTATTTCTTTCCCAGATGTATTTCGAAACTTGCAGCATATTGTAAGCTTGGAAACATGTGTGAACAGAGTAGCTTTGGATTTATTTGGAGAAAACTCATTCAATTCAATTCGCGATAAGTTTGTGATAGCATTAGTATGTTGAAACAAAGTGCATTTTTCAGCTTGTACGTTATGCAATAGTACTTAAAAGGTCAATAAGTGTTGATTAGCCATCCTGAATAGAACATATTTTGGCCTTCATTTCAGACAGATATGTGGTGTCTTCTTAATTAATTAAAGCACCTCTCTGTAGCCAATAAACTAATTAGGGAATGGTATCATTAAAGGATGGACATTGCATTATTCACTGTAAAAATAATTGAATCAAACAGGAGAAAAGATAAGTCATAAATAGAATTAAAAGGGAAAAGCTCTGGGCTGCTGTATTTAGGGTAGATTCTGACATATTTTGAATACAACTTCCCTTCACAGACCGTCCTCCACAGGCTTCAGGATATCTACTGATAAAGAGGAACTAAACAGGCAATATGAAGCTGGGTACGTTGCATAAAGTTAGATCTAAAGATAGCTGATATCCCTGAAATTAATTTGTGTTGTTTGGATTGAACTTGAAACTACTGCTAAAAGCCACTGAAAGAAGTTTAGCACAAAGCTTTTCCTGTACCTCTCTGCTGTTAAAAAGGGCAAAACCCCCGAATGATAGAAGATATTTTTATTTTTGAAAAGCTATGAGGAGCTGTAGAGGAACTAAATACAGACAGATAGGACTGAATACGTTTAAAATTAGGTTTCATTTTAGTTTCAGGATCTATGATTTATTCAGATTAAAACTGCTTGCATGATTATTTTTCTAGCAGGTTTTACAGGGAAAAAGTTAAGTGATTCTCTGAAGTGAGCAGAGGTTTTTCAGTGGCAATAGTAGCTTCTGAGCAGCATGCTAGTAAAATAGACAGTGCTCCTCAATGTCACCAACCGTGCTGTAGTTTCGCTGTGGGAAGGCATATGAACAGGACATGAAGCAGTCAATTCCTCTCTGACAGGAACTGACCTTCCAGCATCTAAACTCAGATTTGAGATGGTCTTAAGGAGTCCTGATTAGCAAAACCCTTTTAATTGGCTATTCAGCTGAGACATTCAAGAGCCCCTGTTATATAAGATGTTCTTTAAGAGGGTTCCACAAATGTAGAATAAATTCTGAAGCTTAGCTGTGTATAACCTGGAGTTTCTGATGCGCAATGCATGAGGGCAACTATTTCTGGTAAAATGAATGCAGATGGTTTGAATCCAAGCTGGTTTAGGAAGAAAACTGCAGTATGTGCAGTATGGGCTCTGACAATGATATGTGATGATATTTAGGAAGATGCTGTTTTCCTGGGAGTTATTACAGTGAATGTCATCAATTGAGAGAATATCTGGCCCAGTGGCCTGCAGCTTGGAAAAATATAAATTCCATTCTATTCACAGTATTACTTTTTTTTAAAATTCAGTTTTACAACTGATCCACTCTGTCAACTTGATCACGTCTATTTCCCTTGCTCTGTTTTCTCTTGATGCTCTTTTGGTCTTCTACATGTAGATTACAATATAATCCAAGGAAGCCTGAGTGTGTTATTCTGTATTTGTAAAATGTTTAGTGCAATAGAGTTGCTTTGAAGGAAAAAGATAGTATGAAGTCTAAGAAAAATCACTAGTTCATAGAGTCCTGCCTGACACAAAGAATTTCAGATTTTCTTCAGGTCTATATTTAGTTTAGCCATAGTGATTCCTAGTACTCCATTGCTCTTTCCTTGCCAGCACACATTAATCCTCTTTATCATGTGCATGATCTGTAGTGTGTATTACAACCTCTTATTTTCACATTTACACATGACATTCTTTTTCTATGCTATATCTTTTACGATTGCTATTGTGCCTTTTGTTTTGGAAATGGGCCCCATGTACTGCAGAACTGTGTGCTAATGAGAACCAAACCACTCAGAATCTTGCTTCCTTGACTGAAGCTAGGTTGCATAAATCCTGTCTGAAATCAACATGGACTCAACATTTCTTCTTCTGTAGTAGGTGACTTTTCATACAATGATCTTTAATGGACACATACAGTGAAACCTATCTTACAGAATGACATAAATTTTACCATAAAAAATCAATTTCCTTCCTTCAATATTTCTTTTAATAATTCTGAACATCATGTATCTTAACAAGCAATGTTCCCAGCCACTGTGATATTAACATGGAAAGCTCTCTTTTAACAGTTTTCCCTGCTATTTTAAAAATGTCAGTGAGAGCTTAGTGTCCCTTGTTCTTAATTTTTAAACCCACTAATTTCATTGTGTCTGACACAAAGCAGAACATCTTTGCCATAATTACTGTATAAGTTATTTTTTTCCACAAAGTTGTAATTTTCCTAAAATAAGCTGTACTGCTTCAATTATGTAAATAAAATATCTGGAGAATATAATGACTGCATTGGCGAAACACAATAGAACTTAACAGGAAGCCAGCAGAGAGAGGAAGAGAGTGATGGGGAAGGCAAAAGCCCAAATGAGTTTTTTTTTTTCAATTAGAACCACTACAAATTCTCTGCCCTGCTGGTAAACTGGCTCTTGCAGCTTCTCACTCTGCCAGATTAGCGCTTCCCTTGGTGCCAGAGTGTGACCATTAAGATTGGCAGGAAGTCTAGGCTAAAATGAAAGCCAGTGTGCAGATACCAAGAGTGGCTGAGGAAAAAAAAAAAAAAAAAAGTTTGCTTCTGTTGTTATTTTTGTGTATTGGTATTGAAGCAAATATATAGGCAGTAGTGCCTAAAAGTGCCAAAGAGCTTATGATAAAATTAATGTGAGATGTCTCAAGCAATATGAGGTGAAACAATGGCTGGGAGGTAGAAAAAGGCCTTAGTAATGGCTAAAAAGTCTGTTAATACTCAGGACTGGCAACCTGCATCAAATGACTGGCACAAGGTGGCCTTGATTCTGAAAGTCCTGAGAACAGCTGACTCTTGCATACATATTCCTCTTATGTGACTCTTCCTATAAATCCCAACCTTCCCTTACTCTAGACCTTCTCAATGACCTAAATTACTCTTAGGATGCCTCTGTTTCTATCACTTTGGTCCAGATGGAATAATCAGATTGCAAACAACTATACAAAGGTTAAGTAACATGATTGATTTATGTTATGAAGTCACTGTAGTTTTATTTTCAATCCTAATCTTTGTAGGTTTTATTTTCAAAATCTTTTTTAGCAGCTGATGCGTTCAGCAGAGACCTTCAGTCTTCAGTGATTTCCAATTTTTTTCTAAATAATTATAGCTAAAGTAGAGGTGGTTAAAGTACAAGATTCACTCTGACAATCCTTTCTGAAATGTTTCTTTTTCTATTGGTCAATATTGACTTTTAATGTGGCATAGAGCTTGATTAAGTTCTTGTGACTGCTTAATTAGAGTTCTAAGTTCTCTTGGTTTTTTGCTAGTTCTTGGCTAAAAACTGTGTAACATATATTCTTGTGTGTGTGTAATCAACATTGCTGTTGTTTCAAATCTTAGACAACCAAGTGCTGAATATCTACTACAATTTATTCTAGTTCTCATCACTTTCTGTTACACTAAAACTCTACTTTTTATCCTTGAACTGTTTTGTTTTATAGTTTCATGACAGAAGGCATCTGGTCTGATTTAGCACTCTATGCTTATTTACTTGATTTCTGTGTCCACATAGCTCCTATGTCCAAACTGCATACTCCAAAGTCTGCAGTGAAGTCCAAATATTCTATTATTTGATTTGCCTGTAGCCACTTTTTGCTGAAATATTTATAAAGGTAATTTATAATTTTGCCTTTAGTTGACATGTCAACTAATTAAACTGGTGTAGTTTAATTGCCTTCTGCTCTGTACCCTCTCCTTTTCCCCCAGTACTGGCTTTTCAAAAGAGATACACAAGGTGTATAAATATCCCAGTATTCTAATAGAGATTTTGAAAGCATTTCACGATTTTTTAAAACTCAATAACCAGTTCTTCAATCTTAGGTTCCTTTAGCATCCTATCCTAAGATTTTGTTGTTGTCTAATACTTTTCTCCTATGGTGCCTCTCTTGTCTCAGTCTCTGTCTGTGATACATTATTCCTATGTGGATAGAAAACCTTCAAAATAGTTATGTCTCAAAATCTGATGAAAAAAAAATTCAACCTTGTCCATCACTAAAGTGATTTTCATCTTCTTGGTCTAGCAATCCCACTCCTCCTCTTGGTCTAACAGTCCCACTTACACTATAACTCTTTCCTTCTTCACCTAATCCTAATTAAATCCTTGCTTGTTTTTCATGCCTATGCTTCTTCAATTGCCTCTTTCAAAACAATTTCCTTCTTTACTAAGGGAAAGTACTTTCCCTCAGGCCAAAGCAGCTGAAGAAAGCACTATGCTTCTCACAGGGATGTGTAACAGATAGTACCTAACATGATAGGATTAATGGCTGTTCTGTATAAGAACAAATATTTTGTGGGCCAAGAATCATAGGAAGGCACTATTTGCATTAGCCCTGCTTGTAGGTCAGGTACATTTCAGTTGGTCTTTTTGGGGTTAAAACTTATAGATTTTTTGATTAGAAACTTGCCTTGCATATACCCTTACCTTGGTGGCTGTGCCGAAATATGAGATTGCTTATCCTACTTGATTGCTTAATTGTACAGAGATCAAACATTATTTTTTATTCTAGGAGCACAGGACAGAGCTAGCATCAGAATCAAACTGTAATTGCTGACAGGTAATAATCTTTTTTTCCTTGGTATTGTAGGCCAGTTCAGGTTGTGGTAAACGTGTTTTATAGAGATTTGAAATGAAGGGGTAGTAGAGATTGTGCATGGTGCAAGACTGAAAGAAAGAAAAATGAGAAGGCTAACAAATCACATGTAACAGGTAAATAGCTGTGTTTTGTACATACGCTTAGCGATGAAGTACTCTCTTAAGTGCTATACAGAGTAGCAAATATACAGTATATTTGCATGTTTACTTATTTTATTTTTATATTGTCTAAAGATGATAAGTTAATGGCATGATAGAGTCACTTGTTAATCCACAACACATTTTACAAGGCTTGCTTCCAAGATTACATGATTTTATTACCATAGTTAAAAACCGTGAAAAGGACTGTTTCAGGGTAAGTTTTACTAATAACACAAGCACACAGAGGAAAAATAGCACTCATGATGGTGTTCAGTGGCATGTGTTACAGTTATTTTTTGCGGGAATTGTCAGCTATGTTGAATTATTATCATCCTTCAGCACATGAAACAGGATTTAATTTCTCAGATACTTGAATTTCCAATATATAGAGGAAATACTAGATCCCAGTTATCCCAGCATATAAGAGGAAAAAAACACTACTTAGTTGTATGCAAAAAATACTCTCTGAAACAGTAGGTATATTTCTGAAGGACACAGCAGAACGGGTTTTGGCTGTATTACCTCTGCAAAACAGCTACAACATAAGAGAATTATTACTTCTTCCTTATCAAATGAAGCCTTGGATAAGATACTATTGTCT
This sequence comes from Falco naumanni, assembly GCF_017639655.2. Classification (NCBI taxonomy): domain Eukaryota; kingdom Metazoa; phylum Chordata; class Aves; order Falconiformes; family Falconidae; genus Falco; species Falco naumanni. Next base: position 48,138,384 of record NC_054060.1, on the reverse strand, counting down.
TTGAGCCCCTTTAAACTCTATCAATACCAAGACTGAGCTAAGCAGACCATAATTACGTCATTTACCACACAGAGTTTCATCTGATTTTCTATGGACATCTGTAGGGGCATCGTCAATTACAGCACAGATAAGAAGGTTCTATGTATTGTAGCTGAATCTAAGTATCAAAGAACACATAATAAAAATCGAGGAAAACTCACAAGAAAATACTGTCTGCTGATTTATTTGCCCTGATGCACCTTGTATCTGCTATATATTGTTGCTAACTAGCCTTCAACTAATTAAAAATGTGAGAAAACAAGATTTTTCTTAAAGGACCCATCTTCTTCAATTTATGAAAGGTAAAACAGTATTTCTTAAAATAATATCCTGAAAGAACTGCAAGTGAATGAATCAACACAGAGACACTATTACACAGAACTCTAGGTGCTACTGCTCATTTCAGGAAAGCCTGTGGACAAAATAAGGAAATAATTTTTCAGCCTGGAGAGAACAGGGGAAAAGATAACTCAAGTTTATTGGGCCAGGTATAATGACAAAAGATGGGTGAAGCTGTAGCTTCATTTGCAATTTTTCTTGTTATCAGTTGGGAAATTATAAAAATCAAGAGTTTATGGGATTAAGTGAGCTCATAATAGCAGTCCGTTTTATAAGGAATATGGCAAAATCCTTCAGTGATATCTAGTATAACTGGATGGAATTTTATGCACTGTTAAACAGTGGAGAAGCTCTTTAGAAATCTGTGGAAACAATTTATCATCATTAATGACATATAAAAACAACTGTGGACAGCTTTAGGGGTCTGCTCATAAACCCTGAAGAATGAGGGCTCAAAACATTGGCCTGGGGATAGACACACTGGAAAACCTGCTGGACTTGGAAAATAATGGGTTTCTAAATTTTATTTTCAGATAAAACTCCTTGCTGGCCATTTGGATTTTCCACATGAAAAAGAGGAGCTGCAGGCTCAGCACAGTCTTTTCACACTCATTCTGCCTTTTCTGCGTGTTGGACTTTCAGACATGACAGAATTGCAAGGGATTACTACTGATCCTTTCTCTTCCCTCAAATCTGTATGAAAGCATTCCCAAGTGTTTCACCTGGAGGAATATTAAGACTGGCAGCTTTAGCAAAGCTCTGCTCCAATAATCACAATCAAATTATCTTTCTTCTTCCATTTGCACTGTGAAATAAAAGTTATCCTCTCTCAGGTTTACAATTGTACTTAATGTCACTATACACTCCACAATTTCCTATAGCCTTCATTTTCTTAGTTATATACTATACATAGCATTACTGTAGGTCTGACTTACTGTGGTTCTTACACAAACAATTCCGAATAAGGAACAAATAATGAAAAGAAAAAATCTGCTGGAAAACATTTCTGCTACATCTGTTTTCACTTTATAATAAAATATATTTTCATACACACATGCACACACACACAAATAGAAATAGCTTTTGCTTTGCCAGAATATGGTCTTCCACTCTGAAATAAAATAAAAAGGAGAAAGAGTGAGGTCATGGAAGAATTACTAACCATTTAGTTTCCTTGGTTTTTTTTTTTTTTTTTTTTTTCTTTTAATAGTTATGCATAAAAGGGACTTGTTACTTCCTAGTCCATCTTCTTTCTCTTCTCTTTCCTGCAGTGAAATCATTATGAAAAGGAGGGGAAAAAATACCCAGCAAAGCTAATTAGTCCATTTTACTGGCTTTGGACTTCTATCACTGCTGAATACTTAAGAAAATTTGTGTTTACTCTCTTAGCCTCAGGAGAGGTGCACTTTGTTTCCAAAAGCATCCTGCAGGACAGCCATCATGTAATCCTGCTCAAGTGTCCTTCAGTGCAGTATAAACAATGTAATACAGGAGATTTATTGCAAAATAGCAACACTGAACTGTTGTGATTTCCATCTATTTAACAATCTTGAGGCTTTTAAAGGTCACACATCAAACAATCTTTTATCTTGTTTGTAAGAAAAAGTGGGTTCTGGGGCTACCCAAATTGCACTCCACTCTTCTGTATATAAAGAATCCAGTCCTCTTGCCCAGACAATGCTCTCAAATGAGGTGATTTTAAATGTCATAACAGAACCAAGTAAATGCTCTTTTGGCTAGGAGATAGCAGTCAGCTGATGTCAGAGGTTGTCCTTGACTGGGACTGTGAACAAATTCCTGGTGGGACACGGTCCTACTCTTGCAATCAATGCAGCAATTCGATAAGACGGTCACATACAAGGCACATATATATGTTTTATTAACAGAACAGGTGGAACATATTTTAGCATCTGTCCCTTCTTATTTACCAATATAATTGGGGGCCTATTCTTGGAATTTAAAGTGCTAAGTCTGTGCTTATTTTTCCCCTTTGTGTTTTATGTTTCAGTTTATGACTGAAGAAAGAACTGCAACAAAAAAGAGAAATGAAACTTATGTTCTATTCCTTCCCCTTGAACAAGTGATTAAAATGCACATATTTCACAAAAGGCCTTGCTCCTTCTGCTCACAGATAAGAACATCTTCAGAATCAAATGTGCTTGTTTGGAAATGCTTTATAGTAGTTTGCTTACTTCCGTTCCCTCCTATACTTAATAGTCCATGAAGAACTTGAGAATCTGTGAAAGCTCTCTCCTTCTGAAACCTGTTTCTCCCTGTGGCGTAGGTCCCTCTGATATTTCAGCCCTTGACTTTGTCACATATGCACAGCAGATAATAAAAAAAACAAGTTGCCTTTCTAGGAGAAGTCATGGCTCACTGATCTCATTAGGAACATACCTTATTCTTTCTCAGCAGATCCTTTGGTTCTGGCCCTTGAAGCTGTTTGAAATTCTCTGGCAGCTCAGGAGGGAGGCTGAATAGCATGATATTTGTTCACTCCTCATTGCCAGTCTGACAAGTGAACAGCAGTTCACCAGAGTTCAAACATCTGGCAAACAGCTCGCTGCAGCTCTAAGCTGTCACACATTAATAAAGACGAATTGTTCCATCAAGAACATGTTGAGAAGTTTAAAGGAAGAGAAGAGCCAAGGGGAAATGTGCTAATTAAAAAGTATCTATATAGAGCTGTAGTGAATAAAGGATGGTTAATTTAACTTTCTTAAAGGTAAATCTATGTTACAGGATCAGACAGGAACTTTGTTTAGTGTAATTGAAGAGGAGCAGAGGTTGTAACCCTTACTGCTGTTGAGCAACACCTTATTCACTTCATAGTTCCATGGGATCCCATTGGATTCTGAGACATATTTCTGTGGCTGATGTTAAGGGAAGGTGGAAGGGCACATTTTCATACTGATTCTTCCTCTAATTTAAAAATGTACTAATCTGCTTCTGAAAGAGGACAGAGACATATCAATCCTCTTTACTCATGTCTTCAAACTCTTTGCTGCTCATTATCTGTCAATATATTATACATTATATATTACACAGATCATTGGTTTCAAAATATGCCTTAAAAGAGGCATGTGGAGAAGGTCATGAGAAACGCTCTATTTGTGTTTCATGGACAATTCATACAATTTCTATTTCAAGAAATCTAACATTTGCCCCATGACTTTCCAAATGTCAGTTTCTCTGCTATTTTCAAATACATGGCATTTTTACAACATTCATTTTTAAAGAAAAGTCCACAGTTTTGTTAGAAACAGACACAATATTTTAGCTTTTAATTCCGTGTCTCTGACCACTTCTCTTCCTAATAGCTTATAAAAGAAGAAAAATCTCCAAAAGAAAGATTCTTCTCTCTTTTCTTCATAGAGCATGATTTCAGAAAATTCTTTACATCTGGAATAATCTTGCAAAACATGCTGATATCTTAGGAACAATACCAGGCACAGCACTCTCAAGAATTCCCTTGAATTTTGCCCTGCAAGAGTGAGCAACGAAGGTGGCTCATACCCTGGGTGCTTGGACAGGAGTGAAGGATGGGGAAGGAAAAGCTTGTTTTTCTTGCTTCTGCTGTGAGAAGCAGGCAACCCTAATGCTCACAACCCTACATGTCCCAACATATTTCTTGTCAGTGATAGCTGCTGGCAGGGATCTCACAATGGGCATTGAAACCAGGATCATTTTGCAGCCTGCTGGTCTGGTTGATTGCCTACTGTTATGCACCTAGAGCTAGCCCTAGCATTAAACAACTAGAAACAACTCATACAACGTGTCTGAGTAATCTGGGGGTTTCATGTGGAAAATTAATGTAAAGACCAGAAATGGGCAAGGTATCTCTAAACCTTTCGGTCACGATCTGAAACTGTGGTTTATAGCAAGTGGTAGGAATGATAATTTTTTGACAGTTATGTTCTACTTGCAAACAGTTTTGTTGGGAGCAAGCTGCTCATCTTACAAATAACAACATAGGTCACTGCAACTGGCAGATAGAGCTGAAAAACTAGAAAGACACGATTATAATGAATGACTTAGAGATTTCTTTGGAGGCATAATATGGAAACTTACATTATTACTTCAAGTATTGTACTATTGCTGAGAATACAGATGTGCACTTCAGTAAGCTCTTTTTACAGAGTTTTTTTTTAAAGGCAGTTTAAAATAAATGTACAGATTAAGATTTTTAATATATCTATATATTTGATTTTCTCTGTGTCGTTAATTGGAGACATGCCGTTCAGCCTAAGGAATGATTTTTTAAATCCTAGTCTAGATTTCTTTAGGCTCTGTGAGTCATAAACCCTCACAGCGGACACCTTCTGAGATGTTTTCATGTCTGTGCCATTTTTAAGGCAGATGAAGTTTGTTTGGAGAGGTCTCAGTGCTAAAAACACTGCAGGGTATGGCCTTCATCTTGTCATTTGGCTGGACTTTCTGTTTCAGAGCTATAACAGCTGAGGGACACCAGAAGTTCTGTGTTGGCTGGAGGTGAGTGTGAAAAGCTGTACAGGTAGGACAGAAGACTGGCACTGCAGGGTTGTAGTGCAGCTGCTAGTCCAGCTTCTGCCTTTGAATTTCAGTTATGAGTTGCTTTTAATTGAACTAGTCTTTCTGCTGCCACTGGCGTGTTTGCTGGACAACATGATTATTGTGCACCTTCATAGCAGAAGGGTGTCTTTACCTCCTGAGAGAAGTCCTCTGGCAAGGCAGGAAGACTGGGCTGCTCTGGCCCCTTTTAGACATGATTCTGTAGGGCATGACACAATGTGGTCAGCTCTTCCAAAACCTGGAGATATGATGGGGTTAATCAGAGAGGAGTCCCAGACACTGCTTCACTCTGCTGCCAGACAGGAGCTCTTGCCCTGGCAACTCTAGGGTCTGTTGAGCTGAAAATGCAGTGTAGGCGGTATGTGAACAGATACAGTGTTTACAATTGGAAAGAGTACAGGAGCCAGGTGATGGTGACCATATGAGTGGTGGGAAGCTCACCTCTCACCACTAATACACATGGACTTAGAGGCTTAAAAAACCACATGCGTATTTGCAATGAGGCCTAATCTCCTCCAGCATCACGGGCAGCCACGTTTTACAGCAGCCTACCTGCCAATAAGTTTTTGCAGCCAAGACTAAAGAGGGATGACTCTGCAAAGTATTTGTCATTGTTGGCCTTGTGGTAATTAATCCATCTGTCCATTGCTGCAGCTGATCTTCTGCACCTATTCAACAGATCTTTGCTGAATTGCTGGTTGAAGATGAAATGGTTACATGTGGAAAGAAACATACAGTTCTTCTTGGAGAGGCTTTTTGTCAGCCTTCCTATTGCTAACCTCACATGTCTGCTCCAGCATGTAAGAGAGCTGCATGTGGTGCCTTCACCATGAGCTTTTGAAGGCATTTGAGATGTGTGGTGGAGAGACTGCTGGGGTGAGATGGGGCACATTTGTTCCGGGCCTGTTGGGAAATAGAAGTTGTGCATTTCTGGTGGGGAGTCCAAAGCCTGAAGCACCTATGCTGCTTGTAGGTGCCCCCCTGAGGCATTGCTAGAACCTTCTGTGGTAAGGTGGTATGGATAGCTGGTCATTTGGTCACTGTGGCTTCATGGGAAGACTCTGTTGCAAGACGGAGTAGGTACAACCTTGTGACTCTCTCTATCAAATGGGAACAGCATAAACTTCACTATGTTGTGGAAGGAAATGGCTTAATATATCAAATACTATTTCAAACTCTACTGTGACAATGGATGTTATATTTGTTCATAAGCTTCATAAAAATTTTCTACAGAGTAACCCAGATGTTTATTACAGTGCCAGAGGTGAAACTTTACTAGGAACAGTGACAGTTTCACAACAATGTAGATTAGTGCTTCCATTTCACTTCAAAACAGCAATATTCTTTTATAATAGTACATAAATATGAAGTTGCATTTTACAATGAGAACTGAAATTATTACAAGTTGCAATTTATTGTGAAATACGTCAGATGTATTGTATTTGAATGATCTATTTCTCCTCATTTAACATTGTAAATTTGTTAACTTGATTTTCATTTCCCCTTCAGCAGCTGTGGTATGGGGGACTTAGAGGCAGTGATCTTTGCTGCCTATAAATGTGTTAAAGCACGTGGATCAGAAGCAGACTGATCAAAACCAGCATAAAAGTAGTGATGTCTTCAAAAAACATATTGCTAAGAGATCAGTGGCAGACTTTTCTCTCTAAGATTTTTTGGTAGTAGCTGTACTGGTACCACAGAAATTCTCTGATAAATTACAATTCATCGTGGTTTTATGGAGCTATTTTGCCCTGGGTATCCTTGAGTTTTTATGGAGTCTCACTAAATACTGTGTTTGTTTACAGTGTTCATCAACACAAGTGATGACAAAATAGCCTTCCAAGACATGATTCACAACGTTATCGCTGTTAAAATAATGTGTCTTCTTACTTGCTGATGAGCTGATTTTCTTCAGTGCATCTGAAGGAAGGTATATGATTAAAATGTTGACTGTAAGGTAAAAGAAAACTGTGGTTGAAAGTTAGTCAACAACAGCAGACTTTTGAAATCTTGGAAACCCAGTTTTTTCTCTAACAATAATAATACTGATGATGATGTAAAGTTCTTCTACTGTATTTATAAGGTGATTCTATTCAAGTGTCCCAACAATTCTGTATTATGCTATGTATATAGCAGTGCTTAATCCACAGCTTTTGGAGTGTCAGAAAATATATTAGACAAAGTAGCAATACAAGTTAATATTTAAGATGTAAAATTACTATAATAAAAAACTGGGAAAAGAAAGCATGTGAAAAGAAGAAATTTACTATCTAGTATAAATAAATGAGCCAACATAACATCTTCTAAGAAATCAGTACTGTGGAGGCAGCCTCATCATTTTATTATGAAATCACTCATATTGCCATTCTTGAGACTTAATTTTGCCATATGCTTTAAGGTTCTATTATCCATCATGAATTATTTTAATGTAGGCCTTTACGCCATAAATTTGGGAGAGAAAAAAGCTAAAAAATATGACCTGTTTTATATTGTATATTTGGTTCCAATTTGAAATAAATAAATAAAACATGGGAAGCTGTTAGTAACAGCAATACATTTAAGGGATCATGGTACTTTTAAAGAATTCAGGCTTGGCAGGATATGTGCTTTCACTATCAGAAAGCTAAAAGGAAAACCCATGCCTTGGAATGCCAAAGGATAAAAATTATTTGGAGTTTGTGGAAAGGTGACCATTTTGTTCAAGAACTCCATTATGCAACTCTATTTCTGTAATATATCACTCTATACACCAACATATTTCTATAGATTCAAGATTGCGTGGAGAAGGCCTCTTAGTAATTGATATCAGGGAGTCAGATCTTCATCTGGTACAGTGATACAGGTCTGGTGATTTCAGTCTGGGACTTTTAGAGTCTAATAAATGAATGGAGAATGAAAAGGCTAAAACTTCTACTGCTCTTGAAATTTAAGTTACTCTCCTTCTAATTGCTGGTGATTTCCTCTAGCAGTATAGAAATATTTATAACTATTGGACTAAAATACTTGGCTGTTCAGTCTCAGCTAAGGGAAGCTGATAACAGTTTTTCTGGATGTTTCTAAATCAAAGCTATCTAAAAGCACATCAGGTGAAAAAGAAAGTAGAAAATGAAGCAGAGATAAGGGACTCAAAACAATTTCAGATCAACACACTAATGTTATGTCCTGGATCTAGTAAGACCAACCGTGCTGATAAAAAATAAATGGGAAATAGATTGAGGAAGGGAAATCCGAGATGAAATTTGGCATGGTTATTTTTTAGGAAGTATGTGTGTGGATAAAAAACTCCCCCTTCACCCACCACATATCCCTCACAAACAAATATACCATAAAATTTGGCATGCTTCCTATAGAAATCAATAATGCTGTTCAAAAGGCACAAGTTTATTGTTTATAATTTTAATATAAAATAGTTGGTTTACACTTTCATTATTGTCTCAGAAATTCCTGGCCTCCACTTATCCTTCCTGTTCGTTCCCTGGCTCACAAAAATTGTTGGTATTGTCATATACAGCAGAGCCACACATTTATGTCTACATGACCTGTCCAAGTCCCCAGTAGTGTCAGGGTGGGCAGGAACTGCTGCCAGTGGGAAGACCTTCCCGCAGAGGCCCGCAGCAATGCCTCTCCCACACCCCTTTTCCATCTGCTCAGTCTTACTCTTATACCCATGTAGGTTTCTGTCCCTCTGGGAGGTCAAATCATAAATCAATAGTTTATGTCACCCTCTTTTACCTGAGGGTATGAAAACCCCTGACAGACATAGGAGGAGATTATTAACTGACTATTGACAATTGGGATTTGGAAGCCATTCCTGACTGTACTCACAAGATACATCAATCAGATTTTGTACCCATCATTCTGGTGAATCCTTGCAGGATGTTTTCCTCAAATGAAACCATATGAATCTTTCATATTGAGAAGATGAGGTGGCATGCAGCTTTTGCAAGCAGTAAATGCTGGAGAGGTTAGTCCTTGCATCATTCCCAGGGGAAGGACTGCAGGTTCTAAAGTGTGTCTTTGGATGGGTTGGTGACTGCTTGTGTGCTCTACCATGTCTTGATAAAAGGGATTTTAAGCACCGAATAGTCAGATAGTGCCACAAAAATAGCACAAGATGAAAATGTCCTCCTCTTACGGAGTAAAACAATATATATATTAAACTAAGTGCCCAACACCACAAATATAAACCATTAGGGGGACCCCCTGTGGTACAGAAACAGTTATAAACAGATATGCTGCAGTATTTTTATATTACTCTTGACAGAAGTATAACCAGAGCAGTATATCTTACATTTTTAATCAATTTTCCATTTTACAGCCTCATTTTTGGAAGCAGAACTGGAGTTCTGCATAGCCATCACTTCTGCACTGTTAAATGACCTCTTGGATTTTCTTTGCTGTAACAAAAGTCGTAGCTAGTAAATGTGTCATACTTATTTGCTACTGATTGATCTGTAGCTGTTAAGCATGTTTTTATATAGATGAATATTTTGATATCATATTAAAATGTAAGTAGGCAGAGAAAAAGCTCCGCTTGCCTGAGCGGTATGTATTGTTTGGAAGAGCTCAGAGCCAAGCACTCTGCAGATATGCTGTGGCTCCTCAGCTCATACTTGTGTGGTGTGCTAAGCCCAGCAAAGGCTCTCACTGATGCAGCAGGGACAGGAATCAGCAAGGCTGAAGGATAAGTTCTGCGTATGCTGGGAAAAGGGAACTCAGACCAAAGGATCTTTAACTTCATGGAACACAAAACTACCTGAAAGGCTGCTGATGTTGCAGCCTAAGCAGCGTCTACCCCAGAACCTGCAGAAAAGTCTCTCTCTGAAAGACAGAAACATTTCTGCATCCCAATGGTGGCTTTCTTTCCTCCTAGTTAGTGCAAAACTGGTAACATGTACTTACTGTCATTGTCCTCATTACCACTAGGTGTGTAAGCCACCTTTCAGCAGTGTTTACAAGGTATATTGTCAGCTTTAGTTACTTGGTTAAATTATGATTTGGGTACTTGTGTTTGCGGTTGGGTTAAATTTCTTCTCTAGTTTATTCTGAATATTCTGGGCTAAATATCAACTCAATCAGGCCAGTTCTGCAGAAATGGAAATTCACTGAAATCACTGACATCAGCATGGCATCCCACTGACTTGATGGACATGGGTTATCACTTCCCACCTATTCTTTCTGTTTTGATCTGTCATTTAAACTGTTAATGAGCTGCTAAAAAGTTATAGAATTTTGTTGGGTGTTCCTACTTTCACTAGCAGAGAAGAGCATCAAACTTTGTCACATATGCTTTTAGTAGCATTTCCACCTCAGAGCTTAAACCAGCAGAAACAATTCCAGTTGCTAAAAGACCCAAGTTGTTCAATAGCCACAGAGCTCATGAAGGGGAGGGAATAACTCAAAGTTTTTCTGTCTGCAGAGGGTATGGTGATGCCTTTCCACTTTCAGCAAGAGGAATAGCTAAGTTTAATAAGAAGAGAAAAAAATAATACTGCTAATTAAACATTATATAAAGCTTTATTGAAGTATATTTTCAAGGTGTTATCTGAAGGTGTTATCTGCTACAGAGCTATCTGAAAACATCTGCATTCAATTTCAGTGTTGAGGTTTTTTGGCAGTAGGTATTTTAAATGCATTTCTAATTAAACATCAGATGCTCTCATTCTCAACATGCTCAACAGCTCTTAATCTTCAGCAAGTAGGGGAAGACTTTAACAGGCTTGAATTGTATGGCATCACAAAATGAATGAAGAGGAGATATAGTTACGGGCTACAACTACATTGTTGACAACACTGTAGTAGGGAAGGCGCCATCTAAGCTGAAGAATGATACTGACACATAAACAAGAGATTATAAAAGTGGTTATAATGAACTTCCTCTCAGTGTGAGAAAGTTTCTGACAGAGTAACGATGTTTTAAAACAGAGTAGCAAACACGAAAATCTGAACTGATGCAATAGTGGAGCACCATAAGCTCAGGGTTCCCCGAGACCTTTATACAGCCAGGACCAAACCACCACCAGTGCCCACCAGGCACACAGTGTCTTCCTGGTACCAGCTGCAAGAGGCTGGAGGAGGCTGGGAAAGGGGCACATCCTCCCTCTGGACCCCAGGGGGAACTGCTTTGGTCACTGCCCTCCTTTTTTAGACTGTAACACTTTGTATGACAAGGGTACCTTCAATAGCACAGGTGGTACTTACGCACCAGAGGTATCCCTTTCAGTCCTACATTTTTAAAAGCAGTCTTCTCCTCTCAAGTCTTAGAGGTCTTTGGGTGTATTCATAATGATCCTGGGCCTTTGGGGATGTTTTCAAAGGCTGCAGTGGCAGTGGGATTTACAATGGAAAGTCAATGAACAATCCAGAACAGAACATTTTCCCCTTAAGTCACTCCTGGCTGTGAGGACTTTGAGGGGATGATTTCATGTGACAGTGGTTGCATTTTACACCTGTTTTACATATGCAGAGATGACTGTGCTGTGTATCAGGCAATATAAAATCTGCCTTTTGTGCATACATGTTTAGACAACTAGATTTTAGAGCTTATTTATGATTTTTTTTTGTTCTCTCTTGCCTCTAAGGGCAGCATACTTAGATAGGTTATTATCATTAAAAACATAGACTTCACTGAAAGAAAATGGGGCAAGTAAGGTCCTCAGAACACAGTGATGGTTATTTTTGTTGTAAATCTATTTCTTCACCTCTTTTGAAATTATCTAACCCCTGCCAGGGGCTGTGAAAAGAGTGACCTGAAAGTCTGGGATGTCGGTGCACTGCCAGTGGACATTTTTTCTTCATATTGCTGTGCTGGCATGGACTCAGCAGGTACATAAAATACAATGTTCCAACCCATTTCACCCTCCAAGCTGGAGTGAGGTATGTTCATTTTCACTCTGCACTCACTGCTTGTTCTTAGAGAGTCAGAACTCATGTTGCTGTGCGGTCTTGAGCTTCTTTTATGAGCTTAGCTGGAATGCTGCTGGGTATCTTTCTTCATTGCAGCTTTTTAAATCTTGGCTTGCAAAATCAGAATCTCTTTCCTGGCTGCATAGATGATTACTTTACTTTAGGTAAAGTCTCAAATAGCCTGAAGTATCTCACATAGGTTCTTACAATATCCTTTTTCAGCACTACTTTTTCATTACCACACTTGGTGTGCCCTTTTAATTCTGCACATTGGCTTGTGGTGGATTAATTTTTTTTGACTGTGTAGTGGCCAGTGTGTCTTTGATTCTGTTTCTTCTTGTATTTATCTTTTGTACTGCCAGAGAACCATGAGAACCAGATGAAAATATTTGCCCCATTTAGATTCTGAGGACACACTTCTGTCAAAAGAAAAATGTACAGGGTAAATCCCAACAACAATTATAGATTATAGACCAAATGAGCGGTTTACTTTGCTGCACTGAATCATCATGGTTTGTTGGGATATCTAGTAAGGTGTTTTGGAAGACTGTAATGTCATCACTCTCTCATTTTCTTCCTTTAATAAAGAAATGAGAAGCAAACCATAACCTCAGACTCTAAACCTCCTGAATGGAGCAGAAAATCCAATACCTAAATTTTGTTATGGACTTCTACACTGATTGGTGATCTAAAGAAAATCTCAAATTTAAACTAATTCACAGTTGATGAGTGAACTTAATTTTGAGTGAATCTTTTGACTAAGTCTTCTTCATCTGTATTTTGAATCTGTCAGCTCTTTTTAGAAAACACTAGGTTAGATGGATACCAGTCTACTAAGTGGCCTCTATCTGTATAGAAAGTGAATACCTTGAAGACATGAATACATTTGTTCTTTTCTGGCTTCCTCTTCCACCTTCACTTTACATACGGGAAAAATAAGTGCAGAAAGATTAAACAATTTTCTCATGGTCACGCAGGAGTCTGGTGATAGGAATTGAGCTGATTTTATGCATCCCAGTTCAGTGTTTTAAAGCACATGACTGCTCTTTATATTTTCATCTGGTGAGCTATTTTTAAAGAATTTTTAAAACCTAGGATGAAATTTTATGTTGTGGTTGTCCCATCACCTTCAATGATGTTGTTCTTGAGTATTTCTGGGATGTACAGGTTCCTCAGAAGCCCAAAACAGCTTACCATCTTATAGCAGCCTGGTCAGTAGTACCTAACCTGCAGCTAGCAGGAAATAGGGAATCTGATGCTCTCTTCCCAGTGTAGATATAAGATTTGTCAAGGTTTGATGGTTTTGACTGGCATTTTAAAAGTAGAAGCCACATTTTGGAAAACTTTAATATTGATCTCTCGCTTCTTATAGGTGTTTCAAACACAAGTAATCTCCAAAAGATTTTATCATTGTGCACTTATTTACTAGTAAATTTGTAAGAGATTTGAACACACTTTTCATTGGCTTTTAAAGCTTATAAATATACTTTATTGCTAACTCATTTTTTTCCCGGTTAGCGTGTTGTTTGGTTTGCTGTGGGGATTCAGAAACTTTGAGCCTCATAATAAGTGAAAGTAAAAAATTAGATTTCCCTATTTTTGTAAATGAGCCAGATCCTCTTGTCAATCTTTTACTTATCTAACTGATAAATGGACCGTTCCATTTGTGTTAATTGAAAGAAGAGACAGGGGTAACAGAGAAATTCTTAAAAAGAGCTTTTCAGATATGTCATGGTGAAAGATGACAAGCATTGTATTAACAATTACAGAAGAAGTATAAAGAGATGACAGAAATCACCTGAAGAAAGTTTAGCTGCTGTGGAACTTTTGTTGTTTATGGCTTTACTACAGTGGAACAGTTTGGTGGGAGCCCTTTAAATCAGGCTAATTCCTGTTCACTTCTGTGACTTTTGGATCATTTCCTGAAATGTTCTGTTTTCTCAACAGCAAGCAAAAAGTTTCCAACTCTCTGGTGGAAACTCCTATATTCTGCTACTGATGTCGGTACATCATGTGTCAAAATAAGATGAGGGGAAGTTTCCAAGTCTCGTGAGATCATTTCAGCCAGAAAGTTCATTGAGTTAGGCTGTCAATCACATGACTCAGCCAACTTCCATAAACTATTCTCTACTTCCATATCTGCTAAAAAGGAATTGTAAAAATTTTTTCACCTTCCTTTCTGCCATCCTGAGGCTTCTTATTCCTTGGTTTGTGGTGGTTGATGTTATGTTAATCTTCAGAAATTTTCACATTGTGGTGGGTTGACCCTGGCCAGCAGCCAGACACCCACCCAACCTCTCACTCAGTCCTGTCTCCCGCAGGGTGGGGAGAAGAACATAGAAGGAATGTGAGAAGACCTGGGGATAGAGATAATGGAAGTTTAACAGGAAAAACAAAAGCTCAGCACACAAGCAAAGCAAAAAAAAGGAATTAATTCACTGCTTCCCATTGGCAGGTGCATGTCCAGCCAGTTCATGGGAAGCAGGGACACAGCTGCTTGGGAAGACAAATGCCATAACCATGAACATATCCACCTTCTTCCTCTTTTCCCAGAGATTTTATTCTTGAGCACAACATCATATGGTATGGAATATCCCTTTGGTCAGTTGGGTCAGCTGCCTCAGCTGTGTCCCATCTCAACCTCTTGCTCATCCCCAGCCTGCTTGCTGTGGGGGGAGGATGGGAAGAGTGAAGGTCTCAGCACTGTGCAAGCATTGTTCAGCAATAGCAAAAACATGGGTGTATTAGCCAAACACTTTTAGCTCCAGATGCAAAGCACAGTATCATTCAGGCTGCTGTGAAGAAAGTTACTCCATCCCAGCCAGAACCAGTACACATATTTTTCACACACAGAAGTATGCTAATTGTTTTTCTGAGTAATTTACATAATACCATCTTCTTCTGAATCTCAGTATTACTTCGGTCATCTGACTTTAACAGACTTCAATATATGATATTGATCACCTGACTTGAACAGACCTTAAGAATTTGTATTCTGAGTGTTCTGTACCATTGGCAAATATGGATTAATCTACTACAATTATTTCCAGTGTTCCAAGGCTAAACTCACTCTTCCTTGAATATCATTATTGCTTAATAAATTGGATACTTTCCTTTTAAACAATATCAAATAATGGCCCCTCAAATTTGCAACTGAAGGACTGTCCACATTATGCATAATGCCTCACGAAACACTAATTGATGGCTTTGTGCAGTGTCTCAATGGAATAATTGCTTGTTTAGTGCAACATTTTCACTGAACAAATGCTTATTCTTTGCATTTCTTCTTTGTAAAATAGCTTTTCTTCCACTGTAATATTTTCAGAAATATTTCTGGTTTGGAGTAATTAGGCCATGATCTATGATATCAGTTAACTGCTGAAGCATGAACTATATAGCCACTGTTACTATTTTTTGGGTCGTCTGCAGGCAGCTTTTATACCTTTCCTTCTAAGATACTCCATGCTTGTATTTTCTGCTGTAAGATTTGCAATACTCTATCAAAAAGTGGGCTCAAACCAATGCTGTACTGACTCTCTTAGAAACCAGTACTTCCAGGTTTAAAGGAAGACAAGAGAAAAGCCCGGGATCTTACAGAAAAACTGTTTTCCCATTTTTTTATTATCATAATGGATTGTGATGGAATTGTTTCTGGTTGAAAGTAGTTATTCATCCCTAAACTTAAGTAGGGCTAACCAACATAGAAAAATCTTCAAAACATGATTTGATTTGGGCTCCTGCAGAGATTTGATTGTTGAACAGCTTGTGTCCTTGTGGAATTCCAGTTGGTGTACCCAGATGAGTAGTCAGGTTCATCAGATATGATTTTCCCTTGGTAAATCTCCTTGCTTCCTATGTAAATGAAGGAATGCAAAACTTCTAAAATGAAAGGGTGCTGTACTCTGTGTGCCTGCACTGAGATATCTCCTTCATGTCCTGGTGGGATGCAGCAGAAGCACCTAGCCAGAGTCAGCATTTGGAAAATGCTTCTGGGTCCCATAGCACAGCTGTAGCATCAGTGAGCTGAGTTTAAACATGTTTTGAAGGAACAACTTGAAAATAGCATGGAATAGGAACCTGAGAATCAATCTAAATGAATAAGAGACTACCTGGATAGTTTCTGGTAAAGATGGTATGCCTGACTGCGGAGTTATTAACAAGTAAGATTATGCTACAACTATATTTTCATATTAAGGAAGGAACATGTTCAAATTCCTATGAACATTTTTTCTCTTAATCATATATTTTTTGATATTATTATAAAATGAAGGGCTTAGTGAGTTCCCTTTGCCTAAAGTTAAAATTCCTTCCTTTTTGAGAGTGTGAAAAGAGCTGTATGGAATTATGTCCTCAGGAGCTGAATATAATGTAGATCATTAAATTCCTTAAGGATTTGGGATGCAGTTCATCTGTTGTTTATTAGTCATATTTTGCTAGTAAGGAAATAATCTAGTATTTTAGCCATGTTATCAGAATATGATGGAAAAAAACCCCAAAAAGTAAATGACCGAGGACATCTGATCTGATCTGATATGATCTGATCTGACTTTTCTTCTTCTTTATATGACATCATGTTCTTTAGCTAGAATACAAATTTTGAACTTATTATGTTAGCATGCTGAAAACAAGATGAATCTTTCCATAGGGTGCCAAAGAGCTTTGGAACAGTATTTGTGGAACATGCATATTTATGACAATTTTTATAAAGAAAACTTCCCACCAGATAAACTAAAAAAACCCTCATCTTCCAACCACAGAATTTAGCTTAAGACTGTCTTAAAGTCCCTACAAAACAAGAGTGAGAGTGTGCGTTGATATTCTTTCATGCACGCTCCTGAAATTTAGGCACATCTAAAAGCTGAAAGTATTTATAGGATCTTAAACCTTAGCATGAGGTTTTGTGTCTCTATTTTTGTACATGAAGGAAGTATACAGACTTGCAGTCTGTTCCTTGGCAGCCTGTTGCTTATACAATGCCATAAAGGCTTTACCAGTTCAGAAGCATGAATCTGAAATGGGTCTGCCCCATTACAAATCTTTCTGAGCCCTTCAGATCTAGCAGAATGACCCATTCTTCTGCCTCATTAAAACCGCTAATTCAGGAACTACCCTAATCCCATGACCGACCCAATTTAAGAGATATGAACCATTTAGGTATCTAAAATCAAATCTAATTCTCTTTGAAAATGTTTATTGTGAAGGCTTTTCTGTTTTTCTTGTTCAGTTACTGAAACTTTCAACTTGCTTTATCAACCAACAGCTGGTATTCTGTGCTTGAAGCCATAGTGTTTTTTAAAAAAGACTATTGTTAAACTTTTTATTATTATTTCAAAGCTTTTCTTTGCCCATCATTCCTTTGCCCATAAATTAAGCTTGACAAAGTTTTTGTCTGATGAAAATTTAAATAGGGCTTTAAATAGGAAAAAAACTGGCGCAGCAAATTCCAGATTTGGGCAGACACCATAAAAGTATACTTTGAAGCTGATTACTTCAGCTTTCTTGCATGCAGGTGCTTAGCCCAGGGAAGCACTAAAGGGTGAAAGAGCCCTGAAGTCAGGGTGGAGTCAGATGGGAGAGCAAGATGTGGAAGTATTTGAAACCTTTTAAACAACTCCAGCCTGGAGTCGCTTAAACAAATGGGGACAGAGACTTTTCAAGAACAGGAAGCAAAAACATCTGCTGCTTGAAAACTTACTGGATGGGAGACTGTGTGATGGTGTTCTTGTCTCCAGGGGAAAAGACAAATCACAGAACTTTCTGAAAATATCTTCAAAGATTCTCAGCATTTCTATGTTATTTGTAATATCATCTGTCTGGATCTGGTGCTTCAGGGCATAAAAGAATCAGGGACATTTACCATTGTCCAAGTGAATTTGCTGGTGTGGCTCTGTAATGAGTTAGGGCCTAGCTCAGTTCCCATCAGAGTCATTGGGAAAAGTCTCATTGCCTTGATAGCATGTTAATCAAGCTCTGAATGCTCAGAGAAGTGGAACAGAACATATCTGAATGGACTATTCTTTCTTATAATGTGACATTTTGGTACCAAGAGGAAAAAAATAATCACATAGGAAAGATCAGAAACAGATTACATTTTAGGACAAAGAGATAAAATGTGAAAGATGGCAAAACAAAAATAATCCCAAGTACTTTCCAGGCTGGAAAAAGGCTGCAACATGTGGCATTCTCTAGAGGTATAGTCTTTCTTAATGGTTTGGAAAATGCCATTAGAAATCACTATTTCCAGCCTTACAAAATCCATCATCTAAAGAGGATTGTGAGATTACAATTTTAAGACAAGTACAAGAATGGATTAAGTTTCAGCCAATTCCTGTCTTCATTATTATCATTGTCCCAAAGCAAGATTAAAGTTGTGCCATTTGCTATTTCAAATAACACCTTAATCTGAGAAGTGGGTGTCAGTGTAGTCTTGTCAGGTTAACATCTCAGGGAACGGCTGTGCTACTGACTTGTGATTGCTTTGTGCTTTCTCTCATCAATTTGACTGCTTTGCCACTTTCTGCTTTATATCATGTACCTAGTTAGGTATTTTAGGAATGTCTCTACCATTATTCAGTGTACTGTAGTTCTTTGTATGATCTGTAAAGAAATATTGTTTATTCCTGTTTGCTAATGCCAAGTCTGCACAGCCCTTGAGTGGCAGGCATGAGAATTACTATGCGATGACCCACACAAGGGGCCATCCCTGAAAAAAGGACTTTCACCTGGGTGCAGATGATCATCCTGCTGCCATTGAACATCCTATTGAGTCCCCAGGCTGTCTGGCGACTTGAAATTCTATATACTTTCAAAGCTGACTTCTGCATACCCAATCCTGTCATAGATAATGAAAGGTTAGGAAAGGAAAACTTACAGCAATACATTTCCTGCAATGGATAAAGGTGCTTTCTTTCCACTGACAAAGGTTGCAAGGGGAATTCAGAAGGTACCTGACCTCCTGTATGATTCTATCCTTAGGCATAAGAAGAGAGAATAGCATTATTTTCTCCAGCACTCATTCCAGATTGTAATCTATGGCCCTCTGTGGCTGCTGTGAGTGCCTGCTGTGGAGTGGGACAGAAAGTTATAAGCAGAAGCTGAAAGATGAAGGTATTTAGAAAGCTTGGTGGAAGAAGTTTTCCATGCAAGTTTAACAGTTTAACAAGTTACTGAGACAAAACCTCTGGGGGTAATCTGACTAACCAGCAAGATGACATCCTAAGGCAAATAAATTACTTAAAGGAGTGATGGGAAGAAAAGGTTTCACAAATTCCTTTAAAGAAAATCCTTCTTACCACTAAAGGACAGCAATACTTCACTCACAAATCAATCAAAATTTTCTGGAGCCAGACTTAAGGACATACTGTAGGAAAATATCTAGCACAGTATAAAAAAGCAAGGCTTTGCTTTATATATTAGAGATAAGGCTTTGATTTTTTGTGTGAAGAATTCATTCTCTGCCTTTGCTTTTTTCAGAAGAATCTGAGGCATCTTATCTAAGAACACGGAAATAATAACAGCACGAGCAACACCATTTTTGTCTTTTACTAAAGAAAGCAAAATAGAGGAGATGTCTGCCTTTCATTTGGGGAAACAAAAGGATGAGAATGATGCTCAGGTTGGCTTGAGGTACATCTGCAGCTGCTGAGGGGTTGCAAGTGCACACAGTAACCCTTTGTGCTTGCTTGTCTGAAACTGAACTTCCAAGTGCATCAGTCCTTGTAATGAAACTGCTATCTGCTTTTACTTACATCAGCTCTCTAAAGAATGCAGGGCAGCTAAATCAGGAAATGACAGGCACAGGGGAGATCTAGTTGTATTTTTCTGTCTTTGACAACTTAAAGAATCTTGAGCCAATCCTTACTTCTATGCGTTACTGCTCAAGGACCACAGGCAATTTGTTGTTTAGTCGCATACTTGTATAAAAGTGAGGGTGCAGGAGTGGGAGGAGAAAGAAACAAAGAAGCAAAACAAAGTAAAAATCAAAATGGTGGGCTTAAAGCACTATAGGTAGTCCTGACAAAGGCAAAACCAAAGCAAAACCCTAGCATAATTTTTCATGAATAGCCATGTGCACACAGGAGAATTAAATACATATAAGCCTATCTTTATAGCTTTTTCTCTTCAAGGGGAGAAAAGAAATAAACATGAAGAAGACCACAAGCATGCTATTAACATCCTCAGGTGTTGTGAGTGATACCTGGTGGGAAAATTCATACGTGGCTTAAGCAAGTTCTTTAAACACCAGGAATGTTTTTATAAGAGGTAAATGGAACCAAAACTGGTCACAGCAATGACAGCAGATGTTTTACTGTGCTTTTATGTATGACTACTGCAATGTCATAAGACTGAAAATACTTGGCTATACTGAGTCTACAGCAATGTGCAAATCATACTCCCTTGAGGCAATCACTGTTACTAATTTATCTCCAGAGTTGCAAGGGTAATAATTATACTGCTCATGTATATTAATCTCTTGTCCTGTTGGAACAGAAATTGTACCTTGGACATTTCTGTGACATGCTCATTCTGAACAAAATCTTCTGTAGTACATGCTTCTTTGTGCTTATATTCTGCAGAAAATGTGTGTTTCATAGGACAGGAGTTAATTTTCATCTCCAGCTCCAAAGCACAAGTCTGCTGAGTTATCGAAGAAAAGTATGAAAAGATCAGTACTAGGTCCCAAATCTGAGAAAGGTTTTTTTCTGATGTAATTGTCATGGTTTAACCTGAAACCAGGACTCTAATACAGGGGTCTGCTAAATAATATCTCAGTTATAATAGCCACCTTGAGATGAGAGTGAGCCACTGCAAATTGCTCATATCAACTTCATAATTATGCAGTCTTCTGGTTTCTCACTAGTTTAATACTATACAGGAAAAGAATTCTAAACACATGCCACAAATGATTGCATTTTCAGATGAAAAGTACAGCAGTCTTTCCATCAGGGATTCGGAAGAGTTGCCAGCATTTTTTGTGTTTCATAATACCATGTAAACTACTAGGAAGTGCTTTACTCACTACAGTCACTGGAAAACTTTGGAGTTGATTCCAAAGATTTTCCCAGCTTGCCATGCTGTACTGACCCATGGTTCTTGAAGCTGATTCAGCAAAATGCTGTCATCTGCATTGACATAAACTCTGAAAATATACAGCTGCTGCAGCAAGAAACTAATTTTAAAAGATGGGCAGAAATGCCAGAAGGTTGAAAAGGTTTTTGTTGTTCTTGTAAGAGTGAGTGAGGAGCCAGAGAAGAAGTCACAGCATTACAAGCATGAGTGGGAACTGAAGTCACAGAGGATGGTGAAAGAGCTGAGGCATTAAATGAATATTTTACAAGCAAGAAAACTAGAGGATGCACCAGCTGAAACTGCCTGTTGTATCCACTATAATGGTTGACTTCAGAACTAGTGAGGCACAGATACTGAGTAAGTTAAGAGAAGTTGAAATCAACAAATCATCCATGTTGTATGCAACCTTGAGGCTTTAAAAGGAGATTGTGCACAGCTCAGGTAGGCTGGTCTTTACTTAGCAGCTACAAATGCCAAATTCACAAATAATAAAGAAAAAGAAAATCACTACAGACCAAATACTGTAAAATCTCAATTACAGCCTTGTAACTACAGGAACTTCCTATCGAGTCAGATATGACACTTGTTTTCCCTTACTAGAGGATTTTATCTATATATTTAGCTCAGCACTTTTCACTCACATGAAACATGCATTTACATATTCATGCACATTTTAAGATTTAAATGAGCTTTTCAGTAGCAAAGTATCAGAGGTGCTTACAGTGACCTTTGTGACACATGGCATATGATATATATTGAGTCAGCTGTGTCATTACTACTTTACTGAAGGAGAAACTGAATTAAACATTGCGGAAGTGGCTGTCACTCTCTTGCGGTGTTTTCTTCCTTTTTTGTTTTCCTATTTCTTTGGTGGGGAGGCAGAGGGGAGGAAATCAAGGAATCAGTCTCAAAAGTCTACCTGCCACCCCCTTAGAAGGAAAAATACACTTCCTAGGAATGATCCTTATCAGCTGTGACGCTTCATTTGTCACACAAGTTTTTGCCAAGAAAAAGCCCTGTGTGCTTCGTAAGTTCCTTAGTGGTTCTTGCTAAGCAGAAAAAAGCAGGTGACCTACTCACCACCTCCGTAAGATGCTTGAGACTGTCTTGAGTACCTGGCCATGGTGGCCTGGCAGATCCATCTCTTATTCCTTCTTTTATCTGCCTGCATGCAATAATAAACCAAATAATCCTTCATTCAATGCACAAAATATACTAAAATATCTGTTAATGGGTTGTATTTTAATACATCTTAAAAGACCACTTCCCTTGTTGATTTTAACTGCAGTAAGAAGAGGACAAATGAATATGTAGCCACATAACTAACAGCTTCTGACTGAAATATAAATACAATGGGAATTAGTGTTTTGCATAACTTAAAGGAAGGCATCGCAAAGCATCATTGTATATGGCAGAGATGTACTCTCTGAGTGGCCACAGCACAGATACTTGGAAACATTCTTCTTCCTCATATGGTGTTAATCCTGTAGTCCTTATTTACACTAGCTGGATCACTTTTGTGAATGTGAGTTGAAAGGTAAGGTCTGCAATGATTTGTGCTTTAGATTCAAGCTCATATATGTGATCAAAGGATGACTTTGTTGTTGTTTCACTTTGGTATATAAAAATGAGCAGACCATTTTCACACAACAAAATAGTGTGTAAGTCATTATTGAACTTCATTGATATAAAATAGCTATGTTTACTTAACTTCCATTGCATGGCTCCTTTTAGGACAAACAATAATGATAAAATTAATAAAATACATGTTAATAAATAAAATAAATATTAATAAAATAAATTTAATAAAATAAAAGTACAAGACCGGTTTGGTGCCAGAATCAACTATAAAGGTTGCTGTTCTTTTCCTAAAATATTTAACATACTTTCAGAGCTCTAGTAATGGAAAACTTGTGAGTGCTACTCAGAATATTTTTAGAGTGTTTTCCTTAGGAAACTTTTCAAATTTGGAGGAGAAAAACTCAAAAGTAACGGCAGATATATGTATGTCTTTATGTACATAGTTATATACAGCTGATACTTTCTCTGATTATAGTGACTTCTCCTTGGTGAATCATCCTTACTGTTCTCTGAAGGGGAACAGGATCAAAATGAAAGATCAGGACAAAAAGGGAAGTTTCAGTCCACTGTCTGTTCTTATCTCCTGCCCATTCCCAAAACCTATTCATTTTTTGACTAGATCTATAAACTGAAGGAAGAACAGAAGAGATCTTCAAATATATAAAGCTTGGGCATTCACATTTTTCTTCAGGCCTGTTGCTATTATAGTACATCTGTTGTATTATGTAGGCCAGTAATAGAAAGACAAGCCCAGCTCCAAATAATTTGTACATCTTTGTTAAAGATAAGATATAAAAAAATCACTGATATCAGATGCAATATTTACAGGACGTGAGGCTTTCTGGGTTAGAATAAGCAAGAGGTTTTTTATGTTTTAAAATGACTGTAATTTTTCAGCAATTTAGGTAGGAATTAGCTATCTGCATAGTTCATAGGCCTAGGAATTTGTTTTTAGTGAAATTTGTGACCCTTTTCTTCCTACTCATCAAAGAGTAATGATCAATGTTAAAAAAAAAAATAATAAAAAATCCTTTTTATAAAGGACAAAGGTTCTCCATGCCTTACTTTTCCAGTCTGAGCTTTCCAGCTTACTGCCCTGACAGCTTGGCCTTGTTTCACTTTCTTCCATGCAATAAACAAACAAACAAAAAATCCTTTAAGGTGATTGTTTTGCTTGGCTTGTAATTAAGTGGAATATTTCTTGAGCCCTCATCGTCTCTTTTCTGCACCCCTTCATGTTGTACATGAGAAGCAGTTTTGAACAGAAGACCCAGATCCTGGATGGGCTACATCAGCCCAGCACCAGCTTCTAGTGCAGTTGCCTTCAAATACCTCTCCTGAAATGGCGCCAGTGCTGAACGTCCCTGTGCAGCAGTATTTAGTAATCAAAATCCATCACTTACACAGAATTTCTACAGGCAAAATGTGACTTCATCCAGAAAGAATTATGCTAGCCCTTAATCTGATTTGCTCTCCGGATTTAAAGAAATTTCACATGTAGAGAGTAACTCTATCCATTTATAATATTTTCAAAGAAGAGCAGGCCGCTTTGCTGCCCTCATCTCTCATTTGGCTGTAGGCTCAGCTGCTGAATCCTGTAAGCCTGTAAAATGCCACCTGCCTGGTCCTTTACTACCCACTTCCCAGGAAAGGATTTTATACAGTATAGGATTTAACTCATAAACTGTCATGCAAAATGCTGAAAGAAAAACAGTAGTGTTTCTCTCTATCTCTGGAAAACATATGACCATGTGAAGAGTGATATAAAGGTTTTATTTATAGAATTCTGGGGTGAATCATATTTTTGGAGGTGTTATTGGCATGATGAACATACAATAAACTGCATTACTTGTAAGGAATAATATTATAATGAAGGTGTGCCTTTGTCAGCCCAAACTAGCGATAAGCCTGTTACATGCTGTCTCACTCGTATTGTTTATTGGAAATGTGGCAGTACCTACAGGCCTCAGCAGAGATGGCAGTGTTGAACAGGCACAAATTAAGGGATAGTCCGTGCCCATAAAGAGCTTATTATCTAAATTAGTAAGTTTCGGAAAGGGGAAAGGAGGGTTATCATCTTCATTTTAAAGACAGAGCAGACTGAGACTGTGGGGGATGTAATAGCTTGTCATGTATTTGCACAGTGTGAATGTCAGAGCAACACTTGTGTTCAGCATGTTCCACTGCACATTGTGCACAAAAGCTTTTAAACAAAATACCAGACGTTCTGTTTGGTTTCATATTTCTATGTTTGTCTGTGAGAAAGAGCAGCGATTTACCAGAGTACAAATCAAAATACAGTGACAATATTAGTGAAGTTTTAATATCTGCTAATGAAATCCCCAGATATATTTTCTCAGCTTTGTCAGCTTTTGTCTTAGTTTTTTTCCATTCCCAGCTCAGTGTCAGGTTTTGGAAAGCTGGAAACAATTGCTATATAATGATTTATCACACCTCCCTCTGTCTCAGTGTTCCACTAGTCTTAGTTACTCTTTCATAACCCTATCAGGGTTTCAGGGATGCATGCTACCCATTCTTGTGTATAGAGATAATTACTTATTTTGGAAGAAAGAATGAAAAGGGAATAATTCCAATTTATGGGAATGGCAGATAGGTTACAAAAGTAGTGGTTTTTAAAAAAAATTGTGTAGGGGAATTGCAAGTTTCCCCAGGATCTGGAATATGACATATAGTTTTGTCAGATGTGGATTAATAGTCTAAGTATATAGAATACAGTCAAAAGTGTATGGAAAGTTTTTTGTCACATTTGTTTTGTGCACATATCTGTGCCTGGTCATATACGGTGTATGTGCATACAATGGCCACTCAAATTCTTTCCACAAAACCAAAATATATGATTCTTCTGCACTGCTGTGTCTGTCCCTAAGCAGGGTGCCAGATTTCCTGAGCTGCACTTGAAATGTGTTTGTGGGGCTCTCATGGGGGTGCCTGTGTTCTAAAGGAGCAAACAGCTGAGAGACGGTGGGGCAGAGCTCGTTCTGCCTGCAGTGCCTTGCTTCTGTGTGCATAATACAGAGGATAGATGCGTACTCTAACAGATCAGCCATACATCAGCAGAAAGTGAAAATTTTGATGATTATATTGCAGATGCTCAGGACACCTTAAGCACCAAAAAGCACGAAATTCAGGAGAAGAATCTGGTGCAGAATCTATAGCAAGACATAGAAGTAACTGAAAATTCAAACAGCTGAGTAAACCCATCTTACATATATGCACAAGTAAACACATGCACAAAGTAGACAAATACTTTTTTTTTTGTTTTGTTTCCTCTCACCTTCAGCTGTATAAAACTCCCCAAAAGTCAAAGAATGTAATACCTAATATTGTAACCACCTTTCCCAAAGATTATATTACCTCAGCTTGAAAATTAGGTGTATGTGACATTGCTGGTGTAGATGGAATCACATATCAAATCACGACTATCACCTTGAGATGAGAGCTCTAGTTGATGGAGGATTTGCTCAAAATAGAAATTAGTAGTAAAAAATCCATCAGTGCAGATTTTTTTATTTTAGTGCTGCTTTCCCCAGCATTAATTTCAGGATCTGTAATCTCATTTGTTCTCAGGATTTCTATAAACTACATGAGAGAATGGCTCTCTCCATTTATCAGATTTATTAGGGAGAGCAGGGTACGGCTTTGTTTTCCACAGAATAGGTATCCACAAAAAAGTAGCTGCTGCATCACTGTGGCAAAGTACAAACTGCTTCAAAGGCTGTCCACCAGGTAAGGTGGAGGGAGTTAGCTATGAACTAGTGATGCAAACTCATTCCTGGGATCACAAACATCTGAATTCTCTACCTGAGACTTAAACAGGGGCAAAAATCACTTTGGAAAAGAAAATGCTGTATCAGTTAAAGATGTTGTTGCCTGTTAGCCCTGTATGCTGAGGCACCCTGTCTATTTTGGAACTGAAGTGCAAGAGCTCTTCCTAACTCACTATGCTGCAAAATCAAACAGATGAAGTCAAATGACCTTCTTTCAAGAAGACTGATGTTAATGGGTGCTTTTACTGTGCTAAAGAGTGCTTGCCCTACCATTCCTCTGGCCTGAGCTGGGGAAGCCAAACCCAAGAGCAGGATTGTCTGCGGAAGCATTTGCTAGACTTAGCTTTGGAAAGACTCTCTAGGGCTGTCTCTCTAGATCCTGTGATGCAGCATGTTTCTGAGAACAAAAGGAGAGAATGCAATTGTTCACCTACAATACTACTTTAATTTAAAGCTCGAATAATCTAGCATAAAAAATAAGAATAAAGGGATTCCTTAGATCCAGGTTAAGAAGTTGTACTGAGCTTTTAGAATGTGTGGTGGAAGTTTGTGTTACTTCACTTTAAGCACTGAATTAAAAATAAAAGTCTTCTGGCAGCAAGCCATAGGAAAGAAGTAAAATGTTAACTAATCATATTTAATGTTAAAATCAATGGCACAGTGTTATGAAAGCCTGAAGGAATAGAAATGTCTTTTCTTAGCATACACAGTAATAGACTTTGGGGTCAAGAAATGATATATTACTGTAATATCTGCTGCCTTTTAAAATGACATTTGTAATAAATGGCATATATTTCTCTTATAATTTCTTTATTAGTAACACAAATTTCACCATCTGTGATTATCATCAGCGATGGCAGATGAAAAATTCCCCTCTGCCAATGAACATACCAGTTGAGTTACACCAGGGAGGCACGTGGCTTGCCATGCATATAAAGAACTTAGCCACAGTGGTTCCTTTACAGTCACACAATAGTAATTCTAAGCCTCTGCTTTACAGGTGGCCTCTAACCTTCCTAGGCTTCTTTAAGCAGAGGATCAGATATTACAGGTGAGGGAATACATCAAAATTAGGGAACCATTTACTTTCTGCATGCATTTGGCATAGTTCTGAAGATCAGCAATGGACCTTATCCCACAGTCAATTTCCTTTCTGTCTTGATTGAAGGAAATGTATGACTTAGCTGCAAGCTCTGTTGAATTCCCTACCACGATCTCGGCAGATATGTAAATGAACATTAGCGCAGAATATCAGATTATGGAAATGCTTAAAGAACATTATGGCTTGAGGAAGAGGAAAAAAATAGTCTCTTGCTAGCAAGACATTTTCTCTTTGAAGGAAACACTTGAATGACATGAAGTTGAGGCTAAAATATAAATTAAATATGAAAATCTGAGAAAGAGGTAATTATTAAAACTATTTGAATTAGGTAGAAAAATTCAAGGCCTGTTTCAACAGAGTTTGCATGCTTGCATAAAGAAATATGTGAATTCTTTGTCAGGCAGTGACTTTCAGTGAACTGCCAGAAAAGAAATAGTAATTTCTACCAACAGAGCATGGACAGGAATTCAAATGAACATAAGGAATTCAAGCCTGTATGAGTGAGCTAATATCCAGTGGCAGACAGATCAAGAGTGACTCGAGTTATTGCCCCAGGACTACAAAGGCTTTTATCACTTGCCCAAACAAGGGTTTCTAGCGCTACCTGAGGCACCTTAGGGTGTCCTGAGTCCCCTCTCCAGGAAGATGTGGAGCTTCTGTTATTGCCATGTCACCAGAACCCTGTGGTTATCCCAGATATATTAGGACATCTCCAATGACTTATAGACACCTTTGGCTGAATTTAACACCAAAGGACATATTTCAAAAGTTAGGAATCAAACATGTCTAGAAGCTAATTAAAGACTTAATACTTTATAGCAAAAAGCTGCAGATCATTTACTACTCTATCATGATGTGCTGATCATGACATTGGCTGATTCACAAACACAAAACAGTACCTGGTTTCAAATATTTACATTACTTTCTGAAGATGGATTTTTCCACTGGTTTTATACAATAGCTCAGTCTGGAAAAGGTTGTCCATTTGTTTCTGCATGTGTGTAAATAGCAAAATTATTCTTCGTTCACCAAGATGTGGTGGCTTTTTCCCCAAAAGTAATTTTTTTTCCAACCCCACATTTTATTAAACACAAGTAATCAAAAGAAGAAATAAAAGCTCAAGTAGGGAAGGGTTGAGAGGACATATTCAATAAATTTTACTCAGTGGTTCTGTATTTGGGTTCAAAATGATGGTAACAAATAAATAGAGTGCAACATTAAAAAAGTAGAAGAAAACAATGTGGATCACTGTCCCAAACTATACATAAATTCAGATAGAGTCTGCCAAGGAATGTAAATTTGTGTTTGCATTTTTGTGAGCATGATTAGGTTGTGGATCTACAAGTTTATACAAAGACATCTGTGCACTTTAATAGGGATCATGATTCTACCACACCCGTGCCTTTGCAGAAGTAAATATAAGTAGAATTATTTTCCTAGCCCCCACTGGAATCCCATCTGGCACTACTAATCGACCAATTACCTTCAACAGCTAAAGGATGAAATGATAAAGAAACTGTGCTAAAGGATTACGTTTTCGGTTACTAATCTTGAACAGATAAAAATGTCAACTACAATTTCCAGCTGTGGAAACAAACTATTTTTTGGATAAATTTCAGTTAATCACTTTTCTGACTGTAAGGAAATATTTTTCAAAGAAAATTTTAGATTCTAGCGGGTTGTTTGGCTTGGCTTCTTTTGATTTTGATCCTGGTTTAATTACTTTGCAACCCTCTCTTGTCTGCTAATGAACCTGTCCTTGTTGGTCCAAGTCTGTCCATGCTGACGGCATATGTTCTTACAGTCTTTATTCACAGACCCAGTACATTTCCAAATTCAATGTTTTCTCATTTCAGGTGTTACGATGCACTCAGGAAATAAACCAACAGAGGCATTCAGGATACCTGCCTTTCAGCTTTCGATAAATTTTAACACACATTTTCTTGATATAATTCATTTCTGTTCCCCGTTAGTTCTGAAAAAGCTATATTCACCTATAATTTGAAGCCTGGGATCTGTTCTGGAAGCCTCCAAAAAGCCCTTTAAGTGTCATAGCTTTGGCTGTATGCTAATACTGAAAAGGTCTTTTACTTTAAATGATTCATATAGTTGCATTTGAAATAGACACATGAAAAGAACATAGCTACCTTGGAGAAAACATTAGGAACAATATATTAAGAAATGCTATTTGATCAACTTGAAAACAGTGTAAGAAAATACTTGGTTTTAACTTTGAAATAGATACCCAGTTCATAATTCTTTATAACCAGGTGCTTAAATTTTTTTTGTTGGTTGCTTTTGTAGGGTATTTTGTGGGGTTGATTGTTTTAAAATGTATTTAATGCAAATAGATGTTAATGCTTTTGAAAAGAAAGAATTCAGCATTTTTTTTCTCTCCCTCTTTCAGTTATTCTGATTTAGGGGTATGAACAGGCAAAAACCTGCTCAGTTTAATCCCACAGAATAACCCGAGTTGTTGAATGACCCCAGCCTTTAAATGAGTTCGTGTCAGCCCACTTAGACTTTAAGCACCTTAATCAAAACTCCTCCCTTATTTCAGAGGGTTAAGTGTAAAGTCAGTAAAAGGACAGGTACTCTGTTGTGTTCTCTTTTTTCTGAACATAAATGCACTATTTTTGGTCCAGTTATTTAACCATTTTGGTTAAATGATTACCACCTTTCTACCTTGGTTTTATTCAGTTCTGGGAAAAGAAGCTCCCTGTATTCACAACTCAGTTACTTGAAGCTGTAAGCCATGCTATGCTCTATGATACTAGCTCACATTTTTGTAAACGTTTTACTTCTTTCACATTTTTCCTGTGATACCCATCAAACAGCTCTCAATTTATAATTTGCCATACATGTTTCTGAGCTTCCTGGATTCATTATATATTCACCAAATATTCTTACTAACTATATATTCTGACACAAAGTAGATGCTAATCTATAGTGAAGGGAAAAATTCAGTGTTAGTGCAGATGAATAAAGCATCCTTAACATTCCATATTCCCAGAAAAATGGAGAGGAAGCAGCAGAGGCTTAGAAGCAGCATGATACTTGCATTTGCTCTTTGCTGCCATTTCTCTACCAGAAAAGCCCAGGTGGTGTGGGCTTTTATCTCTTTCTGAGTTTGGGCCAATCTTTTCCTGAATAGATCAGCCGACACACTGGCAGTTTGCTGATCTTCTGGGCCATCCCGTATGTTGTAACCTGAACAGGACTATGTTCAATTATTTGTCAAATTCAATCTACCATAGCTGATTGATTCAGACCCTTTTCTGAAGACAGAAGATGAATCCTAGATTTACCCCTGTGTCACTGAAATCAGGTTTCAATTGTCAATAGTTTCAGACATTTTCCCATGGGATTTATTCTGGAAAGGAAACGTGGGAAAAAAGTGGACATGAAGAAAGAGAAAGAAATCTGAGCAATTTCTGAATTCTTTGTGATGGAGAGGTAGTTCACTGTAACAGCCCTTTCAGCAGAAGGAAAATACTTCCATGTATAGTCTCTCTTCAAAAAATGCTGTAAAATTATAGTCTGTGGTAGAATTTAATTTGATTTTGGGAGTAATGTAGAATGTAAACACAAATTATTACAGCAAAGAATTTAAGTCTGAGTGGCATAAATGGAGATCAGTGAACAGTGCATTAGAGTATTTCTTCTCACAGAGGTTTCTTACATCTTATCTGCCAATTATGCTGAATAGCAATAAGACCCATTTGAATTAAAACGTTACTGAAGATTACTGTACTCTTGTCTTATTATATAGTGACAAATAATAAATACACATTTGTATGTTGCTAACCTGACTGAAACTCTCCAGTCCAGCCTGAAAAAATCTTTTCTGGTGGAATCTCTCATGACTCTCCATGAAGTATTAGCTGTTCAGGACTAATGGCACACAGCTGAGCAGCTTATTTCCATCCTGGGGCCAGGTGCTGCTAACACATGAGCAAAGTACTATTTGAATAATATTTAAAATCTGGAACTGACTCTAGATTGAATCAGATTGGAATACTATAAGAAAAGGGGCTTGAACCTGGGTCACATTAAACTTCAAACTGATTGTATTCTTAATGTTTAGTTTGGACACATTTAAAATTTCATGTGAATACAGTGTAAGAAACTAGCGTTGTCAAAACAGAATGAGAATCACAAAACCTTTGCTTCTGTCTGAAACTATAAGTTGCACACAATCCACTTTAAACCAGAACAGCTATTCAGCAAGACCTTAACTGTTGTATAATGTACAGGAAAAACATGTATGCATATATATGTACAAATTCCAACAACTTCTTACAACGCTTATTTTTCTACTGAGCAGCAATAGAGTGGGAAAGCTTTCACAAAGCTTTCAGTTAAGCTGATATTAAATAAAAAATTGTTTTTAACGGTTGTTGGAGTAGGCAAAATATATAAGAAATTTCTTTCTATCCTCAGCTGTTCAGTGCTTATTGGTTACTAATCTCAAAAGAGAAAGCAGAACGAAATTATTTTCTTGGTTCTCCAACCGAGGATATAAATACATGGCATGAGCAGTGTAGAGCAGCTTGCATTTCCTCTGCTTTGCTGTGGATATAAAAGATCTTCTGGTGTGTCACAAGCTATAAAATTATCTATTCTGCAGAACCTTACTTGCATAGGGCACAAAGAGCAGAGCATGTGTTAAGAGCTTGTATGTATTGCGGAGCTTAGCTTACACATAAGATCTGAAGGCACTGCAAATAGCTTATAGGTATGGAAACAGTGAAAGGAAATGCAGTGAAATCCTTCTCTCTCTCCCTTTGTATATTGCACATGCTGTTTTTCTAGCTCACCTGCAACACCAGGTCCAAAAGCTAAAGGTCACAAATGCCAAATATAAATATTGTATTACCTTTTTGGTATATAGCTGATCTCTTTTCTACCTGAACAAAAGGTGTTTTCTTTTCCTTAATACCTTCTCCTCAAAGAAAAGAAGAATCCTAAGGTAGAAACCCTCTATTTCCTTTCCACAGTAGAAGTGGAGGTGGGGGGGTATTATAATGACTTTAAAGAAAAAGGTTTTCAAAAGAGCTACCAAAGGATTTGAAATCCAAAATGTGACCCACTCTGACTAGCAAACTCTTGCATTAGAATATTGTGCTGTGTGCAGGGGGACCATAAGATGAGGCAGGAGGGCTCCAGAAAACTGATGTAGTTCTGAATTTCTGCATCTATAACAGACTGAACCAAAACTGTCAGCTGGTGTATTTTTTCTTAAACTAAAGGTCTAAAATTTTGCTGTTTGGGTCCACCTCTTCTTCAGGGTTTGATCAATTATACCCTGATTTTATAAGGCTTAGGATTTTAACTTTACAGTGTATCATAAACACCTGAAAAGGGTGAGCTGGGTATTAATGAAAGAAGCACTAAAAGCCCCTTATCTACAGTGACAAAATTGCCACCACCATAATCTCTATTAAGTGCTACAAAATTACAGTGTAACAGCTCTGAAATTACATGTGACATCTGCATGAATACCAAATCGATTCATTATGTTCAGCCGTATTACAAAAAGCACTTACTGAATTTGTAGTGATTACAACTCTTACAAATTAACAGTTACCCAAGCGAACTTACTTCCCAGTGTACGTATATTATTTAAACAACTAGTTCAGTCAAAAGAAGGTAACAGTGCAAATAATACTACCACTTAGCATAGTGTCATATCTGAGTAAAGTACCCCGATATTTTAAAGCTCTTTTAAAGTGCTTGATTTTTACAAAAGTCTTTTTTTTCTTTCTTTTTTTTTTTTTTTATTAAGCATGCCGTGTCATTCTTCTATCCAGTCTCTCAAGAAATGAAGTCTAAAGAGGAAAAAACCAAGAAAGAGTATGATAAATGTTCACATTATGCAGAATTTGCCTTTTTGAAATCACATTCCCCATTCTGCAAGCCTGAATTTTATAGAGATATAAATCACAAAGAAATAAGAAGCCAGTAATGAGATAGAAATATATTTGAAATATGGATGCAAATCGTCATCACCTGCTGAGCAAAAATAGTCTGCAGAGACTGTCCTGAAAACTGAACTGCCATTAACATCTTGTAAGCACTAAATTTGCAGCAGAAGAATACTGGAATTATATGTCTGTGAAATGCCAAAGGCCTTTTTGATTTATCTCTAAGCAGAATGTTTCAGCTACATCTACATAAATATTTTAACAGGAATTTAATTTTAATTTTAGTCACACAATAAATCTTTTTATTGCACAACATCATCTTGTCCTAAATAAGTTACCTTTCGTGTATGAGCATGAAGACAGTTGTGTTCATTTTTCTTTCTGGTTTGATGAGTACTGTTTGAATATACAATGTATCAGTGCACTTATTTACATAAAAGCCCTGCCACAGGCTGTTTAATTTTGCTAGAGCATTTAGACATAAGTTATCCAATGACTATCGATTGACTTATATTTAACTCCAGCTCTGGACCTCTCAAGGGTACACCAGAATAGAACAACAGTAAAAAACAACAAAAGGAAATCTAGAGTAGGTATATTGGCAGCTGTGCATATACTAGCAGAGGAAAAAATATCAGAGCTTTACTGCTTATTTTCTTTTCAATGCATTTTATAAACAGCAGTAGGAACTCAGACAGCTCCTGTCTGACTGAATCTTACTGTGCATTTCAGATATCATTGCTGTTGCAGTTTGATTGTGTAGTGTTAGACATGGTGAAAATGTTTAGCTAGTAACTTATAATGTCTCCAGAGGATGATAAACTGGACATGGATTACTTTTTCTGCTTGGCAGGATGCTGGAAATAAGCTCCTAACAGTAGAAAGTTTGTTGTGAGCTGGGCAGCCTGGTGCAGAGCTACCTGCTGCTCCCATCTGACAACGTGGAGCACAAACTACAGAACCAGGAGTGCTGACAGTGTGGATGAACGGGTGTATCTGTATATAGCCTTTTTGCCATTCTCTTTGCAAGGCCTTTACTCACTTTCTTGCTGAAAGAGAATTGTAATGGAGCTACTGTAAATCTCTCTTCAGGCATGTGAGTTCATTCTGCACAAATCATGCTTTTCTGTCTGCAAATTGATTATCATTTCTGATTTATCCAATCTCAAAATCACAGTGTAGAACATTTGCTCCAGCACTGAGAGGGGAACAGGCACAAGTGTAAACAACTGGCAGTTAGAATTAGGCTGTTAAGGAAGAGATTTTTAAAGGCTTAAAAAGCAGCTAATATCAAGCAGCTCTAATCAAGTCTTTCACTGTGAGGTGGGTACATATCAGGCATTTTTGCCTCTGAAGATCTTCCATTAAATTGTCCTGTTCCATATATTTTCAAAACTGGAGACAAGTGTAAGTATACATGATTACAAACCTGTTGGCTTAGTTGTAAAAAAATTGACTCTAAAGTGTTACCTAAAGCTTTAGGCTGAGAGCCAAATTGGCATAAATAAGTTGAGACGTATTATTATAGCCTTCCCCAAGGCAGTTGTCTGTTCTGTAGAGAATTAAGAAAAGAGTAGACATTAAGGTTGCCTAACCAGTATCATTTAGCAGACCTAAGCTGATTATAAAAAAATTTAGAAAAGAGTAACTGGACATTATGCAAAAAAACTTGGGCATCTTTAAACCTCAGATGACTGTACTACTAACTGCATACAAAAGTATGGTACATAAGGAGACAGATGACAATGGAAATGTAGGTACGAAGACAGTCTGTTGAAGGATAGACTCCAATATAACACAGGGCATTGCAATGCAATCTTTTTTCTATTCCTGCTTTGAAATGTAATTTGTAGTTGTCTTTGTAATTATTCAGTCACTGACTTCTCTATTATGCCTGTTAAGCCTAAGATTTCTTCTTTCTTATTAACTGCTTTAGTCTTCCTCTTGTCTTTTCCATTTCCCTGATTGTCATCAAGCTGATCAGAAAAGATTTTAAAGAGAGCTAGAAACAGCGATGTATAGAAGACAACATGCCTGTTCTTGGGCAGGTTTTTAAAGGAGAGTTATGGCAGAATCCTTGTGTGTGTGTGGTGTGGGGAGTGTGTGAATTTCCTTTAGGTCACTCTGACTGCCACAAAGGCTTCTCTTTTCCTTCTAAAGTGCGTAACGGAGAAAGGAGAAACACAGCAAATAGTCTGTTGTACTTCACACACCTTAGCAAGAAATTAATTGACTGACTTAGGAATAATGACATGCTCAGCCAGCCTTTGTGCTTAATTAGTAGAGTAATTGAATATGTGGTTGAATGAAATCTTTCGAGGTCATCTGATCCAATCTCCATCTTGAAACAGAACTATTAACCAAGGCCAGCTCCAAAGATTCCTGGCTTTGTCTATGCATCTTCTGTCAGCCGTAGTGCTTCCTATACAATTATGTTTGTATGAGAGTTGTCTGCCAAAGTCACTCAGCAATATTCATTCTTAGAGGCAAACCACCAGTTCACCAAACCTTTCTTTAGTTCAGACCTTTTTTTTTGATCCCCCCAGGTTCCTATATCTTCCCTGAATTTATGGCCCCACCTGTAAGCCACAGAGCCTTCTCATGGTTAGGTCAACAATACTCATTCTGAGGGACTGTGCAAATGCTATGTATTTTCCACATGAATCCATTTCCAGTTAGGTAGTGTCGGTATTTCTATGATGGTAACCTGTTGGGAAAGTTCAGTGCTCAATAGTGCTTTTGCTCACTGTTCATTTTTTAAGGTATAGTGCAGGGGTCCTCAAACTACGGCCCGCAGGCTGGATACAGCCCCCCAGGGTCCTCAGTCTGGCCCCTGGTATTTACAGAACCCCCCCGCCGGGGGTTGGGGGGGGGAACCAAGCAGCCGCAGATGGCTGCCTGCCACTTTGTCCGCGCGCCGGCCCCCTGCTTAAAAAGTTTGAGGACCCCTGGAATAGTGACTACAATGGACTCCATCATAAAGCCTGTGGGAGTACTGGCTGATCCCAGGCCAGACAAGGGACTTTTAACCTCTCTGTTCATCTTCAGTCGCTTATATGTGACTGCTCATTTTCACTCTGTAAAATCTACTCCAGGTCACCTAGTTTATAATGACTCTTTTGCTCTATTCAGGTATAGCAAAAAATTCTGAGCAGATTCATCATGGAGAAAGCAGAGAATGAAATCCACATTTTCTTGATCCCAGGGGAGAAGAGCTGTGGAAGAAAAAATGGTCACTTGGTTGTAAAGCTGTAATTGGGTGGCAGCAGATTGCCAATACTCAGGAGTCAGGTAGCTGAAATTCTTGCAAGGGAGTGCAATGCCTCCTAGGAAATGATGCAATATTTGTGTTACATGAAATTTCTCCTGTCCTGAAATTCTTCCATTTTGTTCACAGCTGAGTTGAGGGATCTACTTGAAGTTGCTGACACAGTTAACTCACAGATCAGTCTGCTTCAACCAGAAGATCACAACTGATATTCTTCTTTAGATGGGAGGTTCTTAGCATAGCATCTTCCTGAAAAATTGAATAATGACAAAACTTGCTTCTCTTCTGAAATTAAGAACTTCTAAAATCAGAAAACTCAGATTCAAATGCAAACCATGACCTGTGGGATGGAATCTGTGGCAGATTCAGTGAGATTAGTGTACAGTCAATGACACTTTAGACCAACAGAAATTTTATTCCTTTGAACCTGCACAGCTCAAGTAAAACAGTATTTTTTTTTGTCCTCCCCTTACCTGTCTTGCATTTTAGGGTAGGGTAAGATTTTGGACGTGAACATTTCCTGTTGGAACAAGACAAAATTAATACGTTCTACTAAAATATTTATTAAAATTTTGGAACCCTTTCTGGGAAAGATGGGGGTCACAGTTATGTACAATTATGTAGCATGGAAATGAGAAAACAGCTTGTCTCGCCACAGATAGTGGGCATGTGTAACATCAGCCCTAGCAGCTTCACAGAGAGGACAGACCAAGTGAAAATGGAGTGCAGTCTCTCCTATCGATAGAAATGGCAGAGCAAACAGTACATCTGTTTAAAGAACAGCATAACTGCTAAACTTCAGAAGTACTAACAAAGGGAAACAAAATAAGATTTTCTGTGACACAAGGAAATACATGGGTAGTACCCATTATATTCCTGCCCTGGACACTGTAATAAGAAAAGCCTTTTGCCTAAGAATTGTGGTGGATTTAGGAGGGTAGAGTGCAAGGCCTTCATTGGTAGAATAACTGACTGCCTTCCTTAATCTGCTTTAAATTATGCTAGTTGTCATTTTGGTTTCCAGATTTGGGAAGAGATGGGCAGACTTCCTCCTGTTCCTGTTGCAAACCACAAGCCTGGCATCCTGTTTAGACACCTTTTACAATGCAATTCCCCCAGGGTGGCTGTGAGATCCTTGGAGTAACTAAAGTGCCAAAATGCAATGTTTCTTTCAAGGACTAAATAATGCAGTTTATAGATTTCCTGTGCACCTCTCCAACAGAAACAAAGTAATAGTGTACAAGGCAGGAGATGGAGCGAAAGAATTCCCTGGGATATATTTAATATGCTAAAGCTATTATTAAAATATAGATGCCCATCTAGCTCAGGATCTCTGCTCAAACAAATTGCACAAATTGTCACTGACTAATGACAATAAAAGGCTCAAACCTTTTTATTCCCTGGGCAATTTAAAATCTGAATTTAATATATTGCAGTTTCATTTCTGAGCTAATGCAATTGTATAAATGACATTTTGTTTTAAAGAATGTTTCTCTGTAAAGAAAGAAGTACAGGAGATGTGTCTCAGAATGCTACCATCCACAGAGGCTCTTAAAAGAAGAATAATATAAGGAAGAACACTGAAATCTACCTGCTTATCATGGAACAATAAACATTATTAATTGTTATTATTATCCATTTGGGCTCCATAGTCTGATAAGACATGAAATCCTGCTAAGTGATTTGTCAGGGACCAAGAGGTGATTTAGGCTTAGCCTTACGTTATTGAGAAAAATATTCATACAAAGCCAACTAGTCTTAAGTAGTTCCCACTAGCTCATATACTCTCTTCTTTGTTATTGTGGTGATTTCTGTATCAACAATTTTTTTGCTTTCACATGGTCACGTTTACACCTTTTGAAGTCTGTAATACACATAGACTCTTTAACCCTGCATGTACAGCACAGGAAACCTTTCCACTACATGGGCCTTAGCTCTGATCGGTCAAGTCCTGGGTGATAACTGCCTCAGCTGTGCATATATTTACTACATAAAATAGTCTGTGTGCTTCTTCAGCAGATTCCACAAAAGAATGGAATCTGCTGCTGGCTTCAGATATCACACTGACCTATCAGCCAATATCACCTCTGAAGAAAATGTTATATCACTGAGTAACTACACTCAGCTAGAGCCCAGAGGCCCTAATCAGTACTGCAGATAAGTAAAAGAAGATCTCAACTCTATCACGGACATTTTTGAGTCTGAGGTTGCAAGGGCTTTATAACAGAAAGGGGAGAATCAAAACGGAGGTGCTCTTCGCATATGAATTTATTCATATAAAAACCTGCTGCTTGGAAATGACTTTAATTGGTTGATTTGTGTAGGCATCACAGCAAAAATATCTTGAGAAGCTAAACTATGGCAGTGAACAGGTAAAGGTGAATTTCAAAATATTCAGGGTTCAACATGATTTAGAAAAGCTCCAAAAAAAAAAAAAGAGTGGAGATCCTATAATCCGATGAAGGCCACTTGAAAGATCTTGAGTGGCTTCTTCAGCATGTGGTGTGAAGTGAACACCAGCTGAAGACAACCTGCAGCACAGCAACTTCCTCTCTTCCACAAAACAAGGCATAAACCCCCCTGCAGCAAGGAAAATCTTAAAAATGTGGTGGGGCCACAATATATTTTCTTTTCAGTGGGATATACGTGATGTAGTTACCAGTCTTTCATAATGGAAATACCTTTGTTATCATAAAACACTTTGAAGCGGTTCACAGGAACCACCCAAATCCTCAATTAATTCACAATCTAGTCTGTATTTCACAGTCAGTGAAATGTAAGATGTTATTTCCCCTGTCCTCTGCTCCCTTACAACTCTTCATAAAACCTGCTTTAAAAGCAATGTCAAAGTGTCAAAGTGCTTTTTAAGCAGGGTACAGCTATCTATGTCCTGCAAATAAATCAGGGCTTTTCTTCTCAGGTCACTCTTTAAAAGCCATAGAGTTTTGCATCAACAAAGAAGCTTCAACAGCAATGTAATCATGTGGATTATATTAAACTGGACTAGTTGAAGGGCTAACTGAAGCCCTGTAAAACTAATGGATGTTGCTGAACTTCAGTATCCATGTAAGAGTAATGTACAGTTAACTAATTGCAATTTCTATTCTGTGTACTGTCATTCATTTCACAACTTCCCTGAGTAACATTCCCTCAGCAATTTTGCAGCAGCAAACTGTCCCCAAAGGTCACATGTAAAGTCATTATATAGAATCTGATGAGCATTGTTTCTGGGCTGTAATTGGAAACTACATCATTTTGACTTGTCACAGCCCGGTTGTGTGTGTGTGCCTGTTGGTAAATCCATTCATGCCTATTAAACCTCTTGCAGCCATAAAGACTTTAAATGCTGAAGGAGCTTGCTGAATCAGGATATCTCACATTACATGGTCATTCACTGTTTGCTAACTAATGAGGAAAAAACACCAAATAAATCCAATGGATGAGAACTTATTCTATCATTTATCCAACAATGCCAAAGGTCTTTAGAAACTAACTTCAATTAGTGCCCCATGGTGAAGACAAACATAATTATCCTCAGTTCACAAAGTGAGGCAAATAAGATTAAAGGTCTGTCCCAACATCATAGTGAATCAATTAAAGGAGCTTCCAGGAACCCACCGTTTATTAAGGCTGTAAACAGTGCCAGACTTTGGCAGAATACAGCAGCAGCTTAATCTGATAGGATTTGCCCAATACTACTGCTTTAGAGCCTCAGCAGATCATAACCTTCTACCCAATAAAAGTATTTGATGAAATTTTATGCAGAGCACTAAGAAGCTGGTCTCCCTGGACAATAAGAACTCGAGTATTATATTATTCAGCCATCTCACTAATACAGGCTCCTCCTGTGGGTGAGAGACTGCAATGTGCATAGTACTAGTAGTGATGCTGGGCACAGGCACCTAATGTTCTAGGGCAGCCATTATGAAAGGCAAGGACATCACTGCCACTCTCTGCAGTGATATTTCCCCTTGGACTATCCGCTGTAGCCAAGTCCTTGACTAAGAACCCAATTAATATCTTTTGAAAAGCTTAGATGATGTTTTTTTCTGCCTTTTTTACAGTGTATCTTATAGCCAAAGAAGTTTTAGTATTCTACCTCAAAGGTACTTGCATGGGAAAAGGGTTTTGTGTGTGTGTGTGTGCAGATGTTACAAATAGCCACCTCCCAAGGAAGTTACTTTTGAAAAAGCGATGAGGAAGCTGTTCTTTCCAAAGCTTTTAAAATCACTTTTAAGGTCTAAATTCATAGAAGATAATCTGATTTATGATTTTAGTAAAGAGGAATGAAGAAAAAGGAATAAAGGGTGAAAAAGACTAACTTTGCAATATGGCAGACTCAGGGAATGTATCAGAGACATGCATGCAGATGGTTCATGAGTGATTTGAAAAAGGTTTCAAATGCTTGTACCTCAGGATATGTCATTATCTGCTAGCTATCACATGGAACCGAAGTTTGCATTAAATCAGTCAGCTTCAGTACATGCCTAGTAGATAGTAAATCTTTATATAACATTCAGTGGAGCTATTATATCACAGTTTCACAGCTTTCCTCCTAGCTGTTAAGCATTCTTACTCTCTGTGTCAGATCTTTAACATTGGTTTCCTCCCTATTTCACCAGTTGAAGGTGTTCAGTCCTTTTTGTGGTAGAGTACTTTTAAAAAATCTATTAATTTCTCAGCATGGCTGATTCACCAGACTGCTCCCACATGCTAACCTCCCCCCTTTCCATCATGGTCCAGCTACCCACTCACTCAAGTTTTAATTTCTTCCAGCGGATATTAACTCTAAATCCCAACTGGATGCTTATCCTCCCCGCCTGTTATTTCAGCCCCGATCCTCACTTGTGCTGGGGCTTTAATTAGTTAGCTGGCCAGGGTCAGAGCTGCGGCCTCTGATTTCAAAAGGAAATGTCAGCACAGAGCACTAAGCCCCTGTACCAGCACTGAGCCCCACTTTAACTGACAGTCTCCAAAGCAGAGGAGTGGGAGAGGGTGGAGTGTGCCTTAGTCTGACCCTTTCCTGCAGATGATTTTTTGTTTACTGAGGATCTGTAATGGGCTCTAGTGTAGATAAAGCAAAAATTGTTTTCTGGTTAAAATGCAGTGAGTGGGTGGGTGGAAGAGGCAGCGAGCAGCCGCGCAGAGCAGTTCAGGATGCTGGAGTTGCCAGGCAACTGCTGCCTGCACCGGCAGCGGCACCGGCTGCTGCAGCGGGGCCGCCGGCACACTGCGGGCGGGGGCTGCGGGACACCCCGCTCCCCTCGGTAGCGGAGGGCATGGGAGGAAAGGGAGGTGGCGGGAGGTTTATACTAATTTTCCACTGTCAGAGATGTCCATGGTTGCACCCGTGCAAGGGCTGCATTGGCCAGTAAGCGTGTTCCTAGGACAAACGATTTTGGCGTTTGGCACCACATCTTGTGCTTAGGGAACGGTCCTGTTGCTGTTCTCTTCAGAAAAATGATTGTCACAGAGCATTTATAGCCACAGTAAAGTGATGTACTTTCCTCTGCATAATGAGATGCACTAGCTTTTCAGTCAGACTTCCTTTATTATGTCTGATGCTGATCCAACAGGTGAAATTATTTCAGTATTTCCTTGAGGAAAGGCATAAGACCTGGTTTCGGCAGCAGAACTGTGCATGTATTTATCAGCATATTTTCAATACAGGGGTTTGGTTAGGTATAACCATAGATGTCACCAAAGGCAACAATCTGGGATACTCCTTCATACATTCAGGCTCCTGAATGTGGTCCAAGTTCAACGCCCTGGCTGTGCATTGCCTGTGTTCTGGCTCTTCTCTGTGTGGAAGGATAGAGGTGGTAAGGAAAGAGCAGATAGTAATTTGCACATAAACATGAGATTGTGGAGGGATTTTCTGTTTCAGTGGATTTGTTTGGGAAACATTGTAGCCAGTACCTGGAAACACTAGTGGCAGAGTATTAGTTTGCATGGTAGATTTATCAGGTAGATTTTCTGAGAGAAAATCTCTGAAGATATTTTTGGCCAGGAGACAAGACAGATTCAGGGACAATTAACACAACTCTCCCATATTGGTACTGAGTTCCTCAGTTGCTTGTGCTTGTATTCTTGATAGGGTCTCACTTTTCTCCTGGGTTGGGTTGTTCAGCTTTGTGCAAATCACCAGCTAGGAACTGACACAGGCGTTTGAACTAGGCTGCCCCCGCGTCCCAGATGATGTCTGAGCAGCTGGGCTAAAGCACCAGGACCAGCGTGCCTGTCTCTCAGATTATGCCTCCAGCAGATGAACAGACGAGTGGGACTGTGTCTTACACATCCCTTTGGCAGCAGTACAAAAGAAGGACATGTCCCTGCAACAAACGCCCAGGTCCTGGCACACACTGGGCTGGGCTGTTACCACTAGCTGACTGGTGCCTGGGGATCACGTACCGACATTGCCAGATGCATAGAGACTTGTG
Source organism: Falco naumanni (assembly GCF_017639655.2). Lineage (NCBI taxonomy): Eukaryota > Metazoa > Chordata > Aves > Falconiformes > Falconidae > Falco > Falco naumanni. The sequence continues at coordinate 48,095,374 of NC_054060.1, read as the reverse complement.
TAGAGGAGGACAGCTTGCTTTCCTTGAATCCAGGGTTCTGATGGCTGTTAGGGTATGCTGCTACGTAATATAATCTTCTTGTTTACCTGCAGCTTCGTATAAAGCTCCTTTTCACTCATGAATCTGAATAAAAAGCACCACTTGAATGTGACAAAATTTACCAATTACCTTCTGAATTTTCAATATTCGTTTTGGTATTAACAGTCACCAAAGAAAAGAAATGTTGTTTATGGAACTCTATATTTAAAATCTCATTCATCATATTTTTTTCTTCTCTCAGATCATTGCTCATTAAGTTCCTTATAGATTTAGACCACTGGGTATGCTTTGTTCAGCTGTACGATTTATATCATGTAGAGACAGGGCTTTCCTTCAAGTATTCAACAAAGCAATTAACCCTCTAAATACAAACGACAGCTTTATGTGATGGATGTTCACATTTGTATCTACTCTCATTCTGCTGCTATTACAAATCCTGTATATTCACTTTTCTTTATGCTTTCCTGGCAGGGATTTGTTTTGTACCACTGACTTCCACACACAAACCAGTTAGATGTTGCAGGGAGTACAGGAAGAGCAGTAGCTCCATAGTGTCACCAGTTGTAGTGGGACACAGAGTGTCAGGGAGGCCAAAGGCAACAAGAAGCTGCCTCATCATTCTCCTTCAGGTCCACAAAGGTATCCTCTGATATGATATACTGCTGCCTCCTCTACACAGCAACATTTTCCATGATGACTTAAGGACTTGAGGTAGGTGCTACAGGAGACTGTGCTGCTGTGGAAAAAGAGGTGATCAACCTCAGTTCTGCAAGAGAAAAGGCCATTTTCTACTCCACCCTGAAGTTGCCTGGGACCAGGCAAAGCCCACTGAAGGGTTTATTTGTCCCCTACCCCTGGAGGACAGACTGGTCTATGGAGAACTTCAAGTCTGACAAATAAGTCTCATTATCAATGCACTTGACAGAAAACAAATCAATTGCCAGATAGGAGGAACTGTCTGTGGGCTGTGTGGCTGTCACCTATTGCTTCTTGTAGATGCCAGTGTTTATTGCAGTCTAGTTCTAGTAAGTCTCAGGGCATTAGAGAAGCTTCAAAGCAGCACAAGGACTTAAAATATATCTATCTCCTGAAATACCACAGCCAGTGACAGTGAATGAAAAGGCTGTCTGTGGTGTGGCTGACCTGGGGCCATGCCAGCTGGCTGAGTTCTGAAACAATAGCAAGAAAATAGGTCACTTCCATTTAGTGTTTCTTTCACTTTTTAACCCCCTAGCAGAGTGGTTTGTACTAATGCAAACCCCAAGCTAGCTCATGTGAAAGTCATAATCTTGATAATGGATAAAAACCTCTAAAAGGTGAAGGGATAAGCAGTTAGTAATTCAGACCAGTTTTGAGTGGGAAAAAAAAATAAGTATGTTGAAAACCTGGCAGGAAAAACCCATTTCCATGAGATGTTTCAATACATCTTGATTTTGTATTGGCTTGGAAACACTGAGAGGACTTTCATTATATTTTTATGTGCCAATTTTTCTTGAAAGAATGATTTGAAAATTTCACTTTCCTATCAGAAATGAAGATTTTAAACTTATGAAGTTTTGCTTTGATAAAGCTAGTCTAAAATCTAAAAAATCTAGGATGTCCCATATTGCTCTTATGCAAGGTCTATTTAATTATATCTCTAATAAAAGAGGTCTTTTTTAAAATAAAGAAAAAAGAACCCCACCTCACAATAAATACATGTAGGATCATTCATCCCTCCGATAAGGAACATGTGTCAATTCAGTGTCTGCTGATTTCATGGCTCCTTTCATAAAAAGCATGGCATACATAATCTGCAGGTTTGGTAATAAGTAATGATTTAGAGGCACTGGTTTCCCTTCATCTATTTCCAGTGGTTTTTGAAGTCAGTAGACACCCTAGGTTTTTTTTCACATGTCATTAATCAATGGAATATTCCACTTCCTTTAGCATACTGTGCCTTTATAAGTAAAGGAAAAGTTTTTGTAAAAACAAACCTGAAGGATTTGCTTGCATATCTTAGCACATACAGATTAAAACAGGGAATGCAATAAAGAAGAGAAAGTTTCAAGATGCCTGTATTACAAAATGATTCCTTGAGAGACCAAGCCATTGAAGTGAAGAGCAACCTCATGGAGGAAGAGGTAGAAACTTCCTTCATCAGAAAACTTACAGTTAGAACAAACCTCCTATTATTGAAAAAAGCAGCTTTGTAATAGCAAGGTGTGAGCCAAGATTTGTTCTTAATCACTATTTTTATTCTTAATTTAATCTTTTGCCTTTCTAACATTCTGCCTTTTCCTGCAGCACATATTCCACTCTGGCTTTATCATGCTACCTAAAACAAAAGGCACAAGAGGTTAGATTTCAGGTTGGCTGTTTGGCCTGATCTCAGCATTTTTTTGCAACAGTCCTTGCCACAGAACAAATCTTCTGTGCACCACCTATACTTCTTTTCTGATAGCCTCCAGAAACTTATTTAATACATCATTCACTATTCACCTGTAGATCATTTCATTACAGTTTGCTTTTTCATATACACATTTTAAGGATGCACCAATGCACTGACAAGCTTGTGCAATGGGCATTTCCAGCCATCTGCTTGGAATAGTATTTTAGAACAGTGTATTTTATTGTGTTAGCATTTCTAGTGCCAGTGTACCACACCACTGGCCCCTAAAATTAGGACAGAATAGAAAAAGAAGAATCGGCAGTGGTTATGAGTTGAGGTTGTGGTGTGGCAGCAGCGATGGCTGAGCTCTGAGCCCACCAGCAGTAGCTTTGCTGGGGACCAGAGGGGACCATCTGCTTCTACCATTGTGTGTTTTATATTGGGTAAAGAAAGAAAAGTAGGAGAGATTAAAGGCAAAATCTGTCCAGAAGCAGGTCGGTGTTGCGATGTTTTTCTTCTTCATAATCATCCCATTTACTGGTTTGATGTAGTTCTCAGGCTTGGTCACAAGTCCACCTCCTCTAAAATGAATTTGATATGAGCCAGTGATTCCTACAGTGTTATAATACAGTCTCACCCCACAGCCTACAGTCAGAACCCACTGGAGATCCAGCCCTAGCTACTTCTATAACCAGTGCTAGTGTGTTGCTGCTTTGGGAAAAAAAAACCCTTCTTGCTAAATGCTAGAACAAAGAATGTGTGTGGGTTTTTTTTTTCTTTTTTTCTTTTTTTTTTTGATAGAGCAAAATAATTGCAGTTTAAATTTAGAAAGAGCATCTGAACAATGCTCTCAGTCATAGGCTTTAGTTTTAGGTAGCCCTGCAAGGAGCAGTGAGTTTGACTTGATGATCCTTATGGGTCCCTTCCAACTTGAAATGTTCTATGATTCTCTGATTCTAAAACCCAATAAAGCTTCACTGATGTTTTCAACTAGCTGTGTGAGACTGCATTTTTACTGCCCTTAGAAATATTAATGGTGAAGTCTTGCTGTTACCTATGTGCCCTGAAAAAAATACTAATTTGCTTTGTTTTCAATGCACTTTTGCAAATGGATGTTAAAGTCCTGAAAGAAACATTACTGTTTTGTTATACAAAACTACTATATTCTCCTTTTATCATCCAACTTACAGGAAAAGAGTCAAAATCACTACTACCTATAATAAAAAGGAAAGCTTTGGGCTTTGTCAGGATTTTGGTGGGATTTTTTGTTTGTTTGTTTGTTTCTGTATAAAAAGATAGAGCAATAAAAAAGCAAATGTGAATCCAATTTATTTAACATATTCTCTATGACCTCTGCAGGTCAGGGAACCATTCAAAGAAATAAATCAATCACTAATGTTTATTGTTGTAGTATGTCCATAGAAGTAACATATGAAACGTGAACAGGGTTCCTCTGCCACTTACAGAAGCCACTTGTACAAAGTCTACAGAGTGTGGCGATAGCTTCAGTCAGTAAATTGCAGCATGTACCAGAGGGTAAAGGCTGAGGTTAGAGCATTTTAGAGAGTGCAAGACTATACTTCATTTTGTTAGTTCAGCACAGACATGACAAGACTAAGGACAGTTGCTCAATGAGTTCATTGATACTGGAACATATGGAAGATGTTGTCTGCCACAATCTTATTAGTGTGAGGATTTTTTTGTCCTTTGGACTGCTTTGGATGGAGTTTAGAAAGCAAAGATGATACAGCTGTTAAGCCTCACCTTTCACCCTGGCTAGGGAAGTTTCTGAGGAGCAGATGGTCTTGAGTTTCAAATCATGAATCACTGTCACAAAGTCTATGTTACATAGGGCTGTGTGGTGGGTTTACCTTGGCTAGATGCCAGATGCCCACCGAGCTGCTCTATCACTCCCCCACCTCAGGGAAGCAGGGGGGAGAAAACAGGATGCAAACCCCCCCGCCCCCTTTTGGGTCAAGATAAAAGCAATTTAATGAAGCAATTGCAAAGGTTGTGCATGCAGAAGCAAAGGAAAACAAAAGATTTATTCTCTACTTCCCATGACCAGGTGATGTCCAGCCACTTCCTTGGAAGTAGGGCTTCAGCATGTGCAGTAGTTGCTCTGGAAGACAAATGTCATAATAACCAATGCCCCCCCTTACTGCTCCTGTCTCTTGGCTTTCATTGCTGTGTGAACACCATATGGTATGGAATATCCCTTTGGTCAGTTTGGGTCAGCTGTCCTGGCTGTGTCCCCTCCCAAGAACTTGCCCACCCCCAGCCTGCTGGCCTTTGGGGGTGAGGTGGGGGGAACATTGGAGAGCCAGCCTTGGTGCTGTTCAAGCAGCAAGCCAAAACACTGGTGTGTTAGCAGCACCGTTCTAGCTACCAAGACAAAGCACAGCACAATGAGGGCTGCTTTATGGAAAATTAACTCCATCTCAGCCAGGCCCACTACAGGCTAATAAAGCTTAGTAGGTAACATTTTCATTACTATCACTGTCTTTCTGATCAAGCACCCTTACTGCTGAGATGATCTGTATTACTGAACACTAAAGCACAAGAACCAATTAGCAGAAGTCAGAAAGTTACACTGATTTGATGCCTCTAAGTGATGGAACAAGAGCAAGAGCACAGATTCCTTGTATTTATTCAACTGTATTAACATCTGCAATTATAGAATAAAATAGAACAGAATAGAATTGAATAATTTCAGTTGGAAGGAACCTATAAAAATCATTTAGTCCAACTGCCTGACCACTTTAGGGCTGACCAAAAGTTAAAGCACGTTGTTAAGGGCATTGTCCAAATGCCTCTTAAACACTGACAGTCTTGGGGACCACCTCTCTAGACAGTCTGTTCCAGTGTTTGACCACTCTCTTAGTAAAGAAATATTTCCTCATGTCCATTCTAAACCTCCCTTGGTGCAGCTTTGAATCATTCCCACTGAATGTTCCCAACATACTGTGACAGCCTATTTACTATGGTGTTGGAGGAAGTGTAATGATGCCCTATGAAATACGATTGCTCTTAATGCATTTTTATAGAATAATTCTCCACCTTTAATATCCTTTTCTTTACTAGAGGAGACACCCAAACAAGTATCAGGAAATGCAGATAAGAGACAAGTCTTTCCAGATCTATAACAAAGGTAGTATAAGTGCTTGGAAAAATATATGTAAATGCAAGATGAATGAAAAACAGTGGGGAAAATGATAACTTGATTAATTTCATGACCATGTTCAGAGACAGAGAGCAGAAAAATGGTGTTGAAAAGTTCAGGGAAAAAAACCCCCATTTTTTGGGAAAGGAAGTGCATAGATAGGAAGCAGAATAGAATTATTTGTTTATTAAAAATCACTTGTAGGGACTGAACTAGATGTATGTGAATAGTAGGGACCTGGATACTTGTCTGATCTGAGAAGTCTTGGAAGATTTAAAAACATTTGTTTGTAAGAATTATACCTATCAAGACGACATTTCAAGTGCATCTATCTTTCTGTTGATAGACATGAACCACGGTTGTTTACAGCAGTAGTTTCCAAAAGCTGAGGAAGTTCCTCCCCTGCCTTGCCTTCCCTTTCCTTCCTCTCCTTTCCCTTGAAATGTCCTGTACACTGTTGGAATAATTAAGGCTGATTAACTTACCTCATTAACAATCATGTGTTTCCTCTGCTGGAGAAGAGGCAACTTTGGCTTTACACTAAATCCTCTAGAGGCTCTGCTGCGGGAAAGAGTTTTCCTTTGCTGTGAAAAAAAAAAAGTCCTGCACTCATCCTCTCTACTCTGGGGAGCGTTTTAAATATCCCAGATTCACTGCCAGGCAGGGCTGTGACTACCTCGTGTGTCTTTCTCTTCAATTGCATCTCTGGGAATTGGTGTAATCACGGTTTGCCCTTTATTTTCAGCCAGTGCAAATTCTTTAGGCAATTGTAAAAGGCAAAAAGGCTGGGCTCAGGCGAGTGGCTGGGCTGGTGTCCTCCCTGGTCCCAGGATGTGAGTGCTGGTAAGCTCCCTCTGTTGTGAGCTTCCCTGAAGAAATCACAGGCAAAGCATGGCTTGGTTTAAGGAACACCATAGTCATAACCTAAGGAATGAAGCCCAACAACCTTCAGGCTGTGGCCTGATATAAAATTATAAAGATGTAAAAAGCCAAATTTGGATTTAATTTCTCTAAAGAAAAATGATCTGCAAAGGTTCTGAAAAGAGCTGAACTGTATAGTATGAACCAAGCCAGAAAACACAAAGCTTCAAGTTAATAGAAGTAAAACAGTTTCTGAATGAGCTGTATTCAGACTATGAGTCCAATCAAGTTTGTGAATCTAGCAATATAACAGCATATTTGTATGACAGGTGCTGTTTGATATGGGATACAGCAGCAGAAAGTTACAGAAAGCAGCTTAAGACAGTACATAAGAACAGCTGGGTAAAACCTAATTCACTGTCATAACAATTATTGATGGATAAGCTGTGTGGAGAAATTTGTGCCAGTTTAGATGGAGAACATTAAGCAGCTACTGGAAAAATGGACTCTTCAGTATGATGAAAAGTACAATATTACATTTGCCTTCTTGATGAAAGTGCATGTATCAAGTGGTCCAGCACACTGAAATGCGTTTGGTTGATGTGAATGTACTCAAAGGGTTAGGCACCAGATACATGATTTTATAACTAGGCTTTCAAAAAAAAATTATAAAATAAATTGACTATTATTACATTACAACTGTAAATGGAAGGTGTTTTTCTCTTCCAATTTATTGGAAAGAATAGTAAAATCAAATGTATTTTCATGTCCAGATAGATCTTTTTTATGAATCACTGTTGTTTCAAAGTAATAAAAAAGCTTTCATATTGGGGGTGATGGTGGTGGTGGTGGGGGGGGGCAGGGAGAAGTGTCTATTATGATGTGTATTTCTTTCAAAAAATTTAATTTGTCTGTATTAAATGTCTTTCCTTTCCAGCCTATATATTTCATAATGGTAGTTTGTAAAATATTTATACATGGGTATGTACACACACAGGCTTTCACTTCCAGCATTTTTTCCAGAAAATAGAAAAAACCCTTGGCCTCACAGTACATCTGAAACTGCATTACAAATCCATAAAAGAAGGCTCAGGGAATCAAAGAGCTGGATTTTCAAAGTTCCTTTTGATAATCTAAGTGGAAGCAATTCACCTAATTACTTTTCTCCATTGTTTTGCAATTCTAATTAATTTTAAATTCTATTAATTGTTTTGCATGACATCTTGTCTCTAGTGTGCCATAGATTACTCTTAACATGAAGCAGAAGTGGAAGATGAAAGAAATAATAATAAAAAAAGAACATGCTATGATCTTTACAAATCGCAAGCAGAGCTATAGTGTATGAAATCACATGGCGAGAAGTTTTCGTTTGTACATTCTGTCCATTTCCAGCCACATGATACACTTTCTAATGGGTTAAATTAACCCTGTGCAGAGGGTCAGCACTTGACCAATGTTCCATTTAAATGCCACTTGAGCTCTGCCCAACTCTGCACTTTCCTATAGGCCTTCAGTGCAAGGGTTAATCTAGCTCAAGAGGGAATAGTAAACCTCATTACTATGAAAAACAGAAAGGACAAACTAAGATTTTGAATAAGAATGGATGAAAATTTACCTAAGAAATTTAAGAGTGATCTTTAATAGCTTAAAAGAAATACTTAATTTGGAGTGGAAGTGAGTTTCTTCTGCTTTTACAATGGAAAAAACAAGCAAAGTTTTTTCTTCAGGCATTGACTGTTTAGTCCAAAGATTTTGATCTGGCTGTAACATCATATCAATAGAGAAATGAAAACAAGAGAAGACTAACAACTGCATGTAATGGTCCCTTTAAATGATTTGGACATGCTTTAATGCTTTTTCCCTGGTAATAATTTAAGAGATCTATCAGATAATTACTTAAATATATGAGATTCACTTCCAATCCAAGGAAAAGGTTAGTGCCATCATAGGCCGTGTAAATCTTCTTTTATGAAAAGGAACGCAAATGAAATGATCACCTAAGTCAAGGTTTTATAAAATATTGACTAGGATTATGTTTGCTGTGGGAGTAATTTTATTTGAATCCCTCATTTGAGATTCTATTCTTATTTACATTACATGACCAATCAAGAGATGTCATTGAATGGCAGGTGGGAATAAGGTCAAAAATGCAATATGCTTACCTTAGATGCTGCAATATGCTTACCTTAGGAATCGTTGAATATTTCTTTTATAGACTTGCAAATAATGGCATAGATCTCTATCTTCTGGTAGTGCTCCTCATAGATCTAGCTGTGTGGAAGAAGAAGAATATGCTGCTTTCAGTGGATGCTGATTGATCCCACGCTGTTTGTTGCCAATATTTAATATAATTGCTACTACTCAATTTCTTTCAAACTAGACCAGAATTTTAATTTCTAAAGACAATATTTTGAGGCTTTTTCATGGGTCTCAGCATCTTATATTCACTGAAAATACAGGCTTTTATTTTGATGTCCTTTTGTAAGTGAAGCCTCCTGAGAGACCTGACTCTGTCCCACTTAGGCCCTGAGTCTACTTGAAAGAGCTGGCTTTTATGGCTGTTGCATGTCTGCCACATTACCGAATGTAAAATGTTTCATGACAACATTTTATTTGGCAATAAAAGTAAACCCCTTACTGCTCTGGAGCTGTGCAATTTAATGTGAAATGAAAGCAATCATCTTCATCCTTTAACTCTTGAGTCTGTTTTAGAGGGAAGAAATGATTCAAGAAACCCAAAGCAAACAAACAAAAAAGAAAGTAGGGGGCAAATAGACATATCATTCAAACAAAACCAACTTCAGCAGCAGTTTCTGAAGTCCGAATGTTGGGTTGTAGTTCTGGTGGTTTCACAATTCCTGAGAAGGTCTGGTCCTTCTAACAGAGTACTGCAAACACACAAATGTGATGCCAACCCAGTGAGTGTGTTTTGAGGTCTGGACTGGAACCATGTCATCACCTCTAAGATACAAGCTTACATGTCTTAGTTCATGCATGCTAGGTTGACTTTTAGATGTTTTCAACCCTGAAAATTATTTAAATGTTCCATTCTCTGCAATTTCAATACCTTCTACAGCAAATTTCCAAGTGAGACTCATAAGAAGAGAGAATCCCTGCAGAAAGTTTTTTGCAACTTTAGCAAACCAAGTCTCATGGGCTAAACAAAGCCCAAGAGATAGCTAGCAACTAGACAGTTTTAGTACTTAGTTGACAATAAAAACACATAAGGCTTTGGATATGTGACTTCAGTGTGTTGTATCTCATCGTCTTACTCTGAAAAGAAGTAGCTAATAATACTAACAGGCTGTTTTGAAAATTAATAGAAGCACTAAAAAACCTTAACATACCATGTCACTGCCAAGTCCTGCTATTGTTATTTAGGATGAGCAATAGCATTGGCCAGAAATTAGACCAATCCAGTGTTTAAAACATCTGGGGATAGAGACTACCAGAAGCTTCAAAAGAAGCAGCCTCAAAGCTTATGCTGAAAGCAAAGAGTGCTGGCAGTGTATCAGCAGAACTTACCAAAGCATTTGTAGTTTTCCTTGTTAATGGCATCACAAAGGTTACTCATTGGGCTTTCCTTTGAATAAAACCAGAAGGTTTTTTTTTTCTGAAAATTTCTTTTTTTAAAAAAAAAAAAAAGTTCATATATTTTCTTTACAAAAGCACACAAAAGAGTTCTTCAGTCTACCCACACTTTATTTTCACCTTTAATCATTCAAAGAATTTTCCTTACCTTTCTGTCCACCATGGGTTTTCAGTCATTATCTGTCATATAGCAATTTGTATGTCAAGTTCTCCTGTGTTAAAAAATGCTGTATATAAGGTTTAATGATGAGCCTAAATTTGGCACAGCTGCATAGATAAATTACAATCAATACAGTTCTAAACAATATGACAATATATTTTTTTGATTGTAATGATAATGAGAAGGCAAATTATTAGTATTTATTAATAGTGAAAAGCTTAGAGAAATAGTGCTATTAACTGTGCCATGCAAAAAAATCTTCACAGAGATGCCAGATCAGCCCTGAAAGCTGTGCCTGTGTCACACTTCACAGGATACTAGTAACACTTGCCTCAACTGCACTGAAATACCTATATTGCTTTTTCTTCTGAAATAAGCCAGATTTTTTTGTCTTGATCTTCTTTATACCGTACTCCAATGTAGACAAAGTCACTTTCTTTCCCTTTATATGTTTGAAATTTGAATTAGATTTCACAAGTGCAGCAGATTTAATTTTTATCCTTGCATACCTGCATCTGGAAAAGAGCTAAGGACACATTCAAAATGATCTAGATTGGACCATAAATTTGCTAGTACAATGAAGACTTGGTTAAGGATGGACTGCATACAGGCGTGTCTGTGTTGCACTTAGTGCGTGTGCAAAGGCATGTACATATACAGTATCAGTTTGCTAACTATATTTCTTGGAGTTTTGCCTGCAGTACTGTAGCACTACTAAATGACACTTGTCACTGGAGGTGCCTTCTTAAGTCACATTTGATATGTTTCATATGACTTTTTACTTTAATCATGTTTTTAGGTGACAGTGTATAAGGACATAATTTTAGGGGAAAGCAGATTTGAATTCACAGTGTTGGAGTCTATTTTCTGCACACAAACATTTTTTTATGGGTGATGGCAAATTCTCAAAACCTTAAAAGTATTGCTATCTAAGGATAGCAAAAACTGGGTTTTGGAAGGCTAAAGGAATCATCAGCTACATGTCTATTCAACCCTTCTGAGTAATTCCTTTTTTTCCCCCAAATAAATTATGAGAGCTGTACTATAACTTGACAATGATTTTGCATTGCTCGATGCAACTGAGCATTCACAATAGGCATTCTTAATATAAGGGAAATTCTGAACAGTTGATTATGACATGGTTTATAGACAATTTTGAATAGTGAAAGAGAAAGATATGTCATTTTTATTGGATATATATATAAAAAAATGGTCAAACTCTTAGGAAAGTCTTTCTCATACCTCCTGAACATCCTTGAAAGCTCCTTCTGCCTCCTTACTTGAAAACACTCCCAAACAGGCATTTTAAACTTCTAAACCAGTTTAAAGTTTAATACCTTGTACTTCATGTTGAAATAATCCAATCTCATTGTGTTTTATTAATAAGTTAAATGAAATTCAGTCTAAAGAAACTTGAAACATATCCTATCTAGATGCAGGTAGGGAAAACCCTTTCCTGGTTGAGTTTTTGATATTAATGCTCTTCCTTAAGTGATGATCCAACTGTGTTTGTAGACTATGAGTACCAGTTAGCAAGGAGGTTTAACTAGCAGTTTAATAGGGAGGTAGTATTTTCCCAGTATTTGCAATATTAGTCATAATGGTTTAAAGTTAAAAAAAAAAAAAAGAAAAAAAAGAAAAAAAATCCCACAAAAATTTTGGTCTGGCTTAGTGGAAGTGAAATTATTTTAATGACATAGTCTCCTGGCATACACAGATAAATTCAGAATAATGTCTTTGTTCCTCTGTATTACGGTCTCCCTTCAGGTTTTGATTGGCAGCAACAGTCTTACATAAATTTCAAGCATTGAATAAATTTCTGTTCTCTCTAGTCAATTCTTTTTGAGACCTTACTTGAAAATATCCTATTAAATAAAGAGTGTCTGAATGTTTATGCTAATTAGGGAACAAAAATCTACTGAAGTTATAAAGTTAGCGTGCATTATGTCACATTGGAGTCCCTTTCAGAACCCTTTGGTTCACAAGTACATGTCATTTGCCTTAGCTTAAATCCCCATCTTGAAGGAAGTTTTAGGATCCCTGTGGACAGTTTGGCTTAGCAAGTCTGCACTGCCAGCTGTTCTTTTAGGGCCATGCTGACCCGGCTTCGTGTTAGGTTTGCAGTGATTAAATGATTCAGTCACGGATACAGAACTAAGGACTGGAGGGGAAAAGTGGCGTTCATTTAAAACATGTTAGAGGCAAGGAATCTGTATGTGTGGCCGAAGATGCCTCGAGATCACCAAGAGGAATCATGACATGGTGAGCAATTAATGAAGAGAGTGAAGTAGCTCAGCAGCTGATGAAAAAATTTCTTTCGGTCCTTGTTGTAGAAGCCACGGGGGAAATTCCTATTCCAAGGACACTTTTTAATGGAAATAACAGCATGGTCTTGACAGAGATTGAAGTCTCAGAGGAGGAAGTTATGGAGCAACTCAGCAACTAGGACAGTGGAATATTCATTTGAGAGGCCTGAAGTGAGGAAAGTGTGAAGTAGCAGAGTTAATGAAAAGGAATTTATCTTTAAAATGGTGACTATGCTTGAAATGGGAAAGCCACTTCTTTGCTTTCTCCAGTTCAAACAGGACCCAGGGAAAATCCTGCAAATTACACCTTGGCAAATTGTAGTTTTGCTCAGGGGAATGCCCTGAAAAGACTAATTGAAGAGTAAGGTAAGTAAGTGTAACCTGATATAATCATGCCAATCCAGCTCCTCTAAGGAAAAGTGTGACTCATTTATCACACATGTTTGTTTGAAACAGTTAACAAAGGAGGTAGATAAAGGTGAATATAATAGTTCACTGGGGTGCCACAAAGATAAACTCTTACAAAGATTACAAAAAATATTTGAAATGTCCACAGGGACAATTATGATGACAACTCACCACAATGACATATGAAAAATAATGTGGAACTTCCCACAATGTCCAAGAACTTCCCGCTTTTATTTTTCATTGCCTATTACCAACAGCACACAAGCACAGACCAGTGTGTGTATGAAAAGCAGCTGTGGGTATATATGTTGTATAGGTATATGGCATATAAACATATATATATAGCTTATATACAACAGCATGACATACATATTTATATAACTACTTCATACATAGAACGTATATCTATGCTTTATATATGACAGGGTGAAAGTGAAGGTTCCCTGGGGAATATATTAGAGATTCGTAAATGCTACAAGGAACTTTTCTGGGGTACATGGTTGCAGGACAGACATTATGTCAGTACATCACCCATACATATTGTAGTGTTGATGTGAAAAAGGAATCTGAAATCATCCAGAGTAATTTATACTCTGAATGTGGACAATTGCTTAGACACCCCTTAAATCTAATTTCATAGAGCTTTGTAAACATGGTCAAAAAATTTACACTTCCCACTGAAAATGAGACTCTTAAAAATCCAGAATGACTGCACACTTTCAGAATCAAAATTTCTGACATCCTTTCTCACAAAACAGACTGTACCTCTTTTAGCATTTACTAAGACATTTTATGAACAGGGAAGGAGCTAAAACAGATAAAGGAATTTGCTGTCCCTGAACTGTGAGGAATCAGATACTCAATCCTTGGCAGGTGTTCTTATTCCTTAAAAGCATTACATACTCCTAGGTGGCTTAAAGCAGAAGCCTCTCTTTACATGAACATATCCTTCCAGGCCCAGTAAGAAATATTCCTCTGCCTTTATAAACTCAATTATTGAGTTTATGATTGACAGAAGTTAAAGTGAAGGAAATACTCTATTTTCAGGTCTGTGTAGTCAGATATCATGGGATTTCTTTGCCCTCCGTCCTTCCTTTCATTTCTCTGTGATAACAAACATGGCAGAACAAGGTTTTTCCCAAGAGAAACAGGAGGAGTTTTGATGGAGCTGATAAATCTCACGCAGTGCCTGCCCTGAAAAGGCAAGGTCCTTGGCTTTGGCCAGATCTTTCCAACAGTAATCAGGCATTAGGAGCAGAGAGCCAGGGGGGTATAACCTCAAAGGATCTCAGCAGCAGGGAACTAGCAAGAGTTTCAACAGGGGTGAAAGAAAGAATGGAGACGATAGGCATCCATCTGGTATTCCCCATGTATTGCTTCTTGTCACCCACTTTTTTCTTGCCTGTCACACTGAAGACTTTGTCTTGTGACAAGAGAAATACACTGCCAAATACAGGGACACTGTTGCTAATGTAAACTGGGAGATGAAAAAGAAGAAAGAACTTTGAGAAGTGGAGTAATGCAAATGGGATCAAATGTAATAGTACAAAAGGAAAACATCATGTACTGAGAAGGAAGGGAATTTCTGCTATAAGCTGGGAGCTGATCAGCCAGAAATGAAACAGTCGACGAAAGATGTGGGTGTATGAATCAATCACAGAATGACTGAGCCACTAGTATGATGTGGCTGTAGGCAAAGATTAATTCCATACTTGGGAATATCAGAAAGGATGTGTCTGACACAGAACTGTGTACTCTATATTTTGTATGAGACTCTGGTAAGACCTTCTGTGTGTAATTCTGGCTGCTTTTTTTCAGGAAAAGTGAGGGAGGAAGAAGGGATTTAAACTTAATGCCAATGGTAATATCATGAGGTATCTGGCTTTAGTCTCTTCCAACCTACGTTTCTGAATGAAGGGGAGATGAACAGCTTTGCTGTATTAGTAAATATGATTTTTTTTCCTGAATCTGTGTATAAAACATGGACTTTCAAGCATTTATACAGTATTTTCACTGGATTAATTTCATATGTCTTAGTAAAGCCTTATAATACAAAAATGTTACAGTTTAATTTTATGTAATACAAATAAAACTAAAGCAAAATCCAGACAGCCTGCCTTTCTCACTAGTTGATGGTGTTGTTCAGACAGTGTCTCATTTTGTTGAGATGAAAGCAGGTGAAGTTATTGAACACCTTCTGGTTTAAGGGTGAGTATTCTTCCTTGGAGAACTTCTATTTAGAATAAATACCATTTATTTAGCTCCCACCTTTATTTCCTCATCATAGTTACTTCTTGAACCAAGAAGATTCAAAGAAATCTAGACAAGAATTAATCTCAAAACATGTACCCATAAAGACACTTACAGCAAAGTCACTAATTTCACTCTTGCCAAGCTATTTAAACAAATTCCTGTAGTTAACATGATTTCAACAAATCCTGAGGATAAAGCGATTTCATCTGTCTTTGATATTTACCAGTCCTTTTTTTCCCTACTGATCTGTCAGTCCATGACCTTGAAATCATTATTACTCAGACTATAGCAAACTCTAGCTCATTACAGTTTCTTTTCTCCACAGGCAGCAGATACTTTTTTTTTTAAGTTTTAAATGTTGAAGTTTATAATTAATGTAATTTAAATTACAAGTCACCTAATTTTAGTACAGTAAATAGAAGAAAATTTTAAATCTTTTTTGTGCCCTGGAGCTGGAAGGTTTTCAGAAAAGGCTTGGTTTTCTAATCATCTGACTCAAGTGGCAGAATAATTTAACTTGTGTGGACACACACTAACCAGTGAAAGCTGGATTGTTAAGGAAATGACCTGTAAAGAAGAAATTTAGAGATCTTCATTTTTTAAGATGTAAATCCAGGCTTATGGCTTTCAAAAAATGTCACAATCAAATGATCTTGAAAAAAATATTGCAGTCACATTCTTTGGCATGACTAAAAGCATGGTCAGCATAAGTTGCCTTGCTGGTATTTTAAACCATGCTAAGTAAAAGGTCATTAGGAATGTGGGTGTTGAGTGTTGTCACCTAATGTCTCTCAGTCTTTGTGACTGGTAGGATCAAGTGTGGCCTTGAAATAGTGGGATGACCCAAAATTGCTCTCTCTCTCTCTTTTTTTTTTTTTTTTTTTTTCTTTCCTTCTGGTATTGTTTCATAGAGGTAAAGTACACAGCAAGAACATGACTCTGCAGAGAAAAAATTCTGCACCAGTACAGAGCAATAAGATCCTATTTGATAGTGAGACTTGCCCTGCAGAGCCTCAACATACATTGGCAATTGCACGCAGTACAACCTTGACAGAAGATTGTGTTATTCACTCAGTGCACATGGTACCCTAGCAGGCAAAATCAAAAGCAAAGAGAGCTTATCTAACTCCACAGCATCCATTGTTTTTGACAATTCAGAAGGAAAAATCTTGATTTCTTCTAATACGGATTCTAATGTGGATAAGGCAGTGTTCAGAGAGCTTGACAGTATGGAAGAGAATTCAATGGAAATTTTTATTTTCACCTTGAATAAATGAACTCTGTATTGCCATGTTATTGC
Source organism: Falco naumanni (assembly GCF_017639655.2). NCBI lineage: Eukaryota > Metazoa > Chordata > Aves > Falconiformes > Falconidae > Falco > Falco naumanni. The sequence continues at coordinate 48,078,922 of NC_054060.1, read as the reverse complement.
TAGAAAAATGTTGCTTGGTTTGTTTTGCTTTGCTTTTTAATGGATGGATCTCTGTAAAAATATATGAGGATGCATTCTGAAATTTGTGTTTAGAAAAACGCTTGGATAGTAATATACCTCCTATGCTTTCACCTCTGTGTTCTAACATCCAGATGGTCAGGGCTATGGCTTTGAAAAAGTTGCTGAATAATGCATTTGTCTGATAATATTCAGTTTAGTGTTTTCACTGGCAATTCAATTGTCTATTCTGAGCTTGTTGTCTCACAGTGGTACATAACCACCCATTTCACTTCTTAGTCACGTCTGCCATATTGCCCAACATGGGCCTGCTTTTTTCAGAGTTTTTAATTTTGATGTATAAAATGTTTATGAATTTGGATAATAAAAATGTTTATGAGTAATTTACTATGCATACTGAAGTATTTAAAATGGGTTATTGTGTCTGGCTGTACCATCTGCAGAGAAAGTCACTAGATTTTTCAATGGTTCTCATGGGAAAGGACTTTTTTGAGCTTGTAGTTTGTTCTGATCAATGCGTTTGCCAATGCCACATAAATTGCATATTGAAAGTAAAAAAATGTTTGTAAATATATTAATTTTTCACTACAGCTGAGATAATAAGCATTTGGATTAATAATGCACTAATTAATACAGAAATTCTGTGCCCTTCTTTATGAAGTACAATGTGAATAACATCAGCTCTGGCCTAAAGGGAATCTTTCAATTCAGTCAGAGTAAACACAAAAAATTGCTGTCAGCTCTTCCCTTAGATTTCAGTTCTGTGAAAGCATCTTGTTAGTATCTTTGATGGTAATATAAGTGACTATGCAAATTGACATGATGTGGCTTTTCATTTCTGTCGTTGTTCTCCATGGGTAACACTTCATCTCTGACAGTTTACACTTCAAAAGCTGGTTTTCCCCACAATGTTCTCATAATATAGGAATTCTGAGATTCCATCTGCAAAAATACTGTCCTGATGTCATGAGACCTACCAGATCCTGCAGAAAACCATGTGGAAGCATATATATATTTATATGTTTTGGGTTTTTTTTCTTTCTAATGAACAATACATCATATTTGGAAAACATTAACATCAGCCCAAAGAAGTGATTGAAATTATTTTAATAACCAAGAGATACGACATCTGCCTTTTCTATTTCCAAAATGAAAGTTTTAGTGCTTCTTTTGCATACCTTCCCCAAGAAAGTGAGCGTGAGAGTTCTAACTAAACAAAGTTTGTGTAACACTATTGTAATATGTCTAACAATAACAAAGGAGTGTAGGTTTTAGCTCTATAGAGGACACATTTACAAATCCTGGAGTGGTTATTTTATCACTAACTCTGTAAGATGGAGATTCCCTCTGCAAACAGCTGTATCGCCTACCGTTTTTCTATGAGCTGTTTTGTATTGCCCCCAGTTCTACTAAAGAAAAAAAATAAATGAGTGATTCAGGCAGTCAGACAAGTTAGAATAAACACCATATGAAAGTGGTTTGGGCTAACTTGAGTGACTGTGCCTGGGAGAGAGAATCAATTTATAGAGAGTGATGAATAACTTAGGGTGGGAGAAAGTGTATAATATCTCCGGCTGGCACAGAAAAAGTCAGAAAAGAAAGTATGCCTGTGGCCTAAGTCATCATACAAGCTGCAAGAAAAGGATGCTGAGACTGAATCCTTCTCACCTTCACTAGTGTATACATTATATGTATTCAAGGGAGTATAAAAGTACAAGCAAGCAAGTCTTCCCTCCTGATATCTATGATAATAGGTAAATCTTTATCTGAAATTATGTATTGAAAGTTACCAGATAAAGGAGAATCAGGTCCACCTTTCCACTCTTTTAACATAACAGGTGAGTTATTTTGAAGATTATAGGGAATGTTTCCACTCTCAGCTAAACTGTTCAATATGCTGAATGATAAGAAATGCAGTGCCTTGTTTACAAAGCATATTTAGGTCATGCTCTGCATTAGGACTAATCTCACAGAACAGCTAATGTCTGAGGTACTTCTTGCTTTCCAATGATTTTAGAAATAACAAAAAAAAAATGCAGAAGGCAAATGAGGGATGAAAATACATTGAAACAATGAAATGCAGTGTTATTAAAGCAACGTTAATCTCTGTAGAAAATTTGAAGAAAGGAAAGATGTTTTTCATTGCTCCTTGAAAAGTGCATATACTGAGTGTGCTATATAAATTATTTCATACAGAAGGTATACAAAAGCATCAGACTTAAAAATTTGATATACATATAATGCAATTGTATCTGAATTAGTTCTGACTGTATCAATTCTAGTCATATAATTTTCTTCAAATATAAGAAGGAAAAAGAAAATTTCTTTTGCAGAGCTGAATGTCTGCCACAGTGTACGAATTTTGAGGAATTGACACATTGTCTGTAATATTTTATGGAAACAAAAAATCCTCTTGGGTATTAAATATTTCATGCAGTAGATGGAAAGAAACATGTTGGAAGTAAGTTCTACTTATTTTCAATTCAGATCTAGCATCCAAGGATTTTACAAATTGGTAGAAAAGATCAGCAGTTAATTGTTTTTATTTAAAATTTACTTTAAGGATGAAAACTACAGGTTTCTTTTAGAGAACTGATATGTAAGCAGCAACATAACTTTTAATGGGACTCTGTCTGGGCTGGCAAGCATGGAATGGAGAAAATTAATGCAAGGAACTATGCCTGGCTCCTTGAACTTCTTCAGGGAAACTATTTGCATTCCTAGTTCCTGGGCAAAATAACTTCCTTTTTCCTAATAGCTTTCCAGCAGATTAAGTGTATTTAGTGATGTTAAGGAACTCTACAAATCTCTAATGTAAATGATGCCAGAATATTTAAATTACATAAGGTATCCAAGGCCTTTCCAAAGCCTGGAACAGCTTAAAGCCATCTTAGTCCATCTTTCCTTCTGAGATACCATTTCAGATAATCAAATTCAGATTCAAAAACTCCTGGTATGTGCAGAAGCTAGGTGCAGATAACACCTAGCTTCATGTCTCCGGAAGTAAGAAGAGATCTGTCATGCAGATGTCAAATTGGTTAAAAAAAAGAAACATAAAAACAAAAAACTAGCTGATGGGCTTTCCACACACAGAGAAAACATTTCAAGGATATTCTACGATAACTTCACCTGCCAGGCTGCAATCACAGGGTCGCATTAGATTCGTCACTGTTCCAAGACAGATAAAAATAGCAGGAAGAAATGTTTCCTGTCATCACTGGCTTTCCAGGACCTATTACCTTTTCCAGTTGGACCAAGACCTAGTAACTATGATTCATGTCATCTAAAGGTTACTCAGTACCAATCTAATGCTGAAAATGGTGGGAGAAAAGGCAGTGGTCCCTCTGCATTAATGTATGCATCCTTTTAAAAGCAAAAATAAAATACGTGTGAGTTGGTTTTATAGACAACAGTCATTACATAGAGTAATGGCAAGGGCTTAGTATTCATTTTGGGTAATGTAGACTGTTGACCTGTAAATGCCATATAGGAGGAAAAGGACCAACATTTACTCCTTACTTTGTCGAAATCTGCGCTAAACTCTTGCCTAAGTAAGTGCTAGTTAATCATTCAGGCTATAGAGCTTGCTGGATTGCGAAGTACCAAAAGTTCTTGAGGTCTATCTGTTCTTGGAACGTAAAATGAAAATGGCACCAATTCTTATATTGATGCATTAAGTGCAGTGAGTCCCTGAAGGTGCTGATTAGCTAAATGTCACAACAAGAAGTTTTATATTTTGCACTTAAACTTGATAATCACTTAAGGTAAGATATAAAAAATGGTGAAACAATCCCAGAACTCTATTTCAGGACAACAGAAACCCCTCTTCAGAGGAAGACATATGCCTTTTGGAACACTGATGTCCTGTGTCAAACATACAAGACAACTATGACACAAAGTGGTTAGGTGCCATTCTGAACATCCGCTGAGGCCTGACTTTCTCCCCACACCATGTATGTGAATAACACTCAGTTTGAGTGTACATCGTTCAATAAGTGTATATTTGATGGGGAAAAAAGCAAGGAGCATTGCAGTAAGTAAAATACTTTAGATTAAGGAATGAAGTTGTGCAGCAGGCATTCATATCAATACTGTGAATAGATTGGATGTGTATGCTCAGATAGGAAATGATCTTCAAGCCAGTCTGGGTGTTGTCTGTCGGTTTTTCATATAATCTTAGTAAAAAATTAGAAATCTATTCTAACATTCTCCTTCTCTTTGCCCTCCAAGAATGCCTTATTTTTATTTAAGGTATTTGCTGCCAGTAGTTGTACAAGCAGTACCTGAGCATAGCTAGTTTTTTGGAGTCTTCACGGGACTGCGAAGTTCTGTAAATTTTAAGAAGTTCCTATATCTCAGCCACTTCGTATTCCTTTTCCACTGAAATATAATGATTTAAAAAAGTGACTGGCTAAATTTATGGAAAAGAAATGCATCACCAGCTATTAAAACAAACAAAAAGAAAACACCTCTGGCGTGGGCAGTCTTTGCGTCTGGCTCTGGGATGTGATCCTAAGTGATAAGATAACATTTATTTGGGATTATAACATGGGTGATGTAAAAGAATCTCCAGAGGCATCTAATTCTTTCTAATTTAAGAGCTTAAAGTTAAGAAGCTTGAAAATTCCCATGTGTCTAGAACAACCTTCAGGTGCCTTTCAGCTTTTCAAGAGAAAGTGTTGTCTCTGTGATAAAACAAGGACCTGTAATAGATTAATCTGCTTTTGTCATGTATCTAACAGATCACAGAATATTTTTTGATATTTATATATCAGTATGACACATAGGTAGTGAGATTTATTTACTTCAGATTATTTTACCTAGCTTAATTAATTAATGTATGCAAATACTCAGAAATTAGTAAATGAAAAAAAGTTGCCACATCAAAATAAAGCAGCATTATCAACGTTGTTATTTTTTTTGTGGCTTCCTTTTCTACACAGAGGAATAACTTTTTCCCTGCTGATCTTTACTACTTGACCTTACAACCTCGTTGTGAGACAAGGAACAATTTAGGAACACTGTTTGTATGAAGGACACCATTTCAGAATCAAGGTTCTTTTCTGATTGTTTTTTTTGTGCATCACATCAATGAACAATCACTCAATCAAATTAGAGTCTAGGTCTGAAAACAAAATAGTTATTTACTCTGCACTTGCCTTTTCTTTTAAAAGACTTCATCACAAAGGAGTGTATTCTTCACTGTTAATAATTAGTCAGATGTTAATTTGTTTTTTCTTTAATAAAAGAATGAGTGGCATCCCAGGTTTCGTTCTGATCAGGGACGGAACCCAGTCAGAACATGACAAGTGACATTAACCAAAGGTAGCAATTTCTCAGCTATCGATGACCTTTAAAGAGAATTGTGGTTATTACTGTAGAATATTCTCTCATTTATTACCTGTCTCATCATTGAATTCCAACGCCTTTATGTAGGAGAAATATAGATGCTTGGCTTCAAAACAGAGAAATATGATTTAACTATTATAATGGCTGCAGGCACTGAAGTCTAATTCAATTTTTTTCACATTATATGGGATTTTTGAAGATTATGGTGGTTACTAGACCGGGAAGTCCACTGGAGAGAGTAGAATGAGTTTGTATCTTAGGGCTAAATTATTTATAAAAGGCTATTTTCTCAGATCTGGCAGAAGTTCATTAAACTGATTAGGTGTGCTTAGATTGGGTAGCTTAGATTGTTATTATTATTAAATTCCTTTACATTGTAAGCAAAAAGATGGATATTGAAATATGAAAAATTATTTGAACATTCACTCTTTTACAGAAGTAAAAGTCAACCAAGTCCATCTTCGTTGGAGCAAAACTCAGTGGCAGAATTAGTTTTGTCATTTTCTCATCCCAGTCATATCCAAATATCTTTTATTTCACCTTCTTCATCCCAGTGCACTTGCAGTAGGCATACAAGTTCAGAATTATTTCTGACATTACAGCCTGGAAGTTTTTACATTGTTGTTAACTCCTTAACGACTTTCCTATGTCTCAGGATTTTCCACAGTTGAAGATTTTCCTAAGTTGTCAAACAAATGTTGACCTACCTGTCTTCAACTCAATTTTGACATAATGGCAGGTGTTGTTACTCTTAAATGGACAAAGATAGGAAAACTTAGCAATAACTGAAATGGAAAGATGTAATCATCTGAATTAAAAGTTCATGCAGGCAGTAACTTCTTGAAGGATACTTAGATTATATTGTTCATTGTAAAAACTGTATCATTAATATAATTTGATTTACCGTATCTTGTGAGAAAAGATATAGATATAGAACCCAACAAATATTTATATCACTGATAAATGCAACTGCATGATGCTAGGTCTTCAAACTGACAGTTACAAGTTAGAAGATTTTGTAATCAAAACTGATAGTTTATTAAAACTATCGGCTCAGTGGGCAGCAAGGATTCAAAAATGGCAGGTATCATCCAGCTATTGAGAACAAGGCAGAGCATGTAATTTTTCCTCCATATAAGCTTTAATGCAGCCATACTTTGAGTGCTGTATCCAGTTCTACTTTCCATATTTCAAGAAGTATCTGGTGGGGTCAAAACTACAGAAAAGGGAAATTAAAATAACCAAGGGAAGGAAGCAGCTGCCCTACAAAGAGAGCTTAAAAAGGCTGGGATTCTTCAAATGTCTGGGGAAGAGAAGGGTAAGAAAGGATATGACTGAGTTTACAAAGTCATGAACGATCTGGCTGTGGTGAATGCAGAATGCTAGCCACGAAGTGCCACCATCCTACAAGTGATGGACACTTGTCCAAACTAGAGGGAGATTTATGCAAAACAGACAAATTGTACTAATAGGTAGAAAGTATCTTCCTGCCTTTTTGCTTCTATCCATCCATTTCTAACTACTGGCTTTTTTTCATAGTGGCTAATGAGTTGGAGGAATTTTCCAGCACAGAAGCTTGTGGAAGTACATAGTATCAGTAGGTTCAGAAATGGATCCGACCAATTTGTGCAATGGGTATATAAAAGGAAATAAGCAGGGTACGTCCTCTAGGGCCAGGTGTGTGTGCCCTGCCTCAGTAGCAGCTCCAGTGGCTATAGTCAGATCAGAATAATTGGCCAGGTTGAGCTAACCCATTTCTTAAAGTCTCACAAGTATTATTCTGCTCACATTGTCCATGTGTTTGTTTGTTAAAGGGTTTCCTCTTTTAATTCTCAATTAGCTCATAAAACTTACTTACCTGGGCTGTCTCTTAGTATGGTTTACCATAGCTCCTTAGGGAATGGGACCCTAGTTACACAGAAACCTCTAGACTTAATTGTAATATTCCTACTAATTCTTACATTCATAAAAATATAATAACAATATTATAATTTTGAATATTCAAACATATGTACCTTGGGGTACTCACATAAATGGTATAGGGAGTTTAATGATATATATCAGGAAAACATGTAACTCACGCTTCGTTAAGAAAAAGGGTAGCTACATTGTTGTTGTCATAGTGTTCTCTGGAGTAAATGGTGTGGGCAAAATAGACTAGTTTGGTACAGAATCATTTCATGAGGTCATCTTGGTCTTTCAAAGGCACCTCCTTCCCTGCAAACCTTGCTTCTCAAATAAAGAGTAGCATGTACATTGAGAACAATTTTCCAGAGGTTGAACTGAGTGATTTAAATTGCAGGCTCCTGGTTAAACTTGATCAGCACTATTTAAACCAACCCAAAAGCTATTCTGTCCAAGACATTATAACCTCACAGTTAATGAGGCTTGTTTTGATTCTGATGAGAATTTTCTTTTCAGGGCCAGTATAAGTTCAGCAAATCATGATAAAAACTATTTGAAACAGTCTTTGCCCTGTCTCCTTTAATCAAGCTTTGCGGACTGAAGCCATTAAAGCATGGTCCAGCATTGTTGTTTGGGTTATTACTTTGGCAATAGTTCACATTTCTTTAGCGGTTCAGAATACACTAGGACTATCCTGCTGATAGTAGACCCACACTAGTCTTTAAGGCTTCATGTATATGAACCATGGTGAAAAAACAAAGTGTGTGGAAGAAAAGAGGACCAGGGGTGTCATATTCAGGGTGAAGCTGTTGCAGAGTAAAAAGGTCATTTTCACCCCTAATCTTGTGTGCTAAAGGGGAGAAGTAAAGTTATGGGAGGCTCCCCCCCAAATTACATGTATCATTTCTCTTAGCAGAGCACAGTAATGGGGATAGTTCTCATCCAATGCTCCAGGACACAAGGCAGGGAATGTTCTTCACGTTTCTCCTATGATCTCAAGTACCTGCACTGGAGTTGGCATGACTCATAGGAAACCATGTGGAAAAGTGCCTCATGGCGTATGAGATTTTCTTCAGGTACATTCAGATCATGTCAAAATAATTTGCTTCCTCAGCTCTTAATTGCTTTCCTAAACTGTTTATATCTTTTCTTATTCATATGCCAGAGAGAAAAGAAATCTTTTATATACAGCACATAACGTCAGTAGAATCCTCTGGAGTGTGAAGAGACTATTTCTCTACTCTGTAAATATTGGTGTATGATAGGACAACTGGACAACTCAATAACTTAATCAAATTTAAAAAGAATCTGGGCTGAATTGCTCCATGCTGGGAAGTTTTGTTGTTGGGAACATTTCAGCACTAACAGAAATACCAGTTTTGAACAGTTTAGGGAAAACACGTAAAGCTGTTTCTTTAAGAAGCTGTGTCATCTCCTGAAACTTGGAACAAATATTTGACATTGACCCAGTATGTGACAAAAATCCTCTCATGAGGATGCCTGTTGCCATCTGCATGAAAATAGTTAGGCTTGTTCTTTGGAAAGTTACTGGGTTTCACAGTGGAGAAGAGTGAAGAATTTTGCAGCTTAATTCTCTATAGCTTGTCTCAAGAACATTCTTTTCTTAGTTTCTCTCTGTCAACAGAACTGGGATAATTCACAGAGCAATTATACTTCCCAATTGACAGTCAGTCATTGACCGAAACATAATCCATCCTTCTGTAAATCTTTCCAAAGATTTCAGATAATACTAGCAAAAATTACAGCAACATTAAAGTTATATCAAAGTTGTTAACTCAAGTGATTCAAATGTCCTAATGTATGAGCACTTTACTTTCCAAACACACACACACACACACACACACACACATATGCACACACACAAAGTGGATGAGATAAAAGATATAGTGAATGTGTTTGATTAATTTAAAGCACGTAGTTGTCACAAAAATCCCATCAATTTCCATTACATAATGTTATAGGGTGATACCTGAAAAGCTGTTTTCTTCCAGCTTTTGTTCTATAACATGAAGTACAGTAAGATACCAAAAAAGCAAATGCAACATTTAAGAATATCTGACAAACCCACTTAAGCTGAATCTAATTTTCTAAGAAGTTTTTATTGCTTTTTTTTGTCTCTTTTCACTCTACGACTTCCTAGTACTGAAAAAATGGGGCTGTTGCTTTGCAGACTTCCCTTCAGCAGGCACAGACAGCATTACTTTGGCACGTATCAAGGTAGCTGCCTACGCTAGTTCTTATGATATCCCTAGAGATATGTTTACTTGTCTGATTCTGAAGTCATTGCTAGCCTTATAGGAGAGAAATTTTGCATTTCCTTTTCTTCTCTGGCAGCAAATGTGTGTATCTGAAAATCACAAATGATTTACGTGGATTGGTTTATCATGGCAGCAACTTAAAAACATTGACTCAGTTTACCATAAAAGCCATATCTGTCATTAAACACAGTTTTGCTATCCACTTTGAGATAAAAAAAAAAAAAAAAGAAGCATTTTGGGAAAAAAATAATTCACATAGTTATGACATGTATATACATATATATATGATATACATACATGTGTCATAACATACCATATATATACATGTCATATGCTGTACTGTATATATGTGCTGTCTACGTGCCTTTGTATAATTAAACAGCAGCCTCACAAAAAATTGAAAACGTCATAGATGGCAGATATATTCATTTATAAACTGTGCATCAATTATTTGATGTTTATATAGCAATAAATCTGTTCTCTGTCATCACTTATACTAGAGTAAGGTTTGATTATCTTCCCAGAGAAAAGAATGAAATGACTTGGAAGCAGGACTGGACTCACAGCCCTTCCGTATCAGTGAATCTTTTAGCCCCCAGTGTCCTTAAAGGAAAAAAGATAAATATTTTCATCAGTTATTGCATCTAAGTTAAATAAGAATTGATTTTCCAAACCAAATCTATTGTCACTTATCAGGCACATAATTAATAGATATTTTTACACAGCTGTAATTCAGAAAGCACTCAAATATGTTGCACACAATGCAAAGCCTATTACATCTATATTGAATCTTTTTGTGATACACTTCATTTAAAATGTTACTGCATTTGTTCTTTCTATAGAAACTGATTTTGTGCATTCTGTTTAGAAGATTTGAAATAGGAGGCCCTATATGCACAGCTCACAGAAGAAATATTCTGAAGGAAGTGTATGGCATAGCTGACTTTCTCCTAAACATTACTTGAATATCGTAAAGCACTTATGATGACATGTGTTCCTTTTGATTATTATAACTGAAATCTGAAGCCTTATCTCAGATCTGGATACAGCACAAGTTAAAGGCTACTTGGTGGGGCTTGTGTATGTGTGGGTGTCTGTCTGTCCCCAATATTTACTATGGTGAACTACAAATAGGATTGTCTTTGTAGAGAGGAAAACCATTTGGAAATAGTATTTTAGTTTTCTTGTCAAATCATTATTTTAAAAATCTGTTATGGAGCTGTTGGCAGGAGACTAAGTATCAAGTTGTATGCCATTAATACATGATGATGGAGATGAACCTGCTGCCCAAGAAATTCAAGTGAGTGAAGTCCTACATGATGACTTTCCCAGCACATTTTGCATTTCCAGACTTCCCACTGTGTGATTCATGGAGCTGTTCTAGGTGACTGTGTCTTTATATTTAAACATTTATCTGATTTTACATTCAACTACATAATATATCAGTCTAACATACATGCCAACAGGATTTCAACTGAATAAATACTGCTTGAGATGAATATGACTGAAGAAATCCTTTCACACAGAGTGAGTCAGCATGATGTTGGAGATTGTACTTGGTTCCTAGGCGTACTGACCAGATACAAAAGTACATTGAGATGCCTAAGCACGCGTTGCTTCCAATGAGAAAGTTTTTGTCCAAATAAGATTAGGTCCCTTTGATTTCAATCTCTTCCACTCTGTTGTAAAGTAGTCCTTTTAATACTTGTTTCACCTACATTTGGAACTTTGTGCTGTTTCACTTGTTTTTGTTTATTTCTATCTTCAAAAAAACCCCAACAACCCTTCATTAATGTTTCCACACTATGCATTTTTCTACTTTTTCTTATAATGCCTTTTCATTGAACATGTTCTGCCTGATCTCAATACTTTCAAGCTTCTGTAGAGACAGCTGGTACAGGATAAAAAGCATAACTTACATTTTCAGGAATGTACCAGGGCTTCCACATCACTTGGATTAAGTTTACTATATGCTCAAACTTTTCTTAGTTTTCATATTTGTTGACAACTTTTAAATGCTTGGAGTCACAAATTTAAAAGTTCTTCAGGGCTTTTTGATTTTGACACACTGTATTCTGAAAGAAAGCAAAAGGTGGTAAGCAGGGAAATGTGTTTAAATGTTACTTTTACTGTGTCCTTTGAATGAAGGGAAGAAAGAATATCACACCTTCGTGATCTGAGCCAATTACTCATTAAACTTTTCAGAAGCAAAGAGGTCGAGGCATCAAAGAACAGCATTGCTACAGGAAACTTACTGTCTTACAGAACCAATTTGCTCATTTCTATGTAGAACAGGTCACTACAAGTTTTGCTGCCTCAGTACAGTTTCAGGTGACTCTGTTTTCTGTCTTATCATGGCATTGAATATTACATGTCAGCTCTTGTGTTCCAGACGTATACTTTATAATGTGTTTCTTGAATTATTCTGACTAATTTCATAGATCAATAAAACCTGTATATTCCACTGATTTCCTAGTATCTTTGTCACTGAGTTCTTACAGGTCAGAGGGAGGCATGAGGTCTGGATGGAGCCAAAGAGAACAATAATAGAAATGGTTAGAGGCCTTCAAAATCCCTTTATGAGGAAAGATTATACTTAGGCTAATGTATGCCTAGGCAAAGACAGATAACATTTGTCATATTTTAAAGCTGAAAGATCTGGGAGAATGAGGAAGTGTGACATAAAGGCATAGGGAAGAGAATAAAAGCAAGATGATTAAAAACATCAGGGAAAACTTAAAATACTCCTCATTTTGAAATGGTCGCTTGATATTATGTCTACCTAGGCTGTATAGCAGGATTAGAGTGACTGAAACATGGTATGATTTGGATGGTGACAGAAACACAGTTGTCTGGAGTTTTTGGAGCTAGTCTGAAGAGTCCCTTCACACGCAGTAAACTGAGCATCATCACAAACAATTTGTGCACTGATATTGCATCTAGATTACAACTTAAAATCACTAGATATTTACTTATTTAAAGAAGAGATCTTTTTAATTAGAATTTTGGTTTCAAGTTTTCATTATTAGATGCCTTGGGCATCATAAAAATAAAATATATTTATTACTAACAGTAAAAGTAATCCAAGAGTGCTGTGGGTGACACAATAATAAAAGCTAGCAATAGCACACATTTCTCTAGTGACTTTCATCACAGGATTCCAAAGTACTTTGGTGCATAAACATACTACTGAGAAAACAGAGAAGTTATTCTGGGCCAGCAGTGCTGCTAACAGCTTTTAGGAGGGGAAGTAATTCATAACTTCTTTAATTGAAACTGCAGGAAACATTAGGGAGAGAGAATATAATTAGCCAACTTGGAATTTAGCCAATGAGCTAGCATTAATACACCCTCACTGTTATGAAAAGTGCCATGGGATTGTCTATAACCTCACTCCAGCTTCATTTCTTATGGAAAGACAAAACTCACCGTTTCCTCCTGTGACTACTAGGAAAGGGTTGGGAGACTTTAAAATCAGTTTCAAGCCAGAAACTCAGTTGCTATGGTGGTAAGACATTTCCTAAGACATGCTTAATAATGTCTAAGAGACAAAAGGCACTGGATTAAGTGAAAAGAAACTTGCCAGATGCATTCATCCTCTTTGTCTGATACAGTTTAGTATCTGTCAACACCAGTAGTTGTCTCTCTGAAATCCCACTCAAATCAGAAAGATTTCTTTTTACCTTTCAAGAGGTCTTAATGCACACCAAAATAATAAGTAAAAGCAATGATTGTGATAAATTCTTTCTTTGTTGTCTGTCCTGTCTGGTTTAGGAGCCTTCTGTTGCTGTGTCTTGAACAACATTTTTGACACTGTGGTTGTCTCAGAAACACTGTGTTGCGTGTCATCTCCTGGCATCAGACCCTACATTGTTTGCTTGCCAGTCAACTTTTTAATGTAACAATCTGAATTTGAATTGTTTTGCTATTCCGAAGACCAAAATATGAAGTGTTTGCCTGGCTGTGAAAGGCCCTTCTTACCCAAACTGGTGAGCCAGATGTTTTGGCAGGTTGTCATATTTTGCCTTTTTTTGCTCCTCCCTCAGTAATGTTGTGATCTCTGATCCCACCCATATGGATGGTTGGAGAAGCTTGTTCCCAATGCTTGTGGCAGATTGTGTGTACACCATCAAAATGAGGTGAAAAACAAGAACTCTAGATACTCATACCAAATTGTAAATTAAGAAAGCAAGTAAAGAATGGCAAGTCTGGGCTTTTTGTGAGGGAGAAAAATAAACAGCTGCATGGCACTTTATTACTGGTCAGGGTTAAACCATAACAGAAGCATCTCTTCCAAAACACATATAGGTCTTAGCTGGCTCTATCCCTGTTAGTACCATGGTCTAGAACAGCACATGAGAACCTGATTCCTTGAAAGAAGCAGATGAGCTACGATCTTCTAGATCACAAACTCTTACTGTAGTGCTTTTGTAGTCTTGGCAGAGAACTTTGTGACTAAATACATTTTTTCCTAACTGATATCAAGTCTCACTATCTTCTGAGCAAGGAAAACGATGACAGCAAGATGCATCTGTGCAGTTCAGTCCCATTCTCAGCTAGAAGCAAATGTTGTTCTTTGCCACTTCCCAGCTGAGCTGGGAGAAAATTTTTCCAGTGTTCCTTCTCTGCTCCTTGAAGGTTACAGAGGTTGTTAATAGCTAGAAACAGCATATTAAACAAGCTCAGTTGTGACTTGCTATTCCACTCTTGTTTACCATTAGATAGGCTGGATGGCCAGAGAGCAGGGAGCGGGGGGAGAGGGAATGGAGATAGTTGTGGTCTGGATCTTCCAGCCCAGGACAGCAGGCAAGCAGCTGGGAATAGCATGAGCACTCCATTGTGGTAGATGCATAGGTAGTTACACAGATGGATAGGTACGTACATAGATAGACACAGGTAGACAGCCATTTAACTACCTTACTAGATGGATAAATGAATGGATGGATGGATGAGTGGATGGATGGACTGATGGAGGAAGGCAATTAAGATGAATGATATGATGGTACCACAGACTATACACTTTCTGGTAATGATGTATGCATGATATGTCTATTTTCAAGTGTTTGGTTTTGTTTTTTGGGGGGTTGTCCTTTTATTTTTTTTTTATTGTCAGAGAACTCTGGCTAGAGGAATAATTTTTTTTTATTTTCTCTTATATTAAAGGAGTTGTCCTGATAGAGTAGTTGATCCAACATGGGGTTCTAGGGGGATCTATAACATACATCTTAACATGATAAGATGTAAGATAGACTACAGGTTATGCATATATGGTTATACCAGAGGTATGATTCTTAATTAACATGGATAGAGTAGCTGAACATATCTTTATCTGTTTCTGTAATATACTTATCTTTCTCCTTGTTCTGGTGGAGAGTTGCTTTATGGTTTTGTTATAAAGATTAAACTTATAGTCTCTTTGACTGGTAAAGGAATTTGATGAGGTAACAAACAAGAATTCAATGCTGCTGAACTTCATGAAATTTTGCTTGCATAAGTGCTATATGGTTGCAATCATAGCATAATTTTCAAGGAGAAAATACAATACTTGATGTGAATCAGTGTAGTTCTGTGTAAATTCCAAACCATGGATAGAAATAGGCTAAAATGGAGCAGATTGCTGCAAAATAAACCTTTCAGTCATCCCTGGCTGTGGGGTATGTATGTGCTTTCATTAGCCTGGACAGTGAAACATCAAACCACCAATTTCAGAAATAAAAGTTTTCAGTATGTTCCTAGAAAAAGCATTCCTTTCCTTTTACAGTGTACATCAAAAAGAGTATCTGCTGAAAGCCTTTCTTTACTAATACATTTTTGGTTGTTTACAGGAAAGGTTACCGCAGAAAAAAATTGTCTTACAAGGTCCCGAGTGAATGAGACTTTTACTATTGATGGCAAGGAGTGCAAATCCCAAGCAAGTCAAACTCCATGATAATATCCAGGGCAGTCTACATCTACATTTGTATTTTTACAGGATTACCTTGATCTCAATAGCACCTAGCTCTGTTA
Source organism: Falco naumanni (assembly GCF_017639655.2). NCBI lineage: Eukaryota > Metazoa > Chordata > Aves > Falconiformes > Falconidae > Falco > Falco naumanni. Next base: position 48,063,365 of record NC_054060.1, on the reverse strand, counting down.
CATTCATCTTTGATGACCATCCTATCCCAAAAATAATATAGAAGGAGAGGTAATCCCTCACATTAAAGCTGTTAATGGATTCAGTAACAGTGATAATATTTTGAATTAGAATGAAAGATTTTTATCTTTAAAGAAGACACTTTACAAGAAAATATCTTGTAAATATCGATCTAAACCCATCATCAGGATAATGCTATTAAAGTCAGTGAAGTTACACTCTGTGTAAATTTGGCTTCAGTGCATGGAAATTTTTTTCCTTTCATTTTACTGCTAAAACAGTTTTAGCAATGAACTACATGTTTACAACACATAATTTTTCCAAGGAATTGTAAGAGCTATTCATTCTCAGCCCTAAGGAGTCTTCAACATGTTAACATAATTGCCACTGCAAGCATATGTCCAGTTACTTTAAATCACATTGGAATGCATTATTGTTTCTGAAGGCCCCACTGAAATCGTGTTGCAAGGTATTATATTGTGACAATCTTACCCATATCAGTTGGTTTTTCTGATGGGTATCTGGACATGTTCCCTGCTTTCGAACCTGAAAGCAGCATCTAGTCTCATCATTCGACATAAAATGAGATTACTGCTCTTTATTATTTCATTTGAATCACAAAAAAAGGAATCCAAAATTTTAGGAAATTGGCTTGTATTATTTAAAATATTTATATCAAAGAAAGAGCTATGGTAATGATAGTCATTTTGCATGGCATAATATATAGAGGAAAAATAATACTTGCATATAAGCCTCAAATACAACATTAAGGAGCAGGAATAAAAAATCATTAGATGTACTCACGTGCCCTTCAAGCAAATATGTATAAGCTTTCAGTCAGCCTAATATATCCACTCGACAGGGACTTTGAAAACCAGTCCATGTTTTTCTTCAGTCCCCAAACTAGCTATCAGTCAAATCTATGAAATAAATAGATATTGAACCATCCACTATGTACACAGCCAGCCAGCCAGCCAGCCAGCCAGCCAGCCAGCCAGCCAGCATTATTCCCTTTCAACAGATGTTTGGTCCTTTCTTTGAAGATGTAAAGATAAGGCTAAGAAATTGTTGAAAACTGAAACACTAAGTATTTGTACCGGTAGGAAAAGCTTACTATGTATTACTGGAGCTTCTGTTATGATTTTTGTGCCAGGCACAAGTACAGGACAAGGCCCTCTGTCTCTTGGTACTTCTTGCTTCAAGGCTATTGCAGGAGAAATTGTGGTCACAGCACCTGCCATGGCATTGCTGGCACAGACCATGCAGCTCCTGTCTAGGGCATCCTCCAAATGCATCAATGACAGTATTCAGGGACCTCAAATGCCAGAGTCCTTATTTTGTGTACTAATGTGAATGTAAAGGAAAAAGAGAACCCAGTGTTTCAGGTTGCCTCTGAGGACTTGTTCCGTGGCTAAAACTTATACCTGGAGGTCAAGGTGCCTCTGTAAGTCCATTGTAGACTGCATTTTACTCTGTACAAATTAGCAAAAAATACTTTTACATTTTCAAGCCTCAGTGCTGGGACCTCTCACCTGTATCAGAGGGATGCAATTGTAAAAACAAATTAACACTTACAATGTTGAAAACCTTAAATGAACAATGCTGGAATTAGAAACTAATATGAAGAGCAACGGAGCAAATTATGAGTTACAGTGTCAGGATTTAGGATCCTTCCAACTATGCCAATTTGTCAGGAATGTGCGATTTAGACTGCTTAAAGAACCACTGTCAAAGGTATCAGCAAAAGCGGTTTTATTGAAATACGATGTTGTAAAAGTGTGACTTAAGAAATTTTGATGGTAAGGTTCACTCTATTACCATACCGGACAAAGGACATAACAATGAATCAAAAGTACCAAGACAGAATCAAAGTTACCAAGACAAAAATGTAAGTTACCAGTACAAAATCTTAGTGCACTATAATACAAGGTCATGTGCAATATTGATCACTTATGAAAGATCTGCAGTTAGTAAGAAGTGTCTCTGCCTCCAGGAGCAACCCTAAGAGACATCCCAGCTCGAGGGAATCACCACCATGCTGCCAGCTGCTTAGCAGGCGGAGTTCAAAGAAGGCTCACTTAAGCTGTCATATTTATGGAATAAAGCGGTTGGCTTGTAGTCAAATTACATGCAATCAAAAAGGTATGCATGAGACTCCACGTACTCACAACTTTCTTTGTTCCCAGATAAATGAGTCTTGAAAAGGTGACCTGCTAGTGATGTGTTGATTGCATGATCGGTGTTCCAAGCTCATATGTGCTGATGCTCACTGTGTGGCTTTGTTCCTTTGTGGATATTCAGGGAACAGGTTGGAACTAGAGAAGTTCCTGGCCCAGTTATGGCTTAGGCCTTTACCTCCTTTGGAGCCTGTACTGAACTACCTTTGGTTTTTTTAAGAAGTCAAGTGCATCCATCACACCTTCAAATAATCTGATTTGCAGGGGACCCTCTTTAAAAGCAGAGACCCAAACCAGGGTACAATGCTTGTGAATAAGCTGTGCTACAAAGAGGTTATCAATTTATTTCAAAAAAAATTGTATAAACCCTTGTGACTTTTTTCTAAGAAACTTAAAACTACCCCAAGAACATTATCTTGAACAAAGCTTTAATTTATTTTGCAGTTTAACCAGTCAGATGGAAACTTTATTTGTTTTCTTTCTTTCTGTTCCTGTTGTCTTCAAATATTTTGGTGCCCATCACCTCTGTCCTTTCAGCAAATCTCTGTCTGGGAAGGGCTATTCTTTATTGCAATATGCAGCCCATGGCTTTGATGTAGTGAGTTATAGAAATGCTCAGGTCTGACTGGTCCTGTCAGGCATCTAGCCACAGTCGGTCCCTAAACTAACCACATCAAGAGGAAAATTCTCAGAACTTCCCCAGGAAACATGCAAGACATAAGCTGAGGGCCTTTATTTTCTCAATATACTAGTATTCAAAACTGAATTTAGACAAGATCATACATAAGACTCTTTCCTCCCATACCTCCTAATCATATATATGTAGATAATTGTCTGCTTGCCTGAGTCCCCTATTGTCATTGTTGTTGCTGCCTTAGCTATATCATGTGAAAGACAACATGCTATTGTCCAGTAATTACAAACACTGAACCCACAAAGTGCTGCAGTAGTTGCATACGCTTGGGTTTTATCCTGTTGTATGTATAATGTACTATTATTTCAAAGAAGGATAAAAAGAGATCAGATAGCTATTTTCTCTTACCCACCCCTTATCCCTGGGCATTTGAAGAGTTATTGAATTTTGAGGAAGAGGATGATCAGCCTTTATATCATCTTTTGACAACATGCTGAGAAAGAACAACCTTTTCATCATCTACAGTCAACAAATCCTGCCCATTAGTGTGGCCCTGGAAAGAGTGCCAAATGGGTTGTTGTTGGAGGTGTTTGAAATTCCACACACACTTTCACTGTGCTTTCCCAGTTGTACCATTTTAGCAAATAAATGGCTAGCTAGCATGTTTTACAAGGAATGATGATCTAATATTGTGGAGTTTGTAGGCACCTTTCAAATCTTACTTTGAATGTCAGTACAGATAGTAGCTTTTCATAGGAAAGAAAGTATTACTGGTTTCCTTATCCACTTCTTCCATTTCCTCTAAAATGTGTTTTGACAAACAGTAAGAAAGAAGCTGACCTTCATATACACAAGTTTATACCTTGCTGGATCAATGTTAGTGGATGTTAGGTTCCCCTTTGCATTATGGAAAGTGGGGTGGCAAGATAGTATTTGAATATAATCTTTATTAACTTATTACAGGTCCTTCAATTTATATAGGACAAATAGCTTTCCAGGAGCTAATGTTCTCTGCCTATTCTTGGTTATATATAGGATGTCAGTATGCTCACAGTGTCCCAGAGAAAAATAGCTGTGAACATTAGCATAGGCAATAAAGCAGAGTGGAAAGTGAAAGCACTAGCACTAAAAACTACTCCTGCTACAAAATAATGTTTTCTGGTTAATGGAAGCAAACAACCTTCCCCCACCAAACACTCTTGAAAACCAGGCACAAAAATTAAAAACAACACTGAAGTCAGTAATATTTGCTGCAGGGCTTCTGGTTAGCTTTTTCTCTGGTTAGAAGACTAGATATAGCACAGAATGCTTGGAAATGGATTATGCACAGCTGAAAATGCCCAACACCTGTGCAAATCCATGTTTTGGGACATTATGAGTGGTCATTATTAGCAGAACCTTAGCATTGAATGCTTGAAGACGCTGACATATCCAACACCAACACAGGCAGTTAGAAAATCTCTTTGTCTAGTTGATTGGAAGAGATAAGGTTTTATTTTTTCAGTCTGCCCTGTGGTAATCCTAATGAAAATTTGTGAATGAGACAACGAGCTGGCCCAAGCATGTGTTTGGAATTGAAAAGAAATATTACTGTGAGTCCAGACAGAGTTATACGAGCAGAACTGCATGGGAGACCTAAAGATCTGAAGAAAGATCAAAGAATATTTGCCTTTGTGCCTTTAAAGTACTATGTTTTCATCAATTGTACTTTCACTAACCTATGCATATATATACAGTTAAAAATCCATACATTTTCTCTTTTTCTTATTTAAGAATTGAAATTGATCAAAGAACCCATGTCTGAGACACATTGCCTGTTAAAAAAGGAGAAAGATTTATGTGATATTACAGACTCATAGAAAGTCTTAGTTCAGGTGCTGCACTGGGCACCTGAATGACAAGATGGGGATCTTATCCTTCACTACTGGGTAAAACTGGGTTATTGATTCACTCCATATATGTCTAATAAAAACACTCCTTTACATTTCACATGCTGAAGTATATAACACAGTAACATTTGACCCCCGTGAGTTGAAAACGCATCACATACTATTGCAGGTATTTCATTCTGAAGGAATTGAGAAAAGCCTGAAGAATCCAGACTTTTTCCAAGCATGATTCTTACTGCTTATTACACAGATATGGTTTACCTTTTACTAGCAAAATAAATAAATAAAGACACACTGTAAAATACTTAGAGAAAATTCTCCTTGAAGGGGAGAACTGTGTATGCAAGTCGGTTGCTTAGATGAGGATCACAAATTGCCTCTGTTGGAATGGGAGTTGCCTCTCTGTCAGCTTCAGAAGCCAATATAGTAATAACACTTTGTGCTCGCACAAGGGTACCTTTCATTAGGCAGTCTTCAGAGCTTGAGAAAGGTCGTCTTCTAACAAAATCTCCCACCAACCTTGTGAGGTAAGTAAGTCGCAATATGAAATAGCTTTTTAGTACTAATTGGAACTCTTTGGAGTTTTTTTCCTGTAATTTGTGATTTTTCTCCTCATCCCACTTTGGAAACAGAAGTCAACAATTTAAAATTGTCTGCAAGAAAGTTTACAAGAAAAAGTTGTTCTAGAAATGTCAAGAAGACCTTACTAACACATTTAATTGGCTGTTTTTACTTTTGTCTGTCTTTACACAATACAATTAGATAAAACATGAACAATCAAAACAACTGAATTAAAATACTTCAACATTTTTGAATAAAGATAGTGTTTTATGAGGCTGACACAAAATATATTGCCGTTATTGCCATTATAAAAGAAATTTCCTCCTTCCAAATATACAGATGTACAAGTTCTGATATAATATTTTGATTCCACATTAAGATATATCTATATGATCTATATTTATACCTGTGCCTATATCTATACCTATACTTATATAATCTATATCTCTATGGCAATATATGTATTTGGCATGCACTTTTCAAGAGGATGACTTTTGTATCATGGGTAACAGTCTGCCCGCAGCAGCGCAGCCTTAGTACTGTGCAACCCACTGGCAACTCTACACTGACTTTGTTGGGTTTCGGTTATGCAGTTTGAGGAGACCAGGCTAACACTGGAATCCTTACCAAACACATTTTCCATACCCTCCTCTCCCCCTCTTCAACCCATCTTCTGTGCCTTATTGGGCACTCAGAAAAGTAGCTGTTCAAGGGTAAAACACAGAAGTATACTCCTACCCAGCAACATTTTACCTTGCTCTGTGGTTTTTATTATCTGTTAAAACCTGAAAGCTCATGAAAGTCATTCATATTTGTCAGATCTCCTTCAGGGCAAAAGCTTCCTTTGAAGGATATTTCCTTTGCCTGTTGATTTCATTTAGTTTAGCTGTCTTGTGTATTTTTTTCATGTCTGTCTTTCACCACTATTTGATTAATAGCCAGTGAGTGCCATGTTGTTAGAGCTCCACTTGTTTGTTCATCTGGCAAGTGTGATATTTAAGTGTACAGTATGAGAAGAAAGAACAGTTATCACATGTGCCCTGGGAAATGCTATACAGTTCTTTTTAAGGACAGCACTTACAATATAGTCCTTGCTAGGTAACAGTAGAAAGGTAATCAAAAATTTTAATATTTTATACTTTTAGATACATTTCTCATATAAATTGGATTTTTATTGCTGGTGCTCTGTTTTTTTTTTTTTTTTTCCAGCTGTCATTCATCTAATTCATAACAGTGACCACCCAAATTGCTGTAGTCAATATGAGAGCCAAATTTCTTTACCTGTTGTCATTCTGCTTTTGTCTTTGTTCTAAGTCTCATTCAGTCCTGAGAATATTGTCTCTGCAGGTGCAGAGTGAGTAGGAATGCCAACATAAATGACATTTTATCACTTTTGATTTGTTTTTAAGAGACGATTGCATTTTCGACACATATTTCATCAACTGGCACCTCCATTTCGTTCTGATCCAACTTCCCCTGAAGTCAATTATAATTTTTCAGAGACTTCATACAGAACTGGATTAAGCTCAATATGATTGATAGGAAGACATTAATGAAATACAACAAATTTAACAATTAAGTTGGCAATCATATTGCCTCAGTAGATCTTAGATGCTTAAGGAAATGATAGGTATCTAAACAGATGAAAGTACTGATCCTTCTATTCTAGTGCCCCATTCCTGCCAATGAGCATGTGCTCCAGAAGGAGACTTGTTCAGGATTCTGCCTATTGCGTAGGAGTGTAGCTGTTTATTTCCTAACTCTTACAAGTCTTCATGTAAGTAATCCATGGAGAAAAGAGGTTAAATGTTTCTGTTCTCACTATAATTTTCGTGGTCACCATTTTTATTAAAGAACGGGAAAACAGCCAGAATCCTCAGCTTAAGAGTGGTCAAATGTGATGAGATGCACAGGCTGAGTAGACTGGGTATAGAGAGGAACTGTCTTTCATTCACTTGTAAGTTTTCTGCATTCTGCATATACCTTCCCTCAGCCTTTGTCCTCTTCTATACAGAGTCAGTATTGTCACTTTACTCATGATGTGTCAGCTCAGTTGCTAGGTAATGAATCACCAAACTTTTGTTTCAGTAGTGACAAGAACTTCTAAAAGCTTACTCGTCTTTTAGATAGCTGAAGGGCTAAGCCAATGTAGCCATAGCTTGTTAAAATCACATTGTAAAAAATCATCCTCAATGCTTGTTTATTCATGTCTGTTTAAAAATAACTTGAGAGCAGGTGTTAATAAAACTCAGTGCATGAATGCCTGCCGGATAATCATACAAAGCATTCAAAAGAGTATTTCATGAATACATGCAGCTGTTGAAACAAATATCCATTGAAAAATGATTTTGGTATTAGCTCAGATCTTGCCTGAATTTCAGGCATGGTTTGTGAACAAAAACGTAGAAAGAAATAATCTAAAATATGTTTGCTGGTAATAGACACACCTCTGAAAGGCTACTTTTGAGTGAAGTAGAAATATATTCAGAAGTAAAAGTACAGTTCTGATAGTGTTGTATTTTTAATGGTTCACTCATAAAAATGTGTTGGTGAAATGTGCTGCATGACTTGTTGCTATTAAAGTGGAGGGTTTCTCATCCTCTGATCATTCCATTTATTTCAATGGGAATAGGAAGTTGCTTGAAGAGAAAAACATTCAACATGAATAAAGATGGCAGGTTATGTTTTGGTTTTTTTGGATGGGGAAGAATATCTGTCAGGTAATGGGAACGTTTCAATCCACAGTATGATTCACTCCAACTCTTGTACAACTCTGAACAACTTTAAAGCTTAGACATTTTACCACACAAGACACAAACCCATGGGCAAAACTCAAAAGAGTAGAAAAAGACATGCAGAAATAACCTCAAAATGACAAACTATTTATTTTGAAACTAGAAGCTCAGCTTCTAGGAAATAGTCAACCAGATAAAACTTGGATTTATGGAAAAGGAGAGGACTCACTGATGGTCATTGTTCACAAAACAGATGAAAGATAATAGTTTTGCATGTTAGTTTTAAAATATTTCTATGAAATTTTAACTCACCTACTTAATTAACTGGCAGCTGAATTAATTCCAAATATTAACTTACTGTCCAAAGAACTAATGATTAATTTACATTAAAACCTAGTTTAGTGGAGTTAAGAGTTTTTTACCAACAGCTATTTTGAAGAATATCCTTGCAAATAATGCTGATAAATACATATCTTGCTTAGTGAGGATGCTTGATGTCAAAAACTATCACTTTATACAAAGGACAGAGTTACTGGATTTGGGAAATTCCGGGTTGGTTGTTTTTTTTTTTTTTGTGTGATTTTTTTTGTTTGTTTGTTTGTTGTGTTTTTTTTTTTTTAATCTGAACATGAACAGCACCAAAAGCTTGACATTTCCAGTGTTAAAATATTTTTTAAAATACGTATTTTTAGTCAAGCAAAGCATTAACTTCAACAGAATTGGATTATAAACGAGTTCCCAGTTACATAAAGGTGCCTTAAAACAATGCAAACAACAAATAGCTTTATTTCAAAAATATTGCAGCCGAGACCTTCCTTTTACATAAAATTTTATTTCCTAATTTTTTAGAGAGAGAACTTCATTTAAATCATCATGTTAGTGCATAACATTCTTAGGCTCAACAAATTTCATATTCTTGGAGAAAAGCATTCCACTGATTTTCTTTTTAAACCAGCTGCAACACTTCAGCTTTAGTTTTGGGCATATTAATTCATAAAAATGTACAGCATGGTGGTAAAACTGGTTTTATGTCACCCCTACAGAAAAAAAACCAACCAGAGGGAACAGGGACACATAATAAAACCCCTTAGTCTTACAGAGCAAAGTAGATGGCAAAATCCCCAGAAGATGTTAAAATCAGTGTGGCTAACCTCAATCCAATTAGTCTATGCTGATTTACACCAGCTGAGGTTCAGAAGGTGAGTACTTGAGGTACAGATGTGAACTACATAAGCTACTCCAACCTTTGAGAACATTTGTGTCTTCAAGTAAATAATGTGTTATTTAGGCACTTTGATTATATTCATATTTATGTCTTGCCCTTTACACAAGTTAGGTTGTCATGACAGCTGTTCTTCATTGATGTAGCTAATAACACTAGTTTCTGGAGTTTTTAACACTAGTCTGTTTTTCCCAATGTATGCATATCTGCTGTGACTTTTCAGTGCCTTTCCAGATGTATCTAGCATTGGAAAAGTGTCTTCTTCAAATCTGTGCTACGTATTCCAAAGGTCATAGCTAAGCTGAAGCTTTCAGATTTATATATTATAATTCTGCTTTTGCACTTACAGCACTGAATCCTTGTGAAATATTGTATTGATATTTACAATTCTAATGTAGCTATTTTCAGAATCTTTCCAAGTCTCTCTTACCTTAACTGACCACCAGTTAAATGATGAAGTCAGATGTACCTTTTAGTTTATCCAGTCAAAATATGCTTCTTTATTTAGCATATTTTATACCATCTTTCTGTGCTTCAATTTGTAACATATAGAATATTCTTTTAAGGGCAAATGAGACTAACAACCTCATTGCTACTTGTACATTTCAAGGCCTTGCTGTGTGCAGTGTTGCCCCTTGTTACTGAAGCTCTCTCACTGGCTTAGCTGTATCAAAGATCAACATTTCCTTTGTGTAGCTTACTTTCTATAAATTTAGCTATATGAAAATAGAAAGGGTGTTATTCACTATTATTGTATGAGTACCTATTATGATATGAGGCTGTCTGGAAAGCAAAGTGAAACCTTTTGAATCCATTTTACAGAGAAGGTACTATATCAAATATAAACAGCTGCTGCAATTACCTAAGGCAGAATTCAGTTTGCAAGAGCTGTTGAGCTTTGGACCACAAGCCAGTTACCAGCAGGAGTCAGAAATTGTTCTTCCTGGAACAATTATCTGAACTATATGGGAGGTAACGGGGATTTCCATTCTGAAATGTTTTAAATTCTTTCAGTTTGGAGGGAAACAGTTTCTTACCTAGTGACTGCCATCATTCCAAAGAATGTATCTAGCCAGAGCTATACAGCTACGGACTGCATCCCATTGAAATGGATATGAATTAAATATGGACTGTGCTATTGAAAAAATAATCAACCAATGGTGGTATTACACATCCCACAGAATCTTGGAATAAACTCTGTACCATGTGAAGATATCTCAGGAAGTATGTTCCTTTTGCTCCATGGTTTCCAACTATACAACTCTGTGCATGTAGTGGTGGTACTGGCCTCTTGTCCTAGAACCAAGCTGTGGTCTTGAATTCAGCCTTTGCTTGATTTCTTGTGTTCCTACAGCAAAACATGGGTGAATTTCCCCCCTGCACTGAAAAAGACCAAACACCAACACACAGGCTGGCAGAACTGAGCCAGAGTCTAGGTGTGTGCAGAGCCCTGGGAGCCCCTTTACTTAGGCTGTCCTCCACAGGACTGAATGAGATGCCTCAGTGCTTCTTTACGAGGGTTCTGTACCCAGTAGTACCGCATGGCAGCAACCCATCCATGAGGAAAAGGGCCCAATTGCATCACAAGCCCCAAGGCCATTAGTAGAAATTCATTTTCTGGCAGACCATAGAAGAGCACACCCCACAGGGAGGTCTTTGCCATGGCATTCATGCACATATATAGATACCCTTAACCAGAGTTCTCGGCTTCCCTGGACCTTTATAGTGCTCTTCTTTATGTTTAGCACCCAGCCTTACCTCCTGCACAAGCTGCAGAGTCCCCTTGTTTTAATTGTTGCAGCCTAAACCTGCAAGGCTTAATCTGACACTCCTGCGGCATGGCTTCTTCTGTAACTGCCCTATGGAGCCTAATATCAATGGTAGTAATACATTTTTTGCCGTTTAAAAAATGCAAGTTTTGGCAGTCACTACAGGGTAATTGAAAACTAAGTACATCAAATAAGGGCACAGTTCAGCAGAATCAGTTTAGGGAGGGCTTTAGAGCTGTACATTAGGACTGCATAATTCAGCACTGGCTATAGAGATGTATTTCAGAGATTTTAAATTATTTTCTTTTCTTAGTGAATTTATGACTTTTGAAAGGCTCCATGCTGATGGCCACAGAGGTGGAAATCCTTTATTCACAAAACAAGTAGTGGAAGTACCAGCTTTCTAAAACTAATATGCCTCAAGTGCAACTTTGTCATACAGAAATTATTGCAGCCTTTAGCTTCTTTCATGACTTCACTGGGAGATTAGCAGGCATGCTGATAAGAGCCATGTAAGTGTTTTCTTTTCACTAGGTGAACACATATTCAGTGTGGGTAAGATTTCAGTCATCACATGCATTCATACAATAGGCTGCAGCCATCATATGATGGATATTTCTAGAAAATATCTACTTGAACGAGAAGTTAAATGGTAATTTACACCTGGAAGTGCTACACTTTGTGTCTTGGGAAGCCTCCTGTAAGTGTCCCAAGACAGAGCTGTTGCTTGTGACTCCATGAAAGAGTTGAGCCCTGTAATAAAAGGCAGGGCTAGACTACAGAACAGTAACAAAGGTGAAAAAAGAGGAAATGTGACACGTCACATTACATTTCCACTAACAAGACTTTCAGTGGGGAAAAAAAAAGTATGTTTACAACAGGAAATCTGTAGAGAATTTGAAATTCACAGTTTGTGTGATCTTTACCTAGATGTTATGATAGCACCTATAATACATGGTATATGGTACATTCTGTAGAGAAAAAAACAACCCAACATTCAAATGTACATGGAGCAATGAGCAGGGCTGTAGATAGAGTGTTGATCTATCTATCTATTTATCTATCTACACATAGATAAAGTTTTCTTAGTTCATCAAAGTTGTTACTATGAAAAACCTCCTCAGAGAAATTAGTTACCTCCCACTGCGATAAATGAATGTGGATGCAGGGAGGTGGCACTAACAGCAGTTTCCTTTGTATCTTTTTTTCTCTGAACTATCTGCCTGCATAAATACCCGCAGTATAGCCAAACATCTAGGTCACCTTTAAATCTTTAAACAGTGAGAATCCCTAAACAGGAACACTTACCAAGCTTTGAAAGCAAAAATTGTTCTGTCCAATCTTGTCTAAGGATGTGCCTGGTTTATAGCAACAGACACCCCCTGCCCCACGCTGTTACCCAGGCAGTTAGGCTGATGCCACTCCTAATTGATTCTCAAGTAGATTTTAAACATGGTGCACAGATTATTATGGTGGCCCAGAGGTCCTCAGCTCACAACTTGTAGGTTACATGCAGCTTTTCCAAGAGGTTCCCTGGAAGTTTCTAACTGAACATTGCAATACAATTATTATTTTTTCTCCATATGGATCCTGCAAGGTGACTTTTCAAGCTTGGGAAAATGAAATTAATTGAAATTAAATGAATTGGAATGAGAGTTAGACCCTTATAAAGCTATATGAAATGTTTTATTCTGTTGTGTTCTCTCCATTAAAAAAAAAATCGATGCAAATTTTCCCACTATAAAACAAATAATAATGTGAAAAATCATAAAAATATGTAACTCTAACCATCTGTGCAAATCATAATAGTAACTTTGGACTCACTGTGCACAGTAAAAATCAGCTACAGTGGCACTGTTGACCTTGACCCAGAGTGCTGGTCATATTTAAATAGTGATCTTTGTAATTATATCTCAGTAAATATGGATTTCTGCTTTCTTCTGACTACGGTCTGCATGCCTACCTGACTTAGGTGCTGATTCCATCTCTCCTTCTCCTCTGGATAGGACAACAAATGTATAACTGGAAAATAATGACAACAGTACTGTGAATAAGACAGAGGGTGAGAAGCTGGGTCAGATGTAGGTGATGACTTAATGAACATGCTACTGCATGCTACAAAACACACAAACGTGTGTGCGCACACACATATTAACTGCAGAGTTTCCCTCTTTAACTTCTTTTTCCCAAGGTGGTTCACCATGGAGCTAAAAGTCTCATCTCCTTCTGGTCTGATCCTGGAGAGAGGAGCCATGACATCATTCTACCACGGCACTTTCCACATGCAGGACTTACCCCATAGGGCTGTAGACAGAATAATTATAAGAAGCCTCAAGGCTTTTCTAAATTGAACTGGAGACTGAAGAACAACAAATATGATTTATAGCCACGTTGTTTTTTCCTTCTTTCCTCAGCTTATGCTGTCTTCAGTTAAAGCACCTACATGAGTTCTTTTTATACTTCATTCATGCAATTCATGATAGGTATAAAAGATGATGCCTTGATAAGGTCCTTTTTGCCTTGTAAATCTCCACCAGAAAGATAAAATTCTATTATGTAATTTTTATGATATTACCAACCCATTTCTCAAAAATGCAGCTGATTGTAACTGCATTCTTTGTAATGGATTTGCAGCAATGGCAACACATACTCTTTCTTTTGAATAATCAGGTTTTTAAATCATTAAAATAATTAAAAAGTCTTAGACACTTTGTAAAGAAAAAGGATTGCAGTAATAACAACAATGTATATTATAGATTTCTTATATATCAGAAATGAGGTTTAATTAGCTGAAGTTATGTGACAAGGTGTTAAATGGGGTGTGTTACAATGTACCCTACAAGAATCTAATGTAAGATCAACATTTATTACATAAGAAATTATGTTATTAAACTAGGTAGCTCTACCTAGCTTGTGATACCCTGAAATAACTCTATGAATACATGTATAGGGTTGCTGTAAAGATAGAAGAGTTATATGTATTTGAGTAAAAAAGAAGTAAGAATTAATGATAAGCAAAGAAGTATATTAAGACTCTGCTAAAATGCTAGTTTAGTCCAGTTTTTCATTCACTCTTCTCTCTCTGGTCTTCTGTTCTGAGCACTTATTGATGTAAATAACTTTCTTGGTTGTTATATTTGCCTGCTGCAGTCCACAGGTTATGGCTCAGCTTAGAAGGGACCATGGAGCATAACCCACTAGAAAAGGACCCATTTCTGCTCCCACTGAAGCTAGCTGACTTCAGTAGGAATGGAACTGGGTCATGCTACGGCTGCAGGAGAACAAGAACCCTTAACTTACTGGCATCAGCTGTAACATCCAGTGGGCCACAGCTCCACTGGAAAAAGTCTGTGGAATATCTGTGGGTTCTGGTGACTGCAGCCTATTTCATGTTGTTACCCACTTTAATAGCTATACTTTTTGCCTAAGTAGGAAAGGAATTTTCTTCTTTGTACTGAGAGAAACCAGTCTGTACAAAAATTGCACTTTGAACCAGAACCAAATTTTCTCAAGACTTTTTCAGTGATGAAGACTTAACTTGGCAGACTGTTGAGTTTATTTCCTTTCTAAATTCCTGCCTAGTCTACATCATGTAGTGATCATAATTTAAGTGATCATCTCAGTTTTGCCATCACACATCAAAATAACCTTACCTTAAAGACCAAGGTAACATGAAATGCTGACTCTTTCACATCTCTAGGAATTAAGAAGAAAAAATCAAGTCATAGGTTTGCAAAAGTCTTATTAAGAAATTCAATGGCATCATAAACTTTCAAGAAAAAGAAGTTCATGACACCTAGCAAGAAATCTGAGTGCTACTCTCCCACCCACTTCGGTAGTGTTAAAGGGTTATACAATTTCCCAAATAATACAGATTCCTTTTCTACAAATTGGTTGATGATGGAGGGATGTACCTCATTCTGTGCTATTCTCTATAAGGACTCTGTCAAAAGCAAATATCACAGAGAAATTGGTATGAGTCAATCCGAGTATCTGCTACCACAGACTTGAGGAGATCCCTTTGGGATAACCACAGTGCCCAGAATTGCCAGCAGAGGCCTGAAGGTCACCTCTATGACAGAGACAATTAATGTACAACACAACCTTTGGCGCCATACAATCAGTGCTTCTCAGAAAACTATAAAATATATTCTGCTTAAAATTATATAAATCCACCCAAATAATTGCTGTTTCTACCAGCAACCCTTTTCTTGCAATTTGCCTGAATGGTCTGTGAACCCGGTCATTGCCTCATTCATTTCAAGGACTTTTGGCTTTGTGGAATAATAGCATGTCACATTCAGGGACAGAATATCCTGTGAAAACCAGCTGCTCTGCCCACTCAGCTCTCACTCCGTATTATTATACATTATTCATATGTTTGCAGTGTGCTGAGAACATTTCCTGGTAAAGACCTATCTGTTAGCTCTCACCATTTTAATGAAAATCTAAATGGGTTGACTTCATGAGCTTTACTTCTTATTTATATCAGTGTCTTGGCTCATAATTTACTCTCTACCTGAGTTTAATTTTACCAGCCTAGCCTGAGACAACAAAAACAAGGAAAGAAGCGGGTCTGAATACTGTTGTAATCAAATTAAGTCATTGACCTCTGAGGAAGCACATCTTCTGGCAAAGGACAGAAGATGTTAATTCTTCAAACTGTGGATGTCTCCTTCATTTTTTGTGCAGTGTTTTCATGGTTCTCAGGCACAAGCTATATGAGTCTGAACTTTATGAATTAAATCAAGGCTTAAATACGTGAAAAGGCCGTTTGTGGAAAAAGGTATGGAAGACTGTGATAGAAAAAAAAGTATGAAGAACGTGCTCCAGAGTTTGAAAAGTACAAGAGGAGAACTCAATGAAACACGCAAGAGCAGTAGCATCATTTGTGCTGAACAGTGGAAGCAGGACTTTATGTGCCTTGTATTTTGGGATACTGGATAAAAAGAAGTCTGTGACCACAATAGACACTCTGTGCTTTTTTCTTTGCCTTTGTTCCAGATTTACCTTTTGTTGAGACTATTTATGGAGACGGTCTGCAGCAGAGCTATGCTGTCATGTAAGAAGGTGGTATGTCATGCTGTGGTTTCTTTTTGGACCAAGATCTTCCCCTGTATGGAGAAACATTGATAATTCTTGCATGTCATAGATGGCAAGGAAAGGAAATGAATGGATTTCCAGCTCTCCTGATGGAAAAAAGATGCTTTGTTTTATCTGTTTGGAAGAAAGAAATTATTTGGGCCCAGGAGTTAAATATCTCTGGCCTTATTTCTCCCTCACTTTAAACAGAAAACAAAGCTAGATAAAATTCTTTTCAGTTATGTCTTCCTAGTTATACCTTACAAACAGATGTATGTTTGTTAAGAACTGGGATAACTCATAAAGTCTTGAAAAAGAGCCTCCAAAGAAGCAGAAGCAGGAATTTAAAAGACAGACATTTAAAAGGACTACAATTCTATATAAATTATATTATTTCAGCAATCCCAAACTAGGATGTAGAAGGTGGCATTGGTTTGGAGAAGTGGCTCCACTCTGGGAATATATCTGCCCTAGGTGAAGCAATTTGAAGTCACCAGACCTGAATGAATTTTATGATTGAATCTTGGTGTGGAATAACAGGGGCACTCTTAAATAGACACATGGAATGGAAGTTAAAAACAAATTAACTAAAGCTGACACAAGAAATAAAAGATTTAAGATGCTTGCCTGCCAAGGCTTCTCCTGACAGCAGAAGAAAATAAAGTATATAGCCTTTTGTTTTCTTCCTCAGCCCACAAAAGCCTTACAGCAAAAACATTGCATCCAGTCCTAGTTTCTGTTTTGGTAACTATGTTTTACTAGCCTATTATATTACTGATTAAGAATTAGTTGATTTTAGAGGCTGTTTCAGGTTAATTACTTTCTTAAAAATAATGACAAAATTTAATCTAATTGAAAGTCAATAATTATTTTTGGTATTTAAAAAACACACAGCACAAATAATTGTGCTGAAAAAAGCCTATCTTCATCATAGTTTAATTAAGCTGCTGAGAAGTAGCTATTTGCTATAATCCTTGATTTTTATCTCTTTTAATGGAATATTTTTTATTTATTAAATTAATTGTTCTCCAGTTTTGAATTTGCTGATACTAATCTGGTAATTCCTTTCTTTCCTTTATTAGGATTTCTTTTCTTACTGAAACATTAATGTCTTAAAACATTCTCATTTAATTTTAATTCTCCAGTCTGAAAATCCAGCTCTGTGTAAAATTACAGGAAAGATCTCATCTATTTTAGTAAGATCGAGATTTCATTCTAGCATAGGAAATAATAACCTTTGTAACTGAACGCATAAGGGAAGTATTTGTATTTGTGACAAACTGCCTGTCTAGCCTTTGTGATTTTTAAGCGCAACCCTGTGAATACACAGCATTATTAATGGAAACTGGTGTTTTACTTTTCTTTCTTGGTTCAGTATCATTAGCACGTAGAATCAAGGATCCAAGTAAAACCACCTTCACTAGCCATCAAAGGAGTTATGACAGCTGTAGCTGGGTTATTAATTGAAAGGAGAAGGTGCCTATATGCTTTCATCTGGGCTTGGTGTCTTTCCTTTCTCAAAGAGTAAGTAAAGCATGTACCGAAAAAGGGCTGTGGGCTCCCAGAGCCCAGACCAAGAGGAGATGCTGGAGAGGTACCAACAGGGAAGTTACAAACATAAAAGCTTTACAGAAGTCAAGCTGCTTCATTGTCAGCGCAGAAGATAGCACAGCTGAGGGGGATTTACAGAGGTGTAAACAATGTCCTGAATGTCGGCCATTTACCATGTTTATGCATTAGTCTGAATAAGTGGCACCTTTGAGGAATAGATAAACCGGACTAAGTTTTGAATAAGCTGCTCAGGCATGATTTTAGTCAACTTCTGTCATGTGTCCCCAGTTGGAGATATCTGCAGGATCCAACCTGGCTAGATCTACTGGTGGCTGCAGCACCAGCTATGGTCTGAGAAAAGATTAATGGCAGATTTCTGTTTTGGTTATAGGCCTGAGACCTGACAGCAAGGAAAGGAAGAGGGAAGGGGTTGGATGTGACTTCCAATCAGCCACAGCTGTGCAGGGAATTTAGACCCTTGCAGTGAGTTGCCTAAACGATACCCACACGTTTTTAAACAGACAAAAAAGTAAAAAACAATCCCAGTTGTAGTAGTCTATGAAGTACTTTTTAAACACAGAAAACTGAGATGGGATAGTAATACAAAAGGATTGTAAGCCAACTTCTCTTTGTCCACTGTGTCCTTGCAGGCAAACCATTGTCTCAGCCAGCTCAGTGGCTTTCTGAAGTACAGCAGACTCTGAATAAGCCCTCTGGAGCTTCTCTGCAGTGACTTGGGCCCAGCAGTGTCACCAGGTCTTTTTCCTCTGAGAAACAGGAGGATCTTCTGAGGATCTTAGCTGCTTTTAAAGCTGCAGACTCTCTTCTTCTCAATGCCATTCTTGTAGCCCTTCTTTCTCATAACTCTAATTGCCTAAAAACCTCCTCTCTGTGTCTGCAATTCTTACCAAAGAACATTTTCCCTCATCCTCCAGAGGGTTATATAGGATTTTCAGCTCTTTTTAAGCACCGTAGTGCCTACACTGAAAAAACAAAGGAAGGGTACAGTCTGTTGTATGGCTGCTCTTGCTAAAATCCTCAAAAGGGAAAATGGTTCTCCTATTTCTGTTGCCATGACAATGACCATTTTTACAGAAAGTCCCATTATGGTTAAGAAACATACTATCTAGCAGTTCGAACAAAACATCAGCATCACAACAATTACCTTGCTGAATCAAAGCAGGAGGCTGCCAAGCCAAATATCCCTTTTCTGACAGTGACTAGTACCAGGTGCTTCAGAGAAAGATGACAAAAAACTAGTTTTAAGCAATTATGGAATAAAATGTCCATGTTTCCAACTGCTTTTACTTAGAGACTAGTTCATGGCATAAGTCAAGAGTTTATATTTTTTTCGGATAGCCTTTCTATGCAATGTAACTGCACGTGTTCTCACTGGGCTTATAAATACTTAGGTTTTTTTAATTCATCTTCTAAAATCTTATTTCCAAAGTTGCCTGTGGCTGTGAGTTAGAGTATTTTTACCTTGTTTTAAAAGTTGGGGTTTTTTTCAGTTTCTTATAGATCAAGTTCTTTTTAAATGAGAGCTGTATTTCACATTATCAGGAAAAGCAAAGAGAATCCATGACAATCACTTGTTATTTGACATGTATCTACCATACCTCACCTTACTTGCTTTTCTCACAAAACTAAACAGACTATCTATTTCTACTTTCACCTTGTCCGTGTGTCAGTACCTGTCTGTACAAACTCTGATCATGTCCTCTAAGTGCAGCTATGTCTCTTTGGAATGAGATGTGAACATGATCTGAACTCTAGACTAAGGTGTACTGATTGTCATGATAATAACATTACACCAGCTTCAGGATTTATTTCTAACTTACCTACATAAAACAAGATAAAGGAGGTGACGGTGTGGAAAATATGCAAGAAGTGAGGAGCTTTAAAGTACAAAGGAAAAAAGGAAATAAAAATGCTGACAATTATACCAGAATATTTTGTTTTAAAAAAATGTAGAAGAAAGCCACTTAGTTGGCTCATCGCAAGAGAATAAATAGAACTAAAAGAAGCAAGAAAAATCCACTGACTAAACACAAGCTCAGGAGCTGTTTAGATTGCACAGGCAGTGGTTGGAGAGTGGCACAGATCATCAAATAGACCTTGACAGTCGACTTGAGAAGTCATGTAGGAGTCTTGTCCCTTTTTGGATCTTGCTGAACTAATGGTATCTTTTGCAAACAGCTGACCTACTTATTTAAAGGACTAAGTATATTTATTTCTTTTCTGCCTTAAAGACTAGATCATTAAGACAGTAGCAAGAACAGATTTTGGAGCACTTAAGACAAAATAATGAAATACTTCTTGCCAGAGAGTTATCCCAAGTTAGTAATAAGATATCCCAACTTGGTAATAAGATAAGATGCAATAATAATGATTTTCCCCTCTTCTAATAGAAATTGTTGTCATGGTATTAATTATCCTCTTGTACATGAAACAATGTTTGAAATAAAAATAAAGGAAATATTTTTTTTTTAATCAGAAATATTACCCACAAGTCAGCTGCAATTCCATTTCACACAAGGAATAGTAAAATTCAAGTAAAACCTGAACTCAAACTTCAGTGAACATAGGATGGTTAAAAACTAAGAAGTGAAAAGATACTCCGGGCTTGGTATTTAAATCATGACATCAACAGATTTTTATTTATTTACAAAGCTGAGTGATGGAGCATTCATTTTTTCAGTACTTAAAAGATGTACATTCTTGGCAAATATGAATACATTAAATTATAAATCCAATAAAATAATATACGTATGATTAAGTTAAATACACAAGCATACAACAGAACCACAAATACATATTTTTTCAGGATTTTAAATGAGTCCATCTTTATTTCACTTATATATTAACTTAAAACAAATATTTAATGGGCAAATTTCTGGGCAGCATGCGTTCTGGAAAAGACAGCTACAAAATAAATATGCCAGGAAATTTATTATAAGATGATTTACAACTTGCAATTGCTAGTATTTACCCTAAAAATTTAAATCTGTATAGATAAGGTGAGAAAGTAAACATGATTTGTAAGAGCAAATATGCTGACTACTATGTCCCTTTGAAAGAGTGCAAAAGTTCGTAAATAAGATATTAAACACATGGTCAATGAGCAAGACCAGAGCTGTGCACAAAGATAGATCCACAGACATATCTCTAGAGCCCCAAATTCCACATCTTATCTGGGAAGGATATGACTTTCCTGCTCAAGGAAGGGATCTTGGGAATGGGAAGAAAAATGGCATTTGAACCTCTTTTTCTGCTCATTTCATAAAGGTATTAGAAGCTGGTCTAAACCAAACTACTCTGCCTGCTAATATTAGTGCTATCCAAATTATCGGAGAGTAAAGTTCTGAAAAATGGGCAGGGTTCTTATTTGTACCAAAAATGTTATGTTACTAATATGTCTGCCAAAAAGCCAAAATTACCTCTTCAGTTTGCTAAAGAATCATCTGTGGAAATTGTCTAGGACACTTAGGTATTTTAAAGGAATCAAATTATATGGGAGTGGAGGGTGAGGGTAGCAGATAATTTTCATGGGGGTTGGTCTGAGGGGGAAAAACGGCCCCATAAGTGATCTTGCTGAGTTCTAATTCATATTAGAGACCCAATCTCCAATCTCATTGCACAGTGCTCATAGGGGGAGATGTATTAGCAAAATCATGGTGCAACCTTTAAAATGCTCCATAATTGAGTCTTCATTAATTTCTTTGTAGGATTACTTGTAATTGCAGTGGGGCCCTTGGTCATCTGGTATCGGCCTGCTACAGAGAGATCGAGTGTTTGATTGAATTAAGGCAAACATGCACCGATGAGGGAACTAGAAAGGAGAAAATGAACAGAAATAGGTGGAATATTGTATTAATCAGGGACATGACTTTTCTGTAGAAGTCACTGTATGTAATTCATATCTACTGACTAACAACATGCAGATGGGGGTAAATACAATAAATTGATGTGGGTGGTGCAGTAATTGCAGGGTCAGAACAGCATACACTGCCAGACAGGGCTTTGCAGAGCAGAGAATCAGATATTAAGGATAGGATTTACATGGCATATCTTCATGTGACCTTGGTGTTATCTGTGGCAGCAAGAGCACAGCTGTGAACCTGAGTAGGTGGCTAAAGCAAAAAGAGTTCCAGAATAAAAATTTGTCTTAAAAACAATATAAGAACAACTTAAATTGTTTTGTTTTATTTTTGATAAAAAGAGTGAAATTTCAAATTAAGAATCCTCCTCTCTTTTTTCTTAGCCTATTAGGACTAGGACTACTACACTTTATAATGTTACATTCAGTTTCATCAGTAAGCAATGACTGCTCCTACTTGCATCCAAGACTACCCCCAGTCGTTCTTGAGAAATGTTGTGGTTGATTAAGCACTATAAGGGTCATTCTTCCTTCAGAACGAGCACTGAATTAAAATCCTAGTCTGCAACAGGCACTGACACTGTTTTCAGCTGAGACATAAAGCCAGAATCCAAGTACAAAAGCACTTTAATGAAGAGTGAAAGTGTTACTCTGAGCATCTCAATTAAATCTCATGTGTCCATTAAATCTGCCCTAAATTCTGCCTGTTTAGTCATTACAGTTTTTTCAATACAGTTCTGCTGTGTGCTGTCCATTTTACAGGGTCCTTCCACCTTCTAGAGGTAGGCTGGACACCAGTAAAATTGTAAAAAAAGTCATTATTATTTTTCTACTAACAAGAAGCTTTGCCTAAATTTGGTTGACATAGCTCTAATGGACTTAAGTCAATGAATTTAAATGGGTATCTAACTCAGTACCCACTGAGGATCACCCTCATATAGTGGTATAAAAACTTGCTGCTCTCATTCATTCAGTTTGATTCATTACTTTTGAATTTAATTTGATATCACTTATGCTGCCAAAAACATGCATGTCAAATATTTTCGTTTAACTCTATTTAATGTAACCTAGAAAATTCTCAGCAACTGAGTAGCCCAACTGACAAGCCTAGTTTATTTCCATTCCTTTCTGTCAGAGATCCTAGTTCCTCTGACACTAGCAATTCAGAATAAGAAAAGCATTTGCACTGCTCTGCTGTATGAATCTCCCACCCACAACCACAGCAGCTTGCATAGATACTAAAGGTGTTTCAGGAGTCATTAATTAAGAGTCCTAGCTTTACATAATTTGAAATAGCATTTAAAACAGAGATGCATTATAAAACATCTATATCCTCCTCTCTGTGATTTTGATTTCCATTTCATCATAACAATCAACTCATATTACTCACCTGAATCTTATATCTTCGATATGAAAATCAAAAAAATTTCCACAAGTATTTTACAGCAAACAGAGCAATCAGTCCCTTAAGCCAAAATAAAGTCTCTCCTGAAAAAAGAAATGAACTAGTCAATTAATGTGTGTGCATAGCAAGGTAATTCGGAATGGGAAATGATTATTGCAAAGCATTTATGGAGAACAGCAAAAAATAAAAAAAAATCTTACTATATTAGAACTTTTATGTAAGTAATGTGATCTCAAGCCTGTGATTACATGGGGAAATTATTTTAGAATGGTCTAGTTTTTCTAATATACATGTATCTCAATGAACTGTAAACATGAAATGCATAATTAGAGGAAAAGAAGGAAAGAAATTAACTATGTAGTGAAACATGCCACAGCTTAGTGTTAGAAGCTGTTCTCTGTCTGCAGTAAAACCTGTTTACTGCAGCTCCAATACTGTATTCAATCTCTGTACATTTTATGCTGTTGAGGTAGGCAGACTAAAGGAATTAAAGGAGATTTATAAAAGCCAACATGGTGGAGAAGGCAACAACCATACACAAAGAAAACACTGGGCAATGTTAAAAGCCAAATCATTAACACTGAAGTGATGGCATAATTAATATAGTGAAAAATAGGTGAATAGAGAGAGCAGATTGAAATTAAGACAATAAGGATGTTGTCTTTGCTAAAATCCTTCTGATAGCAGTTATATGAACCTATAGATTAATATCCCATAAGAAATACTAGAAAACCCATAACTTCAGCTGGTCAAAACAATAGGAAGCGTGTGACAATAAGTGGCTGTACAGGAAGAGTGACAAATTAGATGTCTTAATATCACCAGGGCTCCTTTTCCCTTCCAATTTTCATGAGATGAACCCCCTGCAGATGCAACTCTAAAAATACAGAAGGAAATGGAAGATAGTTGAGCTCAAATATTTGGTATAATTTCTGCCCTGCTCTTCTGTTTCTGTGTCTTTGAGTAAACATACTGCAGGATAATTAAAAATCACTGAAAGCACAGTGACTACTAATACAATCAGACTGAACAGGTCTGACTTGAAGTTATATTGGACTAAGACAGTAGTAGGAGTTGTGAAAAGCTGATCTTGACAAGTCCGTCAGGCAGGATGCCTTCATAGCTGTAGCCATCTGTGCTATCTTTGGTATCTGTGCTTATGCTCAGCTCCTCTGGGCTGACTTGCATTTGCACTTGCTGGCCCTGATTTGTTTGTGGCTTTTGCACTTCAATTCACTAGCGCCAAATTCAGGGTTACTGCCTACCTCGTACGGGTCTCCCCCATGACTGATGGGCTGTTCTGAAACCTGGTCCTCTGTAGTGTGCATAACCCACGATCTGCTGGTACAGCCTGCACTGATGCAGACATGGTGCTTCCCCCACTGCTAGTGAAACACCTGAGGGTCAAGGGGTTTGTTTCAGCCTTAGCCTTTTGGGAGAGGCCAGGTGCAGAAGAAGGTGATGGTTCCTAAGTCAATGCTAAGGTCCCAGCAGGCAGACTTACAGCTGCAGTTTGTCCAGTTCGTTTTGCCTGTAATGATTTTTTTTTTTTTTTTTTTTTTGAGGGGGGGGGAGCGGAAAGTCAATGGTCAGAAAAGATTTGTATGAAAATGACCCCTCTGGTGCTTTGTCTTATGTGTGCTCTAACAGCCCATGAACAACCTTGAAGACCATTGACCAATGCCCAAAGAATTCATTAGCTTCTGGATTGTGGCTATTTACAAGTGGACAAGCATACTGAGATAGCAAAATTCATTGTTAAGGTTATCATAATAAAGTTGTGAAGTCTTAACAGATGTTTCCTATACACTGCTGTGGCAATCATGAAAGTTATTGCTAAACATGGATCAACATGCCTTCAAAACATGGGTTCACACTTTTAGTCTGCTGCCCACTCCTAAGAACTATAAAAGTAAACAGAAAAGGATATTATTTCCTTATAGCATAAGGCCTGTGAACATTCACGGCCATCTCATGCATTGTGAATACATAGGCTATATTGGATTCATGAAAGTTCTTGTGCTTTCATCATTTTTGCTTTTAACTTATTGTCTCAGATGCTGCAAAAGCCCTGGCAATAGGGCAAAAAGGCTTATGTCATGGGCACTTCTCCACAGTCTCTGCTGTTCTTTTTCATTTGCTTGGACAAAACTGGGTAAAGCTTTTCAAGCAAGCACTCATTTCCTGCAAGGCAGCTGTGGAGTCTGCATTCAGATAATTAACTACAAATGGAGGATTTTGTTTAATTTCCTGGACTTCATTGCCTTAAATTTCCTCTAATTATTATAACATCCTCTCTGCTTCATAACTTCGATGTCCTCATAAAATTGTTCTAACAGAAGTCTTCTCCAATGTCACCATGGAATTGGTCTAAGGGAGTCAGCTGAGTAAGTCAGGACAGCTAGATAACCATGTACCTGCAGATCCCAAGAGGAAGAAATAGTTTGGAAAGTCTTTCCCAAAGGCTGTGTTCACAGTCACTTTAACAAATAACCTCTTTGCACATCATTATGCCTTTTTACATTCCTGGTTTTTGCAATATCCTGAATCAATCTCTCTTTCCTGCTATGTTTCACTTAAGTATCGATTCCCTCATCTCTTGTCCTAATTGCAGGCTCTGAACTAACAGAATTTGTTAGATTGCCTGTCTAAGGCTCTGTGTGATAGGAACGCTACAGCTGCATATGGCTGCTCTTTGCAGGGCTGGCAGCATAAACACATCTGGTCAAAGAGAATGAAAGTGCAATATGACCAGAAAAGCGTAAATTGGGGAGAGCTAGTAATCTGTTATGCTCGTTCTTCAGGAGAGTGACTAAACATCTTGCCATTACTCTTTTTTTTTAGCCTGCAGTGAGGGTAGGAGCAGTAGGAAACCCCTGACATCGCAGGCATTTCAAATACTGCAATGGAAAGCATGACTGCAAAGTAGAAACGATATTCTCCACCTGAATTCCAAATAATGTCAGGATATGTTTGGTCTCAAAATAGGATAATTACATTTTCTCAAGAAATAACTTCAGTATCATCTGAGACAACATATAGTACTACACTCTATTCCACTAGGAAAACAATTCAACAATATAGACAGAAGATATGAGTCATTCTTCCCTTAAAAGTACAGCAGCAAATGCAAACCTTGATAGTTTCTCCTCCTAACCAGAGGATAAGAATAAAGAGGTCCACTTGAGCTTGCGAATTTTAAAGAAATATGGAGAGACCTGTTTTCATCTCCTCTAAGAATGCTAGGTGGAATTCAAAATATTCAATCAAGACAGAATCATTAAGAGGGGTCCTGTTAGAAAAAAATTCTCAGCAAACAGCACAAAAGCAGATGTTCCCAAATTCTTGTTTGCATCCCTGCTCAGATAAATTTTGTACTCTTGTTCTTTGCTCCAACTATCTGAACAACACATGCCACAGGTAGCAGAGACAGAGGAACTCCACTTGTCCAGCTGCCAAGGACCAGGACAAAATGCAACCATTTAATTTTGTTCTATCCGGGGTTGTTTGAGGTGTCCATCACTCCCCAAGTATTTTCCTTCAGAATACATCTGATTAGGTCCTGGTTATCATTCCTTAGATATGTTTTCAAGTCCTCACACCCACTGGAAAAATTAAGCCACACTGAATTTTTTTTAGAATTTTCCTCTGGTGACTAATGTAAGCAATACTTTAAAATCTCACTCTAAGTCTGCCCTGATAGAGAGTTATTTGCACCGGGGACTTCCACCCAGTGCACAATAGAAGCACCAAAGAAAGTACATACATAAGCTCTTCAGGAAATTATGAGCAGCAAACCAATGAAAAATAGTTACTATATAGTTTCCTATTACTTCATTCCAGCAGTAAGGATATAAACTGGCTGTGCGGCTTTCACTGTGAGCTAAAAGAGGAAGGTTTTATAAACATCCATTTACAGGATTTTTCTTTACCCCAATGATGAGTTTGACATGACTGTTCCTTACATCCCAGCACGTGACTGAATGGGGAAGTAATCTTTTCCAAAGCACATTAGTAAAATCTTTTGAAGGTACATAAGCAGTATGACTCACAAACCTGTACCTCCTGCAGATAGTCAGAGTTTATAACCTGACTGGAAACCAGACACTGCTACTTTGCAGTTTGTCTTAAAGTTTAATGAAAGCCTAACATTTGAAGTTAATACCTTTCTGGATAGACTGCTTTTCTACAAAAGGAATATCAGTGTTTCAAAAGAAGATGCAATGTGGTATTGTACAAACCCTGTACACAGCAGCCCCCATTTAAGAAGGATGGTGGTGCAGCATGCTGCTGACAGCAAAACAAAGGCAGCCTAACAAACAGTCAGAGTGTATATATCTTTAGCACAGTATTTAAATTGGTGACATTTGACATATGCAGTACAGATAGAAATCACAGGATTGTACTTGTAGAGAGCAGCTCTTTTCCTTATTCTTTTATTAGATAGGAAAATCTTTTTTTTTTCCTTTTTTTTTTTTTTTTTTAAATTGCAAATTAATAGCTGACATTTCCCTTCCCCAACATTTCTTAAGCTGATTAATTCTGAGAACTAATTCCAGTAAAGGTATCAAGCCAGGCTACATTAAGTCATTTGGATTACACTAATTCATCTGCACCATCTTGATAAACAATCTTTCAGTGATGGATGAGAGGAATTTAATTTCTGCCATGTATGGCCTGAATTCCTTCAGAGTTTTATGACCTACTGAAAAAGGTCTTGAATACAGATATATAAATTGACTCCAGTGAGTGAAGCAAACAAAATAACTTCTGCCTGATCACTAACTGCAAATCTGCAAGCAGTAGTTTGTGCATTGGTGGTATCATATGCACAAACAATAATAGATTTATTGGGACAAATTAGAGGAATATTGATACTCCTTTTTCATGGATGTGGTCTCCAGTCCCGTTCCCAAAGTGCTTTAGCATCTAACATCTGCATCTTCATTAGGTAATGATTCATGCTGAGCTCTGTGTAACTGGGAAAAATTATATGGAACAAGTTTCATACAGAAGGAAATAATATTTTTTTCTGAACAGATAGGCAAGCCTGAGCAAGATCATCTCAGTTACCATAAATTATTTAAACTTGATTTTAACAAAAATATCTCACTGCAGTTGTGATCAATTATCCAGCTGGAAAACGGACAGCAAACAAATTATACTAGGTAATCTGACACCATAAATTTCACTATAATAATAACTACAAAGTAGCATATAATATGAATGTGTTTCATTTCTCTGTAACACATACAGTCTTATTACTTTCACTGATTTATGTTCAAGTATTTATCTGCCTTATGAAGTCCACTATATATATACATAGTAATGTGTTCACATCTAGAAGTTATTTCATAGTGGTGGGCTACACAATATGAGCACGTTTAGTTTCTGCAGTCCAGTACTTTAAAATACATTTTTCTCCATGACTAATATATACATGAGGCAATTCAGGCTAACCTCACTAATCTTCTTATCCATTGTCATTCCTAATAGGCAGATCTGCAAATCCTTTGGAAGGACAATATCAAACATTTTGTATACTATATTACTCATTTTACTTGAAATCGAGTCATTTGGAGACATTTCTCTTTTCAGGAATAAAACCTGGGAACCTTGTTTTGCATTTTGCTACTGAGAATAGCATGATAATGAGAAATGCAGATGAAACATATGGCAAGACATAAGTTAAAGAGTAGAACTGTGTACACAGATTTCAGCTAAGGAGCCAAACCATAACACCATGCTACAACTAACTGATTTCTACACCATAAAAAAAGAAATAAAAAATTGGTGGTTAGGAAATTCATCTAGATATCTAGTTGCATGTAATCCTCCATTGCTTGCTCTTATTCCTTGTCCAGCCAAACTTGTATCTTTTAATATTTATATTAGAAAATAGGCTTACATACATTAGCTGTTACCGAATGAGTTCTCATGCTCTTTAATAGAATGTGAATGGTTGTTACTTCCACTTGCAAAGTTACTTGTAGTATTCATTGCCCTGCACTCTCAGTTCTAACTCTGAGTGTATCCAGGCCTTTCTTTCAATTGTTTCAACCCTGAATCATAATGTCATATCTTTCCCCCTTCCCCCCTGCCCCCTACCCTCAGTTTTCTGGAGTGTCTTTTCTAGAGGAATTATGGCATTACTTAGATGTATTAAAATGCCTTAGTGAATTACCTTTGTGATCATTATTATGAAAATACATAGGCTAAAAATAACAAAGTTAACACTGACTTCAGAAGGCTGTCAGGATTTGACAAGGCTATGTCACTCCTACAAACTATCTATTAAATGAAAACTATTTCTATAGGTAATATTAATTAATTTTTTTCATTGATGTCAGCAGTATTCTGTGAAGTAGTTTCCATAGCTTATTACATAATGAGCGCAAAAAGGAGTCTTGCATTCAAATTAAAGCTTAAAGAAATGCAATCCTGCATGAAATCTGAGCTGTGACACAGTGTAGAGTCAATGACATTAAAGCAGAGCTGGCGACTCCTCTCTTTTGCAAGTATTGCTGAACCAGCAGTTTTGCACAATGAATTTTATCTAAATTAACTGTGTTTCACACTCAATTTATTGTGTATAGTTTACCCTGCCTTTCATGCCAATTAACTTCCAGAAGTGCTTAGTGTGCAAAATGAGGAAGATCTAAATGAATTAAATAGGAACTTAATTGTACTATGTGATAACAGCTGCTTTGCAGTTTACACAGCAGTCTCCATTAATGTATATGTGTTTTAATTAGTTACGTTTTTAATGTATTCACCTCAAAACCTTCTGGGAAGTCAAAGCAGGTAGCTGTTTCAAAAGCCTGATTTTTTTTTCTGTTGTTATATTAAAAAGGGAAAGAAAATATTTGATAAATCAGCAAAGATGCTAAATGTACCACTTTGCAAAGAGGTTACATGATGCCAAGTGGGAACAAAATCTCTTGTGATAGTCAATTGTCTTGTCTGTTCATCATTAGTAAATGCCAATTAGCTAACAGAATGTCTGTTCCCTTCAGGTGCATTATGAACACAATGGGGTATCATTAACTTGCCATGACTGTAACAACCTCAGAGGTAAACAGATATATTTTTGAAATTCTGCTAAATATTAGCAGGCATTTTCCACTGGTCAGAACACCACTCTAGCAGCCAGAAATAATGAAGCTCAGCTCCTCCACAAACCAAATCTTGTTGTTTCTGAAATTCCCTGCCATTAACATAGGAAATACATATATGTGTACACACACGCTCTTACATATGTGTGTATATATATATATGTATTTTCATAAATATTAGTTAATTGTGAAAGTTTTTTTAATATCTGTGGATGGAAGTTTTTGTATAGGTCTTGAGAAAGAGGTAAAACGTCTGCAGAAATACTGAATAAACTTATGCGAATCTGTGATCCTTATGAATGGTTGATGAATACTAAGAATTTATGTGGCCTAGATAAGCAGTGTTTATGCAGATGTGAGCTCTTTGCCTACATTTATATATTAATATAATTCACTCCAATAAGCACTATCTTCATTGTCTGCACCTACAATGCAAGATGTTACACCCAATGTGAAGATCACCTGTGAGACCATGTACATCAGTTGTATGGAGTTAGCTCCCTGCCCATTTGTCTCAAGCCCTAGCAGTTTAGGACAGCTCAGGAGCAGTAGGAATTCTTCCCTGTGAGGAAGCAAAGTCTGCTGTCCTGTCAAAAAGGGACTAACCATCAGGGCCTGAGAATACAGAATTTCTGAGATCAGCCATCAGTCATATGTTGTGATAGCTATTTGCTAGCATTTTATGCATCTTTAAATAAGTTGAAGTAGATCTTATAATGTTCAAGTGTTAATGTATTTTATGAAATTTACAACAGAATAACATATGATGTTGCTTTGTTCAACTGACAAAGCTGAGATACTATTTCACTTAACTATTCCTAGGTGATGAGGATGTATGTGTGCTGTAATGGTGATGAATGTGGCATAAGCATTAAAGAGAGAAACATAAAAAGACAGAATCAGACAGACAGATGTTTTCTTCCTAGTTCATATTGTAACCAGTCTTAAACATCTGTAAGCAACAGAAAAACCTAACAGAAGTTGTTGAAGTGAGGATATAACAGAAGTGATGGTTTTGTGTCTTTTAAAAAACTGAATGCAGCACTCTAAATTTACCTAAATTCTGAAATGTACCATCTCTGAATGTAACCTGCAGAGAGGCCTCAAGTATGTACCGATATGTGATTACGCAGTACATAAACTGTGTGCGTAATACAGATCATGTAGACATGACTGTATATTCATCTGTTGCAGAACACTCTAAGAAGTAGACCCTCTGGCAACTTCTGGACCAGAAAGCTCTAGAAGACAACCATTGTGGAAATCTCTTCTAAAAGATTGTGACTTCAAAATGAAAATTAGTAGTAACCTTTTCTGGAAATTCTTCAACAGAAGTTTTGAATGTTCTGTGGAGAGGGATCCAATGTTTTCTCCCTGAGCCAGAAGAATTACTTTGGTGTGAATCAGAAGTGCTGGATAGATACTTGCTGCTGCACCTTTTTTTTGTCTGCCTCCTCTACCACTTGGAAGGGAGGGCTGGTAGCTCCCTGGCCCCCTTTGACTGCTTTCTCCAGTAGCAGGTAAAAGCTCCTTGCCAGATGAATGGCTGAGGAAGTCCAGATCCCTTCACCCTCAGAGGCATCTGGAAACTGTCAGGGCAGCAGTGGAAGGAAGTGTCCTCTGAATTTGCACAAGTGTTTTGCAGTGCCAGTGCTCCTGCCCATAAAAATGAACCAGCAATGAACCAAGAACTGCAAATCTTCTCCTTCTAGTTTCCATTCTGGATGGCCACTATTCCGAAGTGAAATTTAAACAATATAATTACAAAAAATGGTCTTTAAAATGTGACATATGAGAAATTATTTTTTGCCATTTGTAGCCTGTTTTTACCTTCTGTTTCATACCACACAATTCTGAAGTGCTGACAGAACAGGATTTAGCCCAGGTGACACAGGAGAACAACTTTCTGGGATGATTTCTGACATGTGGTAAACTGTCTAGAAATTCAATGAAACGTTATGTAAAATGTAGGAAAGTTTTTGTGTTAACAGTTCTGGAAAAGAAGCCTACTTTTCACTTCACGCAAAAGGTAACAACCTTGTGAAGCACCTCCCAGTGCAGTATGAAGCTGGGAAAGACTGTTTTCTAATGAAATCCAGAGAAGCCAAATTAGAAACCTCTCTAAAATTTCACAGGACTCGAAGGGGTGCCCAGCATGATGTATCCACTCAGATATCTACACTGTTACGAAGAACAGTTGATGGAGTGTAATATGTTTGCCTGGAGGCATGACCCATATCAGTGCTGATTTTGCAGACTGAGGGACCAAAGAGTAATTAGACAAGCAGGGGCATCATTAGAAGGTGGCACATTTTCCTTTTCTTCTCATAAGTTTCAGATGCAATCGGGTTGTTTATAGAGAAGAGTCAGTGCTTGCTGCGTTATTAAAAGTCTGAATTATGTTTTGAATCTTAGCGCATACCATCTTTCTCAAGACAAATGACTATAGCTAAACACTAGCTTCAACCGCTTTGAGATAAACAAGTAACTAGTTACAGTCACTTCTCAGCAGACAGAGGTTTATCTGTGCTCCTTTAAGGATTTGCTGAAACAAAAGTGTATCTCATTTGCAGCCACAGTAATCAGCTTACCTTTAATCTTTTGTTTTCTTTATTAATAACAAAGATTTATTTGCTCTGAGCTGCCTAAAACTAAAGCTACCACAGATCATCCAAAAGCATTAATCTTTGTTCTCTGCTACCTGATTTCTGAAAACTGGAGGCAAAGCAAAAAAGCAATAAGGTTTCAAGTGCTTACAGAAAGTCAAACACATTTCTTTCCAGACTCTGAGGCTGCTGTCACTTAGTTAAGGTGTGGGCAAAAGCAGTTTTCTCCCAGCAAACTACAAGATTTCAGTTCAAGAATAGTTTTGAAGTAAGTCTTTATTGATTCAGATTATTTTCAAAAAAATCCATCTCCACAGAATTTACTGGGAAGTTGCTGTCCTTTATCAAAACACCTCCTCCCAGAATACTAAACAAGAGAGGATTAAAAACAGCCAATCAGCAGAGTCATTCATTATGCTGATGAGTGTCAGAATTTGGCAACACTGGTGGAATTAGGGCTTAAGCTTCAAACTGAACCAAACCAGATATTAGCAACACAGTTGATATGTTACAAACCTTAATTAATCTTATTAATTTCTTGCTTGCTGTAGTTGGAATGATAATTAATGTAGTTATGATTAATAATGGGATGGCTAATTGCTATTTTTCCTCTCTTCTTTATAAATGTGTGTCCTTTTATTTAGAGACAGTATTTTGTGTATCTTTTATTCCATGTTTCTGAAGCCCTGATTTATTCTTCCCCTCATGTAGCTCTTAACAAATGTATGACAAAGCAGTAATTACTGTCAGATCTGGGCAAAGAATGTCACATGTTCCAAAGTATTATTTAAATATATTACTGCATATCTCAACTTAGTTTGTCCAAATGGGAAATTTCAGGAAGAGACAAAAAACATGTCAATACAAATGACAAAAATAATGAAAATGATGAATACTGTAGGAGAGTCCTAAACCAAGCCATGTGACAAGGGTAATAAACTTTACAACTAAGCCTAGGTTACCTACCAGAAGGCAATAATTAATTTCAATTATATTAAGATGATGCATATCAGTATCACAAATTTACTACAGCAGCAAACTCACCAGAAAGCCAGATGCTACACAATTAACTCTTCCAGTGAACTTAACAGAAACTTTATAGGCTGAGAATCAGCTGAGAGGAGCACACAAGGCATCAGCACTATTCTCTCTTCCGGCGTGGTAGGTGTATTTATGTCCCTTAGGAAGATGTTGGTTTAGTAAAGCTGATCACTGCACTCTGAATTTTTATCTTTCAGTGCCTTTTAGTGTAAACATGTTGAAGATTGATAAGAAGCTTTGTTTGTTATTTCATTGAGATCTAATGGAACATTTTAAACATCCAAGTTTTTCATTGTTGGTTGTGAAACAGTTCCCTTTGACCTTTTCCAGACCACATTGTTTGGTTTACTGGATCATGAAGCTATCTGAAAAGCAGCTGACATTTTGGATCCTCCCCACACTACGATGAATCATTATGGGGAAAAAAACATTAGCATCATTTTGATGATATCAAAGCTCCATTGTGAGACTGAGTATGCTTATAATACGAATAGATCTTTGCTGATAAAGTTCTGATAGCTGTCCTTCACCATTCATCAGTGACAACAGGTGGTCAGTTCTACAGATGTTATGTCCTTTAAAACAATAATGAAAAAAGGAAAGGTGATCTCAGAATGGTCCAATAGTTCTGAGTCTTTCCTCCACTGAATTTCTAATATGTTCTTCAATCTCCCAAGATAGCATTATATATTTTCTGACATTTTTAAGGGCTCTTTTCTGGACAATGATTGTTCCTGAAACACCTGTATGCAGTGCATTGTGTAAATATACATTTAACATTTTTACAAGATCCTATATGTTTTTCCTGACAAGGTTTTAAACTGATTTTTAAGAAACTTGTTTCACCTTAGAAAACTTTTTTATTTTACTGGGAAACACATGATCATTTCAGTCAGTTTGACAGCCAGGCTAAGGTGGACAATGATCTTACCAGATCTTACTCTATGCAGGACTTGACCTGTCACTGATTAGAAGGATTAGAAGGAAAACTTTGGGGTGGGGTGTGTATGTGGTTTATTAAGGTTACTGCATTAATGTTAATCAGATTAAAATCAATATTTTAAAATGTAATTAAAAAGGCTATTTGTGCTCTTGCAATTGATATTTACCAAATGACTTTTAAAACAAACAAAATGACCAAAAAAGTTTTTAAAACTTGACCACTCCTCAATATGGAAGATGAGTTACCACTTTTCATACGTAAGACAGTGGTGACTCTGGATGTAGTGGTTTTGTTCCAACACAGGCAATCATTTTCCATTTTCTTCAAATTTTCTTCAAATTTAAAATTTTTTCAATGTTTGTGGTGTTTTTCGAATATCCTCTAAGTTGTTGACTAGTGTTCATGGGTGCTATGGAATAACTAATGTGTTCTACCTCGAACAGGCTACATTTCAGTTATAGAGAATTGACCTTTTAAAAACACCTACAGAAAAAAAAGGTATCATTAAAGCTCACTATTCTCTTCTCTAGGTAGCTGCAGTAACCATGGTACTGTTGTACACATAAGACTAAAGGTACAGTACAACAATCCCTGTAGAATGGCAAATGCTGAATTTTAATGATTTCTGCTTTATTTAGGTTGTAAAGTGCTTTGGGGTAGGTATCCTTCAAGATGAAAGCTAGTACAGAATTATAAGCTATTGCTATTATGCTTTGAATTAATCACTTGCTTTCCCCATCCAGATTGATGCAGAAAAACATCTTAACAACTATTTTACTTGCAGCCTGAAAAAAGAAAGAAACCTTTCCCTCATAAAATAGAATAAAGCAAGCAAAATAAAAAGCTTCTTCAAATCTGAGAGAAAAAAAAAAACAGTTTCATGTTGACATTTATAGCTTTCATCCTGCATTTCTTGAAATCAATATTCATCTGAAGGAGAGGGAATGAGCTATGGAAATGAGCTAAGGATCGAGTCCTTGGTTATTAAATACCTGCTAGAAAGAGATTCTGACTGGGTAATGTCTGTATGCCCGTAAAGTAGGGGAACTGAGGAGAGAAACCCTACCACCCACTTAACATTGCTAGTGAGAATGAGCTGCTATCATAATGCATAGTAATTATGGTAATCAAGATGCAGACCCTTACTTAATTAAACTTCACTGCAGTATGTGAGGAACAATAAATTATACAAAATACAAGTAGAAATTATTTAAAACTAGGCTGGATAGCATATTCATGCAAGTGATAACAAAATTTATGTATACGGACACACTGAAAATTAACACTTGTAAATCACTCAAAGGGGACTGTGTTTCAAATGTGCGCTGGCACACACATAAGGTTACATGTATGTATCAGTGAATAATGGATGTAAAGCAGCCTTCATTTATTTGATTTCTGTCTCAGAAAAGAAAATTAGAATCACAGAAACCAGGTAATTAACAGTGAAAAAGGGACATGTTATTATTACACCTTGTGAAAGAGCACAAAATAACCAAGAAATACCCTTGTATTGTACAAATACCCAAGAAAATAATTGTTGCCATCCCAATGAATCTATAATCTGAATGTGTGTAGGTGCAGATGAGGAGTACAAGCAGCAGTGAAGTAAGTGTCAAGGAAAGGTTTGGTGTTCTGAGGACTTTGCCAGCAAAATTGTTACTAGAGAGACTAGCCATATAATTATGTAGTTGGTATAATATATTACATTTCCCCTAGAGCAAACAAAGAGTAACTTCATAAGGGCTTTTTGAACTCTATATTTGCCTCTTCTTTTGAGTTTTAGCCACAGAGCTAAATCAGTGTTGGCTTGGAATTTTTTCATGCTCCTAATTGACAAGTCTTTATGAAGAAAATTTTAAGAATAAAATGATTGCTTCTGAGCATGACAGAGAATGATTTCAGCCACCTGTTATAATCTCCTTGTTTCTAGTATATACTTCATGTTGGCGATGGTCCAACGTGATGTAACCTGAAGCTGGAAAACAGAACAATATTTTTCCACTCAAATGCATGTAGAGGTTCAATTATAAACAAAGTCTTTGATGTGCATTTTTGGCCATGAATTCCCCAAATCAATCTTTTCTTAGCTCCTGTGTTCTTAAAGACAATGTTCAGAGGTAGCCTGTTCAGACAGGCAACAATATTCAGATAACAGAAAGGAGATTTAACCCAGTTTTAGAAAAATCTTTTGAACAGACAGAATGCAGATGAACTGGAGGCTTCTTTTGTGTGTGAAATCCTCTGGATGTGGGATATCATCTGATGAGATACCTGTGTTACATGCTGAGAACTAGAACGGTATTGTCAATCTGAAGATCTAGCTAGTGATTTTCAAGATATATCTGGTAGGCAAGCACTCCTCCTGCTGAAAACTGTCTGTATGGCTACTGCAGACACAACGCAGGTTATAGCCTTGTGTACAGTATTCTGCTTCTCCGTTATTGCAAAGACCCACATATACTCTGCATTCTGCACAGGTGAGATAGTCTAATCACAGATGCAAATAATAGCTTGGGTTGGAAGGGACCTTAAAGATCATCTAGTTCCAACCCTGCTGCCATGGGCAGGGACCCCTTCCACTAGACCAGGTTGTTCACAGCCCCATCCAGCCTGGCCTTGAACACTGCCAAGGATGGGGCATCCACAGCTTCTCTGGACAGCCTGTTCCAGTGTCTCACCACCCTCACTGTAAAAAAAAAAAATTATTCCTTATATCCAACCTAAATATACATTCTTCCAATTTAAAACCATTGTCCCTTGTCCTGCCACTACAGGTCTTATTAAAATTTCTTTCTCTATCTTTCTTGTAAGTCCCCTTATTATATTGGAAGGCCACAACGTGGTGTCCCCAGAGCTTTCTCTTCTCCAGGCTGAACAACCCAATTGTCTCAGCTTTTTTTCATAGGAGAGGTGTTCCAGCCCTCTGATCATTTTCGTAGCCCTCCTTTTGATTCACTCTGATAGGTTCATGTCTTTTCTGTGCTGAGGGCCCAGTATATGCATGTTTGTAAACTTGATTGTAGTGGAGAAGATCTAGTGCTATTTTTTCCATTCTCTTACCTTGACACTTGTAGGGGGAAAAAAAGATGCTTTTTGTTATTACCCAGTCTGATGAGAATAGGTGTTCACCTCAACCATCATATCCAGAAGCCCACATGGGAGCTAGTGGTGGCGTAGGAAAGGAACACAAGCAGAGGTCTGAAGAGCTTCCATACTACCTTAACTAATAACTGTAAAAGAGTCACTTCTTTGACTAATTCAAGACCAGTGGGCCTAATTACAGACATGACAGTAGCATGGAAGCTGATCTGTACTGCATACTCCATTACAGCACCCATCAATTATTCTGAGACTTGAATTGGTGGGGGACAGGATAATATGAAACATCTCTCTAGACCTGTTCTTCTATTCTTTGTGTGTTATAACATACACATGTTATATATATATGTATGTGTCTGTGTTTGATGTATATATATATATATATTTATATATGTTGCTATTATATAAACAGCTTTAGAGACTTCCAGTCATTTGAGGATTCCTTCTCTGAGGAATGTTCCATCTGCAGGTGGCTTTCATGGTGTCCTAATGGACAGAGGACCCTGGCCTTTGACTGAGTATATGTGAGATACAGTTCTAAAAATGTAGGTCAACGAATCAGTGATGACTTACACAGATTTAATGCCAACAAGTAATAAAAGAAAATAAAACAATGGAAGCCAATTGGCTATAGTTACATCAGTGAACAACATCTGAACTATAGCTCTATCGTGCCACACAGGTATGTATTTTGCACTTCTTGAAAAGTTTTATAAGAATCAGAATTTCTGCCTGGCTTTCTAAATGGAATCCAGTCGCTCCTGTACTGGACTGCACTTGGATCACATTCCTTTAATGGTTGCTTTGAGCAGGCACCTTCACACTACATATACAATGCAAGAATGCACCAAAGTTACCAGTTCAGCATGCACTCCTGGCTTACTGTAATTTTTCAGACACTTTGCCAGTTATTAATCTCTCCTTCATCTCATCTTGAGAGTTTAAACATGTTAATGAATATGTTATTTACTATAATAAAGCCAAAGCCTGCTGTTAAATTAATAGAGCAACTCAACTAAGAATTCCATAAAAGCTGTTTATCCCTGCTCAACATGCAACTGAGCTCCAGCTAGTGAGGGGCTGGCCATTTGAATTCCACACTGTTCCACGGACACTGCATAAATACTGTTCAATTATAGATGATCGTTATGGCATTAAAGTTAATTTGATTTTTTCCCCCTCTGCAGCCAATCATTTAAAGCAGCAGTTGGTAATTGAATCTATGTTTATTTCACTCTGTCTTCTTTACCTTTAAATAATGACTTTCCATTTCTTCCTACAGATGCAAGATGTGTTAGTGTGTCTTTAGTACCTTATCACAGAGGTATAATCTGCAGTACCTTATCGTAAAGTTAAATCCTTTTCCCAGTTAAGCAAGTCTAAAATTGCGGTTTCCTAAACCTGGGAAGGTCATGGATGCTTGCTCCAAAACTGCACTTAGATCTGAAGGCTGGAAGATTTTAAAAATCACATCTCTTTTAATTTCCATATTACCTCTGCTGCTATTTCTATTTTCCATCTGAAGAAAAGAGACAATAGAAAAGCACTTGAGTCAGAGATGTTTTGTTTTTAATGAGAAGTGGAAAAGAAGGCATGTAAAAGATGACACTCATCTCACTGTCCACTCCTTATTAGCAGCTACAATTTGATCAGAAAAGACACGCTAGTCAGCATGGACATCTAAATACAGACTCAAATATGAATGGCTAAGCAAATTTATTCTCAAAAGTCCCCAGAAATGTCTCTGAAGTGACTTTTCATGATTCACCTTTCTGGATTAAATGCTTAGGTGGTGTAAATTGATGTAATGTCATTGACTCTAATGGAGTAAAACTGAATTAGATGAGCCGAGTATCTGAATGTCTGTCACAGTTTGCTGAACCAGAGTCTTTGTACTAAAAGTTCCCTTATTATTTTCAAAC
Source organism: Falco naumanni (assembly GCF_017639655.2). Taxonomy (NCBI): domain Eukaryota; kingdom Metazoa; phylum Chordata; class Aves; order Falconiformes; family Falconidae; genus Falco; species Falco naumanni. Next base: position 48,023,733 of record NC_054060.1, on the reverse strand, counting down.
TTTATTCACAAATAAAGATGTCATGCCTAGCAGGAAATCTCAGTTCTTGTTCTGGAGACTTTGTGTTTCTCAGGTATCTCCTGTCCTGCTGTGCTTGGCTGACGCCTTGTTAAACAGTGCATGAAACTGGCTGGACAACTGAACACAGTGAGCACAGGGGAGAATTTCTATTTGTCAGATGGTCACAGCTTGCCTGCTTTCTAACATAATAAACTCCACACTTCCTAGACCAGCTTCCCCAGAGAACTGCACATCCAAAAACCTTTAAACAACTGAAATCTAAAGGAAGAAAATTAATCTATTTACTCTTAAAAATGATGGGCCCAGTAGAGTTACTCCCAAGGATTTGGATCCCCATCTGCCAGCTGAAAAATGAAACTGTTGAGTTAATTATATCAGTGCATGGGTGTATAACCTGCCTCTCTCCAAGACTGTCATGTAACTATTGTACCAAGGAAGGTCTTCATTAAGGATTTTGTGGGTCTTTGAGGTTGAATATGAAAATGTCAGCAGGATGGTCGAGTAAACGTAATCAGAGAGGACTTTTGGAGTGTCTGGATGGGCCTGGATGGTAGTTTATGTGAAGCAAAAAGAAAAATATTACCAGCTTTTGCTATTTATAATGAACCTCACAACAGTTAGTGTCACTAAAAGACCCAAATCAAACAATTACTTGAGACTATCATGTCTCTTTTTTTTCTTTTACCTTTTTATTTTCTTTTTATTGTGGTTGCAGAAAAAAACCTGAGAAAAAATATTAATCCAAATGAACTTGAAGTCTCCAAAACCATTATCTAAAGGTGATCAGAAAGATATTATTATTTAAAACCTCTTCTTAAATCCTAACGTCTCTTTCATTCCCCCTCAAATAAAAAAAAATAAAAAAAAAAAATATCAAAGTTTAAGAAGGCTTGACCTGTGACATTTGCATGCTTGTTTTTGGTTTTCAACCCAGATTAAAGGGTATTGCTTCAGTGCTATATAATGATGGGGCTTTTATGCCACTCAGAGCTTCTAGGGTAAAGTTTTTTAAAAGGCTTCACGGATGAAAGTGAAGTGATCTTCCAGTGTACTATGATTTCTTGTTACACTTCATAGTTAGTAGAAATCCTAATCTAAAACACATAGCAAGGAGGGAGGGCAGTGAATCAGGTTTTAGAAAAACAGATTGCAAAGGTGAGTTTTAAGTCCATTTCCACAGCCATGGTCCAGTTCTGCTTAGGTAATGCATGTCCTAGAGATCAAGCTATAAATCCTGTAGACCATGAAAATGCTAGTGAAATCTCTTTGTTGTGATTTCCAACGCAAAATGCAAACCCCATGTTTAACATGAGAAAAAGAAGCAATATGGATTGTTTGTTTTGGATAGATCCCCAAGAAGTGCATCAGGTTTAGTTTTATAATTCACTGTGAGAATTTTGGTTTTGACAGTTCATCTTGGCCTAAGCAGTGGTCTTGATGTAGTTCACTGTCATTTACAAACAGCAAGCCTCTACCCATTTCTTCAGCAGATGTCAACACAGCCCACCACTTGCACTGGGGCAGACAACTTGCTCAGACAGAAAAAGAAAAGAAAAAATGAAAACGTATTTTTGATTTTGATTTTCCAGCCAGCAGCGCTCTCATATGAAATCTGTAACTCTTCTATCCTTATTCCTGTGAAGATCCTTTCCCTGTCCCTAGCCACCACCGCCGGTGCTTGTAGTGCAGGGTGGTAAGTGCTGACCATAATGCAGGTACAGCACACATTTTCAGATTCCTACCAGTGAGTTCTAGAAAGCAGACAGGTGGGAACGTGCTCTTCTCTTTTTCCTTTGTTAAAGTTGTGAAACCTAACAGACTGGCTTCATAATCTGTTCACTGGAGCTATTCCTTATCTCATTTTTTTAGAAGATGCGTATGTGCTCTGCTGTGTGAACTCTTATCTCTCACTGTGACCCCTGTTGCAGGATAATTGCTTGTTGCTGTTGTACTACAAATCCGATTGCATGGATGGAGCTCATCTGTTCCTGCAAGGAAAGTACTATCCTCTGTTCTGGTAGCTTAAGGAGCGCATCAGCTTTCAGTAACATAGAGGCAATGAAATACGAAACTGTTCTTAATTTTTCTAGGAGAATGTAATGATATTACTCATCAGCTAATAATGACAGTATTTAAGCTCCCTTTTTGCACATAGAAGAAAAGCATTTACTCAAACTAGTAATTATTACCAATGTTGAAGAACTAAACTAACCATAAAGGATGAGTTTGAGGTAGCAAGTCCTAAAGAATGAGAAGGCTGCATCTTCAACAAAAGCAGAGAGACAGACAGACCTTTCTTGCCTTATGAAACTGTTCGTCATTATATAATTAATTTGTTTGTTTCTCAAAACTATTTCAGAAAAATGAACGATGGCAGAATAGCTGGATGTTACTTCTATCCTCCAGCAAGATGTTCCTGAAAAAACTGTACATTTTCTTACAGTCACCTGAGACAAGACTATTTAAAATTTATTTTCAGAAGAAAGTTAATTTGTGAAGAGATATCTGTGGTTTATTATTACAGAACCACAGAAACACAGAATGATTTGGATTGGAAGGGACATTAAAGATCATGTAGTTCCACCCCCCCTGCCATGGGCAGGAACACCTGCCACCAGACCAGGTTGCTCACAGCCCCATCCAGCCTGGCCTTGAACACCGCCAGGGATGGGGCATCCACAGCTGCTCTGGGCAGCCTGTGCCAGTGTCTAGCCACCCTCACAGTAAAGAATTTCTTCCTAACATCTAATCTAAATCTGCCTTCTTTTAGTCTAAAGTCACTACCCCTTGTCCTTTTGCTACATGCCTTTGTAAAAAGTTCCTCTCCAGCTTTCTTCTAGTCCCCTTTAGGTACTGCAAGGCTGCTGTAAGGTCTCCCCGGAGACTTCTCTTCTCCAGGCTGACCAACCCCAACTCTCTCAGCCTGTCCTCATAGGAGCAGTACTCCATCCCCCATATCATCTTCGTGGCCCTTCTCTGGATTTGTTATTTATTTGTATTTCTCATTATTTGTTCCTTAGCCTCTCCTTTCAGAAGTTCTGTTTATTTGAACACAGACCAAAAATGGTATTCTGTGAGTTAATGGCCAGTCTGCTGATTCAAACAATGAACTGCAAGAATTTGGCAAACTGAAAATAATTTATCCAGTGCAGAAATACACTTAATTAATGAGCAAAGAGTAAAGGATAAAAGCACTTGGATAATTTCTAGAGTGAGTACTGTCACAAGTTTCTTTTCATTATCAGGTTAATACTACTGTACTTGTGGAAATACACATAATTTTAGAGTAACTAAATATATAGGAAATGTTTATACATATAACTGGAATTAACTTTTTAATTGTAGCTGGTCTGTTTTCAATGAATAACTCAAATCTTCTCTGATCCAAGCATACTGGCAAATCACCTAGTATACAGTCAGCTTCAGAAAGAAATTGCAAATTGAGCATTCATGCATGATTTTATCTTCTTGGCTATAAATGAGTACTTCTAAAATCCTCCTGGTCCTTTAAGAAAGACCTGCAGAAACCAAAATTGTTCTTCACTACAAAACTGAAACTAATAATTTGGCAGCTTTCAACATACAAAACAACAAATTTGATACAGAGATTTGGAGAGGTGGGAGAGATGCTAAATAAAGATAAACATACCAATATACATAAAAGATGAACATTCCTATTATAATTAATAAGGATTCTAGAGTAAAATGCAGGGATTTGAGTAAGCCAACACAGGGTAATACGAATGTCATATTTTACTCAAAACTGTGATTGTTCTTATGCTTATAATACATTAGTTATACACGTTCTTTACTGATGTTTGTTGAACAAAGTAATTTACTTCAAATCACTATTGCTCATTCAGACCCATACCAAAGTAGCTCTAACCAGACTCAGTATTTAGAAGATGGAATATATACTTTCTAGTATTTTTTATTATTTTATAAGAATGAACATTTCCTTTGGTAACATGCTTATAAACATATTTATAAACTAGTCTTAGCACTTGGTAATAAAACTACAGTCTTATTATGTAAATGATACCTACAATGATATCCAAAAATCCCCCACCAAAACAAAAAATACACTTCTGCAGGTACTTAATGATTTCTATGCTAGTATCCCAAAGGCCAGAGTTAATTTCTTCTTGAAGATGATATGGATTTCTATCTTCTGTGCTGAGAATAATTCAATAATGTTGAAAGTATCAAACCAGAGAATCACAGTTAAAGGAGAAATATGATTCTCTACACTGCCTTTGTGGTTAAAGAAGAAATACGATTCTATACAATGCCTTTCAACACAGCTTCCAGTTATAGGTCTGATTCAAAGTTACTGAGGTCAGCAGTAGCTGATCCATTGACCTCATGCTCCATGGGAAGAGACAGGGGACCATGCAGGTACTTTGTTATTTCTCTCCTAAGCATTTCCTTTCTTGCAGTTTGTAGTTTCTGGTACTGTTTAAGATAACAAGGACAGATTTCACTTTAATGCCTTATTTTCTTGCTCTCTCTTGAGTTTAGCAGTCCGTGAAGTACAGTTGCCCCATTTCTGACCACCCCAAGAGGCTGTATCTATCATTCACTGAAGTCAGGGTTGATTTTCCCGTCGCTGTTCCTTATCACCCAGCAGAAAGACAGAAAACAACCCTCTCTGTGACTCTATGTGGCACATGCAATGAACTGTAAAACAGGGACCATACTTGTGAAATGATAGCTGGATGGCCAGGGGAAATTATGCTTTTTAAGCATCTTTGACAGATTGATACCTACAGGCCCTGTATTCTCATGACTGAAGGACACACAGCCATCTCCTTGCAGTGCTTCGTAGAAACAGATCATTTGCCCTCCCTCCTAAGTAAAACAAGGTTGCTAAAAAATACCTGCTCTTTTCTGTTGGCAAACTATGTGAAAAGATTTGTTATTTTCTAAATGCATTCTGCAAAAGTGTATCAGTTTACAGATCATTTCCAATCAACTGAGTGTGAATGTTTGATATGCAAAATGTGAGCAGTGTCACTGGGCATAGGATTCACATAATTGACTGTTACAATCTTTGTGAGTCAAGTTTCATATGTAAATGGTCACATTAATACTGATTTTAAAATGAAGTTTCTGAAAATATCCTTCAGTGTCTTCTTTCTTCGTGCTGGTTGCACTCACCATAGTAATCTCACCAACTATTGGATTTGCAGGAAGTAGCACTAATAGGAAACTAAAGACAAAAAAACAGGAGCAGAAATTAGGACAAGGTTCATGGAAAAATATTTGCAGTATTCTCTAGCATTGATTTTCAGCAATGAATTGAAGACTGCCAAGGTCAGCCTGAATTTCTCATAGATTTATTGGACTTCTCCTGTTTCACTTTGTTTCACTAACATGCTCTTTAATTTCTGGTCAGTATGGACAATTCGTGGCAAGACCCAAGGTTCTTTTTTGTTCTGAACTGCAGCTGAAACTAAGCAGATCTACAAGGCATAAAAGCAGTCTGTTTCTGCATAGCTGGAGAGATGTTGTATAAAATTGTAAAACATGGTCAGAGGGATGCATCTGTTAATAGACAATGATGACACCAGTTTGTGCTCTCTGCTATGAACGCTGCTGTGCTGAAATGATGGATTTTTAAAAAAAAATCAAACAGTAAAAGGATAAAAGCTATGATTGACATGCATAGATCTCAGCTTAACTGTAGTTGTTATCACCTTAGCTGTCAGGGAATCCCTCTTGGAGGTCACTGTGGCCTCTGCAGGCATAACTTCGCTGTTATGGAGGCCAGCAGAACCTTTACAAGCTACACACCAACTGATTCTACTAATGCAGCATCTACCTCTGTTTTCCTCAACATATAACTTTCAACATCTTATTTGTTGTAATTTGCAGCAGTTTAGTAGCCTGGCAGGTGAGCCATCTACCCTGTTGAGTGGAGACAAAGAGCTGATGATTGGAACTACCACCAAAAATAAGCCATTTTTATCTTATCAGATCCCTCTGATTCACAAAGCTGTCAGGAAACAAAGCATCTATAATTTTAAATAGAACATTATGTTATGTTTTCATAAAGGAAAAATATTTTTGCTTCATTTGTGGTGATAGTATAACATACCAGCGATAATGTAACATGCCAGTGTAGGACTGAGAAAGCTATTCTTTTATTTATTTCTTAGTGGAAAACAGACTCCCCATTAAGAAAAAAAGTTGGTTGTTTTTTTTTTTTTCACAATTTTTTCGGTCAGTTTTAACTAATTTTTTATGCTGTGTCAGACCACTTAAGTGTCACCTTAATGAACAGGTTGTCTACATAAGAATATAATAAAATAATCATTATTTTATTTTAACTATTTATTACTCAGAAAGAGTATCCAACAGAGAGAACATAAGAGCAAGAATGAAGTATGTTTTCTTGTGCATTGTTTTGATCCTTCTTGTAGAAACAGTAATGACAGTGTACAGGCTCATTCCAATTACAAAGGTTCAATTACACACAGATCAGCTAATTTAACTTACAAGTTACCATCAAACAGCTGGAATATTAATTAAGAAATGCTTTCAATGAGGTTAGGTTTGTATTCACAGAAAGTATTTCTTCCTGAGTTTTTAATTCTGATGACTTCCAACTTGAATATTCAAGTGTTTAGCATCATCTAAAAAGTGAAGATTCACACATGAATACAGTGATTCCGACAGCACTATTTACCATATTTAACTTTTACGTTTATATAAATACAGAGTAGGAATGAAAGATATAAAGAAGCTGTTTCATTACTGTCTCAGATCAACTTTAGTTATATAGTAGTTTTACGTGCAGCACATGGACCATGAATAGGTAAGCTGTGATGGACTGAACAATAAGATGCTGTTGCTCTTGCTTTTTACTAATAGCTAAATTATACTCAATGCATTCTTAATACTTTTTCACATAGATTCATTTGACTGCTGATGGAAGAAAAGTTGCTTTTTTTTAGAGATGGCTACGGAGAAGCAGCATTTACAAGAAAATAAACGCATGTGAGGTGTTCATTGCAAAATATTTTTGTGCTACTGGAAGAAGGAACAGATTATTAAATCTTAAAACTTAAATGAAAGCATATATGACAATATTCACTCTTTATATTGTTCAAAATAAGAGAAATATTAATTTTAAGAGCTTAAAGTCTAAAAGGCAGATACTGAGAAGAGAGGACACAGATGTAATCCTGCAAGTTGCAGTCACTGATTTTTTTTCAAATTAATGTCAACTCACTTCTTGATGGCATCATGAAAGCTGTATTTAGCAAGCAGTCCAGATAGGAATGACTTCCAGAACTGGAATGAGTATTACACTGTGCAAAGACATGGGCTCATCGATAAATGGACATTTCATGTGGTAAAGCACATGGAAAAGCTGTGTCCACTGACAGCTGAGCTCTTAAGCTTGCCCTTGGCCTGTCCATGGTGTTTACTGAACAGCTGGAGGTTCAGCTACATCTTCATTCCTTCTCATTTGCAGTAGTCAAATAGCTAATCTCCTGCTGTGGTGCCTGCCTCTCATACCCATAACATGCCCTCCTCTTTGGGTCCATCTTCACTCTAGATTGTCACCATGAAACTTTGTCTAAAACGTGCATATTTGTTGTCCACAGCTGCTCAGATATCCAGCCTTGCCCCTTTCTCTGTGCTTCACCTTCTGATTACAACTTTATATTTTGACTGACAATATAGCCTTACCCTATTAATCCTTATTCAGAATGCTGATGTAAGAATTATTTTTCTCTTTAGTCCCTTTGCCAAAACCTTGTCTGCTTTTATATTTTCCCCTCTACTTTCCCTTTCTCCATTGCCTTGAACATGAATGCTTATCAGTATCTCCCCCACCCAAAAGCTGCACTCACCTCAGCATCAAAATGATGGCTATTAGTTATGTTCCCAAAAAAGAGCTCCATCTCTTGAGTCCGGCTCAAGGTGAGAATGGCAGTCATGATGGGGATACAGGCAACAACCATTAGAAACAGGTCTGCAGACTTTAAGTGTTATCATCTTCCCCTTTCACCATCACAGTTTTCCTCAACTGATCTCAAGGTTTCTTTCTCCTTTCTTGTACATCTTGAACTCAGGATTTCTCTTTTGGGTCAGACCTTTCACCTTGTTGCAATACATATTTGGTGGTTTAATTCTGAATGAAGGAGTACCTTGGTTTTAACAGATGGCTGAACAATAGTTTAATCAGTGGTTTTGTTTCTAATTCTTCCTGTGCTGCTCTTCTATTTCTTTACTTTTGAACATCACAGATCCAAAGTCAAACTGGGCTCATGCTGAGACACAGGGGCCAATGAGAAAAAAAAGCAAGGGTGCCTGGCTGTTGAACCCCTTTGGAGCTGCCAGACCAAAGCACACAGTATATGTAAATCCACATACCCATACTGACTCTTCGTCTCTGTCTAAGAAGCCATTTATTTTTATGTAGAGATCATGAAGTAGTTTTAATGAGTAGGAAGCTCTCAGAAGGGGAAGCAAGAATAGTGTCAGTGTTAAAGGAAATTAAAATGTATCTTTCCGTCCCTCTGAATGAAAAACTGGAACTCATAGTTTATTTTTCACTGAGGCGCTATGATTTACAGAGTCTAATTTTGGAGCTGTTTACATTTTTTTTAATTGATAAGTGTGAGCTGCTAAAATATCTCTGCAGCAATCTTATTTCTGCAGATGCGTTCATTGATATTCACCAGGTAATTTATGCTAACACAGAGAACATTTACAGCTGTTCCTTTCCAGTGCTAGTACTTAGAGACATTTTGCCAGTCACTTAAAAACACAAGCTGTACAACCGGATTACTTAAACATTTTAATTAGTACTGCTGTTGAGAAATAACGGTAAACAGCAGAACATATTTTTGGATGATTACTCCTAATAAATCTGTCAATAAACAAAAATCACATGTATGCTGCTGAAATATGAAGAAAACAATAATCTTCAATAGATCTGGAATTATTTTCTCCAGGCTAGGATCTGATATACACTATGACATCTGTAACGAAAGCATTGAAAGTAATGTAAGATGTCTCCAAAATGTTTAGGACAATAGCAAGGCATACTTCCAAATCTTGACATCTAAAAAAAAAATAATAAAATAATAGAAAAAAATTAGCATTCATTTTACAGCATTTTTTTGCTCAAAACAGAAGCAAATGTAATTTTACACTAGCCATAGATATTTTTTCCTCTCTTTAACTTTTGCTGCCTTTTTAGACCCAGTCAGACTGCTCGCATGTCAGAACTAATCAGTAGTGAATTAATTACAAAGATGGATTTAGTAATTGCTTCTTTGCTGGAATTTAATATTTGCCTTCCAGTAACCTAGCAAGGGAGTCAGCACTGCATTGTTCAGCAAAGTTCCAAGGGATTAAGAAGAGTTTCATAACTACTGTGTTTTCAGTCTTTTGGATGACTGGTAATTAACTGAAGCATATAGTACAAACATTCCTTCAGTTAAAAAAGCTGTCATCTTTCTGCCCTGGGAGAGGCCAGTCATGATTTTAATCTGGTTGGACTAGCTCTCTCATTCTGCATATACCTGGTTTTGAACGCTGGTAGAAACCCTGTAGATCCATATAGATTAGAGAGAGCAGGGGAAAAAAAAAAAAAAAAAAAAAAAGCAGTATCTCACCTGACATGTTATTGCTTAGGGTGTTAAAACTACACAATACTCAGGCAAGGCTACAAGACTTTTACCAGTCATTTCATTATTACAGCTGATGGTCTTCATGAAACCAAATATTTAAGCAGTAACAGTCTACAAACCTACACAAAAAACAGAGGGGCTGCAATATTACACAGGTTGGTAGCAAATACAATGTAGTATGCTCAAAGATTTCTTGCATAAAAGCAGCACAATCTTTAAAAAGGCGGTAGATCTTGTCCTGTTTCAGAAGAAATGGAGTTCTGCTATCTCTGGAATTAAAAGGGACAGGACTTGGCAAGAAGGAAGTTTGGGAGGGCAAGAAAAACTGTTATCATGTGTACAATGGCACAACCCCCTGCAATTAAACGAACAGCTCTTGGACGTCCCCTGGATGAGACAGGGCTGAATTCCCAGAGCATTACTGTCACTATAGGTTCTTTCATCAGCTTCAGCGAGGCTTCAGCTCATAAGCAGCCTTAAAATTTTTGGAAGGGCATTTGGTTGTTTTAAGCACTGTCTTCAAAAACAGTCTCCCAGCTAATTGGTCAGGGTGTTCTGTAGTTTTCCTTTAAGAAAGGACACAGATGTTTCCCAACCAAATCCATTAACTACCTTAATTTAATAGTCTCTATCTAAATACAGATTTTAGAATAAAGAGTTATCAAATAACTGGCCCGTTGGAAATGCTTTTTTCTGAATCCCATTATTTACAGGTTTGTTTCTGTCCTGAACAGCTTTTTACACATATGTATTATATGCTTGATAATTTGAACCTAATTTCCATGGGAAGAAAAAAGTTAGGGATATTAGAACTAAAGAAGAACCAAACCCTGGAATTAGCTATTGTATCAGAAGATCACCCACCTGCTTTTAGAGTTGGATTTATAGCAGTAAAAAAACACTTTGGGAACAAACCAGTATGGAAATAAAACATTCTCTACCATTTGACTTCCTAGAATTAAGAAATAAAGAAAAGAAAGATGAAGTTTCTAATTCCTACTATTTGCTTTGTTTAGCTGGCATAATATTAACTGATGGATGGCATTAGAACCATCTGTTTGGCCATGAATACTTTTGGCCAACAGTATCGTAGCTGATTGAATAAAAAATGCAGTCAAGGTACAAATTGGACCAGATCATTAAGCAGCTGTAGCTACAATAACACCTGTCAGCTGAATATTGTGTCCAGTCTCCTGATCTGATTGAAAAAAAATAAAAATATCGAATTAAATTTAATAGAGCTCCTTTCCTTCTATGTAAGATCGTAAGCAATTATAAATGAAGTTAGGTGGCAGGTTTTTTCTTCAGCATATGTTTTGTACTCGGTGGTGCCTCCAGCAGTGAACCTCCTCATCTACAGCAAGAGGAACAAGGAGCTCAAGGCTGCTGTTTGGAAACTGATGACTGGATGATTTTCAGAAGCATTAAACTGCTGGCCATACTGCAAATCACTTGTAATGTAACTCATTACAGGCCCAGTTAATCTTCGATAGTTTTTGTTGGGTTTGGTCGTGGGTTTGTTTTTGTGGTTTTGGGATATTTTTTGCTTTGTTTTACTTTTTATAATATTGCCCACAAAGAAATGCCATTATTTGTCCCATTCCTAATTATGTATCTATCCAGCTTCTGCGTGACCCACAGACCATGTAAATGAGGAGGTGTGTTTTCTGTTTGTTTAAACAAAATAAAGGACTTTCCAGTGACTTGTTTGTCAGAAAGCCTTCTTTTAAGACCTTTGCTGGAGCTGCAGGGGCATTGCCTGTGTTCAGAGGTGGAGGCAAAAAGAGTCCTGGCACAGCAGCACAGCCCGGAATCACCGGCACTTGGTCTTCCCAGAGCGGCCCACTTTCCACTTCAGCACTCTCCTTCTTAGCTCTTGTGTTGGGGTTAATCTCTGAGTGCTCTTGAAGCTTGGTTACAATCCTGTGGTGTGGCAGTCATGAGAGAGCAGGCAGGGACAGGGAATGAGCACCCCTGTGACAGAGCTGGCCTCCATAACATTTCCATCATACTGGGGGATCTCCTCAGGGCAATGCCTGAAGGCTTAGGTCTTCTTTCAAAGTGTTTCTCAAGAATATGCTCAGGAAAATGCCCAGGAGAGAAAACACCTGGAACCTTCACCAATAGTTGGGCATCCAAGAGACAAGTAAGCTGGTATGGCAAAATAGATTCACTGGTTCTTCTGTAAAATAGCTGCTGTGCTACTTTTGCCTATCCAACCATCCTTTACCTATGATTTATTTTAGATTCAAGCATTCCAGGTTTGGTAGTTTTTAAGACTAAGTGTTAATACTTGGTGGTTTGGGTTTTTTTATTCACTTGCTCAGGCATTTCCTAACTTCAACAGAAAAGCTGGAGAAGGCTGGATTCAGCTAGAGAATGCTCTTCAGCAAGGCACTAGCAATATTCGTCACTTCCCAATTATCCTTGATTTAAGAGACAAGTAACATAGCTGTCAGTGTATGACTCCTACACACAGAAATTACATAAGCTTATCAAACTTTAAATAACCCTAAACAGAATTTCTAAATTAAATGTATATTTGTTAAGATACACTTTTTACAGATTATCAGTATGAAAAATGCAATTTTAAAATGTATATTTTTTTAACATCCGTTGCTTTTCATTCTTTAATATTGGAGGTGTGCATTGAGGCTTGACACTGAATTTCTGTCACCTTTGCTACAGTAAATTAGAGTTCTGGCTATCTAATATTTCTGAAAATCAGGCCTAATTATCATCCTTTAAAAGGAAATGATTGATAAAATCAGGAAGTTGATTATTTCAGGAACTGCAGAATAGAATATGAAGCACTACAAACAATTGTGCAAGTATCTGGAGGGCTTGTTGGGGAGAGCAGAGACATAAGCAAAAGCAAGTCAGATTATAACTAATCACGATGGATAAGAATATTATATTCGCAAACCATTACATGGAGGTAAATGCTATATGGTTTTTCTACCTGTAAAAAAAACATGAGAGAAAATTAGAAATATCACTCGCTGGCATTCTCCTGGACACAGACATCCAGTAATCCATAGTAATGAATACCCAAAGTCCACTGTAATTAATAACATTTTTTTCATGGAGGTCATACAGTCATAAATGCTCCACTGTGAAAGAAAGCACTTTGCTTAGCATAGACAAAGGCATATTCTTATGATTGAAAGCTTTATATATTTTATGTATTGGCACTTTGTGATCTATAGCAAAATTAGCAAGAAATTTTGGCATTTCTAGAAGAAAGGACAAAAATATTTGTTTATGAATTCAGGACAGCCAATGTATTTAGAATTAAGAAAACAAAAAAACCCCCAACACTCACTCTTCTGACCTAGTATCATAGTAGATACTGTCTATTGCAAGATAATTGCACTATTAGAGGGGATAGAATTACAGCATGGAGAAGTGGCTGCAGGGTTAGTGGATGAGATGTACTGGTCAGTGCTATGGGCAAGAAGAGTTACAAGAGATGTCTAAAGTAAATGTGATGTGTTACTATCAGCAGGTATGAATGTTCCCCCATTGGCTGCCCAAGAAAAGAACATACGCTTAATTTTAGATGGCTAAACATAGCTGATGCATTCCAACTTGAATGCATACCTTGTCGGTCCAAGTGAAATTTGATTATTTTTTTCAATTATTAATTATCTTGATCTTTTTTAATTTTGAAATTTCTCACTATTGTGATTCTTATCAATGATGTACACCAAAATAGAGATGGCTGAGAAGATGTTTATATCAGGTTTAAACATCTAAAATATATCTTCACTGTCTACCCTGGATCGTAATGATAACATGAAATTTATAGGCTTGGAATCTTAATAGTTGTTCTTTTGATATTTTGGTCCAAACTTTTGGTTTGGTGATCAAAAGGATTCTATTTTTATTCTTTGATGTTTGGCCCTTATTATATGCCATTTATTATTTTTCACTCTAGAAGCTTAATACAATACAGCTTCATGTAAGGAAAGGAATTCTGGTGTCCTATTAAACAGGTAAGGCATCTGAAATAATATTTCACTGTTTGAAATGTTTGAACTATGCAAGAACAGATTATGCAAAATGTAAACTAGGAAGGGCAGTCAAGAATTCTTTACAATCTTCCCCTTCTTCCAGTTAACCTCTGAATTAGAGTGATTTCCATCAAATTGTATATATGTCACTATTTTTAGGAGCTTTCTTATGAGTGCCACAAATTATGAATCACCCCAGAGTTTCAGGGAGGTAATTTATGAAAGAAACTTTTCACTGTTGTGAAGGCCCAGCTCACAACAGCGCAGGTGGAAAGATGTTGCTATGTTAGAAGAACATCAAGGCAGTGGTAGTTTCCTTCTGACTGATTATTCTGCCTTGTTCATTTATAGCAGTTGCTATTGTCTGTGGCTGTAAGGCATTTCATATAACTTTGAATAGCTGTTTTCTTTCATATAGCTGTGTTTTCTGAGTATTTCTATGTTCCTTTGTTGATGTGACTAAATGATTTTGAATCATGGTAGTCTTTATCTAACATGATAGCTATTGTGCCTTTTTGGCTGACAAATGGTTGCTGCATTACCAAATCTTCAGCATTCTTTCAGGAGGATGATAACTATCACTGTCTTGAAATGGGCTTTCTTTTCTTTTCTGCCCCTATCATTGGACTATTCAGGACTTCCTCTATAAGTAGAAAATGTGGCACAAATCTCTTCCATCCTTTTTCTCTCACTGCAAGATCTTGGCATGGCTTCTTGTTTGTTCGCTCTGACCTTTAAAATATCAGATTAACAAGAAAACAAGGGTACTGCTGGAGATTGGTACTACTGAAGGCACAAAGAAGTCCTAATACAAATATATGAACAGTTTCAGAAATTTGATGACTCCTAGCCTGCATTTCTGGCATCCGTCAGTAGTATTTTGCACTTAGTTGCTTTTCATGTAAAAGACCTCAAATCACTTTAGAAAACAATAGGTATTATATGCATTTTGTAGGTACGAAAACTGAAGGAGTGAGAGCATGAATGATTGGATCGAGGCCTCTAGACAATTCCATAGCAGAGCTAAAGGCATAATTTAAAAATGCCACTCATGCTGTATTTCAAAGGTAATAACAAGACTATACAGAGACCTTGAGGAAGCTCAGAACAAAGCTTATATGGCAGGCAATGGTAAATTAATGCACAACAAGAACAACAGGTATCTGCTGAAATCTACCATTTTGAATGCAACCAATTCACTATGGATTATATAAAAAAAGTCTTACTATTGCCACTAAATGCTAAAACTTACTTGTTTGAGGCTTTTTGAAAAGGTGTGTTTTGTTTCAAATTTCCTATCTGATGCAATGAAGAAACAGGATTACTTCAATAATTTTCTGAAATGTCTGATCCCTGGTTATTTTCTCACAAAATGTAAATTAGATAGCATCTCCAACCTCATTTTGAAGTTCCTCAGTCTCTAGCTACTGTGCTAATCCCATCCTTAATTCCATTTGCTTTATTTGCTCACACTGCTATATCCAGTTTCTCAATCTGTCTGTTATCCAAAAGCTGATGCAGGGATGTCAGAACATCTCTGATCCTCAACAAATCCTGGCAGGACATAGTGGGTTCTGTTGAGCACCAACAGACCTGAGAGTGACATAGGTAGAGCTGCCATTGTTCTTCTGCTGAACAAGAGCTGCGGGGGATAACCATACGCAGGTAAATTGTATCTGCTCTAAAATGACTTTTTCAACCCAGACATCCATTAGTTGACACCAATACACTTCAGCTGCACAAAGCTGGCACTTTATATAGCAGCAGGATTTTCGGGTGATAACATGACAGAAGCAATTAATCAGCCACACAATAAACAGAATTGTGTGCTGTAGAGTTCTGCCACAGCAGTGTGAAATACACAAGGGTCTCCTGACAGCAGCTCGCTCCTCCAAGGCTCAGGTCTTGATGCCCACTGATCATCTCAACTTGTCTTCATCATTCCAGCATTAGGGTGGATTACCCCTATTTAAAAAACTTTTGAACATACAGTACATGTTGCTAGAAACGTTCACAGCCTAACAAATATTAGGCAACAACTTTGCTTGGTCTCTACCTTATCCCTTGTTCTCCAGCGCTGGACTCACTGAAAATACATTAATGAATTACTTAAGTGCAATTACCCTATAATGCCTATTAATCAAACAGCCCCAGGAAAATGGACCAATCTATGTTCAGTTTTCAAAATCCATGGAAGCGACCCTTATAACAAACATGGCTGAATCATTGCTATGTACCTCACAGTGCTGTGAGCCTCACAGGGCTAAGGACACAATGGCCAAAATCCTATACACTGCAGAACTGATGGCACCTACTCTTTCCACCACAGGAGCCTGAGATGTAAATACCGTAGGTCAAATATTCCTTGTAGCTAATTTAGCAGGCACTGATGCCACCCTGTGGATTTCAACACAAATACCCGGTGTAGCTCAAAAGGAGAGAGAGCAGTCCCTATAAAGTGCGACCCTAACACTCATACCTGCTTCTCATTTGAAAAAAATTTTCAGTGTTTACAATTACAATAGCGATTTGTGTCCTGTAGGAAAACCTTGTATGGAGTCTGAAATACCTTTGCATTCAGGGGAATGTGATTAATTATTATTCTTTTTACATAATTTTATGTTTGTTGTCTTCAATGAGGTTGTTTATGTGAGCATACATTTCTATCTGAATATATAATGTCCTAATCACTTTCACGTGTTTGTGCTTTTAAAACATTTATAGAGAACCAAGGCACAGATAGATTGAGTGGACCATATATTTCAAAAAATTGATTCCTCTCATTTAAAATTTCTACTCAATGTCTGCCTCATTTCTACTATGTGAAATATGCAAGTTAACAAGAACGTAAGTGGATTCTTTAGTCTGTTCACATTCAAAGCACTGGAAGGAAACACACTTAATTTTGCTGCTATTCATATGTGCCCTCCAATCAAAATATCCATCTCTGTGCTTGATTATCAGTATCCAAGACTCTTGGCATGCACACTGTGATCCATCTCCATGCTTGACTGCCAGTACCCAGGACTCTTGGCTTACACACTGCGGAGCTCCACAACAGATGCTAAGCCATCTTCCTTTGTGTGTGCTGGGACGTGCTGATGATCTCCCATTACACTGCTCTGGAAACACTTTCCCTACTCTAAGAACTCTCTTATGTTTTCCTAGCAGTCTCAGAAAAATAATAGAAAAACTTGTATACCAGTTCTTGCCAGCTGCTTCCTTTTGTCTCAAGAAATAGCCTTTTAGGCAAAATCCACAATGGCCTCAACAAACAGAAGGTGGCTTTTCTTGTGTCAGTGTCTTATGTGGAAACAACTTAAAAAGCTTCTCCCGTATGAGGCATAGCACTTTATACACCATTTTACAGAAATTCTGCTTTCAAAAACTCTAAAGAAAAGCCAGGAGGCTAAAGGATCCTGCTGACCTGCAAGCATTAGATTTTTGTTCTCATCTCATATACACACATCACCGTATGCAACACTCGAGGTACCACGCCTACACTGGGAGTTAGCCACGTGCCCAGCGTCAGAGGTGACCATTGCAATCATTCTGCTTGATCTCTTGTTCGACTTCAGCCACAGAATTTCCTGCAACGATCCTTGTATGAATACAAAACCTTGTTTTAAACCTGACATTTATTTCCTGTGTTAATGCCTCTGAAGTGAAATGTAAGGTGGAAAGTGGAAAGAGTGTGATTGGCACGTGGAAGGATGTACCTAATGAAAAGACAATTAAGATAATTAACAGGTAGTATATATGCAAGGAATCATGCCTGAGTTCACAACAAAATGTCAGAAGCTGATTCTTATCTCTTACGATTTTTACAGTACTGTAAGTATATTTTGCTTGGAATAAAAGGTCTTCTGATTTATCGGAGCATGATCAGGCTCACGTCTGAATTGCAAGGGAACTTGTGCTCCTAAAACACTTAACTTGTTTTGGAAGGATTACACCAGCAGTATACTTAAATTGGAATTTAAGAAAATTATTATCTGTTTATTACAAGTAGGCTTTAGTTTTGCTCTGATGTCACTGAAGTATTAGGCAAGCCACCCCGTTTCTCTTGCTGCCTACCCCCTCTCCCACCTGAATGACATGCTGACCTATTTCCTGGCTAAAACAGTCACCGTCTCCCCATTTTCCTTAGATTCCTGTGAGTTTGCAACATGAATTTTTGCCTAATCTTATTTTTTCCAGTTACTTGCACAAAAAGCTATTTGACTCATGCCTCAGCAGCTCACCTCAACAGTTTCCATAACACATATAGTACATAAATATCTGGACTCTTATGAGCTGTATGTTTGCCTCATGATCTCATTCAATGTGACTGGAAATCTATATTTAATTCTCTTCATTAAGAAGAGTTGCCACCCTGCACCAGAAAAAGTTATGGACATGTCTGAGAAGCAGTGCCGGGGCAGCTGCCATGGCCTGCTCCCTGCGATGGGGTGGGGATCTTGGAAGGGCAACAAAACCCACGAGCAGTGAGGGATCTTACACAGATCAGTGGCAGAAAGGCATGTTCCCAAGTATGGCATTAGTCGGAATCACTTACAGTGAGTAATTTCTGCCTTAATGTGCTATCATCACTCAGGATCCTAAGAAACTGGACAGTTTAATTGGATATCTGTTAATGAAGGCAGATTTCTTCATGTTCACCCAGGTTTAATTCTGGACTCTGTCAAATGAGAATGCTGCCAAGGAATTAGCAATTTAAAAGTTTCTGTTCAGGTAATGAGAAAAATTACTGCTCAAAATAATATATTGAACTTCAAATTTAGTACCCCAAGCATGAATCTTATTTCACTATCCACAGTACAATAATTCAATTTGCTTTAAATTAAGAAAAAAATATAATTAAATTTAGCCTAGTTATTTTTTTATCATTTAATTTGGGACAGAAATTGTTATTCACAATGCCAGTCTGAAAATGAGTTATTGCTGTTATAATTTTTTAAAAACATTGACTTGAAAAATGAAGTTGTTGTAATATGGGTATGTAATCAGTTTATTTTACTGTAAGGAACGTTGTTCAGTATGCTTTTTGAATTTAGGAATAATAAATAATTTCAAAATTTTGTTTTTAAACATAAAATTTATTAAAGGCCTCAAGATATTTTGGTCCAGATCAAGCTTAAATATATATTTAACTATAAGTACCAGACTGATCCAGTGAAACCACAGAAATTATGTATACATACACAGAAGAGTTATTACTTTGGTTAGTAAATCATTCCAGAATCAATTTTTAATTTCAGAGATTTTTGTTTTGCTATACATAAATGTTCACAAATCAATTTATTTAAACTGTCTTGGATTTGCTTATTATCTTGAAGTGTATCACATGATGTTGGCATATTAACTCAATTACCTGCAATGTTAAAACAGCTGAAGAGTGGTAGCTCTGTTTAAATTTATAAATTTATACCAATTTTAAAGACAGAACCCTGTTTCCACTGAAATCAATGGATTATTTTTTTTTAATTGTTTCAGGTTTTTTGCTCATTAGCTGAATTTTTATTTTGGTTGAAGAGCTGTGCCTGGGACAGCAGAGAACGGGTACTTTCAGCCTTCCTAACCTCCCTGGTTGCTCCTTTCCTGCCTGCTGCCCTCCGATGCTTTGCTAAACTGGGACATGGTAAACAATACCTCAGTCAGCTTACAGGGATGTTGTTATCCACAAGGGATAAAGTGCATCCCACATTAGTCTGAATGCCTTGGCCTCTACATCCACCTTTATTGGTGGTGAGGGCAGTAAATCTGGTTCTGAGGGCAGCTTAAGGGCATTCTGTGGCAGAGACTGGCCAGACTTACCTGCCATTCACCATCATGCTTGCAGCAAGTAGGACAGCCCAGGGGGACAGGGCAGAGTTGCAAACAGAATTCCTATTTCACCCTCTCCCATTTCTCTGCCCTAGTATTTTATGGCAAGATTGAAAGGAAAACCGATCAAAGCTAAGCCTGGCAACAAGCATTTTTTAATTTTTGATAGGCTACAGCATGTGTAATCAGATATTTCACAGCCATATATCCAAAAAATGCTTGGTTGTCCTCAAGCTTCTCAAATAATTTGGAATGAGTACAGTGATAGAATAACCAATATATTTGGAAGTTAGTATGGAAGTCCTTTGATTTTATATCTTTCTCCCGCAATATTTTGTAAAGGACAGAATTGCTGAAATGTCTCTGTATTGCAGCGTCCAAGGAGGATTATAAGGAGACGTTCTTTAGTTTGTAAGAGGAATGGGTTACATATGTTTACTGCATAATTTATCATTCTTGCTGTGATCGTTGCCAAGGAATGGACTAATGTTGTTCCATTTCACCGCAGCAATTCAGTTGTAATTCCCATGTACAAATTGCATTCTCTTTGAATAACTGCTTCTTCCTACTTAGAGAGAAAAGTGTTACATAATAGATAAATATTTGTATGTCATAATATCTTGTTACTGCTTTACACAACCATTACCACACAAGGTAAAGGCCAACAAAAAAAAACAGATACAAAGACTGAATAAAAAAAAGAAGTTGATACATCTTTGTTTGGCCAATTTCACACCAGCATCACTGAAAGAAACATGTTGGCTAAATAAAAGAGTAAGAGACTCACTGGACTAATTCCACTAATGCTGCTTTTCAGCCGATTCTCTTTACAGACTGTCCATATCAATGTAATCTGATTTTAGTCTTCGGTATGCATGCTTTTAATTTATCTATTACCAACTATTTATAAATTTAATTTTTAGGGACAGAAATAACAATGAAAGCAAACAGCAGTTTGGTGGCCAACTTTTTTAGAGCTTTTAGATTTTTTTTTTACATTTGCTTACACTAGGGCAGGGGTCCTCAAACTTTTTAAGCAGGGGGCCGGCGAGCGGATGCAGTGGCAGGCAGCCATCTGCGGCTGCTTGGTTTCCCCCCCAGCCCCCGGCGGGCGAGGGGGTTCTGTAAATACCGGGGGCTGGACTGAGGGCCCTGGGGGGCTGTATCCAGCCCGCGGGCCGTAGGTTGAGGACCCCTGCACTAGTGGGTAATCATCCGCCCCCTTGACTCTGCATCCAGGCACTTCTGACTTAAAAGTTATAGGACTGGACCAACTTTGCTTCAGATATGGGCAAGCTCTCCTGTTCAAAATGCTGACTAAACTGATCAATATTTTTCTTAGGATGTAAAAATTAATCTTTCATTCTTTCTTTGCATTGATCAGCTGTATCATTCTTGGATCAGGAAAATGCTGTGTAAGTCCTGCTTCCAAAAGATACATGATTCAGAGTGCTTTGGCCAAGTCATTTGGATACTTGGAGATGACCACAGAAAAGTTAGGGTTCCCATGCCTATCCAGATAGATCTACATGGCCAATTCATATAATGTTCAGGTGTACTTATACCCATTCACAATTTTCATGCTATAAAAATACCACTCTGATGACCTACAACAAAACCTCCAGTTTGTTTTGGATCTTTAATTTTAATAAAGCATAGGAATTATTATCTTAGGATCAGTGGGGCACCTCATGTATGAGTATATTCTACCTATGCAGTATATATAGAGCACTAAGTACAGAGTAAGTGCTATGTAGATATGAATATGGCAGTCTCCTTTAGAGGACCAGGTCAATGTAGTGTGGCTGTGAATCAGTTTGAGCCATTTAGATTCAGCAACAAGAATTTCCCCATGATCCTTTTTTATTTAGCAGTGTAGTTAAAACCTCAGATGATTTAAATATACATCCACCTGTGGTTATTTCCAGCACTAAAAGCAGCCAGTCAGTGATAAAGAAGCTGATCCCTGAAATCAGTGCGATGATTTTCATTACATTTCAGAGACTTCAATAAAGGCCCAGATGACCTGTTTATCTGTGAAATTGCTGCTGTCACTAGATGGATGAATTCCTGTATATGAAGGAAGATAATGGTGATGAGTTTGAGTTAGGACCGATATACAGCATCTACCTTGCTTAAAGAGATTCTATGGAAAATCCTGTCTGAAAATATAGAAAAATAGCCTCTAGATTTCCTCATACTGAATTAAATGATATATATAAGCTTTAGCAATTTTTAATTCACTTAACATGCTTACAATTTTTAGTATTGACTTTCTTCGCTACATTTCCTTACTAAGCTTACTTCTGTTCAAATCTTGAAAAGGATAATAAGTAAACAATCAAGTTTGTTAAAAGGTTTAGTGGATAAATGGTAATACTATGATTCTTGCAATTTACTGCAAATAATCATGTAGTCAGGTGAAATTATTGTACAGAGATTTACAAAACTTGGTGGTGCCAATGGATATATTACTGGAATATTCTGTGGAGTAAAATAATTTTTTCAGGAAGAATCTGCAGCAATGTCTAATTTGGATTTTCTCTCCTTTGTCCATAGTTGCTGCAATTCTTTAACCCTTACAGCTCCCTGTAAGGCTGGGTTGTATTTAGCAGTTGTTGTCATGATTTAATACCAACCCAGTAGAAAGCAAAGATGACCAACAGCTAAGCAAGGCAGTCTTTTTTACAAAGTGTTTGTCATCGGGGCACTAGGTAGAAATTCCAAGTTAGCTCTCTGAAATTGATTTAATCTCGCATTTATAAGAAATGAGCAAAGACAGGAGAGTTGCACAAAATGCACAGCCTCACAGCACTAAAATCTCACAGTTAGTCTTTGTCTTCAAGTCACAAGGTTCTAGGGAGAAGGCTTTAAGGCAAGGTTACAGTGAGAAACTCTAAAGGCATTGTGGAAGGTCAAGCCAGCCCTGCAACCCCCTGAAAAGGGAACATAAAGCAGCTCTCAGGCACTGATGGTTTACACCTGTGTAGTGGGTATAAGGATAGCTTTCCAACCATGAAAAGAAAAATTACTTCTGAAACATTTTACAGAAGGGAAAACAGAACCATTTCTATTGATGGCTTTCATAGGATAAAGGCAGTTTTCGTCTCTCTCCTCAAAGCTTTCTCAAAGTCCATTGCCAACCTGGGGACAAGTCTGAAAGCCTGGGCTGCAGCCAGCCAAGCAGGGCCTGGTTTTGCCTCGACGCTGGCTCTTTGCTAGCAGGACTTTCTTGACATCAACGTTATCTTTCTGCCTGCAAGTTAAAGGAGAGTGATGTCTAACACCTCTGAAGGAACAGGTTTCTCCCACAAGTCCTTGCAGAGAGCACAATTGCACATATAAAGCTACAGCAAACTCTCTGGGAAACCCTTGAAGTTTAACTCTGTGGGAATTATCTAGGAGTTATTTCTTGTTACAGAAGGTACAGAAGCACACAGGCATGTTTAGCATAAACAGTGTCATGACAAGCTAACAAGGATGTAAAAAAAGAATTTCCCAGATGGGTAAGGAAAGAAATAGAACTGACATATGGTGTAATACTACTTCCTAGTGTATTTTCAAAAAAGGTGGTATCCACATCCTACAAGGTCTAATTCCTGCTGGCAGGTCCTGACTCCCTTATCTATTGCAGTATTTCAAATACTTCTGTAAATGTGAAGGAGTTCATGCATATACATCATTGAAAACAAATTAACTTGATTTAAAATGTAAATTCATCAAGTGCATCACTCATTATTTATATTTATGGTTTACACATCAGTTGTACCCAAAAACCCTGCCAAGAATTGATGCTACCTTGCATTCGATCACTATTCACAGTAGAAATGGTCCTCTCTGTACGGTCCTGATGTGATGAAATATGTCTAGCAATAAATCTAGAAAATCAAATATTGTTTTCCTTAAGGATATTTTTCTATTCCTATTGAAGACATACTCATGTTAACTACTTATTATACATAACGGTATGAAATATGATTTTAGAATGTTCTATATTAATTTATAATAGAATTTACTTGACGGCTGTGTCAGCACTTAAGCAGCAGAAAAGCTGGTAAGTCCTGAACTGGGATGGCCAAAAGAAAAAATAAAAAAAAGTGCTGTAGAGAAAAGTATTTATTGATCATTATGGGAATATTTTCTCTTTGACAGTGCTACAATTGCGCCTAAAGCTGTATTGTGTTTAGATCAGCTCTGAAATGTAGTATTATGAATGTACATTATTATGGTTATTATGGTTATTATATCTGCATTTACAACCTTTGTGCCTATCGTATAAGCCTCTGGACATGTTTACAACTGTTTTAAAGATGCTTTCTAATATCAAAGTCCTAAGAACTGGTAGCAAGCAGAAAACCCCATATTAATCAGAAGCTGTCCATGATAGCACTTGACTATTAACCAAATGCTGCACTTTTATTCTGTAACTGAGTACACTAAAGCTCCCCAAACTGTAATGGATATAGTGGTTTGTTACTCTACCCGCTCCCCATTTCTCACTATAAATCTATAAATATAAATATTTCTCATTATAAATCTTATAAGTGGACTTTTCATTACTACTGAAGATTAATATTTACATATCATAAATGGATTTTACTTTTGTGTGATTGGCACCTTTCACTTTCTTCTCTGGGACATGAAAACACTGCCTAATAGAAAAGACATTCTCACATAAGGCCACCCTTAACAGAGGTCTGCAATGTCCTTTCATGCCCTTATTTTATTGATGATTACATGATTGGAAGGTGGCTTTCATTACTTTCTGCTGCATGCCTGAAATGTATTTGTTTTTGTAGAAGAAATAACCCTGGAATTTCAGTACTTTTGCATTGCGCTAACCTTTATGCTAATCTTTTCCTGATAAGACATAAAAAACATGTTTAGACTGTTTTGGATCCATCATTCACATTGACTGCAAAAACCCACATAGATTCCAGTAGAGAAAGAGGAAGAAAGAAGAGAGGCAGATCAGGATATAAGTGCAGCATTATACGAAGAACTGGCAGAATGCTTCTCATAAGAAATACGCTTCCAAATTTGTACCTTAATGTGACTAGCAGCAAGTAAAAGGACACTTCAGCCTTGCTAAACCCAAGCACTCAAAGACCAAAAGACAACACCCCAAAAATAAGGCTGGTTTCAAGTCATGGCTTGCTTTAGTATAATCCAATTTTATTGGACTTTTGAGACTTCAGTTCCATTTAATCTGTATTTCCAAGCTTTTCTCTGTAGCTAGATGCTCTGGAGAAAATACTTTAAAATATAGAAAAACACAGTCACATAACAGCTCTAGGTGGGAAACTAATGCCAATATCTATAATCAAGACAGTTGGTACGACCAGGATGCAGAGTGATGAATCTAGATGGAAAGTACTCTGTTTGTTCCTCTAGTAGTGGTATCAGTTACAGAAGTAAGAGATAGGGAAAACATATTAATGAATTATTTTTGTTTCCAGTAAAGGCTTGCTTCTTGGATTAAGTTTTTAGTGCTATGTATGTTCCCTCTAGTTTTAAAAGTTTCAGGTGATGGCTTTTAGAAGTGCAGATCCATTCTATATCAACTGCACTCATGTACTCACACACTATTTTTTCTGTATATGACTCATAACAGCACACTTTCAGCTGTTTTCCTGCAGATACACAGACCACAACTGACACTTTCAAAAAATATAAGTAAGGTTTTGATCATGCTTGTATTTTGTGTTACACTCTAAAACTTCCATTTTGCAGAAGCACTGTCTAAAAATCAGGTCTTTGAGAGATCTCACAGGTAATAGCCACATGTGAAAACATTGATCTCTGCTGTTAAAAATACCTTCTTTCTATTCAATATTCAGACTTTACTCATTATTCTTACAAAGGGAAAGGAACAGGTACTAAATGTAATAGAAAGGTTCGTTCAGAGTATATTCACATAAGATAATGCAAAGGTTTTAAGACTTTCTCTCATTCCATTGGGGGACATAGTTATGTTGGCATATTCAATTGGTATCCTCTTTACTTAAGCAAAATCTCATAAGTAGTTTAAATAGAAAATTTCATCTGAAGAAATAGTGCAAAATATCTATTAATAAGCCCTATCAAAAAGTAGCTTAATTCTCATCCCAGATCATCTGGGAGTGCAATGCATATTAATAGCTGATTTTAAAAGCAACGGAAATTACTAAAAATCAACTCCAAAACTAGATTTTGCATTTCCTCTAAACTGAAGAATTAAGATAGTTAGACCATATAGTTCTTTTTAACAATCAGAGCCAAATAATTGTGCAGGAGTTGCACAAGCTGTAATATAAATGTTAAGAGCAGCTATTTTCTTACCAGGAAGCACATGTCCAAGACCAGTGGTATTAATTCTCTTTGGTTTTGAGAAGCATAGACATACTTTACTTGGTCAGACTCTGCTTCTTCTTTTGTAGCCTGATGTACTAATAAGTAACTTCAAGCAGGTAACAAGAAAAACATTGCAAAGCAATAGTGAGCTTCAGTTGTTCAACTTAAATATTTTGCTTGCTTTGTCACTGAAATTTCCACATTTAAATTTTCAGTCCTCTTGTCAATCACAAAGTTGTGTTCATGGTTCTAATTCTGCAAGGAAAAGACTTACACTCACCTCCTCCTCATTATTTTTCTAATGTAATTTAAAACAATTTTATGAAAACATGGTTCCTCGTACTTAGTGAAATAGAACACTCAGCAAATTAATGTTATCCTGGTGTCTCATAATATTGTTAAGAAATGTCTCAAGCATTTTGCTTGGCTTTATAGCTTGTGAAACATTATGTTCCCTGCAGAGATTATAATTTTCAAGGTGCAAATAGATTTTACATGCTTACCCATACGTTCACCAAAGCACAATATTGAAGACCATCCAACATGTACAGCTTTTTTTTTATAACTTTCATCCAACATACTGCACAGAACAGCTGGTCTAGCACAAGGTAAAATAATATTATCATTTTCTGTTACTGACTACTACAAATTGCAACCCAGATTAAAGGGGGTAGGAGAAAAGCCATTGAATGTTCCCTTCAATTACTCAGACTGGTAATATGTGCTTTAAACTGATTATTTAAGGTGAATTATTCTGTTTCCAGAGAACTCCAGCTACAGTTAAGAAAAGGTTGAATGACAGAAAGGTAATTATGCAAACTTATTATTGGTTAAGGTTAGCACACACAGGGGAGGAAGAAGGAAGGATGAGAGAAGGGAGCAGCCATGTTGGCATTTGATGAGGTATCTGTCACGTGAGGAGAGACAGGAGTGATTTATTTTACTTGGGTAACAACTAGGAACTGTCCATTTTTTTCCTGGATTGTGAATCTGAATTGCAATCTAAAGATACACAATATGACAGAGGTTAACAGTTTAATGCAGGGAAACAAGGACCCATTATTTTCATTCTCAGTCATGATCATGATCATGATCATTTCACTTTACTGCAAACAGACCCCAAAGCACAATCACCTCAATCTTTTTTATTTCAGAATAGTCAGCTGCTTCTCTACAGAAGTGAGTCACATAAATACAAACCGGTTTTGCTTCCCTGCTTTGGCTCACTCACCTGTCTAATAGTTCCGGCACAGTGTTCCCTGGTTTTTTCATTTTTAAAGGTAATTCAAATGAGAAACTTGGCTTAGTTCTTAAATGGCAGTAAAACTGATGGTGAAAAGCCAGAATAATTGACTATATTCCAAGAAACTATATATTCTGAAAGAAAGGCATATGCCCTCCTTCCAAGTCTTATTGCTGTTCAGGTTTAACTACTGGAAATCCATAAAAAAATAGAGAGACAAGGTAAATGTTGGACTTGTGGTCATGAGATACTTGAAACATGGTACAATTGGGGAGGGAGGGAGGGGGGAAATGACTCACAGAATACAGTATTTGTGACAGAAGATTTGAATGCTGAGTAATGAAAAGAAAAAACAACTCTGTAAAGCCAGCATGTCAAAACCCACTCAAAGCTGTCATTTGCTTGGAAAAAAAAGCTGGTCACTTCCAGTCATCAGAGTCCCATGGGATACTTTAGGTACATTGCTGAAGTGCTGGCACACTGCAGTGACTCAGACTAGTGATAGGGATCCAGTTTCCTCTGTTAGGTGATAGAAACCGTTGCTGTACCAGTAGATTTGGTATTTTCCAAAGAAGGCATGGAGCAACAGCCACATGAAACAGTTAATAAGAATGAACATGAATTACACCTATGCAGTGGAAGGCAGAGTTTTGCTGGTGCTGTTCACCAGGCACCTTTTCAAAATTTCTATTGCTTTGAGATTCCACTGATGAACTGCTGACCTGACCTCTTTTTGACTGAATAACCTACCATATATATTTATGCCCTCCCCCTCAACATTTGAGTATTTAAGTATACTACTGGGTGTTTTTTAATCAGAGTAAACATTTTATAATTCTGTTTTATGACTCAATCACACCTGATACATAAGATATGCTGCTGTTTGTACCATTGCAATATTTAAACTATAAAAGACAAATTCTCTTCAAAACTTTATTGGCATCTATCTGGAATAAGGACACTGAAATTTGTGTCAGATTTTTGATAGAACGGGCCCAGACAAAGTACTTTGATTTATATTACTATTACTGGAAGCAGTATTTGGCTCAGCATCTCTGGACAGCACTAACTCTAAGCATGAGAGCAATGTGTGTGTCATTACTAATGGCTACAGCCTCAGTAGACAAATTAAATCTGGAAAGTTAAATGACTAGGAAAAAAAGTACAGAGATAAAAATCCTTCATTTCCACTCTTTATTTCATTCTTGCATCTTTCAGCAGGGAAAAATAAGTCTACAAAGATTCAGGATGTACACCACCTTCATGGAAACCATCCATCATAGGTAAATCCCAGAGATGCAGTACAATATAGAAGCCCAAATTCTATGCAATAACCCATTCCAAATGCTGTACATGTAATAGGTTGATAGCCTATTACCTTAGCCTTATGCACAAACCAGAATAACAAAATTAACAGACCAAGCCAAGTCCAAAGCAAGCAAAACATGGAAAAAGAGTTACACAGTACAGTAATGATCCAGGACTCTGTAAAGTTTTGGACTGCTTTGAAATCATCAGTGCAGTGAAATTCAAAAGTTTTGGTTTTAGGGGAATATATTCTTGAGAGCTATGAGTGCAAGACTGCTGCGTTGTGTTTTATGATAGATAACTTACCATCATTAGATCAATTGCTCAGCTATAAGTACCAAGGATAAAATATTTATTATTTGCAAATATATAGTACTTGCAATTGATGTAGCAAGCATGAAAAACAGCTATAATGGTACCTCACTAACATTTGTTACTTTTCATGTAACATTGGCCCTGGGGGTGGCTGGTTATCAGGATGGGATTTGGACAGAACTGCTCCAAATTCCCTCATTCTCAGTCTCTTGCCTATTAAATGGCAAGCTTCAGTTGATGCCTACTATTTCAAATGTTACAACCCAAAGCACCAGCTGCCAAAATGCTGTTCATTTTTTGTTTTTGTGGAACACACCTGCATGGGTGTTTTAAAAAAAACAACCACACAAACACACAGACACACAGACACACACAGACACACAGACACACACACACACAAAACCAAACCAAACCAAACCAAACCAAACCAAAAAACAACCCCCAAAAAACCCCAAACAAACAAATGAAAAAAAACGCCAACCCAACCAAAAACATTTGCGTTATGGTCTGAGGCAGCTGGTGTTCTTGCTACTGGGTTGACCATCAGCTGAAGTATGGTCATTTCACTCTGTTATCCTTTATTTTTCCAGGACAGGCTTTCATGCCACATGTCAGATAAATATCATGAGAGACAGGATTTGATTTTTCTTTCCCTGGATGATATGGCTCATCGTTCTATACCATCAAATGGTCCATGCACAAATATCAATACCTCTCTTCTTTCATTTATAAAACATTGCTCACTCTGGAAACAGGCAGGTCTCATTTATTGACAGAAAGTGGGCACTAATCATAACCATGGAAAGGTCAAAGTATTGCTCTGAACAACATAGGTAACATAAGGAAACACCTGCAGGAGTGGACTGATGATGTTTAGTAGATCTTTTAGAATTAACAAAATAATATAAATAAAATCAGGATTATTTTTGGTCAAAGCAGAAACAGTTGACTGTGTTGTAGACAACCATCATGATGGGCTTTTTTGTGTCCAACTAATTCAACTAATATTCAGCTAGTATATAGACGAAATCTGCACTTACCAGAACTGATTGAATACTGTAAATAACTTAGCTGTCATGCCTATTTATAAAAAATTAATAAGCATACTGTGTCTCAACTGTTATATACTTTATCTATGAATATACTAATGAATAGGTACCCTATTTGCTATGGATATTGAAACAATTTTATGCAAACTCTGTGAAGTATTTATAAGGTTTAAGGGAAAGGTATGTACAGTTATGAGTATTTGCTCCAGAAACCTAGTTCAAGGCAATTATACACATTGAAATTGGAAACAGAAACACATGCTGTGACCTTCTGGTACAGGTTCAGTGAACACTGCTTAAATTTGAAATTCTAAAATGTTTGACTGATCTCCCTACAGAGAAACTGCAGCAAAGAATTATCTATAAAAGATGTTTTTTCAACAGATTCTAAATTGAAGGTAGTCAGGCTTTATTTGTAGAGAAATGCCAGGTAGGTGCAAAGAGCTGAAAGTCAAAAATAAACATATTTGCAATTATTGTTTCCTGAGATAGGCATCTGCTGACCAAAATCTTGCAGGTTTTTGGAGGGGGTTCTAACTGTCTACAGATGACAACTAAAAAATCAGATTTCATCCATAGAGATATCCTTATGCTTACATTCTTTCGTTGTTATATCTAAATATAAAATTAGACTAAGTATGGATTTCTCCTAAATTTTATTTAACATGAGAAGCTGGATTTGTTTAAGGTGGATTAGGTGCATGGAAATAGAGGATATGGACTATAGTACCGGCAAATATGATGAAGATATGGAAGTTTTATCTGGTATTTGTTGTAGAGTTCCTGATAATTTGTTTCGATGTGTTCTCAGTACTAATTATTTGCTCTTTTTTCATATTAGTAAAACAAATAAAAGCAACTGCTACGACACTGCAAGACAGTGGTGGGTTTTTACTGGTGCCTTGATTGGTTGTCTGGGAAATAGTTGTATCCCCTGCCTTACCCTAATGTCTACCTCCCTCAAAAATGAGGAGATAGAGGTGTACGTGCTGGCAGCAAAAAGATTAAGGAAGAATAACTTTGTGACTATAAGAAGTTAGGGGCCAAACTGCTCAGCACTGGTAAGCAGTGCAGTGGGAGATCCTAAATAAAATGTAGGAGAGAGCTCTTGTTTCTGACAAAGACTCTCTTGATCTTGAACAAATGCAATAATCTCTCTGGGCTAGACTGAATCAACAAAGTCAATCCACTTTTCCTCAGGGGAGGTTGTGTTTGAAACAGTTCCATTGCGTCTTTCTTCTCACTTGGAAAAGCTGCTCCTTGGATAACTGCCCTAAAGGGCCTATGCTGTGGTACCTGAGAGGCAAGAAACATGATCATGCATATTTACTTCAAAAGTAAAGTGTTAAAGCAGCTTTGCCTACACTGCAAATCCCAATCCAGACAACATTAGAGAATATGTTCTGTTGCCTGGCTTTGTAGAGTCATATGTTCAGTCACTTTTCTTTGAATTTCCCATTTACATCATGAAGTTAATAGCATCAATCCACTCCTTGAGAAGCTTTTTTTTAAACTAAATTAACTTTTGGAAAGCATCAAGCATTTTACAAGCCAGTACACATGGAGACATGCAAAGTATCACTGTCAATACTTCCACCTCTGTATCAAAGTGCAAATATTGAGATGAGGCATGTGGGTGCTCTAGAGTTGTGTACTGTTTCACTTAATCTCTTATTTTAGCAGCTGTGATGCTGTAACCATAAAGCTCTGTTTGTACATAGATACACTAAGTCAGCTGGTCTAAGAAAAATTACTGCCTCTTCCTAAAAATGCTGTGTAGCTAATACAACTTAACTGCCTTTTAAAACAAATCTAAAAAGCGCCCTCTGGTATTTCAAGTTTCTTCAGGAAAACATATGGGTGTTAGTTCAAGCTATTCAAATAGAGAGAAGTATCAGTCCATAATCTGTCCAGTATGGACATTTAGGACAAACTGAAGATTATTAGTTGGCTGATATCAGATTCAGATTGACATAAAGGTTTATGTTCTATGGAGTATTTCTGACAGCTTGTAGACATCTTCAGAACAAGCTTTAGGAGCTAAACTTTTGGTTTTGCTAGAGGTTTATGCCAGTACATATCAGATGAGTAGCTTGGCTACATCTGTAACTACAGTGTGATGACCTGACTGTAACTCAGCTGAAGTTCAAGGTCTGCTTTAGTAACTAATAAGAATTATCAAATGTTGCCAAACTTTTCTCTGCCTCCTCCCCCCCCCCCCTTTTTTTTTATGTTTAAAAGAAACCCCTGAAACAAAACCCAAAGCTCCAAGATCAATCTATATCAGTTAGTGCAATTAGAAAATATAACAGTAAAGTGTAAGTTAGTTTCACTACATATTGAAATCAACAAACAAAAAAGCTGTTAGAAATTACAAGGAATTTAAACTTGGATTACTCCTGTTACTTTTGATAAGTAGGCACACGCAAGATGTAGCATAAAACAGATATTATGATATTTTCATGGAAAAAGATGGTGTTATTTTTATGTTCCAAATAATACTTCATTTTTTCTTTTATGAGAAAATACCATCAATGTAAACATCACCAATCTAGATGTAATACATTAAAAAACAAAAAAAAAAGATTTGTGTTGTTGGTTTGCTTAATATCCTTCGGAAGTTGCCCTGAATAGAAGAACAATACAGTCCAGCACATTTTGCCACATTCTGCCTATTATGGGCTAAGTACTTCACAAAATAAACCTGCTTCACCCCATTGCAGTGAGTGGGAGGTTTCCCATTACTTTTCATATAGAATTTCAGGTTGCTATTACTTGGCAGTTTGATAGGAGCCCACATAGCTGTTACGCTATCAAGTAAAATAAGCAAATTGGGCTCCATGTTACTGTGTTGTACTGTTCAGTGCATGAAAGGATGAAGATGGGGTACCTAGTAATCAGAGAAATGTCACAATTTTCCAAAAGTTTATTGCATTTTAAGGTAGGTTGGGTTTTTTTAATCTGCACATTTACATTGGGAGGTGCAGCGTTTGCTACTTGTTCTTCATCACATATTCACCTGTTTAAAACGTTCCAGTCATACAGCCAGGTAGGCAAATTATCCAATCACACAGAAAATAGTCAGAGTTACCAGTTCACAAGTATGCCACAGGCTGACATTTGTTCATGCAAATTCCTGGAAGAATACTTATGAACAACAAATATATTAGTAGAAATCTGAGTCAGATTATAGATCTGTGTTGACCAGTGAATGTCAGAAAAGCTCGATCCCTAATTTTTTTTAATTCTGATAGTGCTTCTGTTCTCTACTGCAAAGGTGAGTCCCTTTTGACTGAGTTGCTGACAGGAATGGTTTTAATGTTTAATTTTTCTTGCTTGTTTAACTGTGAATGCCCTCAGCTGACCAGATGGACATAATGCTTCCTCATATATATGAAAGTTACACTTACAAAGGACAGCAATGAGCTTTGAAACAGATTCTTAATGTTGCATTAGCTTATTGCTAATAAATAGATAAAATTTAACCATCCTCGGTTAAAAAAACAAAAACTTATGAGGAAAGTGCATAAAGGGTTAAGCAGTTTCATATTTTGTCAGAACAGGGAAAAGTGTTCAGACTGCTATTCCAATGGCAAAATTGTAAACAATCCCTTTTACTTCCAGGTCACCAAGCAACTTGCTTCCTATTAATGCCAGACACATGTCCTTGCACATCAGGGAAGAGTTATCTGGTTTAACCTTATGCTATTTTTTTTTTATTATTTTTTTTATTTTTTTTTTATTGCTTTGGGTACTCAGAAGCCTAAAATTTTAATGCTAGCCTTTGCACTGACTCATAAAGAAAAAGCAGATCCATTAGCCTGAAGTACACAGTGCAGAACACAGAACACAGACCCATGTATTTTGGAAGTATGTTTGATTCCACGTTTTCCTTTTCTGCTGACTATAGCTATTTTATCTGGAGTGACTACCTTTTTCCATCCTTGCTTACCAGTATGTATTGCTATTGCACAGTTACCTCAGGGCAACTTCTACACTAATAACAATCAAAGGTGAAAGAAATTGAAAGGAGAAAAAAAACTCTCCTTGCTTTTCTGTATGTAAATGATTTTGGTTTTCATCCATGTAATCAATCTATATGATCAACATGGGCTTGCAAAAAGTATGTCCTAAATTTTCAAAAATATTTGAATAATATAAACAATACTGCAAATATAAAGTATTAAAAAATACTTTTCATATTCTGTATGTATAGTAGCCATTGAGTTCTTCAAAAAGTTGGCTCAATTTCAGACCATACTTTGACTACAAATTAGAATAATACACAGTCTTCATGGCAAATAGATTAATAGAATGAAAATACACCAGTAAAAAAACAAACCATTTGTAAGTTACGGTCATGACCTTACACTCTTGACAATGTTTGCCAATGACTTTACAGCAAATCCAAAACACAGTGTTGGTGAAATTTGGAGGTAACTCACAGAACAGGCAGAGATCTTTATGCACAGAAAGGCTTCAAGGTATTATCATGGGAATGATTAAAGAAATGGGAACCATGACTGTTCATAAAAGACAGAGAACTATATGTATTTAATTTATCCCCCACAAAAACCCTGGTTTGGTTAGTTTACAAATACTAACATGAGCAACATTTGGAAAAGTATGGAAGCTAATCAACAGCCTAGTAGACAAAATATACGTATTTATAGCTGAAATGTGAAGCTACACAGAATGAGACTACAATAGACAAGGTGATATTACCTAGACTGTAGAAAATTGGCTACTGGAACACTCGAAACGTTGTAGTAGCTGTTATATTATGGCTGTAGGGTTTAAAAACAAGTTTGGCCATTTTTTTTGTAGCTATTACACAGTAACTTGGATGGGATTTAATTCAAGGAAGTTCCACAGCCTGTATCACAAAACTCAGTGAACACTGTGGCCCTATTTGGCTTTTTATCTTGGGAATCTGTGTAATATCAGAACTCCATCTTTCTTTGCACAGGACTAGGCAATCAGCCATCAGAAAAGCCTTGCTTAGGCAGTTTGCCTAGTGCTTTGGCTGTGAGTTTTCTTCTCTCATGCTGGGTTGCTGCTTTTTTCTGCTCTCAATTTGTAACTCCCACAAATCTGTCTTGGAGTACATTTGTGTAAAGACTGCTGCTTCTACCCAAGTGCTTTTTGATCAGTGATAAAGAGGGCTATGCTGTTTGCACTGTTGCTATGTGCGAAATTTTGTGCTTCAGTCCATTAATGTGGAATCTGTCTCACATTTCTCTCTGATTTTTTTTTTTTAATATTTTAGTATAGAACTTTATTTCGAGCTTTTCATGCTGTGTAACGGGCCTCTTCATGTCAGGCTAAAGAAATGCAGAGGAAGGAATAAAACTTGCTGTGATTTGTCCTTTTGAGAAAATGGGTTTGATCCTCATAAAGGAAAGGAACATCTCAAAGCCCAAGGATCTTAAAATCCCATGGAAGCCACATGTTGGCAGCCTTCCTTCCAAGTAGCAGAGCACCACATGAAGTCTCTCATTACTGGCTGAATATGACTCATGTCTTCACAGAAGACAGGGGATTTTACTGTTTACTGTATTTTACTTTAACAGAGTTAAAGTTGTGAATATAAATAACTGTTTATCATTTTAAAAGTGCTGAATAGACACTGATTGTAGTTACTTTGGTGTAAATCTGAAGTACCTTTATGGAAATTCAGATAAGGATACGCCCTTTAACTCAAAACGAAACTGGTCAGAAATATTATTTCATTGAGAGTGAGGCCCTGAAAACAGAGAGAAATGGTAATGGTGTCAGATTTTTTTGACAGAACTAACTTGAACTTGTTTTGGCTTTTTGAAATAGAGCATAATAATTACATTCATAGGAGCTGGCTGAGATTGGGCAGCCAATTCACAGGTGGAAGGAACATCTGACTAAATCCCTTTTAGCAGGGAAGCAGCCAGTGCATGCTCCTGGCTTTTTGTTGGATTCATTTCCATCTGCCAAAAGCATTGTTGCGAAATGATGGGGGAAAATAAACATAAAACAAGGCATGCTGGAATTTTAACTAAAACAGCATCTTGCCTGAATTTGGGAAAGGCTAGGGATAGCACTGGAGGACCTAGTTCTTTCCCACCTGCAAAACAGTGGAAAAGGAAGATTTTTGCAGGCTTTGTCTGTAGTTCTCACATTTTTCTAATATTTGTTATTTGTTTTTCAGCAGTCATGAGGACCATATTGTTGGACAAGAGCCCCATTCTTTAGGGATTTTGAAAATGCGAACAGAATTCTGGGTCTTGTTCCAAGGAGATAATATACAGTGGTTTGTAAACATTTGCAAATGATGTCAAGCTCTTGCTAATAATATTTAAGAGCTGACAAGTTTCAGTTTGCAGGCTGAGTTCACAAATGAGGCATGTCACTTCTGGATATATATGGCGTACCAGGACTTGCTGGCCTTAATAATGTTGTAAGTAGAAGTCCAGAATGTAACTTTAGTGCTTAGGAACTAAAGGTAAGAGTGTGCAATGAGAACCGACCAAGTGCAGTATAGAAGAATTTACTACAATCACTTCTTTTCCTGATCTCCATTAATTAATTTGTTCCTACTTAATAATTACAATTGAACTAACAAAGATTATAACCCAAAATAAGTGTAAAAGAGAACTGGGTCCTCAGGGTTTGATCCATATTGAATCTCCTAAAAAACCTCACAAAATCTTTACAGGCTTAGAATGGCCAACACGGCTTATTGCCACCCCGGAAGGTTTCTGTATAGAGGGCATGCCAGGCACGTTCTTGGTCCCTGTCCCATTGGGTCATTTTCCATGCTCCATGTATTTCTGACTCCTAAAATAGGCTGTTGACAGCCAAAAGCAGCCACTGTGCCTAATTCCTTGGTCCTTTTGCCAAACTCGTCACTGGCAAGAGGTGAACCCAGCTCTGAGCCCGTAAGTTAAAGCTATACTATATCTTACACCAATTTGCTTACATGGCTGTCAGACCTCTCCAAATTCTGCCTTGCACATTTTATATTTCATCCCATTCTGCCTCCTTATTTTATATTGCACTTCTCTGTATGTGGAAGGCAGTTATTTTTTTCACTAATAAAAAGACTTTTCAGAGAAGGTGTTGTATCATTCTTCTTTCTGACCCTCTCCTCCAAGAGGGAGCCCATCCAGCTTCTTGCTTTTGAAGAAGAAGATAATTTGCATTTCTTCTACAGAAAAGGAAGTAAGAGCAGAAGGAGAGGAGGTCTAAGATACTGAAACCTACTGTTTGCAGCAAACATTTGCTCTCTCTCCTCTTCCCTCCTCTAAAAGGCATTGCAGGACCTTGTTGCTAACTTGAAAATCCCCTCCCTTCTGGAAAAGAAGTAGACTATGTCCAGGTATATCCAGATATACAAGTTCCTGATTTGAGCAGTACAGGAAACTGGAGAGCAAAAAAATTATCCTAGAATTCATTTTAAAAAGCAATAAAAAAGATATTTTTAGCAGCATCAGGTGTAGGTCCCTGGAGGAGGAAATGTTAGTTGAAATTCATGTGAATGAAAATAATTGTATAGACATTATACACCCTGACATTCTACCAAGGGTAAAGCAACGCCATGGACAAGTAAATAGTAATTGTTTTTGAGCAGAAAGAAGCAATTGTGGCTTAATGATACTTCCCAGCTTTGACCTGAGTAATTCACTACTGAACTCCCTATCAACCTGTGTTCCTGAAAAGACTGGCCCTGATTCAGCTTCCTTTATTTCCTCTGTACAGCACCAGCTTGTTTAATGCATGCAGTGAGAAACTACATGAAAAATAAATTTTCTTGTTGCATAAAATAAAATGAAACTCAGGCATGTCACAGCCTTGAAACACTTCTTCATGTACTGCATAATGGGTTGGCAGATATGAAGGTGGACGTTTTTTAAAACTTGTATTTCTGTTCATGTTCATTTGACCTGCGGTTGTGTTCTGCATATATAAATGCAGAATGATGAAATGGCTGAAGCTATTGAATACTGTTTAGAACATTACTTAAGGTATACATTTCAGTTCTGATTGTGAACTGTGTCTGAAGCCTTAGATGGCTGTAGAAGCTGTGGTGTCCTGAACCATGCAAAGGTATCATTCAAGTGCTGGATATTCTCTGTCCCTTGTCAGTGTTTTGCCATAGGAACCTATACTCTAACATCTTCTGTATTAAAACCAGTAAGATCCTTGAATTTATGATTATATTCTCTTTCTGTGAGGAGATGCATGTTTTTCCTTTTTTTCATTCCCCCCCCCCCCCTTCACTTTTCTTTAAAAAAGCAAATGGAAAAGAAAATAAGCAATATGTTTTCATGCAAAGATTACTTTTTTTTTTTTTTTTTTTTTTTAAGCGTTCATCTGTTCCAGCTGCTTATTCCTCACTCAGAGTCATAATTCTCTGCCTACCACATCACAATTAGCAGTGGAGAAGTCTGGGATTTGCATTCAGGGGATTATGACTTTCACAGAGGAAGAGGCAGCAGGAGTGAATGAAGTATACAACATAAATCCTGTCTTCATGCAAATATATTTAACAATAAAAGCAAGGTTTCACACTCTAAAAAAAAGAAGAAAAACATGCTTGCAGTATTCTCTAAGACATCAAGTGAATAGAAAAGTCCAAATCCCACTGAAAGTTAGACTCATAACTCTTTTTAGACTTTTGAAAAAGTGCATACAAAATATTTTTCAAGTTTTTAAAAAGTTCTATAACTTCTGACAAGACACAATGAACTTATAGGCAGTGTAACACAGAGAACCAGCCAGGCACAACCT
Organism: Falco naumanni; assembly: GCF_017639655.2. Taxonomy (NCBI): domain Eukaryota; kingdom Metazoa; phylum Chordata; class Aves; order Falconiformes; family Falconidae; genus Falco; species Falco naumanni. Next base: position 47,985,203 of record NC_054060.1, on the reverse strand, counting down.
CAGGTGGCAAGAAATATCCTGATGTTTATTGGCAAAACCGATCAGTTAGAGCAGATGAAATTCCTACACCCAAACCCCATGATTATTCTTTGCAGCAGTGATATTCAGTGATAAATGGAAGTGCCAAGGTAGAGTGCTTTTTGCCAGCTGGATCAGTGACATAGACCTAAGCCTTGAGTAATGGCAGACCTAACCCACTTGCAGTTTTGATCACTTCAATTGGGAAACACTTCAACAGATATACTTGTGTGAAGATGAAAAAAAATCATCTGGTGTTAAATGTATTTAAGACAAAATTGTATATTCTATTGATCTTGGGCAGAAGTTGATGAATAGAAAAAAACGTTTTCGCCCAACTCATAAATACAGTTGTCATAGCGGACCAATGGTTTGGAACAAGGACAAGTAATCATTCTGGTCCTTCTAAGGTACTGTTTCTGTTCTTGTAAACAAATTTTCTGTAACCACTGAGTTCTTACTTGATGTCCTGTTCCTGAGCTGAGGAAGAAGATAATTTCTCATCTTAAAAATCCCAATTTGTAATTCTGGTGGTACTCCTTCCTTTCAGTGTCTTAGTGAAGGAGACGAGGAACAGAACTGTTTGGTGCAGTGCAACACAAGGCACACAGGTCACACAGAAAAGGATCTACCACTCCTTTATCCATGTCCTCTCTCCTCCACTAGGACTTTATGTCTCCTGTTCTTAAACTGGCAACTGAAAAGATGTTTCCCCATGTAATCTCCCCATAACATGTAAATGCACAGTCTATGGTAGCATCTTATTAGGCAGTTTCTGTTCTACACAACTATTACAAGGTTTAACTGCAACCTCTCTTGCCTGTGAATGAGAGTATCTGATGACAGTGAAACTTGTGATCACAAGTCCAGAATAAAGAGCCACATCATTCCATGTTAGTCTTTTTCTGTACTTTATTTAATGTTTTTCAACGACAGTGAGTTCTTTTAAGTTAAATGCATATCTATAGATTAAGATACAGAAGTGAAGCTAAAGTTCCTTCCATCTCTGACTTCACCTGTGCTCACTCTGGTGATGTTGTTTCATTAATATTGAAAGAGCCAGAGTCTGTCTACCCTTCCACAGTAGATAGAGTCCGATTCTGAAGATTAAAGGAGGGAAAAGTTTTCCCATATTTCTTTCTTTACAAAACATGTTAACACAAATGCACATTTTTTTTGTACATTTGATATAAATCACTATGTCTAGTTTCACATTATGAAGAAAAATGGCATGAGAGAAACTATTTGAAGGAATTTCTTGCTCACCATAATCTGCAGTGAAATTTTGTTTCAATGGCAACTAGCATTTTACTTGGAAAATTTCTCCCTTTACCACTGCTGAAATCCAAGTGGATTCCCCTCTGAAAAACTTTACATTGATGTTACTTTTACTGCTACTCAAATAAATGGGAATGACAGGAGTCAAATCACTAGTTCTTATAGACTAAGATGGGTAACTGTTTAAAAATGTATAATTACTCATAATTTCACATGTACACAGAGCTTTAGATCAGCAAAACAAAACCACACTGTCATGAACAGCACAAAAATAAAATCTGAACTTTTTAAAAACCAGCTTATTTCTTTAAAGAAATCAAGCTCCATATATATTGTTATATTAAACAAAAATTCTCATGCTTCTGAGTTTATTGAGAAAGCTTGTTCAGAGTATACTCAGAAATGGATGTTAACAACAAAGAAATAGATGAGGCATATCAGTAATCTTTCATTCAATAAGCATTAAGAATGAGCTTCATCCAATCACCCATTTTATTGCTTCACAAGTCTGAAAAATAAGTTAGTGAGGTATTGTGTTTTCTGCAACTTAGAAGGGCACCTGACTTAAATTAACTATCTATTTAAATGTCTCAGAGAGTGAAACAGACATTCTAACAGCAGAATTACTTGTGCTTACAGGGAGAAGATGACATGTTTTAGATCTAAAATGAGACTCTGCATTTCAAAACTATTTTTAAGTCATATTTGAATCTCTAAATGGTTGCTACACTCCAAATACCTTTTGGTCCATTAACCTGAGTTGATATTTACATACAATGTATAAGTAACAGTAAAACTCTCATCAGATAGATATCAGAAATAATGTATTTTTGGGTTTATTTTTCAGTGGAAGACATAATATGGATACTTCAGAAAAGAAACAGAAAAATTACTATTTCACGATCAAGATAGCACCCTAAAAGGTCAACCCCTACAAATGGGAGCTCTTTTAATGTTTCAGTGGAGCAAGGAGATACTATTCCTTTTAAAACGTGGATGAACTGAGAAAAGCAAAGATGTATGCAATGAATTATGAAACAAATTGAAACAAAACTCAAATTCCAACAGTGTCCACCATTAAATAGACATTTCAAGTGAATGAATGATTGCAAATTAGGTTTTTTCCGGTTGAAATTCAAAAGATGAGTCAAAATGAAACAAAGACCTAGAAATAATGACAAAGGAACTGTAAACGTAACATGTTGGAAATGTTAATTCACTAAATCATACCAGCTCTAAGTAACTGCAATTGCAAGCCTGTATTCTCCACAGTCGCTGGGTTAGCAAGTTTCAAACCATTCCAGTTGTTTGGTTGCTTATTACACCTGTAACTGTGTTAGAAGACTTGTTGCAGAAAAGTGAAAACTGTGAAAATTCATCACTGTTTAGCTTTTCTGGGACAGACATCAAGACTATGAAGCTAATGGTGCAATTATAGTGAACACTTTCCTGATAATTATGTATAATTTTTCACAATCAACACATGATTAGTAAATGATCAACACCTGGTGCTGTATTACCTAACTATGATGAGGCTAGGCAAAATGACTGCTTTGCCTGAATGAATGCCTGTCCTTTCTATTGCTCGATGCTCTTGCTTCTTATTAGGGAAATTATTTTCTTAATTTTTCAGCAACCATTATAATTCAGAAATGTTTATATGGGCTTTACAAAGAATAAATGTATTTATTTTATTTCCATCTCACACAAGAAGGTATTCTGACGGAAGAAGAATCAAGAGCGTAAGTTCAACATTCCTAAGTTTGTCCCATAAATGATACTCTAGAGGGAAGGGATGCCATCCAGAGGGACCTTGACAAGCTTGAGAGGTGGGGCTGGGTGAATATCATGAAGTTCAACAAGACCAAGTACAAGGTCCTGCCATGTGTGTTGGGGAAATCCCAAGCACTAATACAGGCTTAGTGAAAAATGGATTGAGAGCAGTCTTGAGGAGAAAGACTTGGGGATGTTGATGGACAGGAAGCTCAACATGAGCCGGCAATGTGTGCTTGCAGCCCAGAGAGCCAACCAAATTCTGTGCTGCATTAAAAAAAGGGTGACCAGCAGGCTGAGGGAGGTGATTCTCCCACTCTGCTCCACTCTTGTGAGACCCTACCTGTAGTATTGCATTCAGCTTTGCAGCCCCCAACATAAGAAAGACATGGACTTTTGGAACTAGTCTAGAGGAGGGCCATGAAGATGATCAGAGGCCTGGAGCACCTCCCATATGAGGACAGGCTGAGAGAGTTGGGGTTGGTCAGCCTGGAGAGGAGAAGGCTCTGGGGAGACTTTATAGCAGCCTTCCAGTACCTAAAGGGGGCCTGCAGGAAAGGTGGGGAGGGGCCCCTTACAAGGGCGTGTAGTGATAGGATAAGTGGTAAATTTTAATCTGAAAGTGTGTACATTTAAATTAGATATTAGGAAGAAATTCTTTACTGTGAGGGTGGTGAGATGATGTAACAAGTTGTGGATGCCCCCTTGCTAGCAGTGTTCCAGGCCAGGCTGGATGGGGCTTTGAGCAACCTGGTCTAGTGGAAGGTGTCCCTGCCCATGGCTGGGGGGTTGGAACTAGGTGATCTTTGAGGTCCCTTCCAAAGTAAACTGTTCTATGATTCTACGAAAACCAAATGGCTTTATTTTCCTGCAAATTATTAGGGATTTTTGGAGGGAGAAAAAAAAAGTTATCTTGATAGGTAATGATCCTTGAAGACAAAATTTGTAAGTTTGTTTGTTTGTTTGTTTGTTTGTTTTTTAATTATTATTATTAGTGGCACGCATTGAAAAACAAACTCTTTGGGAGTAACAATTTTAGTTTATAGGCTTCCTCTACTCCAATACCTTTCTTTAGTCCAGTAGACAGGCAATGGTACAGAAGGTTCATTTTTAGTAATAATTAGCCCTTTCTTTCCAATTGTCAGGGTATGAGAGCATTACTTCTCTACTCATTAAAAGTCCTGATTTATCCACAGATAATCTGAGAAAGTAAAATCCATTCTTATAAATGTTATTAAGTTTATTTAGTACCAGTTGAAATATCTGATTTGATGAAAACTCATAATGTTGAAAACATTCAATTATTGCAAAATCAGCCAGTACTAAGACAGTAAACATGGAATGATAGAATAATTTTGCGTGGAGGGACCTATGGAGATAATTTGCTCCTACAGTCTAATAGCAGGGCCAACTTAGATCAGGCTGCCAAGGGCCTTTCAGCAACACAAGTTCACCCTAAATTGCATCACTAAATTTGATCTGGTGAACTATAAGGAGAATTGATAGGTCCTGTTTAGTTTTTTAACCATTGAGTAAAAGAGAGATCAAGAGGCACTACGGTAAATTTCTTCCAGCTTAAGCTGAAGTTGCAACAGAAAATTAAAATTGAAGAGCTTTGTAGCCTGTCATCGTAACTATGAATATTGCCCCTGGGTTCTACTTGCTACTCTCCAGTTCAGCTTACAGCAATTAGTAAGATAAGCATATGGAGTCTTTGTTTGGATAAATTGTCTGTATACTGTGTTTAGGGACAACTGAAGCTGAATCTTCTTTGATAAACTAAAATAGTGCCCTGTGTACATTACTGCCTAGTGAGAATCAAGGGTGCAGTTTTGAAACAAACTTGGTTGAGCCCAGAATAGCCTTGGAGCGTATGAGCTGTATTTCTTTTGGGTGAAACTAAACTGAAAGATGTGCACACCTGATGCACTCCAGTAACTAATCCATGTTCAGCTCCTGTGATGAGTAAAGCTAGTCCACAGCAGCCATCCTCCCTTCTCTCTCATAACACATCCAATCCTCCTTAATAACACTCTACAGATATTTTTTTTTTTTGCCATTATGCTTGCTATTATAGCCATAGACAGTGATGACAAAAATGGTTTCCCATTCATTGGGAACTTTATTCCTCTGGATTTACTCTAGGTATATCTAATTATGTTGGAATGTCAGTATTGACATGAAATTTGTTATCAAGCTCTGTAGAAAATGGCCTCAGTTAGAATCTACAGGATGGTAAGTCAGCACTATCAACCTTTCAGCCAATGGTGTTACTACCACAAATATTTTACTGTACAGCCAAATATACTAATTCACATTCAAGGTCACCTATATTCATGTCACCTTACATATAAAAACATAGACTATCCAATCTCTGCTGGAGACAAGTTCAAACTTTTTCTCTAAGGACTCAAAAAGTTGCTATATATTTTTACGTAAAATTCCATGGCTTAGGGTAAAGGCGATAAAAGGTGCTCTTTTTATTTGAAATAATATATATTCCTGTTCTAAACTGCAGATTAAATCAAATGGTTAAAGATGAACAATTTCTTGTCATCTTTTTTTTCTTTTAAATCTAATGTTCCCATTTATGTTCTCTTCACACAGGAAGCTGATAAAACACCTTTTGTTTGACTGACATTCTCTAAATTTAATAAAAAGCTCCAGCCTGCCTTAGCTGTCTAATCAACATGAAACAGAAAGAATTCAAAGTGTTGGTAGTATATTAAATATAGATATCCTCTAACTTTGCCCTTGATAATCAATGTACAGTTGGATAGTTTTGATGCATGTGGAAAACTATCAGAAATGTTTGCTTATATGTTTGCTGCAAAGACTGTCTTAACTATTTTTTCTGCTCACCAGAAATGTGCACCTGTATGTGCTAAGAGCATGCAGCAAAAATGAGAGATAAAAACCATCCTAGTAAATAAACATATTTTATGTTCCCTGGGCTATTAGTAAACCATTTTGAATAGAATCATAGAATGGTTTGGACTGGAAGGGACCTAGATGTGTTTAAAAAATTCATTGATGTGGTGCTTAAGGACATGGTTTAGTGATGGATTGGCAGTCCTGGGTTAACGGTTGAACTTCATGATCTTAAAGGTCTTTTCCAACCTAAATGATTCCATTATTCTATGAAACAGCACCTGTCCCAAACTGACCCCTGAGGAACTCCACTCATCATTGGTCTCCACATGGACATTGAGCTGTTGACCACAACTCCTTGAGCATGACCATCCAGCCAACTCCCTATCCACCAGGTCGTCCATCAATCAAACTCATGTCTCTCCAGTTTAGAGACAAAGATCTCCTGTGTGACAGTGTAAAATACTTTGCACAAATTACTTCAGTTGCTCTTCCCTCATACACCAACACTTTAATCCTGTCATAGAAGGCAACCAGGTTTGTCAGGCATGACTTGCCCTTAGTAAAGCCATAAGGCAACTCTGTCTGATGAGACGACCTTTAATGCTGTTTTCAAAAACAGACTTGGAGCCAGGACTACACTGACGTTTGAAGTGGGGTTGAGACAATCTGTCATGCCAAGTCAGGACTTTATACTACTGGGTACATAGGCATTCAAGCTATGTATTCTGAATGTATCTGAAATAAGTTATCAGGTCTCAGGTATTTCCATGAGATCTGCTATGTTATTAAGGGAACATAGCATCTACTTCTCTTTGGAGACTGCTTGCAGAAGGACTGTAGAGGGATTCCCCTACTTAGAAACCACTGATACTGGTTTCTCAAGTACCTTAAGTCTCATAATGAACCAATAATCTTGTTGTATTTGAACCTCTGTGTCCTTGCAATGGAACTTTTCAGCAAAAAACCCCAAGTGTCTTCCCAGTGATGGGAAATGTGAATCTTTTTGCCTGCTTAGATGTATTTCACTGACTGTGAAGTGAACCACAAAATTTGTAAAGTTAGAGATAATTTCCCTTGAACAAATATGGCCAAATGAGCCAAGGAAAACACTCCCAGAAGAGCTAGCAGAAGTGTTTCACAGATGACTCAGAAACTGAATCTAAAAGTGTATCCTATTCCCACATCATCAGGACAGCACTTCAGAAAAGTTAACAGACTGTATATATTATTCAAAGAAATTCTCCTTGCCAAAAATATCATCCTAATATTTCCAGTAGATTTGAGATTAGTCCCATAGAATCTTGTAAAAAGACTATATTAAACAGATCTTTCTGACTACCTCACCAGAAGCAAGAGGGTATTCATCAGATCTGTTGGATACAGACATTATTTGGGTAAATAGAATCATGAACTCATTTAGGTTAGGAGGGACCTTTAAGATCAAAAAGTCCGACTGTTAACCAAGGACTGCCAAACCATGTCCCTAGGCACCACATCTACACATTTTTTTTAACACCTCAAGGGGTGGTGATTCCACCACCTCCCTGGGCAGCCTGGTCCAATGCTTGACCAACCCTTTCAGTGAAGAATTTTTTCCTAATTTCCAATCTAAACCTCTCCTGGTGCAACTTGAGGCCATTTCCTCTTGTCCTGTCCCTTGTTATCTGGGAGAAAAGTCTGACACCCACCTCATTACAGCCTCCTTTCAGGTAGTTGTAGAAAGCAATAAGGTCCCCCCTGAGTCTTCTTTCCAGACTAAACAACCCCTGTGAAGACATAAAGCCTTTAGTGCACCAAATACCTGCAGAACATAATTATTTTACTCTCTTAGATCATCAGCCATCATGAAATGGAATCTTATGAAGTCAGTGATGTTAAGGGCTAGGGACTGGTATTCTAATAGTGATTTCCGCACTGTAATATTGTTCAATTCATTTATGTGTGTGTAAAACATGTGGCTTCTAAACTGGTAAAGGAGCTCTGCAACTATAAATATATAATATAAAATTCTATTATTTTATTATAATATATAATATAAATGCAGATCCCCACTCAGAATAACTTTTCCTTATAAGCAGCAAATACATCTTTGTCCAACAAGCTCCCTTTTTTACAGCTGTGTAGTCAAAACAGAGGCCTTTAATAGTTATATGTGAGAAGTGCATTTATCAAGGGTAGAATCAATATTAGCTTGTCTTGAACTCAAATATAAGCATACAAAAATACTGTAACTAACATATTTTGTAATACTGTGATTGCATGGCCAGGCACAATGCATAAGCATTTTGCATAAATATGTGAGCGATGTGACCTGCAAAGAAGGCAAACAAAGACTTGTGTAGCTGCACTCAGATGGCATAGGGAAAATTGTAAACAGCACTACAAGTAACACAATTTTCAAGATCAAGAATAACGAACAAAATAAGCACAAGGGACTACAAATGAACAGGACATTCTGCTGAACATGCAAGAAGGACAACTGAGAAAACCAGAAATGAGATAAGGAGCATCGGGAACACAAGACCCACATTTTGGGACAGGGGAAAGTAATATATAAATGTGAGCATTGAACGATGGGTAAAAAAGAAGTCACTCTCTTCAGCTGTAACTTTCCTTTTTGAAGAGCTCTGAAGCTTGGCCACCTTGACCTCAGGGACTGAGAGGCATGAAGGACCTCAGCCACCAGTGCTGTTTAGCATCATTTCTGTGGTACTGTACGAAAACAAATTTAGTTAAGTGTTAAAATCTTACTGTGTAAGAACTAATCATTAGCACAATATATGTTGTTAATTAATTTCAATCTAGCCCAGTGTTGTTTAAAGTTTAAATCTGGCTGAAAGTATCAGTCTTCTAAACTTTCCCATCACATCAATCTCTAATCACATTATTGATATTGATATGTATGCTTATGTATAGAGACACATACTTATTCATTTGTGGCAGCTGTATTTTTGTTCTACATACTTTATCTGTTAAAATGGAGACATCCAGCAGAGGTACCAAAGGCTATTACTTCTTTGGTACTTCAAGTTAAATTAGAAAGAGGCAGATGAGATCGTTGTTTTCCCACAAAACATGAAAGTAAACAGCAGATGTCAGGAGGTGGTAGTTTCCAAAACCAGTACCTTTGCAATAGCAGAGAGAGTAGTACTTGCAAACAAAAAGCCCCATATCTGACAGTGGCATGTGCACATTTCGCTTGGGTATAACTGGAAGCACTAAGTGTGTAGAAATTCATTGCATATTGGGGACAAACGAGCTACTGAAGGTTTCTCTGGGTATGTAGGTATGAAGTTAGAGAGGTTATCACTATATTTAAGCATCAGCATTTGCCTCTTCAAGTTGCAAACATATGGTAAGGCTTACACAGAGTACAAGAGTTTCTAGCAAAACTGTGCTTGGTACAGGCTAGTAAGGACTATCTTTGGGAAATATAAACCTCAGTTACCACTATGGCCATATCAGCTTCTTGTTTCAACAATAATCCCTGGACAGTTTATACTTAATATTTCATTCTGCATAGCATTTACTGATTCCTTCTGTGTTTTACTTCTTAATGTAACAACTGCCACATTTGAACAGTTCTTTCTTGAAAAAAGTGGTTTATAGTTTTGTTTCTAGAGTTGCTGCTAACAATATGCTGTAACAGTGACCATCTTTGCATCCATTTAGAGGAAATGAATTATTTTAGCTAACAAGAATACTTTCTGCTTAATCTAAATTATATCTTCATTGCTTGCAATCAAATCTTGTACATGATAGCCAAGCCATTAGCTACCAAACTGGATTTGCTTTCTAGAAGTTGTATGTTCTTACTGACAAGCTAGAATTATGCAGCTGGGATCTCATATAAATTCTGCAGTGTAACTGAAGACCTTTTATGTTTCCTTTCTGATTCTGAGCTGTCTTCAAGAAAGTATAAATATGGAGTTTTAGTCTGTAATGCAGGGATGACACTTGTCTTTTACAAGTGAACTAGAATAAGATTCTGATGTAAGCTGGTGTTTCTTTTTCCTTAGACTTCTAATATTTCTAATTAATAAAAATATACCAAGGTTAGAAATTGTATTTTGACTCTCCTTATAAAGATAAGCAGTGAGTCCTGTGGTAAGGTTTTGACTAAACAAGTGCCATAAGCAAACTTCAGTTCTATCCTAATTCATGATCCACTAGATGGGGAATTCTTTCCAAATTACACATCTTTGAAAGATACAAAAGGCAGCTATTTTGTTAAAAGCAATGGCTGTCAACTAAGTTTAACTTTAAATCTCTTTGAGCTCTTGATTTAAAAAACACAGTCTCTCAACCTATATTTTCTGCATTTCAACTGTGTATTCAAACTTTTTTTCATTTTAATAACATCAGTGAATAAAATGTATCCCATTATTTTTGCACAGTTACCAAAGATATGCCTAATGACTGCACTTCTGCAATGACATTTTAAAATGTATAATTTTATTTGTACACTTCTGGGAATAGAAACTACTCTGAAAAAAGTTCCACACCCTTCTTATTAGATGCTCCCAATGTTTAGAATCCATAAAATGATTGTTGTCAGAATATTTTATTAGCACTGGGTGGAGAAGCAGGTAGCAGTAGATGGTAGATAGGCAGATACAATTTGTTTCCTAGACTTCATAACTGTAAAGAACAAAATGCTGTGATCTGTAATGAAAAGGGAGTAATCTGAAGATAATCAAGCAAATATAAGTAAAAAAAAAATAATAAACATCAACACTACTGTAATTAGATAGGTCTTAAAATGTTAACAGCAAAAAGTTGGCAAGTATTATATCCATATATCGTTTTAACCCTATGTACGTCAAGTGAACAGACTGAAATCAGAGACCCTGTATCAACAAACATAGATGACTACTTAGGAATCAATCCAAGTGTGAAAGGGACTAGATTTAGAATCCAGAAAATAAAATATAACTTAGCTGTTTTTTGTGTTTAGATATACTATCAGAATATATTGTATGTACCGAAGAGTTCTTGGGGAAACCCAAGAATCTCCTATTTGGAGGAAAGTATATATCTCAGAATGGAAAAGAAGCACAGGAAACTTCTGGTTTGGATGACATAACCCAACAACATATAGAATTGTGCAAGAGCTTAAGAAAATTGCCCACAGCGGATAGCACAAGCAGAGTCAGCAACAAAAAGCATTAACCAAGCTTGCACCATGTTGAAGTTCAGGTGTGAAGAACTGATCACAACTGTCCTTTGTGTTTAAGTATGAGTCCATATTATATCTGGGTGAAGCATTATATGTCAGTATTTTTAAGAAATATGCTTCCAGTGCTTGCATTTAGTCTTGTAGTCTATTGCATTTGGGATGGATGGAACTCAGTAGAAATGAGCATGTAGACAGATAGGATAGCTAACTTCTGATAAGAACAACCTAGACAAATGAAACAGGAAGCATTTAAATCAACTAATATATGTAACATTTATCTTTGAATATGTAAGTGATGTGACCAAAGACATGGAGTAGGAGGCACCCTACCACTGAGCAGCTGACTAAGGGCACAAAAGAGCAGATACAGACTGAAGCACTTGGTCCATTGGCACGGAAGTGAAGGCTATAAACAGTCATGTTCATGTAGTTACCTGAGTCTGCTTTGGTGAATTGAAAGTGAAAATAGAACTATAAAAATTTTGACTGCCAAATAACGGTAGATTGAATCAGACACTTCAGACTACCTAATAAATCACAGCTATTCCTCCACTAGGCATGAGAAAGTTCTGTGTTTTATTGTTCTCAAGAACATGAAATCTGAAGACGTGCAACTTCAGAGAGATAATATGTTATGTTCCAATTTGGTCTCAGTTGTCTTTTGTTAATATTGCCATAATCAAAAGGTCAAGAACAGAGGGAAAAAGAAAATCTGTTCCAAATACTAAAGAACAAATTAAGCATTAATGTAATGAAACTTTGTGACTAATAAATTCTGTATTGATGACACAAAATAAGACAATCTAGATCAGTTTGCCTGTAAAAGAACTGTTCATGTGTAGTTTGTTCAAATTCTCTGTTTCATGAGGGAATTTTATTGCAGTGTAATTAGACAAAAAAAAAATTGGAAAAGCTAATTTTATGTTACACCCCCGATAGGCCAAACAATAGAAAATGCTTGTGAAAGAAAACTTGGCAATATAGCATAAAGAACTTTGAAAATGAATGTTATACTGACAGAATCCACAGAAAAGACCTATATATTCTCCCTGGCCAAGCCAGTCATAATAAAACCTGTAAAAACAAGTATTTTTTTTTAGAAAATACTTTTTTATAAGGTTCTCTTTGTGAGATTATTTAAGATTTATCATTAGGAAATCAAAAGCTAGAGATGTGAAAGGGGTTTTCAGAGGTCATTAGCCATCCTCCAAGGCAAAAACCTAAAAAAGATAACAAAAGAATTTCTGGACTATGCCAGATTGATCTATAGCTTAAAATCTCCAGATAGGAGATTCCAGATAGCACTCAACTCTGGTGCTCATCTGCTTTTATAATTAAAAAAGATCTTACCCACGTTTAACAGAATAATACTGTAGTTTAAATACATCCTTTCTTGTCCTACTCTCAGTGAACACAGAGCAACTTCATTTTCTTCTTTTTTTTTAAAGCAACATTTAATGTATTTAAAGATTTTTTTGAATTGTCATGGTCTTCCCTCTTTCTAAACTAAACAAATATGGGGTTTTATGAGCTCAGAAATGGAGGTGGGCCTGCAAATGTACAGACATTTTGTGATCAAAATGGACACAGTACTTCTAATGAAGCAGAATACTTACTTCACATGACTTAAAAGTAACAATCTAACTATAAATGCAGAACTGCTACCTCTCCTGTAACTCTGTGTATTAGAATCATAGAATCACAGAATGGTTTGGGCTGGAAGGGACCTAAAAGATTGTCTACTTCCAGCCCCCCTGCCATGGGCAAGGACACTTTCCAGTAGACCAGTTTGTTCAAAGCCCCATCCACCCTGGCCTTGAGCACTGCCAGGCATGGGGCATCCACAGCTTCTCTGGGCAGCCTGTGCCAGTGCCACACCACCCTCACAGTAAAGAATTTCTTCCTAATATCTAATTTAAATCTACCTTCTTTCAGCATAAAACCATTACCCCTCATCCTATCACTCCAGTCCATGATAAGGAGGCCCTCTCCATCTTTCCTGTCGGTCCCCTTTAGGTACTAGAAGGCTGCTGTAAGGTCTCCCAGGAGCCTTCTCTTCTTCAGGCTGACCAACCCCAACTCTCTCAGCCTGTCCTCATAGGGAAGGTGTTCCAGCCACTGGCCATCTTTGTGGCCTTGCCTCTGGAACTGCTTGTAATTCAACTGTTCATTGTTTCTATTAACATACAGTGTTTTCCTATATTGACTAATATTTAATTTTTTCAGACCCTTTCTTCAGTTTATCAAGGCTATTTTGTAGCTTAATCCTGTCCTGCTGAGCTTGTTTTGTCTGCTTAGTGTAATTTCCAAGGTTAACACCCCTATTCTTTATCTTAGAAGTTCTTGGGGTTTTGTTTTATTTTATTTTTTTAGATTAGACTCCCCTCCTGTGTTTTGATTACACTGCACCCCATTTTCTGGCATGGCTTCCTGTACCCTGTAGTCAACACATCTTTTCCTACCCCTACTACTCATGTTCTCAGTCCTCCCTTTGTTATCTATAGCCCTTGTCATTCCAACCCACCCCTTCCCTCCTAAACAATAATTTTCTGGAGGACTTGCTCCACTTCTTCATACAAGTCAAACTCCCCACGTCCCTTAGTCTTCCCACAAACTCTTAGAAAATGAGCAACAGTCCTGTTTTCTTAGAAATGTTTTATTCCCCTTCCATGCCACATGGAGAAGGCCAATAGTAGCCACTGCATGTACAAATCTCACACAGAGACCAAGCCACAAACTCCAGTTCTGCTCACTTCCTTCTCTCTTTTCCTCATTATCTCATAAAAGAGACTACATCCCTCATAAGATAGCAAATGGGTACCATCAGACTGAGAATGGGTCTTCTGGAAATCCACTGTATACATACTGCCAGTCTGGCAAAGATTCATTAGTAATTCTTTGAGGTTAACTGAACAGCTGTCAGGAAAACTCTTTCATACTAGCATTACCTAGATTATAGCTGCTCACATTGCTAGCAATATCAAAGCCTTACAGACATCCAGATTATTGCTACTCCCATCTGTAGGAATTTCATCTTTGTCAAGTAAAAGTTGCTATTGACACAGTATATTTTGGTCAAACATCTGATGACAGGTTTGTTTGGGTTTTGTTTGTTTGTCTGTTGTTCCCCCCCCCCCCCGCCCCACCCCCTGAGGGCTTTTGCAATATTTATTATTTGCTCTGTTTCCTTCTATGAGATTAGTCTACAACAGTTCGTCTGAAATTCCTTGGCTCTTTTGTAAGACAGATACATTTCCTTTTGCCCCAGTCATTTGAAGTAATTTTCAACTAGCATTTTTAAATTCAGAAATATAACTGCTAATGATCCTGGGACTGTTAGAAATGCTAGAGGTTAAATTTCATCAAGTGTCTTCAGAGCATCTGGCTTAAATACTAACTTGCCCTTCATGATACATATTGAAAAAAAAATCCACTTACTACTTACCTTATTTCCTCCTAAACTAATTTTAAAGAGGAAAATGAGAAGTCAAGATTATACTGTCAGATGAAAATTATTTCTGAGGAAAATAATATCACTATTATAGCTTTACCAGGCTAAAGCTTACTTACTTACTTTGATTGAGCTAGCACATTATCTTTCAGATATTTTTGGTAATGGATTAAACTAGTCTGCCTACACTATAATTTACCATAACCAAAACCTAAGTCTTTCTATCTAATTAATTTCATAACTGTAATGAAAAAAAAAATCCCTTGATTCTAAGCACAAGCTAGCAAACACTAGCCGACTCTACCTGTAATATTGCTTTGCCGATAAAGAATAAAACCTTTCATTTCTAACTCAGTCTATTTAAATCTGTTAATCTAATTAAGCTCAACTGCATCTGATTTGTCCCAATAAGGGGTGTCAATCTTCTCTCATTATAAAAGCTGTTCATAAATACCAAAATGGTGCATAAATCATGAGATGTTGCTTGTAATTATAGCTAGAAAAATAAGGAGAGAAAAGCAAGTTTTTTCATCTGTTTTGTTCCTATCTTCCTTCCCCCCTCCTATGTTACACAGTAACTGGGATGTTCATGAAATCTGTATTTTTCAGACTTCCTATTTTCCAGAGCCATATTGTTTGTATTAGAGACTTTAGTGGCAAGATAGCAGAAGCTGAAAGACAAGAGTTAATGCAGAGGATGCCAGGCATGCAAGACAAACTACTTCATGTGAGTTAAGTTTTAGGACAAGAATACTTGCAAGTCTGGCTACTTTTAGTCAGAAAGGAGATGAAGAGGGATGAATTGAAACTTTGAAATTTTCTCTTCAGCAGCTGTTTCTCCACAGAAGTGACTTGGACGTCAACAGTATCAACTGTCTTAAACATATTCATTAACAATATGGATGTGTTCCTCTGTCTGCAAGGAAAACATACTTTTTCTTGACCTCTTAACATAATATTGTACAATAGATGAATGACAGGGGTAAGTGATTATATTAATACTAACAAATTAATCTGTATGCAGACTGTTGTATTTTTTATGTATTTGAACTTTTGAATTTTTTGAAGTCTATTTTACATTCTGCAAATTAACACTATGTTCTCTTAGCACCAAAGGGAATTAACCAAAAGCATCTTACACACAGGCATAAGTAAACAGTTTAGAATGGAATTTCTCTTAATAAGAGCTGTGTCCCCTAAGGAAGTGAGTGATCGCTTCTCTAAGGATGTTTATACATGCTAAAATAACTTTGATAAGAACCAAATAGCTACTCTTGCTATTCTGCATTGCCCCAGCTAATGAGTACTGTTTGGTAACTATTTAAAACAAAAAAACGAGATGCACATCCTTTTATTTTTCCACTCAGGCATGTGAATAAGACAAGCTGAAATTACACATTTTTTTAGTAAGTGGTTACTAAAATATTCTTAGTGATGTGCTGCACATCTTAATTACCTAATGAACTGGGACCTTTCTCAGGTCCCAAATGCATTCATTGTCTCAGAGGAAATATATGGCACCTCTTGTTAGTAATAAGCTGAAGTGATTTTACTTCATGACTTTGGTTTCTTGGCCTTTGAATACAAACCTAAATGATGTATGATATTGTAAAAGGATAGGAAATATATATGCAAAATCAGGGATTTTTTTTTTTTTTCTTCACCCTGTGTTTTCCACAGAGTGGAAGGCAAATGATAGCAACTTTTTCTCATCCTGTAAGAGAACCTTATCTCATGTTTAGTATATATAATGTAAGGTTTTCTAAACAGCACTAGACTTAAGACCAACAAATTCATCTCTGTCTGTAGTAGTCAAAATTTCATGTTTCAGAAAAAGATAAAAAATAACTTTTTAGTTACTTTCAGTAACTAGATAAAACTAAGAGGTGATGTTCTGCTTGGAAACATATTAAATTCTTATGTTATAGTTGGTGATAAGATGCAAAATGAATCTGAAGAAAAAAGTCACTGGTAAAGGACAGAGATGAAAATACTAAGTTTTAGAATTCCTTTTTGAACTTTTGCCATTCTTCAATTTTCAAACAGTGAACCAATAACTTGTAGATTTTTCTGTTTCAAAACTGAAATAAGTTAGTGAATGCCAGGCTTTACTTTTGTTTGTCAGAAACAGCTTTTCATAAAAATGTAGAGCACTAATCAAATAAGAGAAATGACCAGAAGATAATTACTTATTCTAAAGAAATTGAAGGATGAGAGCAAATAAGCTCTTGGATTGTGCTAAGTCCATCATATGCTCAAAATCAAAACCTCTGTTAATTTTTCTGCTTTTTTTTTTTTTTTTTCTTATCAGAAGAATATGATTTTCATATTATGATGCAATGAATATGAAAAGCCTATAGAGTTTTATAATGCCTATTTCTCTTTTGAAAGACATGTTGCTTTTTACCTTGAAGTTCTTCAGTGTTTCTTAAAAATATGTGTGTTCTTTACTCCTCCATGTAGATCTCTTTGTTCCTAGAAGGCAAATAATTTAAATTAATTTAGAATGCATTGCATTGTCATGTGATGCATGGAAACTTACAGACTTTTTTTTTCATTTAAATTTTTCCATATAGAAAAGATATTCATGAAAAGGTTAAAGAGATAGTTATAGAGAACTTCTGTGAAGAGACTTACATATTCATGGTATAAGCAGTCCTGCTTAAGAAAGGGGGGTATTTGAGAACACAGTAGAAAATGACTAGACTGAAAAAAGTAAAAATGTATTCTGCCAAAATAGCCCAATTCACAGAGGCATACCTATTAGCAGATTAAAATATAAATAAATCTGGTATTTAGATACTAATTGTACTGGGACATATGTAGTGGCCCTGCTCACCAACAAGTAGTTGACTATTCTGTAAAAAGGAAAAGCAATCTAAGTAAATGGGCCATTTGGACATCACTAGTCATAAAATTGTATACTTCTCCAGAGAAAGTTAAGTTTCACTTTCAGGAACAATTTCCTTGGTCCCTTGCCATATACCTTCTTTTACGATGTTCATGATAGGCTTGCCACTGGACTTTTAATATCTTTCAGAAAACATTGTGTCAGCAAATCAGAAAATCCTTCTGTACATTAGTTTTATGAAAAAGGAATATTAAAAGGTTAATGCATCCTACAATATTTGGGAAATTATTTTTAATTTTGTTTAATATGTCTGCAAGTTCTGAAAACATTAATTCTGTACATATATAATACCATGCGGTTATTGAAGATGAGGAATTGGCATTCATCATCATAACTAATTCATAAAGAAATTAACTAATGAATCCCGTTAACTTTTGCTAGTGACACAGAAATGCACTTCTTTACTGTTATGTATAGTAGAAATTCATGCAGACGTTCATTGTGTTAACAAAATACGATAGGCAAAGGAAATAAACACGATACTTAAGGATGTTATTTTCTTTTTCACTATCCTCAAAACATGATTAAAGAAAAAAAACCTCTAGGAAGATGAATTAAAGGATCTAGTAACTGAAGCATAAAAATGTATTACACATAATTTCCATTTTCCTCAGAGTTATGTCTGGCTTCCATGCAGTCACAGGTAAACTTCTGGAATAGTTTGAATCTTTAGTATATAAAAGATTGAACTCAGAAGTAACATAATGACTCACCTGTGGTAGAAAAAATAACATTTACATACATGTGTAAGAGCTGTAGATTTTATAGTAAAGCTTCATGGAGGTGATGAAACTTTCAGAACCTCAACTGCTGAGTAGTTACTTTATCAAATAACCATATCAGAAATTGGATATGATTTTTCTAAATGACTAGTGATAAACAATATCTGTTTGCTCATTGCCAAAAAATTCAGAAAGATTCACTTGAGTTGAAAATTCATTCTTTTTTGAAGATAACATTAATTCAACAAGTGCATACTAGTTATCTCAAAATACCAAATTTGTGATGGTGACTATTGTCAGTTTGGGACAAAATCCTAAAGCACTCACCACCTATTGTATGAATACACTTGTTCAGTATCTGAAAGCACTTTTATCCAAAATGCCTTTGGATGTCTACACTGGATACTGTTAGACTGATCTTTGATAGTTTTGAGAATGGAAAACTTAGCAGAATGGATCAGACCAAAGGACAACCAAAGTCCCTGTCATCTGCAAAGCCAGTAGATTTCCGGTAAGGGCAAACAGGATTACCACAGGTGTACAGAAGGAAAATGTTATAAGTTTAGAGCACATTGAAAGTGCATTTTTTCCTTCTACAGAGTTCTAGTTTCCAATAACCAACTCTTCTAGGGACCTTCGGATTCTCCCCCTCAATGAGATTATGATAAACATTCTGAGATTGAGTTCACTGAAACTGATGACAGAAAAAAATACCTAAATGGGAACAAGTTAACTAACTAGTGTAGGGTAGAGGAATTGGATGAGATCTCACACATTTTTATAGAGCCTACAAACCACCACTGGAGGAAAAGGTTTATTTCCAAGATGTAACCTTGTTTATTTTACTCACAGGGAACTGCCATGACAAAGGATGTTTCCCTGTTCCTTTCTCAGACTTTTTCAAAACATGAATTCCAAAGTGTTTTCTGTCAAGAGGCAGTTTTTATGAAGCTTGAACATAAGGGAGATTTCAAGAGCTGGTATACTGTGAAAAGAAATAGATTTTTGTGCTACAGTGCTGTCATCAGGCCTATTTGGAATTAAGACAAATCTACTAAATACAAAGTGTATAAGATCACGGTTTCAACTAATAACAGCATTATAGTTATGACAAATATCTAAAAGAAAGATAAGCAGAAGGGAGGGATGAGATTTTAGATGTGAGTTGTATAGGTTTATCTGCCTTTAGCAAGACTTGCTATAAGCATCTTGGGAAAACAAAAACCATGGGAAAACCTACATTCCTACCTTTCAGACAGAAAACATCCCCACATCCCAAGGCTTGTTTTTCATGTTTAAGAGAGTGAGCAGAGTGAAGCCTGTTAAAAATATGGCTTGGTAGAAACACTAGAGGAACTGAGAGCTACTAAACTTGCCAAGGCTATAGGCAAGTGACAGAAACGGCAAAAACTGCAGCTATAGAAAATTAAGTACTTTGGTCAAAGGAAAAGAAATTATTAAAAAGAGGCAGATGGCACAGATGAGTAGATCTCTAGAAGCAGAAGTAATTTCTAAAATGGTGGCAAAAATATTAGTATGCAGTCCATCTGGGGAAATGTTATGTACAAAGCTTCTAGCACACCCAGTGAAATAGCAGCTGTAGACAACACAGTCTTTTTCTCCTATTAAGGAGAGAGAGATAGCACACCCTAACCTATACACCAGCTGCAGGAACATGTAATCACAATCAGATTCGCATTTCATTCATCTGTGGTCATTAACAGTGTTACTTCCATCTCATTAGCTCATCATCAGCATCCAATTTTCTTTTGCCGAGGACTGCAAAGACCAAAGAGAAATGTCACTGGGCTAGAGGCTCTTTTTATCTATCTGAATGATATGTAATATTCTGCTTGGTTTCTTTAGGGTAGTTTATGATGCAGGTGTTTGCAAGAGGAAGATATAGTGCAATATGACTAGAATAATTACAAGAAGAAAGAGCTTATAAGGGAGCTAAGTTGTCAGGCAGCCTTTTGTTACAGCACTGACCATGAAGTAGCTTAAAAAGTCTGATAGCACCCAAGGAAATCTGTGTACATGGCTCTTCCACTAAGTGCTCTGGTCAAATTCTATCATGCCTTGACGAAAGGGAACACTCAATAGCAGAGAGTCAAAAGGATTAACTTTGTTGGAAAGTGTGCTACATTCTGTGAAGGTTTTTAACTTTCAGGGCTATTTGGCTTGTTAAATCCACCTAAATCCTTAAAAAAATATTGCTATGTGGATTGTAAAGTAATATTCAAAACTGATCCTGTCATGTCATACGTTAACTCATTCCTTTGACTTAATTGAGCAAAATCTACTTTTAAAGGGCTGATTTTTACAGTCTATAAGGGTCTATTATGCATATAAAATGCATTAGTACTAAAAGTTATTTCTGCCATTTTTATTAGGTTTAATCTAACTACAGTTGTCTACCCACACTTAAAATACTTGACCTCTGAAGTGGGATAACATAATTATGAAATAATGATTTTAAATCTCAGACCCCAAGGATCTCCTTTGAGTTTTTGAAGTGGGCTGTCTCCAGGTTTCTCATTCATGAAATAACTAAGTCTTGGTTTCCTTGGCAATTACCTTCATTTTTCACCCTGATTTTTCTGTGCTTAATTTGTCAGGAAGTTTGGCCTCTTATCGCTTTCCCAAATTTTGTTACAATTCTGTAGGTTAGTCGGTTATAAATGAGAGGCAGCAATGTGTACTTACTCATAAGTATTTGTCTAACGCACCTCCATAAGGCTATTTAAAATTCTCAGAAACAAAGTGCGTGAAACATTAAGACTTAAAAAAAACCCAACAAAAAACAGTAAACCAACCCAACCACAAAACCATTTAGTCACTGTACAGTGCTCAGCCGAAATTTTCTTCCACATTAGTTCTATTTTCAGTTTTGAATCTGATAAGTGAACTTTCCAGAGCCATTTATCAGGCTAGCCTTGAGTGTTCAAGCCTGCAAACTGTAATCCTTTCATTAAAATTGATCATAATAGATACTGAAGAAAGTATGAGTCAGCCAAACCAATATTAAAATATTCAAGATAGTTTTAAAGTTTAATGCAGAAAGGACTAAAGATTGACAATCTGCAGGGATTACCCTGTGATCCACCTATACTCATTCTCCAAACCTTCCTGGGGTAAAATTAACAGAAACAGTCATGTTCTTGTTCAGGTTTCACTTTGAAAGGATCAGGCAATTCTAAAGGGATGAGGACTGGGATTGTCTGATTACCATAACCAGTAAATATTTTTATTAGACTGATAAATTCTTTAACTGGAGATGGGTTTAGAATAATAAAGAATGGGACTATATATAATATACCATCATGGATTATTGTAGTTTATATAGAAACTTTCCATAGTGAATAGTTAGAAGAAGAGGTGAGAATAGGAGGTATAAAAATCCAGGTACTGCTCATGAAAAAAATTTAGTCCTGAATCCTAGAAGCTTGTTCATTAAGCATATCTGGGGTGGGAAGTGGGGGCAGAGAAAAGTAAAAAAAAAAAAAAAAATAAAATTAGGCATAAAAGCTAGAATTTGTTTTTTCTTATTTTTTTCTGCCCATAAATCACAATTTCTAATCAACTAAATGTAACACTCCATCCAAATTTTTCAGAATAACAAAAGATGCCATTGCAGGGAAAGAGAAAGAGGATTATAGCTATGCGCTATAGGTAAAGTTTCATACTGTTTTAGAAACAAGAAAGTAGAACTGCAAATAGGAAAGGATTTGATATTGTCTGGTATGAAATGAGAAATTCTTCCAACTAGTTTTGTGCATTGCCTGAACACCAACCACAAGTTTTCGTATAAAATATACTGTGCCTACAAAGACACTTCTCTCACCATCTGTGTTTCTGGTTTTCAACAGTAAAGTCGAAAACTAAAAAAATGGTTCTTAATAGAAGAGGTTATATGAATTTGGTTGATTGCATACAAAAGTACAAAGTGAAATGGGAAAAAAAGTAAAGATAAATATGACAGGGCATATTTTACAGTTTGTCTGGGGAAGGATCCTTGACTTCTGTTTGCAAGCTGCACTATAAAGAGCACTATCTCACTTGGTGTTACAAAATGTGTCAGCGTAGATCTAAGACTGTTTAGTTTTTCTGACTCCTTGGAGGCATCTTCCTATCATCTTTTTATTAGAGATGTAATTTTACATGGGTGCCAGTTGATGTCCTTACACGTTTAGCTCAATCTAGTAGAAAATAAGCTTTGAGAAAATGTGGTCCTAAATCTCAGATTCTTCTTAGAGTTAGTCTTAGGCAATAAACAGTGGTGGCTATTTCTGGTTTCTGTCTGGGTTTAAGACCTTTTAATTGAAATTATCTGTAATGACTCTTGGCATGCAGTAGTCTAGCATCATAAAAATGCTCCCTTCTCAGGCTGACAATCAAATTAATTTAAATCCCAGTTCTGCACTTTTCTATTCTCTGTTGTCTCCATCCCACACTTATCATTTGTTCAACTGTCTTCTGGCACAGACAGTTGGTGCAAAGAATAATAATAATAATTAATTTTCCAAATTTGGCACTCATATGAAGAGGTTGGAAGTCTAGACATATAATTTTTGAAGTCTTTAGTGAAATTCCAGCTCATTGCCAACCAATAATACAGGATTATAATTTACAGACATGCAGAATGAACATGAAAAGACATAAATGGCACTGAATAATTCATAACTGAATGGGCAAATCATGATAACCAAGTGATAATATACAAACTTTGTGTGTGTTATGAGAAATCCAAACTACATGACAAATGACATATAACTTCACTTGTAAAACTTCCAAAACATCTTCAAAACCAATTATTATAACTCCTTTCTCAAACAATGGGCTCACCTTATATGGCTTTATGTGCCTGTGTCATTATTGACATTTGGTCAGTAATCTAAACACATTTTTGAAGTTTTTTCCCTTAGTGCATAAGCATCAGGATTTTGTTGGTCTATGGGCTGTACTTGCAGTAGGGCACGATGCTGTAGTACTGTATATTTTGGGATGGGCAAACCTCCCTTTAGATTCTGGGGACAGGCAATCAGTTTAATATGAAGGATTTCAGCAGGACTATGACTTTCACTGAGCTTCCATGCAAACTTGCAAAGAAGCTAAAATGTACTGTGAATTAATCATTTGACTCCAGTAAAACTTCAAATAAGTACTTTTGAACTTTTTCTGAGCCTTCACTGCTTGAGGAAAGCTCATTTTAAGAAACAGACAAAAAACTCCCTGTCTTGCACCATGGTCCTATTCTGGTGCTCAGAAACACTCTGTGAGAGCTAGGAGCACTGCTTATCTTGCAAGTCAATATTGTATACTTGTTATCTTACTAATTTTTCTCAATTTATTTCTTGCATTCACTCATCGAGTTTTTGCTTTTATTGCTGAATGCCATAAGTTGGGAGAAAGCCTGACTCCTGAGGTCAAAAAAATGGGTTGAGAGCATTACATGTCAGGGCCCTGAGTCCAATGCACCCTTGGAGGAGTAAGGTGGCGTTGTCCAGGGTCAGTTCCTTTGCTGCTGAGAGCTGCTGTCAATGAGCAAAAGGTAGGAGCGAGAGCCTATCCCCTCCCTGTGGTGTCAAACTTGGTCAGGCTGTAGCTGTGTTTGCACCCAGCCTCACACCTTTGCAATGCTGACCCTCTGACTTGTCTTCTTGGCTTGACCTTGGACCTGCCTCACCACAGTGGACTGAGTGCTGCTGCTGGCAGAGGGCTTGCTTTCTCTCTGCGTGCTCAGATGGAAAAGCCTGCAGCAAAAGTGTATATAGTAAGTACCATTACTTTCATTTTGCTACCAATTCATACTCACTATCTAAGATGAAATTTATCTGATTCCCTGGCTTCGATGATAAGTGCCTCCCCATGGTGTTCCTTCCTTTCTCAGACCTCAAGCATCCTTTTTTACAATCACTGTTAGTTCGTCAAGGAGCAATACTCTGGTTTTCACTTTCATCTAAATTGTCTTAGGCACTACCCTTTGAGAAATACGGAGGACGAGAGAGAGAGAAAAGACAAGACAATCAAATAAACTGAACAAAAAGAAATTATTGATAAAGGCATACTTCAAATGCCATCTGTAACAAGGATAGTGACAATACGTGCCTAGAATTTCTTATCATAAAAGGATGCAAATCCAAACCATTTCCCTTTATTCTTCCTTGCTGACAGCAGATGTGAACAGTAAAAGCAGACAGTGAATGTGTGGAGAGAAGTATTAAATGAGTCTTTCAAATGACTGACGCTTCTGAGTTGTAGGGAATTGACTGATGAAGAGATGATCAAGTTTACTGACTTTGAGGCTATCACAGAGTTATATTTGTTGAGTTCATAAAATGGAGATGCTGACTCAGAGTTTGATTAATAGCTTTATCTAGGAGCTGAATTATTCAACAATTAAAAATACACTTTAAGAAGTCTTCAAAGGCTTAGAATGCTGATTGGAAATAGGCTGTAAAATTCAAATCAGCATGCATGTGATTTTTTTGCTTGTTTGTTTTGATAAAATGGTATTTTATCTGAAATCAAACATACACTGAAAAAGAATAATAGAGATCTTGATGGTCTGTTTCACCTACAGGAACTTGTTAGTCTAGCTTTGCCAAGACTTGACTTGTTTTGTTGGTTTTCAAAGCTAATGAACATTTATGTTATGTTCACATAAATACGAACCGCAAGGACAGAATTATTTTACGTTTAACAGATGTCAGTGTCTCAGCATTAAATCCTGTTTATTTACAGCAGATAATAACAATGTCTTGCAGCCTCTCCAACTGATGATCTATCTATACTAGTGACTTCAGATGTCTGTTGAATATTTAACCTTGTCTTTGCTATCATATCAGCAAAGATAGACTTTTAAATAAAATACAAGCTTCTACATATATCTTTGCTTTTAAAAGCAAATATACTTTTTCTTTCAGCTTCTGATATTAGAAAAGCTGCAAGACCAATAACACCAGACAGAAGTTTCCACAGGACATGTTTTTTCCAAAGAGCGGGGACCTCTGTTCTTTTGCAATGCCAGGGAAGTATTTGGAGATGTGACACTACACTGTGCTAAAGGCACAGCATTTGTGTCAAGCTGGTCACAGTTGCAGACTGATGTCATTCTTTCATGCTGGACTTGACCCACTAATTTAGATGGAGTGACGTTGCAGGAAAATTCTGCATGCATGGTGTGGAATCCCACAGACAGACACCATGCTACACTAGGTATATCCATGTTCTTCAATAATGCTATGCACTAATTAGTATACAGCGGAAGTTCATAGAGATAGAGAATATTAAAATTCATGATTACTGACTGACCACAATGCAGATAAGTTCATGCCAGCTTATAACACCCTGAATTAAGTTACTAATATTTTCTGAATCCTGGCATCATACTTTGCCTTAGAGTTGAATCAGTGGTGGCTGAGGCCACCTTAGTGCACGTGACACCTCCTAATTCACAGCATTAATGAAGATATTTGCAGTGTTTTAACTAAGCATCATGTATCATTGAGCAAAAAAGAATATCTGCTTCTTCCATTAAAAAAAAATGAAATCTGTTTCTTTTATGCATGAGGATTATGATTGCTACTGAATTTTCCCAGAGCTTTCCACAAAACTGTTTCAGTGATGATTCATGCTTTGGCTATGCAGGCAATGGGAACTGCCGCCTTGTTTAAGAGGCAGTAACCTGTGCTTTTTCTTCTTGTCACACTTCAACCCCCTTGACTCCCATCCAGTACTAAAGGGGTGCCTCTCTTTTTCACAACAAGTTACAGTACATGACATCTCCATTCTAGAGAGGTCCTGAGGGTACGTAGCTGATGGCACAGGACACAAACAGTCAGTCTAGTTAGTGGCAGACTGATTGGTGGCAGATCTAATATATGATTTTGTAAGAACTGTCTTTTCTGGAGACAGAGGAAGAAAATAGAAGAAGTAGTTGAGGAACTGGTCTAGTTTCCTGAGAGGCGATGAGCTAGGCACAATGTCTTGTTTGCACTCGTCAAGATGGAAGATGCAGCTATGGCTCTGCTTTCAGCTCTCTCATGGGGCCTCCTATTTCTGTGCAAGGTAGTTCTGCAAAGTCTTGTGTTTTGCAAAGGTCTTGGTGATATATAGATAAGTATGAGCCTTGAAGGTCTTTCTAAAGAAGTATCTAGCATGAGTTGTAATGAAGGAGTTAGCCTACATGTGTAGAGCTATACAGGAAGGAGATTGAGAGGTCATGTTGCATATCTGCTCTGGAAACACCTTTCTTTCACACTGGTGCGATGACCTGAAAAGATTTGTGGGAATGTAATTTCTCCATCTGACATCTTAAAGTGCTTCCTTCTGTGTAAGCAGAGGAGAAGGATGCTTGCCCTTGAGCAGCTGAATGATAACTAAAAGCAGGCATCTAGTCTGGACATAGTGTCTTATCTAATTTTGGACTACCATTTTCAATCAAATTGTACCCATAGTGAAAAGGGAAATAAAATCTGGGACCATTATGAGTTTTTCTTGTCGCTACTCTGCATACTAAACAAAGCACAGGGAAAAGCAGATGGTGGGTATTTTAATGCCTTCACATGTCTGCGTATCTAGGGAAGACAGCTTCTCATCACTGGTAGTTTCTGAGCAAGTCTAATAATTTCTATTAAAGTTCTCAAAGCACATCCAGGTTTGTTGTTTTTTCTTTTCTTTTTTCTTTATTTTTTTTTAACAGCTTTTATATTTTTCCATGAAAGCATCTATTTTAGTTAAATTGTCAAAATATGCCAATCTCTTGACAACCAGAAATTATGTGGGTGTCTCAATATAAGGAAAACTATTTTGTTTTGAATTGTGGCAGCATCTGGAGGAGTGTCCGATCTTGTAAGTAGCTCATGCCTATCTAATTTAAAGAGCTGACAGCCGGTTCAAACTATGCACATGGGTTTCATTTTCTTTACTGCAGGAAACTGAAGAATTCCACCGGAGCAAGCCGTGTCTGAACGGCGCTTAGCGTTACTCGCTGGGGTATGGTGACAACTTCATGGTGTTATAATACAATGCACTTCACTGAAAGCTCTAATAATAATAGACTGATTTTTTTGAAATTATTTGTCCAGGCAGGTCTTGCCTATGAATTCAGATCAGTCTTTCAGAAAATCAAGAGAAGAATTAGTATTGTTACTTCACTGCATGTATTATTCAGCCTAAACTCTTTCATTACAAATGTTAAATACCTGTAATTTGTTATCAATGTGTTGCAGTCTTTTGCTTAATGCATAAAAAAAGCACTTTATTATTTTCTATAGATTCTCTGGCCATAGTAAGACTAAACTATAGTTATTTGAAAAATCAGCTAGGCTCTTAAGAAAGTACCTACAGGCCAAAGCCTACTACAGAAAACTTTCAGACTAAATGACAAATATGATATTTTACATTTGTAAATTTTAACATATAAAATTAGTAAAAAAGAAAAGCAGTTTTTAAATATGCACATGGCAAGTTAACATTGCAAAGAATATTTGCTTTACATAGGCGTCAAGCTGAGCTTCTACTTTCTTTAGCGCTTTGATTTCTGGAAAAGGCACTTGCTGAAACTTAACGACCATGATGTTCAGGAGAGTATATGTTGAATTTTATTAAGTAGTCATTGAAGATTTTGAGATTAAATGTTTTCCATGGAGGGTGGAGGAAGCAAAGTTTTTTGTGTGAGTTGTTTTTTTTTTCTTGTTTTTTTGACAACACATTGTTTGGATTGAATTTTAGTCTTAAAAAGGTCTGTTTGTTTGAATTTATGAATGTATGAAAAATACATTGTTTGAATGTATTTTACTTCCACTGTTGCAAAATATTGTGCTTGTATGTATCTTTTTATTCAGAAGTTTTACACTTTGTAATATAAAGCTAAGGTTTAAAATTCCTTAAAATTAATTGTACAATATTTCATAGAAAAGTATTTATTTTTACTGTGTCCATTTGCTTTTTTTTTCCCCCAAGTGTAGCAAGAACCCCTGTTTTCAGGTAGGATGACTTCTGTGAACATGTGCAATTCTCAGAAATGCAATCAAAATGATTTAGACTTTTTAGGAGTAGGAAGATTTTAGAAGCCTGGTTCTTTTCTGAAACTTTAAAACCTGTATGTAAACTATTTGAATCGGCAAGCAATTTTGGAGATTCATATAGGGAAAAGACTGCTTAGTTCATCCTTTCCATCTTTCTAACATAGTTTCCACAACATATGTTCTCACGTTTTAGTCCACTCTAGTTTTAGAAACCTCCAGAAACAGCAATTCTAAATGTCTTCATGTGGTGAATTACCTCACAGACTGGCAGACCTCTTGGTGGGGAAGCAAAAGAATCCAGGTCTCCCTGTGGGAATCCTACAGTGATTGATTCCTGCTGTGACTGGAGTGGCAGAGCCTTGCTCTCTTGCTCAGCACCTCTGCTTCTAAATACTTGTTAACCAGGGAGCTCAGTACGATGAGTGATAGGACTGAAAACTTATTGGAATCTGAGGACAAGTTGCAATGTGAGTTAAAAGTGTTCTAAATCTCTTAGGACCACATCCTTGCTTCCCAGTGTGGGCAGGAAATATACTTCTTATTTAGTGGTTACAAATTCTATTCTCATGCATGATATATTTCATTAAAACCCACTAAAGTATTTGCAAAAACAGACAGTGACCTACTGCATAGGTGTTGATTTTGCAAACCCTGGAAATACTGGGCAACCATTAAGACACAAAAAAATAAAGACTTCAGATAGTGTTCCTTAAATGCTGTGTGCACTCAAGCCTTAAATTTATACATATTCAAACTATTCTTATTTAAAGATGTTGTAAAATCATCAATTTTCATCCTGACCTCTGATGTTCCTTAAAATATAATATTAAAAAATATATTACAGTACATACACTTCTGTGAGCAGTAATACATGCAATTTATTTTTGTGGTAACAGAAGTTAAGGGCAGTACTGTAAATGCAGTCGATGCATACAAATTGTTTCTCTGCATTGTAATAATGCATGCATGAGAAGTTTCTTTTGTTATGCTTGAATGATCAGAACATCATATTATAAGAAACATAATTTATTCTTGCATTTATTTGTTTATTAAAAACACAAGCCATTATACATGCTTTAACACCCAGAACTGTGTGATCCATTCCTTTATATTTTTGTGCTTGCAAATTGTGCTTGAAGGGATGAGATTCACATTTCATCAGGAGTCTCATTAAATGTGTTCTGGATGTACGCCAATAATAAATGTGAAAAGGAAGGGCGTGCTACTCCCCTCTCCCCTGCCATCATATTGCCAAGTGTGTATCACCATGATATTAAAATATTTAGCATGTGATAGAGAAAATAAATGATGCACAAAGAGCGTTGCAGTAATAAGTAGGAAATCCAACCTCATGATATAGAGGACAACATGCAAAGTAGCTAATTTTGGAGAAACCTTGGCAGAAGGAGAAAGAGCAAATATTCTGGTAGTTCCGGATGGCAACTCTGCAGGTGAACCTTTGTGGAGGGCTGCATACGATGATCAGGGATTGATTTTCAGACTTGATTTTGGATCACAGTTTGGAAACCGTAGACAATGTTTGGGTAATGTATTTCACTGTCTTTGGGCAAAGTCCACTCCTCTGCTTACCTCTTTTTATGTCACAGAGGATACTTGGCAGGCCATGCCCCTAATGCTGTACATTTGCCTAGTATAGCTGGTTCTTCCTTGCAGCTACCCACGGTGCTCACTGATCAAGGGAAGTTCCAATGCTGGTCTATAATAAACTCCTTTTCTTTATTCCAACCTACTTTCAGAGCTTTAATGCAAGAGTGAGCTTTCTTATTGATTAATATAATACTCAGCATAACTTTCAGCTGTGAACATTTTTTATCAGTCTCATATCTACCAACAGATTAGCTAGTTCGTGTCAAATCAAGGGGTGTCAGACTTATCTATTCAGACTGAAAGGTTAAGAAGCCTACAGCATGAGTTTGCATTTAGTTTGGTTAGCTTATTAAAAATATTAATGAGAAATGAAGTTTATTGAAAAGAATCTGGTAATTTTGAAAAACATCAAATTAACAGAAAGGTAAAAATAAGCTTTATCTTTTTACATAAAATTAATACAGATGGTGATATTTTAAGTTCCTTCTACCTATTCCAGAATCTTGATTTCTTTTAGTGAGACTGATTTATGATCTAAGTTGTGTTCTGTTTTTGTAGTATTGTACGCTGCCCATGACAGTATTATCAGGAGACAGACCACAGAGGCATCAAAACAACCATGGTGTTGGTGCACTGTATGATAAAACACAGCTTTCTGCTGGGAGATACTTTGGTGCAATCCATTCATATCACATTGGCAACAGAACAGCCATCAAACAAAAATACTCTACTGTATGGAAATATTTTTTTAATACAAAACAAAACCTCCTCTGAACACTCATGTAGGAAAGATTTTGCCAGAATTTTTTTATATTCATATGAATTTTCCCTGGCTATCCTTTACCTGCTTATAAATTCTCAATCCTCTGGATGACACAAAAGTAGCAGGAAAGGATTTGGCTACAGAGAAGAAGAATATATTATCAAAAGTCAAGTCACAGAATGAAAGAAGCAACATAAGGCTTAAGTTGCCTACAACATGTATAAGACCCAAATAGCATTTAATAGATCACAATCTTGAGCTGCCTCCTGATATGCACGGCAAAACATTTTCATTCTGTTTGAAGGTGCCCATTTATGGAAATCAAAGTAATTACAGATAATTCATCATCAGAAACAGAGATTCAATTAATTTCTAAAATTACCTTGTCCAAGTAGAATAGTTTGACAGATAAAAAAAATATGGAGAGAACCAAAGTAGTAACAGTACATACATATTCTCTTTTGTATTTCTCAAAAAAGCTGAGATCCAACATTTATTCCAAAATGAAAATTAAAAATTTAACCATTACCTTCAAACCTTTGTCATTTAAATGCTTGAACATCTCATATGACAAATTATCCGTGTCTGGTGGAGGGAATTCTGAAAATCAAGTTATACCGCTTCAGGTTCATTAACTCTGAATCTAACACTGTAATATATATCATTTTCAACCCAATATTCAAGAACAGAATCAAATATATTTTTTAAAAAAACAACAATTCTTATGCAGCAAAAAGTCAGGTCCAGAGTTCCTACCAGCGCTATTGCTAGTGAAACCCATCTATCTTCAATAATCTCAAAACACTTTTAATTAAATGAGATACTGCAAGATAAATTCCATTGCAGCTGACGCTTTCTACCTTATCCCATGTCTTGTATGAAGTATTTTTGTTAATAAAGTCTCTGGCATTGCCTTTTTGAATTCACAGTTTTGCCATAAGTGGAAAGGGTCTTCGCTTTTGTGGTCTAGATCTGCTGATTATGAGGAACATGTCATGTTATTAAAATATTTTGCTGATTGCCTATCATTACTGGGCTTCAAGGCAATGACTGAGAAGCTTGTGATGCCAGATCTGATACAGTGGACCTTTTTACAGGATGACAGAGACACATAGGGTAGGATTCATCTTACCTAAATTTAGTTATGCCTAATCAATGGAAAGAAGTACTTCCATAGGCTTAACCTTATTCACATTAAAGAAATCATTAAAATGGAAAGATGTATTTGGACATATCTGTCTTTGTCCATTGACTAAAAAGAAACTTTAGGTGATAATATAAGCTGTACACTGCCTTCATAGCAGAGCTAGAAGAGCTGAATGGTATCTACAGTACCTAGAGAAATACTAACAACATTAAATCTTATCAGAACCACAGAGTCACAGAATGGTCAGTGTTGGAAGGGACCTCTGGAGATCATCTACTTCAACCCCCTGCTAAAGCAGGTTCACCTACAGCAGGTTGCACAGAGTTGCATCCAGGCAGGTCTTGAATGTCTCCAGAGAAGCAGATTCCACAATCTCTCTGGGCAGCTTGTTCCAGTGCTCTGGCACCCTCAAAGTAAAGAAGTTTTCCTTCATATTTACATGGAACTTTCTGTGTTGCAGTTTATGCCGGTTCCCCTTGTTCTGTCACTAGGTGCTAGCAGAAAGAACCTGGTCCCATCCTCTTGGCACTCACCCTTAAAGTATTTGTACACATTGGTAGGATCCCCTCTCCATCTTCTCCAGGCTAAACAGGCCCAGCTCTCCCAGCCTTTCTTCATAAGGGAGATGCTCCAGTCCCCTCAGCATCTTTGCAGCCCTCCACTGACCCTCTCCAGTGGCTTCCTGTCTCCCTTCAACTGGGGAGGCCAGAACTGGACACAGCACTCAAGATGCAGCCTCAACAGGGCAGAGCAGAGGGGGAGGATCACCACTCTAGACCTGCTGGCCATGTTCCTCCTAATTGCACCCCAGGGTCCCATGGACCTTCTTGGCCCCAAGGGCACACTGCTGGCTCATGGGCAACTTGCTGCCCACCAGAACTCCCAGATCCTTCTCCACAGAGCTGCCTTCCAGCTGGTCAGGCCCAGCCTGTGCTGTGTGTGGGGTTGTTCTTCCCCAGGTGCAGGACCCTACACTTGGCCCTGTTGAACTCCATCAGGTTCCTCTCTGCCCAGCTCTCCAGCCTGCCCAGGTCTCGCTGAATGGCAGTGCAGCCTGCTGGTGGGTCAGCTGCTCCTCCCAGTTCTGTATCATCAGCAAACTTGCTGAGGGCACATTCTGTCCCCTCATCCAGGTCACTGATGAGTAAGTTGAACAGGACTGGACCCAGCACTGTCCCCTGGTGAACACCACTAGCTCTAGGCCTCCAGTTAGACTCTGCTATTGATCACAACCCTCTGAGCTCTGCCATTCAGCCAGTTCTCAGTCCACCTCATTGTCCACTCATCTAACGCACTATTCCTGCTTTCTTGTACAAGGATGTTATGGGAGATGGGAGATGGTGTCAAAAGCATTGCTGAAGTCAAGGTAGACAACATCCACCACTCCCTCCTTGTCTAGCCAGCCGGCCCTTCTATCATGGAAAGCCATCACACTGGTCAGGCATAATTTCCCCTTGGTAAATCAATGCTACTGTTCCTGATAACCTTTGTTTCTTCCACATGCTTTGAGATGACCTCTCGGATAAGCTGTTAGATCACCTTTCCAGGGATGGAGGTGAGGCTGACTGGCCTGTATTTTCCTGGGTCCAAACATGGGATAGCAACATAGTAGCCAAGGGCTGTCTGAAACAGTGACCCAGATGTTCTGTTGGTACGCAAACATGACTATAAAATAATCATCTTACATTATGATGTGTGCACAGCTGAAGGCCAGTTGAGCTCTCCTGCATGGCAGCAGCCTGCACACCAGAACCTCCCCTTGAGTAGGAATGCTTCTCGAGGTTACTCCTCAAGGTTGAAAGATTCCTTGCCACAACAAATTCTCAGGGATTAATGAATGGATATAAATGATTGATTGTGCACATATAATCCTTTAGACATAAAACGTTGACCAAGCCTGGGGCTAGGATTGGATCCAGCTGCATCTAGACTCCTCTCTGAGAAGGAGTTTAGAAACCTTTCTGAACGTCATGACTCAACCGGAGGGTACCCCTGACAGTTTGTCTGACACTGTCCTTTATGAAGTAAATAATCAAGGGTACCTTGCCATTGAATCTTGTTAAACCACTTTTGCATTTACCGTTGAAATTTGCTGACTCACTGTTTTATATCAATAAAGTATGCTGCTGCTTCTCTCCTCCTCTCTTGCGAGTGAAGTGCATGACTCCATCTGCAACAGCACCTCCCTCCGCCAGCTGCAAAAACTCACACGGAGCAAGGAAATGGTGAGTGAGCCGGCCTGCCAAAACTTTTCCTCCTGGAAAGAAAAGATCTGGTCTGCAGAGGTCACTGAAGCAATGCGGTACCTCCGCCCTAACCGATAATGGGTTGAAAGGCATGGTGTTAATTTCTTTCATGTTTTCTTCTGGCCACGCTGTATGCTTTGCCAAAAATGGGCTTGCGTAGGTGCTAGGTAACTACTCAGCATTTCACTGCTTTTCAGGGAAAGACAAACCAGTAAAATATGTAAAAATATTTCAGAAGAATGTAATAATTAAATAAAACCTTGTATTTTCTAGTTCTGATAACCATGGTGTGGTGACATAGCCACATTAACATAATGCTGTTCACATGAGTTCCTACTTAACTGGTTACTGCTACAGGTCTTTGCAGCATCTTCCATTCAGCCATTAGTATAATTCTGACTAAAGAAGTATGACTGAAGATAAAGATGATTAGCATAATCTTTAAAAGCTTTCTTTTAAAAACTGTTCAATGGTAAATTGCTGCAGAATTACCAGGGCTTACACCTGATTTTTTGGGGATGAAGATGAGTTCCCATCTCACTTAGGAGCAGGTTGGGCAGCTTTACTCGACCGGGTGTTAAAAGACTCCAGTTCTAGAAAGGAAGCAGTTTTAATTTCAGAGGACAACAGAAAGCCTTTTTCAAGGGTCTAGCTGGGAGGGGCGACTCAGGGATGCTAGTTCATACATCAGCCCAACCTATTATTTATTTTTATTGATATTGATGTGCTATTTAGGGCAATGTATCAAAAGATCTAATCTATATTCAGTGCTGCAGAATTGTAAGCCCCAAGATATCATCTACTTCTCATTTTTTGTTTTCCTTTGTTTCATTCTAACAATCAAGTTTAGAATAATGGAATAGGTTAAGCAGATGTTCAAATAAGACTGAAACACTTGTTTGCTGACTATTACACGCTGATGGTGCAGTATAAATAACAAATAATGCAGCCAAGAATCACAACAGCATGTCCCCAGGGAACAAATAATGATATTTAAGCCCTATTTCAGCAAAATATTTGAATGCACGTGTACTTTCTAAAATCAATGTTTAATCTATTAAAACAGCATAGTCTTCCATGTGGTAAGAGCACTAGAAATAGTGATTTGCCATGTTTAGAGCTCAGGAGATGGGGAAGCAGAGATGGATTGTAACACCATGGATAAATCTGGCATCTGCAAGACTTGTGGAAGCTCTGTGGAAGCATGCGTCTGTTTGCTGGCGCTGCCTTCTGTGAGTACCTAGAAAAGGACAAGGGTGTGGAGTGGTCAATGCCACGTACCCCAGTTCACACTGTGTTTGCACCCCCTCCCCTCACACACAAGGACTGTGGGAAGAGACTGGAGGGGAAAGGGTTACCCCTGCTATACTCCTGCCAGAGCAGCAGTGTAAGTTCCAGTTGCAATCTCAGCATCAGTGTCAGCATATTTTTCCTTTTGGCAATTAACATGTTTCCAAATTCCATCTTAATAAAATTATTAAGTTAATTAATTTTCATCAAGTCACTGGACACTGTGCCTATCCCTGTTAGCATAAATAAAGATTAATCAGCCAAGAAAATAGTTACAAACCACATGGCTTGTAGATACAATAAATTTTTAATGTGAAGATGAAAGAACTGTATGTAACGCTGACAATTCACTCTCTGAAACTTCTTTACTCAAAGCTTTAGTAATGATCTAAACCTCTCTTTAAATATATACCTGGAAGTATAGGCAGATGATGCTTTTGAAGACTTTTATTACTACCATTCTGAATGAAATTTATTAATTTTGTTATTTCTCAAAACTAACAACTTGTATAGTTCTCTGCTTCATTCTTCATTAAAATTCAGTTTAGCTCTGCTCTACAGAGGTCTGACTTGTTTTTCTATTGATTTGTAAATTAAATGATAAATTTATATTTTATTCATTTAAATTAACACGAATGCATGTAAGTTTAATTTATCAATTCATATGGCTAACTGCTTACTGTTTCAGCAAGTAAAACTAACAAAATTAGTTGCTTGCAATAATGAAATGCAATCATTGCAATAGAATTGGTGCTAGACTTATATTTCTGGCTTTCTTTTTAGCTGGTGGATAGTTCCTTACCATAGATTGAGAACTGGCTGAATGGCAGAGCTCAGAGGGTTGTGATCAATGGCAGAATCCAGCTGGAGGCCTAGAGCTAGTGGTGTTCACCAGGGGACAGTGCTGGGTCCAGTCCTGTTCAACTTACTCATCAGTGACCTGGATGAGGGGACAGAGTGTGCCCTCAGCAAGTTTGCTGATGATACAGAACTGGGAGGAGCAGCTGACCCACCAGAAGGCTGCGCTGCCATTCAGCGAGACCTGGGCAGGCTGGAGAGCTGGGCAGAGAGGAACCTCACAAAGTTCAATGAAGGCAAGTGTAAGGTCCTGCACCTGGGGAGGAACAACCCCACACCAGCACAGGCTGGGCCTGACCAGCTGGAAGGCAGCTCTGCGGAGAAGGATCTGGGAGTTCTGGTGGGCAGCAAGTTGCCCATGAGCCAGCAGTGTGCCCTTGGGGCCAAGAAGGTCCATGGGACCCTGGGGTGCAATTAGGAGGAGTGTGGCCAGGATACACATAGGATCTAAAGAAAGCTGTAGGTTTAAAGTGTTTTAAATTAAGAACATACCAGGTTCTCTGTGTGGAAGTAGAACAGACTCAGTGTAGAAAAGGGAGGAAGAGACTAAATATGCTAAACCCTGTATGTTTTCTCTATGGTCCACATTGATTAAGTGCTATCTGTCCTGTACAAAGGTAAAGGTTACCTACCACTGAAATCACACTTCCCTTCAAAACGGTCATCTGTACAATTGACAAGAGAAATAGTGCCTGATGAAAATATTCAGAAGATTTCCAGCATTTTTTCTTATATTTCTAATAGATTCTTCAACATGTAAGTTGGAAGAATTGCTGCATCAGAGAGGGACAGTGGACTGAGCCCCAGCTATCCATGTGAAGTGTAAACACCACTTAACACCCATTACTTCAGTAAACTAAGTTTTAAGCAGCTGCACTGTGAAACCCTTAGTTATCCTGAATGTCTCAGCTGAGGACTCATCTTCTCACTTAAGTGCACAAGAAAAGAATGTTTATTCAGAGAAGCAAGAGTGAAGATGCTGGCAGAAGCTAAGCTGTACAGGGTCTTGAAAGTATGCTTTATTTCTTTTACTGTGTTGGGAGATGTAGCTATTCGGCTGCTTCTCTGTTCTGGATGAACTGGGTGGGAGTTGAGTGCAATCTGGAGAACCCAGAGAAAGAGAGGAAGCTCATATTTTTCTGAAAGGTATGACTTGAATTTAGAAGAATTTTTGATCTTGTTTTCCATTATAAGTGACTATATACTATGTTCAGGCTGCATAAGTTGCTTTACTCCTACAAGAAGAGTCAAAATATATTTACAAAATAAAATGTGTTTAATTAAATAGAGGAAAATACACAAGACAAAATCTCCTGCATAATTAGAATAGTAATGCTGCTGTGCAGGAGTCAGTAAAACTTTAATTTGCTTTTGATAAGTCAATAAACTATATACTATATTTTTTCTGTGAAAATCAAAAGACCTTCTGGAAACTCCAGTCCCAAATATGTGTATGTATACATGTTACTATGTAATTTATCAAATAATAAATCTCTGTGGAGGACAAACACATTACAGTCAACAGTGTCATGCTGTTGTGAAAAAGCATCACACTGGGATGTATAAACAGGCATACAGACTGCAAGACACAGTAATTACTGTTTTCAGTATGGGTGATGCCTTAGGTGATGTACTGTGTTCATTTTGGGCACCACAATTCAAGAATGGAGTGGACCATTTGGACAGCAAAAAGATTGATCAAACATCTGAAAGTTATGACTTCTGGAGAAGGAGAGAACACACTGAGGTTATTAAGCTTACAAAAAAAGAAAATTTAGGGGAGACACAGTAACAGCCTTCAAATATGTACCGCCTTCTGCCAAAGATGAATAATCTACTCTCCTGTCCCTGTTGAACAGGCCAGGAAATAGTGGCCTTAAATTGCAGAAAGGAAGATTCAGGTTAGACACTCGGGAAAAAAAAAAAGAAAAAAACCCACAACTCTGAGACACTTGGAAGTACTATAATAAAGTATGTGATAGCTAAGAAGCTTTAGCCAGTGAAAATTTGTAGGGATTAGATTAGAATAATATTTTTCATAAATGACAGAGATGTGTATGAAGTTGTCTTGAAGGTAAGATTTGACTTAATATCGTTTCTCTCTTGTTTTTTCTCCGATTCTGAGATGTCTGAAAAGTGGTATTGGGTTAGTTTCCAGACTGGGACAGGAGGAAACTGCAATGCTCCTTTCTCTGATCCAAAGCACATGGCATTTAGCTCAGGCCAAAGATTCATTTAGGTGAATATTCGGTGTCTGGCAATGGATACTTAGGAAAAGTGTAGGAAAAATAACTGGATATACAGATTGAAGTTCTTACATTTATTTAGTTTCCAGCTAGTAATTATTGTATCAATTTTAGTCAGGGACTTCCTGAGCCCAATAGTACAGTTGTGTTTAACAGCGCACAGATGGATTTATCTTCCATTTGTTTAATTTAGAACAGTTAAACCTGAAAGCTAAAACTTGTGCCCAAGTCTAGGACTCAAAGAAACAGAATCTTTCATGCTGAAATAAAGGCAAAAAAGAATATTGACTGAAAAGGCTTAATCAGCCTGTTGTGAGGTTTGAAAAGGAACCACAGGTATGAACAGGGTTTTTTCTCCCTTCAGAAACCTAATGATTCTTATGTGAATTCAGTTTGTTTAACTATTTTTAAAATCAATAAAAACCAAAATTAAGTAGACTAGAAAAATATATGAAAGCCTTCATTCTGGCATCAGAAATGAGTGATGACAGACATACTGTCCCATAGTTATGCATTACTGGCCTGAATGGCAAAAAGAAGCTGCAAAGAAAAGGCAAAGCTGTTTATGAGTATGTATGTTGCTGACCAAACTTCAACGTAAGTATATCAACACAGAATTGGTGAAGACTGTGGAACTGTGCCACTTTATATCAACCAGTGGTTTGGAACTATCTTTGTACAGAAAGGCTTTAATAAAAACAAAGTTAAGCCATCTTAAATGTATTCCGTCAGAACATAAGAGGCCAAACATGAATTGGCCATCACTGTACATCTGAAAAATTACTTGCTTCACAGAAAGAGGTAAGTTTCTGTTTCTCAGGAAAATATTTTTGCATGGTACATAATCTGAAAATTTCAAAGTGATTGCATCATTGAAAATTGCAGGCATTTTTCAAGATGCTCGTAGGCGTATCTTTTATTTCCTTGGGAAGAATAATTGATGACTTTAGTTCTGAGTGTCATAAATCAAATTATAGAATTTCGAGGAATAGTCATCAGAGAGAAATAGAATCCAGGAGTGAAGCGTAAATAGAATCTGCTATGAGACAACCTGGTGAAAAAAGTTAACTTTGTGAGTTTGATCCTCATTGACTGAAAGAGACTAATGTGCTCAACTTGTCTTTCAAGTTACTGGTCATCCCGAAACCTTTGACCACATCTTTACTTTTGGAACTAAGCAGGAAGTGAGAATCAGAAGAAATTTTCTCATGAAACTTATTCTGCCTTGAAAAAAACTCTATGAAATATAAAATAAAACATAAGACTAAACTGTTAGCAATTCCTGAAATAGACAGCCTTTCCTGTCATCTACAATTTCCACCTGAAAATGCTGCTCCTTGATCTGTAACACATACATTACCTTTTACTGCATAGTCAAATGTGAATTGTTTATGTGTTGTTCAGAAATGGTTCATTGTTATCTGTTCTTCCCAAAATTAGGCAAAATTTTTAGTTACATTCTTATACAGCCCAGAATTAGGTAAGCTTTGTATATACCTTATCCTACCCTCCATATAAACTGTTCTCATCTTATCCAATTAGTTCTGTAGTCACAACCTGCTATAAATATCTGGCTGAAATATTTCTTTGTTATATTATATGTATGAACGTGTATCCAGAATACAAATATAAAAATATTTAAAAAGGAGAGTGGAATCAAAAGAAACATGTGCCCCAAGCGGTTGCATTAACTGGGTTCTAAATAGGACTTTTCCCTTATAAATCACAATAGATAAATCTAAATCTTTAAAAGATCCCTTTTGTAATTTTTCAATGTTATACTGCTGAGGACTGTGGGAGATGCTGGGTCCCAGAACTGAAGCTGGAAGTGTGCTTAGAACGTGGACAGAGCTCCCCTGGAGAGGCACAGGAGGTCCAGCATGAATGGCAGAGTTAATGGCTTTCAAAGGAACACAGAGGCACAGGGAGTTCAGGCTTCCACCCTACAAAATGTTTCACTCAAACAACTACCTTCAAAGTCCTTCTGAAGAAAGGTAAGAGTAAATGAGTGCACAGACACGTATGAGCATAGAGTTTTGCCCTGTTCTAGCTGCCTAACAACATTCGCTGAAAATGTTAAAGCAAGGGCAAAAGTTCATATTTCCTGCTGCCCACTGCTGTGTTTTAGACATTGGATTATCAGTGCTTATCTTTACCTTTCTTTTGCACAAAGATGAAGTAGATGAACAGTGAGATAATGAATACTTTGCTGTTACTGAAAAATGCTCATTACCGAACTAAGCAGAAAAAAATTTAGCTGATTTAAATAGATTGTAATTTTGGAGGAAATGTAAAAGCACCTAAGCTAAACTGCAACAGCTAAATATTCTGTTCCAATAATAAATTTGGCTAAGTAAACATTGTGAAATATGCCTGGATCTATTAGTGACAGATATATTTTGTTATAAGGCTGAATCATATAACAAAGATCAATCATTTGTTCTCTTTTATTGTTTAAGCCAGCAAGGCTTGAATGCTTGTTAAGATTCTGAGGGAAGGGGAGTAATTTATGTTAGTAATTCAATATCCGATTTTGTAAGTAAGGCTAAATGCAGCATCTATTTTTGAAACCTAGACACAAAAGCCAGACTGCTCCGATATATGCCAGGTTTGCTCCTGTTCCATTAGTGTATCTGGGATGCACAGCTTTCTATAGAGCCACTGAAGAGCTTGGCAATTTTCATTCTATCACATTACAGTAACAACATGTCCTTCCCTGTGTCTTTAACCTTGAAGTATGTATATCAGCATCTTTTATATTTTTGGTTTGGCAACAGAAATCCAGGAAGCGTAAGGTTATGGTATACATCTATGGGTTCCTTGATTTAAATATATTTATTGCTTCACTTTGTGATATCACACAAAGAGTTCCAAGAACAGAAATAGAATTCTCTTCCCACATGATAAGCTTTTCAAGATGGTTGAGACGTTTCTGATTCATTGTTTGGCAGAGGACAGTAAAATAGATGTCAAAATGATGATCTCCTCTAGACATTTTGTCCCTACCTGCCTGCATTAATAATATGTTTTAAACATGGCAAAGCAGCTTTGCTTTTCACCTTACAGCAACACTTGAAATTAGAAGAGGATAGTGTGTGTATGAAGGAGAGAGAAAGAAAGAAAAATTCTTTGCCTTGATAAGGTAAAATCAGACAGGAGAAGCACAAGAGAGAAAGCCAAAAAAAACCCCACCCTGTATAATCTCAAAAATATTTCTTCTGAATTTTGTTTGTTAAATTTCCTATAACAGGAAATAAATTATTGAGTTAACGTAAGCTAAAATTTCCACCCCTCTGTTGTACATAAGTAGTAGTACTATTAACTTTCTCATATAGTCTGGAAGGGTAGATTAAAGCAATAAGAATTAAAGTTACATAAAAAAATTTGCAGGTAGCCGGTATGTGCTAAATGTCTGGAAGGGTTTAAATAAGGCTTTATTCATAAATATATACCTTTGCAAGTTGTTCCTTAGTATGACTTTTAATGCCTGTAAACCCATTTACCTAACATTGATAAATCACAGACAATTCTTTAAGAATATTCAGAACTGTGAATAGTCATGCTCTGTATATCACATTAGTAGCTATAATAATTTGGTGTTGTTTTTCAATCTGAATACAATAATACTAAGAACTGTAAACAAAACTTAGGGGTAGGAAAATATGTATGCACAAATTAAAAGTGAGCCATTTCTTAAAGAATTTTACAATTCCATATGATACAAGACTACGTGAATGTAGCATTACTCCTATGCCACAGTTTCTTGAGTTTATGAAACCAGAATTTGATTTTACAAGAGCTTAAAATACATCCTTCCAGATGTCAGCAATATCTTAGGATTTATGATATCATGGAGTGATAGGAGTTTGCTTTTAACCTTAAACCATGACACTGTTCCAGATTGATCCCACAGATTATGCAAGACCATCATAGATAGTGTTACAGTTATTATGACACAGCGGTTGTTGTGCATCAATTCTACATATGGCAAAGTGAGTCAGAAAGTTTTTGAGGTTTTATTAAAGTCATTGGGACTCCTAAAGCTGTTATCTCCTGCCTTTTTAGGTAAATTTTTATGGACTGCCAGATGGATGTAGTGACCAGACATCTGGACCAAATTTTCCAGTTACAGCTGAACTTCCTTTGCATTGTGAGCTGCTGAAAATAATTTTGAGTGCAATTAGGAGAAGATTTATCTAGACGGTTCAGTGCAAGAATCCAAAACCTTAGTAATATGGCTGCTTTCTATTCAGCTGACCATAGCTATTTTTTTCTCCCTGGAAATAAAGTAGGAAGCAATTCAGTCTACTGTATCTAAGTATGAATAAAGTCAATATGGTAGCCAAATTAATCTGCATGAAAAGAATACGAAAGAACATGTGGGAAAGACTGCAAGGCAGTCTCACTGTAAACTAAATAGGGATGTTTGAATCTCAGAGAAATATTTCTATGCTTCTTGCATGCATTCCTCCAGTGTCCACTCTTAGTAAAAGCAAGAAGAATGAGGATTTACACTTAAATAGTTACTGTCAATACTATATCTGAAATAGTGTAATACAAAAATTATGTTCCAAATAGACATGTGACGGGGGGTGGGGGGTGGGGGGGGTGGTGGAACAACAAAAAGAGAGAAGTTTTTATCTTGAAACTAGTTTTTGTTTAGGTCTTATACTATATATGAATCACTACTTATGTCAGCTAATGAGTATAAAAACTTTCTTAGTCTCACATGAGTGCATGGAAATCTGTGGGGAAATGGAAATAAATGTGAAACATTAATTTACTCAATATCTTAGCATATGTGGTATCTGTCCAAGGAATGTTATTTATACTAACATATGGGCATACAGTATGCTGTGTGGGCTGATAGTGCTTTGAAAGTAATACGAAAGGTCTTCTAATGTCTGATCTTTCCCTATGCCCTTAAAAACTCACATGATCTTAAATTCAAAGTGAAAATAAGAGTGCAATCTGATTAAAACATATGAAGTAACTAAAACGTGAATGTTATGATATGACAAAAGCTGATATTTTGCTAGGTTTTTATTTTTATATTATTCAGAACTTATAAATACAACCAATACCCAAGATAACAGATGTGAAAAGGGGAAAGGGAAAATAAAAGCATGACTGGAGGAAACCAAAACCAGGCCTAGCCTAAGGTCCTTCTCAAGCAAAAGTCCTATAAAAATTTACAGATCTGATTACTTATTTCCCATAAACCCTTCAGTAGCCATTTATTTTACTGTGGAACACTGACTAAATACAATATGGGTTTTCATTGCTACCAGCTCAGCAGAACACCACGTAATACTGACTTTACAATCACTTTGCACTTTGGTTATGTTGAAAGCAATATATTTGGGTCAAAACGCTCATGACTATGCACCTTTCACAAAACAATGAATAAACACAGTCTATAATGAAAAAAATAAAAGCAACAAACCTATCAATATTAGAACAATTTAATCTAAAAATATTAAACACTTCAGTTATTTCACTGTGATCCCTCAGAGAGAAATGTTCAAATAAGAAAATCCTATGTGGCTTTCAAAATTAACTGACTCTCCTGTTGGCAGCCAAAGACAAGAAGCCAGCTATTCTTTTCCATTAAAATAATCCCTCCATGCCATGGAAGTGGAATAGTTATATTGGTGGGGATGAGCACTGAAACCCACTGGTGACTTCATTCCCTCTGCTAATTGATTTTAGTTAATCTTCTGAGGTCTGTCCTACTTTGTCAGTTTCATAATAATTAGCTTCTGCATTACCTACTAGTATACACTAGTGACAGCAAAAGAAAATAAAGTTTTTTATGAAGCTTGCATTAAATTTGAAAATCAAGCTAGGATGCCTTTCTAGAAGAGTAAGGTGTTGAAAAACAAAAATTAACTGGTGTCAATATAGCACTAGCGGTGTCTTCTGACATAGAGAAGGATATCACAGGGCTTTAAATTCCACTAATCAAAGAAACCATGTCAAAGCTGAATAGGAAACTTAGTAGTGGCTTACTGGTTTAACCAAAGATATGGAGAAGAAAAACTACCTTATATTAATGAAACCAAAGAAAAAAACCCCTGTACAGACAACAGTAAATAAAAATAATGAATCACAGCTGA
This sequence comes from Falco naumanni, assembly GCF_017639655.2. Lineage (NCBI taxonomy): Eukaryota > Metazoa > Chordata > Aves > Falconiformes > Falconidae > Falco > Falco naumanni. The sequence continues at coordinate 47,940,689 of NC_054060.1, read as the reverse complement.
TGTCTGTGAAAACATCATACACTATTCATATGATTCCATCACACTATTGACAATCATCCCAAATCATTCCAAAAGCAACTGTGATAAAGCTCTTGTGCGTGAAGATTTCACATGACATTCACCTGAGGATAAATTATAAATTATGAATTTATACATTTTATACAGCACATAGTATTTTCATCTTTCTGAAGTCCATCTGTTTACAGCTTTAACTTTATACTGAGAAAGAGGGCAGCAGAAAGTAACAGGGCTGACAACACCAAGGCTTTGCAGGAACAGACCTTGCTGACCTGGCTTCTAAACCTGATCATGTTGATGCCTTCCAGAAGAATGTAGTAAGCAAGTTTCCCTCACAGGTGACAAAACGCAACACACAGAAAGCTTTTCAGAGGCAAAATTTTGTTAATGGCAATGTGGAGATGAGAAAGCATCAAAGATAATCTAAGGTAGTACTGAAAGTTGTCTTTTATTTTTCAGTTAGATTTTATGTGAATATTTGCTTTTCTTATCAAAGGTTCAGCAGGAGGTCTGTCAGAATGCTTTTAAACTATGTAAAAACATATTCATACATTGAAGAGAACCTTTTAACTTATAGGGCAGAGAATACTCATTTTTTCACTTCCATAATTTCTTTTTATGTCATATATTTCATTATTAATATCTTGTCATCTCTAATGCCTTCACTTCAGGACAGCTTTTCTTTTCACTCATCTTTATCAAAGGAGACAGTATTTTCTTTAAGTTCAGCATCACAAAAAAGTGCATTGCACTGAAAAATCATTAATAAAATGATGAGTAGAAAATATATTAAACACTAGGTTGAGAAGGCTGCTGCCATGTCCTTGGTTGAGACACAATGCTCTGACATATTACATTTTACTGTTTTCTTTGTAAACCTATTGACTTTTAGTGCATAAACAAAACCACATGTGAGTTTTTACTTTTCTCTTGGATCACTTAGAATGGATCATTATAACAACGAAGAAAACCCCAAACAAACATGTTTCTCAGGCAACTTCTTCTGGGCCTACTGTAATATAATGGAAGTCTCTAATAAACCATCCACAACTTAGTCTCAGAATACAGGAACCCAGCTGCACACTTGAATTACTGTTGAACTGTCTGATGTTAATCCCACTTGTGTTCAGTATGAAAGAAAACCAGGCTTCAGATTTTAAAAGCAGGATAAGCTCAATCGAAATGCCATTCTCAACTGCTTCTGATTTGAATGTTGGATCAAACACATTGAATGTTGGATCAAACACATATCTGTATTTAATAGTTAATCAGACCAATATCTTAACGGGGCTAGAAACCTAGATAATTTTACAACTTCAATTAAAATCTTCATATATGACAGTCTTTTCCTAAGTGATCTCTGTGATCAAGGTAAAGAATCTTCTACCATTGAAAGTGGTGAACGTTTTGGATATGAAAGGTCACACCAAAAGAAATAAATCTCCATGTGTGCTGCTCAGTAAATTTAATTAATTAAAATTTGATTTTTCATTCTAGTATGATCATAACATATGGGTAATGGGTCCCAGGATGTCAAGAGAGTGATTTGCAATAATAACCTCTTAAACACCAAGAAGGCCATATAAAATGTCATTACATTTTCTGACATCACAATACATCAGAACAGCAATACGAAATTTTTTCTCTTAGGACAATTTCACAGGATAACTTTTCCCTTACTGTATTCAATCATACAAAGATGTTACATTTCTGTGAGTCAGCCTTTCTCCAGAATTTTCCTTTAACAGCCTCTGCCTCCTGTAAACACTCATGCATTCACATATATTTACCAGGAACATTAAACCTGTCTCTTTGCTGAAAGAACAATGAGAAAAGGGTAAGGAACTCCCTTGAGTAATGCTCAAGGAGTTCAAAGCATTCTGACTGACAGACCAAGTGATTCTTGGGGATGATCAAATAGCATGCAAGATCATTTCCAATTCTTTGCAAATAGCAGGTCTTGTAGAGTCTTGGCTAATGCCTTTGGAGTTAAAAAGCCTAGTCTAGCTGCACACATGACTTGCGCTATTTCTTTTACTCTGAATTTTGCATGACAGATAGGAGGTGTGAGGCAATCCTCCTTCCAGCTTTTGCTTACGGTATGCTTAGACTGCCAAAGCATCCATCACTTCATCTGTATCAAGGAAGCAGGAAAGGAAAAAAGAAAAACCAATAAGCAAGAAAGCGGATACAGTAGAAGTCCTGATCATTCAAACTGGTTTTGTATGTGTTTATACACAGAACTAATTGTGTAGTAAATCTGGGCATTTGAAATCTATGCAGCAAAACATACCCTGAAATTTATGGGGTAAGAATAACTGATCATTAGTATTCTGTGCCTGACTGACTTAAGCTAGCTCTGAAGCAGCAATACCATCCCTTAATATGAACAGAACACCACTGTGAATGGACCATTCACCTCAAACAGGATTGCATGGTTCAGCAGCTCCAAATCTGTCTGACATTTTTCTCTTCTGGGTTTTAGGTATAGTCTTCATAAGAGAAACAGTGGTGAAAAATAAAATAGGATCACTGACTCTGCTAAATATGGTTTTACTGGTAAATTCAGGCATTTTCTTTCACACTGCCTTTAACCGGAGAACAATAACAACCAGTTGCAACCCCTGATTTTTCCTGCCAAGGCAAACAGGCTTCACAGTTTGGAAAGCTAGACTCAGTGCTGGGGTAGCAGCCTTGCCCTCTGCCAGTTCTGGAGATTTTAAATTATCCTGAATAGTTATTGCAATGAGAAGAAACATCAGGCATGCTGCAAACTCATGGACCACAATCACAGAGAAAACGTACCATAAAAGGTTCAACTTAGGAGAAAATCAAAAAGGGCCTGGATCTTCTACATTGCACAGATTGGCACCTTCCCTGCTTTCATTATTTCATCACTGAACCCAGCAGTGTTACCCAGCTTCCAACAGTCTTTTGAGCAGTAGTAGCATTATGACTCTGAGCACTTCTGGCTCTGAAATGGAATGCAAATGCTGATAACCTTCTGGCAATGGATGTAACACACCCTCTCCCATGTAGGCAGTGAGAACCTCAGACATTTTGTGCTCTAGACACTTCCAGATGGCAAATCTTCAGATGCTCCTGATTTCTAAGATAAGCTGAATCAGTGTACTGCTATGGGAATTGTGGCTTGCAGGATTGTGAAACTGTGGAATGCAATCAGCTTATCATCCAGTGGTCAAGCTATGACACAAATGCATTTTACCCCACCAGTTCACCAGCTCTATGACCAGCAGCACTGGCAAAATGTAAGTCTTCAGCTGGCTTCCTGCCAGCATGCCTGAGCTGAACTGCCTGTTGTTGCTGATGAGAGAGCAAGGCCCTTCAAGTCCATGCTGCTTGTGCAAATATGCCCTTATATTCAGTGACAAGGAGCTGACTTCTCTAGAAAGAGATAATTGGTGTCCCTGTCAGATGAGTGAAGGACCTTCTGCCTGCTGTCAACTCTGCTCCTAGAGGGACAGTCCTGCAGTCAAATATACCTACCTCCTCTGTCAGTCTTCAAGAGGGTCATGCTGTATAGGAGAATATCAGCTGGTCAAATAGGGAAAACCTTGTTTCTCGTTCATTGTGTTATCACTGTTATCTCTGATACTCAGTCTTAATTTGTCTTCTTTTCTACCACCCAGAGTTATATTGATGTATTTAGCTCTCTCATAGAAAAATGTAGGCCCAAACAACCCCCTTTTCATTGCAGTTCTGTAAAATACCATCACACACCCTCACCCTTTTATTTTTTTTTTTTTTTTTTGTGGATGGGAAAAGGAGGAAAGGAAGCAGAGAAAGTAAATTTTGGCATTAGGACAGGTTTAAAATGTTAAAAGAACCTTTACCATTCCCAGTATTTCCCGAACATTATCATGAAAATCCAGTGGTTTTTTTTTTTTTAAAAAAAAAAAAAAAACAACAACAAACACTCCAATGGAAACTCTTCAAAGTGAAGGAGAGAATGTAAAAACAAATCCATTGATACAGGTGCCTTTTTTATCAGTTTTGAATCATGATGACATGCTATTAAAAGCTGTTGAAGAAAACGACTTATCTGATTTGAAGTCTAAGCAGATGTTTTAATTAAATATGGTGGCACTTCTAATGTTATCCTTCATTAACAGGATGTCAGTTTTACATCTCAGATCCAAACTACTGTCACCTGAGTGCAGAATGCTACCATTCAGGTCTCAGAGCTACGCTCTGCCCTAGCCTTCAGCTCCGCTCTGTGTCTGTGCCTGGTGATTTCCAAAAGCTCAGAAGGCAATTCAGGAGGAAACAAAGCAACATGGTTTTAATGAAAGGGGATTAAAGATTCTGGGTCAGGCAACCAGAGCAAAGAGAGGCCCCTCCTGATTTTGATAAAGTTTCTGGAAGCTAAGAGGTGCAATAAAAAATGACTTTTGCAATTGCCTCCCTCTCTTATCATTAAATGTATGCTGAAAAAAGTGACACTTTAAAAGGTTTAATGCTGTGCTTAGAGCTGTGGCGCTGCTGCTAAGTGGATGCTTTTCTTGCTGAAAGAGCAATGCAACAAGGAAACTCATGTTGCTTCCTTTCTAAATTGCAGGTTTAAATCCTTTTATAGTTCTAATTCTAAGCCATTATCATAATAGAGGATTGTCTTTTACACACACACACACTTCATTTTCCATTACTTCAACGACATTAACAGTTCTCAGTCAAGATTCAAGTCTTCTTAAACCTTATGTGAAAAAGCCCTTTTACATGGCATCTGCATTTCAGTCTTGCTATAAGTTTCAATCTTGTTTGTACACATTTCAACAGGATTGTATGCTATATCATATATATATGAACGTATAAAAATATTTCACATATGTACATATATGAAATGTAGACATTTCAACAGGATGTTTTCTCTTAATAAACCCTCCCTTCCTGATTATTCATCTAAAAAAGATGAATCCCATTTCAATTCTCTCTCCCAAGAGCCATGAAATTTAATAAATATTTTAAAAAATTCTTTATGCTTCATAAGTGTATCTTTCACATCACATTTCTAAGGTTTTAATTCAAGCAACTTTTCACTAAAACGTGGACAAGAAGACTTTTGGTTCAAAGCAGTTCTGCCTTCTGATCATAATTCTAATATTGTGTATTTGGCCTGGCTGAGATGGAGTTAATTTTCCCCATAGCAGCCCTCATAATGCTGTGCTGTGTAACAGCAGCTAGAGAGGTGCTGATAACACACCAGTGTTTTGGCTGCTGCTGAGCAGCACTCGCACAGCACCAAGGCTGGCTCTCCAACGTTCCCCTCTCACCAGATGGGCAAGACCTTGTGAGGGGGCATAGCCAGGACAGCTGACCCAAACTGACCGAAGGGATATTCCATACCATGTGACATCCACGCAGCAATAAAAGCCAAGAGAAAGGACAAATGTGGCAGCATTTGTTATTATGTTGTTTGTCTTCCTAAGCAACTGCTATGCATACTGAAACCCTGCTTCCTGGGAAGTGGCAGGAAATTACCTGCTGAGGGGAAGCAGAAAATAAAATCTTTGTTTTCCTTTGCTTCCACATATGGCCTTTGCTTTATTAAACTGCCTTTTTCTTGACCCATGATGTTTTTTCCATCCTGTTTTCTGCCCCCCATCCTGCTGAGGTGGAAAGCGATAGAACAGCTTGGGGAGCACCTGGTGTCCAACCAAGATCAACCCACCATTTCTTGGCAGCAAAATTTTACTGCTGATATTTTCAACCAATATGAATATGGGCAATGAGTGTTAAAAAAAATTACTGCTCTTAGGGTCCACTGCAACAGTGACAGCAAATGAAACACAGGAATGAAAAATTTTAAACTACACAATACCATAATAGCAAAATCTAAACCCAGAAAGACAGATACCCTCCAGGCAGTATAATGCACTGGCAGGATACAGTCATTCTTCTAGGGATGTTAAAACACATTTCAAAACTACTTTGATTTCTATTCCATATGTTAAATATACTTCTGTTCTTAACTATACCCCTGTTTGTAGAAAGTCAGTTTATACTGTCTTTGTCTCCAGTTCAATAAGGACTGAGTTTTCAAGGAACTAAGTTTTATATTAAGCTCAGGAAAACAGCTTGTTTTCATAAGATGAAGCATAATAACTTAATTGATAACATTCTGTATCTGAACAGAAACCAGAAAATGTGCTGCCTCCCAGTGACATATTCAGGTAAGTAGGAAGAGTCCTATAAAGTTCAAATGTGCTACACACAAACCAGAATGACAGCACCTTCCCCTACTTCTACAGCATCATGTGTCTATTGGGTTTGTGTAGCAAGGTTGTGGTAGCAGGGTGGGCTACAAGGGTGGCTTCTGTGAGAAGCTGCTAGAAGCTTCCCCTGTGTCCAATAGAGCCAATGCCAGCTGGCTTCAAGATGGACGTGCTCCTAGGCAAGTCTGGGCCCATCAGCAATAGTGCCTCTGTGATAATACATTTGAGAAGAGGGGAAAAAAACACCCTGTACATTGGGAAGAATATGTGAGCAAAACAACTCTGCTGAACCAAGGTCAGTAAAGGAGGAGATGGAGGAGGTGCTCCAGGCACTGAAGAAGAGATTTGTCTGCAGCCCAAGGATTAAGATCATGGGGCTGTGCCCCTGCAGCCCATGAAGGTTAACAATGAAGCAGAACTCCACCTGCAGCCCATGGAGGACCCCACACCGGAGCAGGTGGATGCCTGAAGGAAGCTGTGACCCAGTGGGAAGCCCAGTCTGGAGCAGGCTCCTGGCAGGCCCTGTGGACCTGTAATGAGAGGAGCCCACGGTGCAGCAGGGTTGCTGGCAGGGCTTGTGACTCTGTGGTGGACCCACGCTGGAGCAGTCCATTCCTGAAGGACTGCACCCCATGGAAGGGACCCATGCTGGAGCAGTCTGTGAAGAACTGCAGCCTGTGTGAAGGACTGATACTGGAGAAGCTCATGCAGAACAGTCTCCCGTTGGAGAGACCCAACGCTGGAGCAGGAGAACAGCGTGAGGAGGAAGCAGCAGCAGAAACAGCGTGTGATGAACCAACCATAACCCCCATTCCCTGCACTGCTTGGGGGGGGGGGGGGGGGGGGGAGGGGAGGTAGAGAATTTACGAGTAAAGTTAAGCCTGGAAAGAAGGGACGAGTGAGCAGAAGCAGTTTTTAAGATTTAGCTTTAGTTTCTTATTATCCTACTCTGACTTGATAGATAATAAACTAAACTAATTGTCTCAAGCTGAGCCTGTTTTGCCCATGACAGTAACTTCTGAGTGATCCCTCCCTGCGCTTATTTTAACCTCCGAGTCTCTTGTAATATTTTCTCTCCCCTCTCCAGCTGAGGAGGGGTAGTGACAGAGTGGCTTTGGTGGGAACCTGGTATCCAGCCAAGGTCAACTCACCACAATGTACTAAACAGGCTGGTTAAAGAAAAGACAGGGAAATGGTGTCACACAACAGTTCCTGCAGAGAGGGCGTGCAAGGAGGGCCATGTGCCCTGCTTGCAAGTCCACGAACCATGGTGTTGCTTTAGGTCTTTTCTGGGATGGTGGGTACTTGCTTCAGAGTTAAAGCCAGTGTTTCCACAGAGAAAGCCCCTGTGATGTCTGATGCTTACACCCACACGGAACTGGCAAGAAAGGAGGTATCAGTAGAAGTGATAGGCTGCCATAAGTGCTCTGACCCTTCTCCTGGAGAAAAGGTAAGTATCTGCCTCAGGTGTGTGCAGATTGATGATGTTACAACAGGTGGCTGAGTGCAGGAAACAGTTCAAAGGCTGAGCAGTATTAGAGGATCCGAGGTGGAGATAGATAGGTGGTTTCAGGACCATATGCCTGAAGTGGGCAACATGAAGAATGAGCCACCTTGGACCATAGCATCCCACAAAAATAGGACTCTGCTTCAGTCTCAGCCACCCTGCATTACAACCAGGAGCAGATACGAAGCTTTAACAGCTATAGACAATCACAAGCAAGGTCTGTGTGGAGATACTGCCCCAGCAGCACACCTTGGTTACTGCAAAAGAAACTGTCGGGTGCTTTACAGGCGGTGACTCTCTGTTAGGGGGCACTGAGGCACCCGTCTGCCAGCCTGACAGGTAGTCACAAGAAGTATGCTGCCTTGCAGTAGATAAGATACGAGATATTGCCGAGAGGCTACCAGAACTTGACAAGAGCACAGACTACTATCTTCTGGTACTCTTTCATGTGGGCACAAACAGCATTGCAAGGCAGAACCAGGGCAGAACAAAGGAAGGCAATAAAGCCCTGGGGGTTCAAGTGAAAAATTTTGGTGCCCAAGTTATTTTCTCTTCCATTTTACCAGTAAGAGGGAGGGGTGCAGCCAGATATAGGCATATAATGCACATCAGCTTCTGACTTTGCAGCTAGTGCTGTTATGAGGGGTTTGGCTTATATGACAATGGGATATTGACTATAGCCTGTTAGGGAGGGATGGGATCCATCTGTCTAGAAGAGAAACCTGACCATTCTGTGATTCTGTTCTTCTGTCATTCCCACAGACTTGAAATATTTGGGAAAGTAAACATATCCATAATACATACATGCTGCTAGTACTTTTTAATTTTCAAAATTCACATGACTCATCTCAGGTCTAACATCCCCCTCTCTTCTAAAATTTGTTTATCACTAAGTAAACATCATATTTTTTCATCTGGAAGGCAGTTTTACTGAGGGTGAAGATTTGCTACTTCTAAATGACAGCGATAAACTGTTCATACAAAAACAGAAGCACTGTATCTTAGAATTTCATTTTAAGTAAATAGAACTTACATCCCCATAGCGAGATGAATAAGCTTTTTGCTTTATTGCCTTTTGACAAAGCTGTAGATACAAACAGACATTTGCTGAGGCAGCAGAAAATGTTACAATTTAGTTCTGATATATATTATATTGCATTTGGTACAACACACACAAGATGTAATATCGCTTTCTCATTTTAAATATAGAGTGTAATTTTAACTAAAATGTTCAAATGAGTCCTGTCATGCCTGAGCAAACTTTAGAAATCATAGTGACTTAGTAAATTTGTATTATATTGTCACATACTTGTGTTATGCTTCTTTCACATTGATACTTATTAATATGACTTGAACTCTAAACATAATCTTTCACTTAATAAATTCTTCTCTTGCCAGACCTAACTGGTAGTATCAATGTTTGCTGCTTAAGACCATAATCAAATGAGAAACTTTCAGCTCATGAGTTCTGTAAGGTATTAGTCCAAAAGCAGCAATAAGGAACAATTTTAATACACGTAATTTGGCCAACTGGCCAAGTGGAAAAAAACAGGAAATTTGTGGGTTGATGAATATGTAGGTTGAATATGAGTTTTGATTGAGAAACATGAATCAAAGTGTTCCAAGATCCAAAACAAGATGCACAAATAATTTGACCACAACCAATAAAAGATGAAAACTTCTCCCCTGAATTTGTTGGGCAAGTATTGTCTTCATCCTGTTACCCTGATGGTAGATGTAGTGCTGGTGTACATATGGAAAAGGTTATGCCAGTCAGCAGATGGCAAAACCATTTATCTTATCCTGTGCTCCTTGAGCCTTATCCTATGGAACTAACACAACCAAGTATAAGGTAAGAGTGGAAACAGGGAAGAAGCTTTTGCTACTGCGACCCCTATGCCCTGCAGTCTTCAAGGAGTCTGTACATCATGGGACAGAGGCAGAGCTCTCTATCCCTTTTCATTTTTTCTTCAAGTGTTTTCAGGGTTTATACCTCATTATAAAGTCGTTTGTGAGTTACTGTACTTCCTCTGATATAGAAAAGAGTATTTTCTTCTGTGTATTTTAAATAAACTTTCACTAATTAAAATGGAAAATATTTCTGCCATTTAAAGATAAATTATTTCTATTTTTCGCCTGTTTGCCAGCTATCTTAATGTCTAGATTTGTTGTTTTTCTCAAAGCAATTACTTCCAGTGTCAGGTGATTGTGCAAGTTTCATAATTTCTGTGAATTTCTAATATTCTTAATTATGGATAGAAGTCAAAAGCTACACCTAAATAATCAGAACCTCAAAAGAATTGGAAATAACCTAAAAATGTACTTACTTTTAGATGCTATTAGTTTTAAACCAAACTCATAGTTTATCCGTTAAATCATGAAATAGGAAGTCTTCATACTGCTGCATCATGTTTACTCCTTGGAGGTAAAAACAGTTCTTAGTCATTTTTAGTTTCCTTTCTAGTTAGATTTATTTCCATTGTATAAAGCCACATTCAGAATGATGCTGTTTCTGAGTAAGATAATCATGTATTTAACTATGCTATCTGTCTAACTACAGAGACTATTTTCTATATGCAAAACCTGTAGAAATTTAATATTAGCCAAGTTTTTTGTATAACAGACTTATGAAACTACTGCAATTTTCATTAACTAATAAAAAGCATTAATTTTATACTTCAAAATTAGAGTGGATTTTTTGAGTAACTTGTAAAAGATTCCCAAGATATTTAAAGGTTAGATAATTACTAAACACTGGAGTACTTTGCTGTAAATCTTCACAGAAAAATATTTTGCATCTAATGAGAGACCAGGCGAATAAAAATGGTGAAGTAGTCCTGCCTTGAAGTGCGGAAGTCCTGCTAAATGGAGTAAATAGTAACTCTTCTTGGCTGCCATCACTATTGCTGCCAAAGGCACAGTGTCGTTATTACATGCAAGGGTGAGAGCTTTGCTTTGAATGGAAATGCGCATATGATACTTTCTGTATGCATCTCAAAGAAAGGAGAGATGCTGAAGGTCCTAGCTTACTCATTTGCATTGCAGGAAGATTTATATGACTGAGTTGTTTTACTGCTAGTGGATATAATGGTTGTAAATCTCATCTTTTCCACTCCCCTTTTCTTCTTCATGTATGGCCCTCACAAACAGGCATGGTTTCTCATTGATGACAGTAACAGAAGTGTTAAGGATGCAGTAATTACCCTTTATGATTAAAATGATGCTGAAATTCTTACGTATCTTCAGTACTAATGATTGCCATCAGGAGCTACTACACAGAATGTTTTACAGGATCGGTTTACCAAGTGGGCTGCCCTCCCAGCTTATCCAGGGCACTTCCACCCACAGAAAAAAAGTTATGCATTGAGCCTCTTTTATCAGGTATCAATATTAAATGATCTTCTCTTTCTATCTTAGCAGTATCACCCGATTATCAAGTGCTGTTTATTGTTCAGCTGAGAAGTATTAGAAATGGTGTTTCTCACATATGGTTGAGAATGGTAATTAAGTTCTTACAGGAACTCTAACATTTACTTTTAATGACAACACACTAGTATTCACACTCACATACTAGCAAGTACTATTGTGAGAAACCTACTACAGTAATGTAGCAATGCACATGTTATTTGGGAAGCTTGACTCGGTTCTGCGTTCTGACTTCTACTGTCCAACCCACGCAATTATTTCAATCAGCTTTTTAGAGACGAATCAGACAAAGATGATTTGATAACGGCTATCACTGAGGGTCAAAGATAAGCCATAAACCACAGCATTAATCTACTCTAATGACTATTATGTAACATTTCTTGGAAGCTTAGGGTTCTTCTTTTCTTCATTAACTTTCAGAAAACTATCCATATTTTATGAAACAGAGCTGGCAGGACTATATTTTTGAGAATTTAAGTGCTACATTGTCATCCTTCTGGCCCACTGCATAGACTGATTGAAGCTAATACATGCCTATTTGGAAAATAATGTTTAACACTATTGACACTATTTTAATTACACATTTATCATATGTGAAAGATTTTTTGCGTGTTTTTGTTTAGAAGTTTTTGAAATAGTTGTAAGCTTCTTTCTTTACAGAAAAGCTGACTTCAATTCATTTAATTGACAACCTGACAGAATAAACAGTTACACTGACCAATAGAAATTATGTTGGCAGGTGGAAGGGAGCAGCCAACAGAAAAACACTAAATGGATCCCAAAGCTGGGCATGCAATAGACTTAAGGGATGTCAGCATTACACGTCATACAATCTATCTGGAATACTGATACTATTAATCTAGAAAGAAATATATCCTCTCTTTTAACTCTTAACCTTTGAAGTGGTAGAAGTGGTACAGATAAGAATTAGAATTTCTTAGTACTATTTATATCCATTCTTCCCCAAAACCTCAGTATTTAGGATAAACACTGAAATTCATATATGCTGACATTTGTCAGGCTCCAAAAGACTGAAGATATTTAGATTCATATTGGTGTAAAAGAGAACTCAAAAGCCACATATTTCAGAGTACACATTCGCCTGCTTCCTTTACCTGTCCCCCATCTGAACGCTTGTGAATATTCCACTTGTACCTCTTCTTAAAACAGGAAGGATTACTTTTTTTGGTCTCTGAACCATAAAGGTCCTTAAACAAATTGTTTGCCCTTTGATGGTGCAGCACTCTCCAAACCATCAAGCTGCAAAAAGGTCTTTTACCATCTCACACCAGCATACTCATCATACAATCCCTCTACTGCCTTCTCCTCACCTTGTCCAGAGCCTGCTCTCTCTTCTCTTGCTTCTTCCTCTTTCTGCTTCTTCCTTAGCTGCTTAACAGGACCAGGCACAGCTGCACCTTATCTACATCGGCCAACCTGCCGCCCCTGAAGCCAGTCCACAGGTGTATATTATCAATGCTAATTAACCCAGCTTCATTCTTCTACACTTTGACACAACAAAAATTGCATCAAAGAAACATTTTCTGGAGAAGGATAATCCTAAATCCTAAACCTGCCTGCAAGCATTTAGTCTCTCTTTCATTTTGGGTTCTGTAACATCTATGGTAAATGACTTATTTTGATATGGTATTCTGTGATCAGAAAGCCAAAACAAGCTGGAAGACAAACATGTCCAATGTTTCATCAGTTTCCAAATAAAAAGGAATCAAAGTAGCCAGCAGAATCATGACAAATATCCTGCTTCCCTGTGAGAAATACAGGAATGGGATCAATGGCAAAACTCACGGGAAAATGAATAAGATACTATTTGTGTCATATTATCAATGCCAAGTATTCCCATAATTTTTCTATGTGTGCAATCACCTCAAATTTGGGTTCCATTTTGTTTTGCTTCTTTCTTCTTCAGACTGAAAACCAAAATCTCATTCTAAATGCTTAGGATGTGATTTAAGGTAGTTTAGCATTTTAAAGAAGGTCTCCATTTTATGCATACAGTTTATTCAAATCTTACATCCTGTTAGGAATCCAAAGTTACCAGAATGTGAAGGTTATAAAATATTATTTATTATTTTAATATATACGTATTACACATAGATATGATAAAAACAACTGATGGACCCAAACTTAACGGATTCCCTGAAAATATCTTCAGCTATTTGAACTCACCTAGTCACTTTCATATATGACACAACTTCAGACTCTTTGATACCTGTATTGCTATTTTGGGCACTGAATCCTTGACACTGAATTTGCTGATTTTTGGCATAGAACAAATTCTAACAGTAGGACTCAGATTTTTCTGTGATGCCTAATGTTACATGCAGAATTATTTACTATTCCTATATGAAGGTAATCTTTTTCTCAGAGATGAAGGTATAGTGTTCATTAATACGTGGGAACTGAGCTCCTCTGAAAATTATGCTGTTTTATTCAGATGCTTAAATAAAGATTTATACTTTTAGTGTTAGGTATGTATGCTGGACAATGTAAAGCACCTAATTTACAAAAAGCATCACCACAACAGGCTTTAATTGGCTATCAGCATCAACTCAAGGATACAGGATTGAATGGCTGTTCTCAGTGACAGTTAATCTGCTTCCCAAAATGAAAAATGAACTTTCTGGATACTGGCAGAAGGACTCACTACCCCATTCTGCCCATAATCTTTTTGCAGAGGTGCTTGCATGACATGAAATTTTTAATATTAATTAAAAAAACCCACAGTAAATATGTTTATTCAGTGGCAAAACGAGCCTTTAATCCCTCAGTGCAACCATTGATCCAAGAAGAAACCATGACAACTTAGTTTTGGAAATCTTTTACCAAGACTAACTCCGATTTAATTTCATTCATCTCCACAAAACTGATTACATGAATGATAAATCAGGCTCATCATTCAGAATTTCTTTATTTTCTTGTAACTTTCATTTTTCCTCTTTGATTCCCTTCTCTATTTTTGTTTTCTCTTATTCCAACAGTTTAGGTATAGAATAGCTACACTGAACACAGCAGTCAGTGCACTCACTTGGAGATCTGTGTGATGAAGAGCTGGGAATGTTTTCCCACACACACCAATGTATTTACCGACCAGAAAAAGGTTAATGTGGTTTTAGTGCTCAATGTGTTGAAAATATTACTACATCATCATACAGTCTACAAAACTGACCAAGCTGACAAGCTGTTGCATAGGATGCTTTACATTCAGTTTAGTGTCTTCTTAAAGGATTTTTAATATTATTAAACAAATGATGATCAACAAATTGAAACATTGATATCTGATTAATGATCTTGTTATTAAAACTAATCTAAATGCATGGTTTGGGGTACCTTTGAAGGAAAGGGAGTATTTTTCTAGGAAAGCAAGGAGAAATTCAACACAGTTTATGTGTAATAGAGACATTTGTCGGCTTGTAGCTCAAATATTTTGCTTGAAATTATGTGTCTTGGTAGCTGTAAATAGCAGGAATTTTGTCATGGAAGGTGTTAGCCATCTGAAATATTTCACTTTTTGTGCTGGTTTTGGCTGAGGTAGAGTTAATTTTCTTCACGGTAGCTATTATGGGGCTGTGTTTTGGATTTGTGCTGAAAATTGTTGATAATTCAGGGATGTTTTCTTTAACGCTGAGCAGGGCGTACACAGAGCCAAAGACTTTTCTGCTCCCCACCCCACCAATGAGCAGGCTGGGGGTGCACAAGGAGCTGGGAAGGGAACACAGCTGGGACAGCTGACCCCAACTGACCAAAGGGATATTCCATACCGTATGGTGTCATGCTTAGTACATAAAGCTGGGGGAAGAAGCAGGAAAGGGGGATGCTCAGAGTTATGGTATTTGTCTTCCCAGGGAACTGTTACATGTGATGAAGCTCTGCTTTCCTGGAGATGGCTGAACACCTGCCTGCCCATGGGAAGTGGTGAGTGAATTCCTTGTTTTGCTTTGCTTGCATGCATGGCTTTTGTTTTATCTATTAAATGGTCTTTAACTCAACCCAGGAGTTTTCTTAATTTTACCATTTTGATTCTCTCCCCCTTCCCATTGCTCCGAGTGGGAGTGAGCAAGTGGCTGTGTGGGGCTTAGATACTGGTTGGGGTTAAGCCATGACTGTTTCATTGATCTCACGCTATTAGGATCAGTAAACCCTCTCTGACCTGAAGGTCAGTGTAGGAATAGCAATCTAATGATGACTTTAGAACTGATAAACATGTTGCAAACAGGTATTCAGACTGCTCCTTTTGAGAATAAGTAGTTCTAGAAGGAAAGTCGTAATTGTGGGGATGTGAAAATGTCAGATTTTCTACACTTCTTCCTGACTAGCCAAATATGGTCTGCTTATTTTAATAAAATTTTTCTACCCTGTAAAAGAAGCTATATTGCATGACGTAACTGCACGAAATATATTTAGCAACTACAAGTTTTCTCCAAATCCACCTGAAGTAAGTTTACAACTGTGATCCAAGGTTACCATATTAGTTTGTCTAAAAGCCTCCTCAATGAGCTATATTAACATTTCATTAGCTGCCAAAAATTAAGCAAACAAACAAACAAACAACAAAAACCCAACAAGGATGAAACTTCCTTTTAAACTCAAATTCATTTTGCATAAGGCTTCTCCATTCTTAATCAGCAAATATCATGCCTTCTAGACATTCAGAAATGTTTGTTCCTTCATAGAATAACTTCAGGTGTTATTTTCTATAATTTCTTAATGAATAGGTTTTTTCCTCATATAACATAATTTTCATTTGCAGGGTATTGTTTAATGGTTTAGCAGAGAAACAAGGCTGAATCCAAACATTTTTAGAAGTTAGAATAGCTGATCTGGCCTTGTAACCAGAAACATGGCTCCAGCAACCAGAGGGAAAAAAGCCATGTGGCTAGATTTGTGTGTAATGGAGGATTTTCTGAAAATTCACTGGTAGTTAGACATTTAGTATGTCACAGAACTTCAAATAAGTACCCATTTAAGATTAAACACATTTTTGAATGCTGGTATTATCTATCCTCTTCCTTCACATAGGAGATAGCTGCAGTTAGAAAACCTTTTTTTGTATTACAGGATGCAGCACATGATTGATTTTCAGACCCGTAGTGAATTTGTAGATTCAGGAATGAGAAAAATAATCATTTGACTTGGAAACAGAGTAGCAGTTGACCAATAAATTATTGACAGTAATAAATACAGAATTCCACAGTTTCACATTTGAAGATACACACTTGATGTTATATCTATTTCTTTCGATTCTGGTGATATATCTGTTATTTAATTTGTAGTTTATTTGCCCAGATTTTAATGTTTGTAGTTCCCTGAAGAATGTTTTTGCAAAAATATATGTTTCACTGGCTACCATAATAATATCCTAACATCTTAAATCTCTTTGGTACTGCTAGAGATCAAGAATTTTAAAAAAAAATAAAATAAAAAAAAATTCTAGGTGCAATAACTCAGCAGAAAACTTTTATGTTTGCTCTTCTTAAATTCAGTGTATAAATAAATAAGAGGAAAGGTTTCTAGTAATTTTGCATGAGCCCACAAAGCCATATCTCACAGTGGTCGCCCTTTCCTTTGCAGTGCTCTGTTTCTTATTGTGTACACATGCATATTCTAGAAATAAGTTTCTCCATTTGCGACACTTCTGAAAATTTAAGAGGTTGTATTACTTAGCTGCACTGCAACTAAACTGTATGAGCAGTAGAACAGTAGAAATCTCTGTTCTTGCTTTGTGCTTCATTTCCCTAATCCTCACAGTGCCATTGGAATAGTTTCAGTATTCATGTTTCAAAATCGCATGTCAGCTAGCTTCATAAAGCAATGCCCACTGTAATTTAGCGCATTGCATTGCACACTGCATCACTAGTTAAAGGATACAACATAACCAAATACTTTTTAATTGCTGCTTACATGAAAAAATGTGTCTCAATTTATCACAGCCAAAGACCCATTTTGTCTTCCGTGCAGCCAACCCCTTTCCAGCAATGTCATGAGCGCACATGGCCCTGCCACAGCATGTAATTGTCTGTACAGGCTGGAAAGATCCAGCTATGAAAGGTATTCTGTTACAGGTAACATATGGCAGGGTCCCACCTGCCATGGTTTCGGCAACTGCGAACTAGCACGTGAAAGGCTTCCAAGCATCTCAGCAGCTTTGAGACAGCATCCTCCTTTCTTGTGACATGTTATCCTGCTTTCTGTTTTCATGCAGCTTTGATTCAAAGTACTCTGTATTCTCTGACATGATCTGTTCAGCAACAGTAAAGCAAGTACTTAGAAAATGGTACGCATATTTACTCTGAATTAAGATTAAATTGCTCAAAACTCAGTTGGTCAGTTTGGTTCAGCTGTCCTGGCTGTGTCCCCTCCTAATTTCTTGTGCTCCTCCAGCCCTCTCGCTGGCAGGGCCTGAGAAACTGAAAATTCCTTGACTTAGTATAAAAATTATTTAGCAACAACTAAAAACATCGGTATATTATCAACATTATTCTCACACCAAATCCAACGTACAGCACTGCACCAGCTATTGAGAAGAAAATTAACTCTGTCCCAGCCAAAACCAGGACACTACATAATTGTGGCTCAAAGTAGGAAGTAAAAACTTGTATCTGTATGTGCAAGCTACTAGCACTGATTATTTGCAATCTGATAAAACTAAAAACATCTCTACTCCAAATGCTTTCTTCCTTGTACAGAAATATATGTCTTTATTAATATGGATAAATTAATATTTTATTTTTAATCCATATTTATGGATAAATATGGATAATATCCATAATTACGGATAAATTGTGTTGTAGTAAATATACTAGACTCCATGTCCTTCTGATCTATGTACACATCCTAGGTTTTTTTTAACCTTTTATTAGGATTAGCTAATCTTGGAAAGATTAGCACACCTAGTTAAAGAGAGAGGTAAGTCTTCTGAAACAGAGTTCTTCTCTTCCCTCTTTATCTGGTGATCCAGGCCAATAAAGTACCTCTCCAAACACATTTGCAGTAACCTTCTCATCAATAAAAATTAAAGCACACCCAGTTACATACTGTTTCCCTAAGCAGACCTCAGACTAATAGAATCTAGCTGAGATCTCTGATGGAGATCAAGTCACTCCCTGATGTGGGGAGAGAACTGCAGGCGTCTCTGCCCCTGTAGAGAAGGAGAAAGGGAAAGGGAAAGAGAGAGACCACAGAAGGCAGGACAGGTATCCCCTCACTCTGCAGCTATGCAGATCCAACGGCTTGAGAACATTCTTGTGAGTCCTGACCAGGTGAAAAATACTCAGAAAAATCAACCAGAAAATCCTGGAAATGCGTTCCCTTGTCACACTTGACATTGTGCATGCCAGAGAGGAATCAGATTTTGAGAGAAGTGTGTTTATTCAGATGGTGCAGATACGGTCAATAAATCTCTTTGTCCTACACATCTCTATAAGGAATTTTGATTTCTGCAGCCCCAGGATACAGGGATATATATGCAAGCTAAACCATCAATATGCAAGCAGTGCAGCTCTACTCCATAAGCTTTACTGTAGCCCTTGGCTACACCACCAGCTGCTGCCGCCACAGAAACCGTTCCTACACAGTTACTTTTTCCCATGGCTATGGAAGTTATTGGACTATTGTTCATATAATACCTAATTTAGATACATTATCTAATCCAGGCAGCTTTTCAGCTTACACACTAGTGCTGAGAGAACTGCCCTGCAAAGCATAGCACATAGCACACTCAGGGAAACTTACACATCTTTTCAATGCTCATCTGTGCGGTATGTCTGAACCTGTAATTTAAAAGCCTCAGATACATGTATAATTGAAAGCAGTATTCACCAGTCATGCTCCTACCATGCTGCAACGAATCGATATGCAGGATTGCTTTCTCTGAGGTGAATCTCTTGCTCTTTCCCTGCTTAGCTCTTCTAGGGCTCATGTACTCTTGCAGATGCAAGACTACAATGGCATTAATTCTTATTCTTGGTTGGCCAGTCACCTGTTGTGATAACTACTCCACCCATCTCCTTACTATCACCTTTCAGCTTGACTGCTCCTTCCCCTTTGCTTTTCACCTCCACTGCCTTTAGCCTCTTCAGCTTCAGCCTGTGTAGCAATCTTTCCTGGATTTAAAATGGCTGAACAGCAAATAGACAATCCCAGCATTACTCATAATAATGTGTATGAAATTAAGATCTATCAAATTATATATACAGCACCAAAATTATGCTTTGTGTTAGTTTTGTCAGGTTTATCAGGGAGAAAGCCAGGAAAGGAAGGAAGAGGATGAATAGATAAAGCCAACTAATTAAGCAGTTGTTTTCTGGAACGATAGTAGAACAGATTGTCTTCAAGCACTGCAAAATGAAAATAATGTATAAAAGGGCCAGAAACAAAGCAGCCTACAAATGAAGCAAAATGTAAAGGAACACAACAAGTTAGTAAATATAAATGAAATATTAAAACTTGGCAAAACATATTAATAGATTTTAATGAATATGATAGAATAACCAGAAACAAATCATATTTGTTTTTACAATGAGAAATACGCCGTCATAGTGCAGGCTTATATCTTGCTATATATCAATTTCCTTCTAGGTTATTTCTCTCTTCCCTCTGTTCCTGTTCCAATAACTTTTACACCCATTAGCAAATGTTGAACAAATTTGATATAGCAATAATGTTCCCCAAAGATAAGTTATTCATATATATGTTTCCTGAAATAGAACTATAGATACAAACTGGATACTTTGATTTCCTCACGTAAGAGCTTCAGAAATTTTGCAGTGCCAATTCATACAGTATTAAGCACTGGAGAGTACACAGGGGAGAGAGGGAGAGAACTTGTAAATACTCTAATTATGGAAGAAGCTTCAGCAGGGTCTACAAAGTAACTGCAAGTCACACTTGAATGAAATCAGGATTGATGAGCAAATTCCACATTGAGACAAGACTGTCAAAAAGAGTAGAAAGAGGTGAAGGGAATTGTTCCATCAGTGGAAATAAGGTGAGATGATATCAGGATTCTCAACAAGCAACATGAGGGGGAAAAAAATATCAAACTGAAGATATAAAAACAGAGAAATAAAAAGATTCTGGCATTGTTGTAGTGACTACATTAGAAGTTAATTGTAGTGCTTAATAATGGAGCTCTGGGCAGCACAAAACAAGCTGCTTGGAAAAGGGCTATAGATCAGAGTTAGGAACTTCAGTTTTAAGATGTCATGCAAAGAGAAAAATGTAAGTGGACTATAAAAGTTCTAAAGGTGAGAGACATTCCCAAGGGGCACAGGGAGAAAGATTAAGACAGTAGCACAGCACACCGAGCAGCTAAATCTTGAACATAGCTGTTGACCCAACTAAACAAGTACTGCATTTTGTGATCAAACAGGTATCTTACATAATGTCTTTACAGAGTCTAGGAATGACATTTATATTACATCAAACCTCAAGAAAACAGTTTTAAGGATTTTATAAATATTTTTGTGCATTATTAATTCACAAAAATTAAAGAAGCTTATAGGACACTTAGTTTACTAATTGGCAGGTTTTGAAAGCACAGAGCCACTATTTAATACAGAAAATGGCATCCCCTCTACTTCGTGCAGCTGAAGATAAACTTCAAATGCATGTGAGCAGAGCATAGTCAGCCTAAAATGACGCAGAGAGAGAGAAAGACAGTGAGGAAACAAGACCGCTCTTTGATTTACAAATGCTTCTCCGCAATAAATTCATTTCAGGAACAGAAGGCAATCTCTTCTGGAGAAACAAATAAGCAAAAAGTGAAGCAGAATAAAGAACCAGAATGTAAACTAAACACTTGGTTGGCTCAGAGCCTCCAATTTGACGTCTTGTGTTATAAATAATCGAGGGCACTTGTATTATCCATGTTGTAGAGCACTGGTATTCATGAATACTTAAAAATCCTCTGACAACCGGTAATGTTTCATCAACCAGAAAGTACAAAAGGCAAATTAGTGTTGTTTTTTCATCACCCTTTGTGGGCTAAAAGATCAAAGAAGAGATTTTCATACTGGCAAAGACCTTGTCAGTCTTTTTCTCTGCTTATACATAAAGATGTGTTTCTGCAATATGGCAATGAAGGCTGACAGATGTTAAAAGGAAAGTCACCCTCTACAGAAATTGAGCAACTTCAGGATATGAAGTCTCTTATGAGTATTTTATAAAAGGATTTACTCTTTTTTTTTATTATAATTATTATTTTATACCAAGAATGGACAAGGCAATTTTTTGTGAATCTTGCTTCTGGCATATTTGATTTTTCCGTTTTAACTGAACAACGGGATATCACTAGCCCTGTCACAGAACATAACTTCCCAGAATTATATATGTAATGTTTAAGATAAATACATTACTAATTTAATGACAATATCCAGTTTAGGAAAACTGCAATAGTATTACAATATTATATTATATTATATGATCTATATGCTATTATATTATATACTAAAATTTTAAATATACATTTTTCAACAGTAGAGATTCCCTTGATGGGACAAAGAGTTGTGCGAAATATTTCAGAGAAGCTCTTTGTCACTGAAACATTACAGCAATGTCAGTGGAGTCTGAGAATTTTCCTTTTACTCTTAAATGTCCATCTTTGGACAAAATTATGTCTTAAAACTGCAGTGCTGGATAGGATTGTACTACCTATGCAAAATACTGCACAAGATAATTTCTATCCTAAACAAATTATGCACATACATTTCTTTAACGGATTTTCAGAATCATGTTTTATTGCTTATTCTGAAGGAAGGGGAAATTTAAAATTGTATCAACTGTGCATTTTCCCATTGTTCTAGAATCGTTTCCTCTCCTGCCAGTCTATACACTTTCCTTACACACTGTCTTAAAATATGCACATATCAATGCATTCATGCCTGAAAGAATCAAATGGAAATAGTGACCTTCACTTTTCATTTGTAACAGCCCAGAGGTGAACTGAGCCCAGAAGTGGTACCTGCCTCCGTCCCCGGATTGGGGCCACAGTTCTGGCTGACAGCAGCTTTCCTTACAGCCGTTTATATGAGATATTTGTATACCGGGGGCTGGCTGTTGCTAGCCTGGGGTGTTATGAGATGCCTCGAGGTCTACAGCTTGCCTGAGCCTGCTGCATCAGGGTCTGGGTAGACTGCATGGTCTTGGCAGGGAGAACTGGTGGTTTTTGGACTCATGTCATTCTCCAAAACTGAAGTTGCACTCTGCCTGAAACAGAACTGTGGAAAGAACTATGAGCAGTACCTTGAACAGTTGCTTACTGAAACTGGTGGCAGACCATACTATAAAGCAGAATTCGATGCTGCATTAGTGTTTTTCTGAAAGCAGTCAGATGAGTGTCCACTCCACCTTGTATTAATGTTCATCTGATGAATTTAATCAAGACTATAGCCTCTCTTTGTGGGGCAAATTGGCTCAGGTTAGCATTTTCTTTCATCTCTCTTATGAAGAAAGGGCACTAAAATGAAAATTCAGTTTTATAAGGACTGTAATTCTAAAGGAATACAATGTACTCAAAGCCCAGTGAAAGGTGCAGTGCTAAAAATAAAAATGGCTACAGATAGAAATTGCTTTTCAGATTTCAGTCATATAAAGATTATTCATTGCCAGTGATATATGGCCACTTCTGAGTAATTTGCAAGATAATTCTGTGCTGCATAATGTATTCAGAAATGTTTTTTCTTTGATTTTGGAAAGGAGAATTGAAGAATGGTCCCCATTTTCCCCCAGCTGAAAGTACTGACAGGATTTGGCAAAGCTGGGGAGCTGGGAAGAAGTTAACAAAATTAACCCCCATATTTCTGCAAACAAAATGCTTGGAAGACATTTAATGTAAAAAAGAGGCAGAGACTATCTTTCTCATTAAAGACTGTTCTGACATATTAGTGTTGTTATTCCTAATGATAAAAGTTAATAAACCAAATTTTATTAATTTTAGTGTCTGAAATTTTAGTGAACTATGCATGGTTATGCTAGAAGGCATACTTAAAACACTAATTTTATAGAATAAGAGCTCCGACTAAAAAAACCAAAACAAAACAAACAGCTCTTCTCTGGGTCTGCTATGGTGAAAGGAGGTGATGCTTTTGAAGAAAAATTACTCAAACAATCAGATAGCAATGGAAAAATCTGACAATACAGCAGGTAATTTGCAGCACAGCAATTGTAAAAAAATTAAGATTCTCTGTGGCATCTCAAATATTTGGTGAAATGTATGGCAATGTTTAAAGTTACAGCACATCAGTCTGAAAATATCTGTGATGCTTTTCCTTGTAGAAGACACAACATTCAGCAGATCACATTTAGAGGAAATCTAGGCTAGATGCAAAGCACTAGGATCTGAGCTACAGATTATTTACTTTACCCTGCCATAGGCTTGCAGTGTAACCCTCAGGAAATCCACAAGTTTTTGATCCAAAACTTCTTGAAGCCCATCCATTTCCTGACCTGTTCCCTTAGCCCCAGGTTTCCATGATGGAAACCAAAAACAGGGACTCTAGTCCTTTTGTCTTACTGCTATACAAGAAAGAATTCCCTGTGATTTTTATGTGTTTTCTGAAAAAATGTCTAAATAATTTTTCATTTATTTTTTAAAACATATGGATCTCATATATATATATGGAAATTTTTTATTCATGTGCTGTGTGTTAATTTTAAATAAGAGAATTAAAATTGTTCTTCAGTCAAGTAGAATGAAAAATAAATTCTTTATGGCCAGGGTAACTGGCTAGATAGAGTGTATAACAATTCAATAATTGTAATGTAGCTTTTACAACTTATTTTTTTGTCATTTTAACCCTTTTTCTCAAGAGTATTCCATTTTCTGTCAATGTACCTACACAGTCCTGGAGGGCTTTATAGTCTCCTGAGATTCATTGATTTAAAATATTTTTATTTTCTTACTATTTCTACCAAAATACAGCTGTTTTACTAGGAAGAGCTTAGCAAGCCCTGTACAATGTTTTGATTAACTGAGATCAGACCAAATGTGGCTGCTGAAGAACGTTGTGTTTAGGCCGTCTGGGTCACGGGCTTTTTTAGTTAAGGAATGTTAATTCAGGTGCAAGGAAAAAAAAACACAAAACAAACAATAAAAAAACCACCTGTGACTTAGAATAAATAAACAACTGGCCCTTAGCTTCCTGGTTTGTTTTGGCTTTCAACTGAAGAAAAGTCTGCCTGGTTTCCTGGCTATAAGTGGAATACTGTCAAAGAGCAAGCAAATGCCCCTTAGGGCTTGGAACCTGCTTCAAACTAGTCCTTTGGTGTTTTCAGCTGCTTTAATTTTTGTTTACACAAATAAGAACTCTTGAAAGGGCTTTATTTTCAAAACACATTGCCTCACTAATTTTATCAAAACTCAGTTCAAAGGAAGAGTCTACAGCTGAACACCCAGAAATGAGGTGCCCACTACTTACAATTAGATTGGAAGCTCTCAGTCAGGAAACTAGTATCCATTTTCATTAATCTCTCTCTAATGACAGAAAAAGAACACAATTCCCACTTTAATAAAACAATGTAATATTTTGAAGAAGAATGAAGAATAGATCAGTTCCAAATATCACTCTTGTTTCATCCTCTGTATTGCACTGTATATCTGCTATCCATTACTGAGATTGTGTTCTTACAGTTTTATTTGATGTGGTCACATTTATTGTTTGACTGAGATTTTCCTTTTTGCACTTCCTCTATTGTTCTCTACTATGTAAGATTTCTTTCTGGGTGTTTTTTCTTCTTTTATGCTTTTCAGGTTTTGGTTTTATAACCTAAAAGCTAAGCTCTACAAATACTACTGTAATTTATCTGCCGAGGAAAAGAACAGAAATGTTTTTTCTCCCTTGTGACTAGTAACTAGCTAGAGATTAAGTGGTTACTCTCATCTGCAGCTAACAGGTTGGGGAAGAGAGGCATTTTTTAGTCTGTTTGTACACAGCCAGGACCAAAAGGTGGCTATCCAGCATCTTGATGAAGATTCAGTCTGCAAGGGGTTGGGCTGCTCACCCTGTGGATCTGACGGAGGATGGAGGCAGCTCGATATCCTGGGGTTGCTCATCCTCTTACAGCACTGAGTTCTTAACCTTTCAGGCAAGATGCTCTGCTCCAGTGTGATCTCACTTGTTTGAGCAGAACGCATTGACACAAAACATGTGTCTGTAGAGTGCTGGAGGAAATAATAGGATACAGCCAGTTTTCTGGAAACCCGATTTCAGAAATTCTCTCAGGCAGGTAATTACTCCTTCTACTCGTCTTATAAAGAAAGCCTTATCCAAGATGTACCAGCAGAACACTAAAGCATTTTTTATCCATATGCAAAGTACCAGAATTGCTTCACCATTACCTGGCCTTTTAATAATTACTAGCTGAAGACATACATATATACCACAGGAAAAATTATACAGGAAAAGAAAAACATCATGAGACCATTGACCAGGACTAGAGATGTAAATATTACCCTAATAATGTATGCTAGATTTTGGTTAATTTAAAACTCCCTGTATGAAATTTTGAGCTTGGTTTACCTGAAGGATATTTCTAGAAATTTACAGTTCTCAAAATTAACATCCTCAATGGCTTATTTTTAGGGCTTCAGATTTAGAACTGTTGGACATAAACTATAACTACTAAAAATTAGTATGTATAAAAGAAACATTGGAGCATGCAAAATAAGTATTCCTTTTACTAGAAAGAATTTATACATCTGGTTACATTTTACTTATCCACTTTAAATAAGGATAAGCGAGAAATATCTCATTGTCCAAAATGTCCTTTTTGTCTATGACTAAACATTTTACAATCATAATCTTACTGGACATTTTTTATCATTTATTTCTATAATTGTGATGAAAATTATGCAATTAATACAAATCTCATTATCTCATTTCTGAGAATGGACACAATGTAAGTGAAGGCAAATTGTGGTATAGCAACACCATTTCTGCAACAATTAGGACTTTAAAATCTGTGACAGGATTCTGAAATCCCACATGGCCACAGAAGAGTTACATTCAAGGGCACTCACAAAACACCTGAAATGAGACCAGGTACAGGGAATAAAAATGATAACTTTCACAGGCTGGGGAAATGAGGTAGAAACAAGCTTTAGAATTGCTAAGGAGGACTAAATCTGGGAAAGGCAGAGTGGTGGGAGAGCTTGCCTTAGCTGTCTATTGATTTTCTGATGTACTGAGCAGCACAGTGGAGAAAGGATATGAAATTGAGCCTGGGAGAATGGTGGTGTTCATGCAGCAGTAATTAGAGGTGAATTATCAGCTTGTAGAGAGGGGAACACCTGTGGGTAAAAGTCCCAGGCTTGTAGAAATTATTATTTGTAGGACCAGTGAAGAGCAGTCTAGTTTCTGAATGGTCCATTAAGCTTTGAGCTGTGAAGGCAATTGGCAGGGAGGCTTAGGGATAGAGAGAAGCGTCATAAGGTTAAGGTGAATGCAGCGCATGAAATCCACTTACACCATCGCTAATGGAGAACTCTAATTTCAGACAAGTTAGTCCTTGTCTTTTTGAGAGGCAGGGGATGACAGTATTTTAAGACATTATCAGCTGTCCTATTTAGTTTCCTTCATTTTAAGAAAGGAGGAAACTACCTTCTTGGAAGTGGAGCTATATTCTACTGCAGGAGTCACAATTTAATGGACTGCAGTGTTGCTGCTAGGAGCACATCACTTCTATTTCACAGGTGTGGGGAGGAAACCCAGCACAAGTGAGACAAACTGAGAATGACTAATTTGAGCAGGATTAGAAAGAGCTTACATTGCAAGTTGGCTTTAATATCCTAATCCTAGCACCTTTTTGTTGGATTTTGTGACTTCTTAAAAAACAAACAAGCAAACAAACTAAAACTGCCCTTCTTATGACTTGCTACATATTATCAATATTATGCTTACCTCTGCCAAACTTTAATGAGGCCCAAACTGATCACCAAAAAAAAAAAAAAAAAAAAAATATTAAAAGGAAGCTTTTACTCAGGGTGAATTAGGAAAGAACTTTGCATTGACTTCAATAATTGCCGTAGTATCTCCAAGCATGGCTCAAAAAAAAAAAAAAAATCAAAACCAAAACCCCTCTTAGTGGTATTCTCCAGGTATTACCTCCACATTTGTTGTTTTATAATAAATTCTCACTCAACTGTCTTTAAAATGTCCATAGCTGATTCACTTCAGTGAGTAAATTTGAACTATGAATTTCCTGCTCTCAAAACTGTCTGAGAACTGTTTTTTCGGTGGGTTTGTTTTTTGGTTTGTGTTTTTTGTTTTTTTGTTTTTTTTTTTTCTGTAGGGCTTTCAACATTCCCTGCAAGCCATCAAACTTTTTGAACTGTGTCAATTACATTATGAATCAAATAATAGATTCCTACAGTACACGAGACAGAGGCTGGTCAGATTAGATGTAAGGTCTGAATATCCTGATAGTTGGTGTCATGCTTATTCTAAAGTATGTCTGTATACACTGCCATGAAGGAATAGGATCTTGAATTACACTCTTATATGCCCATGAGAAAGCATTAGGGACTAAGATGAAGAAGCTGGAGGAAAGAATACGTATCAAAGAACAAAAGAGATACAGGCTATCTTTACCCTCTAAACCACAGGAACAGCAAAATGCAAGAGAAGGTATTTTGTCCCTTTTCAGATAAATCTCAAAATAATTACAGAATGACAGAACAGTCAGAGTTGGAAGGGACCTCTGGAGATCACCCAGTCCACCCCCCATTGCTAAAGCAGGTTCTCCTAGAGCAGGTTGCACAAAGTTGCGACCAGGTTTTGAATGTCTCCAGAGAAGGAGACTCCACAGGCTCTCGGGGCAGCCTGTTTCAGTGCTCTGTCATCCTCAGAGTAAAGAAGTTTTTTCTCATATTCAGACAGAACTTCTTGTGTTGTATTCGTTAGAACTGGTAGAATTTTCAGTTAGAAAAGGACAAAAAAATTTATGTTGAATATCAGCCATCTTGAATCTTCATGCAAATCTCAAGAGGACTCTTATACACTCCTATTTAAAGATATTGAAGCAAAGTGCTTGGTAATATAATAAAGTTATGAAGCGGGAAATGCTAGAATGAGGGTATGTTCATTTTACAAGTGCGCTGCATGAGTTGGGTTGGTGACAGGGTACTTGCTATGGTGGTTTTTGCTGAGGAATCTGCGCTTGTATCTATGGGTGTCAACAAATTCTGTGGCCAGAAACAGGCTAAGATGTAAACCCAGGACAACTGTTTCTTCAGCCGGAGAGGGATGATAGATAGACAAAGCTAGTAAACAAATTGAAAACCTAAGATAAAGCACATATATCTTAACTGTTTTTCAATTTTGCTATCCATGCTTCAGACCTCAGAGGAAAGAAATAAAACTGCTTGGTTTTGAAGATCTTGTGCTTGAGTCTCTTTTATCAACTTGCAGCTTACAGGTCTCAGCAAAGAAAGGGTTTACAGGACCCCTTAGTGTGGGATCTGTCTCCTTAGCAGAATTAGGAAATGACAAGAGCGTTAAGTGAAAGAAATAGCTTTAAGGAAAATAACTCCCTGTCAAGTCCAGAGTGCTTGATAAGAATGGTTGTAAGGTGCATGTCATTCTATAACTGTGACAACAGCTGTAACATGCAGTTTGATCCTGTATCCAAAATCTTTGTTACTATATATTTTAACTAACGGCCTCTTGATTTCAGCCTTTTCTTTGGCATCTTTGGTATTGTTCATTTGGCTCATAAATTTCAAAGTATGGATGCTATGTGCAATTCATGCATGGGAGACCCCATCACAGCCTGGGATCATACAAGTGTGATATCATCACAGCAGAATCCTCCAGGTGTAGTGGGAAAAACAGCAAAAGCTACCAAAGTAGGAGCTTTATTTAATCTGCCCGCTTCCTTTATCCGAGAATCAGAAATGCACCTACCATGAGAAAAATCCAGGTGTTTCCTATTTTCTGATGGGTGTGTATCTCCTAATATTATAGAGGATGTTTATACCTATGTCAGGTCATAGGCACTGTTCCAGTCATGTGATATATTACAGAGCAGTGCCACCTTACAGACCAGGGAAGATGTCCTTATTCTATGATTCAGTAACAATCAAAATCCTGGAAATGGAACTGTGTATTCCTAGTCGCTTGCAATTTCATAAGACAGTGAAAAAATAGTTATAGAACACAGTAATATTCACATAGGGTCTATATAAGTAGGATTCAGTACATTTCTGTTAACAATACTATTTCAATTCATTCAAAATCCTATCTTGCCCTTGTAAAAAAGACCAAATTCCATTAGCCTGAGATTAATTAATAAGTATGCCCTTTTCAAAATATCATAGATGTTTTCTTCAGTTAGGAGAGTTTAATTTTTGTTTGTTTATTTCTGTCACAGCCATGATACCAACAGTTACAGATGGACAAGCATTAGTAGTGAAGATTCTAGATCACTGTAGTATTAGTGGTGTTAGGGCTATTAAAGGTTTTCAATTATTGGCAGATTAAATAAAACAAGGTAATAAAGAAATAGATGTTATGTATGAGATTAATAGCCTTTTGTTATTGATCTTTCTGGCCAATGTTTAGGTTACAAGCATAGAAGATCTCATACAATACACAGGGAGGTTCCTCAGTCTACAGATCTCAGCTCCACTGTACTCTGCTTCTCTTTTTATTGGATTTTGCTTTCAAACTAATATTATTAACATCTAATAGATTATATTTAAACAGGTTAGCTACAGATATTCTTTCTCCTGTTTGCCATAATGTAAATTTTACCTTTATTTTACAGTGTGTCACACATGTATTTATTGTATGCTATCCACAATACTCAAGGGTTTAAGTGGATTTGCATCTTTGTACTGTTGTAGAAAAGGTAAGAAAGAAAGAGGGAGAATGTGTTATCTGAGTTGCTCAATTTAACTAAAATGGATTCTGAATATGTAAATGTCCATATTTGTTTGTATACTGTACCAAAAAATGTGTTACTTCCTCACATCTCAATTTACATTTCCATTTGCCAGTGTTTGTTTGTTTGTTTGTTTACGGTACCTTCAAGGACATCTCCAGTGGAGTGCAATCTCCAACTTAGTCGAAAACAAGCTCTGAAATCTGTGATCTTCGCCCTTTATTATTCACCCACTGACTAGACATAAAATAAATTGACAAACTGTCATACAAAAGGGCAGATCTTTCTACAATTATTCTGTGTCTCTCTCTGAAATTTCTGTTCCCAAATATCCTGTTATTTCTTGATCCCCCTGATTACAGTGGCCCACAGGATATCTAAGCCTATGCATACTGAAGAAAGCTTAAAAAAATTATTCATTAAAATGTTGCTTTTTCCTAGTGTATATCTAATAAAATATTTGCTTTTCTTAGCTTAGGTTCTATTTATGTCATAGTCTATCACAGAGTACACTATTTCCTTCAAGACAGAAGGGAAGCAGCCAACCCCAGCTCATTTTTACAAGCCTAAATACATTTGGCTTTTCTGGAATCAGAAAATTTTCAACTTATCTCAAGATTGTCCAGTCATTGACATTTGCAAAAAACATCTAGATGAACTTCTAAATATTGATTACAGTGAAATGTGGCCTCTGTATTGCTAACATTGATGCACAAAAAAGGGAGCTCCAAGTTTAAATGGTGGAACCTGCATTGTACCACTCGTTTGACTCTCACGGAGGAAAACAATCCAACGCTTTAGTGGTAAAAGAAACACATGGGATAAAACATATGTAGACATTGTAAATGGCACCTGTAGTGTAATTTTTATTCCCCTTTATATTAATACAATTGAATAATCATAACCCAAAGATTTTTACAAATGCACAATTTAAATCATGACATTTCAAATAAATCCTTAAGGACATAGAAATCACCACTGTGTACGTCAAACCAGTATGACACAGTAATACTCACTTTTGTGAGGAGTCAGAAAAGCTGGCAGATGTTTCCTTCAAGGAAAAGAAAAAGAATTTGCTTGGAATTTGAGGAAATGGTCAAAAAGGAGACTATTTGTGTATTCCAAGCCTAAAGACATTGATAAGAGTATGACTGGGATCAGGACAAAGTCATGAATGGAGACTTTATAAGACAACAGACTCAGGCAAGAAAAGGGGAGGGTGGGTCAAGACTGGATGAACTGATTTGCAGTTGGGGAAGCAGGATCAAGAACTGGGTTTGGGGTCTAGAAGCAAGATTGAGTCAAAGCAAAGATGGTAGCCTGAAGCAGTTTAGCAGGCAAGTTTTCCCAGTCACTGCCTATAAAAGCTGTGCTTGGTAGGAAGGGAGAGGACTGTGCAAGCAGCAGCCAGTGATGGGCTGACAAAAGACTTTCCCACTTCTGTTTGATGGATGGCTCAGGATAAATGTACCGTTTATTATTTCTTTATTAAGTATTTGTATTATGTGTGTCATATAGTAACATGAAGTAGGAGGTAAAGTCCTGATCTTCAGGACAACGTCTTTTCTCAAATTTTGTTATTAAGGAGCTATGCCATTAAAAAGTATACAGAAAAATGTCTTTTGCCATTTTTTTGTTCTCATCATACATGATGGGCAGAAAAAAGTTCTTACTCAAACACTCAGCTTGCTTTTAAAAGCTTACTTGCTTTCAGTTTCACATTGGTGCTAATGCTTTACAAGTTTAATGTGTGAAATAGTTTTGTCATAAATCAGTGCCTCCATTTTGTCTTCTACTTCATTTAAATTTGTTCTTCAAGAGCCCTGTGTGTAAATAATGATATTATATTATGTGCCAAATTTTTCTCAGTACTTTCATATCTCTGGAGTAAATTATGGAACATTATCCTAGACCGGGAAGAAAATAAATAGGCTTGATATAAATTCCCTCCATCTTACAGTGCATGTACTGTAGTGGGTACAACATATCTGTAGTTGGTGCTGAATTCCTAATGTCTGAAGCCCAGTGCAAGTGGCAGTCCAGCTATAGAACATGTACAGGTTCTGATA
Source organism: Falco naumanni (assembly GCF_017639655.2). Taxonomy (NCBI): domain Eukaryota; kingdom Metazoa; phylum Chordata; class Aves; order Falconiformes; family Falconidae; genus Falco; species Falco naumanni. The sequence goes on along the minus strand of NC_054060.1, from coordinate 47,908,539 downwards.
TTTCAGCCTCTGGCTTGTATGCATGTGATAATGAGCTAACTTCAGCCCCTCTTCTGCCATGATCAGGCACAAAATTTACTAAGAGAACAAATCCCTGTGAGTTAGAGTGTTTTCAGCTGAGTAATAGATATGAAGAGAGATCTGATGATGTCTGGCCATAAGTTCTGAGGTTTGAAGCTCTAATTAGTCAGGTGTCATCTCCAAGTTACCAGAACTGGATTATTTTAACAATTTCTCAGCAGCTGGAATTTTGATAGTCCAGTGATAAGCAATTTTGCCTAGGACACATGCAGTCAGGGCTGACCACAGCTAAGCATTTATGCTGTTCTCCATATTGCAGCACGCTGCTTGCTACTTGGTCCCTAGACATACCTGTCCTAGCTTATGTCTGGTTTAGAACCAGAAAACTTACTGTATCCCTAAATTTTATTTAGACTGACTAGCGAGTAAGAGTATGAGTCACTATGTCACTAATACAATTTACTACTCTTCCGTTCTGCACATTTTGAAAGATGCCCAGGTGCTAGAGGTGGATCTATCACAGCCTTGTATGAGTGTTCACAAGGCACATAGACTACCTCTGGCTTCACTGATGTGAAGATATTATTTCCTTACCTAGTAGAGCAGTTGTAAAGTTAAAACACAAGTTCTTGTGAGGCACTCAGGTACTTGCCTGAACTGGACAGTGTTTTTTTAAGGGGTAAAAAGTAAAGCACATTGAAGAGTGTGAATTCTCTTGGAAGTTAATGGATGCATAGCCAAAGCCACACAAGGTCCTAAATTAATCTGTAGAATTAACACAGTATGACTGTCTTGGTTTCAGCTGGGATAGAGTTAGTTTACTTCTTGTATCTGGTACAGTGCTGTGTTTTGGCTCTGATGTAAGAACAATGCTGATAGCACACTGATGTTTTTAGTTGTTGCCAGATGATGTTTATACCAAGTCAAGGACTTTTCAGTTTCTCAGGCCCTGCCAGTGAGAGGGCTGGAGGGGCATGGAAAATTGGGAGGGGACACAGCCAGGACAGGTGACCCAAGCTAGCCAAAGGAGTATTCCATACCATATGATGTCATGCTGAGTATATAAACTGGGGGAAGAAGAAGGAAGGGGGGGCCATCTGGCATTATGGCATTTGTCTGCCCAAGTAACCGCTATGTGTGATGTAGCCCTGCTGTCCTGGGGATGGCCGAACACCTGCCTGCTGATGGAAAATGGTGAATGAATTCCTTGTTTTGCTTTGCTTGTATGTGCAGCTTTTGCTTTACCTATTAAATTGTTCTTATCTCATCCCTCAAATTTTACGTTCCTTTCTGATTCTTCTCCCCATGCCTCTGGGTGATGGGGGGTGAGCGAGCGGCTGCGTGGGGCTTGGTTGCCAGCCGGGGTTAAACCATGACAATGACAAACACAAACATATCATCATGTTGTCTGCTCTACATTTTAAAGGGACACATCCTATAAATGAAGTAAGGTAGCAGAGAAGGATAAAACAAACTGTCTTTGTAATTCAAATAATTGCAATATCAGTAATTATATCTCTTCAATTTTTTTTCTTTCCTCAACTATCAAAAAGTATTTGCAGTGATTTACTGCAATGATAATGTCATGCTTTAAGAAGCAGTTGAATGTCAACTCTATTATCCTGTATATACAAGCTGTGTGGATATTTGACACGTAGCGATGCAGTTGTATGTTTTGTTGCTCTATGTCCTTTTAAGGTTTTAATTTATAGCTTGTGACTTTTGGTTCTACCACTTGGCCTGCTGTTACTGAAATATTTATCTAACATCAATGTTGTTCATGTCTCTGGTATCCCTTTATAGGCAGTACAGTGCTGCAGGTGTTGCCTGCAGTTTGCTTGAGGTGGATACAGATTTTTTTCTAGCATTGAAATACACTTGCTCATTGTAATCACTAGAGGACAAACTGTGGCTACTTTCACATGCAGCTTAAGTCTGCTCTTTGCACAAATGTGCCTTTGTACACAATCAAGATGTTATTCACTAAAGTTAAATAACATGTGCTTACTTGCAACACTTCAAAGTTTGTATTAATTTTCATTGTATGTACTCCATCATTAATTTTGATGTCCATGTTAAAATGGGATTTGTACTTAGAAATAATTAGAGAAAATATTTCTTAATTTCATTCCTAGCTGATATTCTATCTGTGTATATGTGCACATATATGTGTGTGAATATACACACTCTCCCCCTCTCCAAACAAAAGGTTGTGCACGGGATCATGTATAATTGGCTGGACTGATAACAAGCCCCCAGGTATTTGTGGGTTAGACATGTGATGAAGACTGGCTTTCAGCTGTCTGTAAAATTTGCTGCACACACTCTGTTGTGACTTTCCTTGTCACTATGCCCACCTTATTTGACAATGAAAAAAATCAATTTAATTGCATGTTTATAACCAGTGGTCAAGACTTTTTGCACTTTCTGTTTCTTGTTAGTGGCAGTTAAAAAGCCAGTGACTCACTACACTGTACTTATATTCTGTCTTGCTTAAAAGCATTTCTATTTAAAGCAACTGGATGTGATTCTTTAGGTGATAATTTAAGAAAGATTTAAATGTCAATATATGTATAATAGTTTTTTTTCCTGTTCATCAAAACTTTTACTGGAAAGATTTTCTGTGTTAATAAAGAGAATATCTTCTATATTTTAACAAAATCCAATTAGAAACATTTGTGGAGTTGGGATGTATTGTTTCACTATCTTTTCCCAGCATACCTGCATTTTTCAAGATTAGGTGATTTCAGCACTTACAAAGACAGAAAATGTGCTGGCCATTGTGAAACATGTTTATTCTCTGTTGTTTCTACTGTCAGAAGCAACAAGAATTAGAACACGAGATAAAATTAATTTTCTTGTGGGATTTCCAAAATATATATACATTTGCCCCACTTTCACAGTTCCACTAATGAAACTGTATATTGTTAAAACTTTATTATTTGTATTTTAAATTGAACAACCTACCTGTAGCTTACAAACAAGAAAATTAAATACCTGTTGAAACATATATGCTAATCTGACATGGATTCAAATTGCAAAAGCCAAGATCTGAGGTGCAGTACAAAGTATTCCCTCCCATTTAAGTGTCTGCATCCAAGGTTTTTGTGACTCCATGTCTGAAGCTTACCTCATCAAGCAATTTTTTATGTGTTAAAACCATACCTAAGTCATGTATGTGCATAAGGTAAATTGGGTAAGGGTTTTATTATGTGAAGCTGTCAGCAAAGGAAATGATTTTTTACTGCAAAAGATCAGTCTCAAACATAAGTGATGCCATTTTCCTATGTGTATATAATACAGCACTAGTTACTAAAAGACACAAACTATTAGAACTAGATGCCTGGCAATTGTAATATGCGTAGCTGGAAGTATTAATGAACTTGTTTTGATTGCTTAGTGCAGTTGGAAATAGGCATACTCTTCCAGTGCAACAATGCAATGCCTTCTCACATCCACTTTAGTATGTAATGGCAGGTTTGTTTAGCACCTGTAGAAATCCCGAATAATGTCTTGGAAAGTCATATTTGAGCCATTAAGCATACTACAGTCTTCCACGTAAATGTAGTGTTTGCTATTACAGTACTATGTATATTTAATCTCTGCTATCCATTTTCGTACTTCTGAGGATGCAAATGGGAATTTGGCAAATGTTGCTGACAATTAAACAAGTAGCTGGCATTTTCATACCATAACATGCAAAATGTGTGCAACTGTAGCCCTGGTCTCACAAGGCTTTGCTTCCATTCTGACACTGTTATGATGACTAAGAAGACAAATACCATGACATATTTCTTTGATTTCTGTATGAAAACAGAGCTACATACTCAGACCTTTACATTTTCCCTCTGATCCAAAATATTCCTTGAGGCTGATCCCAAGTCAAATTATTTAAATAAACTCTTTCACCCACTCAGTGGTGCTTAATTAGCATAACCTATTAATTCTTTAAGCTCTTTATCAATATTTATTAAGATAATTTAGTTACCCTTAGAGTTGACTTTCAGCTCACTCTTTATATTATATGTTAATTTGACCATTTGTGTTTTCCAATGTGAAACTGAAATATAAATACCAGTATGTTACCATTAACAGCCACTGTGGTGGTTTCACTTTGGCTGGACACCAGGTGCTCACCAAAGCTTCTCTATCACTCCCCTCCTCAGCTGGAGAGGGAAGAGAAAATATTACGAGAGACTCATGGGTTGAGGTAAGGACAGAGAGATCACTCAGCCCATCACAGGCAAAACAGACTTGACTCAGAGAAATTAGTTTATTATATTACCAATCAAATCACAGTAGGATAATGAGAAATAAAAACTAAATCTTAAAAACTGCTTCTGCCCACCCATGCCTGCTTTCCAGGCTTAACTTTACTCGTAAATTCTCTACCTTGCCGCCCCCCCAAGCAGTGCAGGGAATGGGGGTTACGGTTGGTTCATCACATGCTGTTTCTGCTGCTGCTTCCTCCTCACGCTGTTCTCCTGCTCCAGCGTTGGGTCCCTCCAACGGGAGACTGTTCTGCATGAGCTTCTCCAGTATCAGTCCTTCACACAGGTTGCAGTTCTTCACAGACTGCTCCAGCATGGGTCCCTTCCATGGGGTGCAGTCCTCCAGGAATGGACTGCTCCAGCGTGGGTCCACCACAGGGTCACAAGCCCTGCCAGCAACCCTGCTGCACCGTGGGCTCCTCTCATTACAGGTCCACAGGGCCTGCCAGGAGCCTGCTCCAGACTGGGCTTCCCACTGGGTCACAGCTTCCTTCAGGCATCCACCTGCTCCGGTGTGGGGTCCTCCATGGGCTGCAGGTGGGTGTCTGCTCCACCGTTACCCTCCATGGGCATGCAGACTCACCATGGTCTATACCATGGCCTGCAGCCAAATCTCTGCTCCGGCATCTGGAGCAACTCCTGCCCTCCTTCTTTACTGACTTTGGTGTCGGCAGAGTTCTTTCACATAACCTCACTCTTCTCTTCATCTGCAGTTGCTGGTTTGTTGTTTTGTTTTGTTTTGTTTTTTTATTTCCCTTTTCTTAAATAAGCTATCACAGAGGCGCTACCATCATCGCTCATGGGCTTGGCCTTGGCCAGCAGCGGGTCTATCTTGGAGTCAGTTGGCACTGGTTCCATTGGACATGGGGGAAGCTTCTAGCAGCTTCTTACAGAATCCATGCCTGTAGCCCCCCTGCTGCCAAAACCTTGCCATGCAAACCAAATACAGCTACCAATTTTAGTGTGTACTGAAAGGCATTCATCTCAGTGCTTGACTCCAGTGAATCAGTGATATATAGGAAAAATGCTGTACGCAAGTGATGGTTGGCAAATAGGTTTCCAGTTTGGAATAGCTAAGGCAGTTTTCCAAAGGCTTACAGTTGCCAGAGAGGAAAGAGCAAGCATCTGGGCTATCTAGGCAACGGATATGCCACAACATACAATAAATCAAGGGCACAGCCACACTGGGTGTGGGGAGCACATATCCTTTGTGGACAGTGAAAGGGGTATTTATGTTGTATTGGCAGGAGATTTATGTCACCAAAAAGTGAATTACAGTTTCATTTCTGTTACGGAACAACTACCAACAGGGTTGATGAAAGAAATGGGGAAAACTAGAAAAAAAATTAAGAATCTCTTTTCCTTGGTGAAGTTTTATCTGTATTTTGAAAATCAGCCAGCTAGGTACATTCAGTATAGGTAGAGAAGTTTATAAAAAAGGGAAAGAAACCTGCAGGCACAAACAGACCCCACTATTTACTTCTAACAGTGGAAGTCATTATTCTACAACCACAGCCATTTAAGGTTTGGCATGCTATTTATTTAATATTTAAAATTCCAGCAGTTGGGTCAAGACAGAGCCTGTGTAGTTGCAAAGGGAAGCCACAGGCATTGATGTAAAATTCCAGCCAAACTAGACCTTTGCAAAACTACAGCAATGTGCTATATAAATTATTCAATGGCAGCAAAACACTAGAAAAATAAATAAATAACCATCCACCAGTGTGTAGCATAGACATATTCTGAGTGCAGTGAATGAAAAGTGTGGACCAGGAGTAAAAGGGAAGAATGGAAGAAAAGGACTAACAGTCACATGCAACTGGCGTTTATGTGGATTGATTATATAGCTACATTATATCTAGTCTATATATATTTTAAATGTTCAGAGTTGTAATCAGTGGGGGTTAGAGTGGAGAAAAAGATCATTATGTTGTACAGATGACAGCATCTTCTGGCTGCCTCAAGCAGGGCCATTTGTTTGGTTGAACAAATCTATGGCCACAGGGAATTTTTCCCAGCAAATTTACTGACGCTGCCACTTGTGCTACAGAAGCAAAACTGAGGATCAACTTATCACATCATACAGATGGCTGCTGAAGGAATATGTGATAATACTTCTTAGATATGAATTACCTGAACTGCTGGTGTAGACTCCAAAGTGACAACAACTGTGGAGACAATAATTAAATAGAATTTTGTAAGGAATACAACACTATGTTATGTATCATGTAGCAGCTTTCCCATATATCTCAAAATTAATTCAAGGTTCTGGTTAATTGCTTGTACTTCCTCCTAGGCCATCCAAAAACATAGTATTTGATAATTTTTTAACTGTACATGTTAGCGCGATCTGCTCTTCAGCAACCAAGATATGGAAATTTATGTGTGCTGGCAAATTACATCAATTTATTTGCTGTGGTTTAATTTCATTAACACACATAATAAGAGAGATTGAGCTCAACATCTCTCCTTTTATGTACAAATAACCCCCTGGGTGACATATCATATGAAACCCAATTACCACACATAATAAAATGACAACACAAATAAAAACATATTTCCTAATTCCTTTTTACTCAGAGATGAACAATTAGTAAATATACATTTGGCACTAAGTCAGCACCACTTCCTCAGTTACAGAATAACCTAAAGCATATGATCCCTGGTAGCAGCAGAAGGTGATGAGGAGCTGATGCTGGTTCCCAGCCTGTTGCTCCTTGCTTCTGGCCCACTGGTTGCAGCAGGGAACTTGCGGGCTGCTGCAGAGCAGCTCCTTGGGGCACTCCTTTGACAGATCTGGGCTCTACACCAGCTCTCCATAGGATAAATTTCCAGCGTTCCCCTAAAATTGCAGCCAACTGATTTGTGAATCCATCTGTTGGGGACGTGCAGATGTAGGCTTGGCATCCATAAAATAAATGTGCTTCCATTTATTAGGAGCACTTGTCATTTCTATTGTAATGCAAGATAGGTTAGTGATTTCTTGTCTAGGGACTCTAGAAATTGATTTAAGTAGAGGTATTTCCTGTTCCAAAGAGCTTACAATACATGTATTTTATAGCTGCTTTTTAGAGGACCAGTGAAAGGACTTACATTGGCATGGAATGGACATTTGAGAGGTGGAAGAAGTGAAGTAAGGAGGTGATCCAAAGCGTGACTGAAGGCATCTGAAGCAGCAAAGGCAGTCAGAAAGCCTGGCTGCGGGGTACGTAGCAGCCTTAATACAAGGTTGAGTGGAGAGTTAGACTGATTGGAAAACATTTTCTCATGGCTTTGAAATAATGCTACTCTCTTTGCCATTTACTTCAGCTTCTCCTTATGTGCCTTATCAATTTAGTTATTTTTGTGTGCAAGCTGGAACTGACAATTGCAGATAAATGAAAAGTATTTCAGACTACTGCAAGCAGTCCAGTCTTTTACACTCCCTGAAACTCATCTTGTAATTCCTTGAATAAACATCAACAGGATAGTGGTCCTAGCTGAATCAAGCTTAAACAGAAATGTACAGCATAAAAGTGAGCAAGACAGAAAGATTGTATTTCTTTTCTGTGCTTTCAATTCTCTCTCCTTACACTACCTATAAGCAACATTTATCTTCCATATTTGCTTCCAGAAACAGGTACATAATTTCAGACTCATTAAAAATACAGGCCAAATACAATTATTACTATTATTATTATTATTTAGTTTGTGTGGCAGTGAACTCTGGAAACAGTTGAATTGCATCGTTATTATTAGTAATATACATCTTCAGACCTCAAGGATTTTACAATAAAAGAACAGATACCAGGCAACAGTCCTCTAAGGGTTAACTGATGTAATAGCCTTTGCTTGTTGTTCCAGTCACTGTCATAGAATGTCAGGATTTCATAAACCTGTATATAGGATCCAAATAAATACATTGCCTTCTACATGAAAGCAGGACCATTTATCAACCCTGAGGATACTGTCAGGAGAAAATAAGGAAAGTCAAGTGAAGTAATGCTCTTGATATACTGGTTGATGACACCACAAGATGTAAAACACAGCTTGGAAAAACCAGCTACAACAAAGGGGTCACTTTTCCTCAATGCTAGCCCCCTCAGGGGTGTAGCTCATGTATGAAATAGCCTTTGAGAACTTTGGAGAGAGCAAAATAACATACAGATATAAATGAGATATAGTTCCTTTATCCTTTTCTCTGAAATCATCTTGGGTACCAAAAGTTGGCACTGCAGGAAATGTCAAGCACATATTGTGTGAGTAAAGCAATTATTTATTGTAGAGTTGGAACCAGCACTAAAATGTTCTCAGTTTGGACAAGGATCACAGAGAATTTGAAAGTTTGGGAACTTACCTGCAGCTTTTGAGCAAAACGAAGTGTGCATGTGCTTATCTTGTGTACCTTTAACTTGCCTTTGCAACAGGACAATGAAGACTAAATAATTTTTTGAAATTATGGTTGAATCTTAGATCCAGAATAAAAGCCGGGTCAATGATGTCATATCGTATTTCATATCTTTACTTAATAAAACCCTACAGGGACCCTAAAGAAAAGTGTGAAGATGCAAGATGCTGAAGATAAAAGGTGCTGATATCAAGTGTGACACAGGACAAGTGGTTATGATTTCCCAGCTTTTGCATTATGCTTTCAGCAACAGCTTTTAGTTTTTCTAGACTTAGATTTCTGATTCTGTACACTAGCTAGAAAAAAAGAATTTCAAGTATTCTAAATGAATTAATGATAAAAACATTCTGTAAATATTTTATGCAGCAGCCAAAAGAGTCTTCAGGTGAATGTCCTTCAATAAAGAAAGTCTGAGAAATGTTTTTACACAGAAGCAAATTGGTTAGTTCTTATTAAATTAAAGAAATATAAATTATGATATGTATCTGTATGTGTCTTATAAATATGTATCACCAAGATAAATTTTATATTAATTTCCTTACTGTTTAGGCAATTCTGTCCTTGTTAATACAATTGCTATATTAACCTGACATTAACATAAGTTTACACAAACTTCCCCTTATAAAAGCAACAATTTTTATTATTCTGCAAAGCACATTAGCTTGCAAATGTCACTATGCAAAATATATAAACATGCATGGCGTGCAAAGAAAAGTAATGTGATGCTCTATTTTATACATGCATTTTTCATTCAAAGATGAAAAAAAAAAAATAAAAAAAATTTGAGCAATAGGAACAGGACTTGAAAAAGCCACAGCTTTCTTGACATGTTTGTCCCTGTATTAGACTGTCCTACAGAAGTAGTTTCACAATATCCTTCTGTATTGTCACATCTTATAAAAGATTTTTCATGTTTTCCCTCATTTTTTATTGTCAATGAGTTTTCTGTACTCTTCTGAGAGCTTGCTTTGACTTTTCAACATCGTGGCTTTTTCACTGCACTACTGAAATTGCAGTTAAACCTCATTTTCCTGTAAGCTTTCTATAATGTGCCTGTAGGAAACATAATTTTAGGACAATTTTCAGATTCCACAGATTCCAAAATTCCATAAGAAAAGAAACATACTGTTAAGAAATAATAATTGAATATCTTCAGCAGCCCTTTTAAAAAAGGCTTCATCTAACAATATGATCTGCTATTGCTGAAGTGTTTCTTTTGAACCTTCAGCGCTTTAAAAGAGAAACTTGTGGCATTCTGCACCTATTTCCCAGAACAGCCCTGCCTAGAAACATTACGATTTTCCATTTTCAAGAATCTATATTATTATATGGACAATAAGAAAAAGATCTTATAAATTATAAAGAAAAATTGATCTTGAAAGCTCCCAAAGTGCGTTAGAACAATTACTCGGGGTCATGGCAATTTTTTCTAGCTTTATCATATTAGGGGTAATACAATAATTAGGGATAAGGTCCCCACATCCTTATTTTTATAGAAATCAAATATACTAATACCATCAGCTGATGGTATTTAGGTACCGACAATCAGCCGAAATTCAGTAATCCTGAGACATTTCTGTCTTTGAAGATTTGGGCCTGACAGCATGTCTAACACTTTTAAAATATGAAGTATTTGCATTTGAAAAGTGTTATCTCTAATTTCCCATGTGTCACTGGAACAATATTCTACATGTGTGTCTGTGTTGTATATGTGCATGTAAAACAGAAGTTGTTCTCTTCTCTTACCTTTTCAGTGTGCATTAATTTTGAGCGGTACTGTCCTCCGTAGCACTACCAGCACTCGCTCATTTGTAAGTGTAACAGTGGGTCACTACTACAACAACAGCTCTATGAGTGTTTCCATCTCTTTTGTTATTGTAATACAGGCGAAAAAATACTGCATCTGCCACTGAATGTGAAGTAACTAATTTCATTGTCCTTTAAAGGCTTTCCTGGTAGGTTACTTACTTGAGAACTAGTTGTTCTGTGTTTTAAGCTAAGTGAAGTAATAGACTTGTGAACTATCACCATTACTTATTTGGTTGCCTCTCTTTAGCATATTTTTTTTCCTAAGAAGATTATATAGCAATCTAAGCCAAGAAGAGGGATGAGGCATGATAACAGTGAATATTACAGTGTATTCAGAGTATGTTCCAAGCAGCTGAACATTACTGTCAAAATAGCTAATGGTAATTACTTAATGTGTTTAAGTATTTTTTCCTCTTTAAGAATGTATGAAACACTTATCCTAATAGTTAAGTGCACAGTGAACTTATGTGGTTTGTCTAATATGTTAAATACTTCAGCATGTAGGCATACATAACACATTAACTATAAGGTTGTATTTGCAACGAGATAGAACACTACATACACCTTATGGTAGAAAATACATGAGAAATTGGTCAAGTTTACCTATTTTAAAATAAGAAATGAAACATAAGTGCCCAATTTTTAACTCAACATGTGGAAGAAATGTTATTTAAAATGAAGCACTAGTTCTCGGCACAGAAAAAAATCTGTTCCCTAGGAAGACTATACTACTAAACTCCCCAGTCATTAACTTGGATTTGTTCAGAAATGGGGCAGGGGAAGTGGGGGAGGGATGGACTATGGAACAATAGCAATCCTGCTTCAATAAAATGCAATATGTTATTTGTAAATAAAAATTTTGCTTTCTTCTTGTCCACCTAATGGGTTTTTTACAATCTCTCTTAATAGTCTGGTGACTGGGTTCAGGAGACCAAATCCATGGGTATAAACGTGAACAATTTACCTTGGAATAATGTAAGACAGCTAATTGAAAATGAAATCTCTGTGTATGTTTTCTGTGTGATCTCAGAATAACTGAATATTAAACCTCTGAGGCCCACAGAAGATGAGTGCAAATCTCAGCTACAATTTCACTCTGTGTGACTTCATAACTAAAGGCCAGAGGGCAAGAGACTATCAAAACAGACATTTAATCCCAGTTCTGGAGAAATGTTCACATACATTTTCAAAGCTATGTCTCTTGCAGTCCTTATAAATGGGATTAAAACATTGTACTTATGTGATCCAAAAACTGTATTTAGTGCTTCTGGGTTAGGTAAATTTCATTCCAATAAAACAAAATATAATAAAACAAAACAGAACAAAACAAAACACACGCACACCCCAAACAACCAATCAATATTGTGCAGTAGGAAAAGAGGGGTATTTAGGCAGTTATGCAGAGCCCTTTTTTAACTTCCACTGAAAATGTCTATATCATGGGTAGTGGCTGGGCTCTTCCTGCTCTAAAGGACTTTTATGGTAGCAAATCAGTTCTCCAGGCAATTCCACTACCAGTTTTATACAACCAGTTCAATGGATCTTGACATATATATTTAAATTCAGAATAACGAAAGCATAATTTCAAATAGTGAAGCAATTTTTTAATATACAAGATACAGAGACCTTTTTCCCAAAGTTTTCTAAATTGGCTACCCATAAATAATTACAAATGATTGACAAAGAGCCTCAGAGGTTGGAATACCTACTTCATCCATGAGATCAGCACAAAGACTTGTTTTGAAAGCTCAGGTGGCACTTTAGTGGTATAAAAGTCTTGAAAAAAAGTTTTGAAACAGGATGAATTTCAACCTAGAAGACTTATAGCAGTAAAAACATGGCATTGAAAAACTAGGCAATTTTACAAGGAATTGCAAATATGGTCGTTGTACAGATAAATGAGTGCTTTTTAGCCAGTCTGGTGTACAGATCTGACAAATATTGTAAGTAAGTCTGAAAGAAGACTTACACGTAAGTATAAGTCATTTAAATAGATGTACAAGTAATGCAGCAGTATTACTTATCCTCTGAAGTTACAATTATGTAACAGGGACAAGGTGCAAAGCCTAAAAAACCTGATGGGGTGAATAGCTTTTTCTTCTGATAATATCTATTTGAAAGATTTATTCTAATGGGAATTGGTTTATTGTAAAAGACTAGTGATACAGTTGTAATGGAGAAGACCACAAGCTTGAAGAGAAATTAAGAAAAAAAATAAAAGATATATTGATGTCTTCATACTATGGAGTTCCTATTTGGAAATATCTGTCATCTAATCAGAGCCTTTCTGTTTCAGCAGTCCTTAAATTTGACCCATGTACTCAACTCAATAAATTGGTTTTGGCTAAGACATGACTTTTGTCTAGCTGAAGATTATCTTTCAGAAAGGGATCTTGCCATCATATGTAGACAGTTACAGAATGCATGTTTTCCTTTGGCTGTGTGGTTGATTATTTGCACCATTAAAAGTAATTTAATTTTATTTTTATTGGAATTCAAACAGGGCTCCAGCCCCTAATAATTATTACCTATTAAATGAAAACTGACTTTGCAATGCTTCTTCCTTTTATTTGTATGCTTCATTTGGTATGTCTTTGTTGAAAAGGTAATCAAATCACACTGTTTACTTTTCTCATTGCTACCCTAGAATTATTTGGCTGGATATCTGTAGACTTTTTAGAAGTACTGGGAAGCAAGATGAATGAGACATGTAGATATTAATAAATATTAAAGATGAACACGAAAATGTTCAATATTAAATACAGGCCAGGGTGAAGTTTATAAAGCTCACGCCAGGTTTTAGCTAAACATTCAGGGCTATTCTGTTGAACCAAAGATGCTGAAAAGCAGTTACAGGCTTTTTGAGAGCAGTATCTCCAGAAAATTTTGTGATGTTTTCTCTTATATCTAATGTAATTTTTCTATCCTTCCTTAAAATATTTTTTTCTAGAATACCTGCATTTTGGAGCCCATGATGTGTAATCTAATGGCGGATATATATTGATGTATACTTTTAAAGGATCTAAAAGGTTTTGCAATGCTAGACTAGCTTGTCATTCCTGTTTTTTTTATGACTGTTGAGTAATTTCCTTGTTCCACACTTCAATAAAACCAACAAATGGCATAAACAATTCGTATATAATGAACACAGAACTTTGGCTTAGGACAGGAGATTCAGTATGTGCCAGATCCTGTTTTTGAGAGAAAAAAAAAATATTAAAAATTGTTCCTTGGTGAGTATCCTCAAAAAGTTCCATACCCTGGATCATTTGACCTTCTTTGCCGCACCAATTATAGTATTAAAGAGTGGATGAGCAGCATTTTGGGGGCACATTTCCTGGGAGTCACCTCTCCTCTTCATGCGGGCTGTTCCTTGCTTGGTCTTCAGGAGTCCTGAAAATCAGCAGACTAACTTGCAAGCTGGCTCCCGTCACATAAAAGTGAGCCCACTGACTGCACACAGTGGCGGAGGGTAAAATATTTTGTCACAAATTGTTGCAGAATGGCTGTGTGATCACGGCCATGACTCCCTTAAAGATCTTTGTGAAACAAAGTTAGCGTAAGTTAGCTGAGGCAGGCCTTGCAGCTGTGCTGAGGCATGCTGATAAGGAAGCTGAGAAAGGCACTGACCTTGTGCCTAATGTTGTAAATTACTTTGAGGAATTCGCGTAGACAAGAGAGAAAAAAATATATGTAGCTAGCTATCCGCAGAAACCGCAAGTAGGAGGACGTATGAAAATGTAACCCTTTAGAGCTTAGCCAATCAGCAGATGACTAGTAGGCATAATTAACTGGAACTGTATATAAGACATAATCGCGCCGTAATAAATCGAAGCTTGCTTTATCACTCACATTGAGTCGGCTGCTTGCTTTCCCTCGCTCGTCGCAACAAATCATATAGTTAATTAGGACTGGGAGGGAAACATGTTTTATCTGTATGTTTCTGATGTTCCCTGTAAATTGTGGTACTATGCAAATTTTTAAAAATAAATCTAAAAGGAAAAATGCAATAGAAATAGTTGTCTGTATATTTTTGTGACAGTCCCTCTAAGTATAAACAAGATCTGGTTTGCCAAATTCAATTTTTGGCTATCTCCTGGGTTATAGCAAATCCTTTGGATGAAGTGGGAATAGCCTGTATGCATTTTTTTTTTTTTTTGCTTGAAGTTCTTTGCAAAGAATTTTGATCTTTATAATTTGTTGTTATTTTAAAATATGTTACACAGCTTCATTTTTAAAGGCTTCCAGCAAAGCTGCATTTCATCAAATAATGCAGAAAATGTCATGGACTCTTTGTATCACACAAACACATTTATTGCATATGTGCTGCCATGGTGGTGCACATTAACTTATTCTACCAGTTAATTACAGATCATGGGAAGTTTTCCTACTCACTCAGCAGTCATTTTAAACAGTAATCTCAAGTAGCCAACAGTTTTAAACTGCATCCTAATTTTAACATATCCTGAATATTTACTAGATACTTAGAATGTTAAATTGGTGATTATGATTTTTCTTCTTTTTATCTTTTACTGTGATATCTTAAACTGCACTCAAATTTGTGCCTATTTTGAATTTTCTGACACTCAAAACCAACTCAAATGAATGAGCAAAGCCTAATAAATGAATTAAGAGTAAGCAGACCATAATCTTTATGTCCTTGAAATGTTTCTGAATTTTCCTTTTTTTATTTAACAACTTTTTTTGTGAGAATGAGTTTCCTCCAAATTTATCAGAAACACTGGAATATTCTTGATGTCTTATTGCCTCCTCCACCCATTTCAAGCATTTCAAGGATAAAAATGTTTTAGGCTAACTAGTTTTCAAATTTGGAAAAAAAAATTAAAGAACTTACATATCCATTTTCTCACACGCTTGATTTTTTTATTAAAAATCTGGCTTTTCATACATATGAGACACTAGAAATTAATGCATAATATTTATAACTGTAATAACAATTTAAGATTAATTTTATCTTTCTCTTTATGATCCAGGGAAATTTAATCAGATGCCTTAAAATTAATATTGGTCGCACGAGTATTACTCATTTTACACCACTGGTTAACTGTACACCTACTTCAGAAAGTCATTAGGAAAGCCTACTCAAGCTCTTCAGATGGAATTAATGATGATTGCTAATATAGCAACTTCACTTTCAAAAAAAAATTGTCTTGTTTAAGTTTATGTGCTGAACTTGTTAAGTCAACATTTTCATGCCATTAGTAGGAAACCCTGGCTGTTGCCACACAAGGATGTAAATCTTGGCCAGTCCCTACTGGAATGTTTACTTTGCCTGTGGCTCTGATGTGAGTGCACGGCATTTTAGTACTTTAAAAGCCTTCTTCCAAGGTGTTTTCCATAGACCTTTGTAGAGCACCAAGGTTAAGGAGGACTGAACATGAAATTTTGTCTGATCAAAGCAGGGGCAAAGGAGAAAGAAATTAGGTCCCTCAGTACTTGGCTGTTGAAAAAGAGCTCCTGCCAGTGGCATGCCTTTGTGCTGCCCCAAAAGAACTGGCCCAAAATGTTGCCCTTTCTCTTCAGCCATAAAAAATCAATGTGACAGACTTGACCTTATACACCTGGGACTGAAGACTTAGAGGTTTTCCAGTTATGGTTTTGAGGCTTAAAATGTCTATCCTTCCCTTTATTTGAAAGTGGTGGTTAAAAAGCAAACAAGAGAAAGTTGGTGTTTGTTTCCTCTTCTCAGGTAAAAGGTATAAAATCTTCAATAATAATCAAGTTAAGCCTCTGTAGCTGTTAGAAGACATATGTAATGTGATAGTAAAAAAGTAAGAATAGATTCTGACTATTAATTAGCTTAATTTGTCTAATTCTGAAGTTTAATTCTTTCATTTTTCTGATTATTAGTATTATCTCTTGGTTCACACTGACTTTTTTTCGGCATGAAATTGCGCGTTCTTCAGTGATTCTTAAGTCTTATTCTTGCATGTAGAAAATGAAAGCTTATATTGTCTCAGTGTTTTCATTGACACCTGTGGCTATATATCAATTACTAGCCAATTTGAAACACAGCATAGATTTCCATACAGAGATATACAAAGGACAAGGATGATAAGCAGCACAATCTTTATTTTTTTATTCTATTTTTTTTAAGAAAAGCCTCTGGAAGGAAGTATAGCCTGTTAACATTGTTTAATGTCAAAGCAAGACTGATGCTTTTGTTTGCATGAAAGCAGTTACTGGGAGGGAAAGCTCGTCATACAGAAATAATTATTCTGCAGATCTTTTTGTGCTACAAAAGTTATCAGCGTTTCAAGTTCCTTTACTCGGCTTTCACATTCTCTTTGAATACCGTGGCTTCTAATTTTAAACTTTATAAATGTCAATTAAGCATAAACTTTTCATTAACCTGCAAAGGTATTCCTGATGGACAGCAAAACAGAGACGAAAACTACTAATAAATCATGTCCAGTTACAGCTGAATGAGACAGTCAGGCCAGAAACCAGCCGTGGAGCACCATGCTTTCACACTGTCAAAGCAAGACTGTGTTGAAGACACTTTTTTGCCATCCCATCTTGGGATTTACAGCACATTAGATTTTCTGAGATCTAGTCTGGTTGGGATTGACATTACAACTCCAATTTCAGTACTAAACATGGGAAAAGAGTTATGGGCACCTGACTACACAGATAAACAAAAGAAGTCTCCACATTAATGTTTATTACTGCCAACCATGACATAAAGTTGTAAAATAAACATATGCCTGGTCATTTTTTACTCAGAACATTTTTATTACCTGAGTATGTAATATGGTATAAATTATGTAAAAAGAAGTATTTTTTCAAGAATATCCACTTTTATTTAAAACTAGCAAAATCTAATATGAATATTTAAGATTTTTAACATAATATCTGGGGAAAACCCCATATGAAGACTGCAATAGCAGGAGGGCAGTATATTTAATAACCCAAGTTATTCCTTAGTAAGCAAGCAACTCCATCCCTAAATTCATATAAAAATATCCAGAGATTAAAGATAATATAAAATCCTGGCTGCTCTGAGAAAGAAAAAACACTCTTTACTGTATTAATTCATCACTTCATTATTAAATTAATATTCCATTCATATCCATATCCATTTGAAGGTCACAGTGCTTAGCTATAAAACCTTAAATAGGTTAAGCTCTCTTGATGCCAAAGACCTCTGCATTTCAGTTAGGAATCTGTATTTAATAGGGATTCATCAGCCTCTTTTCATGTGGGTGAGCAGCAGTTTATTCTCCATGTCATGACCCGCACTGCAAGCTTATTATTGTGAAGGGCTATATTGCACCCAAATATGAGAATCTTGAGGGTGAACATAAAGGCTTTAATTTCTCCTGAGCTCATTCAGCTGAACTATGGGGGCAGCCCTTACTACTGCGATAATTAAATGTTGGATTATTAACAACCCTATCCACATATTACCTGTGTTGCAATTACATTGCTTTATAAAAGTGTGAGGCTGCATTAGGAAATAAAAATCTTTTCTTGAAAGCTAAAAATAGTTCCTTTCAATGGGACAAAATTGTCAGATTTGTGATTTTGTAGCTTCAGTAATAGAATACTACGTGGATTCCAGATAGAAACAAACCCAAGAACAAAATACTTGAGTCTCTCTTTTCTTATGGCCTTGACTGGTGCCATTGCATCAGATACGTACAGAATTTTCAGTACAATAGTAGTTGTGATTTATACAGACATTGCATTTCTTTTGACCAATTAAGTGATTAATATAAGCACAAAGCTGTTTGGAAACTTCTCCACGTCTCTTAGGAACAATCAAAATATATATGAGTTTTCGTGGAAGCCTAAATATTTTATTTTCTTTAAGGCAAGGAGGTTCTTGAGAACAAAGACTGGCTTTGATTCTTAGGCAAATAAATACGAACTTAGCTTCGAACACCCCAGGCTTTCCTAGAATGCAATATCTTATTCAGACAACAGTGAATGTGGTGTTCAGTCTTCAGCGAAATCTTCCTAAATAGCTGCAAGCAGAGTCTTCTGAGGAACAGGGAGAATATCATCCTTAAATGCTCTCAGAAGAGTCCTGTGGTTACACTTGTTAGTAACAAATATACATTGATTCCTGTACATGTTATAAGGAATACTGAATTGTTTAGTACATTGCACTGAGGAGACTAAATTGGATGGTTATAGCTTGTAGAAAAATCAGAGACAGAAAACAAAGAAGCTTTAAGAAAGAAGCTGAAAAAGAAAATGGAAAATCTCTGTTATACAGGAGAAAATACAAATACAGGGAGCAACATGGTGAATTGCCAAATCATGGGAACGGGTGAAAGAGCGTGGGAAAAAAATCAGAGCAGCAGCTTTTGCAAAGAACTTGGAAAACTGCACTAAGAAATCAATTACTTCCCAACTAAAGGAGAAGTGTTCAAAGGCAGTCGAGAGAGCAGAATTCTAAGGTGACACAGATCACTGCCAAAGCAGTATCAGAAAGCAAAAATTATGTGCTATACTTATTTTTTAACTGTATGTATTTTGTCAGTTCTCCCATCTCTCCCCTCAGAGTGCTCAGGGTTAAATCATCTTTTCTAAAGCAAATTTTATGGAAAAGGCAAAAAATGAATTTCAAAGGCTAGGACAACGAGGGGAGGGGATTCTCTTCCTGAAACCTGAGACAGGCGCTTGTCTTCTACTTTCATTCCTTAGTTCTTTCATACCTTGATACCTCTATCTCAGATGGCTTTTTATAGTGACTCTTCAGTACTTTTAAAGAAACTAGGCAATGATGGGGTAAGGGACAAAACTCTGTCATGGGTAAATAACTGCCCCAAAGACAGGAGTTAGAAAACAAGCATAGTTAATCAGCAGTTTGAATGGTGGGAGGTCACCAGTGGAGTTTGGTGAGGTGTTGGCTTGGTGTCTGTGCTGCATGATAAAGATTGTGGAACAGTGGGTGAGCAGGAAGGTGACAAAGCCTGCTTCTGACACAAATTAATTCTAGATAGAAAGGAGAAGGGCAGACTGAAGAACTGCAAAAGGACTATAAGAGACTGCTTGAGTAATGAAAATAGCATATGAAATTTAGCATAGAGAATTGTAAAGTGATGCACATGGGGAAAAAAACATTCTAGTTTCACATATAAAAGACGGGTTCTTGGCTGACCATTTTCCCGGTGGAACATAGTTCTTGTTGTTCAATAAATAGCTCCATGAAAAAAACATTCTCTCATGCTTCTCTATGGACAACAGCAGAACCAACCTTTTATCTTCATTCTTCTGTTTTGCTTAAAAATAGTGCTGCCAGAGATACCTCAAGAGTTATCTCCACATAGCTAGCCTTTTAAAACATTATTTTTCCAGTCTGGGAAACCTGCAATACTTACCTTGTGCCATAGTAATCTAAGGACATTTTCCTTCTGATAATTAGCAAAGGACACTCATGGTGATCCCTTTCAGTTGAGAAATGCATTTTTACATTTGTGACATCATGTTAGGTACTCACAGCACTTTGTTATCAAGCTCCCCAGGAGATGCGATGTACTGGGTCTGGCTGAGCCCCACAGCAGCCTTCACAGTGCTGTGCCTGTATCAGTAGCCAGAACGGTGCCGATAACACACCGGTGTTTTGGCCACTGCCGAGTGGCGCTCGCACAGCACCAAGGCTGGCTCTTCAACATCCCGCCCATCACCAGCAGGCTAGGGGTGGGCAGGATCTTGGGAGGAGATAGAGCCAGGACAGCTGACCCAAACTGACCCAAGGGATATTCTATACCATATGATGTCTGCTCAGCAATAAAAGTGAAGAGAAAAAAGGAGGAGGGTGTGTGTGTGTGGGGCATTCATTCTTTATGATGTTTGTCTTCCAGGGCAACTGCTACATGCACTGAAGCCCTGCTTCCCAGGAAGTAGCTGAACATCGCCTGTTGATGGGAAGTAGAGAATAATGTCTTTTGTTTACCTTTACTTCTGCACGTGTGACCTTTGCAATTGCTTCATTAAATTGCCTTTATCTTGACCCACAAGGTTGTTTTTTTTCATCTTGTTTTCTCCTCCCTGTTTTGCTGAGAAGAGGAGCAATAGAGCAGCTTGTTGGGCAACTGGGATCCAGCCAAGGTCAACCCACTACATATGAATGTCAAGATTCATAGTAGAAGCTGAACAAGTACACTTTAGAATAGTCATAAATGTGAAGTCTGTTCCCTACTGTGTAACAAAATGGTTGGTGACTGAGGACAAAAGTTAAGAAGACGCAAGCAATAAATCTGATTTAAGTGAAGAGCTCTTCACGTCTATCTCAATCTCGCATCTTAATTTAACAGTGTTTTCCACACCACATGAGATTTCTTTCCTTCCTTTTCAATAACTAGATAGACACTTGAAAGCATAATAAAGAAAACAGAGTGGTATAATGGAGTGTGAATTGTTTATTTATTATTTTTCTGCCTTTTCAAGGCATTCAAAGACATTTTTTCTTTCAAGATTGAGTTTAAGATTGAGATGGAGTGGACATTGCACTAATTTAAAGATGGGTCTTTGGAGACTTATATCTATGGACAGTTCTACCGAGTTCTTAAATATAAAACTGCCAACTCTTAAGACAGAGAAGAATTTCAGACACAGCCTTCATTATGGGCTGTACTGGGACATCACATATTCAATATTTCTCATTTGCAGTCAGTCAGAGGAAAAAGGCCTTAGAAGTAACCTCTTTTCAGTCAACAAGTTGGCTTTGGTGTAAACGATTCCACTACCACTGCTTACTGACACTCAGCAGTTGAAAAAAAAACCAACATTATATGAGGGTTAGAATTATTCAGACTAAATGAGAAAAGCCCAACTGCTTCACTTTGTCTATAGGGGACGGGGAGTTAATTGAATGTGATGTACAATACTTCAGTGAATTGATTCACCTTATTATAAACTGAAAAACAAGCTTTTGTGTTCACAAACATGTAGATATATGAATATTTTAGCATAAACTTTAGGCACCTGTGATGAACCATTTTCATGTCATATATTCACTGTTCAAATATTTGTAGTATGAACAGTCCTATGCCTTTTTTTATTCACTTAGAATGAAACAATATTAAATAATAATGAAACCTAATGATGAACACCAAGCATGAAAAACCTCCAACAGAAAATAATCATAAGAAAAGGACAGGAAAAAATAGAAGCAAAAAGTAACAGAGAACTCTGGAGAAAAAGAATGGAAGCCTAGATGCATATATATATCAACATAAATGAAGAAAGATGCTGTGTAACTGTCTTGAAGGTCACCTGTCAATTTTCACAAGACAGCTGCTGAGAAATTAACAGACATCTTATCAATGCATCCACTGAGAATTTTGCTGAATGTAGCACAATTCAGTCAAAAGGACTCAGCATTCACTGCTGCAAAACTAAGGGTAGAAATCAGTGACTGTTTGCTTTAAAGTGCAGCTAATTGCCCTTAAAACAAACAAACAAACAAACAATGAACAATAAAACTCACCAAGAAAAACAAACCAGCAACAAAATAACCCACTTTGTTTGCATTGAACTATTGCCAGTGTTGGACCTCTGATCCAGCTGAGCTGTTCTCATTATGTCTAATACCAAAAGAAGGATTTTCACTGTGTAAGTACACACAGCCAGAGCACTATAAGAGTTGTTTCAACTCTTAGATCATTTTAACAAGAATGCACTGCAATCACAGTTTTAGATCCTTTCTATTCAAGAATGGCATGGACCTCTGGTTGCTATGGTTGGTGAACTGGGCAAGAGATTCTTTTCCATCTTTGCTATGTTATATTCTTGCCTATAGCTCAGGATGGTGAGATCTGCTTTGAGACAAATATATTAAGACAGAGGCAACTCAAATAACCAAGACTAAGAAGGCATATTTCAGCTGACAGAGCAAAAGATGAGATATTAAGAAATGAGGAGAGCTGTCCCAAGATTAATTCAAAATATTCTCTCCTTTGATATCAAACCAGCACTTGTAATGGTTTGGCAGGCTGCCTTCACATTAAAGATGTTGTTGGGATATGCAGCTCCTTTTCCTGTTAACAGTCAAAGAACGGCTGCAACTAAAGATATGTAAAACTAGGATCTCCAAGCATCAGGTTTCTTCTGTATTGTGTATATGTGCTCTGAATTTGCAGATTTTTATGTTTTTCAGCTGCCCTAATTTCAAGTTTCTGGGTTTTCTCCCCTGCACCCACCACACAATATTCACTTTTTTTGTATGAATTTGCAAAACTGAGAAATTAAAACTACAGAAACTGCAAGTTATTTGCATGAAGATTTCACCAAGATGAAGTTTCAGCTTTTTGATAAATGGATTCTCTTGCTTTCAGACCTGAGTCAGATTATTACATTGAGTAGACTGTGATCTTCCTTTCTCTCTCTCACCCTTACCAGCCTCCTCCCCCAGCCACTTTTACTATAGCTTTTTGGTTGCTGTTGTTGAGGCTACCATCAAAAGCGTTTTGAAGGAATAGTATCAACAAGTAATGTCAAAGCCTCAATGAAAAGATAACAGAGAGCCTATCAACTGCTAGTTCTGCAAGTGCTCAAGAATTCAAAAAGTGCGACTACTGCTTTGTGGGAAATACACAGCAGCCAAGGCTTTTAAACTTGTCATCAAAGCCTCAAAACACAACAAAAGCACTACCAAAGACAATTCCAGTTTGCAGGATTACACTATTTTTTTATTTAAAGGGATATTATCTTTGCAAGCTAAAAAATATGATTCAAAGCCCCTGTGGGGGATAGGACAGTGGATAGCAAACAACCTCCAAACACTGTGGTACCAACAATGAATGTAACAATGAGCAAATAGTCTATATTTGGTGAAAAGTTTGGTGCTGAAGAGTTCTTTTGTTTTCTGCTGCTAAAGGCCCAGGTAACTGAGCTTTGCTCATCTGAAGGCTCATATAAATATGTGCAAAGGAATGCATTTTGTAGGGCGAGACAGCGCCTGACGGAGCAGGAGAGGGCACTGTTCCACATGGAGAGGAGAGCTGTTCTGCCACTGCCTGCCCTGGAGTTCAACGAGCTACAACCAAATCTGACTACAAACCGGACAACAATTGTGGTTTCTATCTGTGACCAGCACGTGATAATAAATAGATGTGAAATTTTCTCCCCGCAGTTTGGGCATTTTTGAACTGGGACCCCCAGACCCAGCCACCACACTGTAAGATCACACAGTGCCTGTATGGATGTACAAAGTTTTTGAGGTGCTCCAGTGCAATACAGCAGATCAGCATTATTCCAGCCCAGCCTGCAGTAAGCCAGCTTGGATCACTCCAGCAGGTTTACATGCCCAAGCTCTCATAGCTGTGCCCTTCTATAGATGTTATACATGCATCTTTTAGAACATAAGCAAATACTGATATTTAAAATTCCGTAACCCAGTACATTTTTCTTTTGAGATGCTTTATCTCACCCTTTAAGATTCAAATTTTTGATGTCAAACGTTTTTTCTGGATTTTGGCCCAGTTTTAAGACCTGTGAGCACTGGTCTCCAATTTACCAAATAAAGTAGGTGATAACTGAGACAGTTACACACAGTGAATGAGCAACCAGACACCAGACATAGTATTGCCTACCACTCACAACTAAGCAGCCTGGTTTGCTTTAAAATATATGGCATGTAACTCCACCTGGAGAAACGTTATACGACTGATGCTGTGCCAGGATAGTCATAAGGTCAACTCAGATGGACGAACAGAATCACAGGCCTTCCCCCATAAATATACCTCATGCATACCTTATTTAATTACGCACTGTTTATCTTGTACTATTCTTCCAATTTGTCAAGGTCAAGTTAAATTCAAATCCTGTCTTCCCCGTACTTGCAGCCTCCTCAGCTTTGAGCTACATGCAAATTTAATAAGCTCTTCTTTGTTCACTATGAATAGAAAAGGAGAGTGAGGATGAGCCGAACCATTGCAAAGGCTGCCCACTGCTCACCCTCCCACCCTGACACTGAGCATGCACAGCCAACCCGCATGTAGTTTTCCAAACAAAATTCCACCTCACCCATTTCCTTTGCTTGCTTCTAGGCATGTTATATAAGACAGGATCAAAAACCTTACTGAGGACCCATGGCACTGGCTGCTTTTCCCTGCCCACAAGGTCTGAGCTTCTGTCACCACAGGTAGTTTGATTGCCTTAGGATGATTTCTTGATAGACCCATGGTAGCTGTCATTTATCGCCTTGTTATCCACTAGGAGCTTGTACACTGTTTCTCTGATTATTTCTCCCAGTCTGTTTCTGGGAAATGTGTGCTTTTTCACTCCATAAATCTTTCTTTTTTTCCTTCAATAGGACTGGCACTGTCCAGACTCTCTGCCAGACTTTGCCCAACTTCCATACATCCTGGCAATTCACTAGAAAAATTAACTACAAAATACAGTAACAGTCTATTGCATAATTCAGTAAATGCAAATTATGATTAAATTATCATTAAAACCTGTTCAAATACCAGGAGCTTAGATGTATTATCTCCTTTTAATTATCCTTTTGTCTGCAAAAGTTCATTTGTACACTACTGATACAAATTATGAATGATAGGAACTTTTTGTAAACAACATTCTAAGAATTCATGTTAGTCATAATTTGTATTTATTTGCAAGCATTCACTTTCTGTGTTACAGAGTGGAAAACCCAAACACGTATTTAACTACTGCAAAGGAAATGTTACAGTGAAGGGCCCTTGGGTGAGCTAGTGGTCAGAGCAAAGCAAAACAATCTTGTCTGATGGTACAACTTCAGTGTATGATAGGCTTATGTAATCTCAGACAAATTTAAAAGAAATGGAGACGATAAGGATGTCATTGGTGAAATTGTGCTTACTTCAAAACAAGTTCTTATGTGAAAATAAACTACGCAATTTACAGTTTGAACTCCAAGGCAAAAAGGAGAAATCTCACTAGTTAATAAATCTCTCTAAAACATCTTTAAAAATCCTAGAAAGTGTGCTAGGCTAGTCTGGATGTATAGAAAGCATTCAAACATCAAGATATAAAAAGCATTCAAACATTATGATATAAAGCAAAAATACAGGTTAATTGAAAGTTCTGGATAAGAAATCTGCTGACTTGCTGGCCTATATGAAATTATCTGTGATGTCAATGCATCACTTCTAACACTATTTTCTGTCTATAAACTTCATTTCCATTGTATTTCAAACTTCACTTTTTTTCATGTGGGAATTCTGGAGTGTTTATCACAGGACTTCAGAAGAAAATCCTTGAAATATTACTAATTAAAAGACTTAAAAAGAAAGGGGTGGGAAGAGATAAAAAAATTACTAATTTAGAACAACAGAGGGAAACCAGTTGTCTGTATAATTTTCCTTAATTGTGAACAAATAAATAACAAGCTGGGGAAGTTTTATTGTGTTTGGAACAGACACATTTTAATTTTTTTATAGATAAGAAGCAAGGTAAAGAGGTCTAATTTGTATTGATCTTTTTCTTTATTAAAGAGTATACATTGTCTACTGGCTAAATCAGGGATCAAACACAGCACCTCTAGCCACGCCAGAGCCAGCAGCTCTTCTTGTCCAGGATTCACTGTCTTTCCTGTCATTGCTGTTCTGCAAAAACATACCTACATAAGCAGCTGAATAGTGTGACACAACTAGACTTGCTTAAATCCAAAGGTGTGAAAGATGTACCAGATATACTATTATAATAATATGAAATACCATTTTTCTGTTGTTAACATATGACATTTCAGACCGATAGAGAATAATTTAAGATACCACATTGTGAAATATGGCAATCTGGGGTAAAATATGCACCTATACTCTGTGCAGAAATGACAGAACAAGTTTTCTATATATACGCCTTTATCAGTGAAAATTTCAAAACTAATATAACTTCTCAAATTCTTATCAGGTTGTAAGGAAATTGAGGATGGACCTGTTGATAAAAAGTTAAAACAAAAAGATGGAAATCAGTCTTTGAATATAGTCAGTCATATTCCTACTGTAACTGTTTTCTGAGGAGGAAACATGAAAGAAGTTTGACAGTACTGAAACATCTTAGAAAAAAAATTAAAATTTTATATTTTTTCCACTGAAAATAGCTTCTTTCAGGTTTTAATTATAGCATACTAACCAATAAATTTATTTTAAAATGTGAAAATAAAAAAGAAATTTAATATTAACATAACTTAATAAATTCATTAGATTCTATTTTAAATTGTTCAAAATTTCTTTTGGTTCAGAATAAAATTAATCCTCAAAAATCTTATGGCCTTTGCAATAAAATTATCTTCTTCAGAGTTATGGTGCTTGATTTGTGGTTTCTATCTTTCTGAAGAAGATGGAAAACCTTGATTCAGTAAAATAAGGGTAATTGTTAGTTTCTTTAGAAAAGCCAAATTGTTATTCTTTCTCAGACGTATAGTAAGCTTTTTTGAGGAGGGTTTTTAGAGTGTTGCAATTCTGCCACCTTTTAGATTGCCACTGAAATACATACACTACCGGGATTGGTGTACCAGGTACCAGGCACCTTTTGGGACCAGTGACTGACAGATATTGACTATTACCCTACTGAAACCAAAGAAGCCTTGGTGTTGATTGGTTGCCACAACTGATTTACTAACAATATTGTTATTACATGTCGTCTTCTTTCAGTTAAGGGACTGTATATTCATAACACACTGATCATCAAAAACTAATCCAGGTGAAGAAATATGGTAACAGTCATTTTGCAAAGGAGAACTGAAGGTCAGCCAGGGAATTTTGCTGCTAAGCAGAAGAGTAAACACAAAAATCTCCAGTCCCAAGATAAACTTTATGTAATTTTCTAGGTATTAACTGAATATTTTGACCTAAGATACCTGGGAATGAATCTGAGAGATTCTGAGAATTTGGAAATACATAGGATGTGTTGAATACATGACTAATATTTCTAGTCTGTAGGGGCTGTGTTGGAAAATCTAAAATAAAAGCCCTATCAAAGCTCTTAGGAGAAGCGTTAAACATTGCATTTGTTTTTATTAAGTTTCCTTTCTGTAATTTTATGGATATTTCTACATTTTCATTGCAGCAAATAAGTGAAGAAAATACTTAGAAACTAAAACGTAAAAACCACTTAGTAGTAAACCAAGTACATTAAAAAGTTCTAAGTCAGTGAAACTATTAAAAGTATAACAAGTCTTATGGCTCCAACTCAGGAAATCGTTGCAAAGTGTTTTTCACAATAAGACCATGTATTACATGTAGAATCAAGGACTAAGAATTTAAAACGCTGGGAAACAAAAAGCCTCCATTGTCTCAAAGTGTAAACAACGACCATTTCTTCAAACATATGTGGGATGTGGCACATATCAAAATGATTGATGGATGTAACGATTATGACTATGCACGTCTTATTTGACAGGAGCCCTGTCTTTAGTACAAATTATATCACTACTTTTGGTACATAATTTATAGTTTGCTCCTTAATGATAGTCTTGGGAGATACCATGAAAATTAAAAACAGACTGGCAAATGCAGGTGATTTAGTGGATATCTTAATTTCTGGGAGCAAAAGTTGGATTTTCTCAGTCCTTTTTGACAGTGACATTTCTCTGAGTAACAGGGGGAAAATAACACTGGTGTGATGCTTGCATTCATTGTAACCATTTTCTCTTTATTTTATGTGGAAGATGCCAGCAACCACAATCAAACTGCAGGTTTACTAGAGACAATGAAGTCATAGTGGATATGGACCTGGGCTAAGGCAAGGCCCTGTGGTGGCCAGGGCCACGTAATCTACTGAACTGCCATATAGACAAGGGTAAACCTTTGCTGGCACCACAGCTAGAAATGATTAAAATGGGATTTGCTAATGACATTGCTTGTCTTGGTAATTAGCCACAGAAGCCCTCACTGTTAACCATTAAAATACCCTTTATATCGCGCTACAAGGAGTTAGAGAGCTGGTTCTGGAACAACCCTTGCCACTCAGACATTCAGCCCAACCAAGAGGTGGTGGTGGCAGTGATGGCAGCAGCAGCAGTAGCAGTAGTAGTAGTGGTGGCGGCAGCAGTGGCTGTGGCAGCTGCGGCAGCTGCTGCTATGGGTGATTTATGTATCATTAGAAATGTGCTGCTTGTTTCAACTGCTCATCTCATCAAATGCGTTCAAATCTTTTTTTGCTGATTAAAGCTAGAAATGCAACTCATTATCATTGCAGAAATAAGATCATGCACAATGGTTCTGACACCAGGGTCACAGTTAACTAGTGAGAGAATGACCTGCTTGGGGAATTGCACACAGGAACACTCTGCAACCATATCACAGTGTGTTTTACCAGAGTGGTGGAGCACAGTTGATTCAGACCTTCTCAAAATATCATAGACCTGGCTCTGTAATGCAGTACAATTATTTTCACACACCCCCACCCCCTTCAAAAGTTATATACATTTTGAAGAACATATATAATTTTGAGAAATATAATTGCTTGTAAGAATACCAGCAGAAAACATTTATTGACCTTACTCTTTTGATAAACAGAAGCTAAAAATTCACCAGTAATAATAGAGCCTGCCTCATTAAGTGAGTAAAGACATTGTTGAAAATGACACCTCTCCCCTCAGTTTCATTTGGTGATTTTTATATTTTTTGCAAAAAGGTCTCCAAACCCCAGGTCACAATTTCTATATTCAAGCACATGTGAAAATATTCTCCCTGTTCTCTGGATATGTTTTTTCATGAAATTACTTTTGTCATTGGACTCTGTATGACTGATGTGCGAAAATGTGTCCACATACAAGGCATCTATGCAATTAAAACCTGAAGGAACATTTAACACCTCCCAGTATCGATAAAGGTTGTTGTTGTTGTTGTTAGTGACCTTCAGGGATTTTTCAGTATGTTGATTTCTACTGAACACTCGTCAAAATGGTTGACTACAGGATCAAGATAAACTTTCTTCTGGGAATTAAAAATCTCTAAATTTATTCTTGACTGGTTGTTAACATGATTAAGCCCAATTTCGTGTTCTACTGATGTTACTCCTTTGGTGTTTCTACAAGTAGGTTTTTGGCCTACTCAGTATAAGGTCTGTGATATGTTCATCCAGGAATAATCTGCACATCCAAGTGATTGTCCTGGTTTTGGCAGGGGCAGAAACCAGTTCCCTTTTGCTCACAAGAAATACAGCTTCTGTATTGTGATGTAAACGTCTTGAAAGACTGTCAAACTATAGCATTCGGCAATGGGTTAGACTATGATAAACTAGATACGCAGATTAATAGGCTGAATGTTTTTGTGTGTGTGCAGTACAGCAAAGCCATTTAATTTTTTTAAAAAAATGTGAAGATATTCATATTGTAAGTGGGAAAAGTAAAGAAAAAATATATTGAGATCTTTACCACACTGGCTTATCTGCTGTCTAAATATAAGAAATTTTAAATACCGACAGGAAGGTTGTTTCTTAATACTGTTCATGGATATTTAATGTCAATAACATCACATGCAATCTAACAGTAAACTGCCATGTTCTCTTGTTTTCCTTCATTCTTACAGCAGCTGCTATAACCCAGAAGATTTTTGTTTTATCAATACATATACTTTGAAACTGTCACATGTATATTTGACTAAAATTTTAACTTCCCTACAAAATATATCTGAATTTCCATTTGATATGCCATGTAACATTTAACAGCTTTTTGTCTGCTTTTGCATGCACAAGTTCCTTGCATGCAGGGTTAGTTTCCATAAAGTAAGACAAGTTAAGAGTTGGTAGGATGAAGTAGAGGCAGACTTTAGGGAATAGTTATTCTTTAGTCTTAAACAACTGAAATTATTAAGTTCTTTAGTGGTCTCATGAGTAATGCCAGGTTATTGAACAAGATACTGAAAGAACATGGACTGGAGTATTTATACTTTTCTTAGGTTGGGGTTTGTAATGCAAACATTCATTGTTTGGTCCCCAAAGGCCACCATGCCATATCAAAGACCATAAGAGATCATTAGCTGTGATAATATATAAGCTCTCAAATATTTTCCCTGTTAAGTCCCTGATAAACTGCCTGTTTTGATTTTGTTTCCTTTCTGTCTGAGAAAAATATTCCATCTTCCTGGTTGTGCAGATGGCCATATGTGTCTTTTGTCACAGAACTGGAGTTTCCTTCCAGTAACAGATTGGGCAAACATGGAAAAAACACCCATTATACTCAAAAGCTTTTGGTATCTGGTTGAAGAGAGCATAAACATCCAATTCTAAGAGCCAAATTGCATCTTCCCTCCCCACAAGCCACATTAGATTTTCACATTCTCCCCGTGAGCTGTGTGTAGCAGCAACTGGACAGCTGGTGTGGATTTTCTTTCTTTTTACTCATTACTGTCTAGGGACCAGAATGGTGTGTTGTTTAGGTTCAAAAAATGTCAGCTGGTACATGGGCTGGTATGCTTAGGTAAGCACTAAAACATCTAAGCAGCCTGTTACTGCCTCCTCTGAGATCTAGAGTACCAGTTTCTGTCTGGATCACAACAAAGATTTCATTTCTCATTTCTGAGCTCTGTATAGGCCTTTCTCCAAATTGTCATGTCTTCCTGGGAGTAGGTCTCAGTCCTTCTTGTGGGTCAGGTTTCTGACAGCCAGCTTGCTGCCACTCCACAGGTTTGCACCTCTTCTTTGCATTTTACTTTCTGTAATAAATCTTGATTCTAAGCCATAATGAAAATACAGTGATTTCCCCTGGGTGAAATGGAGGTGAATCTGTGGTCCTGCTGACAGTAAAGATGCATTTCATGACGGAACTGTTCATAAAAATTCTCTTTAAATTCCAGATAATTCTTTTCCTTTAAACGTGTTTTTCCTCTACCATTATCTGTATATGATGCAGAGAGGGGTCATAAAAACCTATCTTACTTATGCAGCAGATAAAAGCAGTAATTATAATCTAAGAATTTTCACAGAAACAAAGTGTTTATTGCCAACTGAATAAATGTTTACATTTAGCCTGGCCCCAAATGCTGGACTTCAGGGAGACGACATGTATATACTTAGCAATCTTTTCTTTACAATTTGAACAAAATTGTATTATTTGTGTGGGTTTTATCTTTAAGTTGTAGATATAAATGTTTTATCTCAATATTAATATGAGAGGCTGCTACAAATTCTGGAAAGCATTTTCATTTAGGATGCCACACAAAGCTCAAAAATTCAGTGTGTAATTTTACCAGATTCCCTAGTTATTACCTTTGGAATACACCTGGTCACATTTGAAGTTGCAAAATGAGATACATAATTTGATTTAAATTCAAACAAAAAATTACATTTACCAGTACCACAAAATGTCAGAACTGTTCTTGTAACAAGTTGGTCCTCAAACTTTCTAAATAAATGTATTTTTGCTGCTTCTAGCTATGCAAGTTTTCATTTTCCTTCCATGGAATTTTTGTGCTGCCTGACATAACACAGTGTTTCTTGTAGGTATTCCTTCATTTAATCTCTGCATACAGTGCAGTGTGGGCCCAGTGGCAGTGCATAAATGAGATTCAACCCTCTGTAACACTCCATCTAGCTTGGCCATCCTTTCCCAGGAAGAGATGCGGAATTGATGTGAGAGCAACAAGTGGTACCCAAGCAGCTCACCTAGCTGCTATTTCTTCCTCCAGGGAGCAGAAGAAAAGAGGAAGCAGCATTAAGTGAAGGCTTCAAAGATCTCCTCTGTCTGATAAGACTTTCTTAGCTTGTCTTTCTTGGAAAGGTAGAAACTGAAGTTGGATTTGGGCCAGTCCTTCACCACTCAGTATGGGGTAGCTCAGCTTAGATTTTTGAATATTATTTCATTTCAGTAAGTTTTTCTTCCACGTAGTTTAAACTTCTTCTTTGGTCTGTCTCAATATGCTGAATTTCTTTGTTATTTTAACAGTATTCATTGCTCATGCTAATGGGATGTATTTTTTTTTCCTGATGGTATTACCAATAGGGATCTTCCACATACTTCTTTTTTCCTCTAGGTTGATCTTGATGTTTAAACTTCATTTGAATTGTTGTTACTGATTTTTCTTCTTGCTGTAACTTTCTGAAAATACTAATTACACACATATATACATATATGTGCCTCATAAAGAATATACACTATCTACAATTTAAGAATGTCCGTACTGAAGAGAGAGTTCATCACAATTCACCATGTTTTCTCTTGGTTTCACAGCTTTCATAAGTAGCAGCATGACTTTGAAAATTCCTTGTTTTTCCTTCGTCTTTTAAGGGTCAACAGTTTCAGTTATGGCAAATGAACTGAGTAGTTTTAGTATTTATCTGCCTGAGGGTCTTAGTCATTCCACATATATATGAAAATAAAAGGAGACTTTGCATGAACTGTATTGATTTTGTCATTGTGAGATCTCTGGTGGGTTTATTTGACACACATCTTCTAAAAAGCCATACAGTATTTAATACTTCTTCTAAGTGCTTTAAGGGCATACCCCTCTCTTTAGTTCTAAGAGAAGCTCCCCAGAATCTTCGCAATTCATCTGGTTCCTGCTTCTTAAAAAGAGAAAGGCAAAGTTAGTAAGTGTAAAGCTGTACATATTTATTTCTGGAGGATAGAATCTATTGATATGACAGCCCATATGTTCAAATTTTGGTAACAGCCAAACAGGGTTAGGAATAAAACTTGTAACAAGAGTTTCAACATGAATGTGTGTCTTTTTTTTAGAGAGAGAAATAGATAAAAACTGACGTTGCCACTGAGAAGGGTGGAATACATTGTGAAAGTTGTCTGTTTCTGATTAAAAATTTTGCATTGACTGATTTTTTTTCTCTGAAAAAGATGAAACAACTTGATTTCCCACCCCACCAAACTAGAAAATCTTCTATTAGAGAGAAATGTCTTCAGATAGCCTCCACTTTCAAAGCTGAATAGGAAGTGTCAATGATGTAACTATATAAATGCATTTCTGAAAAATAGATTCTATTTCTGCAATGCACATTCATTACTTGATAATAGAATAATAGAAAAAAATGAAAATTCAAAAGAAAAAATATAAAAAGCCTTTTTTTCCATTTACATGGTGTCCTTCAGATTTGTCAGTTATGTGCTCTTTTGTGTGTCTGTGTTTCAAGCTCTGGAAAAGAAAAGCTTTGGCATTTCTTGTGCTCAGAACTTTTTTTTTTTTTTTGGTAGGTTTTTATTTTTACAAACCGAATAACTTCTATGTCTACAAGTAGAAAGATAAGTTCATACCATAATGCTATTGCTCACATAGTAAGAAAACGTTTATGTGAAAACCTGCTTAAGAGCTTTAAATCTTTCTGTATGTTGTGAAATTGTCAAATTGTTCTTTCTGCTGCTCCACTGGAGCATTTTTTTGTCTTTGCAAGGTGGATTCTCCACTGTGTTACATATAAATGCGCACAAATTGTCAGAACTCAGACATTAACTATAACTGTGCAGCCTTGTCAAAAACAAGGCTGTGGAGACTTGGAATTCTCTGTCTTATTCCTGAATGTGATACTCATCTGTCTGATTTCACACCAATATAGTGTATAAAATTTTTGTATGTTGATCCCCGCTACTGATATAGCACTGTCCTGAAAGGAGATACCCACATTTATAGAAAACCTGAACTAAAAAAATAGTGGACAAATATTGTAATCAGGGTTTTTTGAACATACCTTCAGCATCAAAAGGCAGGGGAGACTCAGCAAGGCCTGTATAACAACTATTAAAGCCTTTATTTTCTTCCTGTATAATAATTTTTGGAGTGTCTATTTTCTAGTTACAAAAGATAGGTTGGTTGTTTTAAAATTGTATTTTTAAAAGGATGGAATGTAATATATGCTTTTTAGGAGCTTGCTTTTTTAACAAACATGGAGTTAGAAAATTAAATGTAGAAAAAATCTGCATGATTGTAATGAAAAGACATGTAAGCAAAAGACTCAATTATGCCTCAAAAGCTTTGCCAAATGTTCATAAACACATGCGATTCATATTTAAGAGAATGAGCAGAAAACATCTTCTAACTTCTCTCCTACCTTTTAAGACTCTGATCCCCATGTCTGAAAGCATTTGAGGATTGATTTATTTTAATTCTACAACATCACCACTGAAGATGGCAGCTTTCATCCCTTAATTTAAACAAATATCCCTGCGTGCTACAAGTGGAAGTCTCTGGGATTCCTGTTTGTTGTTATTCAACTTCATATGCCATTCAAGAAAGATCAATTTGGAAAAGGACACCTGAAAAACAGGTAAGTCTGACTTACGATACTAAAAATGTTTGGCCTGTTTAATCTGGAAAGAGGGGAGGGGTGTTTATTGTTCTCTATCAGTTCATCAAGTGAATAAACACCATGGAAAAGAAAGGGCTATTAAAGCTTAAGGATGACTTTGGCAAAAGAATGAATGATTATAAATAGAATATGAATAAATTTAAGGTAGGTATTAGGGGAAGGTTTCTAAGCATTAAGGAACTGATGTTCTGAAAAAAGCTTTTGAATAAGAATAACTGTGGAAAAATGTAATTAGCTGTAAGAATGAACTACTGCTATTTGTAATCAGCAGTTCCACTGCTGCCTGCAGTTTCCAAGAACTGTAATGATGACTCAGAATTTCTTACTTAGCTCTGAACCCACCACCTTCTTGGTGTGATACAGAAAATGTGCAGTTCATATATACTGTGAGCCCAAGTCACATGGAGGTCTCAGACTTTCAATTAAACCATTAGGAAAGATTTGTAGATGCAGGGAAACTGGAGGATATAATGCATTTTTATGTAGCGAAACTCACTGTTTCTCAGTCTTTGTACATATACTTTTACAGTAACACACACCTATATCTTACCCATCAATTCTATAGCCAATAAACTAGTATATTCACACCACAAACACTTTCAAGGTTCATGCTTTTCATCTTAAAAAGGGAAAATACTTTAAAAAATTCTTGATTCTTGTTCTGCTGGGTATAACATACAGTTTAGCCTATACATTAGTGTTAACCTTGCCATCAAAAACCTGAGAATATCTGTAGCAAGTCCCTCTTTCTCATATAGAAATATATAAGGCAAACCAGTCAGTCACCTAAAAGCTTCCAGCTTTGCAAAGAAAGAGGTGGAAATTACACATAACATCCTTCCCATAGGGAAGCTTCACAGATACACTGCTGCAGAGAAAGAACTAAGCAATGTGTGAATTCAGGTTTGCAGAGAAAACTGCACAGCCATAGCCAAGGGCCCTTGCAGCTTAACACTTTCCTCTCCCTCAGAAATACCTTATAGCTCAAATATAGCAGTAGTTACACACTGAAATGTCTTATATAAAAGGCATTAAAGGCAACACTGAAACTAATGTCTGAGTGGATATTTCATATTAATGGAAATGGAATTACCAAAAAGTACTGAATGACTAAATACAGCTCTCCCAGAACTGAACACTGAAGAAAGGAGGTACAGCTGAATGTAAGAAATGACAAGACAAAATATTTCTGTCAGTGCTAGAAAAACGTTTATTAACAGGACGATATTAGAGCATATGACACTACAGACAAACAAGCATCAAAGAGAAAACCCCACAGATTTCAAAGCCTGGGAGATTGCATACGGAACAAATATGTCTGCCACGAATAATTTAACAAATGCTAACCAATATTAACTTTACTGACCTTATAACATCTATTGTGATCTTTCATATTAACAGCACAAGAAAGGTAATGCATACCACAACAGAGAGTGATTTATTAATTAAACCTCATGAAAACAGTGACCTCTGGGTAGGAATGAACCAAAGAAAAAACCAGGATGTTTTGATTCAGTGAGAGAGGTAAAGCAATGTTAAACTGGAAACCAAAAGGGTAAAGAGGTGATGGGAAAACTAAAACTCTGTAGCAGTAAAACTTTAACAAAGTGACCTGGGAAAAAGTGATATGAATAAGCCAGAATATGGGGGGTTGGATGTCCTATGCCAGAAAATCAAGGAACACAGTTGTAAGAGTTGGAATGACACTTAGAAAAGTGACAAATGGCTTTTTTCTTAAAATAACACTTAAGATTAGAAACCAAGCATAATCAAATAAATGGAGAAAACAGAACAGAACATGAATTAAGGAAAATTATAAGGGATGTCAAATCCTTCGTAACAATACATTTAAAATACGAAGTTTTAGAAGTCTGTTCTTCTTTCTCCTTATTTAGGTTTAAGTTCTTCAACCAACTCTGGAGAAGGATCACTTTCCTGTGTCAAGGCATTCTGCAAGTAGGTTTCTTTGCCAGTAGCCCACTACAAGCCCATGTAAAAGTGTTAGGCAGAAGCTGGCAGATAAAGAGCTGTAACTACCCCAGTAACTCTTGAGAAATAACTTATTATGCCCAGTGCCAGTCACGCACTTTGGGTCTTTCGACATAGATATTCC
Source organism: Falco naumanni (assembly GCF_017639655.2). Taxonomy (NCBI): domain Eukaryota; kingdom Metazoa; phylum Chordata; class Aves; order Falconiformes; family Falconidae; genus Falco; species Falco naumanni. The sequence continues at coordinate 47,871,725 of NC_054060.1, read as the reverse complement.
CTCCATGCTTGTAATCTCTTTGTGTGACCCTCTTCAACAGAGCACAGCATGAGCAATTCAATTACTTTCAGACACTCAAGTAAACCTAAGCGTATGCAATGCTAGTGCAACACAACATAGAGACAGTTAAGCTTTCATATAGCATATGCAGGACTTGCTCTCCAATGGAGATCTCAGCGCACAGAAGCATCATGCAATATGAGTCTTGCTGCGTGCCTTGTTGTTGCTTCCTACTCATAACAACACTGAACTTCCCTTTCAGCTTACCAGGAGACTGAGCCCTTTGCTCTCAGGTGAACACTGCTTCTGAGTTTGTTACACTTTTAAATGTGATTTGAAGCATAACGTGCTGCCTGTGGAGGTAGGCTGCAAGTGAAGCTGCTGCTAGTGCACAGCAGTACCTGTGTCATATAATGAAACCAGTGAGAAAACAAGCACAGAACTTGTCAGAGATCACATGATGCTTTAACTAGAATTGTGCATTTATATTTTCCAAATGAACAATGCAATAATTAACTTGGGACCACTGTCAGGACTTCTTCGAACTCAAGTGGGAAAGGCATTGACCAATGCAAAAAATGTACACCTACATTTCCCCCTAGATCTGCAGTAAAACTGTCTGAATTGATGTTCAGTGTTTGCATCTATCTGTAATATCCTTTGGCTATTTCTCTACACTTTTCTGAATTCTTCAAGTAAATTTCTGGGATATGTGTATGATTAAGATCTAGATTGGTCCCTAAATTCCCCTTGCCTGGGCAAGGGGAAGGGTCACTTCACTGGGGCTGATGTGATGAGTTAGTTCCTTCAATTGCTCAGTACTGTTTTTCAAAACAACTTATTTTTTGATGATTTGTTTTCATCTTCATTTTTAAAATATTTAATAAGAAAAAGTCAAAGTGCATAGTGTTAATAAAGCTCTGAATATTGAGACAATTGTTTAACTGCTATGTTTGTATCTAAGAAAGGATAGAAAGTTAGAATGAAAATTTGCAATGAATGATCCTATATCCAGTATTATAGAACAAAGTTAAAAGGTTCATACAGAAATTAAATCCTTGAGAGAAATTAAATTAAATGCTTTTTATAGTAGAGATGTCTGGAAGACTAGAGAAGTCTGAAAAAAAGAAAACATACAGAAATCAGACAGCCGAAAGTCAAAAGTAAAATAAGCCAGTATGACTGGAAATTGGACAAACAATAATAACTGCTTTGCTGTTTTAAAAAGTTCCCTGAAGATTAACTATACTTAATATGTGATCTGGTTAGGAACTGAAAAAGGACCCTATTAACTAATTTATTTTCAGGCAAATAATATTTATGTTCAATTCAGGATTCATTTCTACAGCGAGAATGTTGTAAAGGGGGCTTGAAGTAAAACACACAACTAGTCCTGCAGTGTTTTCTGACTACTGCAACATGTATGTTATGCAAGAAAGGCAGACAGAGAAAAAGTTAGAAAAGAAATGTAGCAGGAAAAGGAAAACAGAATGGACTGAAGATTTTTCAATATATGTAGTCTGTCACCAGATACTTATTAAGTTTACGCACTCTGAGTCCCTGTTGCTTCTAGCAAAGTCATAAATTCACCTGAAAAGATCTCAATTTGCTCATGATGATAAGCCTGAAAAAACATAGATCTTAAACTGAAGGCTTAAATACTTGCTAAACTTCATATGGCTTTATGCTTCTTACAAGAACTTTGTTCAAGTCTCTGCAAATTATGTGATAAACAATTCATAGTTCTGCTTCATTAATACAGTAAACTGGTACCCTGGGAGCAGGGGAAGAGAGTAGTAGAGATGGTAGAAGAAACTGCAGGCTTCAGAGAGAGCAATTATTACTCTGCTTTCCTGTTTTAAATCAAGTGTTAGCTTAGGTATTAAACAGCACGGGAATTTTTGCCATCACTCACATTAGCTATACCTCCAGATATCATATATTAGAAGTTATGAACACAGAACTTCCTTGCAGTAACCTACAAGTGAGAGTTTAGCCAGACGAAATTTAGAATATCTTCATACTACTTGTGTCCAAAACGCTTCTCTCAGCTGTGGGCTTTTGAGAGGTATTAATGACTCCATGGCATTTTGCTGAGGCATGACCAGAAAAATATGCTGAGGAAAGGCTCACCAAAGAGCCTCTGGAGAATGAAGAGATCTGAGGATGTATATCTCCTAGGGCTGAACAACAGGTAACATCCTTTCTCTTACACCACGCATAATATACTCTTCCCTAAAGATCTTCAACCATAGTCTCCTACCTAGGAGCATTTAGTAAGACCTACGTTTTTTCCTCTATTCACTTACATGACCACTAGGAGACTAAGAACCCCGCTTAGCTTTCATGTACAGGGAGGTAGAAAAAGACACATTATTCTTGGTATAACCCCATCTCTCTGTAACACATGCACTGCCCCCTTTCTGCTGCCTCTGAACCAAGGACCAAAGGCTCTGTCTGCTCTGGCACTGCACAGATCCATAGCCTTAGCTCAAACTGCTGAGGAAGATCTATGAGGAAGTTCACAGAGGGATAAGAAATCACAGAAATGAGACTACTGAGATGAAATTGTTAGCAGATCAGGGAGTTAAAGGAAAGATTCCCTCATGGGAAGGTATAAATATCTATGGAAAAAAAAAATGGGAGCCTGGCTGGGGTTGGGATATTGGGTCATTAGACCAAGTTACCAACATTACCTGTGCTGATGAGCTGGTGGAAAATCACATCTCATCAACACAGAGGGGCTAATTCACAGGAGCTGCAGAGGCCAGCCCTTTCCCACTTGGCTGGGGTTCCCTGGCCAGCAAACACTTTTCAGGTGGCATGTCAGAGGAGGTGAGTACACTAAGGTTTAGGCTAACAGATTGCTAAATCCTAGCCATCTTTTGTATGTTAGCCAGTAAATAGTTGTTTGGTACTTTAAGTTCTGTACATCCTTTCAGAATCTCTTTGCACCCAGCTAAACAAGCCTGAACAAACTTATCGAGAAGAGAAAAGCTGGAAAGCTTCCTTGTGACCTGTCACTTCTGTTGCACTTCTGAAAAAAAGACAGCCGTAGTTCAGCTGTGTCTGTACTCCTGAAATGCTAAAGTATATTTGAACTGGCTTGAAGATGGCAGAAGTTTAATACCTCCTGTGATTTGCACCAGTGAGCGCATTTGGAGAGAAGTGAAGATTATTGCACCCAGTTGGAGCTTCAAGGAGAACTTAGTATTACTGTCCTCATCAGAACTTGCTCAAGAGGATACATTAGTTAATAATACTTCCATTCTTTTTAAAAGTGCCATTTTTTCCTGTTTATTTTCATTACTTTACATAAGAGAGTTTCTGTTTTGAGATAGAAGATTATTAGATGCTAAGAAGTACTGACACAAAGAATAATGCAATCACATTGGTTCAGCAAAAAATGCCTTATCTGTTATCACCATCTCAGTTTCTTAGCACCACAAAAGAAATAATAATAAAAAAAACCCTAAAAGACCACATGCAAAAAGACTGACATTCCAGCAACACCCCGCAACACACCCCCCCTTCACCACCCCCCACTCCCCCCACCCCCCCACACCATTTCTTGGTTTTGGTTTTGGGTTTTATTGAGAAAAAACAGGAGTTTGAAACAATGCTTAATTTGACATTTCCATCTATGCTGCATTGAACTGCTCAAAAGAAAAGTAGCTTCAATTTTTGGCTAGGCTACTTATTAGAAACATATCCCAGGTCATGATAAAACTCCATTGTGGTTAATGAAATGTAACTACGTACCCATAACCATCACTCAGACAGTAACATTCTAGCTATTGAAATTCCCTTGCATCACGTGGTGAGTTCTGTTTGTTATGGGCTACAGCACATTTAAGGTCTAGCTGAGACAGAAAAATCTGACGTACATAACTTTATTGAGTTTATTTCAGCACCATAGCAAATAAAAGCAGAAAGGCAGACAAAAAGAAAGATAGAAAGAATATACTATTTACAAAGTTTTTATGCAGAAGAAAGAGGCCCACATATTCTCTTTTCAAACTTGCATTGCTTATTTCTTTAAAAAATTGAAATGCTTCTTTAGAGTTCCTGTACATCTAGTTGTTCTTTTGTTTATGAAAATTATTATCAATTTTTCATTTGAAAAACTTACTGTCTTCTGCTCTTGTTCTTTTAAACATTTTAACTTAATCAATCTTTGAAAACTCTGTTATACTGCATTTTTATGATAAGTAAACAACAATGCTCCATGAAAAGCACTTTACATGTTCAAAGTGCTGTGTAAGCATTCACTACTGAAATTACAAATATTAGAGCTGGAAGGGCCACTCTGGATCCTCCCCCCCATTCTTCAGTTAGGTCTCATTTTAACCTATTTAGAAAAGTTGTCTTTGCCTGACACTTTCTGCAGCCTCTCAAAATAAAACAATCTAATATAAAATAATAAACTGTTTAACATCCAACCTTGCTACATGGATATCATATTTTCCTTCAATGAGCTTGTTCTTTTAAGAGGCAGTTGCCAAGGATATTATGGAATAGATATGCAGTTGGGAAGCAGCAGGTGGTTTTTTTAGATGTTTTTTTCTCTACAAGTCAGCTTTCAGTTACATTTAACTTTGGAACAATGAAAAATTAGTTTTTTTAAAAGATGAAATATTGCAATTCGTACTGTATACATATTGAGGGCTGTTTATACATTTTTATAACTGTAACATTACATCTTTCACTTGATGTATGAATTCCTTTGTAAAGTTAAAGACATTTTGTTGTAAAAAGTAACTGAGAAAACAGTGATCCAGTACAACTGAAGCCATTTTGTATATGCAGGTTGGGGTACAACACAGTTGACGGTAATTCACAGGTCCTTTAGTACCCATGGTGGAAGTTGCATCATGGTGGTGTGGCAGAATTTCCTTCAGCAGAAGAGACTAACCTGGGCTCTGTACATTGTCAGATGTACATCACCTTCCCATGCTTTGGGAGTTACCAGCAGAATTATCGCAAAGAGAAGACTGTCATGTAGGCACCTTTGTACTGACAAGTTAAGTGCAAAAGTGTTAGTCTGAGATAAACGAAACGGATGTGTAGGGTTCTTCTATCTCCAGATTAGAAACAAAACTGTAAGGATAATGTTGATTTCAGGACTAGTGACTGAACCTTTCCTCTGTCTGAATTTTAAATGACTTCTGGCAGCTATTAACAGGCATGGCTGTGAGATGACAGCTGTTTCTGGTCACTACCAGCAGTCTCTGGTTACTGCAGAACTGCAGTTTCTGTGGTAGAAATACAGAAATGCCATTATCACTTCCGTGTTTTATTCAGGGCCACCACTGGAAGCTTTCACCCAGAGTATTGCTGTAGTATGAGATTTCAATAGCAGTGCTCTTAAGTTAGGATCCTGTCAAAGAAAATTTCTGGATTTCTTCAGAAGGTAGTTACTGAAAAACAACCGTAAAGTCGACAGAAAAACTGGCATACTTCTCTGGCAAAACTGAAATGTTTTAAAGCTGCTACACCCAGATGCCCTTGTACCATCCAGTAGCTTCTTAAATGAAACAAAAGTAAATAAATGAAAACTTCTTCTAAATTCCTCTCTAAAAGAACATAGAGAGGCCACTAAGAATTTTACATTCCTGTAATCACTCTGACCCATTTTAGTAATCTCTTTCTCTTATATGAAAATTGCCATGCACCAGTGCAGCTGAGAATCACATTAATTAGAACTTCTTTGCATTTCTCTTTGTTGTTTTCTTTTCACTCCATATATGCCACCCAACCACTTCTGAGGACTTGTCAATGACTTGGTGACAAATCAGGAAAATTCTTTCAGTGACATCCTCTCTTTCCCCAACAGATGTAATATATAGTTGATTCGACTTTTCCATGCATTGAATGTCTTGTATACAATTTACAGTCTACGACAGCTCACGTATAATTTAGACATACATAGAATAAAGGGGGATCACTCACAAGTATATGAATTAAGCATGTACACAGGGCCCTTTTCCTCTGAAGTCTGTTGAAATAAGTCTCCAGACTGGATACAAGGATGGCACAGGCTCAGCCTGCCCACTCTTTTTAGACTGACTTCATAGAGCTACCTGCTCCCATTCCCATCTGCACAGCAGCAAGAGGTGTAACATCTTCCCTCTTAAGGAAGTAGAACCTACTGCAATCACAGTACCTTTCTTTCTAGTTTCTCATATAATTGTAAAAATGGTGAATTTAATTTTTTTTATGAGCCTATATAACTCTAGATCGTTGTTATAAGATTTAAATGTTAAAATATATCTTCTAGCCTGCATAGGCTAGAACTGAAGTTTCTAGCACTAGCACAAACCAATTTGTATGACAAATGTTCTAAGGTGAAGTGGTATTATTTTTAGAAATCAGGTCAATGGATAATTATGGAGGATAAAAAGCCAGTCTTAACCATGTCAGTTTACTTCACATGTTTTCCTACAGCTGGCTGCAAAATCTTTAAAACGCTAATAGGAATTCAACACTTCAATAAATAAATGAAATGAAAAAATGAAATATCAAGGGGAAGGAAAAGTGAGCTCTTTTGCTTCAAGGGATATTATATTTTCAATTGTGATAGGTAATTCTCTAATGTTTTGTACCAGCATCCAAATTACATTTCTTGTACACCTATATATTCTAATTCTACTAGGGAACCAAGATAATGAACAACACTTAAGAGGAGCCTTACAGACCTGAGTATGGGTGGGGGGCAGGGGGAATGAAAGTAAAGAATTTTCTTTAACTGAGGAAATCCACAGATCTTCAGTGAGTAAAGAATCTGAATCTGACAATCTGTCTTGAAAACATGAATGCCCAGTACTGAGAAACAAGAAAAAATGGTTTCTTGGGATGAGATTGTTAGTTGGAGGGTTGTAGCACCCCTTGCCCCGTTTACGGTCCAAATGCAATCTATGTCTCTATTTCCTGATTGATTAGCTATAATAATCATAAGGAGATAGGGACTTGATACATTTCTTTGAATATGTTGTCAGTGGAACTCTGATGCAAAAATAGGCTATATTTTACACAAAATTTTTGTACTCATAAACGCACACATATATATGTGTGTGTGTGTGTATATATGTATGTATGTATTTCTAGGTAAGTTGCTACAGGTGGCACAAATACCACAAGCTGTCATGTATTGGAACCTTGCACTTGCCCACTAATGCACTGATTTAAGGGGATACTGCTGCATGGAGTACCCCTCACAGTCGGGTTCTGGGCTTGGATAACACAGCTCAGCTCGTGAAGTACAAGTCTTTGGAATTATCCCCACTGATAGATCTCTATGCATCACAGAATAATACAATGCCAGTTGATTTTTTTATTATTCTAAACACTTCATATAATCTTATTTTCTTTTAATCTTTACATATCCTTTAGGAATAAAGACTTTAGGTCAAGTCCTTCTGAATTTAAACCTATTTTACACTATCCTAGCAGAATAAAAAGACATTGAAGAGGAGGTAGATGAAATCCACATTGCCTTTATATTTCCAGAACAAGGTGAAGTACCTGTGGCCTTAGTGAGATTCTAAGCCTTTAAAAAAATTCCCATTTTTAGTGTGAAGGTGTGAAAATTAGGAATGCCCTATGTGTGCCCTGAAAAGCCTTCTAGGAAGTGGGTTGAGTTCGTGGCATATTAACAAGGGTGAATGAACAGCCATGTTCCCATATCTGCTCCCTCTTTCTTCCCTTTGGCTAGCTGCCCAAGGTTATTCACCTTACTAATGTGATTCCACTTAAAAGTATGTTGCACCAAATGGAAATTTAAGGAGAAGGCTCAAAGTGAAGGCAATCATTAACCATTACCCTTTGGCTTAGGAACAAGTATTTTCTCTTACCGTTTGCTGGTTAAGATGTGTCAGAACAGGAAACCACATAGAAATAGGGAAAAAAGTGTCAGCAGGACTAAAGAATATCATATTAAAAAGTCAAAAGTTTGAAATATGCCTTTAAGATCTCCCTTCAGGCTTGAAAGACACTGGAAATGGAGTCACACTGAAGAGAAACCTTTGGAAGTGTGATATTCTTACTTCATAATATTTGTGTAAACAAACTTTGCTCACAAATACTGTTCTCCATAGTAGCCTTTTCGGAAAACCTATCATAATATTATTAGTGCAGTATTTTAAAACATTGTTTGCAACCCTACAACTTTTTTTGCCATCCCTTGTTTCAATCCTACTTAGGGAATTTTAACATCTTGGGTTTTTTCCCTATGTTGTATCTACCTTACTGTTTTAGGGTAAAAAAAATGACTTCTAAAGTAAATTTCAGTTTTTACCATATCCCAGGCTTTGATTTGCATTGCAGAGTAGTCTGAGCTGGTGTACTTTTGATGAAACCAAACAGAATGATATGGACCAGCTGCTAGTGGGCTTTTTGTCTGAGGGACAAGCGTAATGGTGGTCCAAAGTCAGTTCCCAGCCTGCTGCCCTCATTCTGAGGGCACGTGCTGGGTCCTCAGCTCCAAGCCTTTCACTCTGCAGATCTTTTCTGTTGTGCCAGAGTACTTGAGGAAAGCAGACATCACCTTAGTTATCTCTTGTGAACACCAGGGTTTAAGACTACAAGTTCAAAGACTATTACAGAGAACCAAGCCTGAGGAATATATTTGTTACATCAGTCTTCCTCCTGAGGAAATACTGGTAGATGGTTTCCTTTACTGCTACATCAAACACTGACCTGAAAGCTGTTTGGATATCAAACTGCCTTCTGGAAAAGACAGATATTTTATTTTATGTTATTTTTGTCCAGGAGATTAAAAAAAGTCAAAATCAAATAACTGATTTTCTAGTTGTGAGCAAGAGATGTATTACATCAGAACTTTCAAAATCATCTCATGTGTGAGGTAGTATAAATCCTGCCAGAGATTCATTGGATAAACTGGTTGTTTCCAAGCTCTGGACAAAAGTTTGAAGAGGATACTGAGTGATAGTGCAGTAATTGTGGAGGAAACAGTCTGTTCAAAGACAGATCAAAGAAAATGCATGATTGTCAGTATGAAAATATGTTGTTTGTCAACCCACAGATACCTTCGCAGTAGGTCTTTTTTGACTGCATAGTCTCTTCTTTGCTTCTGTTGACTTATATGCAAAGCTGGGCTAATCAGCCATCTGTTAGGTAGGGATGCCTAGTTTTAAAAAGGGCTCTGAGATCCTTGGGTAGAGGGTGATACGGAAGGTATCACTAGGTATGACAATACTAAAAAAAACCTAGAAAATTAATTACCTGCTTTAAATTATGCTTTCTTCTTGACATTCTTACAGAGATAGATGGAATTAAATTAACAATACCCATTAATTCTAAAGACAAGATCGTATGGGAAAAGAAAGCTAAGGGATGTGGTTACCAGCCACGCTCACCTGCTTTCCCCATTTGCTCTCCTGTACACATTACTTCAAAGCATGCAGAATATATCTGGTGTCCCTGTTGAGCAAAAGGGTTATTTGTGTGTGAGTAGAGAAAGCAGGTGGTTTATTTCATTTGTGAAAACCCCTTCTCACTCCCAGCTGGAAATGCTGAAAAGTGAGAAAAAAAGTGTCAGCTTTGCTTTTGGTACAAAAAAATCTCATAGCTCTTGGCAGTGACCTCAGCTTCCAAGAGGAGGTGTTAGCCTTGCATCATTTCACAGCACTGACTGATCAGGAGTGGCATTAACCTAACTTTAGTAGAATCTCATTTTAGCTCTCTCAGCTAGAAAAGAGTCAAAGTGACATGACACATATGAATGGTACAACAATGGAGAGATTATATTAAAGAAAAAAAAAAAAAAGAAAAGAAAAATGCTAGACCTTCATGAGGGCTCAGGTCAGAATATATATAGATGGAATATTAACTGCAGCACTGGAAATTGTTTGCCAGCTTAAGTTCTTACTGAAACTGTTGCAGCTTGAGACCTTAACATTGTAGTATAGAGACAGCACCATAGATCCACAATTAAAATTCATAGCTTACTTCAACACAATACAATAATAAGCAATATCATAGCTTGGTTAGAAATTGTTTTAACAAAACATTTCGAGTTTTTCTGTCCAGGCAAAAGAAAAAGGAGGTACTTTGATGTGGCAGTAGTTTTTTTTGTAAAATGTGAAGTAACGTTTTCTCTTCATGAATGGTGTATTGTTGAAAAGTACTTTGATTTTATGTTTTTTCTCAAGCAATTCAATTTTACATTCTTTCTGATCTTTTTGAGTTCAATAGTTGTATGTGTAATTAAATTTCCTGAACAAATTCTCCAACATTTATTTATATAGTTACTACATTATTACTTACTAATGTTATAAAAAAGTACTCGAGACAATTTAAAATACTGAATTGAAATGTATACTTAATTCATATTCAAATACATATTTGAATGTGAAATTTAAAAGAAATATTAAAATAAAACATCATGGCTGATTTTTTTTTTTCAAAAGTGTATGACAAGGGGAAAAAAACATACAACTACCACTCTCCATTCTGAATTGGATTCCCTTTGATGAACAGTGATGCAACAAGCAATATCACTACAAACAACACAAAGCAGTGAACAAACAGGTCTGTCCTGTATGAACATCAGTGGTGAAATCCTATCCATGCATAGACATGCACTATTACTGCAAATATGTACATTATATGCATAATGACATGTTTGCGAGTGTCATTGAAATTATTACACTGGTATACCAGACATTAGGTGGAGGTATAGCACTATTCTACCTATTCAGATTGTTAGTCCAACTCTGCAGATATCAAGGACCACAGAATCGACAAAGCAAGAGATGTGCTGAGAGATTTTCTGAGGAGAAAGCTGGGCAGTTGCATGGTGAAGCGATGAAAAATGATTCAGGTCCTCACTGAATATTTGATTCCACAAGGTCTTGCAACTTATTACACAGACCCTTTCATTTCTCTTAAGAAAAATATGGGCATACATTTGTATTTTAGCTGGTTTATACTCTTTATCTGTCCATTTCATTTTACATTTTAACACAGCCACTATTTAAATTTGCATTTAAATTTTTTCTTTTTATTGAATTCCTTCTTTAATGCATCATGTTAAAATAGCTGGATTACTACAGCACAGAGAGTACACTAGAGACAGAGAGACTCTTGCTAGATACTTAAGGAGATAAAGTTTCTGTTTCATTACATTAAAGATTGGTGGTAGCACATATAATGTACTGACTCTGTTAATGCTCTTAACTCATGAATAGCAGCTGTTTCAGCTCTTGCTAATTCCTCTTTTAATCCCCTTTCCTCCTTACACAACTTTCTTTGCATGTAGTCTTACCACTTGTATTAGTACTGTCTTTACATGAGATTTCTTTCTTGTGTAAGAACTCTCTCTCTCTTTTATTTCTGCAAATAATTACAGGCTCATTACTGTGGTTGCCCTCTCCTCTGCTTTCACTGCTTTCCCTGAAACCAGTCATTTGTTGAATTTCATTAGCATTAATACATACAGGACAAAGCTTAAGAGTTTCCGTTACCCCAAGTAGGACTAGCACATTACACTCTGTAGGAGGTCAGAGAGGGTAAGTTTCTTTAGCAGAATGTTCCATTAATAAAATGAATATGATAATTCAGTGGGAAAAGCTGCTGCTGAAAGCCTATTCCGTGTACGTTGCATAGGCAACAATCACTAGGTAAAGGAAGTGTGTAGGTGTAGTACTTTGCTTTTTCTGAGTGAAGCACTGATTTCAGAAGTGCCAAATGTGTACAGTTGCTGTTGGATTCCAATGGGAGTTGTCAATAGCAGGCGTGAAAAAAATTAAGCCAGATCTGGTACGCTTTTAGCGCTAAGACCAACCTGTGAATCGGCTTTTGCAAGCAGCACTGAACAGATACCAGCGGATAGTAAATTCCCTGGAAGTGTTTTTTTGAGTCCTGCAATTATTCTTGGAATTGAGCTGAATTTAGTTCTGGCTGAAAGAAACCTCTCGAAATAGGAAGACTCACAATAGATGACTCGAAGCTTAGAAAAGGTGCTTTGTTAGAACACCTTGGATTTATTTATTTTAAAGAATTCCTTCATCTACTTCAAGTTTGAACAATATTTTGAAAAAGAAATGCCTTCACCATGAGATTACAAAAGGGTTTTGGTATCTCTTACTCTCACAGAGGAAGTCATATATGAATGAAATCTTCACTGATGCTAGAAACATGCAGTACCACTAGGTCAGTATGTCCTACCAGGTCAAAGGAACAATCTCAATGACCTTTTGAGTAATGAGTACAAAATAGTACACTTCCTCCAAAACCATCTTCAAAGAATTATCACTAATACGCTTCATATGTAGGACGTGTGTTCAAATATCCTTATGCAGTGGAAAGAATGTCCAGCTTTGAATGGTAATTTTGGTTGTTTCATTATTGAACTCCCAGACCACAAAGAGCATGGTTAGCAGATTTCAGCCATTTAGTGATCCCAGCAAATACCACCTCTGCATTTTGCATATCTGAAACAGTAGGGTTATATTCATCACAGACTGTGTCATAATAAATAAAAAGGTAATTGCAAAATTCAGGTTTTAAGGCAGATTGTAAAAGCCCAGCAACAATGAAAAAACGCATAAAGTATTTTAGTCTGGGCTCATGCCCAACTGTGCACTAAAACTACAGTGAAGTCCAGTGGTTACTAAGCCATATAAACTAGAATGAAGGCTGGCATGAAACTCACGGACATCCACAGTGTTTTGTGTGGACATCCACAGTGTTTTGTGTGCAACCTTGTGTAAAGTCATCTTTTTTTTTTTTTTTTCCTTAAAAGCCAAGGGAAAGGTCTTTATTTTACAACTTTGGACAGCAGTCTATGGCTTGTTAGGAGGGATGACAGTGGCTTTGTTAGGGACCAGTTTCTATATATTTACTTTCCTGTCGTTGAGTTCAAAAGGGTTTGTCCTGGCATGGAAAGCTGGCAGAGCAGAAACAAACTAAAAACACTTCGGCAGTTTGACTACTGCTTGCTTCTGCTTGTGAATAAAATTCCCCTAACAGATATGTGATAATCAGTATAGTCTATAGTATCTTGTGAGAAGAAATTGAGACAATTTAAGAATAACTCAACTGTGTTCATAAAGGTGTGTGGAACACCAGACTTTTCTTCTTTTCACAAAACTGGCCTTGCTATAAACGCTCTCAAACAAAACCCATTGCCACTCTATAAAATGCAGGGGGCTAAAAAGCTTTCCCAGCTTTCTGCTCGGTCTTGATGAATCTGGATAATTATTTCTGTCAGCATGTCCTGTGTACTGACAGAAAATGAAAAGTAATCCTCTATTTAATTCACATCTCTCTTTCCACACTGAAGTTTTCTCTAAGCTAGTGATATGTACGCATTGGGAGTAAGGGTTGCACAGTGCTGGGCAAAATCTTGCAGCTTTTTCTTATTCTATACAACTTCATGGAGAATGACAATTGCTCCTCATTTTACTCACTTAGCAATATGGATGCTTGAACACTAACACTTCTAAATAATATTCCTTGTAGAGTTTCATAAGTACAATTAGTCAATGTTAAGTGTTACTGCTATGATAGTGGAGTCTTCTTCCCTTGAATGGGGACAAGAAATCAAACTGCAGTTACCTACATTGTGGTGCAAAGTGTTAACCATAACAGGTATGTCAGAGAGTCTATTAATTTTTGGTCTTGATGTTCTTGAGAATCGTCTCTTTAGTGGTATTCGTAAATATATTGTACAGTTTAATGATCCAGGCTTCATTGAGAACTTGTCACTGTGCTAGTTCTTTCAGATAATAAAAGTAGATTAAAGCTAATAGATTTATGATTACATCTCATGTGAAATAAAAAGTACACTGTATTTAGCAGTGCATGCTCTCTCTTTCCTCTGGTATCTTTGTTGGTAAATTGTGACTGCTCCCACCTGGGACAACTTTGGGATTTTTAACTGGAAACAATTTTGGCTTTCCAATTCACTAGTTGAAACAACACATTCAAATCAATATTACAGACTCCAAATTACCATGTATTTTGGCAGTCCAAGAAGAAGGAGAGATTTACTAGTAATAGATTGCACATGTCTGCTTCAGCAGTGTAAGCTGGCCTCCAGGGGACCTCAGAAAAGAGCAATAAACACCACTACCACAAGCTCCTAAAGGTCTGTGAGAGAGAAGTTGATCTCAAAAGCAGAAGTCACCAGCATCCTGCCCTGCAGAAGCTGTTCAGTGTGGATGATTTATAGCAATATAACCTTTATCAAGATTTTGTCCGGCTTTGAGTTGACCTGGAAAACCATATACTTTGACATCTAGTGTAAATCAGGCAACAAATAAAATGTGCTGTCACTACTCTTTCTTATTGCAATGTTTAAATGCTGATGACTTGGTCTAGAGGTTTGTTTTGGTTTCCACTGCTAGATGGCTACTGCTGAAATTGGTCCATTTCCACCGTTTCACAAATCTGATTTTTGGAAGCTATGAAGTGTTCCAAAACCCAAAGATCATGCATCATTCTTTGTACTCTTACAGGAAATAATTGAATCATGCTTATAGTCATTATATGTATGTGGAATAAAAGTAGAAAGACAATAAGCTGAATAGATGAAGGTTTTAATCAACACAGAGAAACAGGAAAAATCAAAATGTGAGCCAAATATGATTCCACTTGCGTAGAAGTACACTAGAATAACAGAAGGGGAAAAGAAATATTTTAAGAAGTGATAAGGAATCAGAACTGTTACTCAGCTGAACATTATTCATTGTTTCCCATGAGTTGTGGAGTACTCTTTAATTTATCATTTTAGCCAGAGTGTATGACATAACTTAAAAATTTAGAGGAAATGTACTTAGAGAGATGTCATTTTATTACTGTTATAAATAGAACATCATTTGGAAGTTTCTGTGTTTATAAATATTTCATGGGGTTTGATGGTGTGTTAGAATGAAAACAGAACAAAGCCTTCGGGTCACAGTCAACCCCAAAGGCATCTCTTTGCATTAGCAAAGGCTATTCACCCTGGGGAGACACTCGTTTCAAAAAGTCAGACTGAGAAAGCTGCTATAAGACTGGCTTTCTGAAGGGTACTGCTGACAGAGGAAATAGTAGAATTTCAATTTTCTGATTGCTTCCAATTGTAGTTGCAAACTATGATTGCTAAACAGCCTCAGCTCATGTCACTCATTTTTGGGGACAAAGTCCACCATTTCTCCTTTTATGAGCTCATTGCAGTGAGGCCCTTTGTCTCCTTACTGTCACACCACAGCCTGACATAACCTTTAAAAACCAAGGTCCATAAATTATGATATTTACAAAATATTGGCAACACTGACCCTTGAATGAATATAGTCTGTACTAAACTCAAGGGTGCTGAGTGCAAAACCCTTCTAGGGTCAATCCTTCTAAACAAACCTTTTGTATTAAAAGAACTGTGCACCAGTTTTTTGAAGTTCCCCTTTCTAAAAGACTTCCCCAAAAATGACTCATTTAAGACAGATGCTGCTATGCTCTTTATAACCCCTATGCTAGAGAAGTTCTTCTCCATTTTTACTAGGTGGCTCATAAAATATTTTAAATTTACACCGCACAAGATGTAGGGTTTTTTCTATTTTTTCCCCAACCTTCAAGAAAAGCGATGAACCCTCTTTCCTTTTTCATTTCCTGTAACATGGCAAAAGCCTAGTTTGTAATCACTGCAGAGGAATGCCTAGCCAATTCCAGAGATCTTTTCTGGCCTTTTGATACTTATTATTTTATATCAGCAATGAATAATTCTCAATGTGGAATGATTCATGTGTGTAGGGGGAGAAAAATGCAATCTTTCACCTCACTCAGACACAGAACCACCACAGTACTGCTTTATTACTTGTCAACCATATCACCCTTAATTAGATTCAAAGGTCCAAGATATCACTCCATAAGACAATTGAAGGGTGGGAAAGAGAGTGCATGCACATTTGGGTAAGCACAGAAGCACCTGTACTTGTACACATTCAAGAATCTTTATATTTGTTCCCTTAGGTAATAATGGTATTTAATTGCAGTTTTAAATTCTGTGCATAAAGACAAAGTCTTATCTGTTTTTTTTAAGATTTTTTGTTACTCAAAGGAAGTTTTAATTTCCAATCCTAGCACCAAAGAAACATTAGTCATCTGTGGTATATTAGCAATTTTCCCTATGTTTAATAGTTAGGAAGCTGATTTTGCAACTGATTTTAATGGAACTATATCTGATTGCAGCATCTGCCCTACCATCATCACTCTTAAGACTCAAAGCTAAGCTAAGTCATGTATTTTATTCTTTCTTGATCAGTGCTAGTAATATTCTTGCACATTTTGGCATGCTTTCAGGAATGAATAAGACCGACAATTTGAGAGCCTGCTTCACGGCATGGAACAGCAGACTCTACATCACACCTACTGGTGGTTTCCATAGAAGATGAGCAGAACCTTCCACTGCATTCACATACCATTTTCTGTTCTCCCTTATTCTACAGTGTTTAGATTTTGAACAAAAGCTAACACCAAATAATATATCAATAGTAACCAGAAGTGATGCATCACACCCTTCTTACTTCTATAGCAAGTTGCACTATGCAATCATGTATTACAATAATTTATGAGTAAACATGAAGTGAAATGCTAGAAAATTATATCCTATGGCTCTGTAAATTATTCAAAATATTTACATAACTGAAAGGGAGCTCCTGATGTGTAATACTTTATCTACAAATTTATTTTGTCAAAGCTGTTTTAGCAGGAAAAATCCCATCTTTCACTCTCCATTTCTCAAGCCTAATTTCAATAAAGACATTACACACTAGATTATTATTAAATTTATTTTTAAAAAAAACATTATAAGCAAAATAAAATCGGTTAACAAAATTTAGGAATGGTTAACCATGATTAAAACTGGCTAACAAATTCCATGATCCCACCAGGTTTCACTGGCTTTATATTTTGGGTAATTAAAAATGAAAATTTCCAAAGGGTACTGTTGTGGTTTAATCCACGCTGGCAGCTAAGCACCCCACAGCCACTTGCTCACTCCTCGCAGTGGGAAGGCGGAGAGAATCAGAAAAGTAAAAGTGAGAAAAGTAATGGGCTGAGATAAAGACAGTTTAACAGACAAAGCAAACGCTGTGAGTACAAGCAAAGCAAAACAAGGAATTCACTCACCACTTCCCATGGGCAGGCAGGTGTTCAGCCATCTCCAGGAAAGCAGAGCTCCATCACGTTTAACGGTTCCCTGGGAAGACAAATACCATAACTCTGAGCAACCCCCTTTCCTGCTTCCTCCCCCAGCTTTATGTACTAAGCATGACACCATACGGTATGGAATATCCCTTTGGTCAGTTGGGGTCAGCTGTCCCAGCTGTGTTCCCTTCCCAGCTCCTTGTGCACCCCCAGCCTGCTCGCTGGTGGGGTGGGGAGCAGAAAAGTCTTTGGCTCTGTGTTCACACAGCACTGCTCAGCACTGCCAGCAGTAACAAAAACATCCCTGGACTATCAAGTTTCCAGCACAAATCCAAAACACAGCCCCATAATAGCTACCGTGAAGAAAATTAACTCTATCCCAGCCAAAACCCGCGCAGGTACAAAAAAAAAAGAACTCAAAAACCCCCAAAATCCACCCCAGAATGTTGTATCTCGTGGAGTACCGCTAAAAGAGTCAGGATGTGGGACTGTTCTCTCTGAGTTAATGCATCAGCAGGGTACCACAACATTATTGGGTTCACTATTTACTCTCCCTAGGTACAACTTCTGATCTTTTCTTTCTTTTGATTTTTGTATCTGATGCCAAATAGCATATGGATAACTATACTAATCATTCATAGAACTTACAGTTAAATTCCTCTCTGAATCAAATACACAGTACAAATTCTTGTGAAGTTTTTGACAACAAAATCTTTAACTTTACATCTGGCCAAACGGAGAGTGTATTAAAGTCACTGAGTAGTTCACTGACCAATCCCAGTTTATAAAAAGATACTATTTTCTCATTGAATCTACCAAACATTACAAAATTTTTTTCAGCCATGTAGTTTATAAATGCTCCTATCAGCTAATCCTACACAACAAAGTTCATGTATTAGGTCTTTTTTTCCTAAGAAGCCATGGTATGTCCTTTGTTTTCTGGTGACTTAATTTTTTATCATGAATAGTAAATACAAAACCTGGCCTGAATCCTCACATAAACTATTATTCCTTCCAGTTTCTTTCAACTACTAGTGACTCTCAGTATGTAATTGAGAATGACAAATAACCAAAATTAGGCTGCAAATATTTTTTAGTAGTCTTACTTTACTTTGCAAGGCAACCATTCCAATTAAAGCACTTAAGAAAAAGTCAGATTATATTATGATTCTCAAGGTGTTTTTCAGATGTGCTTGATTTTGTCATGAAAACAAACTGACAGGGCTTTTTCCACTTCTTCATGATGTACTCAATTTTAATAAAAACCAGTCCACAGTTGACAAAAGTTCAAGTAAGCTTTCTATGAGATGGTCTTGAAAGTTATGAGCTGTTTCAGGTCAAGAAGAGATTCAAATTGACAGAAACACCAGTCAAAGGGACTGTAGCCTATTGGGCGTGACAGTGGCTTAGGCGTGAGGAAAGATTTCTGTGCATTCAGGGCAACACTTGAATTTGTGAATCCAAAGAGGCCCTTTGGTGTAAAACAAAGTACTTAATTTCTTTGTACATCAGCTTTCCAATCTGTATGTCATCAGTAGCCGTACCAAATGCTAGAATGTATCTGTCCAAACCCCATAATCTTTACCTATTCATTTCGCGTGTATACCCTGATTCAGAACATGTGACAGTGGACAATTCGCTGCATGTTTTTAGTTGCTCACTCTTGCACAAAGGAATCTATGAGGACTTACTGACCAACCTGAGTTTTAAGCATGCAAAAAGTTGGAAGTTACACATTTGAAATGACCTGTCATGGATAAGATGCAGATTAATTATTGAAAGTTAGCAATCTGCAAGTGAATCATGGTTAAGGCCAGACATGGGGGAAAAAAAATACAGATTTTGTTCTGAGAACTTTATAGTAACTTCTACTAGATATTATTAAAGGTTATGATTTAAAGAAAACATACTCTAGTGTTCATTGGAGTAGTGATCACTAATAACTAGAAACAACATATAAAAACAAGTGGACTTCACTGCCTAGATTTCAGGTCATATAATATGCTGATTCCATAACATCCTAGTATCTTTTCTCCTTTTAGTACTCAAATCCGGGCCACCCAATGTTTCAGAATGAAACTGCTTGATTGCAACACAATAACTGCTGGCAGCAGAAAAACCACTCTCTTTTAAAGAATTTATAGATTTCACAGAGTGCTATCTGGACTGCTACCCCTGCCACATCACTGATTCATGAGTTCATCTCTAGTAAGACAGCAACAGAATTACTTTGCCACAGAGAAGTGATAACATCTTAGGGGAGAAGACGGTCACACTGTCACTTGGTGAATATCATACAGCATAAACCTCAAATGCTGTAACACTGTAAAAACCCATCAGGTATCTGAGAAAACGAGGGCCTTGCTGCTGGGATTCTGTCAGGCAGCAATTTTTACTTTGATTACCTAAAGTTACTTCATCTGTCTCTCAGCATTACATCGCCTATAAGTTCTCCTCTTTCTCAAAAGGTTATTGAATGAAGTGTCAATCTTTCTCCAACTGTATGCATAACCTTAAAAAATCAGCACTTTGTCCCTTTATTTTACATCCCACATTCCAGTAAAGTTTTCCAGAAAAAACACTCATGTTATACAAGTTAATCTGTTGCCAGAATAATGACATTGACATTCTTGTGTTAAGGGAAACATTTTCATGTCATGATCCTATCTCACATTAAAGGCAGACAACTCTACCCAAAAACATATCAGTTGGTTTCTTCCAGGAAAACGGCAAATGAAAACTGGGGTTAGAGCTGGACAAGGTCTTTCATGAGAGCATGTAAGTGTGATCATGTCTTTCGAAAAGTAGGTATATATTTTATCTTGGCAACCTTGTTTCAAAATATTGCCACTGATCAGCATTTCTTTGTACAAGGTAAGAAAATATTTTATTTTACATTACTGAACTTATTTGACTGTTGCTGGAAAATTATTTCTACTGCTGTTTGTATGCACTGATTTATCGTGGACCACTAATATTCTGTTGTTTAATAAAAAACACTGAGTATTTTTATGATATTTTTTTTCTTCCATATTTAAATTACTGTTCAGGCAGTAACTGGTTATGCAAAACAATAGTTGCAATGATATTCCCATGTCACAGATAGAGAAACAGATGTGCAGAGAAAGTGGTATGGCCAAGGCCAAAGACTTGATCACTAGCAATACTGATTACTGGTTTTAACATTTAAACCACTTTAAAAGATTTAAGAGTGAGAAAGCTTAAATGTGTGTCATTTAAGAAACAAAGCCATTTTTATCTCCTTAAAGATACGAATGCATAAATTGCTTTAAGGATTAAAAAGTGCTTAAATACTAAAGCCCCTTTAAAACCTTAAACTCCTAACATGTTTTATGAACATCAAAATGACGGGTCACTGAGAATAGAGAAATGAACTTTGATTTGACAATGGACCTTGGTTCTGGAAAGCGAGACCTTATGCTAAAATGGTCAAAACCTGATCCTTAAAAAAGAGACCAATCAGGCCTGTGGCTTTGTGATTCTTGGTCTGGAGTATGTGCTGACTATAGGCTTGTGAAAGAGCCTAGAAAAAGGTCTTTCCAGACTGGTGGTCCTCATGAAGACACCAGTTATCCTGGTGGAGGGGTCATCAGCAGTGGAAGCAAAGCCAATATGAAAACAGCTGAGCTCAGACAGAAGCTGCCATTGATAGCACTAGTGAAGAAAAATCACACAAAGCTAGCATTGTTTGGGAGAGAGGTTTTCCTGAGTGGAATTGCTCCAGAAACAGGGCTTTGGACCTCCACCAGACTGGGGTTTGGGGAACAACACCTGAATGAATTTTAGGTTGCTCCATATGGGAATGCCTTTAGGTTTACTTAGGCTAGCCCGCATTGCTGTTACCACCTTCTGATCAATACCCAGGGAACTACCTTCAAAGCTTCCCTAGCAGCTGAGACAATTTCACCTCTTTGAGGTCAGTTTGCACAAATCTCCAATATAAAAGGAATTTTTTTAAACCAAGATTTAAACCAGACTGAAACTGTTTAAAATCACAGAAGCAGCTTGCATACTATACTTTGCTTGAGGACAGCTGAGCAAAAGCATATACTGAGAAAAATTCATTTTTTCTCCATTACAGGAAAAAAAACAAAAACCCAAAAAAGCCACCTGCAAAGGCTGTATGTGTTTGGAAAGTTCCTGTTTTGAACTTGCTTAGTTAGACTTTCCTCCGTATAATGCTGCACTTGCAGACACAATTCTTTGTGCCTGCTTATTAAATCCCCTAGTCAGAACAGTCTTTCCCAATTTTTAATAACAAAACCTTGCAGATAAAACTCTCAGTACTTCTCTTCTATGATATTAAGAAGGTAAGGTTTAGAAACATTCAGAGGTTATATATCAAAACCATAATCCCACTAAACCATACCACAGATCATTACATTTACTTGCTTGAAGGTTTTTTACAGTTGGTTTTTACTTTCCATGAAATAAGAAACAGGGATAAACCCCAGTCCCTGCCATATTATTAGTTTTCCTAGGCAGCCACCCCTGTGTATGAGTCAAGAAGGATAATGTATCTACAGAAAATATTTCTGTCCTTTGTTGTTATCACTGGATCTAAGATAAATATTTAGTTGGGAGACTACCCATACTGCTATTTGAAATTGCTTAAGAAACATAACAATGAATAATGACTTCTAACTAATGAGAAATAGTCTAATCTTCTTTAAAGGCTCTGACCATAACGATCAGCTAAACAGCTGATTTCATCTGCAATTTTGAATATATGGAGGATGGAGTAAAAGGCAAGGGAAGAGACTTCCAACTGAAAACTTTATTTTATTTACTTATTTTTAAAAAGCAACTCTTCTGATTAAAACATTCAAAACATCCAGAAACACATCCAAGTTCTGAAAGATATGAACTACATAATATACATTTGTTGCTAGCAACCTAAAGAATGACTCTTTCTCAGTAAATAAATAAATTACTTCTACGTACATAATGCCCTGATAAATAAGAGAAATATCCACACTTTAGCTGCTTCTAGTAAGCTATTTAAATTGCTTTTGCTGCAAGAAAACTATCCTTCAGGTTTTCTGAAGTTGCATATTTTGGATAGCTAAACTGATGAAATTTTAGAAGGATTTAAAATTAATTCTTTTTGTCATTACCTCTTTGCACACAGTCTGTTTCAAGGAAAAAAGAAACCTTTCAAGCTGTTGGAAGATTATTTTCATTTTAAACTGTCACATATTGCTTTGAAAAGGTGGTGTCAAACTCTGCTGCGTGTGAAGAATTAAGGAGGCTATGCCAGTTTCAAAATGCCATTGTCTGTTAAGAATGCTTTTTCCTAACCAACTGAGCCCATAAACTCTGCAGAAACGCGTGTGCATTTGGTGGCAGGAAAACAATTAGCACTTATGATACCTTCAGAAAGAAAACTGCTTTTGATTTTTTTTTTCAGATGACCTAGAAGAATGTAGTCATCCCATGACAACAGCAAGTCACTCCTCCTAGTGCTATTAATCATACAAGATGATTTTGTAGGCTTGTCTGCAGCTAGAAGAGATCTTACATATTTACTGGAATGGGCTCATGGCAGGCAGCACCCTCATCATCTTAGGTTCTTAGCTGCTTGGGTAAACATCAAGAAGTCAGCATGGTCCAGTGGGCAGTATAAAGGACAGAATGACAGGAAACCTATTTACTGGGTTTGTTGCTGATTCATTTGCAGGGAATTTTAACATCTGTGTACACAAATAAGTTTCTATGAGGAAAAATAAGATATGAACATAATATATGCTATCTGCTGTGTGTTATTTGCTTATATGTGAAAGGCATAATGAGAAATGGAGTCAGGACATCCTATTTCAGACCATTGTTTTGTATATCTTTCTATTCTTACTTTCCTCTCTAAAACAGAACTTTTAGTAGTTTTTCTTGCCTGTGTGTCTGAAACCTTTCTAGCTCTGCTCCATTTTTAGTGGGTGTATGTGTGTATGTGGTAAAATTACCAGAGCTGTTCACTAGGTTTTCAGATTCCAGTAAGGACATATTACAGATTCACAGAGCTATGTTTTATTATTCTTCAACTTAGTAATTTTTGAATCCTTACATTCTTAGCTTTTCCTGAAATGAAAGTGTTATTGATCTTTCCATAAGTAAGTCATAATATTGAGATTCTGGTAAAGGGAATCATAATGGTAACTGCCAAAATGTGGCAGGCACAAAAACATGAAGACATTGAAGGAGGAAAAGATGTAAGTGTAGAGATGGAGGGATATATGATTTAGGGAAAACAGCACTATATGAAATGAGAGCAACAGATCCATGAATTCGTCCTCAACAGGTAAGCCTTCGAACAAGTTTGAAGTATTAATGTTTAAAGCATTCTCTAACACAATAACAGCACGATTCTCAGTCATACTAAGATGTTCTTCAATGTTTATTTTTTTCTGAATGTCACAGAATCTCACCAACAGTACAGGCTCATGTACATGATTGCTCAATGAATACCAGTCATTTTTCATCCCCATCCTTCAGGGCCCATCCCCTTACCAAGAATCTCAGTACTTTGACAATAGTAGCACCACCCTCTTTGTCAGGCCATTCAAGGTATGGTTCACACTGCTTGCTGCTCCTCAGGTCACTGCTTCAGCTGGTCCTTGCAGTGACTTTGAGAGCACATTCTTGTTTCTCTAGACACAAACAAAGCAAGGCAGAGGTCATGCCTCTGCCTGTTGCAAGACAAAAGAGAAGAGCTTTTGACTGAGGCCCACAAGAAACTAGTTAACTTTCCAAGGAAACTGCTGTCAAATCTGTCTAAAATTGTTTCTCACATCAGTGTCACCTTTCCCTCTGATAAGGTTCGATGCATTCCCCCTACACTGAAACTCCTGCTGTGCGGGAGTCACAGAAAACTCCATCTTAGTATTTCCCTGTCAAAAGAGCTTCTGTCAGTTTGCCTGTTGAACCATGTTAAGAGCTACCTACTAACTAGTTACCTACCAGATAATTCAGACAGGCTTTATAACATTCATTTTGAGGAAGAAACAACTTTTCAGTGAAAAAGAAATTAAACTGGTAAACTAAAGGAAAGGGTGTAGTAGAAAGGAAGACAAAGCTCAGGGATGAAATTAAAGATTCAAATTTCTGTTTCCATTTAATAGCAAAATCAAACTTGGGCTGTGGATCAATTTTGGCAGCCACACTGTGTCACTCATATGGTTAGACTGTGAAAACCAAGTCCTTGGTCTCAATATTTATGGATTTTGTCTCTATTACACATTCTTTGTTTTCTGGTTTGATTGTTCTGTATTTTTGGCTTTTTGACATATTATTTGCCTTCTAATTCTCCTCTGTAGCTGTCCTAGGATCACTCCAGAAAAAAGAAATGGCAGTAAGCTGGAGGTGTAGGTAAACAGGTTTCTCAGGAGTGAAAAAATAATTGGAAATAGCGAATGGCTTCCCAGTGAATTTTCCCACACAGTATTCCCTCAAATGTTTAATGTGAGAACTGAGAGTATGAATGGCAAGCAGATATCCCAGAAGAGAAAATCAAAATACAGAAGATAGTGAGAAACAGTAAGAGCAGTTGAATTTTCTGAATAGTGGCTGCTTCAGTTAGGGCCCACAAAACAGTGAGATATTCTGGGCAGAAAAGCATTTCTGAACCGTTGCAATTTTTGCAGTATGTGTTCAGAATCAGTCAAGAATTACTTTTTCTTTTATTTTCTGAAGCAGAGGAGGTCAAACAAACTAGTGTCTTTACAACAGAATACTTTCTAGTGCTATAGCAAAGCATTTATAGCCATTACTATGTAGCTAGTAGTTTTCTTTAGTTAGAGCTAAAGCAGAACCCCAATGCACTATGTTTTGCAGTATCCACGCTACTGCCAAATAGTTCCTATCAGGTAGTAAAAAAATGAAGAACAAAATTGCTACTTGTTCTTACTGTTTGAGTAACCTTTCCTTGAGGCTGAGGAAATGGATTGCAACACCACTGGATTCTAAGAGGCAAGGATATATTTCTATTGGAGTTGAAAAATGTAGTCAAAAATGACTGTTTAGGTGGCAACAATAAGAGCAGAAAGCCTGTTCACTTGCTAGAGAAGCTAAATATGCTGAATTTATTCAGTAATTAATCTTAGGAACCAGTAAGAAATTAATAAAAACCCAAACACCTTCCAGCTGTGGCATACAGACCCAGAATAAATTCAAGTAAATCATCAAGAAATATGAAACCTACCGCATTTACAGTGTTCCTTCTTTTTATAAACTTCAAAAGGATTACTTTAGTTTATATAGGAAATTTTTATTGCTCAGAAGGGATGTTCTGTTAGGCATTAGCTACTGGCATAAGACTGGCAAAAAATATTTGGTCATTAATTTCAATTCAAAGTCATCACTCCTTCAATGATGTCGATAAATGCCACCAGCATTTTTAATGATGAAAATTTGAAGTGATCACTGCTATCACGTGTCTGTAAAATTAATCTGCTAACAAGTGTTAATTAATCTGCTAACAAGTGGATATTTTTCATATTCTGGATAACTCCTTTAAAATCAGAGTTTTCATCCAGCCTATTCTATAGCAGGAAGAATTCAGAAATACCCTTTTACTTCCAGTTACATTTGCACACAACTGAAAATTTTAAGATTTTGCCTAAAAAAATATGTTGGCACTTGTGCACACTTAGTACAGGAGTAGAGTTTTCATTGCATCTCATTCAAGTATTAACTACTAAAATTTCAATGTATATTGCTTCCCTATTTTAGTTTTTGGATTTCTGAAAATAATTTATCAATATACTTCCTTTAATATGCCTATCTGTTAATCTTTTGTTGTTCTTTTTCATCCTAGGACATCTACATAGTCCTTCTGGTTCAATACAGAATGTTTTTACTCAAAATTACTTGCCTTTTTGGAATCACATTTACTCTTGCATCCTTTGTACTGACCAAAAATCAGTGACTGGACTATTAATGCCTCTTTAAATTTCTCAGGCTAGAGAACATTAATGCATTACCAAGTATTCCTGGCAGGAGCCTCTGCAGCTGCAGCCCAGTACAAATTCACAGTGGCTTTTTTGCTTTTCTAGAGTAAAATAAAGCTTTATTTGTTCTCCTATGATGTAAAATGCTTCCACAATATTAAAATGGAGAAATTTTGAAAAGACACCTAGAATCTGAACTATACCATGCATACACCCAGTCTCATTACTGACCCACTGGAGGAGTCTGACCGTATCATAGCCTCATGTAAAAGTATTTTACTGCATGTGAAAATATTTGACTCAGTGGAATGTTGTTAAGCTTAATTAATGTGCTGTGAATTTCTGAGATAACGAGTGCTATACAAAAGTGCAGAATTGTTTACTAGAGGCTCACAGCAAGAAACTACTTTTTTAAGATTTTCTGAAGTTTGATGCTGCAGAATTTAGAATAAACTATGTCAAGCTGTGTTTTCAAAGTGATTTCTCTTAAAACATTTTCATCATAGACAGCATTTAAAAGTACTGTGCAGGTAGCCATAGAGATTCGTGGAACTAATCAGGAACAGATGTAAAGATGAAAAACCATTTTAATTTAAAAGTATCAAAAAATGGTTACACCTTTTGCCATTAGCCCACAGCAGTGCTTTCTAGTTAAGACTTCTATCTCATTTCCCCTCTGATGTGATTCAAATGTAAAAACCAAATTCCCTTCAGCTCAATGAATCTATACAGATGTAAATGACCTACAGGTTCTTCCAAGCCATATAATAATATAATAAAATGTGAAATGTCAAATGTAATAGCCGTGGTGAAGAATCTGATAACAGCACAGAGTAATTTTGTATATGAAGTGCAAGCACAGATAACTGTTACATATTTGCCATGCTGTTTTATTTCTCTAATTTTGCTTTCTAGGTTGTGGTTTGTTTGGTTTGGTTTTGGCTTTTTTGTGTTGTTTTTTTTTTGGGGGGTGTGTGTGTGTGTGTGTGTGTGGCATAGGGTAGTAGGTGGTGGCATTTCATTCTAGCTGGCAAATAAGACTTTTTTTAGCTGTAACTCTTAGCATTTTTTGTTTGTCTGTTTTGCCATCATCATGTGCTACCTGATATGCAAAACCTGAAACATGGGACCCTCTGTCCTAATGATGCCCAAACGGCACAGAGTAACTGCTCAGAGACAAATTTTGTCTTTAAGCAGCAAAGGTATTTATTTCATGCAAATCTGGGGAGCTAGCCAATTCGCACTGGACAAACTAGCTCCAAAGTTTTTAGTGAAAAGTTTTTGTGAGAGGTTACACATCTTTACATACATACTCATTTGATTTTGACGCATAATCACTCCATTCACAACAGGTGCGATCTAGGTGGAACAGACCTTTCAATTTTCTTTGTTCAACAATTTCCTTACTTGATGGTCTTCTTATCTCCTTCAGGTGCCCACATTATCTTTTCTAATTATTCAGAATACATTCCTTTCTCAACAAAAACAGAGCATCACCCAGAATATTGTACCAAACTCATCCTGACTAATCTTTTTATTTTAAGACCTTGTTCCATTTCACTAACCAGCAGAATGGTTTCCTCCCTTCCTTTGCAGATTAGGGTGTATTACACATCAGCATGTAAACAAAGTGCATGGATTCAACATGTTGATTTCTTTAAATTTAGGTTAAGATTTTCTTCACAATAGATCATAAGCTCCCTTCTCTACACACAGAGCTGGTATTGATAAATGAAGGCACTTCTGGCTCACACTTCAGGAAAGTCCTCTACTACACTACTTTGAGACATTTAGTGATATTGCTTCATGGTATTGAACAGTTCAGATTATTTCCTCAGTGGGCTACCTTCAAATTATTTTTTTTTCATCCTAAAAGGATAAGTAGTCTAGTTAGCCTAAAATATACATTGGAATGAAGTGTTAGGGAAGCATGAAAAAGATTAACTTTACCAATAAAAAGGTCAGAACACTTCAGGCCATGTGTTTCCTTTTATTTGCCCTCTGTGGAACTGAGATGTCTATGGCCATCTCAGAGGCTCACAACTTTAATTTTTATCTCTGATGCTGAAAAACTATGTAACTATTTTCATAAGGGGCAAATTTCAGGAAGTTAATTGCAACAATTAGATCAGAAATATCCTGTAACAGTTGCTATTCTCGTTGATTTTGAGCATGGTAAGATTCACACATGCAAACTAATTTAGCTGTCATTCAGGTAATTATCAGATAAGTATTAGTGAATAAATGTGGGAAGATGTCCTCAGACAAAGATGTCTACAATAACTAATTGACTTTATAGACAAAGGAATAATGATTCTGGGTAAAAAGCATTCTGGAACTCCTTCATATCTGCCTGTGGTTTCTGTAATTAATTTTTAGCAGTTATTTTGAAGTCTGAATTTAATAAACACATAAGAAGAAACATTCTATGGTTTACACTCATCATTTTTTACCCATGATTCTGGTTTCTTTTCTGCATGTACCTGTCAGAGGCAACTAAATCTACACAGAGCAGAAATACCAGACAGTTCAAAGTTCAGGATGCAGAACTTGCCTAAGGTTAATGTTTCTAACTCAGTAGCTTTTGCAAAATAAGCTTGAAAATGTCATAAACACAGACTTTTACTGCATCACTTACAGCTCTGGCCTTTTATCTGTAAACTGCTAACTGACAGTTACAGATGAAAAGGAAGTGGGAAATTCCAACACCTGGTACTGAGAAAACATGATAGATGTGTTGGAGAAGATGCTACAACTTTAGGGCTTTTGTTTGCATTTAATCATTAATCTATTATTGATTTGCATTAGAAAAATGAGAAAAATAGTTCCTGCCCCAAGTGAGTGATAAAGAGCTTTAAGACCAAAGCATCTTAAAAAATGCTTGCATTGTATCAGCTTGAACCAAGTCTTATCTATAATTAGTCTTGCAGGATGACTCACAACAGAGATTCTTCTCTATTTCTGGACTAGTGTCCATGAGCAGTTTAAATGGGTCAGAGAGTCCTCTTTCAAACATAAAAATGACAACAAATGAGCCTGCCCCAAAATGCTAACCCTGAGACCTTTTCAGTTTCCAGATTCAGTGCAGAGTCTGTGTATCTTGCACAACTTTTCCAGTATGAGTAGAAGATGAATTAGAGATTTAAACCATGACTTGAATATACATTGTAAACGTAACCTCTTACGGACAGAGGCCTTTGGTCATCAGGATTCCAGAGAGGAAACAATGATGATAAAAGAGCAATTTAGAGTACTAATAGAGCAGTTGACTGTACAGATCTCTTGAAGTCAAGACTGATCAAGCAAAAGATTTGTTGTATACAGTTCATCACATCCACCAGGAAATAATGTTGCTTCAGTTTTACAATCATCCCTTTCATTCACTAGACAAATCAGCCAGCTGGTTAAGTGTGACATGAACATGCGATAAATTGAGTACTACATTATATGGAGAAGAATGAACACTGTATTATTGTAGTACTGAACACTTCATATACAAATGTAAGAAACAAGAAATTGTTAAAATTTACTGTACATAGCAGACATTTCCTCCTGCTAATATTCTCTTCATTCCACTTATTGGAAATGCACAAATTATAGCGGAGAAAACGTCTGTTTGAGAAGAATCAGATACATTCAACTATCTCCATTCCAGAATGCAGTCCTGTGGAAAAGTTTCTCCATCAACTGAACTTTTTTATATTGATAGAACTGAGAATTTCTACATGCATTCTCCATGCACAGACTAAAATTTTGATTTTTAAAAGCATTTATGTTACTCTAAAAACATTCCATGCTTTATAGGACCTGCTAGGTATTCATAAGACAGTAAAAGAGGAGAGTGCTGTTTCAAGTATTATAGTAGCCAAATGTGAAAACTTCTAAACTAGAGCTGTGTTTAACAGGGTGTATGCCCTCAGCATATTTGTTTTTCTCAAGTCTGTTATTTACTATATAAAAAAAATTATGGGTTTTTTTTAGACAGCTGTTCCATTCTCATGAAGTAGTTTACCTTAAATTACTGATAGGAGCTACATCTAACTTCATCTGTCATTAAGAAAAAATAATAAAAGAAACCTAGAGACTCATAGCAATTGCAATTTTTATGCCTAAGCTTTTCAGACACTGAGTACAGATTTGAAACTACTTGAAATTTTCTAACTATTAGAGAAAGATTTTTGTAAGTATTTTTTCACTTACATATTACAAAAGATAACTGCACTGTATACGTACATATGTATGTATATACATATATACATACTACCTCCATGGTTTTTTGTAGGCTCAGTACAGACACAAAATAGGAAACTGAATTATGGCTTTAAAAATCAGCAGCACAATAATGTGCTCAGATACTAGAGAGATGAGTGTTATCAGATGCCTACAATGGATAATGTATTTTCCAATTAATTAATTTTAAAATTAATTTTTAACACATCTATGGAAACTATCCCAGGTGAGTAAGACAAAAAGAAATTTATAATTGGCATGGGTAATTTACATTTTCAGCATATCTTTAGTCATTTGAGATAAATGGCTCAATTGGTTGCTTAAAGTTATATTAGTAGAAGTAATGTGACAAGAGACCACTAACAATGCTTATTAGTTGTCCTGAAGATTAAGCATATTGTTGAATAGATTAAAAGAAAAAAACAACACCTGAGGCAAACATCACTCTGAACCAATGATTGTGTTCATTTAAGTCAAGGAAGCAGCCATAAAGAAGTCAAGCTTGCTTGTCTGCAGTAAGTTAAGCTAAAGACCTTAAGGTTTGATACCACATATTCAATGGTTTTGGTATTTGAATCTGTGGAGGTTTTCATGGACAGAGGATATCCATATGCCTATTTGTTTGGAGATAGGAAGAAGCCACGCTGTTATCTATAGGAAGACAAAAATAAGCATTGACTTTCAGTAGCAGTCCCCTGACCTGGCCAGCTGCAGGCTAAGGATGTAACAGGTTTGAAGTGAATGTGTAGGCACAAATGAGAACCATCAGTTTACATAATCTGTCCACAGCCCTCCTGCATGTGAGGAAATGCCTCATAGCGTTCTATACTAGCTGAAGTCCTTTCCAAAGACTGAACCTTTTCCAGTCAGGTTTTCCCTTACTCAAGGCAAGAAGTGACAAAAGCATATATAGCTAATGCTATGTTTGGAAAGAAAATAATAATTGCTACTCATGGCTGACATTATGACAAAACCTTCACATCAGTGCCGAAGCCGGTATTGTCTTAAACATGAGTATGGCATGATCAGCAGTGAGTGTGCTCTTTTGGTAAAAGGAAACTACTCTAAAACTGTGGTCCCTTAAAGTACTGCTCCTAGCCTATTGACATTATTTGTCTAGATCTTTCTTTACATTTCAGATACTACTCTTAATCCAATCACTGGTTCAGGAAATGTGAAACATTTCAGAAACACGTTCAGAAACAGTGGACTATTCTGATGACACAGATCGTGAAATAAACCAAATATGAAAAATTCAGTAATTAAAATGTAAATTGATGTTTGATTTAAATGCTGTCCTGTAAGTAGGATTTTTATATCCTTTCAAGGGTAAATTGATATTCCTTTGTGGAATTAATGTAATTATAGCAATCCTCAGATCAACTGAGAATATTGCTTAATCTGTCTAGGACAGCTGCCTTTTTACTTCTCAATTTCAATTGTGACATGGAAGCTGTATCAAATCAGAGGCACTAAGGAACAGACTCAGTGACAGAACGAGTCACACAACCCCAAAATTATAAAATTATTTTAGTAGTTTATTTAAGGCCTGACTCAACTTTCTGAAATCAGTCTAATTTTTTCCATTGACTTAAGAGGCTTTTAAAAGTTTTTTGAAAGTACTAATCAGAATGCGGGTCTTAGTTAAACAAAGTGTCTCTATAATACACAGATATAAATACTAGGATTATCTATACAGAAATGCAAAATTACTCTTTGATGCTGTGGTTACTGACTCTAAATAACATTTGTACTGGACAAAAGTAAACAGTGAAAAAAAAAACAATATTGAGAAATCTGCATTCAACTGTCTGTTTTGCCATTAATTTTCAGGTGACATGCAGGAAATTACTTTTGTTTTTGCATCTGGTGTTACTCATACTACTGAGGCTTCTCTGTGAAGCCTGTGGAGAAGAAATACTACAAAATCTATAGTTAGATAGGTTAAGCCTTAATGCTTATTATTTTTCAATATTTAAGGCAAATAAGTCTTTGAGAAGATGGAAAACAGCACCAAAAAGAGAATATTGTTCCATATATATGCTTCTCTTTACAAGAAACAGGTACCATATCAGTGAAAATTCTACACCTCTACACCTCTGCCTAAATCACCAACAAAGTGCCGATTTATGATGAGTGATTTACAGCACTTTTTTCTAGGGAGAAATAAAAAGGTGTATGACTCATGCTGCCACAACATATCACTTCCTAAACATAGAAAACTAGACTCTCTCTCTCTCTCAAAAATCAAAATTATTTTTATCTTCACATATGCTGGGAAATTTAGAGAACAATAAAAGCTTTCAGAGACTGTGTCATTTTTGAAGGAGGAGTGGAGAAATTCCACTGACTTATCTTTTCTACCTTCCACTTATAACCCAATCAAACTGATTTCTGTGCAACTAACGCTCTCTTCTTTTTCAATGCAAAGATAAAGAAAAGCTGGGATGGGAACCTCAGACAGAAAGTAGTGGGAAAGTGGTAAAAAAGAACAAAAAGAGAAGGAGAGAGAAGGAATGTAAGGAGCACATCTTTCATATACAAACAGATGAACCACAAGCAGTGAAAACTCTAAGTAAGGAAAAGATAGCTAGGGTAAAATTCTGATTTCAGTTGGAAAAAATAACATTCTTGCACTTGAAAATGGGATCAATAATTTGTATTGTGGAGCTTATAATTAATCCAAGGGCTTTGGAAGTTTATCATGATATCCAGAGAAAGACAATCCGTATGGAATAAACTAGTGCTCTGATATAAGCCACGCAACATTAGTTAGCCTAAGACAAATGCACAAAGCAGGAGAAGGGAAGAAAAGAGAAGAACATATTGTAGCTTGATAGTGAAATGAACAGAAGGTAATGAAGTCATCTGAGGCTGTGGGTTATATAGCTATTGAAAGTATAATGGCTTTTTGCATTTGAATTTTATTTCATTTCTGTGCCATAAATGTAATCCTTAGCTGAGCTTGTAGAGTATGTCCAATATTTGATCTAAAGATTTTGGCACTAATTGAAAAGAATTGTTCACTTTCACTTGTGTGGACTTACTTTATGGACTTTGCAGAGAGATTTAAACTGGTAAGAAAGTAATATCTGCCAGGACATGATACATTATGAGCTATGTATTCCTTGCTATAGGACTGAAAGGATCTCCTGAATAAATTTCTAGGTCATCCTTTTATTTTAACAGGCTTTGAGATAGGTTTAATGTAACTAAACCATGTCTGAAAGATGTTTGACAAACTTGTCTTTTAAATTCTCTGCAAGGTGTGGGTTACAGTGTTTTGATAGGTTTCAATATAAGCATAACAGCATATATCAGAAATGCTTTTCTCAAATCTCACCTAAAACGCCACTTTTTATAAATGAAGTCAACTTCCACTTGTTCAAGTCCAGTTTGAAAACAGTGGATTTTTTTTTTCTTGTAACAAAACTTTTAACATGCATTCAAGAAACAGACAAGGATAGGAGGATTTGAAGCGTGGAATAATTCCCATTGAAGGAGAAAGCCAGTTACTTAGAAATTAATAACCAGGAAATTAAAGAAGGCCTCAGAGTCATGAACGACTTGCAGAAGGTGCTCTGAGAATGAGGAATGCTCTTTCTGGAGACTGGAGGAAAGCCTGGTATCTGCTGGTGCAGCACAGCTAGATGTCTTTCTCATTCTCACAGGCTGGAGACAGTTGTTCTCAAAGTCAAGGCTGATCTAAAATAAATTCATTTTGTGGACTAAGCAAGAATAAGTATCTTTATTTACTGTCAGGAATAGTCTTCTTTAATTTATAATTGTGATATTTTCAGTTGATCCTTGAAGAAAATTGGATAACCAGTTTTGAGAAATAGTAACAAGCGTATTTGACACTTCCAGTCATTGAAGTGGGAATCATATAAAAGTTGCATCTGCCAGTTCAAAATAGTTTCGAAAGGATTAACTGAAACCATATTATTCTCAAATCTATTAAAAGAAAAAGTTGTTTTAAAATTAGTTTTAATGTTCCTAGAATTAACAATAAGCAAGATTTGTCCACAATGACCATTTATTCACGTGGAAGTTAACTCACCTTGAAATGCATGGAACATCTCATCTGCAGAAGGAGTTCTAGGAAAAGATGCTATCACATGTGAAAAGATAAATAGCTATTTAGGAAATCCTGAAATAGTCACATTTTGTAGTTTTGTCTAGAAAGGGATCTGTAGGTTCCTCTAAATATCACAGTACCTTACATAACTGCACCTGTTGATATACATGAATGACTCAGAAAATAAAACAAAATTTCCAGAACTTGAAGGCTCCTAAACTTGTTTCTATATAAAGACAGAATCATCATCTGTATGATATACCTTTTTTACCACATTGCGTATTTATTTGATCTTGTTTAAACCAATGATTTGCCCACAACTCCTATAGTAAACATAATCTTACTTCTTTCACTACAAAGCTAATTGGGTGACAATCTCACTGCATCATAAAATTACCTTCATTATCTCAAGTCAATTAGTGGTTGATTTATCAATTACTTTTGTCACTGATGGTTCCAGAAGCATTCTGCATTGCAATGTGGCTCAGTTTAATTACATCAGTCTATTAGCACAAGCTTTAAGGCACTCAGCATCTCTGGTGGTTAATAATAATAAACTATATGCAGGTTAAAGTTGGGAAGTATAAATTAGGACCTTGAAATGTTAAAACAGCTAAGCAGAAGAGTATAATGAAATACACATTCTGATGCTCATGTATTTATGTTGCAGCTCTCACTTATTGCACTTGATATGTCTTTCACTGTTCTAATACTCCATAGGGTTTCTACTACTGTGCACCAGACATCTAAGGAAGATGCACAACAAGAAGATCATGTTTTGAAAGAAAGATTTCAGTATCATGACATTTAACTACAAACACTAAAGGAAAAATCTTTTTATGGGATACAACAGTTATTAGCATTACGCATTCCTCTGGTTAAAGAAAAAGTGTGCTTAGATAAATTCCAGGCAGCCTGATAATTTACATGAAAACATTACTTTTTGTTTCAATTTTCTTTGTGGATTTTTATTTTTTTTCTGAAACATAGGCTCAGTAACATGAAAAACTGAATGCTCACGGCTAATTTCAAAAGAGCCCAGTAAAGCCTCAGTAGGTGTTCAAACCTGCTATTGTCCTATCCATCACACCTGCAGAGACCATTCTTGTAAATATCTCAAAGCAAGCTATGGTGGAAGACCAATCTTTTCAAGCTGATGTCTGTGCATGTTGTTCTAGACTTAAGAGGTTCCTGCTATCAAGCTCCAGTTGGGTGTATCCAACTGTTTTGCACTTGTATATTAACTGAAGAATTTGCAGAAGCATTTCAGTGGCTCATCTCAGGAGTGGATGCTTACAACTTTCTGAAGGGTTATCTTCCTTTCTCTAATTTACAGATAGTATTCACAACTTTAT
Source organism: Falco naumanni (assembly GCF_017639655.2). Classification (NCBI taxonomy): domain Eukaryota; kingdom Metazoa; phylum Chordata; class Aves; order Falconiformes; family Falconidae; genus Falco; species Falco naumanni. The sequence continues at coordinate 47,835,951 of NC_054060.1, read as the reverse complement.
ACTTAACATTTAATTAACTATTTTATGCATGGGCTCAGAGAAAAAGGCACCTTTGTGGCAATGGTTCATAAGGAGACATTGCACAAATCTTTTTTTATTTTAGTGGATTAAGTTTATGTTGGAATATGCAAATATTTAGACTTCTGGTATTTTATACTTCACAGCTAGAGCCTAGTTTTGATAGTAATTCAGCTCTTAGTAACATGTCCTGACATTGGCCTAGTTGCTGGGACCTGAGGCAAATTTGGCACCAGCTGAGCTCTACTACCACACAGGAAGTCAGATGACTTCTCTTCACTTCTTCCCCTGCTCAGCATTTCTATATGATTCTTTTATAAGCTAATCCATTCTCTTGTGAAGAACTGAGTCCTCTATGTGGCTTTTAATCATAAAAAAAATTGGAGTTGGGTAGGAGGAAAAGAAATGGTAACGTGGAGGCGAGACATCCATCTTGCTCTCCACAGCATTCTGCTGTTAACATGTTTCCATAAACTGATTAGTCATAAATTATTAATGTCAGCTTCACTGAGATAGAATGTACCTTCTTTATTGAAATCTGTCTCCCAGGCATTCTGGCAGTGGTTTTGACTGATAAGACAATAGTAGCACTATTTGCATAGCCATGCTGGCACCTGGCTGCATAGCTAACTTACTGTAGTGTTGACACAATAGCATATGATATATTCGTGCCCGGCATAATCTTGATGGCCCACAAACAGTACTTCGGGATGAGAAGATTATAAATAAGTCTCAGTTTTAAGCTATAAATCTTTTGCTGTTGTTAATACATAGTTTTCATATTATACCACCTAGAAGAAATGAAGTTCATTTTGGTGTGCATGAAACAGTTGCAGAATGTGTTATGCTAGGAAAGCAGCGGCAGAGAAGAGCAAATACAGAAAAACAAACAATTCTGGGTTTATCGCATCAGGATATTACTGCTTGTAACTTTTTTTTTAAACTGTTATCATAGATACAAGCACCATAGAAACTCTTTAAATTCCTAGCAACACTGAATCATTATTATTTGACTTCTGTCTTAAGACTGTTACTTCATTTTGCCTATGTTTTTACAGAAATGAAGATGTTCTTACAATAGTCACAGCTCTACTGAAGATAAATCCCTCCTATTTCTCACATAAGACAGGCTGTCTTGCATTAGAAAGAGATTCTTAAAAATGAAACATTAGAGCCAGTCAGAACTAAGCAATATTTTTGGCCAGAAAGTGAGATTTTCATAAAAGTCTTAAAAATTCTATTAGGTGGTGGAAATTTTGATAGAAATGCTTGCAGAAGTTAATTATCCAGCATCAGTATATTTTTTGACATCAACATTTTGAGGTTTTTATCTCAAGTACTTTTTTTCCAGAAAGAACATCACTAGCACTGTCTCCATAGCCCCAGTTCTCCAATTCTGTTGGGAGAGTTTTGAAGACCACAATTAATTGAGTTGTTAAAATGTTCTAGTAGAGAGAAGTGATACACTACTTGAAGTTCTTCTACTATTGGTTCAAAACCCCTTCAAAAAATAGCTCTCGGCATTTTAGCACTAACTGAAAACAAGCAACAGGTGAGTCTGCACCATTTTTATGTCTTTCCAGTCTATTGTTTTGTACTGAGAAGAGATGGTATTTGGGGATTGTTTATAAACTTAAAAAAACCCAGAGTTACTAATGGGTACTAGGCTTCCTGTAGTAAATTAAAAGTAACGTAACCCAAACCAAAGAACTATACATACACCATTTACTCTTGGAAATCAATTTAATTTAGGAACATACAACACATCTGGAGAAATATGTTTGCCTACTATAAATTCCATCAATATTTCATTGCTGTGACCATTGAAGATTGTATACAGAGGCAATATTGTTCCCTTAGTAACAATTTAAATGCTGGTAGTCCTTTCTCTCCTTTGTGTTAGCAATGATGAGGCGGGAATGCAACTACTGGAAGGCTGGAGAGGAAAACTGAATTATTTTCAGCAACTAAGATTTATTAGATATCTCATCAATTTCATTTTTTTCAGGTTTTTCACATTAAATATGTATGTGTAAATATATACAAATCAAACACATACACAATTTTTTGTTAAGAATTCTTATTTTAATTTAAATATATACTATAATTTTGATCTCAGATGCTCAGAAAATATCTGGTGTTCATGGAGATCATATACTTATATTTTGGGGTTATAAAACGACTCAAAGATGATGTCTCTTGTATTTTCAGCATGTAGCTACAAGCTGTATTATTTCTCTCTTCGAGAGTTTATTTTTTAATATATAGGAAGAGTGGTTGAAACTGGAAATGTGGTATCATTTGGGCAGAAGATTTGTACAGATCAAATACACATAGGTAGACAGCTACATATTTTTCTTAGGCCTCATATCAAAGGTATCAAGTAAGAATTTTGTGTGTCAATTTGCTGCTGTAAGACTAAGTAGATAAACTTGCTGGGAACTTGTTTGGTTTTCTACAAAGTTATCTACCAAAATCTCAGTTATGTTCGTGATGCAGATCTCTGTCTGCTGAAAGGTGCTCTGACTATGACTTTCTTTCTGCAAGGCCATAAGAACAGACTTTTTCAGAGTGAAAAAGCCAATATCAAATTGTGATACTTACAGTTCATTGTGGAAGAGAGAAAGGGTAAAACAGAAAAGAACTTGAAATAATTTAATTGTTTAAGAACAACTTCAGCAAAATTCATGTGCTTAAATCTCACAGTTGAATCAATAACATTCCTGTCTTTTTAGTGTCTGAGAGATTATGATCATTTCCAGTTTTTTTTGCAGCAATGTTACAGGGGCATGTTGACTTCTTATACTCTCCGTGTTCAGAGTTCAAGACAGCTGGATAACTTGGCACCTAACTCGTGCTTCAATCCAACTCAGATACACAAACCAGCTCATGCCCAGAACCTATGCCTGAAGAACCTATGTGAAAGACGTATGGTCCGAGTATAGCTGATACATGCCGTCAGCACTAATCAGCAGAAAGCATGCCAACTTTACATGGAGGTCATAACTGTATCTCCTTAACCAACTATACCACATGCTCAGGAAATGGGAAACCTTTCCATTATGTGTCTTTTTCAGCCTGAAGAGACACACTCCATAGCTTCAGCGCTTCAAAAACACATCCTAACCATCACCATGGAGCTAATACCATGCTGAGAGTACGGTCTGCCCTCTGTTTCAAGCAGATCCTTGCACAGCTTTAATGGACTGATGGATCCAGCTCTAATGGACTAATTCACAAGACCAGAAACAACCTGACCTTGAACATACAGTCAGCTGGTTTTAAAGGTCAACCATTGCTTATGCAAAGTTTTATCAAGCTGTTATATGATCATATATATCATATAATAGATAATAAATAAAGCTTCAAAACCACTTTTATGTAACTGTTTCACTGCAAGTAACACGTAAAGTACTGTTACCTTATATTGTGCTGAACAGCATATTGTAAGAAATGAATGACGTTAGTTCACATGAAGTTAATGTTATTTTACTTTATGTCTAGAAATATTTTTGTTACCAATACTTCCAATTTGTAAATGACATAACTTTAGGAAATAATGTAAAATGAGTGTCAAAATCTGCTAAACATGCATTCCTGATACTACCTTCTCAATTTACTAAAACACTAAGACAAAGACAATATATTATGTGTGAAGCTTTTTTTGAGTCAAAACCCAAAGTGGAGGTCCAGGACTTTTAAGAATATTTTTTAGAAAGAAATAAATCACTCTAAAACATTTATTGTTAGTACAGCTTACAAAAAGACAACACAGATGGTAATGTTTAGGACAGTTGGGAGTCTGATGGGAAGTGAAGTGTCATTTATTTGCCATTTCAAATGCAGAAGCAAGGTAGCAGGGTAGTAGGGTCATCAGAGAATGGACCACAAAATTATGAGTCTAGAGATGATAAAGAGTTTTGGTTTGTTCTACTTGCCATTCTTGTTACAACTGCATTTCAAAAATAGATTCACATGATGCTATTTTCTGTACTTGTAGCAATTTCTCATCAACAGACAGCCAGGAAGTAGGTGGGAATACAAAACATTTTATGAAATGTAGAAAGGTCATTGTGCTTGACATTGCTGCTGTTTAAATGCAATTTTCAGAGAAGTGCACAAAGACAGTAATAGGTTAAGTTTTCTACCCTTTATTACAGTTGGACAGTGAAAGCTTAAGCTAGAACCTAGCTATGAGAACCCCTTAGTGCTACTCCCAGCTCTGCTGTGGAGCATGACTCCAAGGAAATCATAAGCATTGCTGGCATGTACTTCAGCTTCACTAGCTGTTAAAAGTAAGATCTGAATTCTGTGTAACTAGAATCTGAATAATGATCAGAGTATCACGGAAACTAAAAAAAAAAAAAAAAAAAAAAAATGGGAAAGGCTTTTTTTGTTTATCAGTCCATACCCTAAAATTGTAGAAAAGAACTTGGGAATCAGGTTTTGAAAAAAAAAGAAAAGATGAAGCAAACTGAAGATCTTAGAGTCAAATGTGTTATTAAAATGATTACTCTTATCAAAAGGGCTACTTAAGCAAGAGAAAAATGTTATTTTTAAAAAGGAAGTTGATAGAAAATCTCAAATTTTATTTGAAAATGGAAAGGTTGCAAGCCAAACATTTATTCCTTAGAAACAGAATGTCAAAACTAACTTGGTATCACATTCAACTATGTTCATCCTGCCTACAAAAATAGATGCTGCAGTGTGTCTCAGGATAGCTTGAAAAAAAAGAACTGCTGAGTGCAGTAATACAGCAATATTTAAATTTAATGAATGAAAATATGTATTTAGCTTTGTTCCTATAATACAAGAAAATAGCACTTGTCAGTAATACTTTTTTAAGTAGTAAAGGAAGTTGAAATAGAGAAAAATATGCTCTGCATATCTGGTCTTACATTTCAAAAAGTAAAGACTTTTACCCATTGCTTTTTACCACTGAGTTCCTCTAGCTTCTTCTTCAAAAACAGGTACTATCCATGCTATATTGTTTTACAGGTTCAGAAGAAACACAGGTTTAAAGTATTTGCTGTTCCTCATTGGATTTAGATTGTGATAAAATGTGAATTACTCAGGAAATAAATAGTGCACCATATTAAAGGTCATAAGAGTATGAGGGCTGATAGCACTGCATGCTGGGAGGGGAAACGATCTATAATAAAGTTGGTCAATAGGATAAGCAAAAAATACAACATACTTGTATGCCATCAAAACTTCATGGAAGATTTTAAACTAATAGAAAGTACTTTGATGAAACATTAAATGTTCACTTTAATCACTACAAATCTAATATTTGAGCAATAGCTTTTGTCTTTGAATCTATTATATCCCTTAAAAAGAATCCCAGTGCATATAATTAGTCTATTTTTCAGCCTGGCTTTTAAAACATTTTTCAGAAAAACAAAACAAAAAATATCCAGCTGAGGTGCACAAAATGTAATGTTAAGAAAGCTACAGTACATTCATATCGTAGCCAGTTTGAATCTCAGTTTTAATGGGTACACTGAGCCACATCACTTAATCTAAAGAATTGATTACAAAATGACCCTCAATGTACTTGTTTATTTTTAGGAAGCTGTTTTCAAAGTCATAGTGAAAAGAGAATGGTTACATTTACATATGATAAAATAAGGCATGGACAGGGTGCATGCTGAGTCCGGTATCATGTAATGCATACGAATGAGATAGAATAATACAAACATTAAAATGTTCTTCATGTCCTCCTTTGTGTACTTTGAACCAGGGTCAACCAGAGATTTAGGCATTAAAATCCCATTATGAGATGAGAATTCAGAATTTTAGCTATTGTTTTCTTTAAACAAATCAATAAAAAATGACCAGGCTTGATGGCTGCAAGGAACTTTTTGGAATTACAAATGAACTTAATCAGACATGCTGCCACTCCAGGAAGGGCTACATCAAGGTCAGAATGGCAACAAAATAAGTGTGTAGTAGCAGATTGTCTATCATAGCATCAAACTTAACATTTGGCTACCATGTTAAAGAAAAAAGGTAGGGCTTTGCAATGATGAATGTATTCCTTCAAACCAGGGGTTACCTGTTTTCTGCACCACTCTTATGAATCACAATTCATGGAGTAAAACCCCCAACAGAACGCAACACAGTAAGACAGTTAAGCTGGTCGCTTTGTGCAAATACTTTGTCTTTGGTGTTTCCTGACTCTCTTATCCCTAAGCAAGTTTTTTGTTGGGTTTTTTTTTTTTCTGATTTCTTTGAATTTTGCTTCTGTGGTTTCTAATATATTTTCCAGCAGAACTGAAGGGGCAGCTGCACTAAACTGAGAAGGAACAGCACATTTAAAAGAAATGCTTATTTGAAACAATACTTGAGTAAAAAATTAAACCCCACTGTAACATGGTTCTATTGATAGCAGCTGTTTTTTCAGGATTGAAAAGTTGGTATTTAATTTTTGTATTCCTTTAATTCTGAGTGCATACATTTTCATGGTACTTGTGCATTTTACTAATATGACACTGATGAGGCAAAGCCTGCAAATAGATCTCAGTAAGATTAAAATTCATGCAGCTTGTCTCCCTTTTCAAAAACATTTCATACTTTACATTAGCAATGGCCATCCTGTGTAGTATATGGAACCATGCTACCTTTCAAGTGACAAGTGAGTGGTATATTCATGCCCCTTTCACTGTCAAAGAAATAAAATGCTCAACCCAGCCATGCCAGGTGCAAGCTGCAAGAAACAGATTCATTGCACATACATATATCCTGTGTGATGATGGGCTATGATGATGCAACATGATGGGGAAAAAGTTAAGAAACTCCATGAAAAGAAGCTGATCTCATTGCAATAATAAACTGCTCAGACTGAAACTTCTTAGTTGTTCTTAAATTAGCTCAAAGAGGAAATACTTCAGCATCAGATCTAGGCCAGGTGAACTATTCTGATAAACTACAAACAATCCACAGGGTAAATCACCTTTACTTTTCAGGAAACACTTGGATATAAAGTAGTCATGGTGAAAGTTTTCAATTGCCTTTATGTCTTAGTCATTAAAAACAAAACCACAAACAAAACCAAAAAAACCCACAACACCCCACCACCACCCCTCCACCCACAAAAAAATCCCAACAACCACAAAACCAAACACCAAAACTCAAACCACAAACACCTTAAGAAAATCCCCCAGTCTCAAAGAAGTTTCTCCCAGTCTTTAGCGTAACAAGGACATGGTTGGAGCACCAAAGAGTTATCTGGACTTTGAAGTTAAAAAATTGTGACCAAAGTTTAAGCTAACTGAAGAAGTAGTCAGAACTAATCTGGCAAGTTGCATCTGTACTTCTATTTCCTATTCTATAAAATGGGGTTTGTTATAGATTGTACAACAGAGAATAATTAATTTTTTCAATGAACTACCAATATTTGTATGAACAGCAGATGTATGTGGACACAGCCCTGATTTCATAATGAACTTTTGCATAGGGAAATCTTCCCTAGAAGCTAATATGCTACAATATGGACAGCAATCTCGTTTGATCATGAGTTCCTCTCCAAACAAAGAGTCTTCCTTTTAAAGTATTTAAAGAGACTGATTTGAATCATCTTACAACCCATTTAAAAAAAGTACCAGGAGTGCTCTTATTCCCTGATATGCAAGACAGTTACATGCACAGTGCCAAAGGGTTCTTCTTAATCTCAAGCAATATTTTCTGGCAGAGATTATTTCATGGACACTTCTTTTCTAGCCTATTACATGCAGGCAAACATTTGCAGCCGAGCACGCTAACTTGCAGGTTCAACTAAAATTAAACTATACCACACATTTTATCTGTCTTCCCTTACTTCTGCTTAGGCTTTAAAGCCAAGCCAACATCCATGTACGCTTAGTAATTAATAAAGACTTCTGCTGTGACTATGTAGATCTTTTGTCTTGCTCAGTTGGCAACCTTCCAGTAAACTACAGGAAGCTCTAGACACAATTATACATATATGTACTTAGAGGAAATGTCATTTGGTCTCTGCTTTTAAGCTCTGATGAGCCCTTTTATGCACACTAATATTTATGTAGCACAATGCAGGTCTGTTGTTGGAAGACAGCACACAGGGAAAAATATATATCCACAGAGAAAAATATTTTCTCTTGCTTTCAGTGATGAAAATTAGTAAAGTTTTTCATTCTCCTCAGAGTTAAATTTATATTCTAAATTAGCTGATAATTTAGATTATACAGTAATATTTTATATGCAGCAGTATGAACTTTTACAGTGAGAAAGATCAGAGGCAAATATTTACCTAATTATAGAATTATTGGGGTTGGAAGGGACCCCCGTGGAACATATAGTCAAACCCTCTGCTAAAGCAGGTTCACCTAGAGCAGGTTGCACAGAGTTGCATCCAGGCGGGTTTTGAATGTCTCCAGAGAAGGAGACTCCACAGCCTCTCTGAGCAGCCTGTTCCAGTGCTCTGGCACCCTCAGAGTAAAGAAGTTTTCTGTCATATTCACATGGAACTTTCTGTATTTCAGTTTGTGCCCATTGCCCCTTGTCCTGTCACTAGGCTCTACTGGAAAGAACCTGGTCCCATCCTCTTTATGGTTGCCCTTGAAGTATTGATAAGATCCCTTCTCAGTCTTCTCTTCTCCAGGCTACTCAGGCCCAGCTCTCCCAGCCTTTCCTCACAAGGGAGATGCTCCAGTCCCCAAGTCATCTTTGCAGCCCTCCACTGACCCTCTCCAGTAGTTCAGCACACTGGTTCTGAGGGTCGCACGAAGTAGCCACGTGGGTGTTTGTCACCGATTGCGTGTGCCTTGTCAGGCTCAGGTGATCGTTCATGCCGGGACATGTCCCCCAGAACGATGGGGCCACTCCTCGGCCCCTGCCGATGCCTGGTTGCAGATGGCTGTTTGCTCTTTGTCTGGCCTGCAATTGCTGAGTTCAGGTAAACCACCAGGGAGGCTTGCACTGGACTCGGCGGGGGTGTCACCAAGCTCCAAGACAGTCAGCTCATAATATGGCCTCCCACAACACCCTGTGTCTCAAAAGATTGTCGTTTTTTTTTGTCCATGGTGGTGGAAATTAAAAAATACGTTTTTATTTTTCTTTTTAAAATTTACTTGTATTCTTCCCCCAAGAATATGGTGATGGAAAAAAAAGAGCAAGAAGGGTATGCAGAAGTTTATTCTTCAAAAGATTCCCTTAGTTTTCATTTTTATTTCAACTTGTTCTTTGCTAAAATACTCTTTCTAGACTGTTTCAAGTCCCTGTTCTATTTAACAGTATGAAAGAATGAAAAGAGATCTATTCATAGTAGTCTGATGACTTTGAAGATATTTTAGTGAGAAACAGATCTTTCACACATTTTTGATTTGACACAATTACTATGTAAAACTATTTACTATGTAAAAGAACTACTCTTCTGTAACTTTCTTGTGTGAAGGAAAATGTTGAATCATATGCTGCTCCAGTCTGTAAATCTAAAATGCTGAACTTCTGTTTTTCCCAGTTTTAGTAGAATGAACAAAGGACAGGCATGTTGGGGTACCCATACTCAACCTTTTAAAATGTGAAGTACAGAGTGCAAATGCTTTAGCCAGAAAAAATATATATGGAACAAGTCAGGTACAGAATACTTACTTAAGTAACTTTCAGTCAGATTTTCAGTATGGCAGCTGAAAAACCGATCCAAGGCTAAATACAGAAGTTGTTTGAGAGGTGGTTGTTGGGATTTTTTTTTGTTGGTGGTGGTGGTTGGGGTTTTTCTTTAATCTGATACCACCTGTTTCATCTGATCAATGCTAAATCTGGGTGAGATGCATACTGATTAGAAAAGTAATCAGTATTAAAAGACATTGTGATGAATGCTGTACTCCAGGGAGTCTCAGTACTTTAAATCAAGGATTTACTTTACCTTTTGAAAGAAAATCCTTGAGCTATGTACTGCTCCTACATTGACTTTCATTTACAACAAAACAATCTAGAAATTTAAAGTTTTACTTCCTTTTTTTACTATTGCTTCCTTGTTTTCTCTCTCTTTTTTTTTTCTTTTGTTTTGTTTTGTTATGTATGTAAAAGTATTCCTTTTTGCAGGTGAACTGTCAAAGCCTCATGGACCATAGCAGGAGAAACGCTGCTGTAGGTACACTGATTAGAGAGAGTATCTAGCTCATACTTTTACAGAACTGCAAGAGCAATTCTGTAATCTTCATAAGAACGAGTTCAGTAAAAATTTCTAGGAAAAGAGGGAAGGACTCTTAAAAATGTCACTGAATTTGGACTAAAATATTTGAGCTGAAAAGCTGTCACATAAGTAAATTTAAGATGGAATTTTTTTAAAGGGTAAAAAAGGAAGTATTTATGTTCAAATAAACCTTATTTTTTTAGATCAGGCTTAGTATGAAAGTGAAAGCACTGTGACTTAAATACACATATAGAATACAGTGGTAAAGGACATTATTTGTTCAGATATCTTTCAGAAATAAATGCCTCGTGTCGAGCTATATTCTTCTATCATTGGTTATGAATGAAAATTATTTGCATCAAAAATAACTAACCATCAATGATTCTGAATGATGGACATTGGATATCTAAGTGGTAATATGCTGCTAATTAGGGAAATACGAAGTGTCTGCAACAAAGTCCTAAAAAGATCAATCCCTAATTTTGACAGAAGTTCTAGAATGGATATTTTATTTCCAAGATAATATGATATGAACAGCAGAGGATAAACCTAGCTGTCAACAAATCCACTATTACTTAGGAGGATTTGCTTTGAACAACTTTATGGCAAATAAAAGAAAGCAGTAAGACAGAGAGACCATACTTTACAAACATATTTGTCCCTGCTGACTGTATTGGCATCTGTAAAAACAGATAAACGTTATCAGTGCGTTAAGAAACAGATTGTAATTAAGTATCTTTCCTCACGTGTCCTTTTTAACTTGAGATCACATTCCAAAGTATTCTGAACATTTAAATTTATTTGGAGGATCAGGGTGCACTCCTATAATAATTTTCTGATGTTTCTTTAAAGAAGTCTCTTACATTCTTATTAATTTTACTTTCTCACACCTAACAATGGTTAAACATTAAAAAATCAGCCTGGACATAACCTGAAAATGTGAAAATGAAGAGACGAGACCGTAAGAATGGAGAAATGCCTCCTTAGCTGTTTAATAACATCTCAGTATACAGAAGTATACAATGCAAACCCAGCAATTTTGGACAACCTCCTGTAAATGGAAATGCAGACAAGAAAGGGAAATTAATCTCAGCTACAATGCACAAATTTTGAAGGGAGTCACTAGGAGTGTCATTACACTGGCAAATGTTTGAGTATTATCTTAATTACTATGGACTTTTAGAACTGTAAGGTAGGGTTTGCAAACTAGGTGCAAACAAATAAAGACATATACACAGAAGACACCAGAAAAACCTACAAGCCATAAATACATTTAGATTTTTACATGTGTTGTAAGCTTTTTGTCTTCTGTGTTCAAAAAATATTCTATAAGAATTACTATACAAAGACCTCTTGATCAGAGAAGGAAGTACCTAGTAACTTTTCATCCCTAAAAGACCTTTTTGCATTTGAAGATGTTCATATTCAAGAAGTGGAAAAAGCTTGTTCACTGCCACTCTTTGAAAGAATATAGTAGCTGAAAGTTGAACAGAATCTGCAATTTATAGCTTCTTACACACACACTTTTTCACAAAAGCAGTCAAAAAACCCCGAGAAATGTAGACAGACCTGTTTATTTCTAATAGTTCATAATCGTAAGTTATCCTCATACTATAATTTTATTAAAATGGCAAAGCTAACTTGAATTTTTCTGTTGGGACCATTTCTGGACTGGTTTATTAGCAATTGCCTCACAGTTCTGTCCCTTGTTTTTTGGGCACTGCAGTGGGTCAGGTGCTGAAATTAAATAAATAAAAAATCCACAAACCTTTGTGAAGGTAATTTAGAGAAAGTACTCTATGTAGTAGTAATAGTCTAATGACTAGTACTTTGCCTCTCTGTTTTCTAGACATCATATCTTCTTCCTGGTCTATATAAACCCAATAGTTCATAGGGATCTTGGGGTAGAAGCACAATTAGCAACAGCAGGGGTTTAATTAAGATTAGAAGATACAGTGAAGATTTAGTTTTATGCTAACAAACACAGTAAGTGCAATTCTAAAAAGAAACCTTAGGCAAATTACATATCCCCACCCTTAGTCAAATTACGTATTCCTCCTCACCCCTTGCCAGGTCACGTAGAATAGACTTTTGTTACTCATCACAGGATACATGCTGCACCACTTGTTAGAAAAAAATCCACAAACCTACAGTCTATTGGTATCATATAACACTACTTTTTATGTCTATATTAACATGTTCCACCTTGCAAATCACAGGGTACGAGAAACAAAACATTCTTCCCATGCTTTTCACATTTTACTTACTCATTATCTGTCTAGGTTTGTTGATAGTTTTTGTCTTTTAGGAATCTGATTCTTAAGAATATGTTTTTTCTATATATAGTAGATTTAGAGCAACAGAACCATGAATTTGACTAGGGATTTAAAAAAACTCCTGCAGAGATAGTTGTGATTATTACTGCAATCTTCCCATCCATGGTTACAAGGGGAGAAGGATCAATAACCATTCTGAAGTCAAAAACATGTTAGAAAGAGTAATTCTAAAAATTTTCTGCATCAGCTAAAACAGATTAGGAAAAAACATGCTGAAATTAAAAACTAGACATCAGTCTACCCAAAACATATTCAACTGTAAGTTGCCATTAACTAATTGCTTTTGAACTTGCTGAAAATCTTTATCAAAAGAGAGCTTAACTGAGGAGATCTGTTTTCACAGTGTGAATGATAGGAAGCTAGGGGAAGTACTTCCCCTCCCAAAGAGCAAAAGGTTACCATCACTATAAGAAAAACAAAACCCCAAAGGAAACAAATATAAAAAAAATGGAAGTTATCCTGATCTTTCAAGAGCCTTTACTTTGAATACACTGAAATCATTAAGCTGTCCCCAAAATATTTGTAAAAAATGACATGCAGAGATGTCTGTTTCAAGGAGAACATTCCTAGGGAAGTAAGACGATCTGATTTCCATCTTAACAAGTTTACCCTTGTCTGTGCTCAATCCTTTAAAGCTTTTTTTAAGCTTGTTAAAGATGCAGTGAACCATCCAGAGTTCTCATTTAGGATGCATTTCAAAAAGCTGCGTATAAAAGGTAACAGGTCTATCTTGTGTTTTTAAACCATTTAACTTAGATTGAGATGCTCTGTCAGTAGATCAGGCTTTGAAAACCCAGAAAAATCACCATTTTAAATCAAAATTAAATAGAAGTTACATGGCTTTCTTGATTCCTTCTTCAGGGGCATTACTTCACTGAACCTGCCATAATGGAAGCTTTGCTGTACACTGCTCATTATAATCCATATAATTGTATAGAATCATTATAGAATTTTCTTTTGTTTCAAATCACAAATGCCTTAAAAGATTAGGATCTCTCCCAAATAATATGAGCCTTAAAAAAAAATCAAGAAAAATCATCAAATCTTTTAAGAAATTGAGCATAATCTGATTTTTTTTCTTACAAGTTTTCCTGCGATTGTGATTTCCCTGTTCTCAGCTAGTACCAGAAACCCAAGCAGCTAACAGCATATCACATGCTGTTCTTCTGCTGAAGAGGCCACTTTAAATGTCCAGATGGGACAAGTATTGAAACACTGACTTTTGTGTAGCAATGATGTGCTTGCAGGATAAAAGCAAAAAACCCCCAAAAAACAAAAAACAAAGCCTACTTTTTAGGAATGCTGGAGACCCTTGACAAATACTCTGCAGTCCTGTGTTACAGAGCATCACCATGTGGAGCATCACAGCAAGAGCAGGAGTTGGATTCTGGCCTACCTTTGATGAACACATGGGCATTTGTTGTTGAAAGGTACAGAGAAGGTCTTATCTGTTTGTCTAACATCAGGAAGAGGTAGCTACATAACCCTCAGTCTCTCCCACAGAAGGCAGAAAATATATCTCACAAATCAAGATTGCTGACTTTCCTCATTTTTTGTGTCTTCCCACATCCCATAGAAGTTGTACATTTCCTGTCTCCAGCCTACTTAGCCATAAGTTTACCCAAAAAGTCTTAAATCTGTTGTGTATCCTAATGAGTCCCATCTGTGATCACATGCATTTCCTTTTGATTGAGATATAAAATAAATAACAATAAAACAATGCACTTACCTCTTGAAAGTGCGGTTCAGACATCAGCTAATTAAAATCAGTGGTACTTTGTACCCCCAGTACTTTCTGTGTCAGAACATTAGCCGTGGAATCTTGGCTGAGTACCAAGTGTACATTTATATACCACATATCTAAGTTTGAAAGTTGCAGTAAGATGCACTTACATCACCATTTTTTCTTCCCCTTAAATTGTAGTCTTTAAAGCCTGTCAATTTACATAGCAAAGGTAGAGTTGCATTTCAATAATGGAAAAAGTAATCTTTTTCAGATAGTATTGGCTAATGTGAAATGTGACGATTTTGTATTTACCACTTTTGAAAGTCAATCAGCTAATAAACAATTTTAAGCTATATATGTGTGTATATATATATATACATTTTGAGTCTGTAAATCACTGAGTAGCACAGGTGAAGAAGGAAATTTGTTTTTCTTTCTTGTTTCTTTTCTTTAAACTCATTTCAGTCCAATCATGTGGGCAGGTCAGATTATAATAGTGTGAGTATGCGCAGAGAGAAAAGAATTGATTAATTCATTACAAAGATGGACTGAGTTATTTAGCAGACCAAAGGATTTCTTTTTATGTAAAAAACTCTTCTAAGTTCTTCACACTGTAAGAGATGTCATCTTTGCAAGAAGTATGTGCAATAGCATTACTAAAACCATTACATTTTTAAATAATTTTTCATGCAAAACATTTCAGAACTACATATTAGACTTACAGGTTTTAATTAAGATTCAGAATAGCAGGTGCAATTTGCAATGTGAGTACACACCGTTTTAGTTTGGAGACAGGATGTGCTTTTGAAGTGAATCTCAGATCAACTCCATTTGCCATGCTTCGATTCACATTGTGGAGAAATCTTGGAATGCATGAACTTAATTTCGTTTAGAAAAAAATGAACTAAAAAACACAATCCCAGAGCATATGAACTGTGTTCCAACTGCTAATAAACATTTATCCTGTGTTCTTCTCACAGCAAAAGGGATACCAGGTTTTGTAATATTTGAGGAATGTACAGTATGCTGTAGTCATATAGTTTAATAACAACAGAGATAAAAGTATATTGGATCCTAGTAGTTGCAAGAGGACTCCAGATACTAGTGCAAGGCTTTTCCTTTTACTACAAACCGTTGCAGTTCTCTTTCATGGACCATTTGCTGCTCTGAAAAAATCTTGCAAATGTTTTTAGTATATATGGGATTAAAGTGTCTAGAAGCAATACGGTCATATTGTCCTGGCTGTGGTTTGAAGCACTACAAGTCTTTGGGAAGTTTCTACATTCATTCCAGAATGCTTTGGCATGGACACCTAATAGCACCCCTTTGTCTTATAAGTCACTGCATAGTTGTCTGAGCTAAAATGTCAAATGAATATTAGAAAGTGATGCTCAGACCTAGATGGTGAGTAATACTTCATGAACAATCTGGAAAGATGGCAGAGATTTGACTGCCTCAGGTTTTTCAATGGGCTACTCATCAGCCAGAGGTGGTACAAAAATTTCAGTGGTATGAAGAGAAAGGGTGAGATACAAGATGACTTAGTGGGAATCCCGGTTCCTTGGGCTATTTATCCAAAATAATGAAAAATTAAGAAAAAGCAGATCCCTCCATGAATGGAGGCATATCCACACCATGAAAAAAAGACGGATGACTGAAATAGGTGTAACCTTGGAAAGGTTCTGAAGAAAACAAGACACAGCAAACAGCTGCTAAAGAGACCCAGGAAGCTGCTTGGCATCACTGGGGACCTGAATGTGCTTTTCAGTATCAGAAAACACATGTGTATAGGAGTGGGACACAAAGTTATTCTGCCTGGGTTGCCTCTGTTAGATTAAAGAGATTTAATCTGTACATTTAGGCACTGAAAGGCTGAATTGTGCATTTTTACAGACAGACATGGCCCACTATAGACATAGAGGTACTGTTTTATAAAATGTAGTACATGTAACTAAGGATTAATCCTTGACTTGCCAACAAGGAGTGTTACAGTGAAAGGCAAGCAATTTGGGATTCAAAAGTGATTTGTGCTCAACATAGATAACCTGTAAAAGTGAAATCTGAAAGAGAAACCAGTAGCTTTGTAGACATCTATCATAGAAATAACTTCAAAGAACAAACTGGAAAGGATCCATTCTCTTGCCTGAAGGAAAGATTTATTATGCATATGTCATTTTTGCATAATAACTGATAGAACTTTTAAATGTCTCCCATGATTAGAGACTCCATCAATGATGGCTCCACAGTCTCACCAGAAAATTCTCTTCAACATTTCAATAGTTTCACTGGTAGAAATATTTTAAGCATTCTCATTTAAACAAGTCTCTTTTATTATAATTTGAGCCAATTCCCTCACACCCTTCTGGAAACGTTCTTTTCCTCCATAAGCTGCATTTTATATATTTGGAAAATGTTTCCTCTTTCAGTCTTTCCACATAGGCCATATTTTCTAGTTCTATAATTGTTCCAGCTTTCTAATGTAATTTCCAGAATTTTTTCAACCAGTCCACAGCCTTCTAAAATTGCAGAATCTAGACACAGTACTTCAGCTTAGGGACTCACTAGTATGTTGTATAGAAAAGTCATCTCATGTAGTATGTGATGATTTTCCTGCTTGTTACTCGGTTCATTTCCAGAAATGTTAAAGCTCATAAATTAGGAGAAAGCAAAACAGTACGTTTATCTGGATCAAGTAGTATGGGACTAATAAGTAAAGCAGTACTAGTTATCTTCTGCTAAAGCAAACTTGCTTTTGCTTTATTTGATGTGTGGTAAAATATTTTGTACTCTATTTGACAAAGTAGTTTTTCGTTATTTGTGGTGACACAGACTTATATCCCTGCTTGTCTGCTCCTGGAGTCTTGTCTTAGAAACACAAGGTGTCGTACTACTTCATTCATGAATGTACAGTCCTCATCCTTTTCCAGATGATATGTGCACACAAGCATATAATCAATTGTTATTTTGTGTGTGCAAATCAGTGTAAGTCTGTACTAGTGCTAATTTGCTCTTTATTTTCTTACATATTATTTCATGTATATTCTGCTTATTTTCTATGTAGTCATACATCACTCTTCTTTCTTATTTCACATACAGTGATTAACAGCAAAATTTTGACCCAAGCTACAGTAGCAGCAAGCTACAGTAGCAGCTTTGGTATATCTTTCCTTTTTCATATTAATCGTAAGACATTTTGGTTCCTACAGGTAAAACAAATGTTGTGTAGTCTTAGGATTCGATAAACAAGCTAGATTTAGGAAGAGATCATTTATTCTGATAAAGGGAATCTAGAAGTACAGAGAACATTGGCTGACAATGTATAGACAGCAAAGAACAAGGGCTTTGATATTTAAAAGTCTGTATTTTGTAAGAAAGCAGTATTATGTTTATGGCATGAAAGCAGACTGGAATGCTTAACAACAGATGAAAACTGCCAAAAATGCATTAGATGATTTCCATGGCAACAGGAGAGACTAACACAAAAAGCTGCTCTAAAAACACCAAAGTCCAAGTCCTGAGCTGCATTCTGGAGGTATAATGAAGAAAAAGGATGGATAAAGGACTTAAGCTATATGAATCCTCAGTGGTCCTGCACAGGCCTAAATTGAAAGACCCTTCTTTTCTTGAGATCATTCCAGTAGATGGGGCTTGCCCAGAAGAAACTGGGACAGGACTACTAATCAGAAATAAAAGACCAAAGCAGCATGTATGAAAGCTTACCAACTCAGTCAAGCAATAGGCATTGCTTCATTTGGAGATTTATTTAGCTCTTCTCTTTCATGTGCAATCATATTTAAAACCTAGATGTTCTTGAAGGCTCAGGATGGTAATATATTTAGACAAGATGCCAACACTGTGAGAATATACTGTGTAAAATAATTGTCCATCATTCTTCTTGCAAGTAATAAATCTTAAAATAATAGCAATATCCTGTAGAAATCAATTGATTTTTTTTCATGTTATTATTGATGAGTTCTGACATTGCCCTGGCATAGAGACAGGCTACTGCTAATCCGAGGTGGAGGCTTGTGCAACAGGAGTTCCTGAAATGAGTGGAAGCATCATTGTTAGGATGTGCCTAACTGTGCTTTCTCTACTACATGCCGCTGTCACTTATGTTGCTTTGATGATGTTTTCTACTCCTAGTAACAGATAGTAAAGTTAAGAAGCCAAGCAGTTTACATTGGGGAGAAAATAATTTTCATATCGTTTTCAGTAATCTCATTCTATTTTCCTCCAGAAATCTTGTTACAAGGCAAAAATCTTGTGACAAACACAGAGAGGCAGTTTTGCACTTAGCAGGAATGCTGCTTAGTGACAGTTTTTGAAGAAAATATTTCATTTTCAAGACTTGAAAGTTTGGATATTTCTGAGATGAAACATTAAATTTTAACTGTTAATTTAAACTAATTTCAGTTAATTTATTTATTAAATTGATGTAGAATTTAATAAATAAAATTTATTTTTAAAAACCATCCAATATTTATCTGAATTATTTCAGCAAATGCAAGAAATGAGAGAATAGTATTGTTCATCCCACTAGCTCTTCCCATAAGTTTTTAAATATATTTGGTGCTTTTTGGAAAAAATTTACACAACTTTATTAATAACCTTCCATTGTAGTAAATAGAATAGTTTTACATTTTTAAAAGTGTCCTTGACTTAGGTACCAAAAATTATCTAAGCCAAAAGTAGCTGGTCTTATGGATGTTCACTTTAGTCATGTGTTGTTAATACATATATTTACACCAAGGCTACAGAGTTTTCTGATCTAAAAATTTAGTGAATTACCCTTCCCAGATCAATCCATTAAGACAAAATATTCAAGCCATACTATATACTCATATCCAGTAGTGTGATTATAAATCTTCCTTATGAACACCAGAAATATTAATGCTATATATATCTGATGTTCAGGATTTTAATTAAGGTTCCAAATAATATAGTCAGTCTTAGCCAAGGTCAAGAATAATTGCTCAAGTTTTGAGTTAAACAGAATTTCTCAGAAGCAATTGTTTGTAAACAAATATTCAGTCCTAAACTCTTGGCTGTTCTGCATTCTAATACATAGATAAGGGGCAGCTAACAATCTTTTTCTGTAATATCCTGTCTAAAAATGCAGAGCACTATTCATAGGTACCGGGAAATTATAGACATTTGGGACTCAGCTGATCTGATCTAGTTTAAATTATAATTTTACTGTGAAGGAGAGTGGGATTAGATTAGATTTCCTTCCAACCAATTTTTCTGTGATTTTATTATCAACTGAACGACTGATGACTTGTTCGCATGTTGCTAGCCCCGGAAATCTAGTCTGGTTTCCTTGCTATCATACAGTCATTATCCTGTTTCACTGCAAAAATTGGATAACATGTTTGTATTTGTAAGACTTTGTATTTTTAGCCCATGAGTATTCTGCTCCACAGTCTCTCACTAAGTTGATCTCAAATTCTAAGTATTTTATATGAATGAAAACTCTTACCAATCTCCACACCCTAAATTTCCTTCCTGGATAGCTTATAACCACATATTACAGTAACCCACTGATTTTTGCCAAACCACTTTGTTAGCAGTAATGTCTATTATGTAATAAATGAATAATAGCACTGTCAAGGATTATGAATTATGACCAAAAAACCTTAACATGTCACAGAGCAGACAAGCAAAGTTTGCATTGCCAGGTACTCCTACTGTTTACATTTTCCATTAATTGCATGTATAATAATTTATTTTTCTATTACACAGTATAAAGACTCAGTTTCTACCACAGTAAGAAACAGAGCACAACAGACAACTAAATGTATCCAAACATTTTAGGAAACACTTGTCCTCTGTCTTTTCCTCATCAGTTCAGTCACCCTACTCTTTCTAATCATTCCTACCTTGTATTTGCATACTTTCTCACAACTTGCTTCCTGTGTGAGGGCCCCCTTTGCTATTCCATTATGCACTAAACAACCTTTCTGCTGTGTATCCTGACTTTCAATATTTCCTTATTTTCCTGAATTATGTCAGTAGAGATATTTTGCTACCTGTTATACCTAACATAGTTGATAATAAGATCCTTATCCTAGAAACATTCAGCTTTTTGACTGTACAGCAAGAAGCACAATGACTGGGGGTTTTATGATTTGTTTTTGTTTTATTTTACCTGTCGTTATTAGGCTAGAGGATAGAAGCACCAAGTTTGTAGTTCTTACTAACTATAAACTGAAATAAGCCACTTTGTTGGGGAAAACTATCTGTAATAAAGGATACACTAAGATCTTTGCACTTCGTACTGAATCAGTTCAAGTAAACAGAGTGAAATGTTTCTTCTTAGTTCTTAAGGGTTTGGATATCTTGGAGAGAAAAAATCCTCCCCATTTCTCTGTTAAATTCTGTTCAATATCATAACCCTCATTAAAGCAGCTACCTGAACTTTTTAGTTAGTATATGGAAGTGGAGCATCAGAATGAAAAAACCTCAAAAGCTCATGTAGGACTGCTGGATAACAATTAGATTAATATTTAAGTAGCAAAGCTTCCAGGTACTTCTCTAGATATGAATGTAGGTTGCCAGGAATTGGTAATAATTTTAAAATAAAAATAAAAAAAACCCACCTTGCAACTCAATTGTTTTATGCTAAGAAAGCTGCTATACGTTTTAAGAGTTAGTTACCACAGCAATTGATGACTTTCTAAACTATGTATTTGTGTTGTCGAAGGAAGAAATTTTGAAAAGCATTGAATTAAATAATTCAGATTGTTATGGTACATGTGCATTTTTAAATTGTTTGAGGAGTTTGCTACAAATAATTATTTTGTGCTGAAATAAACTTGTTATTAGCTTTCAAGAATCACTGTTGCTTTTCACTGTCTAATATAGGAACCACTAGTCTTTTAATCAGGAAAAACTGTTCCATACTTGAATTAACTGCTAGAATTTTCCAATCTTGAAAAATATTTCAAAGTGCTTAGTCTAGTTTATTTTGTATCTAGATGGCTTAAGATTTGTTAATAATAAATGTCGTAATAGAATCAGTGAACAAATCTCTAACTGTTCATAAGAACACAAATATCAGTCTGTATTGTGCCTTTCTGGAAAAGGAGAGTAAGTACTACCTTAACTCTTAATTACTTGTGTATGCATATACTTAGGACTAGAGTTAGAGTGGTTACAGCCATGGCAAATTAACTGAATTTCACTGAGATGACCTGTAGGGGAGGAAGAAAAGAAAATTTCCAAACTGCGTGCAGATGGTATTGCAGTGCTGCTTCAACAAACTTTACATCTGTCCATATTCACTTTTACAACTTCAGGTCCCATCTGTCTTTAGAATGTAGGTAGTTTATTTTCATAGTTATTAACTTAAGGACCTTGAGTCCATCCTAGAATGCAGCTGTGGGCTCAAGATAAGGACTCCACCTCACTCATCACAAAACAAAACAGTGGTTCAGGTGTGACCTCCCTAGAGGAAGAAGACAGGAGCGAATGACTCACAGCAGAACTTGCCTTCTGACCTCCAGGTATGCTCCTGTATATCACAGATAGCTCTAATGAGGCCATCCTTGGTGGAACCTGATGAGTTGGAGGGACTCCCTCTCTCAGTAGCTGCATTTCTACAAATGTGGATTTAGGTCTGTGTAAGAGTAGGTCAGGATTTATTTATTGTATCATGACCTTTCAGATGAGTTTACCCTGATCCCTAAGCCGCTCTGGTGATTTGTCTTCCAGCAGAAGGTATGCAGGGACAGAGATGAAAAAACAGAACTGAAAGGGACACCTGAAGTAGCTTCAGTCAAATGTTAGCCAAAAAATTATCTTAAACTGCAGCTGTAGATAAGTATTTGTGAGTAGAAGCAGCCAGTTTTCTGTCAGTTCTAAAACCTACAGCATATTTGAACTATATATAGTCAAGAACCTTTTTTTTTTCTTTCTTTTTCCTTTTTTATTTTTAATAGTGGACTTTACAAGTGTCTGACCTTACTAATATGAAGGTACTCAAGGTTTCTGTGCTAGAAATCTTAAGAACAGATTCAAAGAACAGCATTAGACACAGAAAATCATTATACATCACTACACATTTAACTTTTTTTTTTTCCCCCTATTTCAACAGTAATTTTTCAGACAGCACTAAAAGGGTAAAAAAATATTGTGCTTTCTTAGGGAAAAAGAAACTAAAGCTTTTGGTAGTCTGATTTCTTCCATGTTGTCTACTGCTAACATATATATATAAATACACATACATATATACATATATTTGTAACTCTTGTGGTCTTGTTTTCTACATATTGAACCTCTGAAATATCTCCAGTTTTTTCTGCAGATGAGACAGCTGACCTTTTGAGAGGCAGAAATATCTGCATAAAAAGTCCTGTTTGTTCTTGGCCTTGTCTTAAATATAAAAGTTACCAAGACAATAGATAAGTCTGTTCTTCATACAATAATAAAATGTTTTTTACAAAAACAATGGAATTTAGAAAAGAAGTAATTGGGAGTATTTAAAAGAGAAGCACTGTGACAAGATGTGAGGTTGAAAAGAAGAAAAAAGATGAAATTGTTTTGGACATAATAGAAATTGTTTGAGTAAATGGAAAAAAGGAATCTTGGTGATTGTATTGTTTGATAAACAAAACAAAAAAACGGTGGAGGTTTTGTATTACTTACATTCTCCTTGTGTTTGTTCTGAATCTTGTTTCATTTAACACAGCTTAATTCTTGTCTTAGAAGATACAATTAACAAAACCTCCCTTCTTACCCTCTTTCATTCTGCCTGTTAATAGACTTCCAGCAGAATATTTTACTTCATTTATCTCTTTCCCAGCCTGAAGAGTCAGTCTGTGCAGTTTCTCCTTTTATACAGGCTGTTCCTCACCTTTGAACTTCTTTAGTGATGTCTTCTGAATCTTTTCTGCTTCTTTTCCCTTTTTGAGATGGGATAACCATTACTGCACATTGTATCCAAATTGTGGGCACACTAAGGATTTATAGAATCCTAATGATATTGTCTGTATTTATCTTTTCTATTATTCTCAATATTTGATTTGCTTATTGACCACTACTGATCACCAAGCTAACATTTTTCCTAGCATTATACGTTACAGCTCCTAGATTTCATTCTGCACTGAAAATCCCGCCACACACACACACACACACACACACACACACACACACACACACACACACACACACACACACACACACACACACACACACACACACACACACACACACACACACACACACACACACACACACACACACACACACACACACACACACACACACACACACCCACCCCCCCCCCCCCCCCCCCCCCCCCCCCCCACACACCCACCCCCCCCACCCCCCCCCCCCACCCCCCAATCTGTGTTAATTGCTTAGTATTTATCTTTTAAATTCCACCTACAATTTTAGAGTTTAGCCACTCAGCCTTGTTTGGATCTGCTGAACATTATACTGGGACTTCATCTTCACTGTTCTGAACATATCAGTAATACTTTTGGTATCTCACTTGCCACTCCCTTTCCAGATTCCCTCAAGAATTTCTACTGACATCTGTCATTTAGCCATGAAAACTGTTTACTTCTAGCCTTTACTAACTTTCAACCAAACTTCATACAAGAGAGATTCTTTCTTTTTACCCCATAATTACTTCTTTTTTTTAATGAGCCTTCAGTGACAAATTTTGTAAAAGACATTTTGGTAAATCAGGTGACATGACACTACACATTTTCTTTCAATCATAAAGAGGTTTTAGGACCTAATGTTTTGAATATAGCTTCTGCTAGTAGGTCCATACAACACAGGTGAAGCTTTTCAAGCAGCAGGTTCTTCTGCCAGATTTTCACAGTAATTGATCCCAACTATAACTATCATTGACATTTTCCTACCTGCAACACTGCACAGTTCTGACATAAAAAATACAACATAAGCAATCCAAATAAGGCTGGGGTGGTTCAGCCAGTGACTAAAAGTGCTGTGACAAGGTGAGAGGAGTCCTATTGTAGCTGGGGACTCTTTTTAAGAGGTAGGAAGAGAGGGAGAAGTAGGGAAAACTCTAGAGATCAGTTTTACTCTCCCTTAGGATTTTTTTCACACAAAGAGTATTCCAAATAATTTTATTGAAAGAAAAATATCTATGTACTTAAGGGAGTCTTTTAATTTGCTATTAAAAAACCAGCCAACTTAGGAATAGAACAGAATATATCAAAGAATTTGAAATTGAGATGGGAAGGAAAACAATTTCCCCACTGAAATTAGAACATAACACTGAGCAGCCACGCACTTTTCAAGTACAAATGCGAAGGGAGTGTGAAGATAAGTAGTTGTCAGGACTGCAATTCTGCTGTTTATGCTTGCCATTTTGTCTCTACCTTTTAAAAATAATTTCTTCCCCATAGATCATCTCTGTGATGTTGTGTAAGGAATGTGTGTTAACACTTTGAGAATCATGAATCCGTACTAGAGAAAAACAATCTACTCCACACATATTACTGTAAGGTAAATTATTACTGTTGTGTGGACTGAGTGACAAATTTTCAGTTGTGAATTCTGTTCATAATCAGGTAAGAAGTTAAATCAATACTTCTGCCAGCTAGTTAATCATAACTTTAAAAAAGCACCATTCTAGTGCAATCCCCAAATACCATCGATGCCTGTGTATTCAAATGACAAAGAGAAGACTATGACAAAAGAAAACACAGCAGATGCATTTTCTGCTTTTAATTGTGTTGGGTTAAGTATTCTCCCACTTGTTTATCAATGTTGAAGTTGCTAATGCAATACCAAACTCTCAAGGCAAATCTAATACAGTTGCTGAACTTGGAGGGTTTTTTGTTTGTTTGTTTTTGTTTGTTTTTGAGTGGTACAATTTAATGCTATTATACCACACAAGAAAATTTAAATGAGCAAACCAGGTTTCCTACACTGCAAAAATATTTGAAACATTCTATCTGGATGAAATGAAGCTATACTTATGAAGATCTTAGGAGGTACTAGCTCATTTCTGAAGCAGCTCCTTCTGAAGAAACTTCAGTTTGAGATAAGATTTTCCTTTTTATATTTATGACTTTATGTAAAGTGCAACCTTGGAAGAAAGATTCCTTAGTCATGCATTTTTTATCTGTATTTGTGACTTCTAGCACAGCTCAGTTTTCACAGGTGAGATGAGCTTGGAATAATTACAGATTTAGTCTTACCACCTTCTTGTTTTCAGTCCAGAAGCAGCAGAGCCTGAACCTATGTGAAGGTGCTGGGCTATCTGCCTCTGAAGCATCTGCCAGCCTATCTGCCTTCTAGCTTAAGAACATGCTTGCAGTTTCACTCAGTGGGTGGTAGATAAATCCAGACTTAACTGAGATATGTTCACTGTAAATATATCAGTCTTGATATCAGATGGTGAATATTCACCAGTTTATAAAAATCAGGTTCTTCTAATTAATCTAGATTGAAACTGGTTTGGAAATCTCTAAAATCAACAGATCTTTCTGGAGAAGCTTAGCTAACACTGTAACTACTACATTTACAGAAAAGCCTGTTAACCATTGAAGAGATGGACTAGTTCTGATTCTGAAGCTTCCCAAGGATGGTTTAGGTAAATCATTCCTGTTCAATACTGTGTCTGTGAGCTATTGTTTTGATTATCAAGTGCAGCAAGGAGCTCCGGTCTGGTATATACTTTGTTGACACTTGTAAAAATGTGGCAAGACCTTTATAGTGCACATACTTGCCATTCTTCATTCTGATTTTAAGAATATTAGAATTATACAAATATGTTCCTGCTACTTCAGGTGGGAATTGCATAAATAACACCTCTGGATCAGAAGGGTGTCTGTTGAATGTTTTGATCATTCCAAAAGGCTTGGTAAACCACAGTGACTGAAACCTGTTTTAGTAGCACTTTCTTTTTATATTCAAGTGGGTTTGTCTGTTCATTCAGGTGTTACAGATGGGCAAGTAGAAGCAACACAAAACCCATAAGGTGTATCAGTGTCATAGCTGGAAACTGACTTCAGGAGTCTTACTTCTCAGTACAGGAGGATTCTGTCCCTTCTATATTCTTAGTATTTTCAAAATAGGTACTTGGAAGCAAAATCCATGCTTTGTCTGCTATATTTGAAAATCAGGCTTCAGATACTAAATGTTACTAGAAAAGAAAAAAATAAAAGGATGTATCAAACTGCAATAATGTTCATATTTGATATATTTGAATTGATTCGATGAACTTATGTAAGTTATCTTTTTTTATACATGTGGGTAATTGAATGAACTGCAACAGCCAATATCATGCAGGGATGAGACATGATGTTGGCATAATCCCTCCTGGCTCTATGCACAGTGAAATCCACTTTGTAATAGTTTATAAAAAATGGACAAAGGTAGGAGAATTTCAGGGTAGCAAACCTGTGGTGAGCATCCTCTCATAACAATATAGAAAAAAATACTTCCATGTTTGCTGTCCTCAGACAAACTCCAAGAAAGTCAAATGTCTATTATATTGGAATTTAGAGGATTGGTCTTTTCCTCTAACAGCCCAGGACAAGGCAAGAAACAGGTACTTGCATAAGAAACATCTGTTTCCAACCTGAAAAAGCCAAAATAACTGTTCAGTGAACAGCAACAAAAAACATTTGCCCCCTTATATATTTGAATACCACTCTAAAGTTCAGTTGACTAGAAGGTGAGGAACAAAATACATGAATATGAAAGGCACCTATATGTTTTGGAAATCTGGAGAATGAAGCATATATCCTCCAGCATGAGATAAAACTATCTGATGCAATTATACTTTTAGCATTATTTTACTGTGAAAACTTGACAACTGAAAGTCAATGATAAGAACCCTAATGAAACATCTGCAAAACATTCTCAGAATTAATGACATTATCACAGAGGTAGTGATAAAATGTGAGGGAATACTGGACAAATATCTGCTGCTTCCAAACTTAGAAGGTAACTTAAAATGAGCTTGGCATAGCCTTGTGCTGATATGTGAATCAAGCCTCCAAAAAAGCAAGGGAGAAGGCAGCTGAAAAACAGAGAAGAAAAGAACTGTCACAAATTTACATTATATTTGAACATAGTTATGGTAGGACTTGCTTCTGCTCACACTGAAAGGACAATAAGATACCTAAGACAAAAGTCTTCTGTAATATGTGGGATGATCCAAGACCAAGATACTATATAGATTGTTGAATGTGTCTTGAATGGTTTATTCCAGAAAAGAAGAACCTTACGGAACATTTAATGACTTTTGGCAATGCTTATTCAAGCAGACAATATCTCATTAATCCTTCATGTGCCAAGGGAATGAAAAATAACTGTCTTTGGCTATATGACAGCAGAAACTAATTAATATGAGTTCTAATTTAAAGGAATGATGTCAATTTATACATTAAAATTACTGAAGCCTGCTTTTATTTTCTACTCTTTGCAACATCAAATGTAACTGACATGATGGTAACTAAAAGATTAGAGCAAAAATCATCTTGTTTCCTTTCTTTTCTTCACACACACCCCCACCCACCCACCAATTTTCCTTGTTATTTCTTCTGCCTGTGTAAGTGTTTCATATAAAAGCAGGAGAAAAAAAGTGTCTTTGCAAACGGGGGCAAAAAGCTGTATACAAACAGGGGATACAGAGAGGCAGATATGGAATCCAAAATGGAATTTAACATTAATTTGAAATCAACAAATTTCCCATCTAATGTTGTGTTTTGAAACTTTACAATATTGGCCATATGCTACACTTTATTTCTGTACTTAAAACTTACCTTAGAGGAACATTACAATTGATGAGTGAATCAGCTCTGAAAATTTATTTACTAATCAGTATTATCAAGAACAAAAAAAAGACACCCATGGTTTTCCTATTTGCATCACTACTTTTTGTCCCACTGCATTACAATCATCTTAATTTTAATTCATCTTTCATAGATATGCATAAACTTGGAGGATTTAGAGCGATAGACAGAACTAAAGGGAAAAAAACAGCCAGCTTGCTTCTGATACAGGCATTTTCAAAATGCCTTCTTTGCAAAATCACAGTAGTTACAGTCTGGAAATCATTCATTATAAAAAATTACATAATTGCATGTGCAATATGCAAGGATTCAATAATCTTAAGAGCAGCTTATTTTTTTATGAAAGACCTTGTCTCTCAAAAATTTAGTGTTAAAGATCTAGAATTAGAACTGAATATTCATTATCTTGTTTAAAAATGTTAGTCTCAAATCATAATGTATATCGAACTTTCTGACACATGCACCATTTGTTGTGTATTTGTACATATGCACCATTTGTTTGTATTGCAAGATAACGAAAAACAAATATGCCTAATTTGTGCTTTAACTACATATAGTATGGCTTTATCAGCCAATTACTTTAGTTTCCAAGTGCAGGAGCTTATGAATACAAGCAGATTTTCCAGTTAAATTTAAAATGAAGCTGAAGTATCTTTGTTCTTTGTTTTAAACTAAGTAAGCATGTTTTCCCTTTTTTGCATTTAGATTGTAGCATGTCCTTGCTGAAAGAGGACACTAATGTATTATCAATATGGATGGAAGTTCCAAAGTTGATAGCACCTTAATATGCAGCTTGAAAATTAATCTCATTTCTGAGATAGATTTATGCCATTACCAGCTTCCTAAGGAGGAGTCCATTTTGATTGACATAAAAACAAGTTAGAATTTTTTTAGATTAACTTTTTCACCCTCTATATAACTGTATTGTATACACTAATGCACTTTCTAGAAACATGTCCAACTACAGACTTTGTGTCAATAACTTGAAGTACAAGGATTGTTGAGTAGATAACCTAAAATGTTAGGATGAGTGTTTATTCAAATCTGTAACACAAATTTCAAGGTGAATAAAATATAGCTGGAGAAATTATATGCAACATAAAAATGGAAATAGCTGCTGTCCCTAAGAGACTGGATATCACGTGAATCTTAGGCCAATGAAAATCCACATAATCAGGGATGGCACAGACTAGTACCGTAAGAGACCAATCTGAGCTAGAACAACTGAAATGAACAGAGAACAGGAGTGAGAGAAGAAAATCTTTCCCATTTGAAATGTCTTAAAGTATTCCTTGTGTAATGGAAGAAAGTGCATTTTTTTAGTTTAGAATGAGTTAGAATACTAGAAACTAGAATAGATGACATACAAAAGTAGCAAAAGTAAAGTCTAAGTAAGTGAAAATGAAAATCACTGGATCACTGAGATTTTGAGTATAATATAACTATCCTATGATAAATTAAGTAGCCAAGTATGTTGTACAAAGTTTCAGAAGTACTTACAAGAACACTAAAATTATTATGTGTAACGCCGTGTGCTATCAAGATGGATGATAACTGAGATAAAAATCTTGAAATTAAGGTTACAGCAGAAGGTAACATGAGTAGCTGAACAAGTGGTAAAATTTGTCTGAGCGAAAAGAGCGCATCATCATCAGCTGAGTCCTACTATACTAAAATCACATGTAAAATCTCTTGATTTCAAAAGGTAGAATATCCTCAGCTGCTCAGTTTCTCAACTGATAGTTTAAAGGAATATACTTCTATGCAGTGAAACACCAGAGCGCAAAGGTGAAAGTGGGTCCTAATGCAAGAAATAGCTACTGGTTAAGCATTGCATGTTCTAATACAAGAACTACTTGGCTAGTTAATGTAGTGACTTATCTCTCCCTTTATCTGCTTTCACTGACAAAAATTAAAGTGATTGTTTTCATCATGTACTCAACCAGTAAATTTATAATCTGTGTCTGTATAACTTTCTGATTCTAATGAGTTAGAATTACCAGGGGAGCTTCATACAGTCATAGAATCACAGTATGGTTTTGATCGGAAGGGACATTAAAGTTTGTCTAGTTCCAACCCCCAGCCATGGGCAGGGACACCTTCCACTAGCCCATGTTGTTCACAGCCCCATCCAGCCTGGCCTTGAACACCGCCAGGGATGGGGCATCCACAGCTGCTCTGGGCAGCCTGTTCCAGTGTCTCACTACCCTAACAGAAAATAATTTCTTCCTAATCTACCTTCTTCCTAGTCTCCCTTCTGTCCTGAGAGCAAAGACGTAGAGCAGAGAATATGGCTTCTCCAAGAGCAGACTAGGCTTCTCCCTGAAGTAGCTATTTGGTGAGCAATCTTGTTCACATTGCTTTACAAAGCAATGCAAATCTGCTGGTATCTGGCAAAAAAATCCAAACCAAACTAAAACAAGAAAAGAAGGCATGAATGTAAAACACTAAATGCTTTGATTTCACAAATGTTTTAACACCTCTAGATCATAACAGGGACAGAAGTAACCACTATATATTATTTTCATGTTTTCTCACATCTGTCTCAATGTAAGAGCACAGGAAAGTGCATCAGTTCATAAGAATCAACTCTGCTTGTAAGCATTTTATTCCATAATATTTTTATTACAGGCAACACCAATTACATTGCTGCCACTGCACACAACAATGGCACTATGTTTGTCATGAAAATAACACGTCATAGCCTGGAGGACTGGCATAGTTGTTACACAGCTGTTGTGTTTTGGTGTTTTTAAAAAAGATCAAGGAGCTATCCATGTGTTTCAGTCTTTTTCAGATGATTCAGCGCTGGTAAAGGAACCACATCTCCTTACTAAGAGCTCATCCAGTCTGATGTGAAGCCTCATTAGTGCCTTTCATAAAAAAGATGCCACTTGCTATGAATTATCAAACACCAATATCTTCACTTTCCCTTTTCTCCCTTACTCCCCTTTTTTTTTTTCCTTTAAGTGTATGTGAGAGCCTTTTAGTGGGTCTTTCAGTAAGTACTTGATGGTATACACAGAGTTTGATGACCAAAAGAAAATTTTGCAATTAGAGAGAAGTTTAGGCAGCATTCTGG
This sequence comes from Falco naumanni, assembly GCF_017639655.2. NCBI lineage: Eukaryota > Metazoa > Chordata > Aves > Falconiformes > Falconidae > Falco > Falco naumanni. The sequence goes on along the minus strand of NC_054060.1, from coordinate 47,804,849 downwards.
CCATAAAATATCTGGTGAAAAGGCAAGAGATAAATGAGTGGTATCATCAGCAAAAGCAAAATATAAAAAAACCCCTCACAGCCGAGTTGTGGCAGTATAATGAAAGAATAATGCATGCTTTGTATTTTGCATTGTAATGACTAAAACATAAAACACTGCCTACCTGGAAGACTAAAATGATATTATCACTGTTAACTCAAGGACTTCTTAATCTGAAGTCATGAGAATCTGTGGTTTTGGTGCTGTTAGAGAAGATTCTAAATTTAAAAGTAGCAAAATGAAAAAAAAAAAACCAACAACAACTTATCTTGTTTTCTCTGAATATTGGAGAACCAAATGCAATTAGATACATAGGCCTAGGGAAAACGAGAAAGAAAACAAAGCTCTTGAGTTAGCTCTCTACCACTAGAAGTAACTGCATTAGAGATAACACCTTTCATAAACTGAGAAAGCTCTATCTTAATGTGAGGGGTTCTTTTATTAACCTGACTTCTATTGGAAGACTTTCATTACTTCATTATTGATGGCTGGAAATTTTCTTTTAATTTCAAGTCTTCATTTACTCTTGGAAGTTTTAAAATCTGTTTATACTTCCATATGTAACATTGAACTTCTTGACGGGCTCTTATATTCATCTTAAATCATGCATGCAAATAGAAGGCCTGAAATGGCATAGGGATACAACTATCTTGCTAAATAAATTACCACTCAGAATAAAACATAGGAGTAGATCCCCTGATCATCCTGAGCCTTACTGTAGACCGATCCTACTAGCTTTTTATGGCAAAACCCTGTGTAGCTTTAGGGAAAGATCACTTAAGAGTCCACGTCCTATAATCAGTGTGATCAAGTGAGGTTTGCAGGTATGCAGGTTTGTTCCGCATCAAGGCATGGTCCTCCAAAACCACACTAGTGGGGTTTACGTCGTTATACTCCTTTGTGTGTCTCCACACTATTTTCCTGGGCATGCCGCATACAGTTCCAGAATTGCACTTAAAACTTATCATTGCCAGGAGTTTTAAGGCATTATCTCATTTTTCTAATCTGTACTAGCCACAGAGGAGTACAATGTACAGGCCAAAGATCAGGACATATGATGAGATGAGGGAAAGGCTGTGGGTGTTGTCTACCTGGGCCTTAGTAAAGCCTTTGACACCATCTCCCACAGCCTTCTCTTGGAGAAACTGGCTGCTCACAGCTTGGACAGATGTACTTTACGCTGCGTAAAAAGCTGGCTGGGTGGAAAGAGTGGTAGTAAATGGCTGGCAACTGATCACAAGTGGTGTTCCCCAGGGATCAGTATTTGGGCCAGTTCTGTTTGAAGTCTTTATAGATGGTCTGGATGAGGGGATTGAGTGCACCTTCAGCAAGTTTGCAGATGACACCAAGTTGTGGGGGAGTGCTGGATCTGCTTGAGGACAGGAAGGTTCTGCAGGGGAATCTGGACAGGCTGGGTTCATGGGCCGAGGCCAATGGTCAGAAGCAACAAGGAGAAGTGCCATGTCCTGCACTTGGGTCACAACAGCCCCACACAATGCTACAGGCTTGGGGAAGAGTGGCTGGAAAGCTGTCTGGCCGAAAAGGACCTGAGCGTGCAAGTTGACAGCCGGATAAGCATGGGCCAGCAGTGTTCCCAGGTGGCCAAGAAGGCCAACAGCATCCCAGCTTGTATCCAAAACAGTGTGGCCAACACAACAAGACAAGTCATTGTCCCTGTGTAGCTGACACTGGTGAGGGCTCACGTTAAATACTGTGTTCAGGTTTGGGCCCTTCTTCTTCAAGAGGGACACAGAGGTGCTGGAGCATGTCCAGAGAAGGGCAGTGAAGCTGGTGAAGTGTCTGGAGCACAAGTCTTGTGAGGAGCAGCAGAGGGAACTGGGGTTATTTAGTCTGGAGAAAAGGAGGCTCAAGGGAGACCTTATTGCCCTCTACAACTACCTGAAAGGAGGTTGTAGACATGTAGGTGTAGGTCTCTTCTCCCAGGTAAGAAGGGACAGGAAAAGAGGAAATGTCCTCAATTTATGCCAGAGGAGGTTTACATTGGATATTAGGAAAAAAATCCTTCACTGGAAGGGTGGTCATGCATTGGAACAGCTGTGCTGGGAAGTGGTGGAATCACCATCCCTGGAGGTGTTCAAAAAACTCGTGCTTAGAGGCATGGTTTAGTGATGGACTTGGCAGTCCTGAGTTAATGGTTGGACTTGATCTCAAATGCCTTTTCCAACCTGAATGATTCTGTGATTCTATGAAAATTCTAAATTACAGGTAGATTAACTATTTTGAAGGTAGGCTGTAAGTGGAAAACATTAAGAACTTTTAAAATCCCTTTCTTTATCCCCAGATCCTTTTTTCATTCCCTTCCTGGCTACTAGTAGGAAATCTCTTTCCCCAAGTTTAGTTGTTTAGCTAATGTGAAGTTTGTGGCAATTGCTTCAGATAGCCACAGGTCAATGTTGTTCAAAAGAGCTTATGGACACTGAAGTGATAAAGAGTTTAAAATGCAGCACTAAGCACCCTGTGCAAACAAATGTAAATAAAAGCATTTAAAGAATCATTTCCATAGCTTTTTCCCTGTTTTCAATATGTCACATCCAAAATCCCATTAAAAATAGATGTTTCATGAAAACAATCTGCTGTACTCTGCACTGAGTTATGGTGCAGTTTATGCAAGAACTTTTTATCTGCAAGGATAGACCTAATATAGAAGAAAACATAAATATTACAGTCACTGAGCAATTATGGAGCAATTATGATGTAATAAACTACAAAGTATGTACATGCATAAATATAATTAAAAAAATCATGTTTATGAATGTTTTTTAAAGTTATTGAGTATGCCAAAATTGAATTATTCACTTTAGGAACCTGTTTACTATTGTAAATTGCTCATACATCATCTCCTTATTTCTCCCAATTATTCATCATGTGAATGAGATTTAAAGATTAATCAGTAATCTACATGAACAGTCGGTGCAGTCTAAGTTCTTCTGTGAGAAATGGGGGGTAATATTAAGGGCAGAGGTTTTCATTACACAATTATTGTAGATTGATTGCACTCATAATTTTACTCCACAAGGATAGAAGGTCAGAGTTATAATATGTAAATCATCATTCAAAGAATTCATTAAGTTTAGAAGTATAGATCTTTAAATGATATGTGCTATGTTAAGTACTACACAGCAATAAACTTTCAGTTATAGACTACTGTTTGAATGTATTTACACAATGAGGCAACATGACAGCTTGATGTCAAATTTACATGTAGGATGGATGAAGTGTGAAATATGTAACATATATAATATATTAAGACTTCACCATCTACTGAAATTATGCAATCAGGTTTTAAAATGTATGTATAACTGTCAGTAATACTTCTTGTTAAATAGAAGAACTCATTCATGTATCTTGAAAATATTTCCCCTTTTTGCAACACCACAATGCTGGGATCCGCTGTGCTTCTGCCATCACACATTCCCTAACCAGCTTTTTCCTCATCTTCTATTTGTGCAAACTGCTGTTTCTTCCTCAGTGTAAATCCCTGTACTTGTTAAATTGCATGCTGCTGTTTCCAGTCATTTTTCCAATTTTATTAGCATATTTTTTATTCTAGTTCTGTACAAGAGTCTTAAATATATTCATACTTTAATACCATTCATATCTGCACCAAATAGAGGACACCCATCCTCTCTATTCCATCATCCAGACCATCAATGAAATTCCTGAATGGCACTTAATCCACAGCCATCTGCAAAACTTAACGGAAACATCTTTCTCTTTCGATAGCTTCTCTCCAGTCCTGCATTATGACAACCTTTTCAAGAACTACAATGAAGAACAGTTCTTAAATAATTATATCAGTGAGTTGCCACTCTACCTAAGATTTATAGATGACATCTTTATTATCTGGATTGGAAATTTGGACTCCTTTATTGATTTTTACCACAAATTCAATAATCACCACTCTCCATCAAACTGTCGCTGCAATGCTCTTAGACTAGCACCAGTTTCCTACAGCAACATCAGCAGTGGTAACTTGCAAGTGTGACAAATGCAAAACTAAAAGCCAGCACATTTGCAGGCATCAAAAATAGCTCCCCCAAAACCTTTATATATAGTTGAAGCCTGTGCCTCTGCTACTAGAAAAGTACTAATGGTGCTCACCTTAGCAATAAAGAAGATTTTTACCCATAAGGAATATTCATGCAGAAGAGGTTTTTAAAGAGATGTGAAACACTATGTAAAGAAATGTTTTATGTACAAGATGACGCTTCTACCCATCGCTGAATATACGCTGTCTATTGTCACATCCCATCCTATCCCAGAACCTATACAAAATATCATTAAAAAATTACAACTTGGAATGCAAGAAACATCTTGCTCTTCAAACAGCCCTGCAGCCTCACTAAATTCACTTTGAAAGGAAACTCCTTGTGCTGTCAAGCACACTAAATGAATATAGGATTCGAGTAAAGAATAGAAAATGTACCAACATATCTTTACTGTGCTACAATAAATATTCTGAGCCACAGAACAATTAGTACCCAACAAATCTTACAGCTGCGTGCTTCATCCAGTACACCATGCTCTCATGGTAACTGTGGAGGTGAAATTAAGCATTTTTCCATAAAAGAATAATAATTCACATGGAAAATCTGTGTAGGAACACATGCTTCTAATGGAGGAATATGTCCTACAAAATTCACATTTCATCATGTTTTTAGTCTTGAACTCAAAGGGGAATCTGCAGAATTTCTGAAAAAGATTTTGCAAATTAAAATTCATAATTTGTTTAGTTTTTTTTTTTTTCATATGTAGAAAAATAAGAATTTAGGAGTTTGGTACGTTACAGTCTTCCTATCGTCTCATACTTTTTCCATTTTGCATACTCTGAAATGTTATCTACTTTCCCTTATATAATTTATTGGTAATTTCTTACTTCTCTCCCCACTCTTGTTCTGCTCGCTATACACCATCTTTATTCCAGAGACTAGCTCTGAAATCTGAGTAAAAAAATGAGCAATTTTTCTCAGTTTGTGTTGGGGTTTGAAATCTATTTCTTCTGTTTCAGGCTTAAAATACGTATGTTTGCCTAAAAAGTTGTTTAATTCTATCAATTGGTCTAAAAAGAGGTAACACTTTACTTATGGACATTTGTCTGTCTGTCCTTAGAGCCACATACCTTCAATAAAACACCATTTCTCTTCAGCAAGCTGGCGTCTGAACAGTATTAATTTCATCAGGAACATATTTTCCCTCTCTGGCTTAGTTTTGGGACTGTTCTGAGACAATGTCAAAGCCTCAATAAATTCAAAGCATGAGCCAACACAGAAGAAAAGACAATTTGCTTGACAAGATTTGCTCATGGCATATCGTCACTGTCACCCATGACCTTGCTATCCTCCAGATGCTTACAGCTTGCTTGATTATTCCTTCCAAAATTACCTGGGAATTGGAGGTCACAAAACACATATAATGTATCCTTGAAGAAGACAGAGGGTGAAATGTTGCCATGAAAACCTAGCCAGCAATAAAACTGCAGGACTTCATTGCTAGTTGTGTCAAAAGGACAAGCGAAACCAAAAACCTTATCCATTGTAATATAGTCAGAATTCATTACTGTGAAAAATATTTTAGTATTGAGTCATTCTTTAGACCTTTCATTGTTGGAAGCTTTTTTCTACAAAACATTTATTATAACAACACATTGCTGGGTATTTGCTTCCTTACATCTCAGTAAGTTTCCTTCTCAGTTTTTGGAAGGAGAATTTTGTGTCTGGTTTTGACCTGAGGAAACTGTTTTTCCCAGAACTTCACAGATTTACTGTTTCATAACCAAAATTCATCTCATTCAAAAGATAGTTCTGATTCTTACTCCATTTCTACAGTGAACAAGTTTTGTGCTACTAGCTATGGAGATAGAATGAAATGCAACATAAAACAACCTATCAGCTCAGTTCTGAAAAACATGCAGTCTCTTTTAGAATCTCATCTTATTCTTTTTCATGTCCCAGATTTCAATGACATTTTGTGGGGTTTGAAATTTAATTGATTTATTTTTTGAATTACTACAAATAAAAAAGAACCTTAAATCACTCTAGATCATTACAAAGTGAAGCTTACTGTTGTATTTTTGCTAAATACGCTTGTGATTACATTGTATTTTGATTAGCAATAACAGTATTATAAGACCATTGTCATATAATTAATATACTACTCGAAACTGCGGAAAAAATACATCCAGAAAAACTCTTTGAGATTTTCTACATACTTTAGTGTAAGATATGTGATACAGATGAAGTGAATAGTAGTTGAAAGCATTCAGGAACTGGGAGAAAGTGCTTGGAGTCACATAGGATGTTTTCTAGAATTTCTTGTCTGTTTTTCTGTACTACATGCATATACCAACATGGCAGTGCATCTCTATAGTCAAAGGTATGATTAGATAGTAGTTACAACAACATTCCCTAGAGTTTTTCTGTATGAGGTGAAAGTCAAATTGCACTGAAAACAGTTCAGGGGATGAGGGGAGTGGCTGAACCTATCGCACAGCTTGTAGAAGAAAACATGGCTCCTGCACTCGGAATTTGAACAGTATGTGGAAGGAAAAGCAGCTTTACTGATACACTTATTTCAGAGGAAAACTCATTTGAGCTAAGGTCCACAGAAAAAGTGCTTGACATCTATGAAGGAAGTCTGGTGATCCAGACCAATTGAGCAGAGATGACAATGAGGATCAATGACTTTGCAAATATCTGGCTTTTACTCTGCAGAAAAGAGATACGTCGGGCACCTCTCAGATTCTATCAGCTGGAGGCAAGTAATTATTTCTGGAAATAAGGCATATATACATTTCTCTCCCTGTTATCATTGCTTGCCTTAACTAATTATTTTTATTCTTGAAACCAAGGATTTTGTTCTCTTTTCCTTATTCTTAAAGGAAGATGTTAGTAGCCAGTGAAAGGAAGGTTGCCTCAGATACGCGTTATAACTATGTTTCACCAATTACACTTGAAAGTCCCCTTTCTGAAGCTTTACATTAAGCTCTGCATCTTCTAGGGCTCATGTATTGCACTTAATCTTACCCACTTCTCAAATAGTCACTGGCTGCAAGTACACAGCACGTGGATGTCAGCAATATTGTGAGTAGTCCTCTGGATTTTGTGAGTCAGATTCAATTTGTTTCACACAAATAGACTCTTGCTTTCTTTGTAGCCCCCTTTTATAAATCAGCCTTTTGGATTCACTGTCCTGGGAATCTGTCTGACAGAGGATTCCATATTATGTAAATTTGCTGTTGAAGCAACAAAAATGTTACTGCATGTTTGGACTGAGCTCTTAACCTTTGTTCCCTTATATTCTTCTCTAGTACAACACCAGAATCTTAATTTAAAATCTACCCCTATAAATTCTTGTTTTCATAAATTAAGCTCTTGAGATATGTTGTCCCCCATTTGAACAGTATTTGTGTTCTAGCTGAACAGAATATGGGAAAGGCAACTTAAGAAGAGACCCTGAATCTTGACTTTCACCTCTGTTACCATTCCAAGCAATTTCACTTTCTTTCTGTTATTATTTCAAGGTTTTTCTTGACAAGTGAATACAGAAATGAAGAGATAAAGCCTGACTGACTCAATTTATCTCAGGCCCATAGCCTACAGTCACACCGAAGAGATTAATGCACTGCAGTAAATCAACTCCTAGGTATCCAAATCCAATTTGGGGGCATCTTTTCAAATTTACTTTTTTTAAGCAAACATGAAGAGAAAATGAAAATATTCAGTCAATGCCTTTTCTCCCTTGGTTTTCTCAAATTGCATCCATCTTTGATTTTCAAGATATTATGAGTTGCAAAAGAGTTAGCTTGCTAGAAATGTTATCTTCACAGTCATTCATTATGAAACACACTCTTCAGAGATGAAGTGAAGGTATTTTAATCAACATTTTAATAGTGCATCTCTATTCTGAATAACATTGTGGCCAGTTTCTAAGAATAATCTGCACAGACTTTTGTGTCATTTGCACTGGGGAAGTCTATGGTACATTAAATTTAAAATACATGAGACATATGCCAAACCTTTAGGTTGTTTGCTCTTGGGCTTCTAAAAATAGTAGATATAATTTCGCGTGATAACAAGATGTTGTTCAGAAGTCAAAAGCTGCAGGTTGGAAAAATCTTCTCATTAGTATTTTCAACAGCACACTGAGAACGAAAAGTGTCAATGCTTTGTTTCCAAAATGCAAGCACAAGCTCAGTTCCTTAGGCTGCAAACTGTATTCCTGTGAGTTTTCACTTATTTTTTCCCTACAAGCTTCTGGTTTCTTGTTCTACATATACATTTCAGAAGCCATTTTAAGTGCTGCCCCATATAACCTGGGAAAGACAATCTTTTAACCTGAAAAGACAGTGACACACTCAGTCATTTCCTAGTAAGTGACTCAATAAAATATTGGAATATACTTCAAACCAAAGTTTTTAAATTAGAAGGCAGAGGTGCCATTCAAAGTGCTGCATCCTGGCATTTTTCTCAATTTACCAAGGCATTTTTCCTGAAGGACAGCAGTTACTGCCCTCCTGATCTGTAACTTCGTGCTCATGGCATCCTTTGTAATCCCAAGAAGTTTTATAAATAAATTACATTTGTATGCAGCAAATAATGCATTGCTACATCAGAGAGAAAAGAAGATTGTTTCTCTGAAACTCACAAAATATTAAGTTGCTTTAGTAGATGTATTCTACTGCCTTGTCCCAACACATGCATTAAAATCCAGTTTCAGTAACTTTCCCACCAATGCATACAAGTAGTCATTCTGACAAAGTCAAAGTGTCCATTAGAAGACAAGGACCTTCGCCCCAGGCTCAGGGGCTGCTTGAAAGGCAGTAAAGGCAGCCAGTGGAAGAGTCAAGACTGCATAAAATAACTTATGCCATCTACTTGGGGGTGATTTAAACTAAAGGAAAGCACTCTTTGGGGACAGAATGGCTTCAAGAATAATATGAAACAGTTTTACAGTGGCAGACAAGACTGAAGAGCAAATTATAAAGTGGCAAAGACCTACTGACAGAAAAGTAAAGGATAATCCCTTCAAGCTATGTGAAAGAAGAAAGACAGCTACGTACCAAAGGTTAGTAATGTGGTTCAAAGTGATTTTAGGATCTTCACTATTTATTTGAGAATAACCACATCATCCTCACCCTTTTCCATAAACCTCTAACACACACGTTTAGTTCTACAGGTAGAGGCAATGGCAGAGGGAAAAGCAAGGAAACAGGGTAGCCCATAGAGATGGCAGCACATTTAGCAACATGCTGTGTTAGAGTACGTGGCTGTGCTGAGAAGTAACACACACCCAAGGTGACCATGCAAAGGTACTAGGCTAGACGCCCCTCCAGAGGGGTCTGAAAGGCTCATCAGGAGAGCATCAGACCACAGGGATGTAGCACGGTCGGTGCAGCTTCTTCTCTTCCAGCTCCCCAGTCCAACCCTGGTGCTGCAGAGAAGCCCTTGCCACTAGACACAGTGCTGAACATCATGGCATACTCAGAATAAATTCTGGAAGCCCATTCTGTCCCAGTTTCTTCCAAGAAGTAGTCTGCAGAGGAATGTACTATTTCCTACTATGATTGTAATTTCAGTTGGCAGTGCTGGGAGTTGTAGAGTATGGGTATTGACAGCACTGCACCATGCAGGCACTACACAGGAGTCAATCACCCTTTCTGAAGAAGAAAACAGTACTGGCTGGAAAAGGCAAGGAAAGTGTTTTTTAAATGAAACCTATCAATAGTAGTGTTTATAGAAAGATTTTCAAATATTTGAGATCTTGAGATTCAATAGCTACTACCAATGCTAAGCACTCAGGCACTGCTGCTCTAGGGGGAATCATGCATTAGTGTTCCTCACAGTAACTACAAAGATGTTGACACAATCTATGGGGCAGAAAAGAAAGCAGCACACAATGCTGATATGATGTTTGAACATTAAAAAGCCAATGGAATATGTTCCTTGCCAGGCATCATTCCAGCTAGTTCACACATGGGACCATTGCCTTATTTTGGAGGCTAGCACATTTACAAGCACAGGTGCAGGCCCATTTTGTGCCAGATCATTTCCATACCATGACACCTCACAGATGTCCCATTTACTAGTGTATATGTAGACTTATAATTTTACTGTAAGTTTGCCACAGCACTTAAATATAGCTGAAATAATGTAAATACTAAGAAAATTCAGCCATATATGTCTTTACATAAGTTATACATGAATATATGTATAGATACGTATGTAGTAGGTATAATAACTACACAAAAGCACTTCATATTTCTGTCCTCTTGTCATGAAATTAGTGGTTTAGGTCTGATTGTTTAAAGAATCACCACCAAAGAGTTTGAGTGAAATATTTTTAATATGAATTTGTGGAAATGCAACTGCACAAGATTTGATGGCAAGGTTCACTTTATTGCTTATTGCATGGAGTAAATACACAGAGATAAATCAAACTGAAATTGAGTCGGAGTGAAGCTGGAAATAGTTTACAAAGATCAAAGGTGTAAGAAGGTAAAGGAGATACACCCTCTGAGTCACGAGGTTTAGTGGACCCCCCTTGCTTTCTAAACTCACAGAGTTTAGCTGCAGCTAGATCCAATCTAAGTTTCAGACTTGGTCAATGGTTTATGTCTAATGGGAGAGATATAGAAAGGGGGGTAAAGAATTAAGGATAGCCTTCTGCTGAATCACAAGGTTCAGAGTAGACCCCCTTGCTTCCTAAACTCTCATATCATTTAGGTGCAGCTAGGTCCAATCTTAGTCTCAGTCTTGGATAACAATTTGTATCTAAAGGGGTAAGAGAGAAAGAATTTGTTCACAATTCAGAATTATCCATAGGATTTTAGCAGCAAAGAAAAATCAATAATATTTGTTGAAATCACAAAAACAAACCAGCTACTTTAAGCTTGCAATGTATATTATAACAAAGGTATAGCTGTTAGAATTGCCCCCCAAGTTCAGTGAAATACTGATGTCTAATGCTTTTTGTATTTCTTAGCGGGAAAATGATTGAGCCTCGAGGAGCAGGGGTATCAACCTAGGCTCCACTGTTGGCTTTCTACGATGGTCCACCTAGTATCACAGACTTGGTGGTCTGCTAGCTGTGAGTGGTGTCCCACTCACAGGGAGCCTGCTGTCCAAAAGAGCTTGAAAGGGTCTCGCTTTAGCACTGCTGTTCATAAAGCTATGTAATGATTGGAAATTTACTGATGACTAAAGCCATCCTGGCCACAACGTGAGTTGGTATTTTTTCAAAAATTCCAAGAACAATGGTATTGTTCCACTTAGGTTACCACTTGGGCTATGATCTGGGCAGGAGCATTCCAGGGTTGTCAGGGAATAACATTGTCTCCACTCTTGTTCCCTGCTTTGACAAGTCAATGGGAGTTCCAGTATGGACAGTGACCTTCTCTGCCTTATCAAAGAGTTACTGGTACAGCCAAGGGGTGCTTGTACCACCTGACTCAAGGTGCCAAGGCCTAGTTGGAAGCTCCTGGTGTTGCAGAATGGCCTGAAAAAGGGAGAGAAGTGAAACACACATCTCTAGGGGAATTAATGAGAGTCTGTACTAATGGTGAATAAGACCTGCTTCCTCTCTACCATGTTTTGTTAGTGAATAAATAGTCCTCACTGTGCTGAGCAACACCAACAACAGTACGATTTTCCTGTACTGAAGAAAAGGTTGTAATCAAAAGTGCTGCTTCTTGCCTGAAGAAAAATGCAGTTGCTTGTCTCGGGAGACCAGACAGTGCCCAGACTGAAGAACTGTGACAGAATCTGAGAAACAGCTACAGCATCCTATGAGTTTCATTATTAGGGCATATGCTTTATCTATATTTACACCGACCCTTCTGTTTCTGTTTGTAGGTGGGAAGCTTAGGTTTCTGCCCTAGAGACAACCTGAAGATATACAGCATGTCCCTTGAGAAGGGAATCTTCTTAGCAGCATCTTCAGAAATTGAAGTTACAGTTGTTTCCTACTATTTTTTTCTTGTGGTCTTTCTTTATTATTAGACTGTAGGGCAATCAGTATCACTTTGCCTTTGATAGGTGTGCTTTTGCAGCACACATGAACAGTAATTATGATGAAAGTCAGCTGTGTAGACTTGAGAGGTTTTAGATAGACTTCATTGCACAGATCTGCCTCAGGTGTTCCTAGAAATGCTGCAAGAGGGGCTAGATCATGTGAGGGTTTATTACAAAATAATTTTTCAATGTATTTACTATATATTTATTACAGAATTGAAATAAATCTAACCACTTTATTGTACTAAGTGAAAAGCCTGGTTGACATTTAACTGAAAGTTTCTGAACTGTATTATTTACCCCCTAACATAATTGCATTTCACAACCAACCCTTCCTAAAGTAACCAAATAGATTTGTTCTTTAACCCATAAATGTCACTCAGGGATCAGTCTTAGATTTCTTGGACATATTAAGCACTGTTCAGCTGTTTTTCCAGCTGAGCAGACAAGCAGAGTAAACAGGGTGACTTGAATTTCACCCAGGGTGCAGGGCAAAACAATCAGCTGGCACCAAACAGGAGATTTCAGAACATCTGATGCTCTTAACTGCCAGTAAGGGAATTTCAGGCGGAAGAAATAGAGCAGAGGTATCACTTACAACTTTCCCCCGTTTCCCGTCCTGTTTTGAGATCTCTTTAGATCTCAGGCTTTACAACATGGTTACTGTATTGCAAATCCTGTAAGGAAATAATAAAGAAAAATGTTATTGTAAGTCAACCCAACAACTAAGAGGTGTGACAATTTACCCAGATAGCCTCTCTTTACTGTAGTTGTTAGGGACAGGTACAGCAGATCTGAAACTTGGTGAAAGGTATTTTCTTCAACAAAAACATTTTGTTTCTTAAATTGATGCACATTAAAGGTTGGTTGAAAACCACCATTAGTTTTTAATATTAAGTTGGCACGAGGAATTCATTGTAGCATCTTGCAGTAATTAACTTTGTTAATATAAAAAGGACAAGTAAGCTGGTGGAAAATTTTTCTGAATTTATAAATTTCATAGAGTTTAAGACAAGAAGAAACTGACTCAATTAACTAGTTATGATTTGAAGAGGATAGAATTCACGCTGCTAGAGTTTAACAAGTTTTAAGCAAAAAGAAAATCAGTCCTTGAATAACTATTGCTTCAGGCAGAAGATTATGACACTTAAAAATTCCTAACAATGAAAAGCCTATGAACGGGCTAGATGAGATACCTGCTAGGATTTTCTGTGTGTAAAGCACTTCTATGCAGAAATACACAAGTAAAATGCACTGACATTATTTTTTTTAGCTGGAAATGTCTTCCTTATCACAGATCTGGAGACCAATATGCCTCTGCACAAGTTAGAAAGATGTACCATTAGCTAACCAAGGAAAAGAATACTGTGTCACCCTGTAAACATGATCTATTGCATCTAACAACTCATTGACAGTCATCAGTATTTTGGGGAAAAATAAGCAAGCAACCCATCCCCAGAATACACTTGGCTAGAATCTACTCTACAACCTATATACAGTCCTTCTGTATTACCCTAGGGCTGACTGAAGCCCTCAAGCCAACTCCACAGAACTTGGAGTGTATGAATATATTGAAATAAATACCTCCACTACAGCTATCTTTATTTTACTGAGGCTTTAATCTTCTCTTATTGGGTACTTATTTTTAAACACTTTAGATTAAATTCTATTTAATATTTTTTCAAGCTTCCTTACTCTTCACAAGAACTTCATGGCAATCATCAGGACTAACATTTTTATCAGCACTGGGTTTAGCGTTTTTTTAAAAAGTGTCATCTCTCCAGGATGTCCACAAACTCATATTTCTGCAAATCACAAAGCTGTTATTATTTACATCTAAACTAACTTATCACAAATATTACTGATCAAAATACAGAACAATCTTGATTCTGATAAGCTGTTTTCAATACAAATAAAGTTAACTCTGAGTTACCTGGAAGTCAACACTGATAAAACAGTGCATCTTGTTGCAAAAAGCCATGGCACTTCATAGACCTGTAGAACAAGTTAGGTTATAAGCAATCTCTGGAGACACCTGCTCGAACTCTGTTCGAAGCAGAGCTTTTGTACAGCTGGCTCCCACCTATGTTACAACAAGCAGAGAAGTACTGTTCAAGGGTCATTTCCTTAAGCTTTGAGATGAAAGATTCTACCCCAAAAGAATACAATTGCCACTAAAAGTCACTTTAAAGCAGACAAATGTGCAATTGCTTTGAGTTGTTTTAGTGTTGGTTTGTTTTATTTTTACTTTGTTTTCTTAAAGAAGGAATCTAATTTTGTAATTTTAAAATTAAACCATATATATTTAATTATATATGCTAATATATAATTATAATTATATATGCTAATTATATTACACTGCCTGTAAAATATTAGTTATTATTTTCTTACCTAATGTTACAGAATGCTTTTTACTTGCAAGATACCTGGCAGACATCCACTGGTCTTGTAAGAACCCAACTGACATTGTTAGAAATATCTTTCATGGGGAGTAATGTTATTAATTACTTGGGGAGTAAAGCTATTACACAGCAAAGCTAAAGGCACAGTCATGGTAGCTTCCTCTTACACCTGGTGATTTTGATATTAACTCCAAAAGTAACTGCTAAGAAGAATATAGAGTAGTTTTCTTGCTGATGCAGGAACTAAACAAGTGTAGGCAGATATCAAAAAAGCCCCAGCCAACAAACCCTGACAATAATCTGTCTGAATGAAGTCAGATTTCTATTAAGGCAAAGTTGCCAAACTGTAATATTAGCTGATTTGACATACTTCAGATGGTTCTCAAATGCTATGCCTATTTCTATTAAAAGTCTGTCCTTACAGCTCCAGCTTGTCATTCTTTTATAAATGATACAAAAGTCTCATGTTGCACAAATCAGATCTCAAAGGAAAATTCCTTGATTTTAAATATATATGGGAAATTAAAATTAATTACAATTTCCAATTTAGAAGATAAATGATAGATGACATAACTGATAATGAACAAACATAAAACAATATTGTTTCATGTATACATAAATTATTGCACCACACTTGTTCTAGAGCATATTCTGTCTTTTGGTGTTAACATTATTTTTCTAATCCACTCATATTTCCCAATAGTACTCATACAAATAATTCCCACCTCCCTACACACCCCCAATCCTCCTTTCCTGCATTTTAGTCCTATTTATAATTTCAGTGGATTAATTACTGTATTACAGGGCCAAGATAGATATGCACATCATTAATATATGTTGTAATACTTTAACAAACATCAGTTAAAGTATTGTGCTGAAGCAGATTTAAGGCATCTGATATACAATATGGAATAGCATTATATTAATGTGCTAATACCCAATTGCACTGCTATTTCTTACATATTCAATTATAGGATGAAGGCTTCCACTATTTCCTAGCTCTACTTGATTGTTGAGTACTTTAAGTTTCATATACTTTGATTGAGAGTCAAATCTATTTATGTGCTTAAAATTACAATCTCTAGAAATCCTGCATGTTCCCTTTAAAGGAGACCTCTATAAATGCAATCAAGTATATACTGAAAACGAGGACAGATTTCACCTAAAAAGTCAGTAAATGTATTAAACAGCTATGATGCTTTTCTGTTCTATAGAGCCATTAAAGTTATGTAGACCACATCACACTACTACTACTGAAACCACTATTATCAAAATGTCTTTACTTTCTACAAAATTAAATGGTATTCTGGTCAGCACATGGAGGTAGTATGACATTAAGCCATTTACTTGATGATCATACCCACAGAAGTTTGGTATCTCTGAAGAGAATGATGCCAAAATTCCATTCCAATAAAACTTGTTTCCGAATTTTGAAGTTTTAGAGTATTTTCTAAATATAATCAAGTTAGTCACATCTGAAATCACAAGTAACCCAAAACAATAGTGTAGAGGATTTATAGAGGAATGAAGCTGGGTTAATTAACACTGATAATATACAGCTGTGAGCTGGCTTCAGGGGTGGTGGGTTGGCTGATGTGGATAATGTACAGCTGTGGCTGGTTCCTGCTAAGTAGTAAAATAGCTCTAGGAGGTATGGAAGAGGAGCTCTGAATGAAGGGGCATATGGAAGAAGCAAAGGGAGGAAAGGGGGAGTGTCCTGGGTGTAGGTGAGATAGGGCCTGGGTGAGGAGAAGCTGGCTGGAAGAGGAGCTTGGAGAAGGAAGAATCTGGATGCAGCAGAAGCAAGAAGCAGAGTGGACTGGCTTGAAGAGGGTAAAGAAACAGCACAGACAGTATGTCAACTTTTGAAACTTTGTGGGGGATTGGTGGCTGTGCTAGGGCAAGGTGTGGGAACTACTTATTGAAGTTAACCTTGTATGTGATGGTAAAAGCCTTGTTGTAGCTGGCTAGTTTTGATAGTGCTGTAGCACAATAGTTCTCATGTATTTCTTTTTTCCATAAGGAGATGTTAAGTCTTAAACAAACCAATGTAAACCCAGGAGAATCCTGAGGTCTTCAGTTCTACCATTTCACTGTAGCTTTGCCAGCTAAATACTGGTATGTCCTCACAGGATCTGAGTGAAAGCTATACCTTTGTCTTTTAACTGACAGCGTTGTAGGAAGAACAATAGTGCCAAATACTGCTCCTTGTAGCTCCTGTGACTCCCAAGACAAGTTAGGGCCATGACAAAGGAAAAAACCTGTTACAGAACTGTAGACCTATGGACCCTCAAAGATTTAAATCAGGCTGTATAAGCAGATCTCACTGACTACACAAAATATGTCTTGAATTTAATGAGTCTGTGTCAAGGAATCATTTCTACAGGTTAAACTTGGTGCCGCTGAGTGATTTACTTGATGAACTGGAGTATGCTACTTGAAGTATTAGTGTGACTTCATGTATCTTGTTTGTAGCTGAGTAGTTTCTTACCATATATGTGCTAAGACTAAATAGGTGCAACTTGGGAAGTTTTTAGATGGTGTCAAAAGAATAGTTCCCCAGGCATAAAGCCATAAGAATACACATTTTTATAGAACATTTTAGAGGACTGATATAGTAGTTTGTCACTTTTTTTTCTGGAGTTTCAGTAGAAAAGCAAAAATAATCACTGAAAAAGTATCCTGCAAATGGCTCAATAGAAGCAAAATAAATCCACCTACACAATAAGCCAAATAAAATTTAATACAGATAATATCTATGACTGACAATTATTTTAGTTTTGTAAGTTCAAGCACTTTTCACTGTGTAATTCCCTTTTCCAACAAAGAGCATGGAAGATCTTGTTTTGCATACGTGTCTAGAATAATGTGGCACATCATCTGGGAGAAAACAGACACAGAGTATTTCTTCACAGAAACTCTTCTTCTTTGTGTGTTCAGACCAATAGTCTGCTTTTGTTTGTGTTCTTTTGGGGGGTTTGTTTTGGTACTTTATTGTACAAAAGGATTGTATTCAGAGTGGAGTAAGTGAAAGCACTTTGTCCAAGAGACAAAAAGAATTCATTGGACAGTAAAGTAGCCTTTTACTCCTTATTGAGCTCTTCAAAATTTTTATATAATGTACAGCTAGGCTTTGAAGACACTAGCTAATTCTGCTGCAGATTCTCTGTAGTCACGTTTTTCAAATTGGAGGTTAAGGACTTATTCTTCTCCAGCTTCTAGCCCCCTTTAATCTATGTCCCAAATCCTCCCTATCAGGTAAAATTTTAAGACATGGCACTCACCAAATCATGAATAGCTGCTAGTTTTAAAAATAAATACAATGCTACATGTTCTACGCACTCAAATGCACCTTGAAACCTGGAAGACACTGAGCAGCTCCAGTTTCAGAGGAGGATAGTGGATGCTATTAGTCACATGATTCCTGGATAATACACATTACTTTCAGCCTGTTCATATGGCTTAACCTTAATATGGTATATATAAATAAAGTAATATATTTACACAAGTATATAAATGCTTAGAAATATGTTTATAACTAAAGTTATGTAAATGAAGACCATGCCAGCTGAATGGAGTTTTGGGAAGACTTTTACTATGTAAGTTTACTAAAATCTGAGAAGTAACAAGATGGCAATGTTTTGTTACATTTCTGCTTTAGTCATTACAATTGATCAAGAGGCAGAAGGAAAATAAATCCAAAACAAGTTAGGATTCATCAGTCAATGGGATTAAATACAAATAAAACTACATTTTTTTTCTATGTACATGGAAACAATAGTTTTACTGATTAATATCTGAACATCAAAGGTCCTGTTGTAGGTGACTTTTTAATACAAATGCATGATATCATTTAGCCAGAAGCCCCGTTATCTAGTTGGTGATCTCATTATCACTGAAGTCTAACAGATTACTACTAGTAAATAATCAAAAAGCATTATTTTATAAAGCTATGCTAAAAGCAAGTTTAACACTTCAGATGTGAAAAGTGTTAAGAAATTACATTCCTCAATCAGTAAAATGAAAAAATAATTCACTTCCTTGTATATATATTTTATGCAGCTCTTTGTCAGGGATGAAGCTGAGATCTGCTAGACTGCTTAATTCTTTTTTTTCTGTCTCTTTGAGACATTCAGTAATGTGAATTCTGTTTTTAGAGGGCAAATAGATCCAGCAAAGGTTTTTTTGTAAACCTTTGTGGAAATTTTGAACACTTTTCCATAAATTTTCTTTCAAGGAATAGTTAGCATGCAATTCAGAAGACCCAGTGAAAGCCACCAAGCACAGAACTTTAACAATTATGCCTGTTCTTGGATTCTCCTTACCAACTGTCTGCACATTTGATTTTAACTTCACATAACTAGAGTTAATGAACTTTTGGATAATTAAGGATTTCATAACATATTAGAAATGAATCTGTACATCCAAAGGCATATAGCCTTGTACCCTATAATTAGAAAGGAAGATACCATTATGTAGTCCAAATTAATAGTTAGGTCTAACTTTATCATGTTCAGCTGTCTAGCTAGCTATTAAGTAAGGACAGTAAAAATATTAGTTGAAGGGTTGCTTTGGAATTTGCTGTCAACAATATGTGTGGGAACATTTGCCTTTCTAAAGGGAAAGAAAAAGTAAAAACCTGCTGATTTTGCAGACATACAATTTTCATGTCAGGAAATCTGAGGAACATCTTTAGTGCTGAGCTAAACCTTAACTGAACACACTTGGCAATCTGAATAACAATGTTTTGCTTTGGAGAACTGACATACAAATTCACACTTTCTAGTCTTGTGGTGACTGAGTGCTGTAAATTCAAGCTCTTCATGTTCCTAGGCAATGATTCTCCATTAATTGGACTACTTTCAGGAAAAAAGCTTTATTGGTCTTGAAAGGGACTGCACCATGTGGTTACCTGTGGTAAAATGGAACTGTAGCTGACAAAATCAAACACCTCTCCTGTTTCTGACATACCTCGGTCATGGTACATACGCTGTGATGAACAGAGAATTACCTTGTCCAAGCCCCTTGGAGTACAGGACCATCCATTCACTATGTGATAATCTAAAGGAGAACCTCAGTAATAACACTGTGAATTAGTATGTACACACACTAAGAAATACAAACTGAAATGGGAAGGAAAAACAAGTTATGTTTCAAAATAAACACTCAAAGTCTTGGATTCCTGCTGCTTTCCTTTATTAGAGGAAGAGCCCTGGTATAATTGAGTTGGGGAATATATTTTGATTGCCTGTTGGATCCAGTTTATTAGAACAATTTTCTACGTGTAGTTAATGTTGTAAAACTTTATGGAGGAGTTAAGCAGCTTTTTCTCCCCCCTCATACTTAAACTGTAATTAGTCAGTCATGCGATAAAGTAAAGAATTTTCCTGAGCAAAACTGAAGGTATTTTGGTGGGATGAACAAAAAATATTTACCAAACCCAGGTAAGTATCTGGGCAAAATTAAAGGGTTTGTTTCTGTTCCTGCTAATTTGATGTGACAGAATTCCTTCTTCCTTAATTGTGTATCTATCACCAGACTAAGATAAAGCAAGAAAAGGACTTGGGAAAAATTTGTCAGCATGTGTTTCTGATCTGCAGCTTACAATGCTAGCCATGCTCTGCAGACTAATTTTCCAGCTCCATCTGCCCTTTTGCTATGCAGACCACTTTCTTCAGACATAAGCAAACTGAGCAGAAAAGCACAAAAATAAAAAAAGTAAATTTGGGTTTCATGCGTTTTTGTGTGTAGTAAAGTATTAAGTCACATATAAGTAAGCATACCTTTTTCTTATGTGCACTTTGTTTTCTGTTATAGATGGCTGGTAACGATAGAAACAGTATCTGAAGAGTTGTACATGATATACAACTTGTACAAAACCCAAGTGTTTGAGCCAAAAGTGGTGGGTTTTTTTTTTTCTTTCTCATGTTATATATAGTCAATCTGAAATGAAATGGTCAGATGTTAAAGTATAAGCAAAGCATTATTCAAATCTGTCAACTGATCCAAGATAGCTTCAGTTATAAACCCTGGTAAACTAGAGAGAACTAGAGTTCAGATTATCCACAAAACCTTACAGAAACTTTAACATTTAGAGGAAAAAACCATAACCCCAAAAAACATCTCTGGAAAAGATTTGAATGCCTATGGTTCATTCTGCACAATATCAAAACTTAATTGCTTCTTCATCTTCCATCTCAAGCTCTTTCTTAGTAGAGGAATATAGTATCAACAGTAAAGTAAAAGGAATACTGGGGAGCTTGTTGATAAAAGAGAATGTATTAGACACACCATTACATTATGATGAATAGGTATGTCTGCAGAGTTCATTATTAGTCTGAAAGTCAAGAATTCTGTAACAAAGAAAAATACAGCTATATCAAAGGAAAAGTATGAAGACTAAGGGCTGCAATGTGGGTGAAGAACATAAGAGATAAAATGCAACAAAAAGGAAAGCAGAATAGTATTTTTTCCATCGGTGTTATGGGCATACAACAAACACTCTGAAGCAAGCTGAAAAATTTATTATAGTCTTCATAGGTACAACTACAGTAGCCAGATAATTAAAGGACTTTAAGACGAAGAAAATAAAAGCTAAGATAAGGAAATAAAATTCAGGAATATTTAGACAGGTTATTTATATTGGTACACCTTGCCAAAATAAATATTTAAATTGTCACTTTCTGAAGCAGTCTCTGAAGTACTTTGGCTCTTTGCCAAAGCTCATGCAGGCAAGTTTAGAAAGAGGAGTCAGCATGGTCTTACATAAAATTTGGAAAAGATAGGTTTTTAGTTTATCAGCTGACCTTCATGTCTGAAAGAAAAACTAAAGCAGATCATCAGGTACTTCACTCAGACATGGTTAGTATCAAAAGTTAGGCATTGCTTCTCATCTGGAACAGTATCCTAGATTCTCTGATGTCTAGTAATACATTGAGCACTCATTGGAACTTTTCCAAGGTCGGAGAATTAGCAATGCTTTCACTGGATGGATTCACTAGTGTGTCTGGATGAATTGAATCTTCAGTCTATCTTATAAACGACAGTTTTCATTTACCTAGCTGCCTCATTCCCTGCAGTGCATAGGGATTTAATTATGTTTGAGACTTCTATCCCTCTGGTCAATGTCAAATTTGGCTGAAAAGAAGTTATTAATCAGGAAGAACAGACACACAGTGTGATTGCAAAAGCCTAATTTCCTTAGGAGATTAAAGTATGTGAAAAATATTTCTCAAGGACAAATCCCATCAAATCAATCTGATATTTGACATTGTGTCATAAGACTTTTTTTTTAAGTGAAGGGGAGAAATACAGCTAGGTGAAACAAGGTATTTGCAACTGGCTAGAAAACCAGATACAAGCTGTAAGCTAGGAAACTACTACAGCTAAGAAAGCCTTTCAAGTGGGATCCATTACAGTTTTGTTCATAGTCAAAATTTTTATATCAATGGCTTTGGCATGACCAAATAGAAAGCTGTGAACTTCATCTAGCTGACCAAACCTTCAGTACTTCCAAGAAAAATAATGGGAATTCAAAATGGACTCGATAAAATAGTCTATAAAGAAAATAAAATGTAAGTGTAGAGTTCTTCATCTATTGAAAGACTACTCGGAAGAGAAAGAAAAAATAACTCTGGTCATATACAAAGTTGGTGAAGAAAAATCTCTACATTTCAGTGGGTTGCAAAGCAAATTTAAGTAATGAGTTGCTTTGTTCTTGAGAAAGGTAAACCTGTTTCATGGTTGTCAAGCTGAGGATGCTTGAGGGACCTATTTTGCCTACTCAGCCCTAAAGAAGCTTCAGTGGGTATACGGTCCTCAGTTTTCTATCACCCTAAGGTACAATAGATAAAACAAAGTTGTAAAAGCCATGAAAAGTACACACAGGAAATTTCCCCATGCATAGAGAGGTGGTTGTTATGGCATCAATCATCTGTACTACTCTACATTTACAACATCAGTAAAACAAAAATCAAATTGATCTTGAAGGAGATTGAGGTTGCACATTAGGAAGAAACTTTTTAACTGAAAAATTATTTAATAATGGGTCAACTGGAGATATTTGAATAGTGTACATTATTAGAATTTTAGAACAAATTCATAAAACAATAACCACATGCCAGCATCAGTGGTGTGGAGATCTAGCTAGATGATCTTCCTGTTCCTTCTATATAGAGATTGATGGGTCTTTGTGTAAGAGAAAGGTACTGTAGATATCAATTACAAGTTACAGCTAATGAATTCTTTGCAGCTGTTGCACATCAGACTTCACCAGATGTTCATTCACCAAGGGAAGCTACAACTTGCATAGTAAACTAACTTGGACAGCTCCTATTAAAATGTAACATGTTGAACATTTTGATGTGTGAGTCAGTGCATGGCTCGTTCTTCAGTCTAATTTGGTTCCAAGATGTGCATTAGGAATTTTCTTTCTGTTGTGGTCAAAGATGCCAGCATTAACTGTTCCAACAGCATTAATTATTCATCTATCCTGAATATAAAATCATGATACATACCATCAAATAGCATTTCCTTTGTATCCCTGTCATTTGAGAGTGTGAGGCTTTTCAAATCTGAAGTAATTACAACTCTCTTGTCTGTTTGTATTATTGTGTAATACTTGCTTTCACTGAAACATGTTGGCTACTGCATCAAGAATCAAAAGATAAGAGTATAGTAGCCAAAGCTATTTGTAAAGTACAAATAGGAAAAAACCTCACATGCATGTCTTTTCCTATTTATTTCATAAACAACAAATATCCATTGGCTTTGGACATTTAAAGAAATATACTAGGAAAACGTTAACTCATCTGTAAAGTATGCTTCTGTTTTTCCTATTGAATTGGACTTTAGGTTTTATAATTCCTGTTAATCTTGATATAATCATACCAAGAACATCTCTCAAGGAGAAGATAAATTGTGTCCCATTAATCTATGGAGACTTAGCCCCATGATATTGTCTAACAATTTCTACCACAGCAAGACATGAAGTAACAACTAGTTCCATTACTTTTCTCTCTATACATGAAATTCACAATCAGATGTGATTGATTCTTTAACCACAGCTAAATTTTTGTATTTAAAACTGTTTACAGTGGTCAACATCAACATCTTTAAGCCTTAAACACCAGTCAACACCCATCGAGCACCTAACTTCATACAGATAAGTGGGATCCAGATAACATCCCATTCAAACAAAACCCAAGCAAGCTTCATCATGTTTTATGATTATAAACCTCCTGTACATTCACATGAATCTCTCTGCCTTGATATCCAAAATATCAGTGAAATGAACTCTTCCTTATCACTCAGTGTCCTTGATAAGTTTACATAGTTGTAATGTTAAGAGAAACAGATTCTTCTTTCCACACTAGGATGTATAGAAGAATTCTATGGATTTGGCTCATCAACTACAGAAATCAAAAGTTTAAGATTTTAACAGATGGTCATTGTGAGACTGATCAGAAAACAGGAAAAAACAGACTGTACATAACAAAAAAAGCATTTGGCACTTTGGACTGAAAATTAGGGTCTGTCTGATATGAAGAATAGAGTAAATAAAGAGTAAATAATCAAACCGGAAGCACAACTGAAGTGTACTGACATTTATGATTTTGTATAACTTAGCAATCATAAAGCTCAATATTCTAAGGTTTAGATTTGCACTTCAGAATGGAAGGTGACTACTCCAAGTTTCAAAAGAACCTATTTTTTTCTCAAAACACAAGACAGTTTACCAAGAATAGTGTTCTGGTTTTTAAATCTCTAGTAATTTGCTACTGATTTCTGATAAAAGGGTAGACTTGACAGACCAGAGTTCTACTGTGAATTGTCAAACTATATTTATGAGTGGTTTACTGTTTTCTTTGTCAAGAAATGTAAATATTGGTGTATGCTGATCACAGAAAAAAATGTAAGCCATAATTACAGCAGTAGGAGATTGATACGTGATATTTAGGAATATAATTATTAGATGAGCAAGCATTCCAGTCTGGTGATATTTACAAGGAGATATTACTGTTTTTTACAACATATACTTACATACTAAATAATTATTTTAGGATGTCATTTTAATTTAGTAACACAAGATCATAAGACAGCATCTGAAAGAACAACCTGAAGCTTTACCCATTACCAAAATGAAGTTACTTCTCCAAGAACATCTTCTGAAAAGGGCATTACAAACACAAAAGGATTTACAAGGCTGACAACAGGGAGTACTAAGGAACCTGCATCTTTGTCTCCAAACTTCATATACATTTTTCATTTAAAGTAACAGAAGCAGAAGAGATGCCAATCATTATGGGAAAAATAAAGCAGATAAACACTGACAAGGAAGAGATAAAAGCATCATGATTACATAGATATTTGTCAGATAACACTCATACTATCCAGTGGGACACTGATCAAAAGTGTCCCTGTGCTCTGATTTTGCAACAATTGTATACCCCAGTAAGCAATTCTATTTTGTTTGACACTGAAAACAAAATGCAATTAAATAAATCTAGAACAAAGTACTGTGAGGCAGAATAAAAAAAAAAAGTAGGTTGTAGAGAGGCACCCAGCACAGTTGTTTTCTATTATCCATCAATCTTAAGCTGAATGTCCCACTTTAAGCAAAGGTGAGATTGTTGTTCTGAGCCCACGAAATCCACTTAGTCTCCCTGATTAGTCTATCTTGATCTCCGCTCCTCACTGTGATATGTTGCCTTTTATTTAAAAGGAATGAGAGTCTCTTAAAGAATATTTGGTACGGGAGTTCTTCAACCAGGTTCAATCCTGGGTTTGATGTTTACGCTTCATTTTACCAGATTTTGCAGAAGTGATGTGGTTATAGAGTAAGACATAAAAAATGCATTTTTGATTGGAGAATAATTATGTTTACAATTCATATTTACAACATAGTTTCAGTATTGCTCTAAGTATTCATAGATAGCAGGACTCCTTTCTGCACAGTTGTAGAACACTGGAACTGAAGTTGTTAGTGATGTGTTACTGCTACCAAAGATTTGCATTTTAAATGAATTGAGAAAAAAAGAGATTGTCTGCTTTTACTTGAACACACTTGCAGTTCCTTTGTTACTTATTCATTAGTTACACCACAATTTTATTGAGATTTATTGTGGCCTTCATCTCCATCTTTTCAACACCACCATATGCAGTAGTAGCAGTACCAATCAACTTTGAAATAAGAAAGGTTCCAGGGACATGTTTCCAAGGGTTTTTTTTGGCCTTAATTTTTTCTCCTCAAATTCTAATCACTGAAAGAGATGAACATGCTAACTTATATAGTATCTATTGTGTTTCTAAGTGCTAATCAAGCTCATTCCTAATGAAATGAGGGGAAAGGAAGGGAAATCTATTTTCTTGCTAAAATTATGCTGAAGATGGTATGACAAAGTAGTCCAGTAATTAGTAAATTATACCAATATTCTCTTTGAGTTCAAATTATGTTGCTAACTTCATTTAAAAGCAATTTTCAGGCAAGAAAGATATTTAGCACAGTTTGCTAACAAAGCAAACAAAAACCTACTGTTGTCATTCTGACCATAGTGTAAAATTTCCTTTGTAACATACAACCTTAAAATATTGTTCTATCCTTTAGAAAAGATTGGTGAAATGCTCTAAATTAGAATTTTTAGCTTATTTAATGGCTGATTCAGAGAAATAATCCAGTACTGATAGCCAGGTAGATAAGTGGGGTTAAATTATTTTATTCTGTTTTTCCTTGTGTTACACAAAGGCTTATAGTGAATATGTATTTTTCCTTTCTGCAAAGTCATCTAACAGTTTTAAGTAATGTTTTTTTAATAAGTGAAAAAACCTTCTAAATACATATAAATAGGAACTGTAGAGGTACTGTTCCACTTAGGTCATTGAGATGCTTGTCAGCTTAGGCAAGGCAATGTAGAGAAAAATGCAGGCCAATTAGTCTTCAGGTTCAAAGTTGAAATAAGCCTAGTGATACACTGTTGTTGAGCAGTAGAAGGCAGAAGACATGAAAACTCATGGCAGAGATAGTCTCATCCATATTAGGACAGCTTTATTAAGATTCCAGTGGCTTACAATTTAAAACTTCATGGAAGTTGTAGCCATTTAGGAGACAGACTATGCTTCCACAATACATGTTTTTAAGTTACAGAACCTAACTAGAGGATAGTGTAATACATATTGGCAGTGCAGTTTTCTTTTTTAAAAGTCATCATTATGCACAGAGACTGGAAAGTCTTTTTGTTTTGGGGACAGCTGGTATTTCAACAATATCAGTTACTAATGCCCTTCATTTCGGAAGTTAGAGACTTAAATGCTTTGATACTTGGAACGGCAGTCTTCAGAGTTATCCAGGTAATTGTTAATTAGTCTGTACAGTTAACATTTGTCTATACAGAGCTATGCAAGTGACTGGAGTCCATACCCTTATCCTTTGGGAACCATTACATTTTGTTTATAGACAAAGCATAACAGGCCTGCTTTATCAGTGAGGTGATACACAACTGCTTGTTTCAACTCATTTTCTGATAGCTATTTTTCCTCAAAGAGAAAGCCATAATTTTGGCAAACACTAAAACCAGGGGAGAAGGAAAGACAAGGCAGAAAAGATTGATTTCTGTTGAAACAATTTCAGCAAAACTATAATTACTACTAAACACTAATACAATCAGGGCCCAGTTGCTATGCAACTGAGGAAATTACAGTACACCTGATGTGGACAAAATGAGTGGGGAAAAAAGGCAACTGACAGGAGATATGACTTTAACAAACATAGGAATGACCTTTTCACCTTATATTATGTTCTGTCACAGTTTGTCGTTTTCAAGATCTTGCATCGATTCATCAGCCTGTGATAGATACTTCAGTAGTCCCACCAGTTTGGTACAGCTTACATCACTCTCCCAACTGTAAATCTGGGCTTACAGTAACCAAACACCATCATACAGACCCTTTCTGTGACAGATAGATTGCGTTTTAGAACTTCAAGTTTCTGGGTTTTTTTCCTGACCACTTTCCCAGATCTCACCCTGGGTAACTTATACAGTGAGTTGATTCATGAATTTTTATTTTCTGTCTTGCTATTCTAGTGATGAAAATAAGCAAAAAGTCCAGGTTTACTGCTTCTCAGTAAAACAAGTGTTCAGAACATGTTATCTATAATCAGACAACTTGGCTGATCTCACATGGTTTAGCTTCTGTGGCAAAGAACATATTCCTGGGTACATTCTTACAAAACAAAGCCACCCAACAGTGGCTGGGCTGCAAGGGGTGCAAAACAGCTTCCTACAAAGACCAATAACACACCTCCAAACTGAGCCAGACCACAATCTTCCTCTTTTATACCCATCCTCACCTCATGCTCCCTTTATAATACCCCTGGTAAGCTCATTACCATTAGCCTGGGCTACCTGTCCCACTTAGCTGATTATTGAAAAGGCCCAGCTCTGTGCAAAAAGCTCTACACAGTAGTACTGATAAATTTAGGAAGGGTTTGGGGTCCTGATTTGGAATCCTGATTCTTAAAAGATCACTGCTGACTACAGACACAAGTGTACTACAGCATAAACATATTTCTAGCACCGGAACAGTTGAGTCTGTCCTCTGAGAATTCACCTATGAATTATCAAAAGTTTCATTCTGCTGCACGCTAAATGGCAGCAGCCTACTGCATAGTAAGTAGGAAAACCACCTTTGGAATTTTCAAGAAGTCTCTCATGCGTCTATCAGAAATGAAGTTAAAAAAAAATAAAAATACAACATGGTTGCTGAGTTTATATCATTAAATGAGATGGAAAAAGTAATTTCACAATAGAAAGGACCAGTACTGATGTGAAGCTGGATTTTTTTAAACCTTAAATCTTAATTAATATGTTTCACTACAACTGGTAGAAGTCTTCCTTCACCTAGGTGAATAAGGAGAAAAAAAAAGAGAGAATAAAAGAGTCAAACAATGTAATCAGGATCTTGGGCATCTCTGGTTTGTTTAATGCATTTGGGTTGGGTTTTTTCTCTACAATAAAACTTTGAATATGTATTTTTAAAAATTAAAATTAATGCAGACACTCAAAAATATAATTTCTGACATCAGCAGGGTATTTTTCCAGCAAGAACTGTCTTCACTGGAAATGCAAGACTGTTGGGTATTACACATACTAGAATTTAATTCTGAATTCAGAAAATGATAAATGCATAAAAAAAGTTATAAGACTTTACATAGAATTACTGGACCTCAAGAGCTTCAGGATTACGTCTTTACCATGACTTCTATGTAAGTAAATCTTTGAAGAATCTTTTTATCAGTTACTGAAGCATACCATCCATTACAATGAATTATAATCCATTTCAGGATAGCAAAATGTCTGTGTGACTTAGAAACAGTCAGATGACATGGTTTTGCACTTTGCTTTGAGTCACTATGAGACTATTAAGAATTTGCGTGATATCTTGAGCCTTGGTATCTATATATGCAGTTAGGATAACAATCTAAATATCTTTATAAATTTTGACCTCTGTGGGGAAAAATTGCATAGAGGTTATGATCGAATAGCAACTAGATAGTTTGTCATGTCATAGAGTGTAAATAATGGCAATTATCTTGGGTTGAAGGAATTAATTCCTATCCATTTATAACTTCTATATGGTGACTCTTCTATGATCATCAGTCATATCAGAAATAATTCGTATAGAAATTTTCATGGGTTTTGTCATCAGCCTTGAGAATTTCAGCAGAACAGCCAAATCTTAAGAGGATATGAGGACCATATGACAAACTTCCTATTCAAATTTAGAAATTAAATATTCCTAGGGGTGAGGATTTAGTTACAGTGAAGCATAAGGCAATATTTTTTTATATTCTTTCTAGTACTCTTTTGTTTGGAGAGTCTAGTAAGAGACTTTATTCAAATAGCTTTTGGAGGCAGTGGAATTCAATCTAAAAAAGAGAATGCATGTTAATTACAGTATGCAATAAACCAGAATAGCACTAAGAGTGTACAATACAGAAGAATATGTGTTTAGGATACAAATTGTGTATGTTACAAGAGGCAAAGTAAAAGTACTCTATATAATCTGTAATTGTTGATTTTTGAAGTCAGCTATATTACTCTTTGTTTAAAAATACACAAATTAGGAGCAATTTCACGAATTTGACTCCTTTTCCTGTTTGTAGATTATTTATAGCAATTCACTTTTCTGCAAGTTAAGTTAGAGTGGCTCATACTCGCTATACATGATAGTTCATAATTTGGATACCGCATATATTAATATTTTCAACATTTTACCTTGTCATTAATGTACTTGCCAATCAATTATTTTCTTTTAGAATTGTTCTTGAAGGGAATGGTGGCAAACCTCACGAAAATAAACTCGCAAGCTAATTCAGTGGCTGAAGCCATTTGTTTAGGATTGGCCAGTTTTGATATGAGGAAAAGTTGTTATTTTTTAATAGTTATTTTTACAATTCCACAAGGGCTAAAAACACCCCCGAACAACCCTACCCCTACAAAATAAAAACATAACCAAAACAACCTCTCTCTATGCTCATCAGAAAATAATAATTTTTAAAAAATATGGTTCTTGTAAAAAGTTAGGGTACAGAAGAAGTAGAAGCCATATATATAAGAGTATTTTTCCTTCAATTCAACTTTTTTCAGATGGACCCCAATGGGTTCTTAGTTCACTTTTTGTTTTGCTTACACAGGCTGTGAAGTTATTGCAGAGAACGTTCTCCTTTTTGGCCTTATGACATTTGAGATATTAGGCTTTTGCCTAGGTAGGGATCTGTCTCTCCTCTCTACTTCACATTTCTGTGATGCTAAGAGGTATCTTGTTAAAATTCATGGCTATTTCACTGCCATAGGAGCAGCCTGCAGTGTTGGTTCCCTCCACGCAGCACACCCACTGCACTGCGCTTACCACTCCTCCATACAGCTCAGGCAAGTTTTAGTGAAGTTATATAGATATCTACATTAGATGACTATCAAAGAAGTCCCTACATCACCAAAGAACAACATCCAGTATATACATTTTGGTTTACTGCATTTCTTTAAATGTCTTGAGCATTAAACAGGACCTTTAAACCAACATATAATAGAGAGAGAGCAAAGTATTTCAGTTTAATAGAGATAATTTTCTCCCACCTTACCCAGTCCTTTCAGCAAAAACAATTTCCACACAGTATGCTGCTTAAGTCAAAGTGCATTTTTTCTTGCAATTTATCTGCTGGATTTTTACAAACCATAAATTGTCATTTTGTCACTCTGCTGACTGACAGCCCATCCTGCACTGAGCTGCAATATCCAGTTTTTTAAACTGACAGTATATAACTGTCTAGCATCAGCAAGTCCCAATTGATTTGAGTTATAAATTAAATGCCCTGATGGTTGTAATATGGTGATTTATTACCAGAGTCAATGGAGGTTTTTCTTTGCAATGGATATGAGTGCATGCACAGAAATACAAGTCCCCAGAGTCCCACTCAGAGTGTGAATATTCCATAATTTTCAAGCAAACCACAGCATGAAACCTGGTCAACAGGGAGTTTCGGGGAAATAAATTTATGGGGCAAGAGGATATCAGCCGTGAAAAGTAGGCACTGAAAATGCTACAGGTTGATGATACTCATGTTTTTAAATACAGACACAAAAGTTCTCACGAACTAGCTAGTAACAAACCTCATAAACTTGATCTGGAAGAGTAGGTGGAATAGAAAACACAGAAGAAAAACAGAAGTTGGGTTTTAATTTAAATATGCTGTTCAGTGTTTAATGGTCATAAAAAAAAAAAATCCTAGTCTCCAAGAAGTATGAAAAATACACCATGATGTTAATACTTAATTTTTTTACAAATGAGGAGTAAAATGTTATTTTTTATCATTTCTGTTGACCATTTTTTTTCTATGATGGTGTTCTATTTTTCAAAAGTCAAAATCAATACATTTTGAATCTTGGGCTTAAAAGAGGGTTAGCTTGTTTCTTTCTGTTTCCTTTTAGAAAGTATTTGGTTTTGGGCTCAGTGTACTTGGTATCATCCTTGAAAGCACAAAAATAAATTTTAACAGGGTGATAAGCATAACAAGAGTGCATTTATCACCTTTCTCTGTGAGGTTACGCAGTTCAGTTGAAGACTTTTTCCAAACTTCTGGTTCACACTTTCTTTGCCATCTAAAAGTTACAAGGTTATAATTTTCACTGGGAAGGTTTCAGAGTGCAAAGACAACTTCCTAATTTAGCTTTATTAATTTCCTCAAAAGAGGCCCCCTTAAGTGTCAGTTGGATTGTTGGGAAAAGACAAGTGCCATTCACAGAAGAGAAGGAGGCTAGGCAAGGAGTACAGAAATTCTTAGTAATGATCTGATTTTGTTTTAATGAGCATAGAATGATGCTCACAAAAATCATTAATCGTGATACCTGATGTTCACTTTGATTTAGCTAGAAATTGAGGCTATTTCACACAGATTTTGTGACTGTAAAATTTATATTTAATTAACATCGTGTCCAATGTCCACAGGGTTCTGCAAGTTTTCCTTTCTGTTCCTATGGTGCTTGAATGTATTCCCATTGTGAAAGACAATTTGTTTTAACCATTCACAGCAAAAAGACAGAGAAAGCTTTTCATCTGGTAGAGGAAATATTATAAAGAAATTTTATATGCAACTTGAACTCATAACATAGATGCAATAGGAATGCTCACTTGCTCTCTGTTAGAATAACTTTTCCAGACTGAGGTTCCAGAACACTAGTTTTCTCACTAAATTACACTCTACTTTTGCCTGGATCTTTCTAGTTATGTGCAGAGCGGCAAGCAGCACTGTACATCTTTAATAAAGAAAAAAGGAAAGTGGTGATAACATGCTTAATTTTACAGAAAGCTGAGCATTTTACTTGGCATTAGTTACATCTAATATAAAGAATTCAAAGGCAGAAAAATATGCAGATTAACCATCTAGGTCCTTTCCAGTCAATGGAAGGAACAAGCACACCAGAGACAGTTTATTGTCTTTTTTATTGGATGGGACAAGTCACTCTGTGGAAATGCTCTCATATACTACTGTAGCTGGAGTAGACTTTATTAACAAAGATCAAAAGCCTACTTTTAGATGAGTGAAAAAAATTAATTCTAACACTAGACTGTAATAAAGAATAGTATTTGAAAAATTTGATTCAGGAAAAAATCTTAACAGCTTTGGGTTTTATTATGGAAAGTTAATTAAAATTTATTGGTTAATACCAATCTGATTAATTAACTAGGGAAAAAATCTATAAACAGTCAAATATTCAGTGTTCAAGGAAGTTATGACTGGCCAGGTAACTTAAGAATGTGAAGTCATTTAAATAATATAACTTTCCCTCAAGTAGACAAATAAGACAAATTTTTCTTAGCTGTGTGTCGGTTCCTGCAAAGTTTGTTTCAGTTTCTGTAAATACTGTGTGTTTATCTAAAAAAAATCACTTCTAGGATTATTCATATTATTAATTCAAAATGAACTAAGCTGCTCATAACCTTGTGTGTTTATTCACTCAGGAGTTCCCACACTGAGCCTACTAATAGCAGTGACTCATTACAGTGATCAGGCAGTTTGCATGATGTTCAAACCATTGCTGCTACCCTTCACGATCAGCCCTGAGCCCCAAGTTCTATCTTAAAAGGCATATAAGATCTATGCGATAACAGTAGATTTAATTTTAGTTAGTTACTTGAACCACACCTGAGCTTATATTCAGCTCGTGCACAACAATATTCCACTTACCCAGAACTACAGGGTAGGTAGGCTGGAAATTTTCCTGTACCAGTAGGTATCCTTCTAATGAGAAAACAAGAGTTAACAGGAATTGGATGCCACCTTTAGCACATCTATTCTTGTGATGGCTCACCCAATAAGAAGATGTGACATGTCCCTACTCAGCCCTTTGCTAGGAGGTAGATTTTGACTGGGTTAAGCACAGTTGGAGACAAGACAGAGCTGGCTTTTAGAGATTACAAAGTTAATAAACGAAAAAGCCTTTTTCTCCTTTTTTCAAACTGCAGTCGTGATGTCTGCCCTTGGAAAATTTAGGCTGCCCTGAACTGGACCTCTGATACGCATTCACAGAATAGAGCAGTTGGTCAAAGAGTAAAACCATTGAGAAGTCTATGTGGGGCCACACTCTATTTAGCTGTCTGTGTTTCAGCTGGGATAGAGTTAATTTTCTTCTTAGTAGCTAGTACAATGCTGTGTTTTGGATTTAGGATGAGAATAATGTTGATAACACACCAACGTTTTAGTTGTTGCTAAGCAGTGCTTAGTCTAATTCAAGGACTTTCTGGTTTCTGTCCTCTCTCTGTGTGCAGGTGCACAAGAAAGCAGGAGGGAGCAGGACCAGGACAGCTGACCCGAACTAGACAAGGGGATATTCCATACCATAGAACACCATGCTCAGTATATAAACTGGGGGGAGTTGGCCAGGGGCTGCCCATCACTGCTTGGGGATGGCTGGGCATCATTTAGTGAGAGAGCGCAACTGTATTGTGCATGACTTGTTCTTTTCCTCTTGGGTTTTATTCCCCTCTCTCTCCCCTCTTCATTACAATTATTATTGTTGTTGTTGGTAGTGTTATTATTATTAATTTCAATTGTTAGACTGTTCTTAACCCATGAGTTTTACCTTTCTATTTCTGATTCTTCTCCCCATCCCACTGGGAGAAGGAACTGAGTGGCTGCATGGTACTTAGTTGCTGGCTGGGGTTAAATCAAGACATTAGCACTTACACCTGCCAACTGCCCCAGTATATTGTAAAGGAAAGAAAACTGATGGGCCTTCTGATCCAGATTCCTGGGTGAGAAATTTCACGAACCCGTGAACAACCTGGATCTCAAAATCAGGACAACATAAGGATTCTGTTAGAGGCAAGACCAAAGCTGAAAATCCTGAAGTGTTCATAATTTCTGAAGGTTTGAATGACCATAATTTCTGTTTCCATGATGATTTTAATACTGATGTAATTTCTTTTTCTTATGTGAGAATAATTTTTTGCTTTATAGCCTTGTTTAACCATCTCCAGTATTAATGTAAACTAGATACATATGTGTTTTAGATCTCTGAACCTTATCTATAGGTAACAAAATCAGTTCTAGCCCTCATCCTTTAGGCACCTGAAGCTATGTGTTTTTCTTCTGTGGATACAAATTTCTTGCACGTTGAAAAAGGTAGCAACTGCCTCTTACAGCAGAAGCTGGCTTAAATATTAGGATTACAACATTGGCTATAACAAAAGGGACTTCCCCAGATTAGACAATGCATATTTGATATGAAAACTAACAGACCTTTTTTGCAGAAATCCTGACAAATGTGGGGCCGTAGAACAGTATCACCAGAACAAAGCACATCTCACCAGAAAAACAAGCACGCTCACATACAACCTAGTATGCTGTATTAGGTTGTGCATGGTTGAGCCTGTATTATTACTACCAAAGATTATATATCATTGGCAAGAAAAGAAAAGTGTAAGGCAGTTTTAGTTTCTGTTACTATTAATTTTGGACTAATATGGATAATGACTCTTAAAGCTCTATGGATTTATTTTTCCTTAACGAATACTGCTAACACCCATGGCAGTACCATGAATGCTTGAGGGCAGAAAAGATCCCGTTATGATTAGCGCCTGATCAACATTTGAACTGTTGATTATACAATCTTTTCCTTTTATTCTATGTGGCTTTGCATTCACAATAAACTCATCTGAAATTAATCTCCTTTCATAAGTTTTCATAAGGAGTTTTAGCTATTGTACTTTTGATTTCTGTAACAGATGCAAGCCTTCTTCCATTCCAGTTTAAAATTAGGGTAGAAAAGCA
Source organism: Falco naumanni (assembly GCF_017639655.2). Classification (NCBI taxonomy): domain Eukaryota; kingdom Metazoa; phylum Chordata; class Aves; order Falconiformes; family Falconidae; genus Falco; species Falco naumanni. Next base: position 47,769,555 of record NC_054060.1, on the reverse strand, counting down.
TTGGTAATAGACTAATGTCTTGTACTTCTTTTCCAAGAAAAAGAAGGAGTTAACCTTTTCAGAGTTGAAAAACATCATATATTGAAATAATGAAACCATTTTCTTGCGATATTATATGTGCATATAATGAACTTACAGAGCATATTCAAAATAAAACAGTGAGTACCCTTGGCTAGGGGGTTAAGGCTAGCAGGGGAAGAGGATCAAACTATTTCATTTATGTATGTTCCATTTCAGTTGTTCAAGTGTATATAACATTAGTATCACACAGACTGTTACTACTCAAAGATCCAGAAAGATAGTGTCATGTATAGAAGTGTTTGGGATTAAGCTAGCTAGATAATTTACATGAAACCAACATTACCACATGTAATGTCTGTAAAATGAATTTATTTAATTTTAATCAAATCAACTAGATGAAAAAGTCTTACTGGGAAAGTCAGTAATGCAGAGAGATTTAGAAAGTCCCTGATGGTTATGTGCATAAAAAAGTTTTGTATTACTAATTTTGTTACAGAAAAGTCAAAAGAAACTGATTATGCCCTGAGAAATCAAGCTCTGGGAATGTTTTACCATACCTGACTCACCTCACAGTGGAAGAAACACCAGCTGATATTGTCACTGGAAGTGTTTCAAAAACAACAGACTCACCCACTGAATAGTGAAATGCCAGCGTATTGCTCAACTATTGCACAGGGCTTTGCATTGTCCCAGCTGGGACAAGGGGTTATAACTCATCTCTGAGAGCACCTGTCAGAGACAGAGGCTGCTTGGCTTTTTGCAGTTTAGGAAAGTCTTGCAGAATGTGGTATATATCACAATTTCTCTTTTGTTGTTCCAAGTGCTTATGTGAGCCTTGAAAATGGCTATGACAGGTATAATTTCCCTCTTCTTTTCCTTTTTTTTTTTCTTCTCCTTCCCCAGATACCTCTGGAAATGTAATGAAGTCTTACCTCTCCCTAAAAACTTTACCTTATTAAAAGCAATATGCGGTTTAAATGCTAACAGCATTTGTGAAGGACATAATCACTGTGGAGAAGCATGGAAAAGCATGAATTAGTGCCTTGGATAAACTGCTATTCTTTAAGTGGACTGGGGGATTTACTGGGGTCTCTGTGAAACCATTGCTTTGTGAACTGCCATGACTTGAAACAACATGAGGAAATACATTGAATAAAGACACAACTGAATCCTGAAGATGCTTTATCACTATAAATATTTATGTTTATATTTCTTGGGCAGTATGTCTGAGGAAAGTAGACTTCATGACCTAAGTAACAAGGGGTGGGGAAAGATCTTCAGACTCGCCCAGTTTAACATAAGACAAATATTTTTTGGATGTGAGAAAAGTTATTCCTGTGAAATACAAATGCACCTGTTTATGCCAAGGGAATTTAGGAAAAGTTAATGATATTGGCTCACTTAGAGACATCATACAACATCACAGCTCTTGAAAGCACTGCAGATTGCTGTCTGCCAAACAGACTTTGGAAAAATTTTAATTCCCACATACCCAGCAATAATCAACATAAGAATTTCAGATCAGTTAATCTTAAAAAGGTAAACTTTTCCATTCTACCTACATGCTGAATGGTAAAGCACAGGGGGAAATCAGTCCTACTGACAGTTCTAGAAAAGATGTTGATACTTTAGCTTGCTTCACTGACCAGTTTTCAGGACCTTCTGTGGCTAGTAGTAATAGCATGGTCATATTTTACACATGCAGTTCATTCTTTGGCTGTACTTCACTCACCTGGCTAGGGAGTTGGTCTTCTTGATTTTTGTTTCCAAAACTGGGTGGATTTCCTTAAACCCAATAGTGTAGCTAATATTTGAGGTCTGAATACATAAACTTAATTTAAGAAATTGTAATTAATAGGCATTCTTGTATTGTATGGTTTTACTTATACATGGATTGCACCTCTCCCTTCTTACCAAAGCAAACACATGAATAATTCTTTCCCTGACAAACAAAAAAAAAAAAAAAAAAAAAAAAAAAATCATTAATACAACATACTCCCTTGCCAATGTAAAACTGTCCTAATGGAGGTATTTTCTATTTATTGTAACCCTCATATGTGCACATGCTTGCACAAGAGGTTGCCTGAATGAAGGTATTTTTTTTACATCTTTGACATTATTATTTCTTTTTGACTATTTTGACACTTGGGACACACAAAAAAAACCCAAACCAAGGTCTAAGTGAGTTCTCAGTTAGTGCCTGAACACTATCGTAATCTCTTCTAAAGGAACAAACAGTAAAAAATATGGCTTTGTTGCAGATGCCAGCTGTCTACAGGAAACATTTTATCCCATCAGTAGTAGCAGTCTTCTGTAAAGAGTAATGTTGTAATTTGTCATATAATCTGATACGTATCATATGCAGCCATAAAATCATATGATCATTCGCTGGCTTTTGTCTGAAATGATGTATCCTCTCCTAGAGTCATTGTTAAAGTGATATTATATACCACCATTTAAATCCAATGTAAAAATATCCTTGTTTCATAGCTTTTGCTTACAGTTCCAGACCTGTTTATTCCATTATTAAAGCTAAATTATGCTTATATTATAATTTGATTATATTTTAATCACTTAAAATGAAGAGATAAATTTTTGCTTAAGAAACATTTTGCTAAATCATTGTTATTTAAGACAGAGACATGTCATGTGGATTACAAATCTTTTGCTATGAGACAATTATTCATTTTCTGGCAGTGAACTGCATAAATAAGAGACCCGAATGGCCTACTTCTTGTGTTATTTAGTCTATCTTCTTCTGTCATTGAAGTTGTTCTATACACCACATTCTTTAATATTCTTCCACTGCATTGTCAATTGATTCAGATTCTGTCTGCATATGAACATATAACTTCCTATATTTTCTTGATATTCACACTGAAATGTCTTGTTTCTAATTTCACCTTGGTACTACTATATACAGCTCTGTGCATTGACCGATTAATTTCAGTTCCCCCCATATATACCTATTTATTTATCCTGAGCCATACTAATGAAAGAATATTGGAAGGCAATCAGTGACTGTGCTCCATATAGTGTGCTTTGGTTTTTGTTTTTAACATATCTCAAAACCTGGGGGAGGAAGGGTGATAACTAAGTATAATCTAGCACGCTGACAACTACAGGACAGACAGTAAGAGTTTATGATATCTGAAGGAGAATAATAAAAAGTTATTAATTATTTAAAACATGTTATTTGTAGAAATAATCTGATTAATTCAAGAGAAGGAACATTTGAATATAAGAAGAAATTTTCTTATAGTAGTCTCCTTTTGGGCTAGAACTTTTCTTTCCAAAAGCAGAAGGAGATCTGTTGCTTGGAGTGGTGCAGTTTTGTCTGGGTAGCAGGACTGAATAAATGTTATACAGCAGTTCTTCACTGACAGTGGGATGAATTTACATTTAAAGGTGCAATTTCCTATCTGTAGTTCTCAAAAAGTGTGTGTCTACATGAAAACAGATCTGCCCTTCAGTTCTTCTCAAGTCACAGACATAGTCTACCACCCTTTTCTACTATTGTCCCCATCCAACCAAATGTAACCTGAATACAGGTCAAGGGTCATCACTTGAAATCACAATCTACACATAATCTTGCCTGTAGTCCCAAATAATCCTAGTAGAACTGTTTAGTATTGTAGCTGAATATTCATCATTAGTGGTATGATTACATAATAACAGTTTTTGTCTTTAATTTCCCATGCTTCTGTATAGACAGCTCTCTGCAAAAATGATGGCACTTCCCATTGGAGAAATGTAATCTTTCTCACTGATTTAACGTGATATTAAGGACAGATCCACTGCATGCTAACATCTTCAAGGCTGTAATAGTAATATCAACAACACTAATAGTAGTTCTCATTATTACATTAAAAAGCAAGTTAATCACAGATTTGAGGTAGGTACCTTTTCTGTAAGTTTTGCAAGGATAAAGAGTATTTAACCAAACATCACAAGCAGAAATTCACATAATTTTATTAGTAAACACTGTCTTAACATTGAACATTACCTCCGTAGATAGTGAAACTAATCGTTGAATCACTTGAGTAAGTTATTAATTTTCTTGAGACCATTTCCATTACTAGGATTTAGGACTATGAAGTACAAAAATATCTTTTGAGTAATATTCTACCTCATGATATTCTCTGGGTAAAGTAAAAATATGGTGTTTCTTACTGGTATGACTGACCATTTGGGCACTAGGGAAAGTAAATCTGCATTGCATATTAAGATGAGATAAAGGTTCACTACAAATATGCTGCAGACAAAAAAATAAGTGAATAAGAACTGGCTACATTTATGAATCTCTAAGTCTGACTGAAGAATATCTGCCTCTTAGTGTATACTCTGTATACATACCCACCACATGGTTCTTTTACATGTCTGTTATAAAGGAAAATAAAAATACTTGACCCACTGATACACTGCTATTAAATCTTAATCATTTCAATGTCATATATCTGATGCTGGTTTTTTTATTATCCTCAACCATTTGCCATTTTCATTGTAAAATAGGATATTAAGGTATGAAGAAAACCAAGTATTATTCCTAGTTCACTTTGGAATATAATATTAAAAATACTGTTTTCCCTGCTTTCAAGAAGGGTAGGAAGGAAGACTGTGCTAATTACGGGCTTGCCAGTCTCGCTTCAGTGCCTGGCAAAATTATGGAGAAGATTTTTCTGGGAGTTACTGAAAAGCACTTGAGAGACAATGCAGTCATTGGTCATAGCCAGCATGGTTCATGAGGGGAAAATCCTGTTTAACTAACTTAATTTCCTTTTATGATCAAGTCACCCATCTAGCTGACTAAGGAAGACAGTAGATGTGGGGTTTTTTTTTTATTATTTTAGCAAACCTTTTGATACTGTCTCTTACATTTCATTTAGTCCTTCTGGATTAAATGTCCATTACTCAGCTAGAGAAGTCCATAATACACTGGGTAAACTATTGGTTAATGGGTCAGGCTCAAAGAGTTATAGTAAATGGGGTTACATTAGGCTAGTGGCCAGCAACCACTGGGCTACCCAAGGCTCAATTTTAGGGCCAGTGCTCTTTAATGTTGTTTTAGATTATATGGACATGAGAACTGAATGTATATGAAGTAATATTACTGGGTTAGGAGGAGCTGTCAACTCCCTTGGGGGTAGAGAGGCCTTATAGCAAGCTCTGGATAAACTAGAGAGCTGGGCAGTCACCAACCATGTGGAATTTGACAAGAGCAAGTGCTGGACTCTCCACCTGTGACAGAATAACCCTGGTTATACATACACATCAGGGGATGAGAAGCTGGAGAGTAGTCCCTCAGAAAGACAACTAGGGATCTGGGTTGATTAGAAGTTGAGTATGAGTCAATAGTGCCCTGGCACCCAAAAGAGCCAACTGTATCCTGGGGTGCATCAAGCACAGAGTAGCTAGCTGGTCAAGGGAGGTGGTTGTCCCACCATACACTGCACTGGTGTGACCCCCACCTCGAGTACTGTGTGCAGTTTTGGGCACCTCAATATAAGAAGGACGTCAGAAGATTAGAGTGTGTCGGGAGGTGGGTGACCAAGGTCATGAAAGATTTTAAAGGCAAGACTTATGAGGAGTGGCTGAGATCACTTGGCTTGTTCAGCTTAGAGAGAAGGCTGAAGGGTGACCTCATTACAGACTACAACCTCCTCAAGGTGCGCAGCGGATCAGGAGGTGCTGATCTCCTCTCTCTGGTGACCAGCAACAGGACACAAGGAAACTGAACGAAGCCACATCAGGGGAAGTTCAGACTGAACATTAGGAAAAAGTTCTTCAGTGAGAGGGTGGTCAGTCACTGGAACAAGCTCACCAGTGAAGTGGTCACAGCACCAAGCCTGTCAGAGTTCAAGTAGTATCTGAATGATGCTCTCAGTCATATGGTTTAGTTTTAGATAGTCCTGCAAGGAGCAGGGAGTTGGACTTGATGCTTATGGGTCCTTTCCAACTTGAGATATTCTATAATTCAATACACAGAGATTGCTAATGCATTTTTGTGTTTTTTCTTATAATGCTGTGTAACTCTGAATTCAGGCCCAAACTCTCTGATTACAACAGGATCAGATTTGTGTCCATAATCCTTACCTAAAGCAGCTAGATAGTAATGCGTTCACATGATTAATTTCTCCTAGGACCTATTTTACGTTAAGAGATTCAGAAAATAGACAACATCACATTAAAATCATTGGAGAAGTATTACTTACTCAATGAGTCATGTTTTCGGAGAAGAAGAAAAAAAATATTTCTATATTTCAAGACCACAAGATAAGCAGAGAAGAAAAAGATAATTAAAAGTAAACGATAATGTAAGAGCAGCGACTTCCAATAAATAGTGCTAAACTTGCTTGATTTAAGACACAGAACACTAAAATGCAAGAGAATAACATCATTTCCCATTTCATTGTTGAATACTGATGTGCATGTAGGAAATCTGCTGTCTTCTTTTCATGCCTCCTGTACAGTAAATTCATTATAATTGCTAAATATTGCAATTGTCATGGTCTTAATTGTTAAGGCCTGAGTATAATGTACAGTGCTAAACAGTCAATGTGTATGGGCCATGACTCAAACTCAGAGATGGCAATAGTGACAGCCCCAGTTATGAAAACTGAAAGCAAGGTAAAATGGTACTGTGGTGCCAGGAAATATGTTCATCACAAGAAAAAAATGGGTGAATGAAAGACAAGACTCTCACATGGCAGACATTATCCCCCTTTCTTCCTCACATAGAACGTCCTTCCAAAATCTCAATCATAGCTCTAAAAAAGCTTTCAGAATAAAGCTAATGTGGAATTAATAGGACACACACCCATGGAAAAAATGTAAAAAGAGACACAAGGACTTCTTGACAATGAGTCCATCTCGGTCAAGACATACAGCTAACAGATACAGTGTTCTTATGCTAACAGAAGTCCATTCATATCAGTTCCATGAATTTCTACTATAATGCAGAAAGTAATGGCTTTCTTTTTGTGGGACTGGAGGTCTTTCACGTGCCTTAAATATTTTTTTTTTCAATATGCATATATCAATATCTATCAGAAACAATAGAGTGTCTTTGTGTAAATATTTAAGTACATAAAGCAGCTTTTAAGTTCTATCAACTACATTTGTAATAGACTTAGCATGCATGCAACAAGTTTTGCCTTTGCATTTATTTCAGGAATGTCAAATATTGTACTGACTACTTCTATAGAAGCTCATGCCAAAATTTGTATTAACTTCACAGGGAGCAGGATCAATTCCATTGGGTAATACTGTAACCCTTGCCTACAGCATTAGGTTGCTAACGTGTTCAGGTAATTGATTCTCCTGAGGGTTTATCTTAAATGGGAGGAAAAATAAAGAATTATGAATATATATAGCTAATATATTTTTCCTTGGATATTTGCACTTCAGTCTAATACAGCAATGGAACAAACTGAGCTCTGCCTTCAGATGCTTCAGGATTTGTACAGCTCTACTTCATTTTTACATGTGAGAATATCCAATGCTTTCCAGCTTTGTTTCTAAATGTAGAAATGCCATAATACAATAACATTTGACATCTGACTTAGTAATCCTCAAATTTTCTCGTGTGTAAAAATCAGACAGACAACCCCTATAGACAGTGGGAAAATTTTTATCTTCGCATACAGAGATAAGTGGAATTTAAGAATGGGAACTGAGGAATGTCTGCTTCTGTAATAGTGCTGAGGATTCTGTAAAGTCTTTAGATGCATTTTTCATGAGATAATATTAATAAAATAATTACTTAAAATAATTTTACTTTATTATATTCAAGAACATCAAATATTTATTTTACTGGAGCTAGGAGATACCTTGCAAGAAGCAAGAAAGTTAGGTTAGACAAAAAAATGCATGTTTGTCTACCTATCTTTGATCATGCTCCTGGGAGACTCTCAAAGTGTATTTACAGCTTACCACTTGGTGCTCTTTATATCTGCTGAAAAGAAAAGTATCCAAACCTCTATGAAGAAAGATAAGTATACAAAAAAAACCCACAAACAAAAAACTACAAACCAAACAAACCCAACAAAAATCAAAAAACTCTAATAAAGCATCTAAATTACCAACCCATTTCAAAGCAACTTTTAGTCATGGCTACGGTATTACACATTTGTTTACTATTTAGTTATGGGTAAGTGACAGGTATACATCAAGCCTTAATGCATTGGAGCTAATGACTACCATAGCCGCCACTGTCTTTAAAAAAGTTTTGATAGTTTTTCTTTCTCATGTCAGTGAGGTTCTCCAGAGCAAAGACTGTGTCTGCAGGAATTCTGTAAGTAGTCTCACAAACTGCTCTGAAAACCCCCATTACTATATCAATAGTTCTGCAATTGTCTTCCATAATAAACTATCCTGTGGCTGAGAAGCACACTCATCTATTCTTAAACCGATAATAGCCAATAAATACTAGAAGTTGTTGTTACTAGTCTGTGAAAGTATCTGTCTAAACTACATTTCATTGTTCCGGTCTCTAAAATTACATAGTTTTTTCTGTCAGAATCCTGTGTATCATTAGAGGTTATTTCTACACTGCATTTCGTCAATGCTGGGCTCAACTTGAGTTTCCTTGTCACTATGTGCTCTGAGAAACCGCTCTAGTGTAGGTTTATAGCTTACTCAGGTTAGCAATAGTCCTTATCATATGTCTCCACACGTATTTGCAGCATGAACAAAATGAATGTATTATGCCTAGATGAGTGACCGTAATATAGATTATTTTAAGTAAAATGTCACTTATTTTGTTTGTAAGCACTGAGGATAAGAACAGAAATTAGAACTGCATAAATTGTTTTCCCAAATTTTAATTGTTGACCACACAGCAACAAAATGATGTTACCATCAGGACATTTGTAGAATAGTCCTGGAGTCAGCTGATACAAGACAATATGGGCTCTGAATCAGGGGGGCAAGTGCACCTGTGCTAGAGATATCATCCAGATTGCAAAATGGAAAAAATAACGCTGTGCATATGGTCTAACCTGCCTTGAGTGCAATTTGGCATTGAACATCCTTAAGCGACTTGTGGAATGTTTCTTATTTCTCATTGTTCTTTAACAACAAATTCTGCCATCATTTGTTTTAAAAGAAGACGCAAAATGTATAATTGTTTTGGGACCAATAGCTATCAAGTCTTTAGTATTTACCCTGTTCTGACTGAATGATACTCCTGTTTTTCTCACTGTTCTCTTATACAGCTCTGGTTAGATCTTCACAGTGTCTAACACATCATGGCTTTTGCCATTTTTCACTTTATGCTTTTACTACTTACCTCTAACATGCATTTGTCTCTCCAGATCAACAAAGTTATTTGAAATGTCTAAAATCTTAGTCATACCTTTTCATTTAGTTAAAAATTAGACAAAAATAAAAATTGTTTCATGATGTTTCAACCAAACCCAGTTGTTTAGGATTACTTTTTTTGTTTCCAAAGCCAGCATTATCTTTTGTGGATTCAGCGACTGCTTGGCAAAAAAAAGCTGCTCTCAAACGCTTGGCTAGCCTTTGTTGCATTCATGTCTGATCTGGAAAGAAAAAATCTTTTACAGTGAAGCAATTCTTGATAAAATTTATTTTCTAGAAGTACAGAGCTCTTCATTTATATACAATGCAGTCCCACCAAGACCCAGAGAAAATCTATCCAGATCACAGCAGAATTTATTTTACCAGTCTTATTCAAAGCAACTAAGATTCATATTCATATTTAATCCAGAGATAAGTGACATTCTCAGGGATAATCACAACTATATTAAGATAAAATCAAGAGAAGCTGGTTCACCACATTTACAGCAGTTCCTTGCTCTTCTCCTGGTGGTATCAGCAGAGTGTGAGCAAAAACGGTGGAAGTGCCTCAGATAAACTTGAGGGGGAGGAATTTAGATACCAAAGCAGCTTACTACTACTGAATATCTTTGTTGCTTGACTGCTTTTGCTGCATTGTAGACCTGTTTCTCTTCCATACCACCAGAATTAAAACAGCATTAATTTTACAGTCAAAACTTAATTTGTCCAGAATTAGCAGCATCTATACAATGTATTTTGGAAGTTACCAATGTGGACTAAGTAGATTTGATTTGGCTTTTTGGCTTATTTCATCAATATATAGTAATAGAAAGGTCTGTAATCCACCTGAAACAGACCACAAACACTTTCGAAACATGAATGGCAAATAGAAAATTGGGGATGGGCCAAGGAGATATCTGAGAAACTGATGAGCAGGGAAGGACTGTTGAGAAAAGGTCAGAGACACCAACAGGCCTCTCACTATCAAGTACTACTCAAATCACGTATTAAGGGGGAGAATACCTGTCAGTAATGGTTCTTCTCATTATGTTTCTCAGTATCTTTCTGCACTGTAAACTACATGATCCTGTTGACCTCTTCAACCGGTAACGAATGCAGCAAAACAACATTTTACTGAGCCCTGCCTTGTTATGTGTTTGTCTGTCTTTCCATCAAAAAGGCACTTAATACATACAGAAAAGACTCCAGGAATATGTGAAATCTCAAATACTAGACACTGCTTATGTAATATGTATTCTTTGGAGGGATTTATACCATACTTCTGAAAGTTTAAAAGCTGTCTATTAGTATCTCAGCCAAAACAAAACTAATTTTTTTTTAGATATGAATACAATCTCATGAATTTTCCTTTATCTGTACATGTCAAATTATTTTCTTCTCTTTTCATCCTACCTATACTTTGTGCAAGTGATCTGCTTTTATACTCTCTCCATCAAGTTTCACCTTACCCAGGATATATTAACCAGAAAAACTGCAAGACAATCAAATTAGGGCCGGCATGCTCCAGCTGTCAAAAAATCACCCAGCTGTGATTGATTAATAGAAGAATGCATCTGATTTTGTGATGCAAGTCCTTCCCTCAAAAAATTTGCAGTTGTTTAACAGGTTTCTGTCAGCAAACCTTCTCAGCTGACAATCTTTATGGAACAGCCATCTGGTTTTGAGGATTATAAATACTTTATCAAAATATTTATGACATGTTTCTCCTGAAAGATGATATCTTCTTCTTTTCAATAGATTAATGTCTTAGCGGTGACTGCAAAAGCTAAGTATACAGTCAAAAAACAAAGTTTAAGATTCACCAGCAAATGACATAGCCCATAGTCTCAGCCCATTTTTTACTGTCATAAGGGGTATTAAACCAACATCAACACTTTCAGGGATGCTGTCATTTTATTAAGAGTGAAAGGTCATGCTAAATAAAAAATAACTAGAATTTTAAATGGTTAATTTGTGTTGCATTGTCCCTCTTATCCCTCCACCTGATTTAAGCATCTATTTGTCTATTTCTTGTCTTGACATTTTTCTGTCATTTCAAGAAAAATTAGGATTCATGTACAGGATTCATATGTCACATCCTATAGATGTGAAGGTAGTTCAGATTCTGTGAAGACTTTCACTTTGCTGTCCTGCAATTTTCCATATAAATAAAATTATTATTATTTATCTTATACTTTTCTGCAGTGACCTAAAGCATTACCTAGATCAGGACCCATTTTGCTAAACATTAAGTAAAAATAAATAAATCTTGGCTATATGATTTTATATGCTCAAAGAGAGGACTGAACTTGTAAATGGATAAGGCCCAAGAAAAAGGGATGAAGTAAGAAGAATGTTTTTGCTTTAAAAAATTGCATATGCCATTTGAATCTGTTAGCAGATCAGGAGAAGTAATATTAGACTGCCATCCTTCCCCTGTTATGTGGATATTTTTTGTAGGAAAAATTTTGAAGATGAAGTTAGTCATCACATTTCTAAAGAGAGTCTTAGGTTAACTTTGTTAAAAGGCTTTACTCGCTTCCAGCTGCTTTGTACCACAGTGACTTTGATTTTGTCCTCCTGTGTAATATATATTTCAAGAGATGCATACATTTAGGAGAAAAGACTTTTTCAGTTGTGACTAGGAGGCATATAAAAATAATGCTATCAAAGACTGGAGAGCTACTGCATCTTTTAGAAATACCTTGTGGTTTTCACTAAGTTATTTCTAACTGACCACTATTTCTTAATTTCTTTGATTTTCTTTCTGTCTTTTTCTCTCAATACTTTCAGTATGGAATACTGAAGCCTTTTGCACTGATCACTTTTTACAAGCATTTATTGTTCTATATATAAATACTAATAAAGTGGTATCTGAAGCTGATAATATTTCCTTTTCTTCCTAATCTTTCTAGACCTAGAGAATAAAGATTTTTGCTATTATTATCCACTCAGTAAATACTACCATTGTCTCTTAGAGGGATTTTATTATGAACATACATATTTATTAAACGAATAAAAACTCCATTCCATAGCCTCCCCGACAGCAGTCACCTTTGTCCTTTGTTAACAGATATGACCCAGTCCTGTGAATATGATAACAATATGCCACATATGACTCAATTGAATAAAACTCGGTGCAAACAGAAATATTTGCAAAACAAAGATCTATAAACTAAGATTTGAAAAAGAATATGTTGGGAACACCACAGAAGACAAACTTTAGTGTTATGTATATGGTGATAACTGCCTCCCAAGAATCTTGGTGCCACTATGGGATTTCACTAGTTTCTTTAGACACCTTTCTGACCTAGAGGTGATGGGCAGAAATTCAAACTATCTATGATTAACCCTCAGAAGCAAGCACCAAGGTTATACCTCTTATTCTAAGGTTAATCTAAGGTGCTGGGGAAGGGGAGGAGAAATTTCTCGCAGCTCTTTGCAGACATCAGTATTACCTTTTATTGAAAACAACTGTACAATGAATGCAGCTCTGCTGACAAAGGAAATATGTATGCAAGAAGAACCTAATATTTCTTCTTTAAATTGTAAGAAAAATACATGTGAGTATAAACTATTGAAAAAAATTTTGGAAATTTATTACATTTCTGGAAGGAAAGCTCATATTATAGAACTATAAGTATCATTTTGGCTTCATGAAGTCAATGGAAAAGTCTTTTAGATTGAATGAGTCCATGATTTCCTCTCGTTTAGTACCATAGGTATTAACACATGCTGGCTGCAACAAATCCTTCTGTTTAACTCTGGCTGTACAGCACTGCTGTACTGAGTGATGGGCAAGTGTCACCCCACATTCCTTGGGTCTAATTCTCTGGTTGTTCTCTGTGACATTAAGTGTGCTGTGCTCTGAACACACTATATCCACGTGTATTTCTATAATGGGACAGAAGTACCACTGAGATTTTGAGTCCATTAAGTTAAGCATTGCTTATAAGATTCATTTTCTGATTGAACACCTTTTTCTTTCACTCACAGGCAGTGTTCCAGATAAATGGAGATTTGCCAATGTTTCTTATATGTACCTAGGTTTAAATTCAATGTATCCCTGGGTTATCCAAATAACATTTCTGAAACTGAGATGACTTCCTTATCACACATTGCTTTCTAAACTTCTGAGCTTAGATACAGACAATGCTAGCACATTGTTTAGTGCCTTCCAAAACACCTGTGATTGAAATGTAGGAAAAAATGTTTCTTTTGTGAGACTAAATAACATGCTTGCACACACAGGAAGCATCAAAGGAGTGAGTTTTAAACTGTCATGATTTCCATACAGTCTTTGCATGTGAATTGGCTGAGCAGTTCAGCACTATTAACAGGCAAAGATTACAGCTTTTTCCATATGGGGAGAAGAGGGCTAGAGGCAAATTTGTCCCTCTTTTGTTTCAAATCAGCAGTGATGTCTGACTGTTGTTACAGAAAAACAAGATTAACTTCAGGGGGAAAAAATGACTTCACAGGAAATTCTTGGAAAGGTTACAACAGATATGTATTTCAATAAATCTACCATATTTCAGCTTTGGCTACTGTATGCAACTCATGGAGCTGTATTATATCACTCTTAAGAAAACAGCTGCAACTTCATGAAACAAATATGTTTATACCAATACGTATTACTGATTTGGAACTGTGACTAGACTCTGTGCATATATCTAGTTTGCAAACCAGACAAATTCTAGCAAGATTGCAAGTTGCCTGGTAACAGGCAATGGAGACCAGAGAGGACTAAAGGTATTTAACTTTCTTTCATATAATTGAAACCAGATAAATTAGAGTTAGATTCTCAGAGTTTAAGCTAACTTTTGATATTTGTATTACGACTAAGATTTTAAACAAGAGTTTAGGGAGAGTTTGGAATTGGATATAGAACTACATGATAGAACAAATGAGAAACCAAATCATTGGTAAAGTGTTTAATACTACAGAATTCAAATTCAGTCCAAACCTTATGTTGGACTTATCTTTGTGCTGGCATGCTCAGGCATTATTCTAAATTTAGAATTCTTAACAAAATATTTCTGACTGTCTCTGATAGAAATAGTTTTAAGTTAGCAAGAATAATAAAGAGAAGGAGGAAACTAAAATTACTAACATGCAGTTTTATGAAAAATGTAACTGAAAATCACAGGATAGGATAAATTTTCTAAGTCTAAAAGGTGATTGTACATGAAAAAAGAGGCAAATGCTGTAATGGGGTATGGTAACAGTGACATCACTCACAAAATAAGTCAGGTAATAAAATAAATCCTATGCAATATTGAGCAGGTCTCATCTGAAATATCGGTGGCTTTCCATTTCAAAAACTTTATCAATAAAATGGAGCAATTATTTGGAGGAGATGAATGGGATTAAGATACGGTAATTGTAATCCATGAAGAAAGAGTATCTGGAAACAAGCCTAGTACAAACAAGAAAAAGGAAAGGTGAGCTGACAGGAAATTAGTGTCCAGAGATGTCAAAAAAGCATAAGCTATTTTATGAGGAAGATAAATATTATCATGAGTGAAATAAAACAGAATAAGAAACAGAGAATTTAGTGCCTGAGCCATGGAAATGGAGATTTACACAACAGAACTAAAAAGAAATACATTATGCAGCCCTGCTAGGCATTGTATTTCTTCTTTGCATCTCATTGTTCTGGACTTTGGCAAGGCCAGACTTGCTAGAGGAGATTTCTACAGCCTAACAAATCACCTTCTACTCTGGTATCACAAAGTTGTCCATGGTGGAGTCCCAAACAGCTCCTAAATGCTTGAACACTTGGTGGTTTTTGAGGTCTAAAATGCCAAAAAATGTTTGTGACCTTTTACCTAAAGGGTCACAAGGTGAAAAATAACCTTTTATGAACATTATTAATGGCAGAAAAAAGGAAAACCTCTAGCGGACTATACAACTCCTGTCTAATCCTAATGGCTAAAATAGATCTCTGAGAATTACTAAATTATGAGGTTTTTTAGTGTTATGTTCAACATCATGAAGAACCGTAAAACACAGTCTCATTTAAAAATACAGCTCTTCTAAGTAGCCAAGGTGTTTAATGCAAAACTTGAGTTAAATCTATCCTGATTAAATTAAAATCTTGATAGGATGTTAATTAAAATTATAGCAATTGTAAACCAGGCTGACCTCCGTTAAGTCTAACTGTTCATACAGGGACATGTCTACCCAGGTAAATAGAAAGTGTTATTTGAAAAGAAATGTTCAAAATCCAAATCCAGAATTTATGAGACATACCTGAAACAGCTTAGTATAATTTTATTTTCTAAAGCAAATACATTTAGAAATCATCAAACCATAAGAGCAATCAATTATTTTAGCTTAAGAATCAGAAAAAAATCATAATATGTAAGGAAAATTTTAAAATAATATCTATAATGCTGATACCTTAACATAATCTATAATACAGTATTCCAAAAGATTAAGAAAAATGTCTAAATGACTGCATGTAACAGGTTGAGAAATATAATATTACTCATATACTTCTTCATATAAATATTTATGCATTTTCTCAACAACCAGTGATTATGTACTGTTTCTAACTGACTCAAGCCTTCAAAGTTTCCAGCACTATGAAAGCAGAAAATACAAATAAAGACAGAGAAAAGAAAAATAAATGTAGAATCACTGAGGATAGCAAAACTTTAAGAAAGGAAGACAAATTTTGAAAGGATGCAGAATTAAAAAATAGATAAGTAAAATTAAATAATTAACATTTCCAGCTTCCTTTTACTTTTTCTAGAAGATGTTTCTTACTTTCTGCTTCTGCATCCTTATATTTTAGCTTGAAAATAATAATCCTTCATATTTATCATATAATCATAGAATCATAAAATGGTTTGGGTTGGAAGGGACCTTAAAGATCATCTAGTTCCACCCCCTCTGCCATGGGCAGGGACACCTGCCACTAGACCAGGTTGCCCAAAGCCCCGTCCAGCCTGGCCTTGAACACTGCCAGGGTCGGGGTATCCACAGCTTCTCTGGGCAACCTGTTCCAGTGCCTCAGAACCCTCACAGTCAAGAATTCTTCCTAATACTTAATCTACCTTCTTTCAACTTAAAACCATTACTCCTTATCCTATTGCTACATGGCCTTGTAAGAAGACCCCTCCAGCTTTCTTGTAGGCCCCCTTTAGGTACTGGAAGGCTGCTATGAAGTCACCGCAGAGCCTTCTCCTCTCCAGGCTGACCAACCCCAACTCTCTCAGCCTGTCCTCATATGAGAGGTGCTCCAGCCCTCTGATCATCTTCATGGCTCTCCTCAGTACTCAATCCAGCAGGTCCATGTCCTTCTTCTTCTGGTGGCTCTGAAGCTGAACACAGTACTCCAGGTACTCTGACGAGAGCACAGGGGAGAGGGCGAATCACTTTCCTTGACCTACTTACTGGCCATGCTTCTTCTGATGCAGCACAAAATCTGGTTGGCTTCCTGGGCTGCAAGAATACATTGCTGGCTCATGATGAACTTCTTGTCCACCAAAACCCCCAAGTCTTTCTCCTCAAGGCTGCTCTCTATCCATTCTCCACCGAGCCTGTAGTTGTGTTTGGGATTGCCCCAACCCAGGCACAGGACCTTGTGCTTGGCCTTGTTGAACTTCATGAGGTTTGCACAGGCTCACCTCTCAAGCCTGTCAAGGTCCCTCTGAATGGCATCCCTTCCCTCCAGGATGTTGACCCACCACACATATTGGTGTCATCAACAAACTTACTCATAAGATGTTTTGAATTAAAATGTCATTATTTGTAACCAGCTGTACAGTAAAGAAAACAGAAAGACATTGGGCTTTTGCTTTCTTAAGCTATTAGTATTTTGCCTTTAGAGTCTGAGAAGGAGAAAACTCACACCTTGTTTAATTATTCTTTATCACAAAATCAGGCGAGATAAAGAAAGAAAATGTTCCTTTGTGTTAACAATTATTTTGTTGTGATAGCAGCAAAAAATAACCTGAAGAGAAAACTACGGTACTACATTTACATCTAGATTTCACAGAACTGCAAGGCACAGGTTAGCACATCAATTTTTTATATAAAAATGAAACATTTATATGCCAGTTGGCCTACCTGAGGTTTGAAACAAATTATTATGACTATTATTGTTAACAGTCAAAAGAACAAAATAATATATACTCAGGGGGTAGCATTTTGTCAAAAGGGGAGGCAAAACATGAAAGGATACCAGGTAAGGGAGTACAGGCTATTAGTGGAAGATTTTTGTCACTATCTTTTTTAAAGTCACTTAATTTTTATGTAAAAATGAAGCAATTAACCAGTCAAATTCAGCACTAGTTTTGAAAGTCTATCACGAGCAACACCAAAGAAGAAGGCACTACATTTTTAGTGAAACATACAAAGTAGTAAAACAGGATAGCAATTATTCACAGTAGCGGAATTTTCTCAGAGGGAGTAAGAACAGAGAACAGATGTTGAGGAATTGTGTGAAGTGGTGGGAGAGAAGGGGAAAATTGCAATAACTTTACTGTTATGTCTTCTTCAATGCATATCTGTATTTTTTCTCATGTTTGTAATCCCTGTCTTAGGCAGGAAGATCAGAAGCTGTTATAGAAAATGTTTTTAATAAAATAATGAATAAGATTATTAGAATAATGTAATGCAAGTGTGCAGGCTGGAATAAATATAAGATGAACAGTCAACATTCACATCCAGATCAGCTCTACAAATTATGGGCAGTAATAACACGGAGAGAGTATGGATTGTCATGGACTCATCAGCCTCATTGCATGGATGTAAATTCCAGTTAGAAAAATTGATTTCTGATTGATTTCTCTGATATTTTCATTAACTCTGCATGATACAGCTTGCCAGCTCAAATATTGGTGTGTCCACTGTCTTAAATTCCTACTGTGGATGCGCATACTTCTGATATCAAAGATCAAAACCTTACTTCACTTATTCCTACTCAAATGCTCCTGGCCTTTAACTCAGAGCTCCACAGCCATACAGGTGTATAATCTTAGAAATACTTCTTAAGCCATGGAAGCAATGGTGGTAATGCAAAGTAGGACATACCTCCCACAGACTATATATTTTTTAAAGGATTTACATAGTGATGTTTCCCATTGTATACCTCTATTTTGGCTCCTCATCAAGTATGGTAGCATTTATAGCTTCCCTAATACCCAGTTTGACTAAATCAAAGGTATCAAATTCATAGGTACCTATTTCTAGCTCCCTAAAGTGGACTTACAGGGTTGTTTTAAGGAGTTTTGCTCTTGCACATTTATTAAAAATACCACTCCCTAGAAATATTATTATTTATGAAACACTTCTACAAAAATAAATATATATTTATTGTGGAAAAAAATATTAATGAAAGAATGAAAAAAGAAGGGAAAAAAGGTAGGAAAGAAGAAAGAGGAAGTGTTTCCAGTCATCACTGAAAAAGAAAAAAATTCAAATGGATTGTATTTTATAGCAGCATAAGGGATAATCAAAAAGAAAACAATGCTGTAGTAACGATGTTGGTGTCAGCTTTTGTCAAACAATATAAGAGCCTATCAAGGCTATAAGTTACACTGAAATAACAGCAGCTGTAACTGGACCTGACAATGCATATATAGAGAGAGTGGGTCCCTTTCAATGATATGTTTTGTGATCTTTGAAAGGGTATTATCTCAAATTATGAAGTCTGATTTTTCTTTTTGCCCATATACTCGTAAATTTTTGCCATCTTTGCCATCTGTACTAACAAAGCAAAACAATCTGCTGCTTTAAACATCTGTTTTTCACAGAAAGAACTGTGAAAGTAGAATCAATCTGATATAATGTTGTTTTTTTTTAATTTCCCCCTTCAGTCACTAAAAAGGCAACTATGAGGTACACTTTGCTTTGTATCTTATTGCAGGCATGCCATCAATATTCCTAAGTAATTGCTATGTAACTTCTTATATTCATCCATAATTCTAATAAATGACTTACATTCTGTTATCGCATCTATAAGTCTTTGAACACTACTTACTCAATCAGGAAAAAGCTATGTAATGCAATTATTAGAGGTAAACTATGATATCTCTTCCTTTCACAGTCGAGGGTTCCCTGGTTCTATATATCACACTTCAGATGTTAAAAAAAAAAAAAAAAAAAAAAAATCCTGTCATGTTTATTCATATATAATC
The DNA here is from genome assembly GCF_017639655.2 of Falco naumanni. NCBI lineage: Eukaryota > Metazoa > Chordata > Aves > Falconiformes > Falconidae > Falco > Falco naumanni. The sequence goes on along the minus strand of NC_054060.1, from coordinate 47,750,083 downwards.
ATTGCTTTCTGCTGAATGAAGATGGCTTTTCTGAGGGTGACAATAGTGCATTCTCCTTTTACCCACTCCCTTTTGCTCTTTTGAAACAAGAACATTTTATGGCAATAAAAGCCATACTGAGGCCATGGGTCTGTGTAATTCTAATAAATATTTTACTTCCTTATCTTCAAAGATCTCAAAAGCCTTCAAATGGAAAGAGCTGTTTCATTGCTTCCACAGCATGAAACTAAAGGGTGATTCCAACACAGTTCTGACATACAGGTGTGGGTATGTGAGGGCATCTGTGTGCACATTGCATGTACAAAAACAGAAACATGCACATACACACACAGGAAAGCGACCCAAATTGAAGGTTTACATTTTGAAAAGGAGAAAACAGACTTGTGAGAAACTGCGTCGATGAGACCCACCATTGCCACAGCAGATGTATTGCCTCAACATTGCTATGGCAGGAAACTCATGCCATCACCACAGTGAATGACTACTGCCACAGAACAGATTTAAGGCAGGAAGGTAACACCACTGACACTGCAGAGATTTATCTATACATTGTTAAAGGAGGAAAACGACTGACACCATGGAGCAACAGGGGAGACTGATCCTGCAAAACTTAACCAGACCCCTGTGCACGTGCCCAGACTTGGGGTCAGGGGGGTCAAGGTGCCTGGAGGCCCCTTGATGTTGGGCATGTACACCATTGCCGGGTGGAAGGTGTGGTTAAGCAGAACAGCTTGTAACAACTCTATAAAAAAATGGAACCAACTAATATCGGGCGGAACATTTTCCCACCAGACTTGAAAACAAATCAGACTGTCAGGATGCTGCAGCTCCGGGGTGGTAGCTATTGCTTTGAACTATTTACTTTTTTTTTTTTCCTTCTTCCTTTCCTTCTTTTCTCTATCTCTCACTCTCTCTCTCCCTTTGCATTCACAGATGTATTGTTGGGCAAATAAAGTTCCTTGGCTCTTGACTCTGTTTTGAGTCTAAAATCTGCTCCCGAGAAACAGAACCATGCTCCGGTCCCAGACTGGCATGCAATAAAACTTCAGAGAGATTATTTCTGTTATAGGCATTTAATCCAAAATATTTTTGCCGAACCTATCCAGAGAACTGTTTAAAAATAAGCCCAAAAGTGTTAAATATATATTAGGGCCAGAGTGCGACCACAGAAGTCACATGACTGCTTGTATTCTGCAAACTTCTAAAATCACAGCAAGAATTGTTCTCATATCCAAATATATTTCTCAAGGGAGCTATGTTCACTAAAGACATGTACGGTAGTATTGCTGCCTACAAAGGAATCAAAGAGTGACTTGAGCTTCCAGAACAAAGTATCCTAAACATAGCATCTGTCACAGAATATTATTGCCTGCAGATATGGCAAAGCTGTTGCTAATCAGAGTGCATAGCTGCTTTTCTTTATCTGATGTTCTTGAACGTATACTCTAAACAATGTGGTGCCTTATTGTCCGCTGTACTTAGTGCTGCATCTTGCTTTCTGCAGACACGACAGGAATAGATGTTTCTATCTTATCCTAATTTTGGAATTCTAAAATAAGCAAAACTAGAAATTCAGAAGAGTGTAAACCGAAAGTTTACAATGTTTGAAAAATATAGTACAGATCCCATCTTTTAACTTCATCAATCTGTATAAAATTTTATTTTTTCCTATGCACCTTATATTCTAGCTTGATAACTCAGTAAAGTAAGGGGAGGCATAAGAAAACAGGAAACTGAGGTGAAGGACAGCACAGATAGTATTGGTGAAAAGAAGGAAATAATTGGGATAATACTGGCGGTGTTGAGGAAGAAGGGTAAAAATTTTTGGAAGCTAGAGATTAATGATTGTAGTAGTGACGGATCATAGTAAATAGCCAAAGACATTGCAGGCAAGGCAGACTGTTGCTTTCTGATTATGCAGGCTTCTGTATAGTTGGAAGCCACAAATACTATCAGTGACTGGCACAGAGTTTAGTGGTGAGAGGGAGAATTAAGAAGGCCTGGAGATTTTTGCTTCTTGAGGGTTAAATTCCCTGCAATTTCAAACAAATGGGTTACAGCTCCAAAAATGAATTAAGCATGGATAAAGAAACATAGGCTAGGAAAAGACAAGACCTCACTGATCCAAAATTCACCTTCAAGACATTCCCATAGCTGTACACAGAATTCTGAGCTTAATACTTCACTGATCACCTCTGTTAATCCAGTGCAGGCTCAAGCTTGTCAAGTGCATATAAAATTTCAGCTGCTGATATTTCAAGATCTGTTTGGCAGTTTTTCAGAACAGCCTTAGTGGCTTTTACATAACTGTCATTCCAAAGTATAAGTAGTTCAATACAATTAGCCTTTTCATGGCCAATTGATTCTCTCAAAAGTTATAGTATTATATTACTTAGGCAAGCTGATTGTCAAGCTACCATTCCTTTTCTTTGCCTGTTTTCTTCCAGTCTAATGATACGGACAGAGAGTGAACAGCTGTTATGTCAAAAAGAATGAATATTTGTTTCATTCCTATTTAATGTTAGGAATATTCCTCATAATTTGTTTGACAACGTATAGAAGAGAACAAAACAAAACAAAGTTAAGTTTTGCAGAATTGAGGTAGAATCTCTATTTTTAACTAATTTCTACCCTGTAAGAAGTTTGAAGTTTAGGAATAGATTACATGAAATCCATATTCCTTTCACTGAGTTCATTAGACCACTTTATTAAAGGCTTTTTCTGTTCTTTATTATCACACTTAATGAAGTTTTCACTACTTTTTTGTAGGCACCACTTAATTCTTTAGCAGTTTTCACAAATAAGAGATGTTCTTCCATTAAAAGACCTCCCTTCTGCAATTCAGAGTATGTTTGTTACATTTCTTCATATGTTTTCTCCTCTTTCTACTGCTATGTTCATTCCCTCGAGTATTACAGTGAAGAATTCCATGGTAGTTGCACAACTCAAATGCTCACAGACATTTATCACATTTTCATCTATAGCTCTGTGATTATAGTTTGTAAATATTAAACAACCTGTCAGCATTCAAGCTTTTTTTTTTTTTAAAAAAAAAAAAAAAAAAGACTAATTTATTTCTGTTCTTGACAAATGGTTCATAACAAGGTTATGGAAAAAATTAAAGGAGCATGAAAAGAGTGGTCTTTGGGAGCTTTTCTCCCAAAATTAAACCTTGACTTTTTACTGACAGGTAGTAAATTGTGGTAGCAAGCCAAGTGTTTTTAATCAGGACATTCACTTTCATGTAGAGAGGCAATTGATAATGGGACATTTGAAAAGTAAAGTGAACTTAGTGTTCAGTACACAATACAATAATTGTTATTACTATAGGAAAAATCATGAAGTCAATATATAAGCTTTGTTGCTAAATTTCCTTTAGAATGTGATGGAATGCTAAAACAAACAAACAAAAATAATAACAGTATTGCAGCAAATGTTAAAATACTGTAATGCCACAATTTAAAAATCTGTACATTTGCAGATCAGGCTTTTCACTGCACAGTTAAATCAAGTCAAATCTTCATCTCATAACTAGCATTAGAGGAAGACCTAGTTATTTTTTAAGCCATGCTTTGTAGTCTCCAGCCTACTAGGAAAACAGAATGGTATGACTATGATATCTAGAGATTCCTGAGAATTTGCTTTCCTGTGCTCAGAATTCTTCGTTTCGCTGGGAGTGTCAGTGAGCAGCAAAGCACAGCAATAGATGCCCTACTGGGAAAAAAAGGCATGGGGGAAGGGAATACAAGAAACCGTTTTTACCCTGAAGAGAATTCAGAATTTTACTGTTTATAATGTGAATTGCAGAAGAAAAGCACTCAGCATTTCTGTTTCTGAAAAATACATGTGTTGTGGACAGTTTAGAAAATTACTTTGGCTCCCAAAAGATGAGATCTAAGCTCTATATTCTTAAGAAAAACATTAAAAACACACAAGAAAATGGAAAGTAAAGAGGATCGTGTTCCACTGTGCTCTCTGTGAGATGACCTTATGGGTCACTGTGTCAAAAAGACTTTTTGAATTACTATACTCAGCACTTGCTTCTTTTGGTAATATTGCATTATTTATTCTCTCGAGGCAGAGAAATGTGGCTATTGTAAAGTAAAGGATGGTACAGTTAACTCCCGGTGCTTTTCATGCTCTCAAAGAAATATTGAGAAGTATTGAGAAAATAAGCATATATTGCGTCTTTAAACACACACACAAAAACAGAAAATTCTTTAGAAAAATTGTACAGTACTTTTCTTTCTCATTTAGCCACTTAAAAAGAAGGTTGTTACAATATCAAGGCTGTGGGTGTCAAATCTCCATGCAATATTTTCACTTCCATTCACAAAGTTTATGATCAAACCTTTGGGTTATTCAATTTCTCTGTGCAAGATCCCTAGCTAGGGGGCTGTGAGTTCCTAGATGCAAAAGGTACACCTACATATATACATCTGCTTTGTGTGAAGATTGTTATAATTTATCTGACAGTAGTTTCCAAAAGACCCCAGAAAAAGTTATTGTGCTGTCCTCAATACATACAAATTGTGATAGACAGTTTTTTCTTTAAAAGCTTTCAATCCAAATTAGAAAGGTAGACAAGAATAAGAAGTGATGATAAGGATGTAAGAAACTTAGTAGGACAGCCAGGGACAGAGTCAGTTCCCTGAAACTCCTCCTTGAATGTTCATAGTCACTCTCAGAGCTACAGGTTATGTGGCGCACTGTTGGGTACAGAATATATTCACAGCTGCTTTAACTTCTAAACTTTGCCACATATGGCAGACACGCAATGTTATCTACTACTTGTTTTTCAGCTGTATTCAATCTCTAGGCATCTATTATTTGTCACATTTTCTTCAGTTACTATTACAAATAATGACTGTCAGGAGCGTTGAAGCCCTATCCTAGATACCTACACTATTCGTCAAATTCCTGTCAGCTAAAGCCTATAGCTACACAGGAAGTGATAGCAGTTAGGTCTTTTCTCTGAGATCTTCCAATAAAAAAAAACAGCTGATTACATGTTTATGAAAGCATACAATGTTTGCTGAGTCTTCACTGGTAGAAAATGAAAGGACCAGTGTAGCAATGAGTGAATCAAGTGTAAACACATTTAGGTCACAATTCAAAGCATTGCTCAGCATATGACCAGATCTGTCATTGCTGTCACCATTTTCACCTCACGTTTTCTGCTGCAGAAAGCCTACTCCTCTGATTCTGAAAGCACAGACCCTTCCCTGATACTGCCATTTACTGTTATGGTCTACCTTCAAGTAGATTTATGTTCTGGATTGCTTCCTTTACATCTTAAATATATCTAGATTACTAGAGGAATAATGCAAATGATTCCCTTGGTAGTAGTGCAGTTCTTCCTCCAATGAAATCAAGGAAACATTCTTATTAGTGTCAACAGAAGGAAAAATAAATCCCTTACTTTGGAATGCTAGGGAGCCTGGGGAGAGTGAATGGACATAGTGGAGAGCCAGCTGGACTCACCTTCTCTGACCTGTCTCAGCAAGCCAGGTATGAGAATTACACTGCAGATATCATATTTTATTAGAAAAAACTGGAAGTTTCACATAGGAGTTAGTTTTTTTAGATATAGAATTTAAAAGTTACAGCTAAAACTTTGCCCTATATATCTGGAACTTTTCCACAGTGTCTTTTGTCATTGACTAATGGCTTTGACAGTATCCACTTGTAGTGTTTTCTTGGCTTTTGGTTACCAGATGATAATGGGCCTAAATCAGAAACTGAGAAAATAATTGGAAGGGTCATTTGTTTCACTGAGGAGAGCAATAGAGTTACTAGTCAAACAAGTAGCTGTTGAGTTGCTATGCTGTCAGCAAAAACAAAAAAAGAGAAATGCTGGGGGTCCTTGGTCTTTGGGATTTCGTCTAAGGGACTGAGAGAAAATTCTTCTGCACAGTTTCTCTCCCTAACTGTGACACAGTGAGAAATTTATTCTGAGGATAGATCATATATTCACTCGTCTTATTTTGGTGACTTACGATTAGACTGAAATACAAATTTGAGGGACACCAGCAGGTACAAATATGACAATGATTTTTTTTTTCTAGTATTGTGTTTTCTGCTGGATTTTACATCTTTATTTTCCAATAGAAAGAATGAACACGTTTCAAGAGAGGAAATCACAGCTCAGGCTACTATTCCTGAGGGCAAATCCTTAGGCTGCTTAGAATATTCACTGTATGGAGAGGTGGTATTGGTTTTATATGCACATGGGAGATGGATTATGGCCAGAGCAGAAAACTTGAGAATTTATAAGGAGATCCTTCCAGCTTTGCTTCTGGAAGCACGTTAGATCCTTGCACACAGAGCTATCAAGGTTATTCTTTCTTCTTGCTCCTATCCATAGTTCTCATTTTTCACAACAAGCTCATACTGTGGACAGGAAAATCGTCAGTCCTTTATCTGGGTACCATGAGCCAGGTTTTACTTAGGACCTATTTCAGTTGATAAATCGGTTTATTCCCTGAGTAAAGCGGGACACATCTTTGTTTTCTGAAAAATCACTCTGACATTTAACCTTTGGGGAAAAATTAGGCAGTAGTTTAAATATGGTTGTGGTTTGGGTCTTTTTTGAAATATTTTTTATCATTCCCAAAGAAACTTGGCATATTATTGGTTACTTCCTCTGACTCTACACTTTTGTTTTTCTAAGGCAGTCTATTTTCTCTACCTTTCAGGTGTTGTAGAGGAATGAAGGCAATGGGTTAATTAACATTGATAACATGCAGCTGTGGCTTTGCCTCAGGGGCGGTGGGTTGGCCGATGTAGATAAGGTGCAGCTGTGGTTGGTTCTGGTAAGTGGTTGAAAGTCAATGAAGAGGGAGCAGCCAAGGAAGAAGCAAGAGAAGAGAGAGTGTGCCCTGGGTGAGGTGAGAGGAGGAGAAAGCAGCAGAGGGACTATATGAAGTGTATGCTGGTATGAGGTAGTGAAAGACCTTTTTGCAGCTTGATAGTTTGGAGAGTGCTGTAATAATGTGTAGGTTTTATATGTGGTAGGTCTATTGCTTCCTTAGTTCTAGCAAGAAATACAATGTTAATCCAAGTCATGCACAATAATGTAAATAGGAGGTTTTAGTGAAAATTTTGATGTAATATTTAGGTTAATTCATACTGTTAAGAAAAACTCAAGAGACTTCATAACAACTAATGCATATTTATCCCTAATGAAATGAGGCTTTATCAACAGGAAATATAAAGAAAATTGAAAAAATAAGAAAAAGGCAAATATTCTATATGTGAGAAATGAAAAGAGTAATAATTCCATACTGAAGAAACAGGAGTCCAAGCCAATACATGCACTGAAGATAGAACCTAAAATAATTTCCCAGCGTAAAATGTAGTTGGATTAAGAAAGGCTCTGCTGGGGCGGGGGGGGAAAAAAAAAAAAAAAAAAGGACAGATAGAATCCTTTACAGAGGCTGCCAGATCTGGGCTTTCTAGTATGTTTTAAAAAATGAAAAAACCCAAGCTACACAGTTTTGTTTCTGCTAAATGGAAAGTCAGAAATAAATGGTTATGGTTGTTCAGAAATCTCTTCTATGTGGGCAATTTAATTTGTTCTCTAAACTCCTGTTTTGGCCTATTTAACACAGGGGGGAAAAAGGAAGAAAAAAAAATAAGGGAAGATTTTTAACCCAAGTCGTAGTATTCACTATGCGAGGGACCAGCTGTGCTATGTTATACCAACTGCTTGCTACAGAAACTTCAAGATAATGGACTTCCTGAAATATACTTTCATTTAATTTATTTTAGTCTAATTATTGGGGCTCTCTATGTACTTGTGCTCTGGAAGATTCTGATATTAAAAGTTGCATGCATTCATAGTAGTGAAGCAAAGATTGTGGCTACAATCTTTGTTTTATCAATATAAGCATCCATAGAAAACAGTTCAGAGGTTCTGCTCTGGTTTTGTCCAACCATAAATTATTTTTACAGTAGGACAGTATTCACAGTTTTGTACATGTCCAAAAAGTTGTTGTGATATTTAATCACAATAGCCAACAGATGTATTTGAAAATTTTTTAGGTTAAATTCTACTAACCTACACCATCTATCTTTTCAGTTTGAGGAATAGACAAGCTCCAAACAGAGGCTTTGAAATACAGGTACCTTGTATGATAGAAATAATTGAGAGGCTGGAGGAAAGTATGCATGACAGGAGATTAAAACAGACATGTGGTGATGACCTTTATCAGCTGCTCAGGTATTTTAGAACCATCTGAATTTTCTAGAAAGTAAGCCAATAGTGTTTTTCATATTTTCTAAATTTACTTTTTGTATGAACTATTTAGTGTTGATTTTCTCTATATTGACCGTATTCCCTCTCTATACATAGTTCTGACAGATGTTCATGACAGTGTAAGGTTAGATCCAAATGTTACACAGTATCTTCATTTTAAACACCCATTTCAATTGCTATGAAAAAAATAATTAAAATAACATACCCAGCAAAAAATGCTGTTTCAAGTCCTTCTCATACAGAGAGTCTTTATTCTGTCTCAAATAATAAAACAATTTAAAAATGCTTAGTTTTTTGCTCCATTTTATTTTGTCTTGATAAATCAGTCACATAAAGATATTTTTTTCCATGAAAATTGTTTGTTTCCTAAAGCATGTTTAGCTCCCTTTCCTTAGCAGCCTGCCTGCTCTAATTGCTCCAGTGACAGGAGAAGTAAGGTATTTTCATTACTTCATTTGTGCTTCACTTGGTAAAAACCATCGGCTCACTTAGGGAGATGAAATTAACAAGTCTGTAAGAATAGTTTGGACATGTTTCTGATATTTATGTTTATAAAATCCAACTCCGGGAAAATTACCAGAGGTAACATTTAAAAGAGTTAGGCTAGAGTACTACTGTTTATCTAGCCTCCGGGTTTTCATCTTTGTTATGAGAATATCTTGAAAATATAAGCAAATCTCATGCACCTGAGAATAAATGTATGTAGAGTGACTATCATGCTTAACTTAAAGCTCTTCTGGCATGCCTGTACATTACATTTATCTAATTACATATGTATAACAGAGACTAGAGAGATTAATATATCTGGAGTTGTGCAAGAAGCAATTGTCACAATTTCAGTCTGTACGCAGAAAATCTGAAATAGAGCTAAAGGTTAAATTTGTGTTCCATTATAAGCCAGAAGCATTTTACTCTTCTTCTAAACAACAAGACTTTAAAAAAGAAGTGTGATCTGATTCTGCTACTGAGCTTCACAGTGCAATTTCTTAAAAAATTACATATAAAAGGCTACACTTTGATAATCTGGAAGCTTTATAGTTTACACACAAAGTGCCTCTATGTTCCCTGCTTCTTGGCAAAGATTTCATAGCAGCATGCTGCAGTGGTTTATTACGTGCAGCACAGAATTCATAAAGCTTTGATATTTCCGTAAAGTACATTATAAAATATTTATTACTATATTATGAAGTCATTATAATAAATAGTTAAAACTGTAGTTCAGTTGTCAAGTTAATTGAATAAACCATATTTTTTGATGTATCATCCTGCAGTGATGCACCATAATTTTCATTCTGGTCCATTCAGTTATTCACTCATGTGGCAAACCTAAAAATTTCTCAAGAGCCCACACTTTGAATTAAAGACCTCCATTTACATTTACATACAGAAAGAAAAACTGAATTACGTCTCCGTTCTGTCAATGTAACTTACATTTAAACTTCCTGGAAGGCTTCTTAAGACAGAAATTGTAGTTATTAAAAAAACATACTTTTTAATAGATAACTTTATTTTAAAATTAGCACAACTCCATTGCTTTCAGACTTTGAGAAGACACTTGCTTCTCTTTGATGGATGACTAGGAATGTATAGTTTATTTCCTTGTTTTAAGCAATTTAACCAGAACAAAGGAAATCTACATTTTATAAACCATAAACATGGAAAAATGCAGAACTGAGGGAGAAGCCAGATCTCCAGAACATCTCAAACTTTCACTGAGTCAAAGTCCTTACCTACTGATGTTAAAAATTGAGAGTAGATGATGTTAAAATAGTTAGAAGATGCTGCAAACACAAGGCACTACTTTTTAATGCCATTAGAAGTAACTGCATTTGCCCCTTAAACTTTATATAAAGTTTAAATTATGTCTTTGATAAAATCAGAACTTATCTACAAAGAAATTTGACCAATAACTTCACTCTGATTTCAAACTGACCTCAATAATACTTTTATGTAGACAGCAAAAAGTACTATTATCACCAGTATTTTCCATGCTAGGTCCTTCTTAGAGTTCTGTGTTAAAGCCTGCGCTGTGTATTTGCATCTTAGATAAGGATATTGTCAAGAATAGCCTGTCATTTTTTTAAATGAGATGTGTGAGAACTCTCACAATAAAAGGTATTCTCCAGCATTTGTTGTGCAACGCTCAGAGGAGGGGAAGAAATGTCTAAATGCATACTTCTACAGCTAAGCACTATCAAAATTCAAAATGCCTCTGAGGGTGTTTTTCAAACGCTGAGACACAAAGTCAAAATATACCTGGTACAATGACTTCAGAAATCCTTCTGCAACAAGAATCACTCTTTTTCATTGTTCCAATTCCTCTCATGTGAAGTATTGGAGCTCCCTCTGAAACTTATAAGTCAACCAAACTTCTTGGCTCCAGGTCTGATTTTAATACAATTGCTGATACCACTATAAAGCTAGACAGTATATCAGCCTTGAATAGCAGTGGTTATCTAGTGTTTATGAGGTTTAAAATTCTCAACCAATGTTAAATACGTAGACTGCTGATATAATTCACTGACATAAAAGCTAAGAACTGCAGACATAGCCAGCACACTAAACAGGGACTCATCTACATGAATTACTAGCAAATGCTGAGAGGTGTGTTTTGGCTGGGCTGGAAGAAAAGTTGCATAGACAACATCCCAAAAGTATGTAGTGTTGGACAACATAATCCAAGGTAAACTAGAGTGAAACAGCAAAAGCAGTTTCCAGACTGAGCTAATGTTTTTTGTTTTTTTTTTCTGGAGGTTGTGGTCCACACAGGCAGGTATCTGCATCACTTGTGAAGTAGCTGCTGGCTTGGCCTTTGACAGATTAGTGAGTCACACTAAAATGGTGCCAGCTGTGGTTTAATTTAATAAACTGGTGTAGACTGGTTCAGAAGCTGCTTTATGAGCCATTTAGAGAAGAGTAGTTCAGGTGGATTGTCCAGAAGACTCTGGTCTGACTATTTTATTAATCTGAGATTTTAAGTCCCCTTTGAGGAACTACAGCTTTAACTTCCCTGTCCTGGTTTCAGCTGGGATAAAGTTAATTTTCTTCTTAGTAGCTGGTACAATGCTGTGTTTTGGATTTAGGATGAGAGTAACGTTGATAGTGCACTGACATTTTAGTTGATGCTAAGCAGTGCTTAGTCTAGTTCAAGGACTTACCAGCTTCCCATACTCTGCCAGTGAGCAGGTGCACAAGAAGCTGGGAGGGAGCAGGGCCAGGACAGCTGATCCGAACTAGGCAGAAGGATATTCAACATCATAGAACATCATGCTCAGTATATAAACTGGGGGGAGATGCCTGGTAGGTGCTGATCGCTGTTCAGGGACTCGCTGGGCATTGCGAGCACTGAGCAATTGTATTGTGTGTCACTTGTTTTTCTTGGGTTTTATTCTTCTGTGTGTGCCTCTCTCTCATTGCAATTGTTGTATTATTATTAACATTATTACTGTTGTTATTATTATATTTAATTTTATTTCAATTACTAAATTGTTCTTATCTCAGCCCACAAGTTTTACCTTTTTTTCATTTCTCCTCCCCATCCCACCAGGTTGTGAGGAAGTGGCTGTGTGGTACTTGCTGGCTAGAGTTAAACCACAACATTGCCACTCTTCAGTATTTCCATGCTTAATTTTTGAGAGTCACTTCCTCACTAGTTCTAAATATGTTCTCTTCTGTGAATTTATGTTTTAGAAATGTAACTCTCTGTGCATTGTTTAGCAAGCTTCATGAGAAATTATTGCAAAATTCATAGTTGAATGAGAAAAGGTGGTATTCAGACACACGACTTTAATGGTCCTATGGAGATCTGCATCTGCAGTCCCCTATCTGAAAGTCTGAGGTAAGTATTCTCTCACTGGGATTCAGAGCCATGAGGACTTTTAAGAATAAGAGGTTTAAGTTCAGTCTTACAGAAATATATTTGTGGAAGGAAAGGAAGAAGAGTTGCTGCCTTCTTACCCACATTTCAAGAAATCCTTTCACTTGTGAAAAGTAGGCCTGGAAGGTATGCTAGCTGTTGAGTATCACATGGCAACATTTCTGTTCACAAATCTTTGCTGTTGAAGGCTGATGTGATTACTGATATATTTCTTTAAGCAAATGTGACTCATGCTTCTGATTAATGATGAGCATACTGGAAGATGATTTTCTCTTTTTTCTCACCTTACCCCTTATTCTACCATAGGGTTAGTTTGTGTCTATTCCAATGTGGGAGAAACAGGAATCTCAAGGTCACTGCAGTATTCCCTAATTAACACTTCAAATAACTGTACTGAAATATGAGCTTTACTTCCTCCTAGGCTGTCAGAATTGCTGGGGGGGGGAGGCGAAAAAACTGTCCTTGGATAACACTGAAGATCCAAATTCATTTAAAAGTGTTCAGAAGGAAGAAGTTATTACTTCTCAAATCACAGATCAGAATATGTTTCTTTATTTCGCTGCTATTGTTTTCAACAGGAAGTGATAAAAGCCAGGCTCTGGGGACCTACCAGAAAGTGTCACCTGTGAACTGTAACAACAAAAATAAGACAGAATTCAGCAAAGCTAATAGCAACTTCCAATATCTAGTGTGAAATATCTGAGATTTCAGTCCATCTGCCAGTTATTAACACAGCCAGAGAGAATAGCATTTTGTGATTGATAAAGGAGGTCACTAAATTAATCTCACTTCTTTCCAAACTGTAGTGTCAAAAAGGACTGTATTTGTGTGATGCATTTACATCACACAGTATCTTAGTCCTCATTATTTAATATGTTTGCTATTTGAGATCAACAATTAATATTATACTTGACAGAATGCTGAAAAAATTCAAAATTTCATGCTAGTTGGAGGACAGGCTACACAACATAATATTTTTGCTTTCTTCTGTATTCAGTGATTCGATAATAACACAGGCTTTGGAATAAATGCTTTAAAGGCATATGAAGAATGGTTTTATTCTACTGCAAGCCTTGCTGCAAGGCACAGCCTAATGGCCGTTCTAGGTGCCAGTGATCTTGGCTTCTATTCTAATTCCATGACTGACTAGCAAGATCAGAAGCATTTTGAACTTTTCCAAGTTGCTTCAACATTTCTAGGCCAGTGAAATATTTGGAATAAAAATACTGCACTTGTAAATCACTTTAATATCAGTCTGGGTTTGAGCAGAGAAGGAAGGAAGCATATTCTTAAATGCCCAGGCCCCCATCCAGCTTTTTTGCATTTTCAAATGTAAGGTGCCATAATAAGACTTTGTTTTTGTGGGCATAGACAAAGTAAATAGATGAAATAGCTTTGATTTAGCCTGTAATATATTTCTGAGATTTTTAAAATGCGCATACTGTTGTTAAGGACTGACTGTTCTTACTACAACAAGCCAAGAATTAGTTCTGCTTTGTTTAGGCACGGACCGGGTGACCTCAAAGAAACCATTTAGCCTATCTTGATAAGTCAACAGATCACTCATGATGACAGTAATATTTTTACACAGCTTCTTAGACAATAGCTTTGTCTAAAAATAGTTCAGTTATCCCTGAATAGTACTGTACTATGCTATGTTGAAATACTTCATATTTCAACTATATGCTCATAAAGGTTAAACCAAACAGTACAGCGCCCTTCAGTCTCCGTTTATAAAGGTACTGTAAGTTGCAAAATAGTCAAAATAAATGAGCTACATATTTTTTGTTTAAAAATGAAGATGTATTTCAGGATTGCATATAGATCGGCAAGGATCATCAAGCTGAGACTTGTTTCACAAGATGGAGGCCTTGTTCATGGTGTTCACGGTTTGTAAAGAAAGCGACAATTGCTACTTAAATTAAACAAGGATCTCACAATGTACTGGATGAACTTCTCTGATCCTGAGCTTCACAAAGTATAGCAAAACTGGGCTTTTTAACATAATCCACAGATGAAACCTGCTACAACAAGTGTACAAGTTTACCTGAGCTGAAAATTAAGCTTTCAGTCAATATGGCAGAGGTAAAAGTTAATGTGACCACACCGTACTTACCTGAAAGTCAGAAAGTTGCAGCCTAATTTGCTATTGTTCACTCAGACCTATAAATTTGGAATTCAAATTCGTATGATTTCTTGACAATGAACAAATGGAATGAACAGGTCAAATGTAAGTGCTACTAGATTCATAAATTATGTTTTGTTTCTCTGTCATATACTTCTTTTTTATTAACATATTATTGATGCTTAAAAGGAAAGACCATGGAGAATCAGTTTTCTCTTTGTAGCTCCCTTTTATTTTATGAGGCTGAAGATGTCAATTTCTTACCAGTTTTTATCAGTACCCTAAGAAGAAGTGGGGAGGAAAAAGTCAATCCTATAGTCATCTGGCCTCATATTGATGCCGGGTTTTGGGTTGGATAGGAATTTCTTTCCAATAGAATGTACGCCTGTGAGAAATTGGGAATTCACCACAGCTAGGACTTTTCATGTTTTACATAAGTTTTAGTTTCATTTAGTTTTCATTTAAGTAAGGTGTAAATTCTGGAATACAGAAGCTACTCCTAGAGCAGTGAAAACTCTTATTTGTAATAGGATTGTGAATTATAATTAGAATGAGCAGGCTATTCAATTGTATTCAAGGATCTTCCAAATACTGATCAGAATTCACTGTCAAGATTTGTGCCCTAACTCATACATAAAAGCCAGCATCTTTCTTATTGCTATGGTAGTTGCTTCTTAGAACTTCTGTGCCAACTGCATCTCAAAACTGGTTTTGGATGTCCCCTAAAATCTATGCTGAATCTTGGAAATAGATGGCTAATATAGATAGAGGCTTTTAAAGAACACAGCACTTGTTTTATAGCCTCCTCATCACCTCATCATCTTGTCATCCTGAGAAAGGTAATTTATGGGTCTTATAACTGGTTACTAGCTGGATCTGACTGTCATAATTAAATCTTTCTCAAAGTTATATTAAAAAAGGTTTTCTCCAGGCCATGAATTGTCTTCGAATAGAAGCCAATCAGACAATATAGAAATCTGAATAAACTTAAAACAAAATAAGTGACATGGAATAAAAAGGATTTATAACTTCAAACATGAAACTAGATAATAGTATTTATAAGCCTATAAATTTTAAAGCTCCCAGACTAATTTAAAAGCAGTTTGGTGATACTGCCAGATGAGAAGTGCATAAACAGAAGGTTCCTTTGATTATCAGAGTGTTTGCTTCTGAAATTTGGAACACAGCCATTTATCAGAGGGTGTCTCAAGGCTATAATCAGTTAAAGATATTCAAGAACTGAGGTAATTTAGTATGCTGAATGTCAATCAAACCAGGGAAAAACATGAAGTAATGTGCTAATGTAAACGTGAAATATGCATATGCTAAGGTGACACGATGAAGGAAAAACTGACAGTCACATTCCTGACGTGTTACAGTACTTTGAATACAGTCATGAATGTGTGAATTCAAAGGACGCACCTGCAAGGTTTCAAAATGCAGATCTATATGGATTGAATAAGTTTCAACAGCAAATTGCTATTATTCTATGACAGAGATCAAATAATATCCCCATTTAGGCACTAATTGAAAGCAGTATGTAGAAGGAGGGTGTGACACTTTCACAATGTCTTTCAGAATTTCATAGCAACATCAGGAGAGACCTTGAAGTAAAGCTCTGTTTGAGGAAAATTCATCTTCTAAGAAGGGATTTCAGTGAAACTGAAAATAGGCAACAACCACAATAATATAATTATATTAGTATGGAGGCAAAGACAAAACACGCTAGCAGCTCATTTCACAAAGACAGATCTTGCCAACATCAGTTTTCAGTGGTTGAGACCAGTCATTTCTCTCAAAGAATAACCCTGTGTTTTCTACATGAGCTTAAATTTTCTTTTCCTTGTATATGGTTTTCCAAACATCCTGATATAAGCCTTGGACCACTGACTGATAATGGCATGTTCATTTAAGAAATATTGAGCAATTAATATTAGTAGGTCGTCTAGTTTGGATCCATAATTACAGGAACTGCCTTTTTGTCTAGCTGTGTAAAAGAGCATATTTTTGTCATGGAAAACTTGTTTTGTTGTGTACAAGTTATTTAACAGTTGGATATGAGTCTTTTGGGTTGGTTTACTTTATTTTGCTTCACTCTGAGTAAAAGATGGTATAACTGCTGAAAGTTTTGGTGGACACAAGGGGACACTGAACAGAAGTAAACTGAGGTTACTAAATATGTGAAAATCCCCCCAAGTACGTTTTGAGGGAAAAATACTTGGAGGTCAGAAGAATATTATTGGAAGGCTTTCCCTTGTCTTGTTACTCTATTAGCACCTGCTTACAGCTATGTATGACATATTGCTGGGGCAGACAGACCAACCCACTTACAGTCATTCTTATATTATTACCTGAATCAGGACAGAAAAGATTGGAGATATCTGCTACCCACTATTTTCATAATAATGAACAGAATTTATACAAGCATTTATTATGCAACCAATCTGTGAATTGAAAACACATGATGATGAAGACAAAAACCAGGCAACCAGACTTTTAGACGACTATGGTTATTCCTAGCACTAATTTACACGATGGCCAGCTAGAAGTATGATCAATTTGTCTTTTGATATTTGCCATCATATTTAAATGGAAATACTCCATCAGAAACTGCTGGAGAATCATTTATCAGTAGTAGCTTTATCAGACCTTCAAGGAAATACAAGAGTAAGTTCTTCTTAACCATAAGCATGGCTGTTTCAGAACCAAAGCTGAAAAACAGGATATCATTTTACATTTTTCTTTCCTGTGTCTAAATATTTAATTTTTTTGGACGTTATATACAGTTATGATTTTATATAAAATATTTGAAGTTTTCAATGTTATGCAAGAGAAAATACAGGGCATAAAGGGACATAAATTCAGGACGTAAACTAATCACTGCAAGACAGCAAGGAACACTTTTCTCTATATGTGGCAAACACATTTGACAACTATTCTGTAAGCAGCTGTTATCCTTTGAAGAAACAAGTTGGTCAATAATGGAAGTAAGACTTTGTGCCTGATGAACCAACAATAACCTCTGTCTAGAATAAAACATAAAAAGTGCTTTTTTACAGCCTCAGGTATTTCTATAAAAAACCACATAACTTTAAACATCTTTCCCTCTGTAATTTACTCTCTGAAACATTTAATTCCCTTGATTATTTTTAAGTAGAGAAAGAATACATCTTTATGCGTAATTATTTAGCAAAACTAAACAATGTCTCGTAAAATATTAATTATTCCTCCCTCAAGAACATACCTAAATTAGGCTTTTTTACATAGATTTTCATGTATGTTCCCTGGCCTGGATGCACAAAGAAATTCTAAGTCACAAATTTTTACTAAGTGAATACCCAAAAGCAATTATACATACTGTGTGTTTCAGGCTCTCTTTACTCTCATCTTCTTCCTCCCTTTTTGTCCCATAATATAACAATAGTGACAAAAGAATTAATAGAAAAAAAGTGAATTTATTTTTTTAATTACTGCAGTAAATTATACACACTCTTAATCCTCAGGTTATAATCGTTGAACTGAAATTACCTAAACCTGTACAGTTTTCAGTTAATAAAAGTTAAAATCAACTCTTCAGTTAAAATGGGATACAAGCACATTAATAGAGCAAAATGCATACAATTTCCCTATTCTATTTTTTAACAAGCATTTTTTTATTACTTCATACAAGCTCTTCCACTAAGACCAACAAGTATTGAACAAGATCTGCCACACATACCACAAAGCCTTTGTCTCACAGAACTTAGACAGAGAAGGCAAAGATTAGAAGAAAAGACGTGGCGGTTTTTTCACAGATAAGAAATCAAAGTTTGTTCATTGAATGGAACTAAGTTCCAAGATACATAAACTTCCTATAGCTGAGACATTAATTGAGTATAGAGTTCCTGATTAGGCCAGTTAGCTAAACATAAGCCCTCTTAACCCCATACTGTAACAGCTGAAATTTGACTTGTCATTCCATTAATCCTTTTATAACTTTCTTCTTAGTCACCTGAGTAACTGCTACCAATCTGTTACAGTTGTACTGTGCAAACAGTTATTCTGGAAAACAGTGCAAATTTTTCTCAGTACTAGCATTCTGATCCTCTATACTTGCCTACAAACAAAGACAATTTTGCATGAATAAACAGCTTTTATTCTGTATTGTCAATAGTTGTATTTTCATCAATTCCATTTGTTCATTTATAGAACAGAAGCAATATTGCTTACCCTAAGTGACCTAATAAGTAACAGAAATCACATTGTTCGTGACAAGGGTAATAGTGAAACTTATTTTTTTTATAATTACTAATTACGGCAAATAAAAATAGCAATGCTATTTTCTCTTTATTGGTAGATTCCAAAGACAGTAGAAGGATATAACCGTTAAATTATGTATTGCAAATAATTCATCTAGTTCTGTCAGTAACTGATGCCTGTCGGTTGCTTCCTATCTTACAACAGAGTGCTGTTTCAGTTGCAATCTAAGTATATCAGCAACAAGTACTTTAGCTGTACTTCAGAATTTTCTCTGGTATATCTGTAACAGTTTACATTGTTATGACATTATAAAACAGACATAGAATATGTGCTTATTTATATTATCTGAAGGAAATGGATTAATATTCTTCAGCAATCTCTTCTAAAATTCTCATTCCTTCTTAAGTCCACATGGACATTTGTTATTTCCTGACTGAAGAGAAACAAAGACTTTAATGCTAACAAGGTTCTGAAAGACTATTCCTTCCAAAAGAAGGAGACAATCTTTGAAAATTTTACTGCTATTATTGTTCTTCTGCTGCCATGAATTAATATAATGTGTTCAAGCATAACTTTCAGCATTGTTTTGCACTCATAAAGGCTAAACCAGGTTTGGACTGGATGGTATCTGAACAGGAAATTTCCCAAGAATATGTAATTGCTCTTTGAGGTAGCAATGGTAATCTAGTAGTAGAGAACAGTCTGAGTCTATATTGATCATGCATTTGTGAAGCATAGGACATACAGAGAAGTGGGTTCAAAGACTCAATTTAAAATGTATGCCGACTCAAAAACTGCCAGGCTTCAGTTTAAATGTTGGAATCTTGATTCCTATTTTTCAGCCAAACTGTAGTTTAAGTGATAATGTTCAACTTGCTGATCAAATTGCATTTGAATTTCCTAAAATGATGGCAACATAAATTTCTTCCTAAACAGTTACTTCATTCTACTTTTTACCGGAAAAACTTTTATCCCACCTGCAATTTCTGTGATGTTTGAAATTACCAATCTGTGGGAGTAGATCTTTGTCCTCTATCTATTGAAGTAGATGACTGCAGAATCAGGACAATAGTTTCTAAAACCTTTGGGATCTTAGGGGTTAAGAGGTGCCTTTATAAATGGAAGTCATTATTATTTACTCATGGTGAGCTGAGGTATGTGACCAGAGTTGTAGGGAAGCTACTGTACGTACTACTTTTGCAAGATGTCTTAGTTGAAGCTCAGTAGGTTCAGGTAGTTTTCATGGAGTCATGGTTTAACAAAAGAGTTGGAACATATCTGAAAATCTCGTTAAACTTCACTTGCAGGAAGTATCTTACAAAGTCTTTCTCAGAGATCAAAACAGGAAAAACACTTAGAAATACTCAGCGTGAGCAAAGACTGATGGCCTCTAAGAAAGGAAAGGCAGGCTTCACCATCTGGTTAGGTTTCTTTGAAGACAAGACTACCATAGGAGACAAAAACGGGATTCAATGGACATCACATGTTCAGATTTCCAGAAAGGATTTGACAAAAGTCCTGCTCATGTGTTGCTCTTTTTTACTGCAAAGTGGCTCAAAAGCACATGGGCTAGCTGCCTGTTAGCGGTATCTTACTGTTCAAAGTGCACCAGAGAATGGAGGAGGAACGAGCTGGGCTCTGAGGGCATCTGGGCATACTAACTGCTGTGAAATGTCACGCATTGATGTTTCACACAGTAACATCAACGGTATTTAACCCTGTCTCTGCTGATTCCTAGCGCAATGGCCAAATTTCCTTCTGGAGCACTGATTTTCTTCTGAAATTTATTTTGATCTGCAGGGCTTTTTGTCTTAAGTGTGTTAGAAGGCACGTCAGCCGTTGCCTTTAGGATCATCTATAAACGGTGGTTTTACTATTACAGAATTTATGTACAGAAGGTGATACTTCACAACAACATTTAAGAGTTTGTGTACATCATCACAATAAGCAGAATAAGAGGTTACTGTTGAGCTGGGGCCCCATCCATAATACAATGAAGTCAATGGTAAGGCTCCTGTTGATTTTATTAGGTTATGAAAGTTACATTTGACCTTCAAGTTACTGTTCCTTTGTAGCAGGAATAAAATTAAACTTAGCCAGTTTTATAGATTAAAGCTCCTATCTCTTCAAACACACTAAATATTGGTGTATATTTGTTCAATTAACTCCCAAGTTCTGTAAGGTAACAGACCAGATGTGTTCATGATTTGAATGCTTGCACCAATGCTTCAGCTTTCTTCTCCTCCTACATGGCTTCAAATAGGAATGAGCAGTAGTCAAATGTCTCGCAGAAAATAGCCCACATATGTCAGTGATGCCTGTGTGTTTGCTAGTCTACTGAGTATTAACTACTAGAGCAGGATATGATGTGGTCCACTGGGGATTAAATAAAAGAAGTGTTACATCATGTTGTGAACATCCCTTCAGGATATCTTTAGAGTCCTGAATATCAGAGTTTACTTGTGAAAAAGGCTTTGGAGAAGCTGACCTTTCAAGATCCTTTTCATCACACATTTTTATAAGCCATTAGCAGGTCTATGAACCTAATTCTGTTAGCTTATTTAGGTTTTCCTTACTCCAAAAAGCTACTGTTTATTCCATTGACACAAATTCTATCAAATGCCTTAATGTATTCTGTTAGAAACTGAACTTCTACTGATATCAATATATATTGTACAGATTGTATGGATTTGGGCCTTACCTCTAAGAGTAGAATTCTTTCTGATGAGGCAGTTCCTTCTCATCTTCTGTAAATATACTGTTTAGCTACAGACATTATTATGAGATAATCAAGAAAATGACTTCATAAAACCTTCTGTAAAGGATAATCCAAAAGAAAAAATCTTACTTAAAAGCCCAAAAGGATTAAAATATTTGTTCAGGGCATAAAAGGTTTCTCAGAGCCTAGAAATCAATAGTAATTTATATCAGTCAAATGATATGTCATATTTGACATCATAAAAAGCCCTATGAGCAATTTAGATTAAATATGTTTTTTCTTTCTTTATCTGCCCTCCTTTTCAGCAGACACAGTTATTTTATTGCATTATACATTCCTATCTAGTTGCTCCTCAGAAATATTTAAGTAATCATGAAAGATCTGTACACCTTTTAGAATTCATGTTCTAAGAGGGCTTTTGTGACTTTTTTATATAAATATATATACTCTTTAGAAAATGAAAACAGTGTTGTGAATCAATAATGAATACAATTTACTGAATAAAATTTGCAATACTTTAAAGAGTTCAGTACTTTCCAAGTTAGCAGGTTATCTCCACTGTGCAGACACAGAAGTGAATCTTGATTTTAAGCATAAAAGCAGTATATTTGAAAGCTAACATTCCTGGTCATTTGACCAAAATTAATACATATGTGATCTATTCGTTGTATAAGATCTATTCCTTTTATTATATTTTTATGCAGTAGGTCATAAACTGGGAGTAAGTAATGACGGTGACTGCAAACACTGGAGATGAAACAAGATATTTTTGCAATATTAACATAGTTCTCATGTTCTTATGAAAGGTTTGCATGGGAGTGGGGAAGGAATAAAGCCTCTTGATGCCTTCACATTTTGTGAACACCATGCCTTTAGGCCATTTTGAACAATCTCTGATACATCCTGGCTCAAACCACCAATTGGTGGAGCTAGTTTTATAAGGTGATGGCCTGGACCTGATTTTTTTTTTTTTTTTTAAATGACGAGTGAAATTAATGGTGCTGGAATAACTGTGTTACTTAAGGTTACTGTTTTCCTAAGTTACCAATAAAATTTCTTTCTGAGATGTATTATCATAAAGCACCTACATCATCATGAGAATCTATTAACTGAAACAGAAAATGTGCAACATACAACTCTATATTGCTCTTTGTATCTGGAATTCTGAACAAATTATGTTAACATAAACCAGAGTTCAGAACTGATTTTTCAAAGGCACTGGAAAAATCTAGGCACATATTTAAAAATGCTTACAGGTTGTATCTTCACAATATTCACTACTATAAAATCCACACAAGAAAGTGAGAAAATGTTTCAGGAGGTTACTTGTTATTAGCTTCTTTTTAGTGCAGCTGAACTACTTTCAGTAGCCATGACAGCCAGCTCAAATGAGACTATCAAATCGTAAGAAAATGATTCCTTATATAATTAGAAGTTCTTTTTCAACACTGGATCTAGATTTTAAATTTCCTAAATATTGTCAGAACTGTAATCCCTGAAATCTAAAGTACAGTGGGGTTAAAAAAACCTGGGAAACTTCCCTGGTTTTAGAGACTTTCATAGAAAACTACATTGAGAATGTACAGATTCATTAAATTAATTACTATAGCAATTAAAGTAATATTCAAATGTGATACACCTTACCAGAATTTCTCTTAGTGACTCGACATTTTCCTTGGCCAAGTATGTGTAGATAACTATAGTCCTTTTGTTTAAATGCCTATTCCAGGTTTACTTTTTCCCTAAATATCATATAAATAACTTTTTCCCTAAATATCATATAAATAGGTATGTGTAAGTTCAGTGGATTTATCATATCTGAGCTAAATATAGATGAAGTTAATTTTTAAAAAATTTTCCGGGGGGGGGGGGGGGGGGGGGGGGGCGGGGAGGAGGAAGATGTTTAATTGCTCTGTTTAAGCACAAACTGTTGATAACAGGTAGGCTAGAGGTGACCACCTGACCTTCAAACAGCTTGTGAGCACCTGCATTGACTGGTTCTATTTCAGGAGAACATTCTCTCTTTAAAAAATACAAGTGGAAAACAACAACATTCAGATTCCAGATCTTTTCATCCTTGGAATAGAATATGTTCAATGCACTTTTGAGGTAAACCTTAAGGGCTTCAACAAATAAGGTTCTTGAGGACAGTCCATGAAAAACCAAAGTGTGTATGTGTATACACATGCATGTGAATGAAAGAAGACTGTGTCATCTTCCTTTTTTACAGAAATCTGAAGGCCGTTTTTAAAACTCATAGTAACAGTTTTTATCTGTAGGGATTATGTCTGTAAAGTCATAGTTTTGAAACTCAAGGTTATAATTGATTTTTAGAATTATAAAATACAGCTCTTATGATGACATACTTATTTATACCACACAGTATCTTACTGCACAGAGAATCGTATGGACATTAGACTTGGGCAACGTGTATATTTATGGGTAAATTAGTCTTCAGAGGATGCAAAGTATTCGGTTTATGATGTAAACATTGCTAACTACAACCATTTAAAGGGATGAATTTACAAAAGATTTTCAGCAATGATGTGAACAATGTCTAATTCCTTCCAACCCAAGGGTGTGATGAGGGGCAAAGGAAGAAAACCAAAACCACACATTAGTTCTCAATAAGATTTATGTAAAAAAATACTTTAAAAATGCATTGTAGAATGTTAATGAAATAATAGCATAAAGGTTGAAAAAGTTTCAAATATGGGCTAATATTAATTTTAAAAGACTCTTCCACTCATTCTAATCTGCGTGTCGACATATATTATGCACAATACTAACTCCTTTCAGATAAATTGGTACCTCAGGTAGATGACAGTTATGTAAGCACATAGAAATGACATGTCTATGTCTGGCCATAAGCAATTCTTTACACTTTCTTATGGTTCCAGGGGCAATACTTTACTAGGACTAACAGCTGTGAAAGGTTTACAAACACTTTGCACTGATAGTCAGTACAACTCCTCTTCAGAATTCACAAGTAGCTCTTTGTTTTGGCACTCATGGGCCCAGATGTAGCTTTCTGTGTTCATGCCCAGCCCTGCAGCACTCAGCCATGGCTCAGCCAGAACGTGCCATTATTTTTTTCTCCTTTCTTTTTGAGAGTCAAGGATGTTTGTTTTCATCTCCTTTATGCTACCTGACGTTCAACTGCTGTGAAAAAGGTAGAATGGTCTGATTTTGTCTCAACAAGTCTTTTTTTTTAATTATGTAGATAGAAGCAAACTATATATTTTATGTTCACTATTGTGTGAACAATTCCAGAGGTCAAACACTTATAAATTCCTCCTGGTGATGTTTTTAACCTGTTATCCTTTTAGGTTCAAAATGCACTATAAAATACTAAATTCAGTATTTTTTCTAAATCAAAAAAGCTGGAAACATGGAAAGATAAGCATAAGCTTTCACATATGTAGTTATTTATTGCAAACTGTCTCACTTTTGAAAGGTTTAGAAGTCACTGTTTGATGAAAAAAATCCTAGCATTGGGGAACATATATTTTTTCCACTTTTTTTTCCCCACATTCCATTTTTTTCCATCTAACCACTACTATGCCTTCAATCCCTTCTTTTATAAATAACTTTTTTACTATCAAACACCATTTCAGGACCTGAGTTTCAGCATCAAACATTTTTTGGTGGAACACGTCCCAAAGTCCATCATCTCCCTCCCTTCTCATCTCTTAAATAATTGCTCTTTAGCTTCTGCTGCAAATTGGTTCCTCTCATGTCTGTCTGATCCATAGACCATGCAAAATTCTTCTGAAGCTTTAAAGCTGGATTTGAGGGCATAGAATTAAAGTGAAGTGCCAGCTAAGAAAAATGAATGAATAAATAAATTGGAAATTTTAAATCACTGATGAGCTAGTGTCAAATGGTGTCATCTTTTCAAGCATTATTTTTACATTAAAATAATTATCATGTATAAACAGAATTGAACATACTTTTACTTTCATTTTTTGTTACATGTTAATTTTTAAATATAAGAACTGACAAAAAGAAAAGGATCCAAACATTTGCTTTCTTATGGTCAATCTTGACCTCTACAAATCCCAGAAGAGGCTGGGAAAGTACTTCCTTGCTTCTTTTCTTTAAAGAAAAATCTTTTTGGCTTGAAAGACTTGGTATGGAAGCAGGAACAGGTTAATGAAAAATGTGCAAATATTTTTTTATGTAATTCATAAGCTATCTGGAATAAAATACAGTGAAGTGTAGTATGATTAAAGCAGAAGAGAGTTACATTCTTAAGCTTCCTAACACATTTCCTTTTAATGATTCAGTAAATATGAGTAAAGAAAATATTTGTAATAGCTTCTTCTTGTTTAGGTAGAGCGATATCTCTGAATGGAATGAAACCTTCAAAGAAAAGCAATTAAGGCAGATCTCTATCAGAAAAGAGAACTCAAGGGACTTTGTCTGCCATTCAGCACACCAAGCTGTTTCTGGTATCATTCAAAGAATTCTGTAAAAGACGTCAAATATTTGGTAAGATATGTGGCTTTTTTGTTCTTTTAATCTACTCACTGGAAATAATAAAAAATTTTCACCATTAGGCTATTCATGAGGAAAATTGGTATCAAATATTGCTAGAAAACAAATAAGGGAATGCTTACCTCTTAAAATAAACATGTATGTACTCTTGTATCATGTCTTTCCGATCTCTATAAATGAATAATTATAGAATAAAAGACCAGTAGAATTTTGAAGGATTTTTTTTTTTAAATCATATATTGAAATACTGTATTACATCCTTATGCTGTGGTTTTTTTGACACTGGTTCCTCCATCATAAAAGCTTAAAATGCAGAATTTCAGCTGAAAGCACTAATCATTACCTGCAGGAATGCTCAGCGTTTTTTTCAAAATCAGGTTCCCTAAGTTCACAGAAACAATACTGACATAAATTAAAAACATTCTGTGCATGGTCTTCAGCAAGCATGAATTTATATAACCTCAGAAAAGTCACTGAACTTGGATCATCTTGTTTAAACTATATGAAAAATATCTAATGTCATTTTTTTATAACTGTAATAATATCAGAGTTTAAAAAGCAAGGGTAGTTTTGCCTTCCAGAGCTAAAAAGCTGAGAATGGTGTTTAGCTTGGAACACAGCATACAGTTTGGAGCATCCCGAATTCCAAATTTATATTAATATATTACCCAAAAATCTATAGCAATTGGAAACAATGAAAGAGAACAAAAAATCACCTAGTAACTTGGAAGAACAAGACAATGTCTTTTTTCAGAACGATTTAAGTGCCTTGTAATGTCATACAAGTTATTTTCTAAATAATATAATGTGTTTTACACCTTTATGATTACAACTGGTGAAAAAAAAAATCAGAGGAGTCTCGAAAAAAAGCTCAGTTTGAAATTGGAGTCAAGAATGTAGATCAACACTGGAGATGTGTTCCTATTTTCATAATGTGTTTATACAGAGCTTTCAATCAAAATGTTACAAAATTGTAGGGAAACTTAAGTACAATTATAAATCTCAAATATGAAGTTCCAGCCTCCCTTTAAATGACAGGTTCCTAACCCATCTCACCCCCTGCCGCATCCTTTTTCACCTTCATATGTTTGCTACTAATTAATCCTGTCATCTCTCTACCACCTTCCACAACATTCAGTCAATGTCAGCAACTAACCTTATGCTCTGTTGCTGCTTATAGATTAATTTACTGAGCCATCTGTCTGTTTTTTCTACCCTAAGTATTTCCACATTGCGTGATATTGTAATAAGCCAAAGCCATTCAATCTAAAATATTGTTTTAATCTATGAAAGATGGAACGATTTGTCTGGAAATTACATCTGGCTTCATGCAAACATCAGTGGTATCATGATGGTGATCTCTCACTCCAGATAGAAACTACTAATCATCTTTTTATTATCCTTATTTATACTTCTAGTCTCATTTTCTTTACTTTATTACTTCTTTTTTTTTTTTCCAGTCATATCCTCTCTCCCTCTCCTTCCTCACAGCTTGACATACCATAGGAGAATTCAAGTTTATATTATATTGAAGAATAATCTAGTTCACTTAAGGAAAAAAAAAAAAAAAAAAAAAGCGCACCGTGTCATTTAGGTATGGGCAGCTGTCTCTGCTGGACAAGCTTGTATAGCACAGTCATTCAACATAGCTCTGTAAAAAGAGGTGTGCAAATACCTAATCTTAAAGATTCTGAAGTCCAGATTGCTGCTGTACATAAGATGATGATAGATTCAATGTAACAATGTGACTGAATAGAAATAGCTGTCTCTCAGGAATGCATGTATCTAGATAAATCCTAAAATACTTTATAAAACTTAAGAGTTTTATAATAAAAAATAAATAAATAAAGTGCTTCAAGACACAACTGGATCTCAGACGCATATAGTTGTATTAATTATTAGCATTGCCCACGAAACCAGGACACTTTTCCTGCATTTACTTAGTTATTGCCATTTTTCAATTGCAATTTACTCTCCCAGTTGTGCCATACATTTTGTGGGACTATGTAGCTGCAACACAACTAAATTGGTGTTGCAAATAAAACAATAAAAAAATGATCTGGGCTGAAACTAAGTATTCAAAAATAAGTCTGCCACTATTTGCAACATCTGAAAATAAACCTCTTTGAGATTTGTTTTTAAATGGGGTGGCCTATCTAATACTGCAGTGGAATGAAGCTGGGTTAATTAGCATTGATAATATACAACTGTGGGTTGGCTTCAGAGGTGGCAGGTTGGCTAACTTAGATAAGGTGCAGCTGTGGCTGGTTAAGTTAGGTAGTTGAGAGCCAATGAAGAGGGAGCAGCCGAGGGAGAGGAGAGGAAGAAGCAGATGGAAGAGAGAGAACACATGCCTTGGATGAGGCAAGATGATGAGAAGGCCGCAGAGGGGCTGGCATGAAGAGTATGCTGGTATGAGATGGTAAATGACCTTATTATAGCCGGCTAGGTTGGAGAGTGCTGTGACATAATACTACGTTGATATGGATACATGAATTGTATTATGAACTTGGTAAATTTGAGAATATCTTTTAGAAATACAATAGAACAAAACAAATGCTTGCGTTCACGTTAACTTCTGCTAAATGACCAAAGCAGAAAGAGCGGTAGATGAGATATGTGAAAGGACTGGAATCTCCAATGTGTAGGAATTTAAGAACAGGTTAGATAAACCTTCATCAGGATGCCATGGATAGAGCTTGTTCTGCTTTGGGGTACAGTGAATTGCTGTGTACTAGATAACCTTTAAGTTGACTTCAGGATTTATGATTCTGTATAATAAAAATGTTACTGGTATTACACAATATTTTGCATAGTACTTTTTTTCTGACCATATTCATCTATGAATCAGAAAGAATACTTCTGAAGTAAAATTCATTTTGCAGTGGCATCAGTGATAAGAATATTGGATGCTCAGACTCCATGTTGTATAATGGCACTAGATACAAGCCCATATGATGAACAAAAGTAAAAATTGGCAAGAGCTTGAAGATCTTATAGCAACATTTACATAATTTTAATATTCCATTTGCATTGTTATATTCCAGATATGACTTAGGATGGCATTAAGGTATTAAAAATCTCTGCAGATTTTTTTTGAGTTATACTAGTTTTCAAGTGTTACAGTTATATCTTGCAATCACAATGGGCTGCAGTTTTGACAGGCAAAACCTGCCAGAAAAGAATGTTGGTTTTTTTTTTTTTTTAGACTTATCCGTACAGTTGGAACAAAGCTTCCAAGGTCACAGTCCTTTTCTCAGGTTTGACAAGAAGGAGAAAAAAATACAGGACTGGACACTACTGTTTTTAGCTTAATCTGGCTATGTTACATAGTGAGAGAGGAAGGATTGGAGACTGACACTGGAAAAGAACATGCTAGTAAGGAGTAAGTGATACATCATTAACTTGCCTGGAAAAGAGAGAAAGGAGATTTCTGAGTTTGTGTAACAGAGCTGAATCAGAGAAAACTGGAATATAAATACTGATGCTAGTTCTATTGAATTCAAGATTTCTACATTCTGGAGTTTTAAAAGCTGTATTTCCCAGGTTTGTCTTTTGGGAGTATTTTATAAAGGTTCCCTTGAGAGTGAGGACTGGAGAGGTCAGAGATGGAAGAGTTGTTCTATGGAACATATTCCTCCTGTGGTCATTAAAGATTCCAGTCCTTTACCAATCACCTGCATGGTTCACCCTGGTACACAGTTATTTCTTCTGTATCACTGGAAAGTGGTCAAGCCCAGGAAACCACTAACATTTTATAGGAAACACATTGATTATAGGAATTGCTATTTTAAAATTCTTTCTTCTGCCATATTACTGTTGTAGTGACAGGACAATAAAATTGAGGAGGAATCACAGATCTTTTTAAATATGATAGATAAAGTATGGTTTCTTTTTTCTATTATTTATTTATTTAGGATTAAACCATGAAATCATAAGTTCAGGAACACAGCTTTATAACACTAGAGCATCTCTCCCCTGTGTCTTCGTTTCAAACAAATAATGCTACAAAGTCTTAAGACTAAATGAAAGATAAGATTGACTCTTCTGAAGCCGATCCATTCATCACCTTCAGACCAAGACTAAATTGTCCCTTCAGTAACTCTTGCTGATTAACAGAATCTAATCTTTCATTCAGAAAAATCTATTCAAGAATGTTCAAGGCTTGCTTTTCTAGGGTTTCAAATTCAGTGTGATAGTGGGAACATTAGCATCATTGAGTTATATTCTGAAACTATTTTTCCTCTTGCTTGTATTTTTTCCTTCCAATCTTTGTCACAAATTTAATGGATGCAAATTAAATTCAGCACTGTAAGAGGAAAAAATGTATCTTTGGCTGCAAGCCTTTTGAAAGTAGTTGTGCTATGAATTTTGGCCTTTTTTGTTCATTTCCAGGCAAATGTGTTTGTCTTTTGTTAACATCTAAGATGACCAGTCTGACCTCCCTTGAAACAGTTTCAGTGACAGAAATCTGGGTGATATAATGCGTCAAATAAAATGGCTTGACCCCCACGTAAATACATTTCATCTTCAAAGTGTAATTATGGCAGCTTAATGAGAACAAAGCTTAAATTAATTGCTTTTTTGTTATTCTTGGTGTCCTTCAGCAGGGCCTTAGTTTGATTTTAATGGCATTCAGGAAGAGATTAATTGTCAAGGTTTTCTGTTTGTCACTTTTTTAAATGCTTCCTTCTCGACTTGTATATCGTATCGTTTGAATGGGATAAAGTACATCAGCTATTGCCTAAGTTTTACTTATTTCACTTTCCCAGTTGCTGTCTCTGGAACAAATACTCATCAGACCTTTCTCTGAGAATGTCTGATGAGATGACACAGTTGGCGGTTCATCCGAATCCATCCAGCTCATATCCTCTGTCTTAAAGCAAACAGGCAGTGTGGTGCTTTGAATTTCCATAAAGAGGATTGTTGAGGTAAATGGCTTCTACATTCACATAAAATTCTATTGCTTTTACAGGGCCACCACATACTTCTGAAACTGTTAAAGCCATAATTCTTTTGTCCCAGTGCTTATTTTGATTAGGGAAAAAAAACCAAACAAAAACCCCCAACATAGGAACCTGATCCATTTGAGATCCATTTGAGAAAATTAGATTTAGAATGTTTAAAAGAGTTAAGAGTCCTGTTGTACTGTGATCATGGGCAACAACGTCATTGTTTTCAAAGATTTTTAAACTACAACTTTCTTAAATTTTGATCTTGGTAGCCTCAGTCAACAGCTATTCCAAGAAATTTGCTTCTCTGATAATTAATCAGCTAATTTTTGGCCTGTATTTACCTATGGTTAATGTATTTGCTGTTGTTTCAACGTTGTCCTTCACTTTAATTTTTCGTGTGTCCCACAGTTTAGTCATGTATTTCTACAGAGCAATCAAATGCATCATTCTTCTACCCACATTAAATCTTACAAACTCTTTTAGTCTCTTCTTCTAAGACACGTTTGCCATTCCCTGATCGTTCTTGCAAATTTTTTTCTGCCGTTACTTCAATCTGTAATCATGAATTGTCTTTCTGGTGTTGTAAAGATATTTTTTTCTTTTTTTTTCCAAAATTATGGACACTGTAAATGTCTATGGACTGGATTGAAAACATTACCGAATGACTTCAGTCAGTTGGCATTCAGACTAGATTCACCTTGCATTATATCAACAACATAAAATCTAGATGGAAAATAGCATAAATAAGCTGTTGAATGGGTTAATAATATTATGGACTATTTCAATTCCCCTGGCATTTAAACTGAAAATTACTAGTGATTAATTGAAAATCTTAAAAATAACTGAAGACATATTTGAATTTATTTTCTGTGGGGAAAAAAATAAATAGCCAGTTGTAAATTATGATGAATAAAACTGGCAACCACATACATAAAACATACCCTTGAAATGTCACTCTTTTTCATCTGGGTTTGTGTAACATGCTTTTAATTGGTGCTAGCTGGAAAAATACTAGGGCTGCCTAGATTTTATTAATTTCTTCTATTTAAGTCCTATTTGTATTTTGAAGTTCCATTTTCAGTGCCATTTTAAATGATAGGGAAGATGATTGAGGCAGAAGACAACCTCTATTTTTTAAGAGCCTGCAGTACTTAAACATTGAAGATACTTTGAAGTACTCAGCTTTTCTACCATTTATGCTTTTCTCAAAACAAGTCTTAGAATACAGATAATAAACACTAGAGCACTGAAGATAATTTGAATTCTCAGGCAGGAGAACCTACACACCTTTTCAGATTCAGTATACCTAAAATCTAGCACTTGCATAGGTGTTGTGCTGAAAGGAATCTATTTTTAAACTTTCTTTATTATGCTGCTACATCTACTTGGACTGGAGAACAGAGTATTGTGGGGTTTTATTGTAGGTCTCTTCTTATAAAAAGAAATATAATAGAGTCCAATAACTAGAAAAAATATTATAGAAAATAGAAATTATTTCACATAGAGATTATTTTGTCAAGTATATTTAATATATTTCATCAATTGTATTTAAGATGCATGTACCATAGCAGTCCCTGAGGTCGCTTTCAAGCAAAATAAAAGGAATAACAGAATAGAAGCCTAGAGTAGGAGAGGAGAATAAGAGTCCTTTAAGGACTGCTGATCTCAGTGAAGAAATAACAAAAATCAGACTGGAATAATGTGTCAGGCAGAGACATTAGCCCAGCAGAATTTCCTTCCTAATTAGGAAATAAGGTATTTTAATTAGTCATCCTGCAAAACAGTGACTGTGGACCCAGCTTTCAGAGTTTTGTGGTTTTTTTTTACCACTAGATGATCACCTTATTAATGCATGAATGGGTAGATTTACTAGATGCATGAGAAACTGTAATTGAATATTGACTGATTCGATGTTATTAGTAATATTAAGAAAATGCAATATAATCCATATAATTGCCACAAGATACAACTATTTTATGACTAAAGGGGATTTGTCCTCATGTACCTGATCATCAGTCCTATGATACAGACTTTTGAAATTTGATTTTATTTTTCATCATGTTAATATTAGTAAGCTGTATTTTCAAGGTCAGCAGTATTTAGGTACATGCCAAGCCAACAGGGGGGAAAAAAAAAAATCACATAAATAATGGCCTCTTCCTCTTAAGAAAATGTGCTATCTGTTTGTGTGCGGGGGGAAAAAAAATCATCAGAAGTTATTAGATAAATAAATTTTATAGATGAGGAAAAGTGCTTTGTGAATACTGCTGAGAATAGAGCTGTGTTTTGTAGCTATTCCCGTTTGGGTTGTTCAGCTTAAGTTTGAAGTCTTAAAGCAGGGGGCCGGCACGTGGATGAAGTGGCAGGCAGCCATCTGCGGCTGCTTGGTTTCCTGCCCACCACCCCCACCCCCCAACCCCCAGCGGGGGGTGGTGGTGGGGATGGTGTCTGTAAATACGGGGGGCCAGATTGAGGACCCTGGGGCTGTATCGGGCCCACGGGACGTAGTTTGGTGACCCCTGTCTTAGAGTCTTAATGTTATCTTACTTATACATGGTTCAATATTTTTTCTTTTTTTAATAGAAAAGATGCATTGTCAATTCTATGATAAAGACTGAATTCTCATGTACTCATGTTCCCCGTTTTTAGCTAAACATACAAACAAAAATATCTTCTCCTCTAACATGAAGAAAAAAATCCATACTTTGATTTTCCTCTAACCCAGTGTGTTTTAGCAAGAATATCACTTCATCTCTTTGTAACTCAGTTTCCTATTAGTAGAGAAAGACAATGATTGCCTCAAATGGGTGTTTAGAGGCCTAATTAAGTACTTGTTTGTATCATTCTGAGATCCTCAGAGGAAAGCAATTACACTGTGCATATGAAAAATATTACTATACTAATTAATTCATTATTGAAAAATGACATGATTATCTGACATATTCCAAATATAATTGCAGCCATTACTATTTTTAAGGCTCCCTTTCAACTTGCATGGAATTTCACACCTGAGAAAGAAAAATGTACTCCTAATTGAATCATCAGTTCTATGAATAATCCAGCGAAATCACCTTGTGCACAACACATTGCTAGGCTTCATTTTTCCTGTATGCACTTTCATCCAGTAAAGTGACAGCTTAGGAAAGAAGGTTAATAATAGAATGCTGTTATTTTAGGAGAAAAGGTTGCTTTTTTCTTCTCTTTTATTAGTATAAGTCTGTGCTAAATCTTCACGTTTCAGAAAGGCCTCATTAAATGAATCCTGCAATTCATTTGCAGAAGTGAACCAAAATTGGGAATTAATTTCATGTCTCAGTGTCTTCTGTTGGATCACCGATTACTTTCTTTCCTACAACTGACTTTCCACTTTTATTACATTTTTTTTTTTTTTCACTCCAGGGTTCTTTCAGTATTAGGACCTTGAGCTGATGATTTATGGTTTTAAGCAAATGTTTCTTTAGGGATGAAAATATGTTACTTCCTAACGCTAAAATGATATTAAATGTGATTTGCTCAGTATTACAAGACTTTTCAGTTTACAAAGTTCTTATGAAAAGTATCCTAATATAAGACTTGGAGAGCATTTGAGATGTCTGTATCTCAGTTGTGATAGACATCTTCAGCAACAGCATAATTTGAACACTCATTTGAGCTGCATAGGTAGTTTTGCAGCTCTGCTGCTCCTTAAGATTATGGGTCAAGGTAAAAAAGTTATTCTTAAAATCATAAAAACTTTTTTCCCATCATATGTCACTATATAAAGGAAATCAATGCTTTAACCATGCAGATACTTTAGAAAATGAGACAGTAAATAGTAGTACACTGAGCGATCTATAAGAAATGTGCTGGGGAGCTGTAGGAAGAGTGTGGAGACTGTGAGAAGCTGCTTACCAGTACTTACGAGGAATAGATACTAGGCAAGTGCTTTGCATCTCTGTTTTATGATAGCACATAGGAAAATAGTAACATTTAGGCATTCTGAAAGTCAGGTCTGTGGGTTAAATAGCAGGAGCAAAATTTGACATCTATAAACCTCCTTCAGCGTCTATGAAATGTTGTGAATATTGCTGTGTTTTCAAATATATCAACAAATCTCATATCCTTTATATAACATTTAAGATTCAGTAAAGATATTTTATGTGGCTTTAGTCTAGAGCATTGTTAAAAATGACAGTGGTACTAAAACAAAGTAGGGTGGACTGAGGAAGAATTTTGCTTTTGTCTTTTAAATAACAACAGAAAATATAACACCTATTCTCTAACCCATGTCCCTGTGTATTTCTGTACACATTCTTTTAAATGACAATAATATAGGAGCAATATGAAGTTAAATACAAATTGAATTAATAGGAGCAGATGGAGCAACTGCCTTCAGATGCGCTGACAGTTAAAGTACTTTTAGAAACATTAACGCTGTTGTGTTTTCTTTTATAAGTATCACCGCTGGGAACAAAAAGATGGCAGGCTGATCAGCGGAAGCAATGGGAATTAATGCAGTCTTTTTCTTTCTACTAAATTTCTGCTAGTACTTCTAATTAGCATAACAGCTGATTAGGAATAGGTGCTATGTATAGGAGGGTAGGGTACTAATTATACGTCATCTTTGAACAAATTTTGAATATTCCTGAATATCATGGCAACTAAATGCCACAGAGGAGTTATTTCGCTAACAAAAAATTGTAAGATTTCCCAGAAGAGAAAGATTCACCTTCTTGCTATAGAAAACAGTAATAAAAATAACTACATGATATGTATCTGTTCCCCCTGAGGAAAGTACCCTAATTTGACTCAAAGTTGTTGCTATTTTCCTCATCAAATTATAATTTTTAAAAAATTAGTCAGATTCACACAAAGTTTTGTAATAATATATATGGGATAAGGTTAGAGTCATCACTTGAGAAAATATTTACAACAACACTTCTATGAGAATCTTCTTGATGGGTAAGGTTAGGTCTCAGATGCCAACTTCTGCAGATGTTTTATTATTCCATTTTTATTTAAATTGTGGAGTAGAAGCCTGTCCAAAGCTATATTAATTAGTTTCAGCCAGGAATCAGGTACCATTTGAATAAGGACAGCCTTTTCTTCACAGCAAATAAAACAGGAAGAAATCCAGGTTCATGTCTATAACTTTGGGTACTACTAAAACCTGAGCACCATTATTGACTGCTGTTTTCATTGTGGGAATATGTTCAGGCTCACTGTAAAATTTATGAGGTACAAAATCCAAAATGGAAGAGTCTGCTGGGGGCGGGGGGGGGGGGGGGGGGGGGGGAAGTAATTCAATATACTCAGATTTTCATTAGATTACAGATCAGACTAAGGATTTGTTGCCCTTGAAGAACATGAAGAATGCTCTGCCTTTTCTGATAAGACACATCACTTCTTTAATAACTCAGGGAGTGGGATCTGGCCTTCTGATGTTCTTCATGTAGCCCAGATGATAGGATCATACAGTACTGATTTCATGGTATAACAGTAAAGATGGAAGTGTTCTACTACAGTGATCAAACAGATATTACCATGTTGTTAAGTGTCCTTGTACCTACATAGTCAATTTACACGATATCGAGCATTGTGCAACTACCTTTGAAGGCATATACCTTAACCTGTGAGAGGGCTAGATGTAGCTAAAAAGAAGTTGCTAAACATCAGCTAGAGGTATGTCACTGCTCAAAATTATCCAAATAAAAATATTTCAGCGTAAATTCACTTTAGTGATTCACAAATGCTTCACAACTTTTTAGCTCGTTATAGGTCACATTGATCTACTAACTTTGATACTAGTACAAATTTTACTACTTCCTTTGCATTAAGGCCATAGCATTACTTCAAATTACTTCCCTAACCACATTTGGTATCTCATAAATTCAGCAGGCAGGTAAAATAGAAAAGTTTTATAAAGCATAAGCACAAGTGTCTTGGTAATGAAATTATTTCTGAGTTCTTGCTTATATAGCTGTCTAAGTGTGGCAAAAAAATTATTTCCAAACAACCAAGCAGCAACACAACAATTCTACCTATTCCAGGTATATTTTTTTTTTTTTTTTTTTTTGCATGTGATATGGGCTACTTTAATATGTGATGCTGTCATTTTGCTTTTTTTGGGAGAGATTTTTAACAAAAATTCTGAATTGATTCAACTATCTGTATAAAAAAGCAATGCTATTAAGCTATGGAGGTCTGGGTACAAGGAAAGAAGTTTCTGGATTTTGTGCTACTTTCTCCCATGTTAATCAATGACCACCTGAATTGCATTTGGGCATGAACCATGAGTTGGCTTCACTAACTCTGTTCTTCAGTCAATGTGACTAAGAGTTCTCTTCTGTCAATGTTGACTACTTCGAAATACAGTTTGCCCCCTCCACACCTTTCTCTAAAACACTGAAGGACACATTCTACTTGTGCTTGCAACTTTGCACAAAATAATCTTGTATCATAAATTAAGGACTGGCATAATCACTTTGGTGCGTAATCCTTTGCCTCTTTGTCATATGTTTTCTTACCTGCAAAGGTACAACGTAGTGCCTTAAGCAGAATTGCTTAAGTTAATATCAAATATATAATATGAAAATCAAGTCACTAAAGTTAGAATTCTTTTTCTGCAAATTTTAAAACATCTTTTCACAAATGTGGAGAATGTAAAGGAATAGGTTTTGTTTCTGAGTGACATGTGTAATATAAACATTTGAAGATTCACTGAAATAATCTGAACTTTCAATACTTTGAACACTACCTTCAATTCAGAATGAATTTACCTTAGCTAGAGAATTGGCTGCATTTTGGTAAAAAAGAATTAATGAAAAAAAGAGTAAAACATAGCAAGCAGACTGATTTATATTTGGAACAAAATACAAACAGCTAAGCTGTTAACTACAATCTGGCTGGCGGATATTTCATGCTCCGTTAGTGAAAATTATCTTAATTTGAACTAATGATGCTATGCTGTTGAACTCAGTAATACAAAATAATTAATACAGTTTAAAACCATAAAAATTATAAAATCTTACAAAATATTACTCAAAGCTTCATTTCAGCAGAACCCCAAAACTCTCATTGCAGTCATAAAACTAATATTCAAATACTCACACTTCAAGCAAGAAATAATCTCTGCCCTAAGGCATCTACATTGTAAAACATGAATTTAGATAAATAGCCTAAATGATTTTGTTATTTAAAAAAAATTAAAAGAATCTTAATATCAGGTCATAATATACTGTGGAATTTATGTATTTTTTTGACTGTGTACTATAAATTCATGGAAATATACTCCCTTAACTAGGAGCAGACTTGGTCGACAGAGCAAGCAGAGGTTAAATCTAAGCTATAAGCAATTTCCAATGTTGCAATGAACATTTTTAAGAATAAAACTCATACTTCCTATAAAGCTACCTAGGACAAAAGAACTTCAAAGTATTTGTAGAGTGTACTACAGCTATGAACGGTAAACTGAAGAGATGAGCAGCAACTGATCATACATCTTTACAGTGAAAGATAGATATTGAACCTACGTTAACAGCTAATCAGCTCTGAAACCATATTAAATTATACTACTGGATTTAAACTGTAAAATTATTATTCAAAGATTAATTGGTCTAAAACTTGGGTAAAAGTGCTAGTGTAGAAAATTAATATGGAACAATTAACTTTAAAGATATAGCTGAATTAAATGAACTTGGTTGGCTTCAATCAAACCAAATCGATAAAAAAGGTTTAATTGTATCTAAGGTGATAGGACATAAGCCTGTAAAAGGGGAGTTAAACCGGGACTGCTATAGAACAATTCCATAAAATGCAGTCTCAGTGATACTGTAGCAAACAATGCTCAGTTTCAAAGAACATAAAATAACCCAAACCCATAGGGACTTACATTGAGACTGTATATTGTGACTACTGTATAATGCAAAATCAATGGACAAGCATAGAAAGGTAACGTTGAAAGAAAGCAACCTGTAATCTCAAGCCATGTCACTTCAATTCAGAGCTGTTGAAATTGATGCAGACCCAAGGCATATGGATGAGACTTCAGAGAATAAGACTAGTGAATCCAAGGGTAAAGGAAATAAATTAAAATATGCTAGCTGAATTTGCTATGATAGATACATACATGAGTTATACTACTTCAGTTAAAGATGATGGGCAATTAACACATAATGCTTGAGCTGTAGTTAAACACAATATGAAACAATGCCTCTGTTAAAATGAATTAAAGCAGCTATGCAACAAACTCTTAAAGTGAGATGTGCAGCAATATGTAGAAAAACTTTATAGAAGGGTACATGTAAGATGGTTTAACAACCACCTTATGATGTTGCTGAACATTACATACAATATTGCACTGAATATATAGTCTGGAGAATTAAAACAAGAGAACCAGCTAAGACTTCTGAAACAAATGAAATACTTGGTTTAAATCCACAGAAAAGTAAATTAATGAAACATAGCCTGGAGTAGCAGTTGGCATTTTTCTCATTATAAGATAGGGGTTACTTGAAGCTCTAGCAATGGACAAAAGTTAAACAAAACTCCAATTCCATATAACTAAAGCCAAAATAAGCTTTATTGAAGACTGAACATAAGAATAACCTGAGTTTACCACCATTCAACTCTAAATATGTTAAAACTCAACCTCATTACTCCAAATTCATCTAAGAAATTTCTCAGCTGAAAAATTTGGATGGATATTGGAATTTATGCAAATCTTCTGGATAGTTGTCTTGGGTATTAACTAGTGTTTATGGATATCAAGTAAATGTTATCATGATATCATTTCCAAATATACTCTGTAATGCACAGGGTTAGATAAATTATGACGGTAGGAGAACTTTTATATTGATAGTGTAATAGTACTTGCCACAGGGATACGAAGGATGAAGAATATTTGCTTGCATTCACCTTGGGATTCATCTTGACACGTGCAATAAAAGAACCACCGACAAAGTCTTTGTTGAAGACTGATTTGGCATGAAAATATATTAGGACTTGAAAGTTTATAATTTCACATGAAATCTCAGCTCAATTAAAGTCAATAGAAAAGATTGCAATAGCTTCAGTGGGACTAGGTAATTTGGTGTTTTAAATGTTTCTTTATTGGTATTGTCCAGTAATTAGCAGAGGTACCTGTTTTCATGCTTCCATACTTAAAAACATATTAAAAAAAAAGGATTAACAGTTTTGCTCTTTCACTCCCTGAAATCCTTATCTCATAAATACCAGCTTGATTTCCAGAAGACTGTGACTAAGGATGAAAGAAATTATGTATGGATATTTTTACGATTCATCTATCAGCTGTTTAAAAACAGAAGATATTTTATTGCTATATATTTCAAAATAGCTCTTTATACACTTATATATGAAGAACTGTGTTGGTCAGTAGTGGATAATAAG
Source organism: Falco naumanni (assembly GCF_017639655.2). Classification (NCBI taxonomy): domain Eukaryota; kingdom Metazoa; phylum Chordata; class Aves; order Falconiformes; family Falconidae; genus Falco; species Falco naumanni. Next base: position 47,710,021 of record NC_054060.1, on the reverse strand, counting down.
CAAATCCTATACAGCAATCACAACTGTATGCCTGAATGTGCGTTGCATGGGCTATCTATTTCAGGTTTTATCTGGAATAGTTTAGCTGATATGTTTCTTAGGAAATAGGACAAAATTTTTGTGTAACTGATGTTCCTTATATTTCCTGTGTAATAAAAATTGTGAAGACATTGGCTGTCATTGTGAGACAAATGTTCTGCTTTCCACCACTCTGTAAGATCTGATTCTCATTCCTTTTTCTGACATTTTAAAGTACTTCAATATAACACATTTTCTGTGTTGCAATATCTAAGATTTTACATGCTTACTGTTAGAGGAGATTTTAAAACAAAACACGGTGAAGGTCTTGTTTGATTTGCAGAGACAATACCTATCCACAATCCACAAAATTGGATGAAATAATGAAAAGGGCAAAAAAAGAGCAAAAGAGCTTTCTCAAAAGCTTTCATTACCTATAAACTGCAGAGCCTTATACAGTGCTATAAACCAGGGCTCATAGTAGCCCTAGCTGTATTAATAATATCCATGAATACATCAGCTCTCACGTAAAGAAATCCCCCAGGAACACACTTATCATTAAATAATAACTATATCACTAGTGAAATGGAGCAGTTGTTTTACAGTAGGAGTCAAAAAAATGCCAAAACCCAAAAACCCAACCCAAAACCTGCTTAAAAAAGCTTTTGCCACAGCTAAAAATGGTTGTGAAATTTTAGAAAGATTTCAGCTAGCTTCAGTAGAATTTAGTTAAGCCAGCTGCAGTCACTTTTTAAAAGGTCAGAAAACCTTTATCAACATTCTTAGGAAACCTATTAATGCAAAGATTAAAAAAAAATGCAGAGTATTTGTCTTAAATAAAAAGCATTTAACCAGCAATGGCACACTTCTATGTTTTGAAGTCTGAGATGTTATATCTGTAGCCATATTTAGACTCTTGATAAATAAAATTTATTTTTACAGAGACAAGCCAGCAGTAGCAACTCTTATCCACATTAACCAGATGTACTTACACTCAAAAGATCAAGAAATTAAATTCTGTTTCTTTTGGTTTAAGTGACTGACAGAAAAAAGTGACTAGATTTAAGCTGTTGAATGTAAGGTAGTTCATTTGTCCTGGGTCACAGAGCCAATTTGTGTGAGAATTTAATATGGAATCCAAGCCTTCCAGTTCTTAGCCCTCTGGTCTTAACCACAATCAATACTAAAACCTTTCTCAAGCAGCCTAAAGTTAATGAACTTTCTCATTCATGGATATAAAATAAATTACTTTTCCCTTTTGGATTCCTAGATCAGGCAGAGAACTACAGTTTTAGCTTAAGAGGTCTGTAATTCACTATACCACCTTTTTTCTTTACAGATACTCAAGCATTTTTGTTCCTCTTACTGAGGAACATTGACAAATTAAAGTTTACACAAGTTTCAAAGGAGAAACCCTAGAATAATATTAAGTAGTTTGATAATTTATTGGCTAAACACTGTGTTTATTATATATACTTCAACTGTCATCTATCATCTTATGTATCATACATAGGTGTATTAGGTAACTAACCTACCCTTCTTTAGTATGATCAAGTCCTATAACTTACTTTCTTTTGACTTTACTAGTTACAAAATTTGAAGCAGGAAAAAATACAAGTGAACTTCCAGGAATAAAACCAAAGTGGGGAAATGAAAATACCTTTTATTTCCTACCGTCACAGCCTTTCTTTGCTTTTATGATAAAGAAGAAAATAAAGATGGAAGCCCATACCATAAAGTTCAGTAGAAGGGGTGAGAGCAGTTTGGTTGACAACCTTTTCTGTTTCTCCATTCTTCATGCTTCAGCCAAGTGCTAGAAGTAAATATAGGTTGCAGACCTAAGCAAAGAAACAAAATAAGCCTTAATATAAAGCCGTACTTGTCTTTCTCTCCCCCTTTCCCTTTGTTTTTGTTTTTCTTTGTGCTTCACCCACTTTCAAGACTAAAGAAGAAAATGACCTCATGAATGCAGCTTTTTATTGGAAACATCAACAAATCAGCAACAGAGACCAGAAGGAAAAGCTCTTTTTATTGTTTCTTAGTCCATAAAACCAAATAGTAGGCTTTAGATTGAAGAAAAATATGTTAGTCAGACCTCCTGACTTAAAGCGATTTATCAAGTTTCACAGAGTTATTCCTCTATATACTGCTTTTCTCAGTTCCTTTAAATATAATAACAGTAGGGAATCTTCATTTATTGTTTCTTTTGCACTGCTGGCTGAAAGTTATTTAGAGCTGTGATTGTGCAAAGCTGCCCTTGGGCTATATCAAGTGTCTCTGCACTGGCTGGACAAGTGTCTAGCCTAAAAAAGGTCGTATTTTTTCATACATTTTCTTTGTAGTGAAAGCTCTAAAAGTGGTGATACCAACACATTTACTACGTTTTATTGTATACTTGAGAAACAGCATAACATTGTTGTGCCTGAAGGTGGCCAGAACATTTGCCGACAGTGGTGATGTTTCCAGGGTGAAGCAGTGACTTGAACTTCAGTTTCTTGTGTCCCTCAGGAGTGTCCTAACCATACGGTTACTGGCTATTCCAGAGATCCCTCTTTAAAAAAACAAAGAAAAAGGTGGTGGTGGTGGCAGTCTTCCTTCTTGAAATGTTTTCATTTTGATGACAAGTATTTTCTCACAAAAATTCATCCTAATTAAATAAAAAAACAGCAATGACACAGGAAACCAAAACACTAATCAGAACAGCTAATTTTGAGGGCTTGTCACTGTTGGGAATGCCAACAATTTTATTACAAGTTGTGTTCCCAAAAATATTAAATATTAAAGAAATAATTATGTTTATTCTATTGTTATTCTAACTGGGAAGCTACATATTTGGTCACAACAGTTCTATATATTAGATTCTTGCACAACTTAGATGTAGTCTTTGCTGGCTACTTTTCTTTAACTATTCAGTGTTCAGTCATTACTTCAAGAAAAGATTTGCATACATTAATCCATCTGCAGTCCTATACCTTAGTTCATTTTGACTGCTAAGTTAAGATCATATTTCAAGACTATCTTGACCAGAGTCTTAATTCCCTTTACAAATGTATCATTTTTCATATGTATTTTAGATGTTATCAACGCATGTAAGTATCCTGAGGATTCACCTGAATTTTAAGCAATCTGCAAATTCTGTCTGCAAAGCACACTCCAGCAACATTAGCTCAGAGGACAGTATTCCACGCATGAGATGTTAAGTACCTAGGTATTCAGTGCTAATTTTGAAAATACATTTTCAACAGTTACCAACGTAAGAAGTTTCAGTGCAGTCTGCAGGTTTTGTAGTTCCCATCTTTGTATTGATAATAGCAATTAAGAGAAAGAGGATAGAGACAAAATGGAAAGTCATGCCCTGTGATTAGTAGACTGAAATGCGCCTTTTCATCTCTCTCCCACCATATAATGAATATAGAACTAAAAAGGAATTTTCTGATGAAACTGAGCTTTTGTCACCAAATACTCGTCTGCCAAAGGGAAGCATTTTGCAAAGCAGATTGTTTTTGATGAATTGCTGATCAAATGCAGAAAGGCTGCTAACAACAACCTGCCTGATTTTTCTGCCTGCTCACCTATGGGTCTGCCAGAGTCCAAGAACATTTTGAAAAAGGAAAGAACACTTCAGGCACACATGTTTGGAGACAAGCGAGTGTGAAGACATGGATTTAAAATAAAAAACAAAAAATATCCTTCCTAAATGTAAACAATAAATGGAACACAATATAAGAACAACCAGCTATCTCATACATGGTTATCAGAGTTTTGTATGCAACTAGAACTACAAAGGGAAGAGATTTTATAAAAATAAAATTCCACTGAATTTAGAACAGTTAGGTAATATGCTAGAGGTAGCATCTCTGTACTTTGTGAAAAGTCCTGCGGGACCTCTATAGTGGATATCCAAGTTTCCTTTTGTGTGACCAGACAGTATCAAGTGTGCATACAATGCTCATTTAGGAAACTTTCATGTATAAAATATTCCACCTCCCTTCACAAGTAGCCTTACTCCAAATATTCCTGCAGGGTTCTAGGTACAGAAAAGTATATGCATACAGGACCTGAATGTTTTCTGCTCCATACAGCACAAGCCAAGAAAAAATTGTAATAAAGTAAAAATATTCGTTCTGCATTGGTACTATTTTTCATAGGAAACTTCGAGGAATAACCTTGATACTACTACTATAATTGTTTATTTCAACTCCGCTTAATGTCTGAGAGCTGACAAGATTGTAGCAGTGACGGCAGATAATTGCTACACAGGTATTTACTCCTAGTAAAATACATGTCTCTAGGCAGTACTCGGAGTATAATAGTTTTCCAATCCATCATATATTTTCTGGGAAATACACTTTAAACATGTCATGCCTCCTGACCGTAAGTAGAATGCTGCTTGCTGAGAAGATACCGTGGGAGTGTTCTGCATCTAACTAGTGATGGATGAGTGCCCCAGCAATCAGATACCAGCCTGCCTTGCATGGCTAATCCCCATACTCAGACCTTTCACCCTCTTCTATCTACAGTGAGCAGATTAAAAGGCAATATGGAAGCAGGCCCAGCTGCTGTATCGAAAAGCTGTAGAAAAGCTCAGTTCTCATTTGATCATTCAGGATCTAAAAATACAACTCAAAAGAGAGAGTATTTCTTTGTCGGTGTGGCTTCCGCTGACACAGCTTAGAGATGGTCAAAGTTAAAATCAGATGAGCAAAATTAGAAATAATCACAGCCTGTCCAAATCAACCAGTTCAAGTAAGAAATAGGGCTAAATACTCAAAAGACAGAAAAGGCAGTCTAGCTTATGCAAAACACTTCCTTTTAGTGCCAGACTTTCTGCTGTTCTACATTTTTTATTTACCAATCTAGCTAAAATGGTACTACATGCCAATTTCACAATTTCCAAAAACATTCTATATAAACTGATCCTCCAGTTAACTGAAAATTTCCTTTCTAATTTCATTCTACTTTTCCTATGTATTTTCTCATTTGTTACATTAAAAATATCCTTTTTCAAGTCTACACCATAAAATGTGCATGTAGCTATCAACTCACCACCCTCTACTGCTGGCCTGTCTATAACTTCACCTTTAATTACATTTCTTCATACCTCTCGTTACTTTTGTAGTTTACTTATGAAATAGCATAACTTTGCCGTAGTAATTCTGACCTTCTATTAGCAAAGTCACTTTAGAGAAAAACATGCAACTACATATATGTTTTTTCCACAGAAGTATGCAAAAGAACTATTATCTTCATGCATAAGTCACATAGAGGTCTAATGATCTTTTTCTAATGCCTTTTTACTACTGTAACTGCTTCTCACTTTTCTTCAAAGAATCTGTCTCTGTGGATGAATAGTGATGTTTAAAATCCCCAGGGTTTTTTTCTTTTACCTTTACTATGGCAGATAGTAGGAAGAGGTAGAAGGGCAAAGCAACATTCTCTTACTTGTAATGAATCTACTTATGGGATGCACAGCCCACACTTTTCTTGTTGCTGTACTGTTTGGCCAGAAGTAACCCAGGAGAGAAAAAGACAGTTCTCCATACCAGAATCCTATAGAAGAGTCATTGAAACATGATCACTTTGTAGAAAATCTCTCTGTGTTGTGGTGATAGGCACTTCATATTTTATTTTCTTAATGCTTTATTTCTGAAGCATAAAATATGATTTCACTCAGCAGGAATAGTTCTATATTCTGTTAATTATTTTAATGTAATCCATCCTAGGTAGTCCAAAGAATTCCTAAATATGTGTGATAGAAAGTGAGATTAAATGTGGTCTTGTAATGAAAGAGAGATGTATTATGTACTTGTGATTAACTGTGTTATAGTTTACTTAAATGTCTAAAAATGTCAAACAATATGCCAGCTACTGCAAGAACTTACTGAGTGATTTTCACAAATAACTGGTGGAATTTCATTGCATCTTAACACTAACTGGCTTTGTCATACCCTAAGGCCATCCCATCAAGGCATTGGCAGAGTAGATGAAAAGCTGTCTAAAATCCCAGTAAGAAACATGAGCATTCAGAAAGAACCAGCTTTAATTCTCTCAAAGCCTTGTGGTGCTTAGGAGTCCATCCTACAGATAGACATTTGATATTTAACAATCAATTTAACCATTCTTTAAAAGGATTTTCTTTTTGGGACCCATGAGCTATTTGCATAAAGGCTACCAGATCTACAGGTGAAGTGTTCATAGACTTTGAAATGGGACAGGTCTGATCTACAATTCTTGTGACTTAGCTACCCCCAGAGCTTTCTCAGATAGTTTTTCTCATTAGAATTCATTGTGAGACATACTTTGTGGATGACATTTCTGGAAAGATGAAGCGACTTGTTCCAATTAATACCAAGGTTTTATATCATTTAGGTTTTAATTAATTGAAAGCTTTCCCCCAACCCCCACCCCATTTAAGAATGATACTACAAAGTTTTCTACTGTCTGGTTAAATAAGCAAAGGGCAGGAGTCAATTATTCTGGCAGATCAATGTCTGTCCAGCTGCAGAAGTATGAGAAATCTCATCTTGTTTTAAAGGCTTTGTATCTATCCAGAAATCAAAAAGACATGCATTCTAGTTGTAACTTTCTAATTGTAAAATTTAATTGAGAGATGGACTGGAATCCATCTTTCCAGTTTGCCCTTTCCCAAATAGAACATTTCTGAAGCAATCAGATATTTAAGAGCTTCTATTTCAAAAGTTAAATCCAGTCTCCCACCAGTATGTATTTTGAGGGTCGTAAGTCGGTGCGTCTTTCAAAATGTGCTGAAGTCTTTCAACTTATTATTGTCCAAAATTACTGAGTGAAATGAAAGCCATTTTGAGGTCTTTTATAAGAAATATGCAACTTACAAGAAATAAGCTGACCATGCTTTTCAACTTCCTGGTTGTCAAAGGTTCCATCATAAAAATCCAGTAGTATTAACCAGCAGTCTCTTGGTAGCCTCAGTAGAGATACAAAGACTTGAATAGACACAAAGGCTATTCTGACTTTCCTCATGAACTTTACATAAGGGTAAATATAAATTTTATTTCAGTATAGGCATACTTCTATTGTTAATAAACACAGGAGCACATTCCCTAGATATATCAATATAGAAATTTTTTTTGGAAGAGTTTTATAGAAGATGGACTAATAATTAGTTCCTGAGGCTCAAGAGGATTGACCTCAGCTGCTTTTCCCTTCAAAGGCATGGGCAAGTACATTTCTTTCTAAGACTATCTGTAAAACAGTAGTAACAGTACCTACTTCCCTCACCAGAAATTTGAAAGAATATACACATTGAAATAATGGGACCTAGAAACTATAATAATAATCATCATAATTAACATTTTAGCACCATTTGTATCATCAGACAAGAGCAAACATTCTCTAAAACTGCAGTGCAGGATTTTAATATGTTCAACTTTCATGTTTGTATATTTTATAAAATGAAAGCTGGGGAAGTAGGAGTTTACCGCACTTCTAGAATGACGTAATAACTTTTATAAGGCCAAGAACACCAAATCAACACCAATTACAAAGGACAATAGTTACCAGAGGGGGGAAAAAGCTACTATTACTTGGTCCACCTGGTGAAGAATTCAGTTTTCTTTCCCAGACTGATGTCACCTTGTGCCATTATTTTGCTTTTTTTGTTATTGCTGTGTTTTGCTTTGTATATTATAACTAGATCAGGTATTGAAAATTAGAATCTCAAAAGCCACTAATTGTGCTGCCCACAGACAAAGGATTATGTTTTCTGGTGGAGAATAATCAGCAGGAGCAGATGAACAACTTTCTTTTCATGCAATTATCACTAATAATGAATAGCTACACAGAAAAGCTAGATGACTCAGAGGATTTTAAATTACAGTTATGTTACTAAAAGGACTGACTTTGTTTCTGTAGTGACCAAACTCATTAATACCTCAAAAATCAAGAAGAATGTGAAATTATTTTTTTCTTTTACTTTTTAGTAGACAGATGTCCATATTTAAAAACTGAATCAACACCCCCAACATAAATATATTAGTTGTTCTTTTCAGCACCCTTGAAACCTTGACATGACCTATACATGCTAAAAAAGCCCCTTTAGGTAAGGACAGGTACTGTAGTACTGTACTACTGTAAGTACATCATCTTGCTGTACTTGAGCCATTCTCATTTTCAGAAAGTATTTCAATGTTGAATGAAAAAAAAAAAATCAGTACATAAAAAGAATTGTTTTTCAAAATAAACAGTAAAAGATTATGATTAAAAGTTGCCAATTCCTCCTGTAAAAGTAAATATTACTTTATTTTTAAAAGTTTTTTTAAAAAAAAACTTCTTGACAATTTATAAAAACAAAATAAACTCAAAGGTATGAGACATAATGTCTTAGACATACACTCTAAGTACAATGTTTAAACATTTAAATATCCAAGAAAAAGAGCAGAAGGCTTCCAACAATGCTGTGAAAGCAGTTATGTCCCATGTAATTTAGTCCATTTCAGAAGTATTCTGAATATGGAACATCTCAGTTACGCAAAATGTGGATGACAGCATCTGAAGAATGCAAAGCAGTTATTCAGCTGAGTTCTAAATATACTAAGGCAGATAAAGAATGGCAATGAAAAAGGTAATTTATGAAAAGTAGAGCTAAACTTTGATGAAATTCTACAAGAAATAGAATCCACTGTAAAAATTTGGAATAATTTTCAAAATGTCCTTTGCAATTAACCTTTTCTTTTCTTCCCTTTTTTAATGGTACTAATTCTGTGGTTCGTATCTGATTGCAGAAAGCTGTTGTCCTCTCACTTAAATAAGAACTGAAGGCAACAGTGTCCCTGCTTCAACATTAGGCACAAGTTCCTGAAAACCACAGCTCTTATGGTGCAAGAAAAAAAACACAGAATCAAAATAGTCTGATAGGCATAACATGAAAAGTTGCTGATAAAACAGACTCACTTAATAGCTCAGTTAGGAGATGCAGTTTCTAATCCTCTTTGGCCTCTCACTTGACCCAAGACTTTCTTTGCTGAAATTTGCCTAAGAACACCGTGGAGATGACATCTACTACAACAGAGATGTCGCAAGGCAGACAGAGATCCTGTATTTAGAAGTGCTAAAGAAATACAGGGCATTCATATATACCATTTATGTAATTAGACCAAATAGGCCTCTGCTGTTAATAGTTTAGCAGTGGACAAGATACTTTTGTCAAGTAATCCTGTAATTTGGTCAGTCGTACAGGTCACTTGCCATATAGATACATATAGATACTTTGAGTTACATTACAGTATTTACTATATCATATAAGTCTGGAGAACATGTTCAAAATAACAAGGCTGTTCAGCATACTGTACCTGCCCTGAAGGCTGGTAATTTGTATGCTGATTCACCCAATTTTGTTATTTTAATGTACTAAACATAAAGATTCTTAAGACCAAGACTGTCCTAAGTATAATTTCAGCTGCTCAGTGAGCTTCTTGTGGACAGAACTCAGAGCCCTACAGATGGCAGGGAACCACCCAGGCAGAAATCCAGATGTTCTGAGTCAAATTATATTGAGTTACCAATTAATACAGATTTCCTGGTCAGTATGTTTTTGTTTCTCTACCTGCAGGGATTTTATAAGAATCTCTAAGGGAATAATGCTCACAACTCCCATTAGAAATCAATAACAGCAGAAATACTATTAGCAAGGAGGCTTTAAAATAAAAATCAACACACAACTCAGTTAAGCTTCAAAGACTATATTTTCTCATAAACTAGTCTCATCACAACACACTGCTGAAGTCAGAGAGCTTACATTAAAAGTTACTCCTTCTTACATTGCAGAAGAATGTGGCCTGTGAGATTAACATTCAGCACCAACCAAACTTGACTTAATCACTCCTTAATTTAGACAGCTTTTAACTTGCTTGTTATCCCTTCCCTGCATCTGCACTGGATAGAAATGAGGACTGAAAAGTGGAGAATGCCTGGCAAATCCACGCACATTCAGCAAGTCGATGAATATGCAATACAGTTTGCAATAATACCTAAGTAATTCTTTTATTATGAACTCAATCCAATTCTACTATTTGATTTCAGAAATGGATTTTGAACACAAGCCTGTTTGACTAATCGGATCCTCATTTCCCTATTCTTTTCTATTTAAATGCTGAGTGACATAGTTCTGTTTGGGAAGGCAGTAATTTCATTACACCAACAGAGGGAACTGCCATTCCAGCAAAGTGACAAGAGCCAAATTGGCCAGAGGAAAGTATTCCTTCCTAGACTGAAGAGATCCACATGAGAAGTTCATGCAAAGAGTCACCTCTCAAACAATGACAACCGGATTACAAAAATCTAATTAGCTGTTTCATTAGCTGAATCCTATCTGTGGTGACAGTAAACAATGGGTATTCGGAAGCTGTCCATCCATTTTTAATACAGGCACTGTCATGGAGATACTGTGTTTAATATATTCTCTGCATTGCCTGTTTGCAGAGTGCCTTCAAGGAGGCATTTCATCTGGTTTGTAAGAAATGGTAAAGATTTAAAAGTGCAGTCCCTCTCTAGGATCACACATTGCTGTCATGGTTTAACTCTAGCTGGTAATCAAGTGCCACGCAGCAGCTTGCCCACTTCCCCCTCAAACAGAGGGATGGGGAGGAGAGTTGGAAAGGAATGTAAAACTCGAGGGTTGAGAGAACAATTTAATAATTGAAATAGAATAAAATGAAAGAACAACAAAAACAATTATGACAATAACAGTTATAATGTAAAGGGGAAAGGAAAGACTAAAATCCAGAGGGAAAGGGAAAAAGAAACACGTGGTACACAATGCAGCTGCTCACCACCCACCAACTGATGTCCAGCCAGGCCCCGAGCAACAATCTACCTGCCCCAACCAACCCCCCAGGTATACCAGGCATGGCGTCCCATGGTATTGAATGTCTCTTTGGCCAGTTTAGGTCAGCTGTCCTGGCTGTATTCCCTCCCATTTCCTTGTGCCCCTCCAGCCTTTTTGCTAACAAGGCCTGGGGAACTGAAAAGTCTCACATGAAAGCCAAAACACAGCACTTACTAGCTCCTAAGAAGGTAGTTATCTCCATCCCAGCTGAAACCAGGACAATTGCCTACATCCATGGAAACAGTCTTCATTTCCTACTACCCTCCATCATTCAATTAATTGCACTTCTTTTTCAGTCTGTTTGGTGGACAGGAGCACCCAAAAAGCTTCAGCACTAAATACAGATACTCAAATCTCCTAATAGACAAGTCTAATTAAGATTAATTGAACTGTTGGAGGTAAATGAAGATAGCATTCACAAGAGACTATTTGCTTTACAATGAATAGGGCAGAGTAGGCACCCCCTTCCTTACCTTATCAAGTTCATTAATTACCTTCCCATCATAACAATCTCCATTAACCCATTATCAAAATATTACTGCTGAAAAAAAGTAGTGAACTTGCAGGCTGAAATAGCAGGCATATTTTACGTGAACAGATATGTAGAGGCCTCTCCCCACTTTGAACTGTGGCTATTTACCTCCCTTATTCAAGACTCCCAGCTACTCAAAAACTTTCTTCACCTAGTGCAATTTGTAGCTGTAGTACCTTTTCAGATTGACAATGTAAGCTCAAGTATTTCAGGCCAACATCTATCGCTGTATCGGTCAATGTTATTTTCTGTTCAAAGCACTTGGTGGTGCCAATACCACCAGTAAAAGACAGTTCTGGTACTCCAGCTTGAGACACTTGACCTGCTTATACCACATGCAGACTAACTCGTAAAAGTAAACTGTTTCAAAAGGAGGAAAGAAAAAGCAATCATCGTTACTTCTACAAGGAAGAAGAAAACAATGGAAAGATACTACTGTAATCTTTGTAAAATGTACTTTTGTACTTCAGTAAGCCCTTCCATTCCAGAACTTGAAAGCATATTGTAACATCACATGATCAGGTATTTTCTCAGCTGTATATCTCTGAACATCACTTACTCAGCAGTGGAAGCCACCTAAATTATCTGTTCTCTTCTTACTTAATCCAGAGAGGCAATAATCAAGGATGTGGGTGGGGTTTTTTACTTTTTTAGGGTTTTTTTTCTAACAGATAAGAGGAATTCAGGTATGGAAACTAGACCAAGCCACAGGGACACTAATGCTACTAAGGCATTCTAAATAAATCCCAGCAGAAAAAGCAGCGACTGATCTAAAAGGAGTACTGTGAACTAAAGTTAGATGTTTAATCTTGCAATAATAACAATATTTCACCAAACAATAGCAACACAGAAAAGGTCAGACAACATTCATTTTGCTTAATTTAATTTTTATTGTTTCCTTCTTTCATGAAGTTCTATGACCTTCTTGGAAATAAGCATTTTCAGTGAAGAAACATTATAGTGAACAGTCCTATAGTAACAGCAAGACTTCAGAAGTGATGTGGCTGTCTATACTTCTGTTATTTCACTATTACTGTCTTGAAAGTACAGAATAACTTGGTATTAAAAAATAAAATCAGTATTTCTTAAAGAACAGACACAATAAACCAGTAGCTGGAGGAAGAAAACATGTAGTTTCTACTTGGGGTGAAAACAGAAGCTTGCCATCATAAACAAAATCCGTATTTTCCTTAAAATTATTCTGAAGAATTCACCATAAAACCAAAAATGATACTGGGAAATAGAAGCAGGGCATTAGATAATACCTTAGCAATGGCTTCTCAAATGGATCCAGTTATAAGGAAAAAGCAATGGAAAATACCCCAGAAATTTTAATTTAATCTCTGTCAATCGAATGAAAGAAGTATCTCAGAAAAGCAATTTAACTCTTAATAAACTGGAGTGTGGTACTAGCTCAGTGTCATACATATAGGAAATAATTTAATCTTCTTAGGATTAGCAACCTACAGAAAACTCTCCTTTTACCCCTTGATCGCAGCTCAAGATAAAAAACTCCATTCTGTGACTGTTAAAGACAACTACCATCTCCTAATAGGATTAAAACAAACATATGAGAATTAATCAGAATCAGACAGAAGTGAAGCTGGTTCTGCCTTTACCTTCATTTCCTAGCAGACCTCCTACCACAGCCCAAAAGGAACTGAGAACTTCAGAAAGCAGGTCCCATAGAATTCCTTACAGGAGGTCCCATCAAGCCTCAGTTTAAAGGGGCAGTAATTCCTGCCTTCCCAAATAGCACAGGTTGGATGCTTTAGTAATAACCAGTGAAAGACAATACCTGAGTGGAGGTGAGTAACAGGGTATGTGCACGCTTGTGAAACGGCAACCACCCTCTCTAGGAACAGATTGGTATCTAAATCAAAAGCCCATGCATTTAGGTAGAATGGACTTCAGAGTCACACCAACTTCTGGTCCAAAAAAGAACTGTAACAAATTCTACAGAAGGAAAGAGTACGTTAAGTACTGATGCTACTGCATAAGTTAAAACTGGCAATGAAGTAGAAGACAGGTATGGCCGTGGGTATGTAAGTAAAGATATTGTCAGCAGCCAGGAAGGCTTGGAGAGAGCAAATTAAAAAGTAATTATGATTGGTAGTATATTTCATGGGTCAAAACTGTCTCACCTGGACTGATGAATTGTCACTGTGACGTTCATGTTGTATTCGAAGAACATTTCTACCAGCTTTCCTCTGTACCGATTTAGCAATTATTAAGAAAATGGTTCCTGACAATCGCACAACTTTTCAGCCACTTTCTTTGCCATTATTGGGGCTACTTATGCAAAGCAGTAACGTTTTGTTTCTTTGTTTTGCCCCTCAACTGTAATTTTTGGAACATGGAATCAATTTTCCTAGTTCAGGAAAAGTAATTTAGAAACAGTTTTAGACAACAAGTATGCTGCCATTAAAGGTCTTTACTGTCTTTGCTTTGAAGTTGCTTGACTTTTCCACATAAGTGGGTTTTGAGTACAATAAGAATTTCTAGGATCTGAGACTGAAATACATTATCTTAAGAATTTTCAAGATCTAATACTTAGAATTCACATAGGGACATCAAAATCTAACCAAATTGTTTATTAATGCCTTTAATATAATTCCCTCAAAATTATCTTGAAAATGAAAATTTAGCTGTGAATTCTATAGGTATTGAGACAGAACAGAATCCAGCTCATTAACTTCTCTGGCTCTACAGTGCAAACAGAAGTAAAAACCGTTTAGGAAAGAAAAACAAGCTAATAGACCTTGCAGACAGACCTGCTATTGAAAATGCACGGAATCTGAGTCTGCTTCATCCTCAAAAAAACATACTGTGAAACTTTGTCATGCCCAAATCTTAGTCAGAGTTCTTAACAGAAACCAGTTCAAGACAGATATGTAAGTACAGATTCAGCAGTGAGTTATGTGCCCAGGAGTGAAATGCCATACCACACATTTAGCTTTTTGGCTCCCAGTACCAAGTCTAAAGATAAAGGCTTTCTCTAGAGATTTGGGAGAGTTGTATCTTAAGATGATGATTCCAAATGGAGGACGCATTAAGCCAGAGGTCCTCAAACTTTTTAAGCAGGGGGCCGGTGCACGGATGCAGTGGCAGGCAGCCATCTGCGGCTGCTTGGTTCCCCCCCCAACCCCCGGCGGGGTGTTCTGTAAATACCGGGGGCCGGACTGAGCACCCTGTGGGGCCTTATCCAGCCCGTGGGCTGTAGTTTGAGGATCTCTGAATTAAGCAATGGACTGCCTGGGGGCTAAGCATACTGCCAAGATTCACAGAGCCAAGCAGAATGTGGGGTTAGGGCACTGGTGTGGCATCCTTAGTTTTGATTGTTGACTTGTGTTTTTTTGTGCAGTAGTGATTGTCACAAGTGCAGACCAGAAAAGGGAACCTGAACAGATCTGGATCCCTGAAAGCAGTTTATTGGAACTTGTGAAGAACTTTCCCTGAACTATGAAGAGTCATCTTTCTGTTAATCAGCAGGGCTTATGACCAACAGTGCAGTGCCACAGAAATACAGTCCGAGAAAGCTGGAGCTGAGTAATGTAGTCTTTTCACCACAGATCTCCTTACAGCTCGATCCAAGACATGTCCGTAGTACCTTTCATTGTGAAAGTCTGTTCTGCTACAGACTCAGGCTCTCAATAACCAACAGAAAACCACACCTGACTGTGTTATTTCTTCTGACAATATCCTAAGAAAGCAGAAATTGGCTGGATTTGTGCAATGTCCTTCATATTAAAAAACAGTCACAGAGAAAAGAGACAAACCCATCATAGAACGAACACAAATTAGAGGTCCAAAACATCACTACCTATTCTATTTTTCTTCAAATAAATGTTCAAAATCCACTGTTTTAATTTGGAAATTATTTACAGTAGGTCAACATGCCCCAAAGAGCTCCTCTTGTTTATGACATTACCAGTTCTGTTTCTTGGAAATTTTTTAAGTGACATGGTTATATTATGATTATTATTTATGAATTATATTATGATTCAATATATATGAATTATATTATGATTCAAAATAGCTAGCATATAAAGAATTCTCAAGGACACAGTAATGCCTGTCAGCTCTACAACCCCACAGAAAAGTCCGGTAACTTTTCCATGTATCCACAGAATGTAATCCATATTCAGCAATAGAATAATTATACAAGAAAAACAACTGCACTACTGTAGGCAGTCTGCTGCACTAAAAGAATAAAAGTTTACTTGCCATGTTGTGCTATTTGTATGTCCTTTTAAAACCTCATTACAGGCACCATATATATGAAGCAGATGTCATAGTAAAGTATTCTAACTTTTGCAGGGGTATCTTAGTAATACAAAGCTCTTAGTAAACCAGTGAACCTAAACTGGAGAACTGAGCAACATCTTTCAATTACAAGCAACTCTCAGTATCTTTATCTGCCTCTAATTCAAATTCTTTAGTTATTCCCCAGGCTTCAAGTAGCCACAACAAAAGCATATCCTCTCTTAGTGTGTAACTCTTGAATATTTCCATCCCAATATTTTACCCGCTTGGTAGTCAGTTTAAAGCAGAGTGGGGGCGAAGAGGTTCAAAAAATAAGTGGAAAATAGAATATTGATCCACCAGCAGAAGGAAAAAAAAAGACAGAAATAATTCCTTCAAATTCAGTTATCAAACCAAGCTGGAAAGTGCCAAACCATTTATAGAAAGAAGCAGAATTAATTTAATTTCAGGTAGTCAGAGGCACATAGAAATGATCCAGCTAATAATATGGTTCCCTCTCTGCCTGTAACAGTACTTCCCTGACCTTGCACCCAACTAAAATGAAGAAATTCACCCAATGGAAGGAAAGGAAGCCACAGTTGTGATTTCAGCATTCTCATCTGTTGTCTTGTTAAACTGCAGACTTGAGGTCAGAAAGTACTCTTCTCTTTGTTAGAAAAGTAGCAAAAAATCCCAAAGGAATCTGATACACTCTGCAAAAGGTTATCAGAGAAGCAGAGCCATCAGTCAGGGTATTTGAAATAAAGATTGCAATGGAATTAGTAGTCCCCACAAATGTTTCAATTCATAATCAAATTAGCAGCTCAAGGTTTAGAGAGTGAATTCAAATAGATATGCTCAGTCTGTGCAGACTTCATAATTTTTCATTCCTTCCTTTTATTTAGGAGATAATAATTAAATGTGATTTGAAATTGAATGTAATAAGTACAGCTTAGAAGTATTTCATGATTCTTAACAAAAATAATTAGAACCTCTGATATTATTTAAAACCACACTACTGTAACCCTTATTAAACTTTAAAAAAAGGGAAAAAGAAAGAAGAATTTCTCCGTTTTATTGGAATCCAGAATAAAACTCTTTTTAAAGAGATACATTTATTTTTATTGCCTGCGCTATCTGGGGAAATCTCTTTCCATGGTTCTTCCACTTTTCACTAAACTAAGATTTGCTAAAGAAACAGTTTCCAATGGCATTTGTTTGGTGATAAAAATGTAATGTGAAAATTAAATCTTAGGGAACTGAAGGAAATTGACAGTGCCCTCAAGTAACATGGAAATACAAGATTAGTTAGTAGGACATCTGGATCATTTCTAACACCTCAGCACAACTGAACAATTAAAACCATTCCAAAACTATTTTGAGTGCATTGCTACCACTGCTTTTTGGATGCTGGAGTTCATTGACACAGAGGGAAGGAGGAAGGACCTGCTGGCAGCAGAGCTGCATGGCTGTCAGCTGTTACTGTTACAGCCTACATCTGTAGGCTGCCTGATATTTTATGAAATATAATAAGGAAGAAAGGATAAAGGAACACAGGAAGCAATATTTGTGTATGAATATATAATTTAAAAACAACCTCAAGTAGACCATTTCTCTACATTATTTAAGCCTAATATAAACAATATTCCATGGCCGCTGTTAAAATTCTGATTTCTTCACAGACAGATTTTTATGAAGATACCTTTTTCTTCTAATTTCTATGAGAACAGTATGGTCTTTGATGACTTTACCGAAGCTCCCATATGTCTCTCTTTCTTAGAAAAAATACATTCCTTTATTCAACAATAAGAAGGGTCACACTGGGAAAGAGACACTGCCATTCAGATCTTTGGAATGAAAAGTAGCAAGCCTTGAAAGTGATCTTTTTAATTCATGCCGCTAAATTGAGGATTAGCCTTCATTCTTTTTCTATTTCTAATTCTTTCTTTCAGCTACCACAGATTCTAAAGAATATAAAGACAAAGTTAGAGTTCGTCTTTTTAATAAAAAGAACTACTTGCTTTACTAAGTTCTTCTATCCTTAAAAAGTGACTACAGTATCTTTCTCCATCATAAGAGAACAAGGCAGGCTGACAGAAAGATGAGCAATACATGTTTTTGGTGGGGCAGAGTTGGTACCTGGTTAAAGTATAATGCTATTGTAATCTTCTTGAAAGTTCCTTTCATTTTTCATCCATATTTTATCTAGTGTGAAATACAAGAACACATCTTCATTCAAAATGTTGTGAAAAAAATCACATTATTCAATACAATTATTTGGACCTTTAAAAGTACCACACTTAGAAGTGAAAACTGTTTAAAAATAATAAAAAAGCACAATGTACTGAGTTTACTTCTGCTATGTGTTCCTTGGCCACCATAACTGTACTTTTGCTTGTGTACAACCAGATGAACAGAAATAAACATGGTAAGAGGCAGGGTAAACTCTTCAGCTAAGTAAGTTTTCCTCACTGGGATTTTGAAGTGTGTGGGGGATGTTGTAAATACAGGGAATTCTTAAAACATAAATGCTTAAAAGCAACATGAGGCTAACATATCTACAGGATATATTGGTCTGTTTCACCCAGGAAAGGAGCAAAGCAAGGAAGACTGACATACACTGCTCTCATACTGCTGCACCAGAAGCAGCCTGTGGTACTGTTTCCTGTTACACAACCATGGCAATGTCCTACTTTACCAGACAGACCTGCTTGCTATTGCAAATGCACTTCAATACAAATTCTGAGTCTGCTTCATTATTTAATATTTCCTGTTCATACCTTTCCTCTACTAGACTCAGAAAATGCATCATTTACAATTTTTACATTACATTTTTATCTCTGCTCACAATATTTCCAATAACAATTGGTTAATTAACCTTACGGTTATTAGAAGTTGTCCTTGTCTCCTTCTTTAAAATTGGTAAAAAACAAGTCCAGTGAAAAGCACCTTTAATCTGATATAAAAAAACATAACAAGGCCCAGTGTTTGGAAGGTAAAGTTAGAAATAAAAAAATATTTCAACTGGAAACAAAACCTTCTTAACATTGTGAAGAATCAGAAAGTATTAGACCTTAATAAAGAAAGGTTATTTCATGACTCAAAGTCATTTATCATAAGCATGATATATTTCTAAAAGATAGCCTGTAATTTGGCCCCCAGTTGTTGAACTCTGCCCTTTTCACATATTAAATAGGAAAGACTAATGCCCTTTCTTCAAGAATTACCAAATAAAATACCAAGGCTAGCATAATCGTAATATTATCAAATATGCACCTTTCAATTATCCATGGACAGGTTATCCAGGCTGTAGGTTAAAAGTGCTAGAGACTCTGAAAAAACTGAGTTGGCTGCATAGTCGAGTCAGATTAGATCTGACAAGGTTTAATACCTCAGTTGTAGTTTACGGCAGAACAATTATGGTTCTCCTAAAGTGTGAAGAACAATATGAGTTAGTGAATCCTATTATACCTGTGATGGCTTCTGGCTGCACCAGTTTGGGTATCTATGTGTCATGTTCCTATGACTTCTGCAAAGCTGATGCAGGGACATGCCACTGTCTGTACTTCAGTAACTGTCAACTCAGTAGTTCAGCTATGTGGATCAAAGCTCTAGTTGTGATATAGCACAGCTGCAAATTCTTGACTCAAACTTCCAGGAAAATTGCTAAATTTTAAGAATGAACTACGGGAAATTACATATTAGATCCATGCAAGGTAAGGAAGGTAAAATGAAAGACAGATAAGCTTGATGAGTGGACAATCATAAGCAGCCCAAGCATTCATCAGTAAAAATGCTATCAGATAGTTACCAATATCTTAGAGGAAAAAAATTGAGATTAGGCAGCGAGTAGCTCAGCAATGTCAAGGCTCAACCTGATCCAAGAAGCAAAGCAGGCTCACTCTTTCCCACCTGACCAATGTCCACCTGGTCAAAGATTCATTAGGTGTCCTACAGAGGTGGTGAACATTTAATGCCTATCAGCTTGCTAGCTGTAGCTACATGATGTGTCATATAAGCCAGTAACTGTTTAGTATTTCAAATTATGTACATCTTGTACATGTTTTTGTACATGCCCAAAAGTAACACAAAGAGGAAGCGTTGAAATCGCTATTAAGGTCCTTCTGATATCTTTTTTTGTACATGAAATTTGGTATTGCGGGTTCAAAGAGAACCAAACAGCTCCATAGGAACTTACGGAGACAATGCAGCTGAACTAAACCAATGCAACTACCTGGGCTGGAAAATTCAGTGTAGGAATGTATAGGTAGTGTTTTCAAAGTCAGTTCAAAGTCAGAAAAGCCAATCAATGCTGAGCCTGAATCAATAAATCCTATTGTATCATATGAAGTTAGGTTGAAAAAGTATCTTATAATAAGGCACCTCCCATCACGTCTGTCTTCACTGCATTATTTGGCTTCTAAGATATCCAGATTCCAGTGAACCTGGTTTTTTAAATAAACCCTCAGCACAATATGTATTGGAGAAAGGATAATTAAGCAGCTCTAAAATGAAGGGAAGTAAAGAGGGCAACGTGAACACTGTTCTTCAGCATATCATATGGAAGCCATGTCTCAGGTAGAAAGCCTGAGGCAAAGATAGCAATAAGCAGGCATATACCCACCAGGGTGAGGTCTTGTCATTGACAAGCTTTGTAGAAGTGTGCCTGTTTCCTTCATTGTGTTTTTGTGACAGGCTAGTTCCATTTCTAAGGGATGTAGCCAGGGTACATGATTAATCTTCCAGTTCATCAGTGAAAGGCTTCAAGGGGAGATTCAACCAGCTTGTTTTTCAAATGGTAACACACTTTTTGTGGTTTATTTTTGTTCAATAGACTACTTGCATCTGACACTAGCTTTTTCGTTATGTACGTAATGAAAGTACACATTTAGCATGGTACTACTGCTAAAGAGATTTCTGATGAAATTCATCAGCAAATTGAGACTACTGATACTTTAAGAACTTGCTCTTACAGGTCTTGGTCTTAAAAATAAGGCACATGAGCAACATGCTTTAAGGACAAAACCTCAGTGTTTCCTCTGAGTCCTCTGACTTCAGTCAATAAAGACATATTTTAAAATTATATAGACAGAGTTCTTTGGTAAAGAAGTATTTT
Organism: Falco naumanni; assembly: GCF_017639655.2. Classification (NCBI taxonomy): domain Eukaryota; kingdom Metazoa; phylum Chordata; class Aves; order Falconiformes; family Falconidae; genus Falco; species Falco naumanni. The sequence continues at coordinate 47,689,249 of NC_054060.1, read as the reverse complement.
GTAATCTCCAATGGAAGAATAAATGCAGAGAGAGCAGTAAATATGATTTTAGGCAGCATTTAAATTACCTATTTGTTATGTTCCTGAGAGACTGAAATGGCTTGCTTGGAGCTGTTCCAGTCTGTTATGCAAATCTATTTGTAATGTATTTTATGAAATAGCAGAACCACAGGACTAAGATGGAGAAGACCTATTAGGTCATCCTGTCTATCTCTTTGTCCAGGCAGGATTCTTTCTATAAATGTTACCAGTCACAAGCAAAGCAAACCAAAGTATATTCAAGTCATTGCTTTTCTGAATGTACCTGCAGCTTCTGACCATGATCACTCTGCTTAAGCTCAGAAAACAATTACTATTAAAAAAAAAATATTTAGAAATTAGCCATTCTTATCCAAATAAAAAGGAATTGTTTAGGATTTTTTTAAAAAAATGAACTTTAAAGTCACAACAGCAAACAAAACATGAGTAAAATACACTCATTTTTAATATCCCTCTAGTGCCACTATCTTCTAGCTTGTAACTTTCAATTACATAAGATACATAGACAGAGCCAGCTGAACTGTCCGTATACCAGCTCCTCTTTTTCCACATTACCACAGGTCTAAAGTCTTGGGGAAGCACTCTGGCAGAGCACTAGGTAAACTAATTTGGGTGTAACTGCAGCTTAGGCTAGTTTAGAGCAATCCTCTGACTGCTCTAAATGGTACCAGAAATGAACTGGAACTTGCAGATCAACAGAAACCCAGCTTGGCCACATCCTCATGGCCCTGTCCAGCCATCCTGGGGCTGTGTCTAACCCCTGTTCTCCTCACCAGGCTTGATCCTGACCCCCATTCACAGGTTGGCATCCCAGCCTGGCCTCAACATCCTTGGTCCCACAGAGGTTCCCAATGTCCTGGGTTGGGGCTACATTCAGAATATGTCCTTCAGGAATGGACTGCTCCAGTATGGGTCCCCCATGGAGTCACTAGTTCTATGAGCAAACCTACTCCAGAGTGGGCTCCTCTCCCCATGGGTTCACAGGTCCTGCCAGGAGCCTGCTCCAGCATGGGCTTCTCATGGTGTCACAGCCTCCTTCTTGTGCATCCACCTGCTCTGGTGTGGGGTCCTCCATGGGCCCCAGGTGGAGGTCTGCTCCACTGTTACCCTCCATGGGCTGCAGAGGGACAACCTGCCTCACCATGGTCTTCACCATGGGCTGCAGGTGAATCTCTGCTCCGGCACCTGGAGCACCTCCTGCCCCTCCTTCTGCACTGACCTTGGTGTCTGCAGAGTTGTTGCTCTCACATAGCCTCGCTCCTCTCTCCTGGCTGCTGTTATACAGCAGGTTTTTTCCCTTCTTAAAAATGTTATCCCAGAGGCGCTACCACTGTTGCTGATGGGCTCAGCTTTGGCCCACAGTGGGTCCATCTTGGAGCCAGCTGACAGTGGCTCTGTTGGACATAGGGGAAACTTCTAGCAGCTTCTCCCAGAAGCCACCCCAGTAGCGCCCCCCCCCCCCCCCCAGCCTTGCCATGCAAACCCAGTACAAATGCCTATTAAAAATGCTGCAGAGTAACACTTACAGTCTAGGATTTTGTTTTCTAATGTGAATAAAATGGATTCCCTTTTTAAAAAAAAAATAAAGATAAAAGAAAATTACCTATCCTTTGTGCTACATTCCTGACTGGTTATCTCCATTTTGTTTTTAATAATTATCTCATCCTAATAGGACTTGTCTAATGTATTTCTATTCTCTCAGAAAACATGAATATGGGTGCAGAAGTACAATCATACACACAAAACCCACACTACACACAGAGCTCTCCTTTCCTTATGATGCTTGGTATGAGAGCTGGTGGAGATATTTAAAGCCTAAGTATGTGTATTGGGTTGTGTTGGGAACTCCAGCAAAAGCCTGTGACCTGACTGATCTCTGTAAAAAAGAATAATCATAAGGAACATCTGCCACCCTTCCTATTTTTTCCCTTTCTATAGTCTGTTCTTTTACTAAGACTATATTTGTATCACCTTGTTCAAGAAAGGTAAGTTTAGAGGTGAGTGTAAATCAGTAAAGAATTTAATGTGTAAAAGAAGCAGGAGTGTAGTAAGGAATGAAATCTTATTTGTTTCCAAATTGCTATATACAATTGAGTTTTAATTGATTTCAGGCTTAGTTCCTTAGTTAAATAAATTGGCATTTAGCCTGCTGCACCCTTGTCAGCACTTCCTGCATATTACTACTCCTCATACCTCTTCAGTGCAAGTATGTAATATAAAAGTGTGCTGTGTCAGGTTTTTGGGGTTTGCCATCAGCCGTGTCACTTTTTTAAAGCAGGTATGGAAGGAAAAATAATATTGTAATTATTCAGTAGGCTCAAACACAGGATTTTTTTCTGGATAGAAAGTTCTCCAGTTGTACTAACACACCACAGAAACCAGGGAAATAGTCCTTTAACAATAGACTGTCTAGCACCCTTCAATTAGCTCTGAAGGATCTGTGGATCAGGGAAATTCCCTATATAAAACTCTTTTTATTGTATCTCTGATTCTCAGAGGCTACATCCACACTAGTAAATTAAGCCCAGAATTGTTGCCAGACTAGCTGTCACAAAACAGATCATTCCTAAACTAGTAAATTCTTAGCATTAGGTGGCTACATGTACTCTGCTACTGCAGTACTCCCCATAATGTTCTGCCTTCTCATACCAAAAAACTTCAAAACTACTTCTCACTGAAATCAATGCCAGAAATCTCCTCCTCTTCCTGAAGCCTTTTTTTCTCACATCAGTATTTAAACAATCTCCTTCCATAGTTAAACAGTTCAACAGCTAATGAACTGTAACATAAGATTCCCTATTCACTTATTATCCATTAAGCTACCTTTCACTTGCCCACCAAATGCACACAAAACCCCTGCACAGAGATCTACATCATTAAAATATATTTAGAAGGCCATAATAATTACTGTAACAGGAATACTAACAAAGCATACTAAAGAATGTGTACAGTAGAATTATTGAAACCACCATGTGTTAGGCATAATGTCTTATTGGTCAAATCAGGAATTTCTTTAAAGTAAACTATGCATTGTATTACATAACTAATTATTATATTATTTGATATAAAACATTGTATTATTTGTAATTAAACCAGGAACTTTGTCTGGAAAAGAAACTTTTGTTTGAGGGATGGATGCCCTGAGATAGATGTAGCCAAAAGGAACATGCTTAAAGCATAAAGGAATACAAGTCACTTGCTGGTTTGAAGTAGTCACCTATAGAAGCTCACTAAATGGATGAATAATTTTTTCAAGGCAAGGCAAAGAAATTGTATTTTGAGAAGAAATTTAGATTCCTAATAACCAGTGCTGTATTCAGCATCTCCCTATCATGCAGTTCTTCTGAATTAAAATTACTCCATCTTACAACTGAGGAAATTTTTTATAAGCCTTACTGACGTTATCAGAGATGAATGCACTGAATGGTCTTCCACGCTATCGAGCAGAAGTGTGTAGTATTGTTCATGCTTTTCTCCTTCCAGCTTCAATCCATTAAAATCTCTACATGTCATATCTCAACTAAAAGATGTGTACATTTCCACACTTCACACCATTCACTTTGATTTTTAACATATCTCACTTTATAACCTGGAAGATTTCGCTCAGTTCGTACTGTCATATTTTAATGGGCCTGATTCATACAAAAAAATCTGACTTTTGATAGCTAAAATAATTCATTGTCAAAAGATGTGTAAAAGAAATGGAAAAGACATTGACTTTCAAAGCACATTTATGCAGTAACTTTAGAAAACTATTGGCATTTTCTGAGAAGAGACCTAGGAACTTATGAAGCATTTAGTTTCTGTTAAGTCAGTGAAAATTTTGCTTCCCCCCTCCTCTTGCAGTTCCTGATAGCCTACTGAGACAATAAAAATAGTTGAAAAATGAAGTACCCCATTGGAGATTGGCTATGCAAGTATTCATTGTTCAGGAAATCCCTCCCTCTGTAACTGGAAGTCTTCCTTAAGCAAGGTAAACAAATCCCATTCAAATTGCGCTCAAGTGTGTTTTAATGGATTCTTTTATCCTACATGATGGAGATCTGATAATACATAGCTGCCCGAAAAAGTGTATATAAACGTGTCTATGTAAGGATTTCTAACTCCTAGTAAATTTAGTGATTTATAAAACTTGTGAACATGGCCTAGATGTAATTCTTTATATCATGATGATACATACTAGTGCTTAATTGATATTATGGAGCTGTAGCCTTCAACCTTACTCTTTCAGAGTTAAGATTTACCAGCACCATCATAGCACCTTGATCAAAGAAACACCAATGTAAAAACCCCACCTGTTTCATTCTGTTTGAAGCTACAGAAAGTAGTCGGGTTTTGGAGCTATGTTCAATATTGTATCAGATGCATTTTCATGTTTGCTTCACTTTTCCTGTGCTGAAGTTATTTTGGGTACTGATCTGCAGGGACTTAAACATACCACCAACTTTACTAGAACTACTTTTTGTACATGCACTAGTTATGTGCAGACTTTGTTACAAAGGGAAATCTTAGTCTTGGTGATGTGACATTGGGTTATTCAAGAGCTACAACAGATCTTACCCACTCAGCACAATAATGTATAACTTATCATGAGTCATCTCAAAACCTTGGATTTATTCATATAATTATGTCTTCAATTTATCAACCTGATGAAATATGTTGATGTCTTCTCCGTGTACCTCTAAAACCAGTGCATGGTAAACTGTTCTTGCTTTTGCAAGTTTTCATATCTAAGTTTTACTTTACTTTGGTGTTTCACATAAAAGCTGTGTTGGTTGTCACTGATATGTAAATCATCTCTCTTGAGTATTTTTCACATTTTGTGGAATTGTAATACAGTTCAAAAGAGTTCTGCTTCAAGTCCTGGTATCTGTAAGCCTTTGGGTTTCAGTTTGTTTCCCATTTACTCCTATTCTTTTATAATGAGCCCAAATAAAATGAAGTTAACAGGGGAGTTGCATTGTGCAATATTTCCAGGTTCTATCTGTGATCCCCACAGATAGAACTTTATCTTAATAGCCATAATTTAAAGTGCTACTTAAGTACAATGTCATTATGGTCATTATTTACTATCCAGAGCTATTTAGGACTCTCTTCCATTTTTTACATGGTTGTTAACAACAGACAATAGTAGCATTTGTATCAATAGCCATTTTGTCTATCACTATTTTCATAAAACTTTACATGTCTGGCATTATTCCAAACTGAGTAATGATTTTTAATTACATTTAAAGCATCTAAGAACAGCCAATGACCATTTGTTCTCCTGCTGCATGGAATTTAAGAGAAAGCCTATCACTCCAGGCAGTAAACACCACATTGTAAAGACCTGCTTATTTCCAGAAATACAGCAGATTCCTGGGCACTGCAGTGAATGTCTCAGGATAGGTTTTATTTGTGACTAGTATTTCTTTAACAAATATCTAAATTGCAAGAATTGCAATAATACACAATATTTATCCTTCATATCTTATAAATTATTGCAACTTAGTACCTGGTTACAAATCAAATCAACAGAAGTTTAAAATTGCTCAAAAAGCAAGTTTTTAAAAGTTGACATTCTATTAGCACACTGAAAAGAAAGCCCAGAACCTCTGCTTCCCCCCCCCCTTTTTTTTTTACAGAATGGATGTCCCAAACCCAAGTTTTGCTCTTCATGTGGTTACTTTGCAATCTTAGTCCTGTTACTCACAAATATGAGTCATTTAATACACAACAGTTCCACTTACAGCTTGAGTTAGTAATACTTTTAGTAATTTCAGAGTTTACACTTAATTCCTCACAGTATTTTAGACCTCTTTGGCTAGTTACTGTTGCCATCATTACTTAGGAGGGACAGAATCTATTAATACCTATTTTTAATATGTACTTTCAGCACATATGTATTATGCATTAAATAAAGTTACCAAAACATTGGTACCTGACATAAGGAGAATAGTTTTGTTCCCTCAACTGACATGCCCAAATGTTTTATACAATTAACAGAAAGTGGTAAGTACTATACAAAAGCAACTGAGAAAACATAAAGCATTTGGGAGGAACTTACCAACAGGAAACAATGGGGGAAGCATAGGTGGGAGGAAATGTTAAACAGAAGAGGTCTATTCCAGTTTCTCTTCTTGTCTACACATTAGTATTTCTAAACTCATGACTCAGATCACAAGCTCCTCTTAACTCTTTTCTCTTTAAGACAAAATCTAAAGAGATAAGAATCATGGCACATCCAGATAATTTGAGTCTCCACGAGAGAAATGGGAGATCTTGACTTGATTTTTTCCTCAGAGTACTTCAAAGCCCCATGCACCATTTCCCCCAGAAAATTCTAAGTTGCAGAACAGTCTAGACAACGGTATCACGTGCCCTTCCAACTGAAGCTGTGCCATGATATAAGAGACCTCAAACCACAGGGACAGAAAAAGCAGGCAAAAAACATTATACTTTTATAGTTAAGGCACTGACCTGTGAAGGGACATTTCTGTTGTGGCATTGTAGAGCTTAAAAAAAGTCTGGAAGTAAACAAAGGGTAGGATTGAATTCCAAATATGACAAGTTTAATCTTTCTTGGGACTTGGGTACTTCTTACTGCATCTCTGAATGAAAGACTGGAAAACCGTTGCACCTTGAAGAACTTCTAAAATAAAGAACTCAGATGACAAAGAAATATATTCTATGAGAAATCAGTATCTCCACTTTAATCGATTGATGAACTTTTTTAGAATTAGGTGTTTATATCTGTTTCACAAAGAAAATTTTACATTGCACTGTCACTGACCTTGGGCGTTTCATTCTCTAACTTGGTAAGCTTCTGCCATCGTATAGGCATATCAGAGTGTGAATTATTGCTGTTCTTATGTCATTGCTTCAGGGAAATTACTCAAACTTAAGAATCAGAAATAGCTTGCGCTATAATTACATAAGAGGTGGGAAGGGGGATTTCGTAATAACTAAGGAAGAGTGGCTGTAGTCACTCAAGCATGTAAGTACCAGTGAGATGTGCTAGAATAAACCATCTGCAGAAACGTTCTTTGCAATTTATTGCCATGCTGCCTCAGCAATGTCCTTACCACAAAATTACAGAAATACATTTCTTAGAGGTATGTGGAATGAAAGAAAACTGGTGAATAAAGCTCAAGCCACCAGTGGTCAATCTACCACAGTTAAGAAAAACTGAGAAAATACATTACTACAAAAGGATATTTGAGAATAAAGAACTATATCATTAGATAAAGAAAAAGTCCTAAACATCTAAAAGATCAGCACAGAAACATTCCTAATGTTACTCTCTGTAGCTACTGTACAGCATGTTTCACACAATTTCCTTTATGTTATCACAATAAGACAGGCTGCACCTGGATTTTTCACACTGAAATGCACCTTAAGCTTTACCTGCAGTGCTAGCCTCTTCAAAGTTTTAGAATTAAGAATTTTAAAAACAGTACCTCTGCCCAATAGTGAAAATTTTAAATTTTATATACATCTAAAATGAAGATAACTCAGTATTATTTAGGGAGAAAGTTGCTTTTGGATGCCATCCAAACAGATGCAAAGCACAACATATTGGCTAGGTTTCTTTTTTTGTTTAAGAAACATTTTTATGGTTATAGGTAATTACGTATCCCACAAGAAAGCTTGAGTATAAAGAAGAACTGAGGAAGGACTTAAAACATAATGCATAAAATTATATAATACATAAGATACATACTAGATTTAGCTCATTTAGGTATTTAAAGTAAAAGTATAAAGATTATATTTGAATGTTCATATTATTCTTCTTGGTTTATTCATAGATTATGTATACGTGTTCTAATATTGTGGATTTATTAATAAATACACAATCATCTCTGTATCTCCATCTTGCCTACAAAGATGTTGCTGTGATTTTCTTCTTAAAGATAATTCTGCTCAGAATTCCAGCAAAATCCCTTGCAAATTGTACATATGGAATAGCTAAACAAGAGTGAAACTCATACTGCCAGTTCACTTCAATAGTACATCATACTGGACTACACCTCACAATGTGGTACAGTCATAAGTAGAGAGGGACATACAAAGGTATTGCTAATTTTATCTATTAATTTTCTACTATTAGAAAGTAAATTCAAAACGAAATAAAGGACATCACTGCCTAAGGAAATGCAATCACATATATTAATTTGAATATAAAAATAAATGGAGACTGATGAGGATGGGCAAATATCTTCCTGAGTTTTACTAAAACATAAATTGATATGTAATGTCTGTGTATAATTTTTTTTTAATTTTAGAAAAATTCATAAGACCAAGCAATTAAAAAAAAAGCTACTTTGAATTTATGAATAAGAGGTCAAGAAATTCCAGCTTTTAAAGAATAGTATCACTGATTTAAGAGTTGCACTGCATGTGTGAACAGCTAAAAGTTAGGCTATAAGCATTTTATTAGGGAAGCAGAAAGTTTAAAAATGGGAAATTATTCAACTTTCAGACATGGGCATATGGCAGTTTCCTCAAGCAGAGGAAGTCTTATGAATCATAAGGTTAATGATCTTATGAATTGATATTTTTATTAGCACTGAAATTCTAATGTGAACAACCCAGCACCATGGATAACTGGTTTGAGACAGAACTAACTCAGAGAAAAGAAATTTTAGGGACTTCCTCTTTGTCTAGTTAATTGGTACAAAGTGGTTCCAAGCAAAAAAAGATGTTGCACAGTATAAAGTTATGATGTTATGCTGTTTATCACATGACGTAACTTTACAATTAAAGGAAAATAAAGGAAATGGACCTCTAGATTCAGTATCCTTTCTCAGAAGCTGGTGGAAAATTGAGATTATAGCGTTCTAGAAAAATATGGCAATGGTAGGATCATTAAAATTGTTTTGGTTTTTATTTCTGTGCTTGGTATACGACAGATGACTCAGAACACCATAATTCATTAGGTTTTTCTCTTCAGTGCTTATCAGAGTCCAAGGATGAACTGAACAAAGGCACTACTTTAACTAAAAATGTAACAAAAATCTTGTGTAAAAAATACATGAAATTTGCAGCTGAAAATAAATGATCTTATGCAAAAGCCCATTTGGATATATGGCCCATCAATATAAATTCCCTTTCAAGACAGGAAGCAAGACAGCAAATCAAATATACAGTGGTGAGAAAAACAGAAAAAAAAAACCCAACTTAGGGCATAACAGAGAAGAGATGTGAGGAATTTGAAGCTATACATGAACAATTCTTATCTGATGTATATATTAGAACCTTCATTGAAAGTATTGGTACACAAGTATGAATTCAGTGAATTTATATCTCACAGGGAACCCACAATAAATTGCTTCAGATAACACAACAAACTAGGTAAATAAAATCTTGGTATCCATATACATTTCAGCCAAGAGATACAGAAACATCTTTCAGACACATTTTCATTATATGCTTGCTATTCCAGCGAAGGCCATTTTGTCTTTACTATATTTTCTGCCACTCCAAAAAAAACCCCAAGGAGATGGAAAAAGAGGAATATCTTAACTCAGGTGATCACAGTAACCCAGATTAAATAAAATGTGTTTCTATAAGAAAACAGCATTCTGATTAAAAAGTTGTAAGAGAAGAAAAATAGGGAGAAGCTTTCTTTTGCACAGTGTTATCACCAAAACTAGCAGGTTGCCTCCAAAGCAATTAAGTGGCATAAGGCCACTAATGCTCTGGTGTGAAAGCAAATATAGACAAATTTTGTTCTGAATTCATGTAGATTAGAATGCAAATACCACAGCAGGAAAATTTATGTGGGAATGGAGCTAGACCACATTTTATTCACTAAGTCTGTAGCTCTGATCTCACAAAAACAAAATCTGAATTTATATTGAATTGAGTGAATAATTTGGTCAAAAAAGTGAGGCTGTTAAGTCTCTTGTCATGTAAATGAGGTATGTGTTAAGTTATAATTTTCAAAGTGAAGTATTCAGTATTTTGAATATTCAAAACATTATCTTCCAATAAAATTTTCTTACATGTAGGATAGTATATTGGTTTTAATAGCATTCATCAAACAAAGCAAGCAAGCACAATGTTTTGTAAAAAAACCATGATTTTTTACAGTCCCTACCTAAGAATAATTGAAGTTAACCTGCTTGGATTTGCTCCCCTTCTTTCCTCAGCTAGCAAATAAGAAATTAAATCACTTTTAGAACTGGGGAAAAAAATACACATGAATACCCACTTGTTTATTCTATAAAATTATGTCCTCTGCAGTATTCCACCAAGATAAAAACTTTGTAAAGACAAAGATCATTCTCTGTAACACTATGCCTAATGCAATGAGGTTCCTTAGCTGTTAGTATAATGCATCTAATAATAAGATAAACATACAAGTTCTTTTTCAGAAAGGATTGAAGACAGACCTCCCTGTCATGTCATGCCAGGTGGGCATACTTCCTACTGTGTATATCAGCTATGCCTCTAGTGAAGTCCTGTTGCAAGATCACAGCCTACACTCACTTTAGAGACTCTTCCAATGTATCATTGACAGACGGTTTCCAAGAGCCTGGAATGACTTAACTCTTGCCCAGGATGACTAACCCTTAAGTATTTTGATAACACAAAAGAAGACCTGAAACAAGCAAAAACGTTATGGTTACATGTGCATATATATGTTCATGTGTATATCCATACATATAATCATAGACACCTGTTTTCCTTTGTCTGATAACACAGGACCAAGTTTTCAAGTTCTGTTGAAACACTAAGAGATAAGCTTATCCCTATAAAGTGGCATTGAAACTATAGCTGCAGTTAATATACCTTCCATGTAAACCTGCAAGACTGCTGTCAAAAGCTGAATGAAAGGTTAGTTGATGAATAGAAAAGTATCAAAAAGCTTACTCTGTAGATGCTAATGCAACTGAACAAAAGTCTAGTAAGAAAGGAACACAGAAATCTCACTGACATCTTCAGAAAAGAATTTCTAAGCCCAAGGCATTTTTTTAAAGAGCTCAATGCTTCATAGTGTATAAAAAAAGAAAATCTTCTCTTTAGATCCTCAGCCTCAATGTAGTTTAAACTTCACAGTAAACAAAATATTTAATATTTGGCAGTTAAGGATAGAATGCAAAGTGGAACTCCAGCTCTGCTTTCTAACTTAAGGATCACATTGCAGACATATGGTCGGGTGAATGATGTGTTATCTTTTTAAGGCTAAAGGACGTTATCTTGTAAAATTTCTAAATTTATAAAGAAAATTATACACCATTTCAGGAGGATAAATATGATCAAAAGGAAGAACAAATATCAAACCAAAATAAAGTCTCAAAAATTATCTAAGCTTCAGATAAGAGAACATCCTCCCACAATGATTTCCATAGATGCCTGGATTCTAAATCTGTTTACATTAGTAAAAAAAATATTAGTAGTGCCTTAGTATCTCAAAATGGACTTGGAATCCTGTAGATAGTCACATCTACATTTATGATTTCAATATAGTATTGCAGAGTGATCCCCTTCTCATGCATACTGGGAAATCAGCAGGAAAGGATCAATTTAATTGCCAAACACACGGACAACTGGAATCTGTTTCCAGAAAGGTACATCTACTTTATGCTTTCCTCAAAACAGAGCACTATCATAAATAGCTTGGTTGTTAAGTGCTGCCATTATGCAGTATTGCATATGACAATTGAGCACTATTGATTTACCATCAATTATTTTCTTTTCAGCTCAGCTGAGGCAGAGAAAGTGCTGACAGGTGGTGGATTTGCCAGAGTGTTTGTTGATGGCCGAGCTCCTTAATCCACTTTACTGTGTGGCCTAAAATTGTACGAGGTAAATTGACATTGACACACAAGCCTGCAGCTTGCCATTAGTCCGCACTCTGCTCCTGGAACATGCTTCATTTGGTCTGTTAGTCATCTCTACTGTGTGTGATCAATTTTTCTTTAACATGGAAGATACTACTAATGTTAATAATGCAATTGCAGGAAATCACTGGTTTTGTGAACTTCACTTCCCTCATTTGTACCTTCCGCTTTCTTTAGTTATCTGAAAGCTTCTGTACAGAATAGGGGCTGAAGGATGGGAGCACAGTGGGAAGAAGGGAGCCACAGCTCAGGAAGCTGAAGCAGAGCAAATGGAGAGGGAAAGGATGAAGCAGAGCAGAAGTTATTGCTGCTGCATTGCTTCGTAGGGAAAGACATTTACGTGCCTCTGGGTATAGAGGTGTGCTTGATTTGCGGAGATGCCACTGAGCACCCAGCGCTGCAATAAAGGAGTGCCTGCTTCTTAATACTACATTGGTGTTTAGAGGTTTGATTCCCGATTTCTTTTCACCTTTCCTTTTCTATGACCTCAGGTCTTGGTCTTCTGTCTCTAGTAGCTATTGCCTTTTCTTAAACATATTTGAGCAGCTCCATGTGATCCTCAGACTGGAGGAAGCTTTGGCATGTAATGAGTTATTTTCATTTATTTCAGGCTGGAATCAGCTGTGCTTGGCTCAGGGCAGTTCATAGCCTTTTCCCACACACAGGGCACCCTGCAGACACTGCTACTGAAACCCTACTATTTCTACCAAATACATTCCACCCTTCACACCTCTGTGAAAAAGATTATTCAAGAACACTTTGAGTATCTATCTATTGTAAATTCTTTTATCATCATAAACTTAACATATATGCATTAGAAAATCTTCCCTTCTTGGAAGACAATAATGGACATCAGTACTATGTGTACATATATGCAGCAAAATTCCGCTTCTTGCCCCAGTAAACAGGTTGTTGTGGTTTATTTTACAGTATTTACTCCTCAGAAACTCCATTCTGTGAGCTTGCAGGCCAGGCTGTAAGGGTTAAGATTGTAACAAACCCCAAAAGGTTACAATAGTGGAAACACCCATTACAGGCTCCAATGCCTACCTCTAAAGTCTAAATTATTGCAGAGTTCAGGCCTTGTTCTTGACTGTGTAGGAGTAAATGACTGCTGAATACTCATGATCTAGGGAGCGGTGCCTCCCTTTCCATAGGTCCACTGGGCCACTGGACTGGGGCAGCCTACGAGAGCTCTGTTTTCCATCTGCTGGGACGGGGAGGCCCAGCCCAGCTCCTCACTGCGACTCCCAGCTCCCCCAGCCGGGCAATGGCCAACACTCACATTAGCAGTGCATTGCCCTGACAAAGGTCGTCAGCTCAGCCCCTGCTCTGCCAGGCTGCCCCTCTCGCTCCAGCAACCTGCTCCTGGGCGCAGCAAGCCCACAGCAGTGCCCCATGCTGTCACAGGGCGCTTGGAGTCCCTGGTGGCTACTCTGTATGGGGTAGGCGCTTGGAGCAAGAGCAGTCCCAGCACTTTCTAACCACCTCCCTGCCTGGCCAGCACCTCCATGGGTCCCCGCCAGCTCCCAGCTTTCCACCTGCCTGTGTTGCACACACCTTCCCCCACGCAGAGCCAGCGCACCGCCACAGCCATGCGGCTTCCCAGTGTCAGGATGACAGCTCCTCCTGGAGTCTCTGGGCCACCCTGGCTACTCCCACCTCAGGCCATGCCTAGTATGACCATTGCTTGCATTCTCCACCCTGCCCTGGCATGGGTCCCTCGTGGCAGCACCTCTCCCAGATGTGGAGCTCCCCACCACCCTGGCAACTTCCCCCGGTGTGTGCCTCCACCAAAAGCTCTCAGTCAGCCATTATGACCCTTTTTTAAATAAGTGCGTGAAGCTTCATGGGCTTCTCGCATTGGCTGAAGTTTTTGGCGATGGTGGTTGCTCTCATCCCCTCAGGAGCAGCTGGAACCGGCCTCCCCAGTGCAGGGCAACCAGCAGCCCCACTGCCCAAACCCTGCCACCTGTGCCCGGCACAGAATGCAAATGGAGCCACATCCTCAGGGGGAGCAATGGCCAGGGCTGCACCCAGAGACACCTCTCCCTGCGTCCCACTCCCCATGCTGCTGCCACTTAGCTCAGGACAAAAACCTAATGGCCTAGGCATATCTGAGAGCCTGCTGCTGTCGTGGTGTGTGGCTTGACCTAAGCTGTACCAGGGCTTCTCTGTACTCTATGCAGCTTGTATAATGGTGCTAGCAACAGCAAAGTACACCTATCTGTGTTTTAACATAGCTTTAATTTAAATAAAAAATAGCAACTTTTTATCTGTAGTTCTAGCAGTCAGTCATTCCCAGATTTTTTTGAGGTGCAGTTGCTAGCTATTACAGTTTATTAACATTTTTGCAGTCACTTTGCAATCAAAAGCAGATAGTTTACTGAACAGTGACTTACCCAAAAACATGTATTCACATCTCCTGCTGATAATCTAGGAGAAAAGATATCAGCTAAATATTTGATCTGAAGTTATTTTCTTCCCATTTTAATCCCCTCAACTGGCTGCCACTCAAGTTTATCTCAACACAAGGGAGAAAAGAGAGAAATAGAGAAACCTCTTTCTGCTTCCTTAGCAAGCTGAAAGAAGAATCCGGAGCATTGCACAGGTCTAGACAAGAAAAGGGGGGTGGGTGGGAATTAAACCACAATAGTTTTTGAAGAAGAATCCTAGTGAAGATGCAATGTCTTTGGAAACAGTTCAATGCTTAGAGAGCTGAAAGGAGTTTTGTTATCAGTACTGAGCACTGGAAGACCAATGTGCATAAGTATTCAATTAAAGTGAATGGAGGTGAATGGCCAGAGAATTTGTGTACATGTGTGTTTCTGGTTTGCTTGTAAATCAAAAATGAGATTGCATTTCACAGATAAGGAAGGCAATGCATATGTTGATCAGTCTTCTACAGAATTCACAGGGGCAGTTTGGTGGCAACTGTGGTGGCAACTGTGAAGGAGGTCAAATGTTCCATAACCACCTTCCTAAACAGATTGCCACTGTTTAGGAAGGTAGTTATGGCACATTTGACCTCCTTTTCCTCTATTACTATGAGGTATCAAGTAAGCCATAATATGACAGCTGTTGTTCCGAGAAATAAAATAAAATTTTTCACTAATATTTTACTTGATGCAGTTTGCCAGTGTCACACATATGAAAATGATATTTTTCTAGATCCTGGTGTCTCATGAAATCATAAGTCACATAGGAATGCAAAATAAGCTTTTTTTTCCTGAAGTTTTTCCCCTTTTTAATTGACATTTAACTCTTCAAAAACTCTGCCAAGCATATAAAAAAAAGAGAGTAGTATCTCCTTTAAGGGTTTCTGGAGTGCCATGCTCTTAAAATTAAGAACTAAAAATAATGGACTGACAAGAAACTATGCTTTAGTTCTTGGGTATCCTGGTCCTCATCTTTTATAAGGGTAAAAAACAAAGAGGAGAAGTGGGGTATGGATTGTGAAGGGATTATTTACTTACTGCCAACATAGAAAGGACGTGATTTTGTTTAGGTTGTGTTTGGGTTTTTTAATTTCTTTCTCAACAAGTCAGTGATCTAAGGCAGTTGATCAAGGGTTTGGTTTGAGTTGCTGTGATTTAATAGATAGAACTTTCTTGTGAAATTATGTATTTATTTTCACGAGGAACTCTTCTGATAAGCCAAAACTGAAAATGAACTCAAAGAGGAAGATTTTAACAAACAAGCTGAAATTACTTATGTCTGACACAGCAAGAATGTAAAAACATTTTCCCCATCTATCTCTTATAACTACATGTGATGAGAGGGAAGAAGTGTCCAAAAATGGCTGACATTGTCTTTCTGACACGTGGACCATATTTGCAGTGTATAAAAAAATGTATGGCAGCTCTCTGATAAATTACATTAATACATTTGCTAATTCATCCATATTCTTGGCTTTTTATTTTTCACCAGCTGTCCAGGACAGTGAAATTTATTCATGTTTCTTGAGAAAGTCCACATCTTTCTATTACAATAGACACGTGAATATATAGATAGGACCACTGAAACAGAACAAGGTCTTAAAATAAAAAGATTAGTCAGGATGAGTTTGGTACAATGCTCTGGGTGATGCTCTGTTTGTGTTGAGAAAGGAATGTACTCTGAATTTAGGAAAGATAAGGTGGGCACCTGGAGGAGATAAGGAGACCATGAAGTCAGGAAATTGTTGAACAAGGAAAATTGAAAGGTCTACTCCACCTAGATCCCACCTATTGTTAATGAAATGATTAGGTCTCAAAATCAAATGAGTATGTATGTTAAGATGTTGTGTAACCTCTCACGGAAAACTGTATAAAATACCTAACTTTTCACTGAAAACTTTGAAGCTAGTTTGTCCAGTGCAAATCAACTAGCTCCCAACAATGCACAAAATAAATACATTTGCTGCTTAAAGACAAAATTCGTCTCTGAGCAGTTACTCTGTGCCATTTTGGCATCACCATTAAGTTTAGACCTCTTAGCACTGAAAGAGGGGGATAGATTTCCTAACTAAAGGAACTAGTTCACATTCACATTTACAAAGGGTCCTTTAATCTGTGACTTTTATTTTTTTTAGTCCATTCAGAAAGTGATGCAGTATAGCATTTAGTGCACAAATTACTTCCACTTTTTTGCTTTCATGGGCTGAATGTCCCCATTTCATTTTCTACTTAATGCACTCTTATATTATATATTATATAATACTCTTGTATTCTGGATCAAAAAAGTAAGTGTGTCAAAGTGGCATCCAACATAGTTTTCTTTGTATTTGAAGTTATCCTTGATCAACTGATGTAAATCAGTCTTATACTCAATGTTCGGCAAAGCCAGTGTACACCTGTAGGTTCAGGGTCAAATTCTGAATGCAGATCTCATAATTCAGAAATCTTACGTTTGAGCCAGAAATTTATTTTGATTTTTGGCTCTTGCATAATGTTTGCAGAACATGCTTTCAAAATGGCCATGCAAGACCGAGGAGTAACTGACAAACAAAACCCCCATAGTTCTAAGATTATATTTTAAGGCCAGTTAAACTCTGTTCTTTTAGTTATGTAGGTGAAATAAGATATGTATCTTTTGCGCATATTGGGAAATAAATTTTACAGTTGATCTTACATGAATATCTGTTAATTTAATATGCACATAGCAAGGCACCTTAAGACACATCTCAGAATTTGCAGCACATATATCTGTTGATCAGATAAATAATGGATTGAAAATTGGACATTCCAGTTCTTCTTTATGAAAATTCCAATTTACATCAGCACAGATAATCTGCAAATGTACAATTATAATATATGAACATTTTCAGGTAAAAATTTACAAATAAACTTCTGAAAACCTAATTTTCCTCAATTTCTTTCAAACTATAGATTGTATTTCTTAGTATTTCAGGATAAACATAACTTCTATATTAACATAACGTTTAACAAAAATCTAGAATGTAATTCAGAAGATATCTCCTTTATATTGTAAACAACTATGACTAGAATTTGGTACCATTCTTTTTTCTTTTTTTTTTTTCTTTTTAAAAAAGGTCTGACATAATAAAGATGATAAAAATTTGGCCTTTGAGATCTGTATTTCTATGTCCACAAGTTAACAATACACTGTACGTTTACAATAAAGAGTTGACTGAACATCTGAACAAATTTGGTTTTGGAAAAATTATATCTAGAGAAAAGACAGAAGTGAGATATATATCTCCATTGTTATGTATGTGCATATAAATACTATATTCTTTTGAAGGCTTTGCCACGTGTTGCTGCAATTACCAGGAGAGTAACTAGAAACTGCCAGGTGGAATTGCCCTTTTACCTTTTTTATCTTTGGAATTTTTTCTTGAGATATTTTTCTGACATTAGGTTTGCCCTTAAAACTACATAAATCACTTTTTTCCTGCGCTCCCAATTCATTTAAAGCAGAGGGCAGAGCACAACACAGTTAATAACTCTGAGGCCAACTAGAGATTTTGAGTCTCAGCTCAATGAGTGCTGAATGAAAGAGAGGTCCCTCCTATTTCTTTCCTATCACAACTTTTTTTTTTTTTTTTTTTTTTTCATTTGTTTGTTTGTTTGAAACAAATGTATCAGTGCTCTGGCTGGAGAAGCCTAATGTACCTTGAAATAAATTTTATTATGATAAAGTAGTGAATAGAAGTTAGAATGTTTCTGCAGGCCAGGGATGTTTATAGAGGTTAGTACATCATGAAGGATGACATTTAAAATGAAGTAATAAATGTCAGGGGATTATAGATACTGGTCCTGCTGAAACTGCAAGCATTTTATAACAATAAAAAGCCCGCAAAAATTAAAGTCAGTCCTATCTGTGCTTCTAACAGCTAGCAAGGATTCCCTCAGTTTTTTCCGTTAAGGATATATCTAATCAGCTTTTGGCTCCCTAGCGCAGATTCCAAACGATTTTGAATTGTAAACTAATTTCCCACTGCTTATTATTTAAACAGATTACCCTCCTTCTAAGAATGGGGACACTGATCTTCCTATAACTCAACAGGGGGAAAAAAGGGAGTTGTGGTGCATGCTAGCATTCAAAAAATCAAATAATCCTCCCTGAAGGCAATGCTCCCAAATCCCTAGACTCTGAGGCACAGAAAAATACTTCAAGAAGCCATTGCCAAACTCACCATTAAATCACCTTGATTGTAACATAAAGGGTTTAATATTTACTTTCCCTGCAACAATCTGTGGAGGATGTCAAGTGGATAGTCTTGAGATCATGCTGTAAAGCTATGTTCATGGACAGAAAACTTGGCAGAGTCCTAAATGGAGATGGTCATGTTTGACTAATCCCTGTTTTAACACATCTGCTTTTATGTCTTACAAAATCCAATGCAATTCCAAGCACATTTTTCAAAACAAACAATTATTATTTTTTTAGCTTGTTAATGAAAAATTGTAACCCCAAAAAATGTCAGCAAGGTGGTTTTTTTAACTGCTAGCTACTTTTAAAACAGCACAATCATGACTTTTATGTTAGCCCTATAGTAAAAAGCAACTGGATATGTACAACAAAGAGAGCCAAATATCAGAAAGAAATGAAGAAATCACTAAAACATTAAGGGGCATCAAGTGATTAAGGCTTAAGCTTTCCTGAATATAGAGAAAATGCGTTAAGCCGCAAAGCCAATGTGTAGTTGCACTTCTCATTCTTATAGGTCTTAAGAAGACTTATGGCTTATGAAACCCTTCTGGATGTATTTGTTGTCTAATTTAAGAAAAAACACCTATCTTGGACTAACTTCCTAGTGTGTTCCTCCATGTCACCTATTCTTTATCTTTCTTCTGTTCCTCCTTTCTTCTTTTCTGTCTTGCTTTTCTTCTTCCCTCCTTCCTTCCTTCCTTTCTTTATGACCTTCCTTCCTTTCTCCTTCTTCTTTTAATTTAATTTTTTTTAATACTTGAATTATTCCAGGTCATTTCACTCAGTCCACATGTGGATATTGTGGAATTTCATCTACCATTCCAAATTTTCTATTACTGCTTTCCATTTTTAAATGTGTGTGCAATTGGCAAAATTTAATCCTTTGGATAAATTCAGAATAAGAGCACCTCACATTTTGTCCTATTTTGAGAATTAAGGTGGTCACCTAAAAGAAGCACCCTCTTGCCTCCTGAGAAATCAATAATGATGGACACAGATCCAAATAAAATAAATGAAACCGAAGACTAAAACTTTTATGTGCTTACTAATATGGGTGACATCAGGGCATTAGTTTCCTTCTGCTTTGCTTTCTTTGATGATCTTGGAGACCAGCATCCATTTTTCATTACCTTCTATGCAGAAAAATACACTGATTTTAATGCCCAGCAACAGCACATGCTGTCCCAGAAGCATTGTGGTTACCAGCATGCTAAATCCCCAGAAAGGTCCCCCACCAAGCTCAACAGACCCCAACAAGCTGGAAAGCTTTGCATCTGCCACCTGCACACACACACAGAGACCTAGACACAGATATACACACATGCTACTGCCGGAGTAATCCCCAAGTGCTATTATACCAAGGTTCAGTGATAGCACCCCACTTCTGACAACTTATGTTATGGGTGGGATGGAGTAAACCACAACCCATAGGGGAACTGGATACTGGGGTGTATTTAAGAATCAACATGATTGGAGGTTTTATTCTGCTTGATGATCTCATGTACTCACTCGCTCGCTTGCTCTTCCCCAGCTCGCTATGTCTGGAATTCCCAAAAGGGAGGTCACTGCTGGTGCAGAATGGCCAGGCAGAAAAAGTCATGTCAGCTCCTGCTGTGCTGCTGCTTGCAGTCACCTGTCTCAGGCATCACCAGCCAAGGTCCCTGGGTGGCTGCCAGCATTTGGTCTCCATTGCAGCTGTCTGATCTTCAGGATCTTCCCCCACTTTCAGGATCTTTACCCCAGCCAGGATCTTCACATTCTTCTTTCCAGGTTGCTACCACCTTATGAAAACTACTTCATTTAGGGAACTCTTCTACCACCTGCTTTTCTTTTCAGAACCCCAAGCCCTTCATTTTCCCAACCTGAATAATCTGTATGTAGAAGCACAATGTGTGAGTAGCCTCCACTGCTTCATGTCTCTGTTAATTGGAGGACTTGGGACATGCCGCTTTTGTTTAGACCTGGTGTTCTCAAAATTTACAAGCAGCCCCTACCAGTTGCAGCTAGCATGCAGCAGGCTTTGCTTGAGAGTTCAATGATTTAATTTCTTTCACCCCTACACACAGCTGTTAATGTTTACAGCTTAAGTTATTTTTTCCCGTGACAACTATAAGCTAGGAAATTGTCACAGGAAAAACTCAAATGATTTAGAAGCCATGGTCAAGTATGTGTCTTATTTTAGAGGATCTCTGTCTGGTCTTTTTATACTAAATGCTAAGCTACATAGACCATAGCGCTTTCAGCTGCAGTAATTGACCTCAAATGAAGACCTCGCTTCTCTGGACCTTTTAAAGCCAGAAATCTTGCTTAAATACATCTTCACATAAGATTTCTAGCGTTTTCTGTTCTGTAATTTAATTATTTTATCAGATAGAGTGAAGTAATGCCAAGACTAATCCTGATGGACTTATTTTAGATACACCTTTTTCACAGTTATCTGTACACTTTAAAATACTTTTAAAATACTGTTTCTTGTGAGTAATTACTAGTAGAAGTACTAAGCCCTACTTTTTAAAGTGGAATAATTCAGAAAAGACTCCCTTGTATCATACTTCTTGTTGAAGCTTGCATTTTTTACATCCTCTTAGCATCCTAAAAAGACATTCTAACATTGCTACAAATGGGTCAAAATCTTATGTCTGAACAATGCAATACAATATATAATCATATATGAACTTCAGTCTTTCTATAACAAAAATCACACACTTTGGGGAAAAAATGGTTGTAGAGCTGAAAGTCTTGTAAGCATGTTATTGGAATATACCTCTCACCACAAGAGTGGTTGTGGAGAGGGCATCCTTCTGTGTCTTGAGTTCTGGCCCTAGTAATGAAGTCCAAAATATTAATTCAAATACACTGATTCAGTTCTTTTCTATTGACAGCTCTGCAGCTCTGTTAATGCACCAAAGGGGACTACAATTTTTGTCTGGTTTTGCCTCAACTAGATGGATTGAACAAATTGCTAGATCCAGTGACCTTACTACAAGTTTCATGTATATCATAGCAGCTAATAGAGTCTTTTCCTGGTGACTCAACAGAAAAATATGAAAGAATGAATCCTGCCCTGGTTGGGTGAAGTACCAATTAAGTCAGTGGAAAAAATTGTGGCAATTCCACCACAACCACAGTATTTCAAGGCAGCTGCTGGTTCTTCAGAGCTGTAATTTTGCTGACTTGTGCTCAACCTTTTAATGGCCTTGCCTTAGCTGTCTTTCTTCACAGAGAAAATGGGTTTCTCTGCGTTATATTTTTGAAGGTAACAAGCTTTTCTTTTTTGCAAGTGGTGGGTGAATGAAGTGTGAAAAGGGGAGATGAACTATGTTGCACAAGCACATAGGCAGGGTCATATTCTTAAAGAAACATTACCAAAATCACATGAACAAGACCTGGTAGCCAAATGTGGTACACATATCTTCTACTAACTCATCAGTGTGCTTAAAATTAAGCATACTTTAAACTGGAAAGGTCTGTAAAATAACTGCTTGTGCCTTGTCTGGCCATCACAGAATGGCATCCCTTGAATTTTCTATATGAAGTACCTACGCTTTCTGAAGAGTGAGTTAAAGAGTATTAGATGTCTTAACACTGCTGTAGCAAAGTGTAATTGACTGCAGTACAGGGAGAGCAGAAGCACTGTCATTCCCTTTCAGTCAATGCTTGCAGCGATCATAGGCAAAGAGTGGGTATCATTACTGGGGCAGGCCTTTTGCTTTCTACTCTAATTGGACAGACTGACCCGGTTGGAAAACAGTAAGAACCAAGATCCTTTCATGCAGAATTTAAACCAAATACTTATGAAAGAGTTTGCCTAAGATGAATGCAACTGCCTCAGGAAGGGAAGGTAAAGTCCTGACCCCCCTTTTACAAGAGGAAGTAAACCGAGAATAAAACTGATTGCAGTTACTTAAGGAGCTGCTTTGAATGACAGTTATGAATTCTGTCCAAAGAATTGATGGGTGTCTGAAAGAAATAGCCATAAAGCCTACAGATTTATGTCACAGAAATACCACTTAGTATAAGACATCCTATTTTTACACTAATCTTATATAAACACTTCTGGGCTGATTTTATTGGATTAATTTCTGGTTTGCTTCAGCATAATGAGATATCAGAATCAGGCATAAAATTTTTTACCTGCTCTTAGTAAGTAAGCTACAAAGCAGGTGGCCCTGACTGAAAGTCAAATCGTGAAGCATGAATGGATTAACATCAAAACATTTTTCTTTCTTCCTTTCTAACTGAAATAGCTTTCAGCTTGCTGAATGTCTAATGCATCCTCTGGTGATCACTTCCTCAGCCTTCCATTCCCTCTTTGCTCTCTCATCTGCTCAGCTCTGATGATCATGCACCATGCAGAGGTATAAGCCATATTTTTAGATGCAGAGACATTATAATTGATTTTTCCCCTTCAGTTGATGTGAGTAGTAACTACATACTTTGTCACTTGTAAGTCTAGAGACTCACTATTTCTTTACCTTCACACCATTTCATCATACCTTAGTGAGGATTGTGCTGAAGGAATATATGAATCCTGCTGAGCCAATAGGCTAGCTTTGAATTGGCTTTTATGAATCATTTTCAAGGTGTTTGAAATCGTAGAAAAAAGTTTAAAATAATTTAAAGTGGATGGTGATTCCTTTCTTGTCCAGTTATTTTTTTGAAAAAATCATTTTACAGATATGCTTAGTTGCATTTTAAATAGTTTTGCTTTCTCAGAGTAAGTCTAGTTATGTACTTGAAATAATGTTTTCAGTTACTGAACATACAGGAATTATTGTCTGTTAAAACATGTTACTGTAGACAGAGTAAACCCTTAATTTTTTTGTTAAAGCAATATGAAAATGAGATCTGATTGTTATCTATCACATGCTATCAAAATCGATTTTATAGTGCTTAGAATTAACAGTCAAGTCACAAGCCTATTGACAGTGGTACTGCACTTAGTGGGAGAAAGTTTTTTATGCTATAAAACATAAATTCCTTGGGAGTATATGCTACATATCCTACTTTCCATATTATCCAACAGATACTCAGACTATTTTTTGCTGCAAGATGGTAAAACTGTTAATGGAAGCTCTGTGAATAGCATGACAAAGAGCAGTGCTCCATCAATGCATTACAAAGCAAAGAGGCTGTTCCATTTTTACCTTTTTTAAAAAGTCATCAAAATATTTTTCCTTACCACTTCATGCTCTGTAGCACAACATCTATGTCACTGGTCTTTTAATACAAAAATGCATAAACATTACAGGTTTTTTTAATCTACTTTTTTAAACTTGAACAGTTATCCATCATTAGCTAGCAAAATCATATATGGTACATTGGGAAAAAATTCCCAGGATTTTTCTGGGCATTTTTTTTCAGGGACAAAGTCATATTCTTTTTACAGATTTGTTTGAATTTTCCTGAACAGCTATATGAAAAGTCCAAATTCAAGTGAAGTTGTAAGCTCAAACAAGTATCCTGAAAGTAATAGGACTGTAACTCTTGCTCCCAAATGCAATACAGGCTTCAGAAAGAAATGTAGTCATGCAGCATGAAAGCTACAGCTTACAAAATCTTATTTCTCCTGGTATGAGACTCCTGTTATTTGTTTTCCATGAGAACATTACATGTAAAACAACCGAGACTTGAGAACCTTGAATGTTTCTACTTAATCCACTGCAGAGTTAAGCCTAGGCAATGGAATGAAGCTGTTTGAATGAAATTGCCTGTATCAAATACAGTACATCTTTACAACAGAAGTGTCATTTCTGATCATTTAACATGCTCAGTTTCTTACCACACCACACTTCACATATCTGTAACACCAGGAAGTTTTCTACTTACTTTCTCAGTCTTTCTTAGGCAGAATTTAACTCCTTCCCTTTGGAAAAATTACTCATAAAAGTTTCAAGTATCTTAATAGGAAAATATTGAAAAGTGTAGCATTGACTGATATGAGCTTTGGGCTACATATTTAAGCATTTCAGATTAAGAAATGACATTCACTTAATATACCCATACAATGAACAGCTACTGGTTTTTTTCCTATGATAGCCAATTAGCTTTCTAATCCATTATTGCTGTTAGTAGTATCAGCTGCAATATTAGTTTCTACCAATTATAATATAACTTGGAAAACAACTGGGAAAGCAGAAGTGAAAGAGCAAGAAGGCATCTAGCAGTAAAGGTAGGCTTTATTTTATTGAAAACAAAGGAACTGCTGAATTTAATGAAACAATGGCATCTCGTGTTGATGAAAATAATGTATTTCATATTTCCCAAAATACTTTTTACAAGTCAAAACATGTTAGTAAACTTCCATGGGAAAGTTTTTCTCAGAACCTTGTTTGTCAGCATCAAAAGGAAATATTTTGATGGAATTATGCTTACTTCTCTTCAGTTAGTACCATTATCCAGATCTACTTTGAAATTATTTTCTTGACTTGAAATTGTCAAACTATTCACTTTAAAAACAAACCAAACAAAGAAACCCAATCAAAACCTAATAACCTTAAGTAAGGAGAGGCAGAAGTAATACTAGAAGGCTGTATGTTTTCCCTAGGAAAAAAAACTATACAGAGTATATTCTGCTCTTTTAGAGCTGCACAGTAGGATCAAGTTGATATAGCCCAAGATGGTTGTGTGAGAGAGATTGATCAAAAAAAGACAAGCAAAGGACATGGCTAGCAGTTATTGACTGCTCTACTGCTAAAAAAACTTTTTCATTTTTGGTTTTGCCCTTAGTAAGAGACCAAAATAATGGCCCAGCTGCCTCACATAAGCACTTAAGTGAAATTGGCTGCTGGGATGTCTATCCCACCACAGAAGTGAAAGAGAACTTCAGAAAAGACCAAGATCAAATTATTGAGCTAAAGTGAAAGTTCTTTTGATGGAAACAGTGCCCCTGAAGAAGTACTGGTTCAATTCTTGGGGTACAACTTGTATCTTTTTAGGGGGAGAGAGAGATCTGTTTAGTTCTTGAGTTACATCTCAAAAAGTTTCATTGGTACCAAAGAACTATATTTCCAGGAAAGTAAAATTCATCCGCCAAGGGAACCTCTGGTGGATTTTGAATGTTAGGGTCTGTGGAAGATAGTGGGTGAATGTGGAGCCAGCTACAAAAAGAGAAGATTCAAATTAAAAATACACTGTGATTGTAAATTACTTGGCTAAACCCCTAACTTCTAAGGCTTACTAGCTGGACAACAGACGGGCAGGTAGGTGTTTAAACATGAACAAACCGAAGACACACTTTCATCAATATTACTCTGGCATAAAATGAGAACAAATGGCAGCATTAGAATTATCAAAATGATTACCAAGTATGAGGTTAACTCCCCATCCAGAGGCTAATCAAATTAAATGAAATATCACACATACAGTAGAATTTTTAAGCAGAGACATACAAGTATAGTATTGATAAAGCAGAACTCAACTAACCTCCAAACATTTTCTTGATTCTCCGTAGCAAATGGCCACAGCAGGGACACAAATGTATGTGAAGCTACTTCAACAGCAGGATATTAAAGAGAATATGTGTGCTAGGAAAAGTCAGTGGTCACAGACAAAAATTATCAAAGATAAAGATTCAGCTGACTAAAGATAATTTTGCATTTCTAAAATAGGGCTGACAACCCCAAAATTCTCCTCCTGAACTAGCTATTGATTTACTGAAGAGTAATTTTCTCGTCTGAAGAAAAATGGTGTTCATAATAACTATTTACTCCCATAGTGTAGCCTCAGATGTTTTGTCAGGGCCACAAACACACACTTATGTTGAGTTTTTTTCTAAGGTAATGAGGAGATTTTCTACAAGCACAGCCTCTTTGCTATATCTAATAATCAAACTAATATGGTCAAGAGTGATAACTAAGTCCTCGGGATAATGTTACTAATTAGTATTTCTAATAGTCATTAGCAAAATTAGAAGATTTATCACTGCATGGTATATATATAGAGATATATTAAAAGTCAATTTTCTATACAAGGGGTTTCAGCCTTTTTTTACCCTAGGTGCAATGTGTAATATTCATGCTTTTTTTTTTTCCTTATTGAGTTCAGTCATCCAGCAAGCAACACATTTCACAAATCAAACTAAATATGCCTCTATGAAGGCAGAACAAATATTGAAAATAAATAATTAAGTACATATTCAGATGCTTTACTGAACTGCATACAGAGCTTTAAACAGGTGCTTTAGGCCTGACTGAACCCTTTAGTTTTCGGTGTGTGTGTGTGTGTGTGTGTGTGTGTGTCATCCTGTCCATGTAGTATTTGTAAATTGTATAATTAAAAAAAAAAAATCATTATATTTCTGCAGTACTGGTCTTTAAAAAATTGTATAGAACTACACTGAACTAATTTTCTCCTACTGTTTTTTTGATGGTGAGGATTTTTTTCTTATCCATCTGAAATGTTGAGAATCTGGAGCCTGTCAATGTCTTCTTTCTTGAAAGAAGAGGAAAAGAAAAAAGGAAAAGGAAAAGAATCAAGTAATATGAAGGGAGGTATTGGTTGCCTATGTACTATTTTTCTTACCTTCTCCTCATTTCTTCCTGTTGTATGGATAATTATGCTTTGGTAAAACAGGGTAAAATAACTGTGGAAATTAAACCTTTTAAAAGTCAATATTTAATTCTGAAAAAAACACAAATGAGCAGAGGAGGTATCTTCACACCAAGTCTGTTGTTGCCAGCCTGACTAGCTTTAACATGATCAGAACCTTCCAGCTTCTTTATAAAAAATACTGTGGCACTTCTGATCGAGTGTTTCTTCATGGCTGGCACTGAGGAACATTGAAAGAGAAGTTAATCTTCAGGATTGTCACAGTCACATGTAACACTTGAGGAAATTGAAACATTTCTTTCTTAATGTTGCCTTTTCCTGTTCAAAGTGGGGAAGAAAAGTGAAAAAGGAGCTAAAACTCAATTTTTTAACAAACACTAATCTTACAGAATTGTTTGCATTGATATTGATCTAATTTAATGCAATACACCTGCAAACTCCGGTCACTTCCATACCTTGCATGAAAAATACACTTAAAGCCACCTCTTTCAGAGAAGTATCTGACTGTTGTTGACTAAGATTAGTTTTCATTTTCAAACAGCAACTGACACAAAGGGCAGCTTAAGTTAATAATTTTATTGTCAGTTGGTAGCCATCTTCCCAGAGCCTATGGTTACTTTGCTCCCAAACTTAGAATCATTTCTGTTAAATTTATTAGTTACATGAGAAACACTTTCAAGCATTCCCTATATTTCTGTATATTTTCAGAGAGCTATCCAACATAAAACCTTAAACCAGACATATTTGGTCTCCAAATATCAGGAATAAGTGTAAAACCAACTTTATCCCACACTTCCGTTGTTTTTTGTTTTTTTCTTTCTCCTCTTTACACAGGAAGTAAATCCCACCATTACTATTTGAACTCAGCCTTACCCAGACAGTTTGTTTATTCCAGGGGTCCTCAAACTTTTTAAGCAGGTGGCCAGCACACGGATGAAGTGGCAGGCAGCCATCTGCGGCTGCTTGGTTCCCCCCCCAACCCCCGGTGGATTGAGGACCCTGGGGGGACATATCCAGCCCGCGGGCTGTAGTTTGAGGACTCCTGGTTTAGGCCAAGACTTCTGGGTCTCTCTGTCAATCATGTTAAAAGTGTAAGTCTTTCTACAGGTCACTAAGTGATGTAACCATCACACCATAACAAAAATGGTATTTGGATATTTTCCGAAACGTGCAGTTATCCGTGTGTGGTGATGGTGAATACAGAATCCCCAGGCTGAACATCTTAACACAAGTGGAACAGGCAAAATTGAATGTGCATGCTGATACCCATAATTATAAATTGTCTTCATTTTTTAATCACTGTGTTCACAGTCTATTGGCCTATTCCTGGATAGAGAAATAGAGAAGTCAATCATGAGAATTCTAACTATAGATCTTAGCTTACATGTTTTTTTTCTTTAGCTCTGTACACAATTTGTACATGTATGTTCCTTTATCACAGCATAAAACAGAAGGTCACCTTGTTAAAAATATCAGTTTCTACAGAGAAATTAAGTTTTTTGTGATTTTAAAACTGCCACCCAGCTAAGAGCAACCCTAGTGATCAGTACTGCTATAAGCTCACTTAAGTTTCTCACTGAAAAGCACCCTAATCCCTGGGCGACCTCTTCATGAGAAAGTCAGCTGCCTTGACTTTTCTCAGCTGGAAAAGTGCAGCTAAAGGAGTCCTCCCTCTGGGGTCTTGTTTGTTTGTTTGTTTATTTTGGGTTTTTTGTTTTCAGAACTTCTCATCTGAAGGATAACAACAGGGTGTTATGAGGATATCTGTGTTTGTACCTTGTCTCTAGAATTGTCATTTCTTTCTCTTGCTTCTGAATAAACAAAGGTGCTCAAAAGTGCTGACAGACACAGGGAGTTTATATGGGAAAGGAACACTTAGCTTGAAGCATGTACCTATTTCCCAGTTATCATCATAATGAACAGTCACAGTTTTTCTTCTGGGATTGGTTTAAATCAGATTATATTTTGAATTAGTGAATAAAATCTGTAATTATTTCACAGATTTTCCTCTTGTGCAATAATAAACCACCAAACTATTCCTCACTATAACTGAATTCTCCCAGTCAGTACTCCTGTCTATGCTTACTGGGTTAGGGGTCCAATCCTCTCTGGTACTTGATCTGCAAATAAAACAAAAGGCTCCATTTGCTGAACAACTTGTTCACATACCGACTTGTTCCAAACCACGCCTTCTTGCCGTTTTCTCTACTTCTTCAATGTATTTCCTTAACTTCTTTAGTGCATTTACCCCACACTGTTCATTCACAGTTTGATATGTGGTTCAATGTATTATTTCATTTGATAAAGATTTCTTAAGAGAATTGCAGTGACTCATGGCTGCTCCTGAGTCACTGTTGATTTTGTAGCAACAGATGAAGAACTGTAGTGAATAAAGCCAGACTATTATTTACTATCCAGGTATGGCAATTCTTTAACTTATAAGGAACATACAGTAAAACAGAGTAGCCTCTACCTGCTAAGACAGTCTATGCTCTTCTAAAAGGCAATGGGAGTATGTTGACCAAACTGGAGATGACATGAAACAAAACAGGCATATGTGTTAAGAAAGAAAAAGCAAAATCATTCTCTAATCCTGAATAATAATGTCAACTACTATCACTACCAATGGACAGAGTATTTTGTCTGTGTTTTTACTGATACATGTATGTATTTAATATTTTTCTGCATTCCCTGACTAAAATTTGACAGGCACTGAAATAAAAGTATATCAGAGACACCACCAATCAGGCAATAAGCCGATTTCTTTAAACATTATTGGCTACATTTTTCAAATTGGATATGAATTAAAGAAGACATATAAATATCAAGCTCCTGTATAGTTTTCAGGATACTTCCTTTTAATTTAGCTATTACTATATGAAAAATGCTGCTAAGAGTAGTGTTAAGACAGGTATTATATTCATATATTCATACTGGTTAGTTACTGCATGTCAGATGAACTGTGTGACAGAAACATGCACCTGTACAATATATGTTTTAATACTGTTCCACAGTCCTCAAAAATCATTAAACAATCCTTCCTTTCTTTTTTTTTTTTTTTTTAACTACTACTATTAATATTTACATTTCCTTAAAAGTCAAAATAAGTATTGAAAATTCTTCACACATTTGAGAGTGAGAGAACCAGTCAAGGGCTATTGTAGAGTTTAATCACTCAGTATTTTCATATCTGTACCAGGAAATGCTTCAAACTATATCATGGAGGAATGCAACACTCTCTGTAGGGGTGAAACGAATTAGTTCATCATTAGTTTCTTTCTTTTCCTCACAAAGTTTTAGGAGAGAATTTTTCTTGAAAAACCTGTATCCCCCTAATTCTCTGAATATTATCCAGCTTTTAAGAGGATAATTCCTATCACAGTGTTCAAAAGCTTTTCCAAAACCACCTGGAGTCATCAATTTTATAAATGCACCTGATAAACTAGCCTTTAATGTTATATTTTTTCCCTCCATTAGTGGAATAAAACATTAATTTTGTCATTTTGGAGAGCAAGTTTATTTCCATGTCCCTTTACATTTATGTGATGAAAAAAACTGTAAAAGTCATTCATGCTGTTCTTCGGTTCACCAGAGAAACTAAATGTGGAAGTCAACATGTATTAAGTAGCATTATATGCTAACATTAAATGACTGCAAACTACTGATATGCTTTCACGTATTATCTCTCTGGGACATCTGTCAATATTAATACGGTAAGTGGCTAAGTAATCATCCTTAGTAAATAAGTATCAGAACCAAACACATCACCCTTAAAGCAATTAAATGGGAGCTTAGGGATAGAAGATTAACATACTGTTATTTTTAATTACATTGTTCATGCCCATTTTTATTTTATGAACATTAATAGGTAGTTAGAAAACAAACAGCAAGAATGGGCTCCAATTCTTTGGGACATTCTTTTGTTTCATTTGCCACTATAATTCCCTCAGAAAAAAAGAGAGGGGGATTCTACTCAGTTCAGTCATAAGCTCTACATTAGGTCAATTAACTTTATGTAGGAGTTAGAGAACAGTGCTGTTGGACTCTGTTTTCCACTCTGCCACAGATTTACTGAATGACTAGGTGAACCAGCCAGTCTCAGTATCTCATGCCTATGCAAGTGGAAAATAAATGCAAGAATCAATAGTATAGGAAAAGGTAACAGACAGATAATAGAGTTCACCCATTTTTTCAGCAAAAAGGGAGTCTCAATCACATATATATGTCAGACCATGGAAGTTTACTCACTTTTGCTTCTACCATTACACCTAAGAGTTTTACTGAGATTCTGTACTGGTAATACTAAAGGAAATACAGAGCATAACATGGAAGTGAACACCAAATGGTCATGCCATCTTCTGCATGCTCACTGCAGGCTCACAAAAAGTAGAAACAAAATAATCTCAATTTTAATAGCTAGTGACAAGTTGATCAAAAAATTAAGGTAGATTAATGGCAAGCCCATTAGAATTTGGTGTATTAGAAGCAAATTTAGTAGTCTGGGGATAGACCTTTTCCTACTGTCTTCTGAATAAAGTAATCTACTTACAAGCACTTTATCATCAGCTGGCATTGAAATGATTCATAATCACTCTTCCCACTTATGCAGATTGGGCCCCTGTCCCTCAAAGTAAAAGTACATCATGGGATATCATCACATACTTCCCATGTCAACTTGAAACATTCTGTGGAAAGTAGTTGTTAACTTGAGACAAGGTATATCACATACTAAAAGACAAGTGTATAAGCAGAAGGTGCTTTATTATAGTCTAGTTATGTTATCTAGTTTGATAACTAGTCTAGTTATCAAAAAAGTTCTGAAGCAGCTGCAGATGCCTTGGTCCTTTGATGTCCTATATGAGTGTTCAGTGAGCCAGCTGCTTGTTCCTGCTTTCATTGCAAAGTAAAGAGGTTATAATTGGAATTGAACTTTAAAGGTAACCAGTGGGTATATTTTGGACTGTCATCACTAAATGAAATAGCTACTTGTTTTTAAGAAATTTTGGCTATAAATTGCATTAGCAGCAATAACTGCTATATGTGCCAAATTGCTCTTTGCATGTATGTTTAAGGGGATGTAGTTCCTCTCCAAAATTCCTTCAACTTTTGTATTTAAAACAATGGAATTTTTCAACGAAATGCCTACTACAATTGCTGACCAGCAGTGGAGAAAGATAAAGTGTATAGTTGCCGATATAATAAATACATTATTTCTGATCCTAGACATGCTGGCTCAGCATTGTCTTTTGTGGAGTAGACTTGCTTTAGGATAGAGAACTTGCTTTAGCAGCAATTGTCAGAGTGGACAAGTACCTTGGTCTCTGTATAAAAAACCAGAACAGGACAAGTTAATTTTTTACTGCCTTCACCTTTACTCCTATCACCAGCACACCATTCAGCCCAGAAGGTGAGGGACTCCAGGATCTGCTACTGTGTGGAAAATGTTCCATGACAAGGGTAGCACCTGCCAGATGCTAGCCACAGGATCAGAGTAAGTGATGGCTTTAAAAGAAAGGGAAAAGAAGAGGTAGTAGTGATGGAGGCTGTGTGTCAGAAACAGCAAAGGTTGGAACAAGTCTTGCCTGCTCACCTCTGCCTCTGGAGGGCATTGCTGTTCATACTGGGATTTTCATACTGGGACTGAAGATGTAAGGGGGTCAGAGGACAGACAGGGGATGGACAGGGAAAGTGTAGCAAGATAGCATTGGTCAGAACGGAGTACAACCTGTCTGTAATTTTAACTATTCCAGCTCTGCTGCTACAGCAGTTAGCTGTAATCCTCTCAGCTTTTGCATTGAGTATGCAAGATTGCTTTCTACGGCTATAGTTCCAGTAAGCCTTGCTACTATTTGTTTCGTTTTAATGAGAAGCTGGAAAAATATCTGAAGTTTATGACAAGTTTGGCCAATGTAAACTGCTGTATAATAGCTTTAAATATTCTGTTTGATGAATATGTTTGTGTCAAGCAGTGTGTGACTAATGTGAAGTTGTGAGAATGGCAGGGAAATGAGATATCAGGGACAAACTTTGGGGGGAGCTTTCAATCATGTTTGGAAATACAGCATCCTTTCTCAGACATGCAGTTTCTCATTAAGTGTCTTTTGACATTCTTCAAGCATTAATACACCTGTTGAGAAAATGGCACTTGTCCTGAGGACAAAAGAGAATGTCAGTTTTGAACAGCAAATGCTGCAAGACTACTTAGTGCCAGTCGAGACTGCTGTAAATTTTTGAAAAATAAACACCTTCAATAAATAAGTATTTTCCAAGGAGGAGAAAAACAGTGCTTATGCAAAAGTATCTACTTAAGGCAGACTGAAACTTTTAATCTTTTTAAAGAAATCTCTGGAAACTAGTTTCTTGCATTGAAATGTAGAATGATCATAGATTTTTATCAGATCTAAATAAGGAGTCCTTATGAAGGACAACATTTTATAGAGTTGGAGAGGTACATTATATCCTAGCATTCACATCACAAAAGCATGTTCTTTGGAAGTGGATTTCCTACAGAGTTACAAGAAACTTGGGTGGATTCTATTTTGTGGATTCTGCTAGAGCAAGAATTAAAAGAAATTACTATGAAGATCTCAAGTCTTTTTTTCTTTTTTTGAGGAAGAAATTCTTCTGAACTTAGAAATATCTGGCAAGCATTATTACTGTCAAAAATGTATTAACTGCTTTTTCAGAATAAGAGGCAAACTAGAAAAATGGATAATATGACAACATAAGGAAGAAAAAGTTTTTTACATATATTGAATTTGTATTTACAAGTATTTAAGGATACATAATTACGTAGATCAGAATAATAGTTTCCCTTTAAATAAATTGGTTTATGCCAATTTGCCGCTATTCAAATAGTTCTAGTTACCTTATTTGTGCAAAGTTTTAGGAAATTTGAAAACAGTGAAATAAATTACTGTGATATAAATGAAGGAAAGAACTGTTGATGTCATGACTGGAGAAAACGCTTGCAAAGCTCTTTGATTCATTGAGTAACCTGACATTAACCTGAAACATAGCAATGAGTTCAGCATAAATCTACCAGATAATCAGAGGGAAGACCAAGGAGGGAAATCATTACTTATGATAATTTGCAATAGAAGAGCATACAAGTTAATATGTGATGGTCTCTTTTAGTGGTTATAAGCCACATGTAAAAGGTAAATTAATTTGACCAGACTTTTCTACTTAGAACATTTGAGAATGGTTCATCCAAAGAATCTGTGATTTACAATAACTGTCCTTACAATATTTTTAGGGATTTCCTATTTGCATAAGAACATATAACATTTAGAATATATATTATTACAACACTTCATACTGGCAAGCAAGAGTAGGCAAGCACTGCTTATTATGTGAGCCTGTGGATCAGTTGATACTTTACTAATAAAACTGTACTTTATATTTAAAAGCTCAGAATTTTTGCCTAACCATTATTGTTCTATTTTTAATGCACAGCAAACAGAATTATGCCAACCCAAAATTTAGTACATTTTTTATTGATGAGTATGC
The DNA here is from genome assembly GCF_017639655.2 of Falco naumanni. Classification (NCBI taxonomy): domain Eukaryota; kingdom Metazoa; phylum Chordata; class Aves; order Falconiformes; family Falconidae; genus Falco; species Falco naumanni. The sequence goes on along the minus strand of NC_054060.1, from coordinate 47,654,663 downwards.
AAACTTCAAAAGTCTAACCTCAACGAAGAGGTTTTACACTCACAGTTGGAATAACTTCCCGCTTCTTTTAAATGGGTCATTTACAAAGAAGAAGGAGGGATGTTAAGTCAAACGGCAACTTTACCAAAACCAAGGCAGAACAAAAACTAAAATAATATTATTTCTGCCTAAACTCCAAGCTGCCTGTTTCTAGAAAACACAAGCCCAAGGCCAAGGCCAAATAGTCTGCTGTCAGATCTTCTAGCACCTAAATTTCTTTCCAAATGTCCACAGATTGGAAGCAGCAATCACCACAAAAAAAAGCTAAGTGTACAGACATCATTGCTCTGCAAACACTGATTGCTATTGTCAAACTGAAAAATGTCTGCTAAATAATGAAATGGTCCATTTTAGAAAAATGTTTTTGGCTAGATGGCTCTTTTCAGATTAAAGTAAGCTTTTAACTCCAGTTGGTTTTGGGTTTTTTTTAATGATGCAAATTCATCTTCTACTTTTCCCTGGCAGCTTATTATTCAATCATATACGTGCCGTATATGTGCCATATTTGTGTATTGGGAATTAAGCATAACTCCTGTTAGATACATTTCTACTCCTAACATATGCTCATAATAGAATCTACTTATACAGCAAAACTACAATGAAGTAATGAAAAGCTTCAATTTCTTTAGTGTGTGAATTACAATTGCAGTGAAGGAGGCAGAGTAAAAGAATTAGATTTTACCCTGAGCATTCTCAGACCTGTGTAGTACTACAGATTATGGAGGAGGGCAGTTCCTTATACTTAGTGCTGGATCTACAGACCGCAAAGTGTTGATCAGAGATAATACTGCCATAACTCAGCCTGGGGATTCAGCTGTTTGTGATCCAAAGCCTGCCTTTTTAAAACACAGCTTTCTTACCTTGGCTCGTAAAGATGTAAGAGGGAACAAAATTTATTTCTATGCAAGGTAAGAAAGAACAAGGTAAGAAGCAGACATGGCAATAGTAACTCAAAGACTTGAGAGAAAAGTATCAATATGAAATAATATAAAAGCCTAGGGAAAAAACATTCATTTGGAAACAGTAGTGCAGCAACATTTTGAGCAACTGAGAACACCCTTTGACTTCATGTCTGATGACTGCCTTACCAGCAGATACTTATGACATACCTGAGTTATGAACTTACAAATATTTAACCCGGTAGTATGGTATCACTAACTACTCCCTGTGAGTATCAATTAATAAATAGCTACTGTGTGCTCCCAAATGTTGTACTATGCTGGCAAAATTTATTTATGCACAGTAGAAAGTACCTGAAAAGCCCCTGTGGAGAGAAGGTTATGCCATAATTCAGATTACCTCTGCATTATAAGATTTTTAAAAATTCTCATCAATTTAGCTGCCTATTTCTATTACAGGTTAATTAACCTTGGATATCTGACATATCTTTGTTACTTCAAAAAAAAATCTCAGGATGTGTTCTTAATTTTAAATGGTATTTTTAAATGATCCTAAGGGTTGCAATTGTTTATTCAACTTAAATAGCACATCTATTTTACAGATGAAGGAACTGCTCTCAGAAGAACAAAAGTAAATTAATTTGAACTTTTTTTAGTGTTCCTGAGATTTAGGCTTTAAGACCCTTGGAAAAAAGTCTCTTGACTAAGAATATCAAACAGGAAACCTTTTACCAGATCTACTCATCTGCAGTCACAAGCCAATCCTTCATAAACTATTATAATCTTTTTCAAAATTATTTGGTCTTTGCCTCTACTATTTCTAGATGGAAATCCATTCAAGAAAGCTATGCTTATGATGATTTAAAAACTTCTGATTTCAATTCTAAATTTATTCACACACAGTTTGTTCTTATGCCAATGTAAAATTTCTTCTTTAAATTCAGTAGCTCTTTTCTTCTCTATGTTTGTTCTCCTGATGAATTGGTAGACAGCAATCAGTTCCTTCTCAGTTATAATTTTTCTAGAGTAAACAAGCCAAGCTCTACTAGTTGTCTTTTCTGAAATAAGCTTTACCTTCTCAGTCACCTTAGTTGCCCCTCCTAACAGTGGTTCAAGTTATATCTCCCTGGAACATGAATAAGCAAACTTTTGAATTTTGCAGAGGTGTAAAATATCATGGAACTTTAACCATGAGAAAATTTGTTGAGCTTTCTGAGTGTCAACTTTTTACTTTTTTAGCGACCATAAAGATTTTGCTTTATCAGTCCCAGGAATCATTGGAGATTCATTTAATATATATAGTAATTCACATATTACACTCCATTATTGTTAAACTTATTTTTGGAAAGTTGGTAAGGCATGCATGCAGACTTCATCTACTTCCAGGGTACTAAAAAATACATTGTATGTAAGCCAGCTCGTTTGGCACATGCAGTTTGCTTTTGGTTTCTATCTCAAAATGACATGTGAGTTCAGCGATAGATCTGCCCACTTGTTAGTGTGTGCTCTGGTCTTGGATAGGTTCTTGTTCAGTAAGTTCAAAAAAAAAAAAAAATAGTAATTTTTTGTCTATCTAAAAGAGTTTCATTTCGGGTTCAGACAGAAAAAAAAAACTTTCACCATAAGGACAGTCAAGCACAGATTGCCCAGGAAGTTGTGCAGTCTACATCCCTGGAAGTTTTGTAGACCAAACTGAACAAAGGTGTGAGCAACTTGGTCTGATCTCAGAGCTAGTCTTACTTTGAGCCCTAGGTTGGACTAGGGGCACCCTGATGCTCTTTCTAACCTGAGTGATTCTATGAACCTACGTATTTGGCTAGTCAATGGATCTGACTTGAATTAGTACATTCTATGATATAATGAATATGAATATATTAAAATAATTACACTGAATCATTAAATACGTAATTAAAAGTTAGATTAAGATTTAAGACTCCATTATTATTAGGTGAGGCACATGGGTGGGTTTTAACCCTGGATTTTGTTTCCTTTCCCGGAAATAATTTCTTGATTGTATTTCAATCCCATTTATCTTTGAACACATTCTCCTCCTCTTATAAGAATAAACCCCAAGAATTTACTTTGTCTATAAATTTACAGAGTAAATTTAGTTATATTGATTATTGTGAATGTGGTACGACTTCTATAGAATGATTGGCTGAACTAGCTAGCATTATGCAGTTTGGAAAAGAGATGACCAAGGTTGAGATATACTAAAGATCTATATAGCATAAAGGGCAGGGGAAGATGAGATAAGAATGAGAGGGGAATCACATTTTGCAGTGCAGGAACTAAAATGTATCAGTTGAGGCTAGTGGGAGACAATTCCAAAACACACAACAGGAGGTGACTTACCAGAGGATTGAAGGCTGAAGTTCAGAATCCTATACCAAAGCATGCCGAAGTTGCTAAGCATTTACATGGATTCAGGGGGATACTGGACAATTTCAAGGAACAAAGGCAGGTGTTTACTGATGTAAGGGGTTGACCTTGACTGGGCGCCAGGTGCCCACCAGAGCCACTTTATACAAGGGAAAGAAAATATAACAAAAAAGCTCATTGATCAAGGTAAGGACAGGGACATCACTCAACCGTTACCATTACAGGCAAAACAGACTCAACTTTGGTAAATTAGTTTTAATTTATTACCATTTAAATCAGAGTAGGGTCATGAGAAACAAAACCAACACTTAAAAACCCCTTCATTCTTCCCAGCTCAACTTCATTTCTGATTTCTCTACCTTCTCACCCTCAGCAGCACAGTGGGACGGGGAATGGGAGTTATGGTCATTTTATCACATGTTGTCTCTGCTGCTCCGTCCTGCTCATGGGGAAAACTCACACTCTTCCTCTGCTCCAGCCTGGGGTCCCTCCCATGGGAGACAGTCATCCATGAACTTCCTCAATGTAAGTCCTACCTACGGGTTACAGTTTTTCACAAGCTGCTCCAGTGTGGGTCCCTTCCATGGGGTGCAGTCCTTCAGGAACAGACTGTTCCAGTGAGGGTCCCCTGCAGGGTCACAAGCCCTGCCAGCAAACCTGCCCCAGCATGGGTTCCTCTCTCTAGGTCCACAGGTTCTGCCAGGAGCCTGCTCCAGCATAGGCTGCCCATGCAGTCACAGCCTCCTTCAGGTGCATCCACCTGCTCTGGTGTGGGATCCTCCATGGGCCCCAGGTGGAGGTCTGCTCCACCGTTACCCTCCATGGGCTGCAGAAGGACAACCTGCCTCACCATGGTCTTCACCATGAGCTGCAGGGAAATCCCTGCTTCAGCACCTGGAGCACCTCCTGCCCCTCCTTCTTCACTGACCTTGGTGTCTGCAGAGTTGTTGCTCTCACGTAGCCTCGCTCCTCTCTCCCGGCTACTGTTATACAGCAGGTTTTTTCCCTTCTTAAATATGTTACCCCAGAGGTCCTACCACTGTCATTGATTAGCTCGACCTTGGCCAGTGGTGGGTCCATCTTGGAATCAGCTGACATTGGCTCTGTCAGACATGGGGGAAGCTTCCAGCAGCTTCTCCCAGAAGCCTCCCCTGTAGCCCCCCCCCCCCCCCCCCCCCCCCACTAAAACCTTGCCATGCAAACCAAATACAACTGAATACACACATTGGACATCCAGCTACTATGTTTGCCTAGTTCTTGCATTTTTCACTAGGCTTGCCTTTGTTTGCCAGAGGCATTTGAGGGTTTCACAAATAGAATCCTTTTTGATCTGTGTCTGTGTGCTTTATGAAGTATTCTACTTCTTGGTCTAGAAAAAAGTTTTTGCAAATAAATGTTGAATGTCAACCATCAAAATTAGAACATTTGTAATGTTAAGTATGATAGCATGAGTTTAAAACTAGGGAATCCTGAAGATAAAACTCTATCTGCTGATGAGCTGAGCAGTGATTAGAACATTCAAATATGTCTTATATAAAACAGGAAAATTAAGTACAAACTTTTTTGTTAGAGGAGAATTAAACTATTCTTGTACCTGTCTTTATAAGCTTTGGTCAGATATGACACCGAAGACTCTAAAACTATTCAAAACCAGTTGTCATTGTAGCAAGTGATTGGTACACATAAAAACTTCAGCTCTATGTCTGCGAGATGTGCTTTAGCAGTCAGGAGAAGCTGCTGCCAGAGAATACAGGTGCGATCCTCCATTTATGATAGCATTGAAAGTCTTCTTAAGCAGGTGAACAGCCAAAAGTGAGCTGAAGACCCATGTCAAGCACAATAGTCTTTTAAGTGTTCAGATTCTGTTACCTGATTTTCTTACCTATGAGCATACCAGCTGATGTTGACATGAGAAGTGTTATAAATGTTAAATCCAGATTACATAGGACAATGCAAGCATTGTCTGTCTTCGTGGTTGTTCATGCCTGTCTGGAACTTCACAGCAAAATCAGGGAAAGAAGGCAGGTATCACAAGCTGCCACATAAGTGCAAGATATGAAGCTACCTGTAAGCTTTCAAGCCCCGGAAAACAGTGGTATAGCCCTCATTTCAGTCACTGGGGCGGATAAACAATACTCAGACATCTGGAAATCAAACAATTCAACCAACATTTGCAAAAAGTTTATCTCTAGCCCACTTGAGGGAGGAAATTATATTTCTACATGATCCAGAGTGGAACAATGAACCAGGTCTTAAAGTAGTTAATATATTAATGTTAACATAACTTGAGTGATATAATGAGAATTAATTAATAAGAAATAGGTCCGCCGTTTTCCACCACTTTCTTTCACAAAGTCTGGAAAAGAATTACATTTAAAACCAAATTGTATACACTTTCAACTTGAGGCATTTTGTGATTCTCTTAGTTATGTGTATATGTTGGCAGTTATGTGTGTTGGTTTTTGCTGGAACAAAATATTTATAATTCATAAATGTATGAATCATAACATAGCACTTCTGGAGCAGATGTCACAAAAAGTTTAATTAAATATAAGAGCATACAATTAAAAGGCAAAGCCAAATAAACAAACCTAAAGAATGATTTAAGCCCTCCAACTGAGAGCCCTAGAAATAAAGGTGCATTGTGAGATGAATATCACACAGGCAAGTTACAGGAAAAATATGGTCTAGTAATAGGCATAGAAACATATTGTAAGAACAATTATTAATATGCAACATCTTGTATTTCAAAGCACTCTGCAGCACTTTACAAGTTCTCTCTGAATAGGTAGGAACCATTTCAAATTCTATGGAATTGCATTTCATAATATATGTTTTTAATTTGCCAGCTCCTTTAGTGGCAATTATTTGTGATGATACTCTATAGCATACTAGTGAATGTAGTCTGTATTTTTGAAAAATAAGATATCAAGGCACCATCTGCTATTGTATGTCTACTGTAAAGTGAGCATATACAGCCAATTATCCTCACAATTATAACACGTGCAGTTTAGCACAAGGTAGAATATCAAGGTCATCTAATCAGTTTCTTTGAAAAAAAAAATTGTATCTGAGAAGCTAATGTGAACTCGTTCAGCATAATAGCTTCAAATGAGCAGATTCTTAACCCCTAAAATCAACATGAATAAATGGAATAAAGAACAACTTGACTTCTCTAACAGTAGCTACTCCTACGTTTGCCCCAAAAAGCAATGAGATTTTTTTCATAGCGGACCTGCATATTTGTATTAGATGGTGACTAGGGAGTAATGAATTCCTTAAGACAATAGTACAATATTCTCTTTTCAAATCTTTTCAACAAAAGGGTAGATAACTTTCACAAGTTTTGTGCAAACTTCCTTATTTCCATTTATTTGCCATTTCTGTGTAAATTAACTTTCTTTTCCCGATTTTGGCTAGAAAGCAATTAACAAAAAGCTACTTGAAGAGCTCTTGATGGAAATTTTCCATCTTAATAAGTTATCTCAGCTCTCATTGATCAAGTGGCCTATTTTTCTGAGGTTTCCAGGTCACTAATGAAGATTCAAAGAGTCTAAAATAGCAGAGATGCATTATCCAAGTCTGGGGTCCATATCTGCTCTATAAATTGATTATGAGGTTGTTTCATGATGTAAAACCTTTGAAATGGAATCAGGGAAATTTTGACATATGAGGTACCAGGAAGAAACAGAAGTTAGAGTAGAAGTAAGCATTAACAGTGTGCCTTTCAGCTGCTCCTATTTCTAACCAGATGATTGTTGCAATATTTTTTGACTCAGGAAAAGAGCTTTTGTGTCTTGAATCAGAACTGCAACAAGACTGTCACACAGAAATACAATGGAGGGGAGGAAAACAAAGATGTGCATTTGCTTGCTGAAAAGGATACAGTACGTGTCAATTTAAAAACAAAACAAAAAAAAATTAGGACAGTTTGACCTGGTATTATGTCACTGTAAATATTATCTGTGTTCCAAGTGACAGTTATTACTCTTCAGAGATCTGAAAATGCAGAACATTTTTGTTTCCTGACTAGCAGTTGCATGTGCTATATGTCATTCTCCCTGTTTTCATGATAGTTGTTTTGAGACTAATTTGGATACACTGAAAGAGCACAGCAATACATAAAGGATTTCATTTTGGTGCAATAGAAAGGGACATGAGAGAATGACATGAGGCTTGATAGCACTGAGAACACGAATACTTCTGCCCATAATTTCAGTCTTGTGCAAGACAGTATGAAATGTTCGGACACACGTGGGGCTGCCCTGCCTCCGTACCGCTTCCTCTAAGTGAAGCAAGCCCTCAGCTGTGCAGAAGGTTAACCCTACCCTCTGTGAAGCTTTAGCAGGAAAATACACCTGTGAAGTTACTCCAGGAGTAGTTTCCATAAGCAAGCAACTCAATGTTTGTATTAATTTTCACATGCTTATTGCCATGATTGCAGAATTCAGGCACACAGCAAGGATTTAATTCTGTCATCTTCTCCCATTCTGTTCTAACAGAACTACTGTTAGCATAATGAACTATCAGTACAAATCAAGTTGACACAATCACACCTAAATAATTACAGATCTCATGCGTAATGCACAGTATGCGAATAAATTCTCTTAGCCTTTATAATACATTGCAAAACAGTAAGACCTGAATCAGGAGGAAATGAAAAATCTGCCTGATGAACTTGTCCCCTTCATAAGTCATATCCTGAATGATGCCTTTAATGATTCTGTAAGTTGCCCAATGGTAAAAATTGCTCCTACCTGTACTCCATTATCGGAGACACATATGATGAGCACAAAATTAGTTCTACAACAGTTACCTTTATGCATTGAACAATATATTTTAAGTACATAGCTAATGGTAGCTAAACATTTAAAAACAAATTGTATACATTAACTGGTATATTGTAAGTGTCATTCCATGTTTACAGACAGAATAAGGAATCTGCGATTTGAGCAACTAGTGCTCAAACTATGGCTTAAAAAAACCCCCTATGTAAAATTACAGCTGGACTGACTTACAAAATGAAATTAAAATCATAGGAACTCTGCTAACAATGTTTTACTCAGATTAGACCCATTGAGACAGATTGTTCTCTGCAGAAGGCAGCCAACTGCAGTCTAAAGTAGCCTCACATCTCTGTTGTGATAGTTGGATTACCAGTTTGATTGTTGAGGCTCTGCAGGGCCTAAATATACATTATATGGCACATACTATAAATTAGTACAGAAGACTGGACAATATATATGCAAATATATTGCCAATGCCAGTGGTTCCCAATCACTGGCCTCATATAGAGAGGTGGAAGTGCACTGCAAGTGGGGTGCGCTCAACCAAACTTGTCAGCTCAAACCATAGGCAACCAGATATTTTTCCACATTCTCCCAAAATTAATATAAATAATACCAACAGACCTTAAAAACTTAGTCTTGCCATGACTACAGCTGGCTGTAAGAGGAATCTGTTGCCCAAGGAAAAAGGGGTGCAGAACAAAGTAACAATGAGCGGTAGCAATCCTGGGTTAGAGAAGGCAGGCTAGAAGCAAGGATTTGAGCATAGCAGTACAATCCAGTCTGTAGCAAGGAGACCTTAGCCAGTAACACACAAATTTTTCTCACATTCCTCCAACTGTGGAAGAGCTGAGGGCAACTACTGTACCGTATGTCCTGTAATAAGATTCATTGTTAGACTACATCGCACACACTGGTACTGGTGCTGGTTAGTTCCAGCAGTCATTTATTGAGCAGATTTTGTTTGACAACTTAACTATAGAAAGTAAAAAATCCAAAATAAACCTGGTGACATCTCCTATTTGCACAGCAGCTACATGTTTTGGTGTGGGTTGTAATTAAAGCATAAGAATGCAGGGCTATTTTCACAAAAGATGTTAAGGGGGAAACAGTGAATTATCTAGCAGGGGTTAAACACAGAGTGAGACACCATGGCTCCTATTCCTCATCCATCTCAGGATATTTGCATGCCCATGTCTTACCTTCATAGGAAATTTTGAACATAAAGGAATACTGGGCACTTGAGAATAATAGAGAGAAAGGGAGTAAGAGAGGGGGAGGACTGGCAATTTACTGGGGAAAAAAGTGTCACATATTGACATTGACCCATTTGGTGTAAAATAAAATTTAATTGGACCCAGAAATTCTCCCATGAACTGACATCCAGGTTCTAGCTTCAGGCCATAACTATTTGTATTCTTGTGCTTTTTTGAGTGACTATTTAAGAATATCGTACTAAAAAGAAAGATCAATAAACAGTGCAAAGCTTACTCAGAATTCTGTAACTTGTGATCAAAGACATGGGCCTACATGCAGATTCAAACCTGTATTTGATACAGTGGCACACTGATCTTGGGCCCACACTTGCCTGCATTGGCAACTTGGTGTGCAAGGCCATTCTTTTTGGTGCAGATTTCTCTGTGAACGATAGCTGGAGTCTGACAGTATGCACTTGAGTGCAACACTAAGTCTCATCAAATTTCCCTCTTAGTAAAACTCAGGTGAAAGTTGTGTGCTAGAGCATCATCTAGACTGAACCTACTGTAATGCAGATGCAGTGTCCTCCAGCCATTACTGCTTCAGGCATTCACAATGTGTGTGCACACCTGGGCCAAGAAGCTGGCACAAGCTTCACCTTAGAAAAACACCATTGTGAATATGTGATATTAGAACCACAATGGACTGCAACAAATCAAGCCCTGATCCTTCCTTCCTAGTGTTGCACTTATCAGTATTGTAGATGTCCAATTTAAACAAGTCATTAAATAAAATAATTGTCCAATTCACAGAATCACAGGATCACTGAAGCTGGAAGGACCTTGTGAAGTTACCTAGTTTAATCTTCAGGAGCCTGTTCTCCACAGATTTTATTTAGATATAATTAGTCAGCATCTCAGTCCAAATTTGCTAGTTGCTTCAAAACAAATTTAACTACACTTTTCAATGGAACATACTATACCAGAGATGAAACAAAATTAAATTGCTTAGCTCTAATTATATGTTATCATGTATGTCCGGTCAAAACATTATAATGCAATCCTATCAAACTTTCAGCACAAAAGCCTAGCTTTTTAGTTAAAGTTGTTGGAGATGATACTTTTACTCCTGAAAAAAGTCCGTAATTCAATGTCTGGTACCAGCCAAGATGGTGGCTTTCAAACATGCATCAGTTTTACTTAGGCTCTACCACTGGTGTGGCAGCTCACAGAAAATTAAAACATAGTATGGGCACAAAATACTGTGTCACATTTATCAAAAGCATTTGCTAACATTTACAAAACTCTTATCAAATGTCAATACAGAAAAAGTGTGCTTTGAAGTGTCCTATAGGACCATGGACATCTGCAGTCTTCTAGAGGTAGACTCAGAAGCTCAAAAATGTTAAATGATTTCTTCTAAGTCAGAATAAAAGTGTGTGTACGATTGGCTCTCTCCTCTGCACAGTCTAACCACCACATCATTGTTTTGACATATTTTGTTATAGTAAGTAAGGCAAAGGGAATATTACCTATACATTCCATTCTGAAGAACTGTCTAAGCATTTTGAGTCATATGACAATGTAATGATACCCAAAGACTGAGGTCAATCCAGGCATTCTCCCAACATTTGGGAAGCAGCACTTCCAACCTGCAAAAACAAGCTTTCTGTCAAATCTTCAACACTCAACAAAAAACGCGTGCTCAGCTATTAAAGGAAAAAAGTTAATTCTCTCACCATATTCTATATTCACTGTTGATCTTTTCACCGTCTTTCTCTACTTCCCCCTTCCTCCTCCCTTTCTGGCTTACAGCAGGGAATTCAATTGCATTACTAACCATATGTTAATATTTAATAAATTTACATTATATATAACAACCATTGACCTGTCCAGGCATTTAAAGTGTGATGAAGCAATTATCTCCTGATAGAAGATAGAGGGGCATAAACAACTATCATCCCTATTTTGTATTAAACACCACTTGCACTATGTAACTATTCTAACCCAGGTAGTACATTATGCCACGGTCTAAAACTGCACCTACCTCAACCACACTTAGTATTAAACAATACTGAACAAGCTTAAGGCAAAACTTGCCAAAACATATCAAATGTAAATACTTGCTCTACATCATACAAAACTAAATAGAACAAGCAAAATACTTTAGTGTCCGTATCTCATTAAGCACTGTGAAAAACCATGTCCTGACGGAAAGAGCAGTTATAAAGCTCCATCATTGTATTTCAGTAGTACAAGGGGAGCAGAACCATACCCAGACATCAGATACAGTCTCAGCTTATTTGCTCATTGCCCTGAGCTCTCAGATGCACTGATACTGCCAAGCTAGATGTCACATTACTCCATACACCAGGACTGACTAATGCAACCTAGCTTTTATCATCTGATGTTCAGGAATAATTATAGGGATTATAACAGCAAGATCTTAAGTAAATTAAATGCAGAAATCACTTCTAGCAATGTTGCATCACTTAAAGTACAGAATCAAGGACTGTGTGTGATTCCAGGGTTGTGTGACACAACAAATAGGAAAAGAACCAAACTGAGTATTTTTCTCTGGAGAAATTACATCAGAATAATAGAAAAGCTTTCACCCACAGCAGACACATTAGGACATATTACATGAACGTTTTATTCATATATAAGGAGTAATAGGAAGACTTTGGAATTTGAATTGTTACTGATTTTCTGTGTTTCTATTGCAAAGGAGCCTAAAACCATGAGAAAATATGATTGTACAAAATAACATTAAGAGTTAATGTTACGAGCTAAAGGTTGGAGTTTATGATCTTAAAGGTCTTTTCAAGCCTAAATGATTCAATGATTCTATGAGTTTTCCAGCTTTGGTAACTTCTTTTAGCATTCAGTGCATCCAAAAGAGTTTGATATTTGCCATTAGGAGTAATAGCAACTTGGTTACAGGAATAAAATGAAAAATGGTTCAGTGAGCAATATCTCTCTTTCCTAAGAACATTCATGAACAAAAATAATTTATCTGCACCATCCTGCTCTAAGCAGGTGGTGATCAGACAGAGAAGCAAATGTGTTATCATATAATCATGTAGTACTTCATTTACCATATCTTTTGATAAGTAAATTCTTAGTTAATTAGACATACTCTGCTCCCACCCATTGCAGCAAAAGGAGCTTTCTAGATGCACAGCTTGCTAAAGCAGCTTCTGACTCTGCAAAGGATATTGCTGACCCAATGGCAACACATTGCTGCCATCAGGATTATACCTTTCCCATGTGACATTCTTCATTTTAGGTTGGAGTAGGCAACATTTGTTACATCCTCCTAGTGCAAATGTCTTTTAAAATGTGACTAGGTTTTGTCACAAAAGCCCAACCAGCGAACATATTTTGTGAGCTACTCGATATCAATATATTGCTCTATGATGCCATTCTACTGGTTTCTGAATGTGTAGCTCTTAGTTCAAGGAAAATACAGAAGCTACACGTTGAAAACATGAAAGTAGAATTTCAGTGAGACTTGTAACTCAAACTGACTTTTTTTCAAAGATTTATAAACTGAATGAACTCTCAATTTTTAATAAGCAGCATGTAAATATTGTTGAAGTACCCTGACATTATGACAGAACTTGTAGCCACCTTAAGCCACAAATACTCTACAGCTGGTGAGAGTTGGATTAAATATTTTATATGAGAAAGTTGTACCTCTTAATATGTCCTTAGCTTTGTCAAAACCACTTAGTGAAGTCATATATAAATGCAATTAGATACCTATAATTTTTTTCAAAATAAACTTGACATTAAACACTTCCAAACCAGAAATTGTTTCTTATTTCAGGTTTTAAAAAGTGTTGATGTTTGGTTTTCCTCTTCTTGCCTATGTCCTATTTGATTAAATTGATTCAGTTTGACTAAATTGAATTTCTTCTCTGTTGTTTTTTTATTTTTAATCTCTAGTTTTCTAAGATTCTTCAACTTTTCAAAATTCTTCACACAGGAAAAATCTTTAAAAGAATAAATAAGATAAGAATACCTTAGATTAAGTGAAAACATACAAAGCTTTACCCTTTTAAAACTTTTCAAATTTCAAAACCAAAACTTCATTCTATTACCAATAAGATTTTTTTTTTTTTTTTTTTTGTAAGAAAACTTTAAAATTCAAATTCACAGGACTCAGCCAGCTTTCATGGAGACTCTTCCTGCATGTAGGAAGAACATGTCAGAAAAGGTAAGGAAGGTATCTTTTCCAGTGTTGGGAAGGGTAAAGAAGTTTGCCTGAAATTAATCAAAAGTGACAACAAAAAAAAATTTGGTGCTTTGGTCTGAAGTCACTCATGACGTTATTCCAGAAACCATATCTTTGTGTAAGTGCATGGAGAGGGCGTGAGGGTGGCATAAAAACCTTAATGTATGTAGAAAAATAGCCTGCCAAATCCAAATTCAAACATTTTTGTTCCATTTGATGAGAATTCCCCCTCCTTTAAATTTCAAATTTCCTTGCATCTACTTAGTATTTTTAGTTATCCTCTTTCAGTCTCACAATCAATATTTTACTTCTACTTTTTTGCCAAAGTATATCCAAGTAATATAGAGAAAAACATATAGATAAGTAAGGAGAGAGTAAATGTATTTAAAACCAATTTTAAATTACTAATGTTTTTGTTCTCCTTTTCTGTAGACAGCAAACCGCTTAAATTTTACTGACAAAACTGGTAATAATGAGCAGACTCAAGTATCACCTGTGAAAATGGAATTGTCTATTCAGTCACATGCATTCCTAACAGAAATGTCTCTGTTCACAGGACACTTTTCTTCACAAAGAAGAAAACCAATGAAATTAAAAGGAAGCTTTATAACTCTGGGCAGTAATTCTCATTCTTTTTTCTACAGAAGCTAACAAACTTTTCCTCATGGTTGTACAAAATTTGGCAGTGGGCACTGGGTTGACAGGGAAGCTTGGTTAAGACTTAATCTGGGAGAACCCTTTCTCTTTGAGAGAACTGATAGTCCCAGGAAACCAGTCAAAGGAGGATAGAGAGTACAGATGCATTGAAGTACACTGAAGCTGAGGTCTTAGCCCTATTGTGCATCACTAAGTGAAAGGAGAACGCTTATCTGTAACAAAGATTGTAACTTCAATTAACTGGGAATGTAAATGCTTATTAGTCAGATTAACAATGCATTTGAAGGAAGAACTTTGCAGAAATTATGTTTGACTGGCCTCAAAGGAGTGAAAAAGAAGGCAATGCAGGTATTTATTCTGTAAAACAAAACTGTCAAGAAACAACGTGTGAGGTTTTTGCTTGTTCAAACTAAATTTTGTTCACACATTTTTACGGGTTCTTTCAAAGGAAAAATAGATGAGCAGCACATATATTCTCCTCTTGTTTGACAAGATCCCTGTTCTAAATTTGCAAGGAGCATGCTTCATGCAGGTTTTCCAAAATTTATGACATTTATTAAGTCTGATAAGCGTGTGTTTCACAAGTTGTTTTTTTTCCTGCAGATTTTGTTGTTGCCTATTACTTTTGAAGGATAGGTCATATTTGAGTTACTACTGTAGTACTCACAGGAACATCCAAAGAAATTTAATATAGAGTAGCTGGAAATGTTGCAAGTTTGTTATTCTGTATAAGCCTCTAGAATTGGAATAAGCAATAATTGAAATGTTCCATTAGATGGTAACTAGGATTGAGAATTAGAATGAGTGAAGGATTCAGATGTTGAGATTAGAGGACTACATTTAATATTTGCTTATTCAATGAGTACAGTCTCCCTTATATAAATTACAGGTTCCTTCAGAAAACTGGATTATAAGCATATAATCTGAGAATATATAATAATGAACACCTACAAGGTAGCCAAATTAAGGTTAGTTCTGGCATTTAACTTGAGCATTTTTTTCCACATTAGTAGATTTCTATCTTTAGGTGTAATTATTACATTAGCCAGTGTGCAAAAAAGCAAGGAAGGCCTGATTGTTCTCAATTCTAGGTGTATTAAAAGCCATGAAGCTCTAGAAAAGGGGGAGACATTGTCCTGTTCTCCAGACTCTAAACACAAAGACATCTTTTTCCTGTATCTCTTAGTACCTCCGTGGAGAAAGCTGGGTTTCAAAACTGTCTTCCTACCCCACTAATTTCTTTCTTGGTATTGTTACATAGTAAATTCTACATTAAAACTGCTGCTAGGCTTTCTCTCAGACATCATTCTGTTCAGCCTCAAAGAAGGGTCTGCTGTGCTCGGTAGAGGGGGTTTACTTGGACCAAACTATATCCATTGTCTGACATGCTCCAGTTGTCATCTCTTCACAGAATAGAAACAGTTTAGGTTAGTTCTGGTATTTAACCTGAGATGATAAAGATGAATAATGAAATATCCATGGTGTAGATGTCCCCATTGCAAGTCAGGCAGTGTGAAGGGGTTTGGTTTTGATTGTTGGGGTTTTTTATAGAAACATAAGAAAAAATACATTTAGGGAATAATTCCAGTAACATTTTAGAAGTCTGTTTTCAAATGAGAAGAACCATGCCCCAGATGTGCCTAATCCTTTCTGTTCTAAGGGAATGAGAAAGCAGAAATGGAGACACTAAAAGTAAAATTAGATTAGATGAACCTCACTTGGAAAAACATTACAGACTATTCTAGCATGACAGCACATGTTGTGTAGTTAGTTATTTCATGCAAGGGACATCAAAATATGCATTAAGAGGGAATAATATCTTGATCATGTAGATATAACACCTGTGGTTTCCTTTTTTTTAATCCATTTAATCTTATTTTCCTTGAAACATGTATTTTTTACCCCAGTGCTAAAGCACTGACTGTCACAATGGTGTTCAGCCTTAGGCTAGGCTCTAAATATAAGCAATACCAGAACCTGTGTTTTTTTTAAAAAAAATCTGATAGAGGAAAGGAACATTAACTTGAGTGTCTGCATATAATCAAGTTCCATAATGAAAAGATAACCATTCCAAAGTAAGCTTAGGAAGTGAACTACTGTTGTATATTATCAGTTCTGAGGAAACTGCAATTTGTCATAATAGTATATTGTGAAGTGCTTGATGTGGACAATGTTAAATTTTAAGTTAAAGTTGACGAAGATTACTGTAGACAGATAGAGACCTGAATATTGAGATAAGAGAACTATATACAGTCTTCAAACGGAAAACTCAATAGAATATATTAAGGCTAAGAGTCTGAAAAAACGGAAGGGAATATTTTTCTATTACAAATAGAGAAATGAAAAATGCATTAAATACACTGCATATCTGATATCTTAAAGAAAATGTCATTGCCTGCACCAGTTTTTTGAACAAAAGAGAACAATCAAGTCAATCTTACAAAGTAAGAAAATGACTTGAATTATTTTCCTGCTTTCACTACAGGCCTACCTCAGTGGACTGCCATCTCCATCTTAACAGCCCTTTACTGATTGAGACCATGTGACATAACTATTTTCCATGGACCACAAAAATCACTTCATTTTGTCTGATGTGCTAATTGCTGCAAGATCAGCTGAAGAAATAAATAAGACCTGACTATAGCACAGCAGTGTAATAATTAGATACTTTAGCTGTGGGGTGTATTTTTCATACTGCAATTAAAAGATAGAAACTTGCATAGCAACATCACAGCTTTTTAAAATACTAGTCTTTGAGAAAATGTTTCTCACAGGCTTTTAGTGGCAAGTATTATGAAATAGTTTGATTTGTGATTGTGAGCAGTCAGGTAGTGCTATGTAGAGAGAAACTTTGTGGTGCCACAGTGAAAAACAGACAAGTGTGGAGGTATTAATTTTGGGGGATGTGTTCCTGCAATGTGAACATCAAAAAAGTTGTATTTCTTGAAGTGTTTTCTTTCCTTTCTAGTGTTTCTGCCCCTTTTAAGGATGAATCAAATGGAGTGTACAACTTCTGTCATCTGTGCCCTTTGGTTTTAAAGCACATTCTTACAGTACTTGAACCTTAATAAGGATGATTGCATTGGTTAGACTTACCTATGAAAAGCATCTCAGTAACTTTAATATTAGTATCAATATTAATGTTATGAGCTTCACAAAAGCAAGCATTAACTACATTTTTAGTCTGGAAAGCTTGACTAATACTAGATTAAGAAAAAGCAGAACTGTTAAAAATAAGTTCATGCTGGGTGGCTTTTCCCCTTCCAAAATTGCTACAGTGTCGACCTAATTTGAATTTCAACTGTTTGAATGCAAAGGTCACCCAGAACACAGGCAAATAAAGGGACTTAAAAACTAGATGTCATACCATTTCAGGCTGTTCAAGGAATTGCTAAATAGCTGCAGAATAAAAAGAATGCCTATAGTGGAAGAACCAGTTGATGAAAACCTCACCATTTTTGTGTCTACAGTAGACAACACCTGTTTCACTTACACTTTTTTAAATGGGCCTTGACTGTAACAGTAGCATGATATACACTTACAGCGTTTTTAAGTGGAATTTTATGATTAAACGCCAAAGAAATATTGATATATGTGTGGCACACTGACTTGAATTATCATGTTAATTTTTCTTAATCACTCTAAACATCTCAAAAAATTTTTCTTTATACAGCCTGGCACCATAATCAAAGTAATTAGTCTTCATCCATTAGATATCAGCTATTTCTGGATATTCACTAAGGCCTAATAATTGTCATTCACCACTATCAGAATTGCTATTAGAGACATTACTATGAATATATCAAACTATGTAACAATTTTTTCTACATCGACATTGTTTGGGGTTTTTTTGTTACAAATAACTAACGATGTTTATACACCCAACAGTAACTTCTCTATTTGCCACATAGAATAAGCCACAGGGAAACAGCACATAATAATGAAAATTGTAATCAAGTGTTTCAAGCTATCTTCAGATCATTTTGGGTACTGAATCTGGCAGTAGAACAGAGAAAACTGGAGCACTACCATTAATTCAACCAGCTTGTCTTCAAGAAAGATGAAGACCTTTATGTTCCAGTTGTACATGTAAACACTTGATAACTTTCTAGGACAACTGTCAGCTGAGCATTGTCTCTGACAAAGCAGTGCACATGGAGACCAAAAATGCATATGCCACTACAGAAACACTGACAACTTAAAGGAACAACAAATTCTTGATTCTCTAGAAACCACATAATTCCTGTACATGCATGCCCAAATTTAAGTTCTTATTTAGTGGAACTGTGACTACTGACTGTATGAAGCTTTGGCTCAGAACAGTTTTCTTCTAAATTTAAAAAAAAAAAAAAAAAAAAAGTGCCCCTTTCATTCTTTTCCCTCTCATCTATCAAGTGTCTGGTTAACCTCTCTATCTTAAAGAGTGATAATTTTCAGAAGTCCCATGCTCTCTAGCTGAAATAACTTTATGCAAAGGGAAGAGTCATTGTGTGCTTACTGATGCACAGTGAAGTATACAAGGACACATGAACTAAAAATAATATTATATCTGTATTTATGAACTACCTAGCACCCCACTAACCCTTACTAAAAGACAGGACATTTTAGCTCAAGTCTCAAACCATCATATCTCTGGAAGCTTTATTGGTCAGAGCTGAGAGGGAAATCATGTATTCCAAAAATATACCATCAAATTTATCTTGCCAAACACTGAGGCTGCAAGGAAGGAGTCACATAAGAGAGATATATACATGTATACATGTTGTGTATAAACAGTCAGGATTTTCCTACAGTTTAGCTTGTTTTGGTGCCTCATGTCTCATAGATATGGAAACTGGTCTTTTTGTTATCCAAAGCTTATTTATTTCACAGAAGTATAGGAATCCCCCTTTCTATAACACACTCAGCTGGCAAATCTAAATGACACTTAAGTGAATTAACTTTTGGTTATCATGGTGAAAAAAAGGAGAGTTTAAAGTAGAAAAAAATGGTCATAGAAGTGAATGACTTTATGGACACATTTGACTTTGATGAGAATTAAACTTCAAAGTTTTAAATGCAGCATTTTAAATCAGTCCTTAACCTAACAGCATAATCCAATCTATCTGCAATAATTCTACTGTACCTGCAAGGTCAGTGTTAAGTGTGTACCTAAATGGAATGCAACACTGACTTTCTAGAATAGAAACAGCTGTTCTGACAAATAAATTAGGAAGGAATTAGATTGGATTAATTTATAATCCATAACACCACTCATTTTACAAATTCCTCTCCATATGTATTTTTTCCTGTTTCTAGAATCACACTATTAAATAACTTAAATCATCCAATTTCAAAAATAAATGCTTATGAATGTTTAATAATTAGCACCAAAATACCATTTTTTAATAAATGCAGACGAAGGTTTTTTTCACTGAAAGTCATGAGGGCTTTCAAGTTACTCACACTTCTATGAAAGTCCCATCCAAAATGTACAATCAAAACTTAACATTTTACATCAGTGGCCTACTAAAACTTCTTCAGCCTCACTACCAGGCATAAAGAATTTATTATTCTTAAAAATGGGTAAAAATGTTTAAAGAATTTTTCAGTTTATACACAAAAGGTGCGTTTTCTGTAACTTAAAACTGCTGGTTGCCAGTGTGTCTAACCCCATAAAAATTCAATGTAATTAAAAAAAATAACAATCTCTTCTGCAACGTATTTTACTCATCAGCACAAACTGTACAATGCCACCTGCAGTTCTGAGAAGGTCTTCCATATAATTTTGCTCTTTCAGGACTTAATGCAAGACCCTGTCTCCCTTCAACAGAGAGACTCTTAGCTGATCTTGAGAAATAAGGACCTTACCCTACTTTTGGTCTGAGAAAAAAGAGCAATAGAAAAGAATTCTTGAAATATGTAGGCTACCTCTTTACTGTTCCTTTGCCTCATTGCAAAATTTATCTTAACAAGGTAAATGTTGCTGTAGTCCTTTTAATGCTAGTATAGTCATGTGTTAGCACACTTACAAAGCTATGCAGGCGTAAGCTAACACAAGACCAAACTGCTGCTCAAGATATTTCCAGTCACTGAAAAATTTTGATGTTAGGCATTACTCACATCAATATTAAGTCATTCCAATCCTACTTTTTAAAATTCAGTTATTTTTCATTTGTGCTGGTACAGCAGTGTATTTGAATCCTCTGTGCAAGGAAATACAACTTCTCTTTTTAAAAAGCTGATTAATCTGATTCTGATCTAATTTGAAAGATATGAAGCCAGTATAATTCCAGCAAACAACTGATATCTAAATTAGGCCCTAAAGGAAAAAGATTAAATCACTTTTTAAACTTAGCGGCCTAAAATAGGTACCCTAAATAGATTAACTTAAATTCATATTTTTGTATTCATAGAGTTGAACTTTTTCTTTTGTTATCAGGCTTGAAGAAACTGGTCATACTAACAGAAAGGATAAGTAGTGCTGACTAAAGACAAAAAGCAACAAAGGCAATGAAAGATTTGCTATAGCTATCCAAACAAAGTAAATTTCAGCATGGTTTAGAGAAAAATGAAAACGGAAAAGATAATCTAAATGGCATTCAGGTAAGGCATTTCATCTTTTTGATCTTTACAATGCTTTTCAACCATTTAGGAGCGAATCCACTAATGGTGTAAATTTCTTTTGACTAGAATGCTGCAATACCAAAAAGTCTTTTATTTCAAATTATTCTCTCTTTAATCAGTGCAAGTCTAGTATCTATTGTACTAAATGAACTGAACACTTCCAACATTTTTATCAGTTTTGAATAAGGCAGACGTTGATGGGATTGAGGGCTTAAAAACCTTTAAGTGAATTACTTTTCAAGGATAGTCAGTATTTCATCAGTTTGCTGGACATTAACCTTGGATTCTAAATTTAAGCTCCTTTATACCCTTTCACAGACACATTAGCGTTAGATCATTTCTGCTTTGTCTCTGAAGGTTAACAGATTAATGACAGTCTATGTATTCAAGCCAGTAAACTACAACCCTACCAGTGTGCAGATGCATCAGAAATTGCAAACAGAAGGTGAAGGTCCGCTGCCTGCCACACTCCAGAACTCAGCAAAGTAGTCCTCTTTGCAGCCTGAACCAAAACAAGTGCAATTGGATTAGAGAACTAGCTTCAAGTTAGTAACCTAGGTTATTTACTTTAACACAAAGGAAAAGGTTGACTATACTTTCTAATTGAACTATGCATTTCTTTTCTGGAAGGATTTTATCCTTCCTGTACCACCACTGATAATATGCATAAAGCCAACTCAGTGTTTTTCTGGTTAGCTGGAATTTTCTCTAGCTTTGTTTTACAGCTGTATCTACATCCCACAGGTACAGATACAAGAAGTCACCTAGGCTAGTAAATACTTCTGACCCTACATCAGCCTATTCTGAATCTTAATTTTATATCAAAGTTTCTACACCAACAAGAACAAAAAGGAAACTTCTCTTAGATTAGGATATTTGTTTTATTCCTTTAGAAGTGCTCTTACTTGTTAACTTGTTGCTGCCTTGGCAGTTACAGAGTTGACATGATGCTCTACTCATGTAAGAATGATGTTTTTCTCGGTATATCATACTTGCACTCCTCTGGATCTCCCTTTTAGCTAGCTAGCACTTTATCAGGTCTTACTGCTATTGTATTTCTTTTGTTTTCTATTCAAGTGAATTTTATCCTTGGGAAGGGTGCTAGACTGACAGCCCAGGAGAATTGAGGCCTCTGTTATCCACAGAGCCGTTTATTTCAAGCCACAGTTAGAAGCAGAACTTGAGGGGTTGAAAAGGCAGTGTTAACTCTTGCCCACAATTTCTTTGAAAGTTGGGACTTCCTTCCATAAGAATGCCACTGTATTTGCATGTCTTCCAAAGAAGTCACCCGTAATAGCATTTTTTAAAATCCACTTCTAATTGAAATAACTTCTAATGATAAAAGAATCACCTTTCCTTATCTTCTGTTTTTCAAAAAGGGATGATGAGGGGAAATGGATGGCTCCACTTGGAGTCTGTCCTTCTTCATGGGTTCATGCACCTACAACACCCTGTCATGTTTCAGCTTTCTTCCTTGAATTCTTGTCATTGTGAGAAGTCAACCCAGTTTTCCCGTTGCAATTTCATCAGGACCTTGGCTCAGTCTACATGACTTCTTTGTCTTCCCCTCAGTTCCCAAGAAAAAAGGGATACAGAACAAAAGACATTTCCTCAAGTGTCACTGAAAAGTAGTCAGCATAATCTGAAACAGCCATTGTGGATGTTGGCTGAGGCAAATTAACTTATTTTACTAGTCCATACTTTTCATAAAGCCAGTTTCTCCTTTATAATGAAATGCTTCTTTAGTTCACTGAATTTAGTTCAGAGTAGACTGACCTGAGGAGTTGTAAACTTGTCACAATTCCTCTGTGTTGACTAATACTTTGCTATATGCAGTGTAATCTGCCCTGAAATCGCAGCCTTTCTGAAAAGTGAAATGTTTGGTTTCCCATAACACTGTTTCAAAGTAATTACTCAACTTCAAGCATCTATAAGGCAAATTTATGTTACATTTACCCACTGGTTTTCAAACCTGACTTTGTGTTTTCATAGTTATAGTTAGTTTGCTGTTTCACCTCTCTTCTCTCATTTACCATAGACCTTAGTTTTAGAACGCTTCTGTTGTTTCCACGTGCAATTTTTTACCAACTTTTAAATTTGTAACTATGGTCTAGAGAACACATTCCATGCATCAAAGCTTCAACATTTCTGTTCAAAGATCAACTAAACCACAGTATTTTTAACACCATCAATACGTCACCATGACTTTTTGTCCAATTGAGCATTATCAACCACAGGAAATCTAGTCTCCTCAGTAGCACAGACCAAGATTAGAATTCCAGAGAATTTGTATATATACAATGATGATATGTATGTCATCATAATCAGTTTATTTTTGCAAATAGAAATGTCCTCACAGCTTAA
Organism: Falco naumanni; assembly: GCF_017639655.2. Classification (NCBI taxonomy): domain Eukaryota; kingdom Metazoa; phylum Chordata; class Aves; order Falconiformes; family Falconidae; genus Falco; species Falco naumanni. The sequence goes on along the minus strand of NC_054060.1, from coordinate 47,631,493 downwards.
CCACAGCTTTGGAAAACATACAGAAAATTGCATGTCAAGATGATAAATCTGTCAATTTGTAAAGCTGCTTATTGTTACGGGCATGACACCAACAGTAAAATAAGGAAAACTTCATCCTGGATACAACAGACATATCACACCTGACCTTCAATTACTTTATCATATGACTGGCTGCATTTATTCATACTATTCTCTTGGCCATTTTAAAGGAAGAAAAAGAAATTAATACAAGCCAAATTTCCTGTATGGAAAGCTGGTTGTCTTTACAATAGGCAAGACAACATAACTTTCAGAACCAGCACTGTATTTTATTAGTATATAATGAATATTCTAAACATCAGCCACTGACTGTCTCCCATGACAAATGGTGACCATATTCACCCATCTTGAGGAAATCTCAGTGTTCGGCTAAGTAAAACTGATTCAGACAACTGCTTTCAGTGATACTGGAAAAAGGTTACCGAGTGGTGAATGGGAAGGTGTCTTGCAATTCTCTACAGCTGGATCTGCAAATTAGACAACAACAGATCCCAAGGAAGGGAGATTTGGTGCTGACACATTGCTGGACGTTCCAGTTCCAGGTTCCCTATTCCAGAACTGCAGGTTTGGAACAAGTTTTCAAGTGATATTTTTCTTTTATTTTTACCTTCCAGGAAAAGTCCAGTTTGAACCCAAAGGTAATCTGAAATTTACAAATAATTTCTACTGTATGTTAAAGCATTTATCAAAAGCAAGATATTACAGGTCAGTTATAGTGTAAATTTTCCATGTAAAATACAGGATAACAAATCAGTTTTGCATGGACTACTGAGATGTGCCTTCAGGAGTTTAGTGGATTCTGCACCAATGACTCTGGCACATATTTATTTAACAAATAAAAATTACAAATTTATTTGTTAAACAAATAATTTATAAAAGGAATAATTAATGGTCATCATAATATGAATGGAAACAAATAACAGATAAAATTACATAATGCCTTCAGAACATGACAGACTGAATTTTATGTTACCAGAAGCCAGTTTTTTCCATCTAGCCCAGCACTAGCAACTGGGGCACCAGGAGGAGCTGTGCTTCCATACCAATCACTTCCAAAGCAGTGGAACCACTTCATAAGCTCCCAGTAACATTTTCAATTGGAGTATAGCAAGCCTCAGATTCTCTGTATCTCTGACCCCAAAACCCTAGGGGTCGACCCCGAGTCTCCCCTGGTGCTTTCTGCCAGAGGCTCCAGGTGGGGCCTTCTCCCTGGCTGTGGTGTAGAGTACATTTTTACATCTTATCCTGCCGACTGGCCCAAGGGCTACTGCATGAACTATCTCCTGATTAATTTGTTCAAAGGGTTGTCACTGCTCAGGGCCCTATTTGAAATAATTCCTCTTCCAGGTCACTTGATAGAGGGGGCTTACAATCAGACTGTAATTTGGATCAGTCCATGGCAAATGGTAGGATTGTGTTTACACCCCTGGGGCAGTCAGTTCCAGGTGTACTGGATGCCACTCCAAGTGAAAACAAACTGTGGCCTGCATTTTGCTGGCAAAGGCGTTGAGAAAAATTCATTTGTGATATCAACAGCATCATACCACATGGCTGCGTTTGGCTCCAGTTCTTACTGAAGTTCTGGCATCTCTGGTATGGCATTGCTCAGCAGCAGCATGGCTTCATTCAGGCATGCTAGTTTCCATTTTCCATTAGAATTTTGCACTGGCCGTATGGGACTATTAAAAGGTGAGTGCATCCTGTTGATCACTCCTTGGCCCTCCAGTCAATGAATCATCTTATGAGTGGGAACCGGGGAGTCTCAGTTGGTGCGATATTGCTGCCAGTGTACTGTTGTGGTAGCAATTGGTACCTGCTGTTCATCAACCTTCAGCAACCCTGCAAGAGAATGGTCCTTCAAGAGACCAGGCAAGGTAGACAGCTGTTTAATTTCCTCATTCTCCAAGGCAGCTATACCAAAAGCCCACTGGTACCCTTCTGGATCCTTGAAATACCCTCTTCTGACATAGTCTATACCAAGTATGCATGGAGCTTCTGGGTTAATCACAATGGGATGGTTTTGCCACTTATTCCCAGTTAGGCTTATTTCAGCCTCCAACACAGCATCCACTGTGTACCGGTGTCTGCTAGAGACTTATGCTCCTGTAGATCTGATGTGCCAGGCCATTGAATCCACATAGTCCAGTAAATCCGGCTGTCCCTTTCCTGCAAATGGCTGGAGGACCCCTCTAGTACTGGTTATAGTATTCACTTCTCACTTCTTGTAAATATGAATCAGAAGTTCCTTCATTAAGATCAAGGGTAAGATCAGATCTTTTGCTCTGTCTGTGGAAAGCCCACTGGAGAATGGACCGGCAATTTTCCTCAAAGAGCCCCCATTTTTTGATTGGTTTTCCTTGCGATTCATGTACCTGTGCCTCTAGGGTCAAGGTAGATTTTCCATCCCACTTCCTTGTGTCCACTGTATGGTCCTGCTGGTAAAACCACAGAGCATCTTGTGGTGTGTACTTTCTCTATCCTCTCTCTTGGGCAAAAGAACACTTGCTGTTAATACCTGAGATACCTGCCCATACAGTTGGGGAGAAGGACATAACCTCTTTGAATTGCTGGAGCTCCTGGGACAGGTTTTTCCACTCATTGGGTAGTTTTTCCACAGCCAAGGTGCAAATCCATAGGGAGGAAGAGAGATTTTCTTCATGTTGCCAGAGCTGGTGAGCCACTTCATCCAACTATCATGGTTTAAAAATCCAGCTGGCAACTAAGCACCACACAGCTGCTCACTCGCTCCCATGCCTACCCAAGTGGGATGGGGAGGAGAATTGGAAAAAGCCAAAACCTGTGGGTAGAGATAAGAACAAGTTAATAATTGAAATAAAATATAATAAAATAATAATATTGTCATAATTGCAATGAAGAGGGAAACGACAAAAGGAGAGAGAGAAATAAAACCCAAGAAAAACAAGTGAAGTGATGCACAATACAATTGCTCACCACCCACATGACCGATATCCAACCAGTCCCTGACCAGTGATCGGGCCCCTTCCAGCCAGCTCTCCCCAGTTTATATATTCAGCATGACAATCTATAGTATGGAATGCCCCCTTGGCTAGTTTGGGTCAGCCGTCCTGCACCTGCTCCCTCCCAGCTTCTTGTGCACCTGCTCACTGGCAGAGTATGAAAAAACTGGAAAGTCCTTTACTTAGGGTAAGCGCTACTTAGTATTAACTGAAACACCAGTGTGTTGTCAACATTATTTTCATCCTAAATCCAAAAACCAGCTCTGTCCTAGCTACTAAGAAGAAAATCATCTCAGCTGAAATCAAGACAAAGAGTTTAGGTGGGAAAGAAAAAAAGAACAAACTATACTGACATCTGAACATATTTTATCATTAAGTTAGCTTGTATATTTACTCATGAATATAGGAAATAGAATTACAGTAGTTACTTGGATCATAAGACTGAAGTGTGTTCTAAACTCGGAGCTTAGGGACTCCTCATTTAAATTCTGTGATGGCATAAAAAACTCTTGGCATCATCTAGTTTTCCAAAAGTTCCAAAGATTAGGTTATCCCAAGATTTTTATGATTGTTTGAAGCAATAATAGTTTGATTGTATTTTTCAACTTGGGAGATTAAACTATCTTCCATGAAAGTCTGCTGGTTATTTTAATTTTCTCCAGCCTTGAACTAAGCTCCTTGTTATGCTGAAATAACAGTTCAGTTTCTGCTAAGCTAGAAAATAAATGCAGTTGTGGGACAAGGGGTCTGTCCTTCCATGTGCTACTGCAGAATGGTGTCAAAAGAGGTGCCTTTAACCGATGCCATAGGACTGACCTAAGAGCAAGAATGGTGCATCTGCAGGTAAGACCTAGCTGAATGGCTCCTTTTGCATCACTGCCATGGCACTAACACAAAGAACACTGCAGTCTGGAATCATTATTCTGCCTGAAGGAAATATGAACTCAATAAACATATCTAAATTAAATAAATCCAATTTATAACTTGTTTTCCAGTAGAGTGTAGAAAAAATATGAAAATAAAGACAAATAAATATAGTTTACCTGAATTTTCTTTCAAAAATTAAAATGCTCTGTCTCAAGTTAGCTCCTCCAGAATCAAGTCTCTCTATATAATTATATTTGGCATTAGGTCATCCAAGATGTAGTTTTGAAGAAATTAAAAAAAAAACCCTAAAGCACAAAATAGATCTTTTAAAAAGTTTAGAAATACTTTATCTGTTAAATGCTACTTAAAGATTATCTTGTCAATTCTTCCTTTTCCAATTTCCTAACATCCCTGTGGAAAAATCTAGAGACTACTGACATAGAAAAGAAATCAAATAAAATGTTAACACATCTTAAACCATTAGTTGTTTTCCTGATAGAAAGATGGAAATGAATCAAGAACAAACTGAATAATTAAGACCAAGCAGAATATTTTTGCATAAAATAAGTAGGATTCAGGTCTCTGTTTGAAAAGTACTGATTATAAATCTTAATCAGGACTTTTTTTACATTTCATGAAGGTAATGAGTGCATATCTCCTCTTGGTACTAATTATATATTCTGATTATCCTCTTTCCTTCTGTTTGTGGGTGTCAGTGAAGTATGCCTAGCTTTTTCTTTTCCTTGAAATTTTATTTTGTGTTATTTTACTGACTGACATATGTTAAAATTGTTTAACTTAATTCTTTTTGTTTAATCCTTCTTGAAGCATGATGCAGACATTTCTCAATACATAAATTTTCTTTTAAGTATATGATCTCAATTTTGGCTGTGGCACAGATGGCACCCCAATACCACACAGTTCTAGGAAGTATATTGGTCCTTTACTTCACTTGGACAGCTGTAGAAACCCTATATTCATAACAGCCATATTCAACCCTGATTTCAGGATACTAAAGAAAAGTCTTAGAAACACAGAATAAAAAATAAACACTAAGCTGGTACTTGTTAAAATATCATAGTAACAATACAGTATGAACCATGCTTTATTTTGATCGAAATGTTTAAGAATCAGCTTAAAAATTTGGATTAAGTGGTGAAGGCTAGTGACAACTGTTCACATTTCTTGTAATGAGAGAGCAAGCTTTTCAGAACAGAAGATATTCTCAGAAGCCCCACTAAATCCGCTTTAGATATTGCAGATAAGATACATTGAGCCTGTTATTTTGGTTAGGCGAAGGATACTCTGGATGATTTGCAGCGATGCATACAGACATATCAGTAGTTTATGCCGGTAAGAGCTTGGTAGAGAAAGTCTTGATGTTGGATCATTAATTTCATCTTCCCATTAATGCAGGCATATTTTCAATACTTTGTGCAGTGTTATTTTAGTGAATCATTTGATGCAATATACTTCAATTATCTTGGTGATATCTTACATTCCCCAGCTATCAACATTAAGACATCTTTTCCTTGCATTGCACATAATTCTTCCTTACCATTATCCTAATTTTAATGTCAGTAGAACCTAAGCAGTTCTGTGGTTGGGGGTTTTTTTTTGGTTTTTGGTGTGTTGTTTTTGTTTTTGTTTTTTTTTTTATTTAGATCTTTCACAATTTGTAGATTCTTGTTTAAAAGCACTTTTCATCCTGACAGATCAAGGTACCTGCTTCTTCCTTCCTCCTTCAGCCTCTCACAAGCCATGTTTTATTCTTGCAGCTGCTGCAACAGTTTGATTTCAGGTGACTCATCAGCCATCCAGATACAAAAATACCACTTCTGAGGTAGCAGAAGTACACAGCAATGAAATTCTCTGCCACCATCATCAACTCAAGGCCCTGTTGCTCTAAGAACTGTTTGTCCTTCAGATATGTCTTTATCCCCCCAGGGGAACTCCAGGCCTTAAAGAAGCTTTTCCAGAGCCCTCCACTTCCACCTGAATAGAGATGAGGGTGGAACAGGTCAGGACATCCTTCTGGTTATGTCAGGAACCTCTTCTCTCCGAAATAGAGAGGGGCAAGTAGGTGTCAGGATAAGGCCTTAATATGGCACCCTCACCTCCTGGCCAGGAGCCCTGTGCAGCCACAGGAATCCACTACATCACTTACTCCTGAAGTTCAAAGCAAACTTACCTTTTCCCTGCCCTGAGGCCTGTTCCCGTTTGCCACCCTATCCTTTCTGGAAAGCCTTTCCATCAGTATCTTTTCCAGAGCTTCATTTTCCTTCCTAATACAGTCCCAAAGTTCAGTAGCTGGGAAAAATCTTTCCTTTCAGGATTTATCAGAGCCAGTAACTAGGGTTCTGAGAATCATTCCTAAATTCCCAGCAGTAAGAGGAGTAATTTATTGGAACAGGCTTAGAAGGGACAAATAGCGCCACTGCAGTTTTCAAATACATTTCCTGACAGTTTCTTCATTTGGACAAGTTAAAAACATTTTTGTACATTATAATTTGATCCTGCCTGTTCTGTAAACATCTCTAACTGCTCTTTCCTGAATTTCTTCTTTGCTAATATTTCTTAAAATATTCAAAATGGAAAAGAATATTCCAGATGCTAAGTGCCTATTTCATGATGATTGCATTTTAAGTAGTATCCAAGAGGCATCACCTCTTGGATGTGTTTTGGAAACCTTTATATTGCTATCTGAATATGGCAAAGGAGGTAGTTTTCACAGGCAATCGTATCTGCCACTAAATATCAACTGTACAAAGACAGGAGCGGAGTAGTTTGAATTACTTGCTGAAATGAAGCATGGAAATATTTGAATTGGCTTTGAGAAGCATTTGGTTAGTACAGACTATAAAAACCCTTTTCCTGTCTTTTTGCTATCAGGTGTTGGAATTCGAATTGAAATCACCACATGAACTATATACAGCTTCATCCGAAAGGTGCAAGGGACTCAAATGGAATTCATAGGATCATAGAATTGTTTGGGTTTGAGAGGACCTGTAAGGGTCATCTAGTCCAATGCCCTTGCAGCGAGCAGGAACATCTTCAGCTAGGTCAGGTTGTGCAGAGCCGCATCCAACCTGACCTTTTATGTTTTCAGGGATGGGGCATGTACCACCTCTCTAGGTAACTTGTTCCAGTGTTTCACCGCCCTCACAGTAAAGAATTTCCTCCTTATACCTAGTCTAAATCTACCCTCTTTTAGGGCATTTTTAATTTTATACACCTTGCCCTATTGCTACAGGCCCTACTAAAAAGTCTGTCCCCATCCTTCTTATAAGCCCTCTTTAAATATTGAAAGGTCTTAATACGGTCTCCCTGGAGCTGCCTTTTCTCCAGGCTGAAGAATCCCAGCTCCCTCAGCCTTTCTTCATAGGAAAGGTGTTCCATCCCTCTGATCATTTTTGTGGTCCCCTCTCTGGACCTGCTCCAACAGGTCCATGTTTGTCCTGTCCTGAGGACTCCACAGCTGGACACAGTACTCCAGGTGGATTTTACCAGAACAGAGGCAGAATGACCTTCCTCAATCTGCCAGCCATGCTATTTTGATGCAGCCCAGGATACAGTTGACTTTCTGGGCTACAAGCTCATATCTAGCTTTTCATCCCCTCAAGTGCTTCCCTGCAGGGCTTCTCTCAATCCCTTCATCCCCCAGCCTGTATTGATACCAGAGGTTTCCCCAACCCAGGGTCAAGACCTTGCACTTGGCCTTGTTGAACTTCATAAGTTTCATGTGGACCTCCTTCTCAATCTTGTCCAGGTCCCTCTGGATGCCATTCCATTCCTCAAGGATGTCAACCACACCATTCAGTTTGGTGTCATCTGCAAACTTGTTGAGGGTGCACTCAATCTAGATGTTCACTGGCTATGAATTCTTTGAAATAGAATGACTTTGCAAAGTTTTAACATCAAGAACTGTGATAAGATAGAGCAAAAGCATCTGAACATGTATGTATCCATTTGAACTAAACTATAACTGCTTATTCGGTTGACTGTGCTTTTAAATATATAGCTCTAATTTATATTACACTGATAAGAGGAAAAGCTCCTTGTAATTAAACTAGCATATACACAGCCTCTACTTTTGGCAGTCAAGCACATATTCTGAAGTAGGTAAAGAACTTATTTCCCTTAATGGCCTTTAGAAATTACAGTGTGGAAAATTTGCTTACGTTTGGCAATGATATAAAAGACATAATAGGCTTGCTCCTAAAAATCTTGTGTGTGCCCAAAACAGCCACCTAAGTTTTTAAAATGTACTAGCTATTCTAGTGTCTCTGCATGCAGGTCCTGCTTTACCTGCATCCTTACATCCATAACCACATAGATATTTACTCCCTAGAACAAACTTAAGGCAATACTTGAGATATGCTGCCTTCAGAGGCTAATGTACCTACTCAATAGAATTCAGCCTTAATCCACTCAGTACTGGCTGTGATGTGAGAGATGTCTCTGACCTGAAACTGACTCTTCTGGTGAAAGTTCAATTTAAACAACTAAATTACAGACTTTCAGCTTTTTTAAAACTGCATATTCTGTCAGAAAAAACAGTACTTCAATGAAACAAAATCTCTATGCGGTCTATTTTGAAGAGCTGGCCTAATCAGCCTTGTGTTGAAAATGTTTGGAAGAGCTAATGAAAGTCATTACTTTAAGTCCTCTATGGTGTTACCACTAATACAAGCATAACACATTTAAGATTTTTAAATGCATTTCCATGTACCTTCAAATCTTCACTGAAAACCTAAAACAATGTTATGTAGTAGAAGATAGATCTTTTTAAAATATCTATTCTTATTTTTTTCCCAACCTTAGACATGCTATGGAAAAAAGTCTTATAAATAACAAGGAAAAGCCCTGTTAGTCATTCTTGAAGTGGTTAGATACTTGTCACTTTCTCTGAAATTATTACTGAGTCCTGAAAATTAAGTAAACCACATATTTAAAGATTGGTACCTGAAATGGTCTTCATGACTAATATTTGCCAAAACATTGATATGATGTTCAAATTACTAAATCTGGAAAGGTATTGTAGAAAAGGTTGCTACAAACTTTTCTGACACTTTTCTGATTTGATGTCAGTGTTGTGGGAAAATTACTTGGCGGGGGTGGTGGGGAGGGATGCGAATTAGATAAAACTGGAACCTAATAGAAGTATAGTATTATAGAAAGCTTTTTAGGGTAAAATACAGCTATTGCTTTCAGGCTAGCTGGCATGCACAGAATCTACTTTACCATGGCTGGCTCCCTAAGCAGCACACCCTGCCATCTCAGCACATGCTGATAGGAGTAACGGAAGGCAGAGCGGAGTAGAGACCTGCAGCCAGGCTACATTGTATGCCCTACAGGAATGGGAACTTGATGGTACCACACAGCTGATAAGCCACATAGCAGCTGTCAAATGAAGAATATACAAGAAGATGTCCACTGCTGAGCCGACAATTGTGGCAAAGTTACTCTCCTCAGATGAAATAATCTCATTGTAACACCAATGCACATCTCCATCCTAAAGTTACCAACTTCCAAGGTACTGCCACACCTCACTGGCACATGATACCCAATCATTAACAAAAATATGTATGACTAGAGTCACTCAAGCTCCACCTAAATGTAAAGAAAATTGACTGGTCTTGGACTGAAATAAGTCCAAGAGCAGGGAATTCTTGTTTAAATTCCCAAATTGCCAAAATCAGATTTAATTTTTAACTGTATTTTAAACTAATCTGTGCACAAATTTTAGGTCAAACTGACCCACTTTTCAAAATTGTTATGAATAAAGGGACTTCTAATCAAGGGATTCAGCCTTGGGAAGGAGGGGAAACAAAGAATAGATAGTGAAAAGAACACCATTATGTAAGTTATGCAAAAAGAAGCCTTCAAGTGAGGAAAGTTCTGGCCACAAGAGAAGACAAGTTGATAAGGTGTTTCAGTCCACTGACATCAACAGCAAATTAGTTGAAAATAGGACAAAGATAATAGTGGTAGTGGGAGATCATGACCTCCAACTCAAATACCCTCCCTGAAAGAGGGCAAAACCCCACTTCAGGAGCATGTGTAGTTAATAAAGAACTTCAGCAGTGCTATCTGAGAACATGTACTAATTTGCTTTAGAAGCGAGAAACTTGTAACCAATCCTGTGTATGATAATGAATATGCAATATACTATAAAGTATAAAAAGTAAGCAAAGGAGGGAAGACATTAGGGAAGACTCCATTGTAACTTCTGGGATCAGTTGACTGGCTGAACCTGTCTTCTCTCCCATAGGGATGCCTACCGGGTAAGAACTTTATTCTGTGACTAACTCATGCTAGCTGTTATTAGGTGTAATTTTTAAGCTTGTTTTGCTTTATCACCAGCAATCTTTGAAATTTATTCTGTTACAAGCTTGCATTTTGTATAATAAAAATCTTCAGCTGAAGTTCATTTTGTATAAAGCTCCAGAGATTTGAGTAGCTGTTATAAGGGATTTGACTCAGTGACTCTGTCAGCAGGGGTCCCTGAATAGGTTAGTTGAATCACCTGCCGAAACAGTGGGCTGTCAGAACACAGGTAGCAGATAGGCTGGTTGGACACAAAGGTCTCATCTTTCTTGTGAAACTGACAGGTTGATCAAATATAAAGGTTTCAAGGAAACACCCCTTCTTAACATGACAAGTGTGAAAGATGTTTTTTTTATGGTAGATGGATTTTTAATCTAATCCAGAACAGCTATAATTCAACAATATTGAAATTCTGCAGGCAAGTCATGAGATAGCCACATTACCATATGACTTCAGAGTAACAGTGAAGTTAACTGTAGAACAGTAGTTCTATAGTTTGAATGCTATATTTTCCATTTAATTGCTGATCCACTATTAAGGGTGTCACCCTCAGCTGTTCTTCAGAACTGGTTTTCTGGAAGAAACTGCATTCTTAAAGTTACTTTCATAGATTAATAACAATTAAACAACTGGTAAAAGCAGTGGTACTTTTCTAATTGTTTTCGAACTGCTGTATTTGTTAGACATTTTATTCATTGTGGGTTATTTGATTAAGGGAAAATTTCTTTTTTATTCCTACATTACACTGCAGATACCGTGCTTACTAGTAACAAAATATCTCAAGTCTATGCTATGACATTTGTCAGACAAATTACTGTCTGTAAATTAAAACCACAGGAAAAAAAAAATCAAAATAAGATGGCGAAACAAGCTTTCAGCAAACTCCACTGAGAAATAAACCACAGAAAAGAATAATTTTGATTAAGTTTGCAAATTCTATAGTCCAGTATAAAATTCTTGCCCCTCTCTCCTGGGAAACCTCTACATGCAAACAACTACACAAACAGGGAAGACACATGATTTTCCACAATGTTTGGAGCTAACAGAGGCAATCAAATAATCTAGTCTGACATCTTGTATATTTAATGAGACATCAAAATCAGTCAGTTACTCCAATCTGAATCCAGTTGCCCGAGTTAGGGTACTTTAGTCCTGTGGACAGCATATCTCTGAATGCAACAGCCAGCAAACAAACAGATGAAGGCACCAATGCCCTGAAGTGACAAGGACTGATTAAGCATCCCCGTGACATCAATGTTGCAGGAAAGGGCAAAAAACTAGTTAGCCACAACTAAACTACTAAAATAATAATAATAATAATTTTGACAGTTTGAGATTGAAGCTTTGAGTAACATTCAATCTCTTGGAACCAAAGAACAACCCCTACTTCTCTTCAAAATACTAACTCTCCATAATTTGTCAGCAGCTGCAGTCAAAATAAATAGATTTTCCCAACTGTTGCACAAACTGTCTGTTGCAGTATGTTTATTAGGTACCTTCCCTTCCTCCTTATGGCCCAGGATAGGAACAACAGTCCATGACAGGATTCACAGCTCTGTCTTCAAAGACAGGCACAACCCTGCACCTATTTAGTTTATTTCTCCGCCTTTGTCTTCTCTATTTTGCTTCTAAATAGGCCATAGATATCTCTTAAAATATGCTTCTGAAGAAATGCTAAGTATTGATTAGGCTTGCCATCTGCCTTATAAGTTGGGCCAGTATTTCCTTACCTTTGCTCTAGAAAACCACATTTTAACTTTGGGTTGAATTTACCTAACTTGATCTTTTCAGTAGCAGTTCTAACTATTCTTTTCAGCAAGGTTGAAAAAAGTGCTATCAAGTATTGTTCCCATGAGCAGGTCCCTTTGCAAAAACAATCTAGTTATCTCTCAGTCTTCTGTTCAGGAGGCTGAACTTAAGGTCAAATGACTAATATCTCAAATGCTGAGGTGGCTTTTCTCTACACATTACATGTTGAGCTAACAGACTATCTGGAAGAATGAAGAAAACAGAAAGGAGGTATTCTTGCCCATTATAGGCTATAATTAAACTAGGACATAAATATGTAGTGTATTTCATTTAATACATCTAAATATTTATTTGTTCCAAATATATATGACTAAATAATGGCACCACAGCAGTCAAATGTAAGCAAAAGTTATTGATAGATAAAAGCAAAAGCTGCATTAAATAAGTTATAACAAATGTCAGTAGGTAATTCAAGTAGTGCTGAAAGACCCAGACAAGATAATTCTGATTAACCTTAGCTGTAATTTCAAGTCACTTGTGTGCTGTGAAAAAAAGTCATTTTTCAGTAGTAAAGACTTCAGGATAAAGATCACTTTTCCCCTCGCTAAATCCAAGTGAATTATAGACTGATGGGATTTTTATCCAGTGATCAAATAGTTGTTTTACTGCTTTACTACTGTGAAGTCACTTTGTTGTTAAATCATTCTTTAGGCATCTGGTATTGCTTTAATTGTGTAATTTACCACAATGTTCATCAGATTTGCTTCTCATTTCAGTGATGCCATGTTAAGTAAGGCACATAACAATAAACCTGAAAAAAATAAAATAGCAAAATAATTCTAGAAGAATAGTAGCTATGTAATCTTCCTAAGCACTGTTCCTTGCTACTATTCCAAGCAGAGTTAAAAGTAGTCTATTTCTTGCCGTCTCTTTGAGCACCAGAAAAACTATTACTGCCCTGCTCAGTGAATTAACATAGATAATAGTAAAGCTACAAAACCAACATATATTACTCTTGAAACAAGCTTTCAGAAACAATGCAATGTCTTTAATATCTAGGAAGAAGTGTCAAGGGATATTTCCTCACCAGTTCGAAAAGCTTCTTGTTCTCTAAAAGATAATTCTGGGGCGTTTCACAGGTGCATTTCTTGCACAAATGTCCTTTCTGTGGTAGGTAGAACTTACCTTGATTCATTATACAAAATCTTTCCAAGACACACAGCTCATCAATGCTTACAGTAAGAGAGACCAGCAGTTTGCATTTAACCTCCTGTTTAATTTTCTAGATAAAAGAAAAGCTGAAATATGTTTTACCTTCCAGATCACTGGATCTATTACTACTTAGCAGTGACTTAGAGCATCAAACTACCCATGAAACTATAGGCCAGTCAGTCTCAACTCTATGCCTGACAAGATCATGGAGCAGATCCTCCTGGAAACTAGGCTGAACCACATGGAAAATAAGGAGGTGACTGGTGACAGCCAACATGACTTCACTAAGGGCAAATCATGTCTGACAAATTTGGTGGCCTTCTACGATAGGGTTACAGTGTTAGTGTATGAGGGAAGAGCAACTGATGTCATCTACCATCCTACAAGACGTCCTTGTCTTAAAACTGGGGAGACATGGATTTAATGGATGGACTACTTAGTGAATAAGGAATTGGCTGGATGGTCACACTCAGAGTTGTGGTCAACGGCTGTACGTCCAAGTAAAGACTGATGATGAGTGGTGTTCCTTCCTCAGGGGTCTGTACTGGGGCTGGCACTTTTCAACATATCTATTGGCAACATGTACCTTGAGACTGAGTACACCCTCAGCAAATTTGCCAATGACACCAAGCTGTGAAGCGTGGTCAACACACCAGAGGGAAGGGATGCCTTTTAGAGGGATCTTGAGAGGCTTGAGAGGTAGGCCTGTGCAAACCTTGTGAAGTTCAACAAGGCCAAGTGCAAGATCTTGCACCTGGGTTGGGGCAATCTCAAACACAAATATAGGCTGGGCAAAGAACAGATTGAAAGCAGCCCTGAAGAGAAGGATTTGGGGGTGTTTGTGGATGAGAAGCTCAACACGACCCAACAATGTGTGCTTGCAGCCCAGAAAACCAACCACATCTTGGGCTGCATAGTAAGAATGTCAAGGGAGGTGATTCTTCCCCTCTGCTCCACTCTCGTGAGACCCCACCTAGCGTACTGCATTCAGCTCTGGGGCTGCCAACAGAAGAACATGGACCTGTTGGAGTGAGTCCAGAGGAGACCCATGAAGATGATCAGAGCACCTCTCTTAAGAAGATAGGCTGAGAGAGTTGGGGTTGTTCAGCTTGAAGAGGAGAAGGCTCTGGGGAGACCTTACAATGGCATTTCCATACATAGAGGGGGCTTATAAGAAAGACGGGGACAGACTTTTTACTAGGGCCTGTATCAATAGAGGAAGGGGTAACTGTTTTAAACTGAAAGAGGATAGATCTAGATTAGATATTAGGAAGTAATTCTTTACTGCAAGGGTGGCAAGATGCTGCAAAAATCCTGGAGAAGTGGTAGATGCTCCATCCCTGGAAGTGTTCAAGGCCAAGGCTGTATGAGGCTTTGATCAACCTGGTCTAGTGGAAGGTGTCCATGGCCAGGGGGTTGGAAGTAGGTGGTCTTTGATGTCCCTTCTACCACCGAACATTCTATGATTCTATGACGGGGTTATCCACTAGGCACAGTCTGGATATCATATGTAGTGCCTGCTTGCATCAGCTTCTCATTTTAATGATTTTGTGAAGAGGTAAAGCGAAGCAAAGGGACCATAAAGTGCAACTTGATTATTTTATCACTGTTATTCTAAAAAAAGCATGAAAGCTTATTACCTCCTTATAGTATTCTTATTTGGACCTCACAAAATCAATTTTTTTCTCTGAAACCTTCTCTTCAATGAATGTTGGAGTAGCTAGCAGCTTTCTGCTAAGTTGCTTTTTAGCACCTGGGAAAATAGTGGGAGGCAAACTTCTTTGTGGGGAAGCCTACTATCCCTCTTAGAAGGACTTTCTTATTCAGTGCAGCCTGATTTGAAATCTGCAATCCAACACCCAGCTGAATCATTTCAAAGGAGTAACTGCTATTTCACTGTAATTGGTGTGGCAATAAAATATCAGCCATGATTTGAGCAGTTTATGCTTGCACAAAAAAATAGGAGTACAGCCCTACAAGACTTTTGTTTGTGTATCTGAACCAGCTACATTATTTATGCTGAGGACAACAGACTGTATGGAACTGCTATAGAATCTTCCATTGTCTTCCATGTGTCAGATGACAGCAGCGAACAGGAAGACGTAAAGTCAGTCCTGCTTTATCTGCACACAACACATCAGCCACTATAACTGCACCATATGCTGGTAACACATGCAGTGCTACTTTTAGACAGTACACTGACCCATCTCTTGTCTGGGGCAAGTTATAAGGTTATAATTGTCATAGTCTAAAAAAATACATACTGTAGATCCATCTCAGGTGGAATTACCAAAAAAAGCCAGTTCTAAAGTCTATTTAGATGACATTGAGATATCGAGACAGTTTAGGTCAAGCTTGGAGCTCAGGTGGTGTGTGGTGCATCAGACTTACACAGTGAGGACATCTTTTGCAACCATGTAGTCATATGCAGCAGAAAGATTCATCTGTTGATGCCTCTGAGTGTAGTATACCCCCCTTCCCTCTAAAAAAAGAACAAGAAATGACTGCCAGCTCCAGGAATTGTGTTAAAGGGCAATAGGAATCAAGCAGGAGTTGATGGCCAACCTGGGAGCTATACAATCTGGAAATTCAGAGTAACCATGAAGCTACAGAAATGACCCAATTGGTAAGAGAGACCTATTCTATGAAGCTGAAAGACGAACATTTTCCTGGAAAACAGAACTGTGGCTGTAGAGCATAAGCTCTGCAAAGGAAATTATTCAGACTACACTGCTTCAGCATGATAGATTTCTGTAAAGCACAGTGGAGGATACAGGAACTTCTTTTAGTGAAGCACACTGTTGGTGCAAACATGAGAAAGCAACTGATGGCAATGAAGCTCTAGGACACAGAAGAAAAATACTACAGCTGAGGGAAAAATGAATCTGCTGCTATATCTGGATCATAAACAAGAATCGGTACCCAAAGGCAGATGGTAGATTAATGTTCTTTACTTAGAGTGTCTGGAAGGAAAGAGATTCTTCTGGCCACACTTGTGTACAACAGAATGATTTCTTATTTTCAAGGCCGTGCAAAGTTGAATTAGTCTGGAGCGGTGAATTCAGTATCCTTATGAGAAACCACTGCAATCAGAGAGGCTCTGTAGACAAAAAATACCTCCAAGACTTCATGTAATAGCATAAAAATTTCTTCACGGGCTTGGGGAAGGAGCACAGCTTTATACTGAGAGTAGTTAGCAGTACAGCCTGGATCATGACTGAAGAACAGCCTCAGGTCCTTCCAACTCTTCACAGAAAACTCACCATATCTGGAGAAATGCTTCTGAACAGGAAGCTCTCCTGGCACAGATGTGGGGAGGTAAAGGTATTGCTGTGCATTAGAAAGCTCTTGGACAGTACATATAAGCACCTGGGAAGTGTACGTATACTGAATGCATGGAGAAGGGAACATAACAAGTATTTCAAAGACCTCTTAAAGGTAGCAGGGCTCCACAAAAAAAGTCATAGACAGACAAAAGCACATTTCTGTCACTGCATGAGTTCTGGGAGATATGTAATGCAATCACCCAATGCTGTGTCCTAAGAGCAGTTCTGCATGGAGCAGGGTCAGCTGGTGCCTGTCTGTGCCTCATGTCTGCTCAAGTATTCTGCAAAGTTCACTGGGATAACAGCAAATTAAAGCAGAGTTCCAAGCAAGGAACAAGCTGGCATTCTGTTTATGTCAGGTTGTTCCCCTTTTATTTTACAATAAACAATCCTCAAGGGAAAAAGGCTACAATGATTTTATTATTATGTCTTTTTAGGTAGTAATATTCTCTGTAGGTTCTTTTCCATTTGTATTAAACTAGTTTCCTCTTCAATACCATGTGAAACATTCAATGTTTCCAAAGAGAGTATTCCTAACCATTTGTACTAGAAAAGTTGTGGATACATAAAATGTAATGCATGTAGATTTTGGAGGGTTTTCATATATTAATCAAATCAGAGTTTATATATATAGTCAGAACTGTGGCAAACACTAATGTTTTCTGAAAACGACATGCAACAACAACAAAATCAAACAAGGTGAATTAGATGCATTGTTAACCCAAAAATACATCAATAAATATTTACAAATATTATCTCCAGTGTCAGCAGAACTTGCTGGCAACTTGGCTGGGACAAAACCATTTTATATGCAAACAAGCAAGATTAAAACAGAATCTAAATGACCTTTGTCACATTCATCACTGAATTTCAGATAACTGGTAACCAACCATCACATCAAATAACCCTTAGATATTGGACTAAGGAGAAGCAGTTATGCTTTAGATGCATTGGCTAGCTCACTGAGGGACTGGCAGCTCAGCCTTTAAAAAACAGCATAAACCTTTTGCTATTGCAGTATATTACACAGACAGGTTCTTTCTATCCTACTCAGATCACTATTTGTTTCATTACTTTTGATCCCGAGTTAAACCGTTGAGAAATAATCAGTGTCATTGACCCCTCTTTGATTAACTCTATTCTTCAGTGGTCTCTGAGGTTAATACCAGTTTTATTACCTTTTTACTGGATAACTTTATTGAATGTCATGGGGCAGTACTAAAAGCCATGGACTGAAAGAAACAACACCTGCAATAGTCTATATGGAAACAGAACTCCAGAGGATTTGCAGAAACCTGCTTACATTTCTTCAGATTACTCGGGGGGAAAAAACCACAATTTCAGAACATCCTATCACTCTATGGAAGGAGGTTTATTAGACTGAAACAGAAAGAGCTAGCAGTATCTGCTCAGGACTTATTAACATAAAAATATACCCTAGTGTTTAATATGCTGCAGTCCTCATACTTGTGTTTATTTCTAATGCAAACTGTTAAAAATTCTTTCCAGGCACATTAAAACTTACTAAGCTTCAATACTGTCAGAGGCCAAAGGGGAACGCTGGTATGCTTTTGTGGCATCACTTGTTTTTTAAGCAGTGACCTTCTCAAGAAATTACAGAAATACTTGTCAGTGCCCTTCTAAAGCCATTTTGCAGCCAAACAGTAAGAACTGAGTTTCTGCCTACCACTACAGCATGACATTAGCCATAAACCACATCCAAACAACTTAAGAAATTTAGATTTTATAAAAAATCCAGACAACTATAGGCTTTTTCCATTGACACAGCACACAAAACTGGAAGTATGCTTACTGAATTGCAATGCAAAATGTTTATATTAATATTTTCACACGTATAATAGTCTCAAGGCTTGCTGGAAACTAAAGCAAGTAAGGGGAAGAAAAGGGTATTGCATGGATCGTTTAAGACAGAGGAAGTGACAGATTAAGGAATAGTACCAGAAGAAGGCTATTTTACATCAATATTTTCCTAGTTTGCTCTGTGAAATGTGTTTCTTCAGTCTAACAAAGTTGCACAGGCATAAAGGGTTGTAATGCAGATTATCACCCAAAATTTTCTTATCATACAAAAACATATGTTATTTACTGAATCTCAGTAAAATGAGGGAAAGGGAAAGAGAGAAAGAAAGGAAAATCACTAGATAATCAGTTATGTCCTTCCTAGTTACGGGTACAAAGTGGGACTCCATCTGACTTGAGTAAGTAGCCAAAGAGCCAACAATTTACTTTTGCAAAATAGTTGCAAAAAAAAAAATTGCAGTTTTTTTTTTTTAATAAATTAGTCTGAAGTTCTAAGCAGCAACATAATGGACAGGCAGCTCCATTTAGGCTGACAGAAGCTCATCATGCTTTGCTAAATCTCATTTCTTCTCTCAACAGCAGCAGAACTAGCCAGCAGTCCGTGCAGCTGACATAACTAGCTGACATAACTAGCATTCCACTATTTTGAGTGGAAAAACGTACTTGGAAGCATATTGGCAGTGCTTAAGAGTAGTACCTGAACACCTGTTCCTTGTATTGACTTTTACATCTTTATGGGTGTCAACAGCTAAGAGCAGATAATTATGATTTTGATGCTTTATTACAAATTCAGAGGCCTGAACTTCACTTTAATATTTTTTCCTAACCCCTGTGTATACTACAGTTACTTTAAAATAACAATGTACTAAATGAACAAAATGATTTTATGACACAAAGCATTACTCAAGTGTATGTTGCTCACATATGTATTGGCACATTTGTATATATAACATACAAGCATATATATGTACATATTGTACCACTGATAATCTTGTTGCTTTAGGAACTTTTAAATTAGTAAAGAACAGAAAAGTAGCCCAGGTGGCAGAGAAGACTTAAAACCCCTTGTTTGAAGGAGTCCTTATTTTTACTAAGTTTTTTAATTAACATTTGTCTTTGTTGGTGAAACTGTAAAACATTTCCTATCTATCACATACACATTTATATACAGATAATTGAGAGTGAGTTCCAAGTAGAAAGGAAACCATTCCTTTCCTACAAAGCAATGAAGTCAGCAGAAGAGTAATAAGCAGAAGCAACACTCTCAGCAAAAGGCTTTAAGAACTTTAAACTTAGAAGACAAATGTATTTTGAATACTCTAGCCTATAACAAGAATCCCAACATAAAATGTACCTGTGACACTTGGCGGGGGGAACCCAAAGAAACCAAGAACAGTTTTCATACCTTCAACTCCACAAAGTACAGTTGACCAAACACAAAGATTCAAAGAAAACCTTTTTTTTTTTTTCTTACAATGGCCCTTTAATTTATTCTTGGGAGAGGGGGGCTTGCTTTAACTTCCTCCAGCTTTTATAGTTCTGGTGACAATTCCTGCCTGACACATCATGCCAACCAGGTTTGTCAGGGCCCCGAGGGTGCTGATTGTCCTAATGGCCCTGAACAGCCCCACCTGGTTTCCCCCTTCTCTGCCCATGGCCCTGAGGTGCCATTTAGGCTCATCCTGGTCTGTTGTTTGGGGTTGTTTTGAATCTGCTTTTGTGTCTGTTCCTGTGCTATGATATTCTACTTCATGGGATGGTAGCTCTTGGTGTGGCCTTGTTTTCAAGGTAACAGATTAGTTTTATGTATTTATTTATTTATTAGGAAATCTCTAAATCTAGGAAAGCTTGATTTAACTAAAACTTTTAAAATTACTTGGGAGGGGAGGGAGTATGTTGCCACAAAATAGAGGAAAATAGGCTGTCGCTCTCTGTCTGTAAAGCTCAGTTTATTTGAATTTACTGTTATATGCTTGAGTCAGGATAGGTATTTTTCACTGCTTGACTCTAATAATATGATTTTGGAGCCTAGTCTTCTTGCCTTTTATCTGGGAAGGAAATGAACACGTTTTTGTTAGATGTCTCCATAGGTACCTGTGTGATCTTCAAAGCCTAATTATTCTCCAGCACCCCTTGGTTACAGCCCTCCACTATTGCAACTGTAAGCTGACACTGATGCAACAAGCATGCCTGTACTCTGCTAGACCAATGTCACATCCAATAGCCCCAGCTTTAGATACCTTCTTGGGAAAAGTTATGTTTAGAACATATTAAGGGAAGTTGGTGTTTTTCCTCTTTTGCCTTTGAACTTAGTTAAAGGTTGGACTAATTTGTCCCTTTCTTTGAAGTATGGGGAGCAGGATAAGGTTTCAAGAAGTCAGAAATGGTGTGTAGTCAACAACAGAGTATATTTAGTGTCCTGTCATAGAAGTACTCTGAGTGCGAGCTGGGTTTGCATGAGCACTAACATGCTGTACCAGTAACTTACAGATAGGCCCATGTTGGCTTGCCTTTGGACTTGGGCTGGTAGCTTGGGAAAATTGCCAAGTTCATGTGGCTGCATGACCTTATGGTCAGCATGATCTTATGATCAGAAGAAGCCAGTTAAAGTGGGGCAGAATGGATTTTGGTGTCCCTGACAAGAGCAGGGACACTGCTAATTCAGCAGAGAATGGCATTCATTATGTGGAAAGGGGTTAAAGAGACATAACAGAACTTGCAGCACATGTTTTGGATATCAAGGTTATAACTGCACTGTGATTTTAAGAGGTAGTTGCATAGTGTGGTTTGTATTTCACTTACTCTTTTGGAAAGTGGGTGCATTCTGTTCTCTTATAATTGTTACTAGCTTTTTAGAAAAATTAATCCTGAAGCTTGTGATATTAAGTATTCCTAGCTAGGGGACCTGCTGGCAGCCACTGCTGCTGTGCCAGCTGCACTGCCAACCCTCACACCCCACCCTCATACACAAACCTGTCAGCCTGGGTAAATCAGATTAAAGTAAATAAGCATGTTAGACTATTAAACTGATGTTTATATTGGTATATAAAGTAGAAAGGCCAGTGGTGCATTAGGTAGCCATGTATGATACTCAAGTAGATCAATTTGGAACCAGGGGCTTACCTGATTTTCTCATGAGACCTGTGGCAACAAGTGCTAGTACCAGAGGCAAGGGGAAAAATCACCTCCTAAAGAGATCCACCTTTGGATCTGTTGACAGATAATGAGACCTAGGATGGGATGTGCGGACTGTGAGGATCCTTCAACATGGTTAATTATGCACAAAATGAGGTGGTGGGAGATGTGAGGCAAGTCAGCTGTATTTATTAGCATAGTTTGAGAATAGCCAAGGTTTTTAGAAATAGTCCGGGGAAAATAATTCTGAATATATTATCAGGGGACTGAAGATTAGAAAGGGTTGAATCAATGAATGCCTATGCTGTACTACAGAGGAGTCTAGGTAGCTCTTTCATCTTTGGTGGCAGGAATTAAAAAAACACCAAAGCAACAACCAAACAACCACCAAATGCCATATTCATGTATTTGGGATTAGGTGTCAGGGAGTGTTTTATTTTACTGGGAAATATTATTTCCTAGCATTTATGGCTACGCAGTGCATCACTGTTTTTTATTATATATACCAGTGTAAATGCTAATTGAATACCTTGCCATGCTTATTTTCTCTCCACAAAGCTCAAATGTGGTATAAAGGAATGCACCTCAACCAAGTTTCCCTGAACTGACCCCTTTAGCAATCCAGCTCAGATACAGGTCCATAGCTTGTATTTTCCTCTGGCTTAGTTTTTAACTTGGCTCAAGCCTTGTGCTTTCTGCTGGCCTTGTGATCTGTAGGGTGCAATCAAGTATGAGAATTTATTGGAGAGGAGGGTGTAAGTCCAGGATGTTTTCAGACTGCCACTTAACTCGATATTTGTGTCCTTCAGGAGCTCCCACACCTCTAAACCCATTTGCATTCTTGTCCCTTACTGGCTGTCACTTTTGTGAAAATTCAACCATTTTATGAGTTTGTTTTTTTTCAAGAGGGAAGAAAGTCTTTTGTCTACAATGCATTTTACATCTGAAGCTCCTCATATAATATATCAAATGTCAAGAAGAATATTAGTTGCACTGAAGTGCTGGATCTTAAAAGTGTTTCAGTTGTGATCTTGACAAGTTGAAAGTTTATTAAAGCAAGTTTGTGTACGACAAAAAATTAATCTAAGCTATGCTTCGCCTAATACCTTCCTCCAGTGATGCTTCTCAAATGCCTACTGAGTGCTGCCATCTTGTTTTTTGCCTCCCTCCAAAATATGTAGGGCTGCTTACCTGGATTAGTAGCTGAAACTCTGAATTAGCACAGCTGAGAAGAATTCTAATGAATGATTTTAACAGTCTGCATGTACTGCTTGAGGTACCTTTATTTCATCACTTTGAAGGTGAATACACTTCAGTGCAGTCATTTGTACAAGTTGAGATTATCCCTTTGCCCTATGGCTGACAAAGGGAAACAGGGGGACATCCCAGAGTCAGATGTGCAATCGTGATGTAGGCTGCTAGCCATGATGCCTACATAGAGGGTAAAGCTTGGACTCTTGATCCAAGTGAGACATCAAACTGATGAGAAAATAGGCTCAAAGTGTGTTATTTTTTTAAGAGAAAATGGGGGGGGAACTCAATATCTGATTTCTGACTTCCTAGTTTCTTGGAGAAGTGAAGGAATGCATAAGTGTAGACTATTATTCTAAACATGTTCCATAACAGTTCTCTGTGTGCAAAATGACCAATGTAAATGAAGTTTGGCTTGTTTATTGCACCCATGTGATGTTGACAATAATTCCCTAAATAAAAGTTTATTTCTAGCAGAAAATTTAGGTGAGAAATTCAGTCAGCTATTTCTATTTCATGCCAGTATACCTTTAAAACTGCTTCCAAACAAAGACAAAACAATAACACCTTTCTAAAATAGGCTTCTTTTGAAATTTTAAATATTCCTATGTTGATGAAATAAAGATATTTACTCACAATTTTGGAACAGGTGTCTGTCATGAAAGATATTAACCCTTATTCACAATTCTACAATTTAAGGGGTTTAAATAATTTATTCAAAATGAGCAACACTAGTTAATAATTATGCAGGTCCACAGTAAGATTAATTTTTGCAAGAGAATACATTGGCACTGCTCATGTGAAATATTCTATCAGATAAAATGCAGTGACAAAGAATATTTTGTAAATATTTGGGAAGACATTCATAAAATAAACCTTTATTGATTTTTTTTTTTCCTGTTTACAAACAACTTATAAGTATTACTCAGCTGCCTCTGAGCTAGGTAAATTAAAGGACTCAACTGAACTTTTTCAGAAGGGTAATACTTCTTCCTAAATGTATGCTTCCTAGCGTTATACTATTCCCTTATTTACACTCCCTCTCTTAGAAGAGAAAGCCTAATTCTTTTAGGTATCAATTTTTGAAGCACTTAAATAAAATTCAGGGTGAAAAACTGCACAAAACTACAAAATATCACTTAGTACCGTAAGTTCACGTTTTTGGCTTCATGCTCACAAATATCTTGCAGGATATGATTTTTAAACAATTTACTCCTAATTAGGGCCATTGAGTATTGCCTTAAAACTTCCAATTCAGAAACTGTGCAGGTAGAGAGGAAGCAACTATGACTGCAGGGTTCTGTGTATTCGCTGAACCTCATAGTTTAGTGCTATAAAATAGCCAAGTATTTTCTTGGCACATTAAGAAAGATACAGCTGAACAATATCTTGCTTGGCAGAGGAATCAAGAATGCTCATTTTCAGCTACACAAGTTATGATGTGAAAATGTGTTCCTTTTCATATAATTAGCAGAAACATGTGTTTATGATCTGTGTGTCCAAGGGAGGAGACAAATGAAATAGAAGCAGATGCCCCAGGATGATATAGTAGTGATGTGTATCCCAGGAGCTTGAATCTATTCCTGTCTATTATATTATTAAGCTGGAAGGTGACCTGAAATCAAAGGTGAAATGAAATCTGACTGTGCAAACTGTGCAGCTAGCATACAAAATAATTCAGGTCCTTGTCAAGCTACATAATGCTGAGCCCATTTCATCTGGCTGTGGAACAGGTGTTTTGTAATGGCAATTCACATGATATCACCTGTTTTCACTCCAGGCTGTATCCAAAACAGCTAACGAATATCCATCATATCCATTTTGTGCACGTACAGTGTCGAGTAGATGCAAGTAACAGGTCCATTATTCCATCCTGGATTTGGAAGGCGGCAGTCTGTGCCTCTGTCACCCAGAGCACCGCGTGAGACAGTGGCCAAAACGCCTGGAGGCATGTCTTTGGCGGCATGCCAGGCATGATCTGAAATACACATTTTGTGTATCTTGTGAGTGCAGGTACCATAGCAAGCATGTGAGTGAAATTGGCTTTCCTTTGCAGTTGTCTCCTTGCAGCTTTGCTACAAGGTTGTTACAGTGTAGCAATACTGTTTCCCATGCAACCATAAACAAAGAACAGGCTGGTTTTCAGGTACTTGGGCATGGAAGTGAGGAAAAAAAGTGTCAGTTTCAGTGTGTGGAGAAAAAAAATAAACTTGCTTTCCTATTTCATTACTGTGGTCTAGCAACAAACTTTTAAATAAAAAGAGGATGGCCAAGCCACTACTTCAAGCCTGGGGAGTGAATTTTCTTTTTAATTTCAATGGGTGGAGGAAGTGAATCCCCAGGGGGAAAATGCAATTTCTTCTAAAGCTGAGTAAAGCCAGGATTTTAGACTTGGTATTTCCCAGTGAGCTGGCAGTGGGAAGCTAATATGTACAGGGCAGCTTTAAAGCATCTCACTGCACCTTGTACTGCTTTGGATGCCATGTGAGGTTGCCCAACCCTTTATGCAGTGTACAGAGGCTTGACAGAGCCTTCTGATCTCCATTTTTACTGCATCTGCCTTAAAATGGGGTACTGGGTTTCCAGGTTCTTGATTTGGCCTTGAGTGCTCTTGGGCAGCCTGTTTGTACCACGGATGAGTGAAAATCTCCCAGAGGAACAGCTGGCTGGGCAGCAGCCAAGTTGTTTAACCGAAACCTGTGCATTGTAGCTGCCTTCCACTTTAAATACATCACACTGATTTCAGATGATAGTTCATCTATAACTATCTGGTAAGGATTCCCTGAAACAGCTTCTACATTTTGGGCATTCAACAGAAATGAATTATGACCCTCTAGAGATATCAATCTTGCTAAAATGAGTCAACGCAGTAATAAATGGCAGGAACCTGAGAAAATAGTCTCCTAAGAAGGCCCAATGAAGGATAAAACTTTAGAGTTTTTCTCCATGAATAATGATTGAAGAGCAGAAGAGAATAACCTGCATGGGCTTAATTATTTCTATTCCCTGTCTTTAGCTGTTGACAGAAAGATTTAATTAAATCAGAAGAAGACTTCCTCCTGATATGACAACTACATAACAGTTTACAATGTTACTTTTAACAGCTAGAAGATAGATGACATGAGAGGCAAAGCTTATTCAGCTGTACCTAGCAGTGTCCTAATGATGCCTGCTAATGCTACTGTAGCTATGATCCTTTACATTGTAGAAAGGGCATGTATTTTTCCTGTTAAAGCATTAGCTACGCATGCCATGAGCAAATACAGTTTAAGCAGCATTTAAAAATGTGGATTCAATCACTCAAAATTTGTAACAGAAGACGAAGACAGATGCATTTGGGGGTTTGGGATGTTTGGGGGTTTTTTTGGTTTTTGTGTTGGTTTTGTTTTTTTTTTTTTTTTTTCCCCCTGTTACCATGCTTGATAAAGTTTAGATAAAATACTCTGGGAAAACTCAAATTCATAATGAGAAATTGAAGCAATGTTTTTGGTATTTGATAAACTATACTGCTGTAAACTGATGTTCTCACAAGTTTAGAAACCAGTTTTGTCATAAAATGTGGGAGGCAAGTCAGAGAATCTCTTTTCTATCATTATAAATTCACTCTCCCATTGTTCTAGGAAAAGTGACTGGCAATGTTTCAAAGACATTTTGACATGTATTCATTCACACTTAAATGAATTATTTTTACTGTGTTGATATCTTTCCTTTATATTAAAACTGTTTATATTTACCTTTATATTGCCCTGCCTGTCATAATAGTATATAATAAATTCTAGCAAAATATTTTGCTGATAGCAAAATTGTTGAAAAAGATACTTCTAGGCAGGGGAACAGGATGGTAGAGGAAAATTAATGTGTGGTTAGTCATCACATATTGATACCCAAGTGTCATGTCTATGGCACATATCCAGGTATTTGTTGGGGAAAAAACAGCAAGCAGGCAAAACCCTAAAAATCCATTCAAAACCAACGTGTAAACCAGAAAAGCACCATTGAATATATGCATTATAAACTATTTGTTGGACTGGTAGCAAGCAGACATTAAGTACATATTATCATGTGAGTGTTTATGATCTTTTTGGTAGCTATAGTCTTTATTACAGATCTGCAGAATATCTCGGGCTAAGACTGTGAGGGTTTCTTTATTTGTACATTCTTATTTGAAGTAATTTCACTACTCTTGTGAGTTCTAAGCTACTGTGAATGTTTTCTAAACATGTTTTTAATCAGTTAGGAATAAGAGGGAAAGGAAGCTGCTATCAATGTATAAATTATAAACCAAACCATCACCTTGCCAAACGTTTTTGGAGCTACTTAAGAACCTTTAACCCTTTTTAACAAATGCCAAGAGAAACTCAAGCTGTGGCTTCTGTGGTGTTTTTAGTTATCCTTACAATGTTTTAACAGGTATTGCAGCACATACTGTATAGGATGCACACATCAAAATTTATGTGACAGGGAGAATGTTTAACAGTTAAAGCAGGCAATTTGAAGCAGGGGTGTTAGCTTAATGTTATTACTGGGTGTGCTGCAGAAGAGAATTTTCCCTCCAAATGTTTAAAGCCCTGTTTTTCCACTTGTTCTGTGCTTGAGGTCCCAGTCCTGCCATAGCTTTTTTTGGGGGTTTGTTTTTTACTTTATGTAAATAGGGATAATTGCAGATACTATTGTATAGGTGTTAGACCGAGTATTCAGTAGTTATTATGAGACACTCAAATGCTAAGGTACTGTGGACACACAAAAACAAAGAAAGGCCACCTATCTCTCGGGAATCAGAAGGCTGAAGAGCTTTGCTAAGTTGTGTAAAGTACCCCAATATTCCTCACCAAAGGAACATTTATTCCTTAAAAGCAAATTTTGTTAAAAGCTTTGAGTGGCACAATAAACTGAGCAAATGCAGCTCTGATGAAGAAATTCCTTGCATTGTTTTGGTTTATATAAAACTCTCAGATGTAGTTTTCTTTTTCAACTTGGTCTTGTAAGTAGTATGACTATTATTTCATGCATTATGACAGCATATTAAATACCATTTGAACTTTTCTTACAACAGTGACCAGAATAACTGACGTGAGAATTGTTATCCTGATACACCAACACTCCTCACTAGTTGTGTGTTCCCTTGCCTCCAATTCATCTTGAATTACTGAAATAGCACTAAACAGGCTTAATGCTTGTTTGCAAAGAAATTGCAATTATGGTTGCTCATTGCATATAGCCTCCGTACTGAGCACAACCCTGTGTTTCTGAGTCACCTACACTCACTAGACCATAAGTAATTGTGTGAAACTAGCTCTCTGTAAATGGTAAAATGTCTTTGAAGTTGAGTGCCCTTTTTTGAACTTGAGTAAAGTGATTCATATGTTAATTACTCTGAGTACTAATGTTAAAGTATATTTGTTGGTTAAAAAAGTGTTTCAAACTGTGATACTGAAAAATGTAAAACCATGATTGTGCAATATGCAAGTTTCCTCTCTGCAGTGAACCACTAACTGAAGTCTGTTCAAAGCACTTCCAAAATGAATTTTGAATCGGGACATGATAACCTTTGGCTGGGGCTCCCTACAATGAGACTTATCAGGGAGACTTATTTAATCATAGTCCAGTCTACAATGAAAGGTCTAACTTCATACATGAAAGGACAGGCAAGACTCAGCTCCCTGCTGAAAGTACCAGAAGACAATCACTGTAGCCAGTTGTGATTCTGCCTATGTGCATTCGCATCTTGTTTTCTGAGACAAATTCATTTTTATCTTTCTTCCCGCCTCACCCCACTCCCTACCCAATCAACATATCACTGGGTTGCATGTCTTGCCAGCCTGCATCAGTCATGTTGAATTACATGAGCAGCCCAAAGCTGCTGATATGACCTGACATAATTTAGCAAGTGATTTCTCAGCAGAGAAGGTAAAGATGAAAAGAAGTACAATTTTTTAAATTAATAAATTTGTTTTCAACAATTTTGAGAAAACATTATGAAACAAACCTAGAGGAACTTGTTTCTAAAACAGTAGTGAAGGGAAAAAAAACACAGAGACTTGTTTTTTCAAAACAAAAGCTGGTATTTTGACCATTTTCCTGCCTCTAAAAGGCATAAATTTGCAAACCAAGTGTATAAATAATGAGAATGCATTGACCTTTTTCATTACCAAGAAAATACATGTAGAAAGCACATCTTTTACTGAATATAGGTTATGCATACATACTTCCGTAAAGAATTATAAAAACCCTTTCAATGTGCTGTTTTAGATTTTTACCCATTTGATTTTTTTCCTGGTGGTTCCCCCCCCCCGCCCCCAGTAACTTTGCAGTGAAATTATATACAATAATGTTGCCTCTAAAGTGCAAGTCCATTCCTGGTGTCCAATAAGCCAGTCGTATGCTGAGGTGAGATATTTATTACAAAGTTGTGCGAGTCTGGATGCTAGCAAACAGAGCTAGCATACCGCAGTACAAAGTTACAAATTATAAAGTACATTATATACAGAATCGTATCACTTCCCAGAGGGCAGTTCCATATAGATGATTTGGTACGCATTTGCATATCCATTACCTAACTTATTTTACTATTACATTACACGTACCCTTGAGGAAGGGTCTTTTAGTGGAACTGGGTCTTTCCCTTAGGGATTTTTTAGTATTTTTAAGTGATTTTTAGTATTATAATGAGGATAGTTCACTTCTAGGGCAAGGCTAAAGACCAGAAGAGCTAACTAATCAGTGTGACATAAACAAAATAGTCTAAGTGTAAGGATGTTCTTTGGTTTTTTTTTCTCCCAAGGCTGACTCCCTTGATTAGAAGTCCTTTCATTCATCATTCTTGACAACTCTAGAGGGTCAGCTTGACCTAAACTCTGTGCAGATATAAACAGTAAATCAGAGATCAAGAATTCAGGAGTTTTAGACTATGATAGTTAAGGTTTCCCTACATTCACATCTGACAAGGTTTTAAACCAAGCCAACTTTATTGACATCCTAAAGTACAGTCACAGAACTGGAGATTGTTTGAGTAGTACATTACACCCACTAACTTCTCGGTGTTATACCAGTTAAATAGCTTAGGGTTTTAAGCTTCTGTATGAAAAATGTGAGTATACTTATTCCAAATAACTTGATGTTAGATCCTGATCCCAGTGGGCAAGCATAGATGCTATACTTACCATTGTCTAAGGACTCTGTGACTTTCCAGATGTAAAGGTATACGATATGTTGTAGCAGAGCTCTGGTCGGTCTGGGGTCATATATGCTCTGTGTCTGCAGACAAGAAGATGATAGCTTCTGTTTCTGGTATGCCTTTCTTTCCCCATCATTTCCCCACAGCAACTGATTGCTTCTTTCTAGATCAGCTTGCATTTGCTTACATCAAAAAGGGGGAATAGGGGACAAATCACTGTTTTAATACATAAGCAGAAAATAAGGAAACATGGGCAAACACCTAAAAGGATATTTGGGCAGGACAGAACTATTTAATTGGCAATATATGCTACAGCAGATAAGATGATTTACTACTAGCTGTATTGCATTAATCACTGAGAGATCAGTGTTATGTACTGAAACTCTCTAGTATATGTAAAAATCATTTGAAGAAATTAATCCTCTATCTTTTCCTTGTGCTTCAGTATTCATTACTTCTAACTACTCTTCTTACAATGTAAGCTACAATAAAAGCAAACATTACTGCTTTTATAGAAAGTGCTAGGAAATTTTAACTGATAAAGCATACTTGGAACTCCTATTCAAAGGTAATGCTAAGAGGAAACAAAAAAAAAAAAAAAAACCAAACCCAAAAGATAGAAGTAAAGAAGAATTTAAATACATCGATGAACCCCGAAGTGTCAGGTTCTATTTCTTTTTGTGCTTTGATGGCAGGTGTGTAGTTGACTGGCTTAGTATTAGATCAAAACTTGAAATTTAGACAAAGTATTTAAATATCTGTAATGAAAAACAAGGAAGAATTTGAAAAGCAGAAGATATTACAGTTAACAAAACATGGCCTGCCTTGGGAGAAGGGATAGACACCATAAATATGTCAAGCTGGGGCACAACAAGCTAAGCTCAAGAAGAACCAAACGGTTAATGAGACTAAACAGAAACTTACTGGAACTACGTGTGAACTATTCTAATTAGCATACTAAAAGAACCATCCTTGAGCAAAGAGAGCCCCCTACTAACAAACCCTCTCCTCACAGAACATGTCTGGTGAAAAAAGAGCACTGTACCTTTAAATGGAGATGAGGTTTGTAAGAACAAATGAGAATTAACTGTAACTAAATGTGATTGTAAACAATTGTTCAAAGTGCATAAAATGTTTTATTATGCATTAAGAGGTGTGCTAGCTTTGTGGATTTACCACCTAGTGCCCATCTCTGGCAGACATGCAATAAATGGTATCTCAGCTGTGTGTGTAAGACTGGCTCTTGCACACAGGG
Organism: Falco naumanni; assembly: GCF_017639655.2. Lineage (NCBI taxonomy): Eukaryota > Metazoa > Chordata > Aves > Falconiformes > Falconidae > Falco > Falco naumanni. Next base: position 47,600,356 of record NC_054060.1, on the reverse strand, counting down.
TAGCGAGGTCTGCTTGTGAGTCAACAGGTAGAAAAAAATGAATACATGAACTAACAGGCTTGGCACTCTCCAATATGCCATGGGACACACGTGTCCTGGGATGTATCAACAGGATATATCTCAGGAACAGCGGTAATGGGGTTCTTTCACACGTTTGTGCTCTGCACCATTCTTCATAGTGCTCAGCCTTTAATTTTCCTATTACATGTTCCCACGCAGAGAACAATTCCGAATCCTTCCTGATGTGTTTTTAAAATTATTTGCTTACAGTGCCTACACTGTTCAAGTTCTTCCAAATCCCAGTGAATGAATCTTAAATAAATTCCTACAAAGGGACCTCTTTTTTTTCTTTTTGTCAAGTAAAGGCAAATGTCTTTGTTAAGAAACAAACTGTAACAGCAGTTTTTGTTATGCTAAAGATTTATGTGGTGGCTATAAACTCTTCCAGTTTGAGCAAGAAAGTTGCAGATTAAGGGAGACCAAATTAGCAATAATGTAACTTTTAATTAGATAAAGTAAGTTTATCATAAAAAACATAGGTAGCACCAGTAAACAACAAACTAGTGACAAACCTAACATAATAATCTAAATACTGCAATGTGTTTGATACACAGCAAATACGAAAAGTCCAGGGAAATTAATCAGAAGGTGCCAGCATTGTGTAATTCAGGTCACTTTAAAATCTTCTTCTTTAATCTTTCACATGCACAGGGGAAAAGGAGCTTTTTATTAGACTCTTTCTCTTAGGATATCAAGTTAACAAATGTATCTTTAGAGTTGAGAAATACCAGTAATGTTGACTTAGAGGGTGAGGTTCAATTCTCAAATGTCAAGAAAGGTGACTGATAGGAAGATTTGCAAAGGAGTTTGCATGCAGGTGATTTTTGCCACATCAACTCTGCTGTTGGGAATTTCATATGTGTTTTAGGAATGTGTATTCATGAACATATGTGCATCAACTGTCCTGGTTAAAAGCAGTTTGGGGAAGGTTCAGCTTTGTATCCTATTCAATGTTAAGCAAATTTTTAGCAGTTCAGTAACTAAACCATGATCATATTTCCCTGGTTATTATATATTTTCACTGTTGTAAATTACAGTGAAGTAATGTTCACAAGATTCAGACACTGCAGTGTTTTGCCTTTTTTTTTTTTTTCATAGTCAAAGGGCTAGAGAGAAGCACTACAATTAATAAGCAAAGTGATGTGAAGTAGTTAAGTATTGTGAAACAATCAGGAACTCGGGATGAACAAGAGAAGGACTCGAGCTTAACATTTTGCTTCAGGTTCCCTCTGAAAACAGTATTTCTATAAAAGTGTGCATATTTACACTTACTTAAATCCTTAGATTAAAAATACTTTGTGTACTGTGTCTAAGAAATCTAAGACAAATGTTTGTCATTGTTTGCTGTTTGAAAATCAAAAGGTTACCTCTGATTTGCCTAGTGGTTTAATGTCTCAGATTGCCTTTAACCTGAGGTTTAATTACCTCAGATTTCTTTGTAAAGACTCAGTGGAGCTTCTGTTTGGTTTCTTAAAAATACTTTTATTTACCACTGGACAATACCCTAAAAGCAATGGTTGTGGGCACTGGTGTTCTCAGAGATTGGTGCCATGTGTAATTTGTGTTGAATCTGTTGAAACCAGATCAAATCGAAAGAGGGCAGGACAAAGACAGTGGAAGTTCCCAATGTAATTTTGCTTGGTTTTTTTCTGAAAAGCATGTGGACTGCTTATTGATCTCAAGCAGTTCAAGTTCAGTTCTATGTAGTGGTTCACAGGTTCTGCTCTGCATCACACTGGGATGTTGGTTTCTCAGGAGGGAGTGTCTCTTATAAAAGAACCACAGCACTTCCAGCACAATTAACCATGATGCATTTTGTAAAAATAAAATTGATTAATATATGGGTTTTTTTTTCTAAAACAACTGCAAAAATTCATAGATTTGGATACTTGTAATAATTAGCTTGTTGTGTAAATTGAGACATATTAATAAAACGCCACTATATTCACACACATCTGGGAATTTAATCTTCAGTAAGATCTTAACCTTTTCTTTATGTTAATGGTTATTGCTTTCACTAGATGGCACTTTGTGTCTCTTCATCAGAATGCTAGACTTGTTAAAACTCTTTAATTCAGACAAATGCCCACTTTGTCTCACCCCCCTCATACAGACTTGTTCTGATCTTAGTATTTGTGTTTACAGACATTTAATGAATAATAAAATCTGATTAATAAAGCCTTTTCAAATGAAGATGCATGTGATGTATGTAGTGGGAAAGCTTTGCAGTGCAGCCCACACACTCCCTGTAAAGAAATGGAGGACCCATTTAAAAAGGATTAGATATGAAAAATAATTGTGGGAAAACTTTTTTTTTTTTTTCCTCCCCTCATCCCACAGGATGAGAAAAGTGAGCGTATTGTCACTAAAGATATTTGGAGACTGATGGTTATTTCTAACAAGGGTGTAAGCCAATTATTAGAGTGCAGCCAACCCTGTTTAACACTATTGTGGTTTAACCCCAGCTGGCAACCAAGCACCACAGAGCCACTTGCTCATTCCCTTCCCTGGTGGGACAGGGGAGAGAACTGGAAGGGTAAAATTAGGAAAACTCATGGGTTGAGATAAGAACAGTTTAATAATTGAAATAAAATAATAATAAATTGTAATGAATAGGAAAATCACAAAAAGAGAAATAAAACCCAAGAAAAACAAGTCATGCAAATGAAAAATGATGGCTCACCACCAACTGACTGATGCTCAGCCTATTCCCAAGCAGTGCCCCTGAGGCCAGCTTTCCCCTTGGTTTATGTGCTGAGCATGACACCATACGGTATGGAATATCCCTTTAGTCAGTGTGGGTCAGCTGTCCCGGCTGTGTCCCCTTGCATGTTCTTGTGCACCCCCAGCCTCCTTACTGATAGGGCAGCATGAGAAGCTGAAAAGACCTTGACTTAATAGAAGTGCTGCTCAGCAACAACTAAAATGTCAGTGTGTTATCAACATTGTTCTCATCCTAAATCCAAAACACAGTACTATAGCAGCTACTAGGAAGAAAATTAACTATCCCAGTTGAAACCAGGACAAACACTCATGAAAGTTCCCTATGTAAATTTGGTTACAGGTTGTATTATTCATTATAACTTGCAATTGAAAAAAAGATTTCCTGTTGTGAGACAGTTGATGTATCTCTTGTTCACTGGTTGGTAAATACGTAGTTAGTGTGTTAAAACATGCACCAGAAGTAGGAAAGAGCATGTAAGTCTATACCCTCTTCTCTGCTTGAGTTTACTTCCTTGTCTGTTCCACCATTTCTCCCTGTTTTCCCTTTACCTCCTTTAATAGTTGCCCACCATGAATGTGTGGTTAAGTTCAGCATTAAACTTGTAACTACAAACGCCTTTTTTTTTCTTTTTTTTTATTTCCTGTTTGAGTTTAGTGTTTGCCAGAAAAGCAAAAGCGATTAAATCCATTTAAAAGAATAAATATTATTGGATCTGAGTTAGAGAAGTCAAGGTAGAAAAAGTCAGTCATATCTGTTCTTATTCTTGCTTATCTTCCAGGTATCTGATCCTTCATTTTAATTTTAGTTATGATGCTGTAAACAACTTTCACAGACTGCGTGAGGTGAGTACTGCTTTGTTAGCATTTGCAACAAAATTATATCACAAGATCTACGTGGGGGGGAAAACTATCATTCATGTTTATAAAGCAACCATTCCTTCACTCAAGGGCATCTACCAAGAAACTGAAGAATTTCTTACTATGTATGGTGTATATATTGCTTTCTCAAGACACACAAATTCCTTGGGATTTCTCATACATTGGCATGAAAACACAAACAAATGTTGCATACTATTTTACTTATTCATATGGTAGGGCAGGTAAAAGTTCAGGTAAAACACGTTCTGTCACATATTATAAAAAAGTGTGTGTAAATGTATATACACACTACAGAGCATTGCAAACAGTCACAGGTAAACATTTTGGTCCATTCTCTTCACTTGTATTCCTTTTCCTAACAGTGATTTTTAAGATCTGTGTTGCCTCAAGAGCTTCTTCAGGTACAACAGGAAGGATGTGGGATCAGCATCTGTGTCCACCATTTTAAACATATACTTCCTCCTCTGCTCAAACAAATAATCAGTATAAGATAACCACCATAAGAATATTTGTGTTTGCATGAAATAAAATATATTTTATAATAATCATAGTGTGTAATAAAATGTCTTGTCTTTGCTTTTGTTACATGGATTTCCTACCAGCTTCCATACAAAAAATAGTAACTATTTCAAAATATTATGCTGTTCTATAACTGCCATATGTTAGAATCTGTTAAGTCAATAAATAAACAGTTTACCTTCCTGCTTTTTAGTCATTACTGGCTGTATACATTTACATATATTATTACATAAAATTAGTACAGTCATCCAAAATTTTTCTGCATGGAACACTGCCAAGGTTTATATGCTAGGGCTGAAATTTTCTATGACAAGCATATCTTTCTGTTGGAAAACCAGGGCTTTATTTTCCAGTCTAAAATTTCAAAATATAACTGACCACATTGGCTTTTCACCTGTTAGATGAAGTTTAGCTTGGAGTCACCTTTGCGTCAGGGATATGTCTTTTGGTATTTTATGATGGTTTACTCAAATGTTTTCATTTTGAAAGCCAGCCTTCAGCAGATGCTTCTTAGTATTTAGGAGTGAAACTGGTAAAAATTCCATTCTCACTGAACATATCCACCTTCATAGATGACCTGCAGCTATAATTTTATAGTAAATGTCTCTGAGGAAACAGTACTGACAGTAAGAACAGGCACCAATGCACCAACTTAGTTCAACTCCCAGATGTTTGGCCAAGAAGAGCAAGAATCTAAAGACTGCAATGCTAGTGACTTACCCTGAAAACACCACATTAGGGGATTTGTTGTCAATACATTTTCTTTAGGGTTTTTTTAAATGTTTTTCAAGCCTAAAGAACTGCATATCATATCACAGTCCTAACAACAGCGTTCTGTGGAAAAAATAATATGCAGCCACATAACCAAGACTTCATTATAATGTGGATTTGGAGTGGGACCAGTGAAAGTTTTGCAATGAGCATTCATTCTGGCAATTTCTGAATCATTGACATTGCAACCTTAGTCTTTTTAATGTAATGCAATTGATTGTATGCATAATTTGGTATAAAAAGTATAAAAGTTACATATAAAACTAATGGTCCCAGGTTGATATCTACTGACAAGTCAATTAATATTCATGACATTTTGGAGAGAAGGAACAGCAGATGAGTCTTTTTTAAGGGTTTTAGGACCTGTTAGAGGGTAGGATTTAAAGTTAGCCTAAAAAGACTGCTATTATACATCTGTTTTCTGCAGGAGAAAGTTTTAAATGTTTATGCATTAAATTGATTCTTCAAAGCAATGAATACAGTCTTTGACAGATTTGTGCACAATGAACAATTTAGTGGAGACTATGATCTTTGGGCTAAAACTAGGTTGAATGCTTCTGAGGATGAGACTGTGGAAGAACATAACCTGGAAAGCAACAAAGGAATAGCTGATGGATGTGTAGTTCAAGAATTTGGCTAGTTTTGTGGGTTTTTAAAAAAAAAAAAATCATGTATTGTTTTACACAATATGACATGTTACAACACACAGTTATACTGTATAGCTATGTTGTGGATGACAAAAAAAAAAAAAATCCTTTGGTTGTTTTAAATGAGATACCTGGTAACTTAATGAGGTGCTTACCAGTTCTTGCGTTAAGAGAAACTGAATAGTTATTCTCTATTCATCTCAATATCATTCATACCTTTCTTCATGTGTTTTCCAAAGTGAAAAATTATGATATATGTGATTTGCCCCAAATCAGTATCAGTGTTGCTTTTCCCTGCAGTTTTCCAACTCTAATTAGTCCTTTTAAAATGAACTTTAGAAGGTACTAAACTTGCATCAGGTTTATAATTGACAGTATATAAAGGATTTATATAGTGACATTTCCTTTTTTGCTATCAACTTCATTCCTAGTAACTCTCAACATACAATTTTCTCCTTTGACTACAAATAATATTGATTGACATTTTCAGAGACATATCCATGACTTCAAAAATCACTTTCCCGAGTATCAATATATTATTCAGAGCCATCACTGTATGTAATTCATTAGAATTATATTCTCCACATACATTCAGTTCACGCTGGATTTTATCTGCCATTTTATCACTAAGTCATTCAGCATTTTGACTGTTTTAAACTTTAAAAGCAGAAGTCCCAATGCAGATTTTTGTGGACAATCTAACAGATTTCCCCAATTTGTTTCTGTGCTGGTTTTTTTTTAGTTTTTCATTGGTTATTAATTGCTGAGGAAAACCAGCTCTCTTACATCATGGCAACATAGCCTGTTTGCTCTTGAATTTTAAAAATTAACTCCTTGGAAGTCATATATAATGCACCAACTTTCTTTTGCAAAAATTTTGATAAGTTATGAAACACAGTGTCACCCAGCAGGAATGCTAACAAGGCAAAAATTATATATCAAAACTTCTGTTGTCACCTACCAAAATCAGAAACACAGAGCATCCGATAGCTTTTTGGCAAACCATTTGTGGTTGATTGACCTTTAATGGACACCAGGTGCCACCAAGCTGCTCTATCACTCCCCTTCTCAGCAGAACAGGAGCGGAGAAAATAAGATGAAAAAACTTGTGGGTCAAGATAAAGGCAGTTTAATAAAGCAATTTTAAAGATCACATGTTCAGAAGCAAAGGAAAACAAAAGCTGTTACTCTCTACTTCCCATCAACAGGTGATGTTTGGCCACTTCCCGGGAAGTAGGGCTTCAGTGCACATAGCAGATGCTCTGGAAAACAAACATCATAAATAACAAATGCCCCCCTCCTTCTCCTCTTTCTCTTAGCTTTTTTTATCTGAACAGACTTCATATGGTATGGAATATCCCTTTGGGAAATTTGGGTCAACTGTCCTGGCTATGTTGCCTTCCAAGATCTTGCCCACCCCCAGCCTACCAATGCCATGGGGACATGTTGGAGAGCCAGCCTTGGTGCTGTGCAAGCACTGTTCAGCAGCAGTCAAAACACTGGTGTGTTAGCAGCACCCTTCTGGCTACCAGTACAAGCACAGCCCTGGGAGGGCTGCTATGGGGCTCAGCCAGACCAAATATATTCTTGCAAAGGTGGCTTTCTAATAGATTATTAATAAACAATCATTATTTAAGTCAAATATGGAAATAAGCAAAACAAGATAGAATTTGGTAAAAATCACTTCCAAGTTTTGGACCAGTAGTTTCTTATATTTCTGATGACAGTCATACATACCCAGACATGAAGATCCACAAGCAGGCAAGAAAACAAGAGACTCAGAATCTCTGTATGTCTGCATCTACACCCTATTAATTAGAGCTTTTATATAGGACTATCAAATTCACCTAAGACAGAGAATACCTAGGATTGAATCAGACAGGCTGAGGATCCATGTAAGTGTTCTGTCTACTTTGGTGACAAAGAGGAATGTGTCTGTTTCCTTGGGAAAGGATGGACTTTGGTCATATATCAGCACTAGAAGAGGGCAAACAAATGAAAACTGGAGCAAAAATATGCAACACACAACAAGGTACATATCATTACGTACAATGAGATATCTATCTTCAAGCTGGCCGAGCTAGGTCTGAAACTGGAAATCATGAACATGCTAATTAACATCACAGGACTGGGGCCTGCCACCTTAGGTACAGTGTCAAACATAAGTTTGTTGCTTTTGGATCCCAAGTATCTTCATTTGGACACACGATATTAAGCAAATGTAGCAGCTCTGTGATAGCCCTTCAAGGGTCCCAGAACATGCTTTCTTAGCATGCCCTAGGCATTCCCACCTAAACTCCCTTTGTGGCCCACCACACATGAAAACACATTTTAGCTGTATGTCTATATAATGATTTGTATGAAAAAAATTGCTTGAGATGTGAAACTTTATCAGTTATTTTGGTTTAGCCGTAGTCAGGTAGCAAATACTTCATGGATGCTGCTGTGTTCATCTTTCAAATCTGCTGCTAATTGTGCTGCTTCAGTTGTTCAATGTTGTATTTGCCTTCATAGGACAACTAGGGTAGTAAATTATTTCCGGTGAAAGGGCCTGTGTAATGAGGTGTTTGAACTCAAACATGCTAATAAAGCCACATTAGTAACATGATTGTCTTTAAAATAAATATAGGAGAAATAGGAATCTTGTTAAAGGACAGAAAATTACTATTTCAACCAAGTAGTAATAAAGGAGATAATGAATATGGAAATAACATTAAGAGATTTTGAGACGACAGATTATTTAGACTAATTTTTAAGGAAATGTATTATTCAGTCATATTTCAATGCTTGAGGCTCGTTTTCAGCCATTCTATTTCTTAACCTTGCTCTACTCTTTGTTTTACAGCTCTTGTTTGGGTAGCATGTTCTATTAATAAACATGATCTTACCAGTGAGACTCCAGAAAAGAGGTCAATTCCTACTTTTGTTCTGTTATACAAATTCAGTGTCGATTGATCTCAAGAGTTATTTCTGGCATGCTCTGACATATGAGAGATGTGAATGTGGTATCTGGAATTTTAGATATGTGTATACACTCATTTTCCACTCCAAATGGAACATACAGAGTACTCTATATAGATGAACTAGTTCTCAAAAAAGTTATAAAAAAGAGACCACGAATCGTAATACAAAACGTGATGCTACATACAGGCAGACAGACATGCAGACCAAATACTGCTAGTAATTCCTGCTCATGTCCTGTAACACAGTATCTCAGTAACAGACAAAACTCAGTAATTCAGTCCACCATGGAAGCTTGCTAAAGCCTTTCATTTTTAAAGATGTTACTGGAAAATCCCACTGAAGTTTAGGTGACTAATAACATGTATCTCTTTTCTCTTGCTATACCTGAGCAAATTGGTTCACAGGAACTTTGTGATGCTTCAGCTTTCAGAAGCCATTGTTCAACTCCATATTCCTCACATATGTCTGATCCCTTAGGCAATGTCAGTAGAATTGAATATAATCTGAGGAAACATTAATACTTGCAGTCTTCCCTCAGCAGCAAAGTTACATCTGTGATCAGCTGTTTTCACAATTTCCCCTTGAAGAATTGAGTAAGTTATTTCCAAGCACTTTTAGAATCACTATTAGCAGAGGTGAGGAGGAGACAGTGAGGTCAGGATTGGTGTGATGACCCTTAATTAAACTTGGTATATGAATCAGGAGGATGGACTTCTTCCACAGCTGCAGGCCATCACAGAGGATCAAGTAAAATTTTTATGGATTACAAATTTACCTGTCTAGCATAAACCACAGAAGTTTGGAATAGGGAAAATAGGAATAGAAACAAGAAAAAAAAAAAATCAGTTGTCTAATATGGCCAGGATAATTGCTAATTAGAATAGCCTCTCCTAAGTGATAAACTTAGAGAAAAGAAGTGTCTAGCACTACTTCAAGTATTTAACTTTGCAGAACTAGTAGTGCAAGCTGTACTTTAAAAAAACCAAAACAAAACAACTTTTGTATTTGTAATGAAGATACCTGTAAAATGAACTATACAAACATATTGTATACACAGAAATATAAGGAAATCAGCAGTTCTAAAAGGCAAACAGGATAATCTAATGCTTGAGTAAGAAAAAGAGGCACTTTGAATGTTTTGTTATGTTTTCCAATCTGTACAGTCAGTCATCTGCTCTACTTTTTTTCCCCTGCCTCATCAGGATGTTGCAAATTTTCAGCTGCCTGCTCAATGGAGTTAATTAATTCCAGCACAGGTGTTTTTGATTGTATTGCATAATCAAACCCTTTTTTCTTTTTCCTATTTCTCCCTTTGTATCTTTACATCTTTTTTGTTTGTTTTATTTGTGGTTTTTTGTTGGATGGTTACAAGTTGGATGGCTGAAAGAGCTGAGGATTGGTGTTTATGTTGCCAGATGAAACCAACTCTGTATAAAAGGGTAATAGGGTAAATGTAACAGAACTGAGTTTGAAGCACATTAAAATGTGAGCAAACAGGTTCAGTGCAGAAACTGAGTTTTGCAGATACGTTATTGATGTTGTTTGTAACCTGAGATTTTCTAATGTGTCTGTATTTTTTGATAAGACTTTTGTGGAACTTTGACACATTTTGAAAATATAACATGCTAAATACAGAAGATAGAGAAGATTGAAGGTTAAAACACTGACATCTGCCATTAAAAATCAGATCCTGGCCCTACTGAACTTGTGGAAAAATTCCCAGCAACTTCATTACAATCAGGAAACTGGGAATTTCTTTTCAAGGTAAGTAGAAATTAAATTTATGTTTAACTTTGCATGGCTCAAAGTTGCCATTGAGTATATTCAGGATAAAAGTCAAATTTTATTGTCCAAAAACCCCAGATTCTGGTTCAGGCTCCTTTATCAGAGAAATAAAACCCTGGATGATATGTTCAGATTAGGCTACGCTATTGCAAACCCTCTGAATTTCTAGGACATGTGAAGAGAACAAAGGCAATCTCAACTGTATAGAAAGTCTGTACAAGGGCAGCTAGGAAGCTTGTTTTGTGCAAGCAGTTTTTGGATGGCAAATGTCAGCTGAAAACCACTTTGTGTTGGATATGGAAAATGTATTAGAACTGACCAAACCCTGTGCATTTAGCTGGCAGCAGATTACAAGAAAACCCCGACAATTTAGACACTGTTTTGGTTTACTGACAAGGAATTCCATTCATATGAAAAAGGAGTCACAGTGGAGAGAAGAAACTCCTCACTGTCAGCATATTAACAAACAAAATGCAGCATGGAACACAGATAAAATTGTTTAGCACCTCCCAGTCAAAAAACAAACAAGCAAACAACAAACAAAACCCCCCTCCAGTTTTGAAAACAAACAGAAAAGCAGCAGTCAAGAAAACCCAAATGCAACTTTTGCACTTCCCACAGTCACAAGCTGACAAAAAAAAGGGCAAAATTGCCTAACACTAGAAATAGAAGTGAAATTGCAGAAATGTTACATTATGAGTTGTTTAATAAGAGATACCTAAAGGAGAGACTAGAACTAAGAATTGTCATTTAAGAGTCTGATATAACATGACAAAACTATCAACTCACTCTAGCTTGTTATTCAACAGATCAAAAATGTTTCTCTATGAAAATATATTAAAAAAGAAGAGATAAGACAGCTTACCCAGTATTTAGTAATTCAGAAGGAAGCTCTTATCTTTGAGTCAATTGGGCTACAGATACAGAAAAACACACATTATATAAGAAGAGTCTTCTTTTTAAACATAATAAGCAACTTGTTGACAACAATTAGATTGGGATGGTAACTAGCCTTGCACAGCTGATAAACACATACTGAGTCCTGCTGTTAGGAGAACAGTTGTTGTCTGACCTCCAAATCCATTATATGATACAGCTGTAATGTAAGGCACATTTCTAGAGGTTCCTGAATACCAAAAGCTGAAGCTTTACAAGCAGTGAGTGTCCGGGCCCCATGGGTGCCGATGGCTCTGCACAGCATCCCCGGGTGGTGCTGCTGGGCCCTGGCTCCAGCCCCTGTAGGTCTTGCCCACAGCTGCCTTCAGTCCTCTCAGACAGCTAGGAACTGTATGGTGCTGCTGCAGTTGTCAGAAGTTTTTCTAAAATGCAATTTAAGATTCTGTGTTCTAGGGACTGCTAATGGTATCTTCCCATAGCAGGAGTTTTGGTCTGCATCTCTAATGAGATTAATATATACAGGAGAGACAAGGTGAATAAAACCTGTCCTCAGCTAATAGCTGGATGAACAAAGCTCCCCAAGTTTTCATTTTCAGGTCATGCTATTAAATCACTCATGCTACCTATCTAACATGCCAGAAACTCAAGAGTCAATCACTCAGGTAGGTGACATGTAAAAAAATGCTTAGGCAATGGTGAAGATAGGGGAGATCAGAAATTATTTAACTCCTGCAATACATTTCCAGCTTATTATTGGCACAGGAGGAATTCAAGGACTGAATTAGACAAAATACTTGATGTATTTAATATTCCAGAGGAAAGGTGTACTGAATAAAGTAAACTGAAAATTGAAGCAGTGGCACTGATGCATCTTTCCTTGTCAGTTAGCCTTGTACTATTTCAGAGATATACATTATTCAAATCCATAATATATAATTTCTTTTGTTGCTTCACAGCGTGCCAACAAGTAAAACATGTACCATCTAATGACTGTAATACAACAGTGCCTAACCTTTCAGATTTCTCTCTGGGTATCAGCATACTCTCCTACACAGTTCAAGAAAGAAAAATCTGTAGAAAAAAATCTGCTTTTGCGTCATTTGTTATTATTCATAAAATAAAATTACCAGTTTTCCCAAAGTCCAGAAAGAACCATAAGTCTTGTGCTGAGCACTGCCAAGTTCAGTTTACTTTTCTTGTTTACTTAGTCTTTTGTTTCCCATGAATGGATTCAGAAGAAAACAATACACTTCCCATTTGGTAAACAGTAGCACTCCCTCTAATGCCTGGTCCTTTCCACCCCTTCCTTTTATCTTTTTAATAAAGACTGTATCACACAGTTTTTTGTTTGCTTATTTGTTACTGTTTGTCTGCTGCTGTCCATTATGATACCACCGGGCTTGCCAGAAGAGCCTGGGGTAATGTTATTGTTCTGTAAGTAATTGCAGTGTCCTCAAGGCTATGCAGAAGAGGATGAAAATGATCTTTCTGCCCCATGACTCATCATCATAAACACTTTTAAGCAGTTATTTTCTCACAAGAGCTCCTGATACCCTGATGCTGCAACTTTTCCAGTAATTGAGACCTGTTCAAGAGCAGTGTTGAAATGCTTTGTGGCACAGGACAGGTAAAACAGAGCTATTATCCTCAGACTTAAAATAAGAAGAGAACTGAGAAATAACTTAAATTCAGATTCCCTGATCTGATACTGCAGTTGTGTTTTCTGCATGTGAGTTAGTTTTACCTGAATTAATTAGATCAGCTGATTTCAGGGAGAATTTTAATACATGGGGGTACAATTTGAGAGAGTGCTAGTTGTCCGGTATATTTTCAAATTGTGACTCAGCGGAACTACCTGCCAAATTTCATGTTTATGTCCATATCAAAAGGAATTTTAATCTTTCAAATCAAAGATAAGTGCCCTATGACAATGGAATTATAACTCCAGCTCCATTGTGTGATCATTAAGCTTAGCCACCAGCTAATCAGAAGTGTGAATTTCTGTAATAAACACAGATGCAACAGTTCTCATGTGCAGGAGCAGCTCAGCAGCTAATGCCCATGTAGGCTAAAGTGGAACAAGAAAAATCTTGATGTCTGGAGACAGTTTGTAGTTTTAGAGCAAGCCTGTCATGCTCTTTTGACTCCCTGTGAAATGCAGTGACACATTTCTGCTTCATTTTAAAAATGTGACTGCAAGTGAAAATACTGGGCAGTAGAGATGAGTTATATTTGTGTTGCCAGGCAAATGCATATTTTGCACAAACTGTGAAGCAGGCTTTCAAGGGAAGCATAGGGAGAAGCAAATATGTTAAGATGAATGGAGCATATAATTTCAGTAACCTTGCAAAGCTTAGAGATCTTGCAGTTCTCTCCAGGCTAACAGTTGTTAATTCAGGAAATTCAGAGTTAAATATATGCATAAAAAAAGGGGTGGAAAAAAGTCCAATATGCAGTGAAGGTTAATATACAAGCATATTCATATTCAGAGTACCAAAAGATTAAACTAGAATGTACCAACTATTCAGTTCCCACCATTGCATTTTCTGATTTGCAGCCCCAGTGCTGGAAGTGGGGAAGGTTATCAAACTTAGAAACAGAATTCCACAACAGTCATGGGCAAACACTCTCCTGACTCAACTGATACACTTGTGTCTTCTTTTTAAAAGCCATTTCAATGCACTCCCCTAATATTGCCTAATTTCTCATAACCATAACTAATATTCTTTTCTTTATAAAACAATTTGTGTAGATACACACAATGAATCAATTCAGAGTATAAATTAACTCAGTAGTTGGAGGGGTCCTATAGGAGACCATTTCAGAGGATCATTTATATAAATACTTTGAGAACTAAAACTGTGTTCAGAAACTGCTTTTTGCTTTATAGATATTTTTTAGTATCATCACTACAACACCTTTGAACAGGAAAAGAACTCCAAAGCAGCCCACCAAAATGAATGATGGAGAAAGAGTGGCTACTTCTGTTGTTAAATTTTCTAATCAATACTATATGGATATATGGTTTTGTTTAACAGTCTGCACGTGTTCTCAAAGAAACAGAATGCATACATTATTTTGATTCAGGATGTCCCACACAAGGAACTATCAAGCATGATTAACTGAGGTAATTGCTGCTTAGGACAAGGAGACTTTAAAGAACAACTACATCTTGGAAAGTTGGCAACACAAACAAGATATATCTGATCCTTGTTGCACAGATAGACAAAGAAATGTCCTTAAGTGAACTACCTTCATTATAATACTAAAAATCACACCCCCTACACCAGATGTTCCAGCCCACAGAGAGGACGTTCCTCAGAAGAAGTGTTCAGGGGTGAGAAAGAGGAGGCATGTGAGTTTCTAATCCTTGAGTAATAACTTCAGATCCATTAGATCCAAATCAACGTGCTTATTGCATGGAAAAAGGTCACTGGAAAAGTGAATGTCCAAAATTAGAGCAGAGGACCATTCAAACACCAAATGTGATTTGTTGGTGATGGGAACTTACTATTCAGAATCAAGAGGACCAGGGTATAGAATAGATGTATCCCCAGCAGATCCCATGGGGGATTCAGCTGCGGAACAAGACAGTACTTTTTTTGGTAGATACAGGTGCAACACATTCGGTAGTAACAAGTTGTAAAGGACCATTAAATAAATTCCATGTCAGTGACTGGGGCCATGGGAAACTGAGATGTAAAACATTTCTTACTTCCTATGAAATGTAAATTTGGAAATAGAATATTAACACATACATTTTTATACATGCCAGAATCTCCCATGCCACATCTAGGTCAAGACTTACTAAGTAAACTGGGAGCTCAAATAACCTTTGTTAAAAATAAGATTCAAATTCACATTCCACAAGATAATGCTTGGAAAGCACAGTTATGTTTACTGCAGGATGCTGGTGGCAAGATGAACAAAGAAATAGCTGAGGAAATCCTGAATGCAGTAGCTCCCACAATATGGGCCACCCAGCAGCCCTGAAGAGGTATGAACATAATTCCAGTTAAGGTACAGCTGAAGTCTAATTCAAAACCTGTAAGAAAAACCACTATGCTAAAGAACTGGTAGTGAGAATTGGTCTTGAACCATTGATAATAACTTCTTACAATATAGACTGTTACATGATGTAGTTCTGAATATAATTCCCTGTTCTCCCAGTGAGGAAGCTTCATTTGCAGGACTACATATTAGTTTAAGATTTATGAGTGATCAACCAAATTGTTGTGGATGTACACCCATCTGTATCCCATTGGAAACTAAAAGCCAGGAGTTAACTTGCTTTTGAATGGAAAGTTCGACTACTGGAAGGAAGATACAGTTATGCTGAGCTGTGTTGTCTCCAGGATTCAAGAACAATCCAATCTTATTTAGTAATGCCTTAGCCAAAGAATTTGAAGACTGTCAAAATAAGAATCCATAAATTACTTTGTTACAATATGTGGATGGTCTACTTTTAGGAGCTGAAACTAAATAATAGTGTAAAGAAACATGTTTGTGGAATTTCCTAGGACTTTCAGGCTACAGAGTGTCTCAAACAAAGGCACAGTTAGTAAAGCAAACAGTGATTTACCTTGGATACCAAAGGGACAAAGGAGGTTGGGAACTGTATGAAAAGAAGTGATTTGCCATATAGCTCCCCTTAGACAAAAAGGGAAGTTCGAGGTTTCCTGGAAATGTCCAGATAGTGCCGAATGTGGATTCCAAATTATGGACTAATGGACAAACCTCTATATGAAGTTATAAAAGGACCTGGGGAGGACTTGGGTTGGACACCAGAATGTCATAAAGGCTTTGATTCTACTAAAGAGTCTTTAATGAAGGCCCCAGCACTGGGATTGCTGGACCTTACTAAACCTTTCCTGAATTATGTCCATGAAGAACAACACAGCATTGGGAACACTAACCCAAATGTTAGGATACTGGAAAAGACCAATTGCACACATTCACAAACAATTGGATGAAGTAAGGAAGAGATAGCCTGCATGCCTTTGAGCCGTGGCAGCAACAGTGCTGCTGATTGAGGAGGCTTGAAAATTTACTTTGGGGCCAGTTATCACTGTATATGTCCCTCATGCTGTTCTAGCACTTTTAGAACAAAAGGGATGTCATTGGTTGTCACCAAGTAGAATGATACAGTACCAGGTAGTGTTAGCCGAACAAGATGATGTCTTGTTAAAAACTATTTCCACCTTAAATCCTGCTACCTAAGACTGATGAGGGTGATTTATTATATGATTGCATTCAAACCCTCAACCGAGTATACTCTAGCAGACCAGACTTGAAGGTCATGACACTAGTGGACCCTGACTGGACTTTCTTTACTGATGGAAGCAGTTTCTTTGCCAACAGAGAAGGAAAAGCCAGGTCACGATATAGGAAGAACAAAGGTCCTGCCTCCTAACACTTCAGCACAGAAGTCTGAATTGATAGCTTTTATAAGGTTCTAGAATTGTTTAAGGACAAACGGGTCAGCGTATACATTGACTTTAAGTATGTATTTGGTGTACTCCATGCTTATGGAGCTATCTGGAAAGAGAGACAATTTTTATCACCACAGGGAACCCCAATTAAATATGATAAAGGAAATTCTGATATTATTAACAGTGATTAATGAATCAAAGGAGGTGGCAGTGATGCATTGTAAAGCTCATCAACCTGGTCAAACAAATATTGCCTGAGAAAAACAAAGGGCAGATGAATCAGCTAAACGAGTATCATTTAAGATGATTGAGGCACTAATTTTTGCTTCAGAATTAACATTGCCAGCTCCCAAGTATTCAGCAAAGGAAGATAAATTAGCCAAACTCTTGTAGTGCAAGAAGAATAAAGATGGTTGGTGGATTACACCTAATGGAAAACGTATAGTGAACACTGCAATTATGACAGAATTATTACAAAGAACTCTTTGAGACATTCATACGGGAGCAGATGCATTAGTTCTGAACATCCAAAGATATGCCATAGGACCAAGGATGCAACAGTTTTCTGAAGGACTTGTCAAACAATGTTCAGTTTGTCTTAAAAATTATCCAAAAATTGAGAAAAGGTCTCCACATGGAGAGGTAAAGAGGGGTTATATTCCTGCGGAACACGTGAATGAAGTTTTCTGAATTACCCGAGGCTAAGGGTATAGGTATTATTTGGTGATGGTAGATAACTTTTCAGGCTGGTGTGAAGCTTTCCCATGCTGCACCGACAAATCTAAGGAGGTAGTGAGAATACTCTTAAAAGAAGTAATTCCTAGATTCGGCGTTCCGGATAGAATATCATCAGATAGAGGCCCTCATTTCGTAGCTGAAACTGTTCATTGGGTCTCTGCCTTTCTTAAAAAAAACAATGGGAACTCCACAATCTATGGAGACCACAGTCTACTGGAAAAGTAGAAAGAATGAATCAAATATTGAAAAGTTTTATTGAAAAGAAAATATTGATAAATTATGTCAAGAAACCTGAGAAAAATGGGTAGACATACTCCTCATAGCTCTAATGTGTATTACCATAACACCCAGGACTAAGGAAGGGGTAAACCCCTTTGAGATATTATATGGAAGACCATATGCTATAAACCTTACAGGAAGAAGTGAATGAATGCATATTAGTGGAAATAAAATTATTCAGGAACGTCTTTTTTCTCTGTCTAGAACAGTTTCTTCCCTATATAGATACATTCACCGGAGAGCACCTATCCCTTTAGACACTTCAGTTCATCCATTTCAGCCTGGAGATCAAGTACGCATCTGGGCATGGAGGGAAGAATCCTGGAAGTAGAACTAGAAAGAACTTTACATGGTGTTATTGGTACCTAACACTGCAGTTAAGGTTTCAGGGATTGATTCATGGGTACATACACCCGAGTGAAAAGAAGTCCAAACATCTATTGCTCCTTTGAAGAAACTGACTCTTTAAAATAAAAACTGAAAAAGGCTTCATGAATTGCACATGGTCTGAATTTGAATCATAGATAGAGATCAGTTTTATCCCAGGAGTGGTGATGTATTTAATTTTGGTAATCTTGTTAACTTTTTTTTATAAGATTCTTGTGTAAAAATGGGTGGTATAATAGTTGATCATTCTTTACTACATGATAAATTCAAATCAGGAACTTTGAAATCACAATCTGTATCTAAAACTAATCCAGAGAACAGATCAAATTGCTGATAGATGAAATTGCTGGATTTGTAAAAATTCCCTGAACATCCACAACAAAGGTTGTCTCTACTAGCAGTACCATTGCCTGGAAATGCAAGTTGGACTCCTATATTCTCAAATAATAGTGCACATATCTACCCAAAGGCAGATGAAAGACAAATTTGGGATGTAGAAATTAGTAACCCAAATATAACAAAATATGGGAGATGCATTCAAAGGTGTATTAATTGACCCAATCCTTTTGGATATGATCTAATCTGTAAATACACAGTCAAAACTGGAAATAACCCATATTGCACTAATACAGTGGAAGTAGGAGATGCAATTTGTAGCAGCAGATGAATGGAAAGCCCCCTGTAGGAATAGATGGTATTGGGTATGTGGAAACCAAGCTAGAAAGATCTTGCCTTCAAATTGGGCTGGTACCTGTACTATGGGAGCTTTAATTCTTAACATTACTATAATAAATCAACCACAATCTAACGGATGGATTTGCTCATATATGCGAAGACAAAAACAAACAAACCCCTTAACTGAGAGTGAATTAGAAAAATCAGTAGCAAATATCTCAGCCACAGTAGAAACTATTGGCGATGAAACTAGCGCACCTAGCACCTAAACTTGTGCAACTTTGCTTTAAAGGCAGTATCTTGTATTCTTAGACTTTGATTTTGTACACTGGGTAACAAAACTCATTTTTGAGATGACACTTCTATAGCTGCCCATGACTGTAGCTGGGTTTTTAACAGCTGTAGGTGAACTCATTTGTTTTTAGTGCTTGAAGTACTGTAATAGTCTCATTAATAAAAAGTCCCATGGAAACATCCAACAGAACATCTGTAAAATTTATTTACTGGAAAGATTTTTACTACTGTATTTGAATTCTCTCAATAAAATTTGTTATGGCTGTTGGTATGTCTGAAAGTAGATATTTTTATTAAAGAAAATATGGTATTACATACATTAAATGCAACCTCTCGTGCCATGAATAATTATTCAGTTTTTTGTGAGTGTGAAGTGAGGATGGCAGAAAGGAGAAGGAAAGAAAAAGTGATCTCTCTGAACTTTTCTTTCTGCTCACGCTACTGATGAAATGCCTTGAAAGCTTGTAAGTTGTCGTTTCACAACATATTTCTCAAACAGGTTAAAGGAGGTTGACTGTGGCTTTCCCCAAGATAAGTTCTCTGTCCATCCAGCGGGTATCAACAAGCACTGTTTCATTCACAAAATAACTTGCTTAAATCAATCTTCTCTGGAATTCAGTGGCTGTAAATCAGTTTCAAGATTTCAGGCCAAATGTGATTATACAAATACCCCTTTCTGATGAAATCACCATGAAATGAACTGATTTGACAGTATAAATTATAAAGATATTGATTAAGCAACTTGTAATGCAAATCATTAAATGAAAGGTTGGTTTACACTTCGACTTTTTAAATGCTTACACTTTAATAGTATTGAAGAACTTAATTTAAAAAAATAAATTTAAAACCCCACTGGGTTTTGTGGTACTATGTGCAACATTTCCTTTGTAGCAATATGCAAACTGATTTCTCAGTGAATGTTTCCCTGTGGTTTCCCAATTTTTTATTTGATTTAGGGATTACTCGGCATTTCTCCAACAGGCATCTTCCAGAAGTCATGGGAGCCAAATTACCCTCTGACTCCATTGTTATCTCCAGGCCATTTCTATATTCTTCCTGTCAGATACCAAACAGACTCAAGAACCTGCAGTTACTTCTTATTAACTGGAGCTAAGAAATTTGATGATTTCCAAATAACCTTAATTTTATTTCCAAAAATTTCACGACTGAGATTCTTTTCTTGAGCCTTCTTTTTTCAACAGAATTTTATTTCCATGGTGTTTTGGGTAAGGACATTAAAAAAAGGTTGAAGAAGGAGGGTTTTTATTTGTTATGAGAAAGTTTGCTTTTACAGAATCTCCATCATTTATTTTCTTCTCCAAGTCAATGAAACCTGATCAATAGATTGGCCTTCAACAAAATTAATACAGTTCAACAGACTGAATTTTCAGATGTCGATTAATCCCTTATTTTCCTAGAGGTCATATGGGAAGCTTTCTTGAAAAATAAAAGTCACCAAAACTCCCTTGATGGAGAGAAACAGGGATTTAGAAGATGTGGCAGGTCCAGTTTTACCTGTTAATGAGATTTCACTGGTATCTATGAGAGAAAACCTTTGGCCTGGAGGGTTGAATCAGCTGTGGGAAAATATCTTTTGTTACACACTTCAGTAAGACAGGTGGAATTGCATCATTTTAGAGAAGTAAATTATAATTGTATTCAGAATAGATGATAAATATTTATTATTTCCATGAGGAGAAAGGGAAGTAACGGCAAAATTTAATGTCAGAAGACCATAGTGATATTAAGACAACATCAGGGAGGAAATGAAGCAATTAAGGACACAGACTGATGACTGTCAAGAATTTCTGGGGTTTGGACAACTGTTTCAATAAAACACAAAGATATTAAGAGGTTGAGGGAGGGGAGCAAGATTTATTTCAAAGCTGTAACAAAAAAGTCCAGCCATGGCCTCCTCACTGCTTTCAGCCATAGGAAAATGCTGAGCAGCCACACTGGTAGATCAGAGGACTTCAAAAGCAACAAATGCTCCTGCATCTCCGATCTGTTTCTCTATTAAGAAAGCTGGATGTGGTGGCCCTTGAAAGATTGAATGAGAACCTTCTTTTCCCCCCTTCCCTTTTTGTATGCAGGTGGATGGAATAACTCCAGCTCAAATGTGCTACAGAGATAAAATGGGCTGCCAGCTGGCTAAAAAGAGGATGTACATTTGCCAGCCTAATGTAAAAATGTCCAGGTTGTTGGGAGACATCTGAGGAATGGGCTGCAAGTGCTCCACAGGGGATGGGAGCAGTGCAGCTCATCAACTTAATCCACCATTGGATTTGTTTATGTATTTATTTCCAGAGTAGGGACTTGTATTTGCTTCCCTCTTCCCCTTGCATTTCTTGGGATTCTCTGTGTTCCCTTACCCCCACGTTAAGGCTAAGTGGGAGAAGCTCTCCCCTCCCTCAGGTGGCCATACTCTCAGATACTATGCTCTGGGCCCCAGCTCAAGCCAGATCAGAGGCAGAGAAGCAAAACCACCACAGAGTAAGGAATACTCAACCTGAATGAGAGTAATAATGATTAAAATGTTGTAATTTTTGGAGCTGAAGTAAAAAACAACAACACAATAACACCACAAAATTTCAAGCTCTGGTGTGTAGCTGCAGAAGACATAGCAGCAATGCTGGTAAAGTCCAGAATCTGGACAGATGTTCCAGCTTTCTGAGTTGTGGTTTGTTTTTTGGTTTTTTTTTTTTTTTTGTTTGTTTTTGTTTTTTGTCTGGCATATTTTTAACAGGTAAAAGGAAAAGATAGATACTTTACAAGCAATATTCAGCAACAGTGAGGCCAACCTGCAGTTCTAACCATTTGGATACGAACATGAAAACTGAAGTATAATATTGTATCTTTAGTACAGTGATATACCTGAATACAGACAACTTCTGGGAGAAACCTCATAAAGATTCCCTTCAGTTTAAGAAAAGCTGATTATCATGTAGATGCAGTTATCAAAATCCTATATAAAAAAGGATGAAGCTTCTCATGTGTTTCTATGAGAACAGGTTGCTTTTTCCAGTGCTTGGTGACCCAGACTGCTGGCCTGCAGCAAAACTTCCACTGTTTGTATGCAGATAAATTGTACATGTGAAGTAGAGCTAATGCTGTTCCTTGGAAGTTCATCTGTACATGAATAGAATGGCTCGCTATTGCAGACGTGATGAGTTTGATGTGTCATAGTTGCTTTCTGCGTCTGTGTGCATGATTTATCTAGAACTGCCCCAGTGCTCAACATCTAAAAATTGTCAGCTGTAATGTCAGGATGAAAGAAAAATGGAAGAGGCTGCACTACGATCAATTTGCTGCTGGCACAGCATATGCTAGAGACATTATGTGACCATCATATATTAAAATTGCCTTTCTACACATGACTTTAAGGCATATTCATGTCAGCAAGAGCAGAATCTGGACATCAAGCTGCAATTTTCCACCTTTGCCTGTTGACTGCAGGGCGTGATGGTGCAGAACAAGTAGGAGTGCTACCACCTTGTGATCAGAAGTTGAAATTGCTCAATTCAGGTAAGAAGGCTCCCTTTAGAAGAGGACCACTCCTTATTATCTGAAGAAATTGACATTTATTTTGATTAAATGTTATGAAAAGGATTTTCTTTGTTTATTTATATGTTGTCAATTTCACCACAATTTAGATGAGAAATGCCACTTTTGCAGAGACTTGTTTGAACCTCAAGTTTTAAGCGATTTGTAAGTGAACACTTTAAAGTGATGTTTTTATTGCACTCTAATGTATATTTCTGAAGCAAAAGCCTAGGGATGTAGTGATTATTACAGACCTAAATCTGTGTAACCACTAACTATTAAATGCAAAAAAAAAATATCCATAAAATGCCAGTTAATGGCACGCTTCTTCATAGCTGCAAAGATATAAAATTACAGATTTTATTTTTTTTAATTTATTTTGGACTGGGGAAAAAATATTATCCAATATTTGAATTGATTTAATACTGTTGAAGGAAGCTAATACTATGGTACTAGAACTTTCAGATAATAGTAACATCAAAATATTTTTCATTCATATTGCAACAAAACTGGAAATTTAGAAGTAGTCGGACTATTTGACTATGTTCTTTTAAGTCTTTATTTTATAAAAGTGTTTTGAACGAACCTCTTGTACCACCTATCTGCTTAGCTAGGTAAAAAGTTTAAGATCTTCTGAATCACACCAAAGCTAGGCTTCATCTTTATTAGCAAGCTATATGGCTCAGAAGGAGTAAATTTGTATGCAGACAAAAACTGTGCTAGAAATCTGACAACTACAACATTCTAATTTCAGGGGGGTTTGGCACAAAGTCTAGTCTGATCCTGTAGGTACCATCTTGTTTTATTTTTTTAAAACAGGAATCCTCTTTTCATGCTCCAGGGCCACTGTGTAACATCAGCCTAAGCGCACTAATACAAATGATAGAGATTTCCTTCAAAAGTACACTCCTAATCTAAACCGAAATGCTAATGTTTCCCAGACATTCAAGTAGATGTTTCACCTCTCCCAGTGGCCTCATTGGTGTAGCAATTTAAAAACAGTGAGACAGCTCCAAAAGGCAAAACTGACAGAGGACTTGCACAGCACACTGAAAAGAGTATTCCTGTGACATTTGCTCAAGTTTCACTTTCAGGCTGTGTTCTACATTCTGTGTAAAATCTGTTAACACCAGGTCATATTCACAATATTTATGCTCCCCAAAATACCCACCTAAGTATGTTTCTGGATAGCTTAAACTCATTTACGGTCAAGACTCCATTACTCACATGTTTGTATTTGATTAAGTATTTACTCATTACTTATATTACGAGGTTTCTGTAGGCTATTTTATGCATTACTGATATGTTACAATATCCTAATAGAATATGGAGGAAGAAAGTAATGTTTAGGCAATAATATTTTCTGAGCCTCTGAAGAAAGAACATTTTATAGAATTTTCTAAATATTTCTTAGAGTTTTCAATTCATACCAAAAAATATATCTAATAAAATTAAAGTGAATCTGCCAATTAAGATTTTTGAAACTTCCTTCGGTCTTTTTAGAAAGGGACAGAAAACCAAAAACAATTTTTGGTTTATGAATGACATTAACGTCACCTTCTTGTCCAGGGTGTTTTAAAGGGAAAGAAAACAAAATCAGATATTCCCCATTGTTATTTCTATAGCCTGCTTTTAGTACACCATGTTCTGCTGGAATGCTGAGTGAATTTGGTAACTAACATCCTATGACTCAATGCTATAAGTATGTGCTTCTCATTATGTCTTTTTTTCAAATTCCTATTCTCTTTCATTTGGCAAAGATTATTACGGTATTATGATCATACTTTCGTATCCAACTCAATATCCCTCTGTGACAGTATGATGGAAACTTTGCTGTGAATAATCCCTTTCCCTGACTGCCACTTCTTACACTTGCAACCTCTTTCATAATATGCTCAGACTCCTCTGGTATGTCACTTGGCTCCAAAATGAAGAACTGGTCAGTCTGCCAAGATCCTTACAAGGGATACAGCACAGGCTTTGCACACCATGATGGGTGGGAGTGGGGGCAGAATGTAATGAAAAATATAGGGAAGAAGGGATTTCCCCAATCTAAGCAGTGTATCCAGGCCTGAAATCCAAGTTGCAATTTAAAGCTTAAATTTAGATTTGCTATTAATCTGAACCCTATATTTAAAAATAAAATGTGAAAAATTGCCAAGAAAGTGTGAAAATATTTACATGTCTCCATGAGATTCCATGCTGTGCTATTATGAAATAGGATTGTTTTGATAGCAATATGATAGTTTTTAAAGATTACTTTTAAATCCTGGATTGCTGTTTATTGACATTATTAGGAAAACTTCACATCTTAGTACTGAAAATGGCTTAGAAAGTTGATTCTTCCCATTCTGCACAGTTGATTATTTTTTCTGCTCAACCCTATATATCGGCTAGATGTATATGTGCTCAAAGGTTCTTTAGTGGCTATTTTAAAGGATAAAATTACCTTACTACAAACTAGTTGAGGTTTTCCCTGAATTCCAGTGGTATCTGCCTATACTGACAAGTTGTTTCCCACTGATTACAGGATTTTGTAAAATAAATTGTACAAGTATGAATTCTACAGTTATAATTTTGTGGTGTTAGAAATTATTTCAAATTATGCATAAACCAAGTTTAATATATCCTTTAATATAGTATGCAAATATTAATAAAAATGAAAGTGAATGTTTTCAAGGTGTTCAAATAGAGGGGGGCAGAAAATGAAGCTAAAAAAATAGACATCTTTTTACTTACTACCACAGTTATTTTAAATAAACAACAAAAGGGCTTCTTTTGCTTTGACATTATTTAAAATGTGGTGGTATGTAAATGTTTAACTATCCTGACAAAAGTCTGTCTGGGTCAAAGTGTGTATATATTTTATGTACATTGAAATCCCAAACTTTATTTCCACTGAAAAGGTGGCTTAGCAACCCTTGACAACACTTCAGCAGTTTTCTTCCTATGCAAATATTTGTTTCTTGTCATTCTTCAAGAATAGCTACATCATATTTTATTTCAACTGCCAAGCAATCTCACTTCATTTCCCAGGATTTTACACACTTAGCAGTAGCTTGAATACATCCTGCATTTATCAAGCACTGACGTTCTCTTTGATTTCAAAGTCTACCATTGATCCACTTATTTTCTTTCTAGAAACCCAAGTGAAAGGAACTATTTGTCCAATTTAGTAGTGATTTTGCCATCAACCTTCAATCTGTCTCTTAACCTTTTCTTTTATAAGACTGCCACCAATTACTTCTTATACATTGCTATTAATATTATTACTGAGTTAATGTCATCTGATTTGTCCAACTCCTGTACATAGAATATACTTAACAACATTTTGTCTTTCCTTATGTTGATTTCTTTACCCCTTATTTCATGACACATCACTACTATTGATACCTAATAATGTGACTTCATGTTTAATTTTTAGGAGGAAAATGAAAGCATTTCTCACTTCCAAAATAGCATTTGAAAATCCTGGAATAAAAGCTATTAAACCCTTGTATTTTTAATCAGTTTTGGGAGAAAACAGAAGTAAAGGCCTCGGTTACTCCATCAACATCCCTACCTCAGCACCTTCTGAGGATTCCAGTATATCACCATTTGTTGTCAGACGGCTTTCTCTGCAGTTGCTGCTGTTTGAAATTTGTACTGGATATCCATCCATGCTTTCTTAGCCATTTTTTCTGAAATCAAATTGTAATATTATTCTTTTATAGTCAAAAAATACCCAAAAGTTCAGGTACAATCATGGTACCTTGTACTGTTTGATAACAGTGATAATTGATTTTTTTAAACTAAGCAGGCCTTCAGCAAGTATTCCTCCAATACTGGGATCTGCAATATACAAGAAGAACTGATCTTCTTTTTAGTTGTGAAAAAACATTACTGATTTGGTTTATGGTAGTCTTTGTTAGAATCCTCCTTCTGCCTTAGTGAGGGTGAGCAATTTTCCTCCTTTCTATGGCATGGTATATTGTGCCACTAGCATAACTATCAACACATCAATGTTTTGGGATATTTGAACATGCCTGCTCTGAAATCTAGCACAGTGGTAAGCAGCACAAATATATCTGCTTCAGAAAAGAAATGAAAAGTAATATTTGCTAGTGTCAACGTAAATAACAATTTGAACCACTCTCAGTAGCAGGCAATGGGCTGCTGAAAATCTGAGCTCAAATCTGGAAGTGTTTGGAAGAGGTAAAGCACAAAGGTAAACAGCCTCAAGTTTCTGAAGAAAAGTTGAATCTTGATTTTTCTGATGCTAACGGTTTTGCCAGGTGATCAAGAATGATCAATTAATGTGGTTTAAAAAAGTTATTGTCCATCAGTTTAGCCACAATCTAAATTTATGCTCATACTCTGAAGCTTCTCAGCTATGATGATGTCAGCTAAACACCTGCTTCTTCTGCTTCAGATAGGCTACAAAGGTATACTTGCTTTTATAGTCTCTATTTGCAGTGAATAACAAAGAAAACCAGAGTCCCAAAAGAATTATCTGAAATGTCTTGATATGTAACAGCACCGCCTAACTACTAGGCATTTGCTGCTTACAGACTTGTGGCATCAAATGTAGTATATTGTGTTTTAACCTTTCAAAGCAGAAGCCCGATTGTCTGTTTGCTTGGTTAATATTCTATCTGTTAATATAATGCATAAAAGAGAAAATACGCTTTTTCCTAGTTTGGTCGTAGCTGGAGAGTGGGTGGGGAAAAGCAGGTCCACCTCAGTTCTTTGAAGAAAAGAATATTAACATCTATCTCCAAGGGGGAAACCTGGGAAACTGAGCAGAAGTTAACCCTGGTTTCACATCGAAAATTCCTGAAGAGGGATAAGGAATTAAGACATACAGCATTCATCAGTTCAATGTCAACAATATCTCCTTGACCAGTATGCCTGCCATCTCATTCACAACACACACTCTTCATTGACTGCACAGAGTCCCAAAGTGACTACCACAGAAGTTTGTGCATCCTGGAACTTAACTTTGAATCCTTGTAGCTGTTTATGTAATATAGAAGATATGCAAGTGTTTCAGTAATAGTTAATAAGAAATGGCAGATCTCGCTTGCAAACTCCAGCCTCAAGCAGCTCTCACTGATTCCTTTGCTGCTGATCTAATCCAAGAAAACCTAAAGCTATTCTTAAATACACACAGATTTTTACCCTTCAGATTGTTCAGAGACCTGGCTCAGTCTGAAATCAACGGACACTCTGAGTGCACAGTTTGAAAAAAATGAAATATAGTAGTTATGATTAAACTCTAGCTAGGAAACTGTAGTGGGACAAGAAATATATTTAGCCATTGAAAAGGTGGTTAAATAGGTTTACTGTAATTATATTACAAATTAAAGAGGTGAATCAAATACATGTAATTCCAGTTTAGAAGACTTCACTTCAGGGTATTTCCCCTCCTAATAGAAGAGGAAACAAATACCAAAAACCTTGTTATAAGAATGATTTCCAGCCAAAGAAGTAACACATGGGATTTTGCAATACCTATGTAATAAATACATGTTTACTGAAAACAGTAGCAATAACACATTTAGTAGCAACAACTCTACTGTATTATCTAATGATTATATGGTAAATATCCCATGATAATCCTGGTTAATTTCTTCTTCATTAGGTAACACAATTTCATCATTTCCAATTAGGTCTACAGAGACACATGAGTTCTGAGAGATGTGCTTTTTTAGCAGCTGGCTCCAAACAGCATGTAAAGAGTCATTTTGCCTCACTTTGAAGCATTCTGGCAAATACTGTCAGGGTACATTTTCAGAAACTTATTTCAAACCATATATTATTCATGGGTCTATTTGTCTATGAAAAATAGGCTTTCTTATATTCACAGGGATTTACTTCTCCTTTTTTTGAAGGGAAAACAAGAAAGGAAAAGTAAAATGCAATTCAAGCACACCAAAGTGCAGTATTAACAGAAGAAGGGTTACATTCACTGGCTTTGCACTTCTAAGCTGTTCAGAGCAGAATGCTCAGTGTTACAAAGAGTACCTAAACTCCCCAGTGTTTAAATTGCATGCCTGCTGAGAACTGCAGACAGGGTGGCAGCCTCCCCTAACCGGCTTGCTCAGCAGGGATTATACATTCATGTTCTATCTTCAGCACTGAAAGTCTTTATATATATAAGTCCTATTGAAACAGCCAGCCTAGGATAAATGTTCTGTTTAGGAAATCCTTTGGTTTAAAAAAAGTGTTTAGACTTTCTCCAAATTCTTTATGAAACTGAGTTTGTGCTGTGTATCCCAGTGAAGCCAAACAAAAATTTGGAGTCATTTGAGAAGACCAGGATTAGACCTGTATATGCAGAACTTTTGGCTTGCCTAAAACTGTAGCTGAACTGTATTTTCCTGACCAATTATAAAGACTTTCTTCACCTTGGACTTTCACATTTTGCAAAGTTAACCTAAGAGGCTAGCTTGAAGCATTGCCTGAAATCAAGGGCCAAGGGAGCTAGCTTTAGTAAAAATGTTTCTCTTACCTTAAATAAAGGTGAAGCCTTGCATATCAAAACTGGCTTTTAGCAAGCAGTTCAGAGTTTCTGTGTGGATGCAACAAACTGAAAATAGCAAGTGGAGCAGGGTTTTCTGGTGTTTCAAATTGGTATGGAGTAAGATGTTTACTTCAAACAATTTGTGAAAACTCACACCTGATTTATATTAGGTAGGTTTCTTTATTTCTTTCTTTGGTGGGGCAGGTGAGAAGTGTTTGCTACAATATCTACCTAAGGTTATCTCTTCTTAAGAGTTCACTTTGTGTCATTTCCCCTTTCCTTACAGTATTTGGTTTTGTACCAGGCAGATCAACTCTGCTAGCTCCAGCAGGAATAAAAAAAGCAGCACTCTAACAAGGGTTACATTTCAACACTAAGCACTTCCAGCCAAAGTAATGTCCTTGTTTACAGAGAACTCCATTCACTAGATTTAGATCCATATGACAGAAACGAGTCCAGAATACATTTCAGAAGTGATGGTAATAACAGGGTGGCTATAAAATCGAAACGTGCTGATACAGACACAAATAGCTAAGTTAGGCAGAACATACAGATACCTTGCTGCCTTTCTTGGGGACAGATTTTGCTACCTTCATTTGTGTTCTTGAAAAATTAATCACAACATTCATTTTTCATTACAGACATTAGCATGTTATACCAGCAGGAAACGGGTAACTTGAACAACACAGGTAAATCACTGGAACATGGAATTATGTAAGTTTAAAAAATGGTTACATATGCCTAAACATCCTTTGTGTTGTTCCATTCATGAGTTGTAGGACTGGAAATAGGAACACAAGCAAGAAGAAGAGAAAAATTGACCAAATTCAATAGGAGCTGTGACTGATACAAAGTTAAATTCTGTTTCTGATGCCATTTTGCATCAAGCGTCAAGGTCCTCCCTGCAGCAGTCAGGGGAGTACCATGCTAGTTTGATGGGCTAGATTCATGTAATACACATAGTCTGTACATCTGATCTGAATAGAAATGTACAAAACCCTTATTATATATGAGGATGGCTCATAAAATCAAATTATTCTGCACTACATACTCCTTACACTTGGTTTGCCTACCTTTTTTAACACTTCTCAGAGTCATGTGAAGTGAAAAAATAAATCCAAAACTACTCAAAAATTACTTCATTGGATTATACCTACCAGAGTTTGTGTGTGCAAAACCAGTTCATATTGTTATGTATTTCCTTCTGACAGCTTCCAAGTCAAGGAAGGAGGTAAAAATAGGAAGTAGGCTCTTATTCCATCTTTTCTGACAGGAGAGGGAGAGGAAGGAAGGGAGGAAGGGAGGAAGGGAGGAAGGGAAGGAGGGAGGGGGAAAAGAATTGTGGGCATCATCAAGCCTGCTTTGTCTCACTGCAGAGGCACACTTTCTGCACTTAACTTTCTTCTTTGTCCTCAGTTTTTTTACCTACATTCTTTGGTAGTGACCTGCTTTAACTGAGTAATGTCTTGAAGCATCTCACAGTTTGTCCTTTTACTTTTATCCCTTCTTTACATAGAAATAAAGAGTATATAAAATGTCAGCAAAATCAGTTGTATTTCACACTATATTTGTGAATAAATAAACATGCAAAACTTACTGCAGAAGACACAATTTTCCAATCAGCTTTTTTTTAGCTGAATGGCCTTATAAAGACAGCAACCCGGTTGCAGATTCAATACATGCTAAGAAAGAACGTGAACATTCTGGTAAATGTATTCTTATTTGACAAGTGGCTCTGCAAGGCAGGAAATTAAGAATATAATCTGCTACAGTTCATGTAAACAATTTTTATAATGTTACCATTACTTTTTAAAACAGAGGAGCAAGCACTCATCGGGGGTTTTTTTGTTTGTTTGTTTTTTTTGTTTTTTTTTTCCTGTTTCACTTTGTTCTTCTAAAATCTCCCATGAAAAAAGAAACCAGGCTAAAAAGAAACTCTACCTAAAAGTGGCAGAGCAATCTCTTGTAGTCACATATTTGAAAGCTTTACTTACATGAGTCTTTTGAAACTATTGGTGAGAAGCTACAGGCACATTAACAAATAAAATATTATTACAATAATATATGGATGAGCAGATGAGAATGTTTGGAATTTCCCAACAAAACATCTTTTTCACTGGAAAGTTTCTTATCCTAAGTGTCTGAAGTATCCAAAGTATCCTAATCATTAGGATTAAAACTCCTCATGAATCCTTTTGAATTCACTAGATTGTTTTAAGCCTGCTGTAGAATTCGTGACTAAATAGATTCCAAAATAGCCAATATAGAACATGTGTTATATTTGCTTATGTGTTCAAATATTTGTGTTTGATCTAATATGCTTGTGAGAACTTCCTTATGTACTATCAATCCACAGATGTCATGCTTTAATAAAAATCTTACTTTCTACTTTTCTGTAACAGAAATTACCAAATAGCCACATTTTTTTCTGAGTGAACCCTAAATATAAGTACAGTTATTTACAAGTCAGTAGGTAGGACCATAACACACTAAACCAATCTTTTAATTTTATTAACTTTTAACATAATTTACAAAAAATGCAGTTTCAGTTTTTAGATTTTGGTTTTAGTTCAATCAATTGTTTATTTCCAAAAAAAACTAATGAATAAATTGAATAATTATGTTTGAAAACTTGAAGCATTAGAAAAGATGAGGTATTTCAAAACTAAACAATATTTTGTATCAAAATAACATCCTGGGTTTAAATGTGGGGAAGGGTGTGTGTTTGGGCTTTTTAAGTGTTGTGTTTGAAAGGGTGGAAAGAACAATAAATTACCTGTAACTAAGAGAAAGATTTCGTATCACTTTAGAGAAAACATGTGCATTGACATTCATGCAGTCTTCCTAATTATTCATAGGTCATGGTAAAATGATTCTCATTCTATTTTTCCATTGCCAGACCTAGTGCTCCAGTGTTTATTGCTCTCCCGTCTATAATACGTGCCTCAAACTATGTCATTTTTCTGACTTCTGTGAGGTATAAAGATACTAAAATAAATTTAAATTACCCTTCGCAAATACTGGTAATATTCTAAATGGAACAGCACTACAAGCTGATTTGAACTAGATTTCAATATATTAATTTAAATAATTATGAAGTCTAGAAGCAACAGCACCACAAACAGAATACTGAAATTTTACTCTGCTTCTGGAGTTTAAAGGTACCCATGTTATTTCCATGTTACTATGTAGACTTTGCCTGTATATAAAATAGAGTTTCACCAAATGACTCAGCACTAAGCCCAATAGTTCTGATTCTGCTGGACTTTCTAGACCATACGTACATTTAGAAGGAACTGACAATAACTGCCAATTCAAAGCACACTTTGACATTTGAATGCAGAAAGACTGGTGCTTACTTGGTTTAAATTATACCCGTTACTTACCCACCTTCATGGTGCTTATTCTAAGACCAGTTACATAGTGCCAACACTGACTAAAACTAAGTGTAATACTGTTTAGAGGCAATAGATAGTATGCTGCAAAACTAAAACTGTAAGAGCTGCCTGCTTTGAAGAAGAGAAACAGGGAAAAGAATCTGAGACCATAATCCACCAAACAGAATTTTTTTATTTCTTGTTCACTTTCTTTCCTGTACTGTCTCACTGTCTCCTTTTTTTTTTTTTTTTTCTTCTTCTCAGTATGCCTCTCTTTGTCCAGAATAAATACTTGAAATGCTGGTTAACTACATGAATAAAGGAGAGTTTAATCTAACTAAACTGCAAATGATTTACAAAAATGCATTTTCCCATCTTTACAGAGGAAGAGAATTGCTGCTTTAACATTTAAGCACATGGCATTTAGGAGTACATTAAAAACAACTACAATCCTATATTTCATCTAGGAAAATGGGAATAATTAACATGACCATACAT
This sequence comes from Falco naumanni, assembly GCF_017639655.2. Taxonomy (NCBI): domain Eukaryota; kingdom Metazoa; phylum Chordata; class Aves; order Falconiformes; family Falconidae; genus Falco; species Falco naumanni. Next base: position 47,567,382 of record NC_054060.1, on the reverse strand, counting down.
GGATATATTTTAATTCTCTCAAGGCACCTAAAGATGTAGTTCTTTTCTTATTATTATTTTTGCTTTTAGCAATAGAAAAAGGAGAAAAAATATTAATCAAGAAAGAAATTAACATACCTATTTAAGGATGTCTTTGGGTAGCAAGCGGTAAATTGGTTACGGAGGCACACATGATGAATGGCAGATATTTTGTGTTATCCAATTTACACACTTATAAAAGTAATGATTCAGTGAAAAAATAGCATGTGGTTCCATCACTGGACACTGTATCCTAATTTATATGAGAAAAGGGACAGAGTTAAGGGTATCACCTTAATTTTATCATTTTCTGACTTTTAATAATTTTATTTTATAGTCATTGCTCTTTAAAGGACATTATTTTATATGAATAGTAAATATCTTACCCAGTTCTCTTAATTTATTACAAAGATAACACTTATAATTAAACTTTATACCAGAAATCTCTGCTGTTCTAATCCATTCCTTAATAAGGACTGTCCTTATTTAGACAACCTAGATTGATTGATTTTTTTCTAGCTGGAAATCTGAAAACATAATTTCACTTATCTGCTCGACATCATACCAGTGAAACTGAGATTACAGCACAGGAGTTCATGGCTTCCACTTGCAAATTCAAGCTCACTAAAAAACAGAACTTCTTTTCTTGCCTGCATAAAAAGTGCCTGTAATTCAGTTCTTCACATTTGTATGCATTTGTATATGCAAAAATGGGCAATTTACCTCTTTTAATAACTGAAACAAAGTTATTAATGCCAAAAACGCTGTTGTCAACCAAACTGTGTATTTGTGGAATGAGTTTCCCATTTCTAAGACTATTCAAGTAAGAGTTCCTTTCCATTTTCTGTGGTATAGTCAGTAAAGTAACATTTGCTATTTGCAGCTACAGTCAGTAAGGATCATGAATGTGATCCCATGCTAATCGCGGTTTTACACTGTGATTCAAGAGGCAAACTATTTTACCTGGTGGCCATGTGTCTTGTGTTTGTGACACAGCATTTCAGCATAACAGCTGGTGTTCAGTGCACACATTTGCAAAGTCAATGCCTGAACTTGTAGAAAAAAAGGTGCACTTAATATTGTAGTTAACTAAGAATATGAATCACATTAATTATTTTAATGAATCTTTAATATTAATGTAACCCTGTTTATGGCTTATTTGGGTAAACATTTTGAAGCTTCCAGGTATTACTTCATGGCTATATGTTACATGGGTGCAGGTATAGAAAATTACTATGTGTATGTAACAAGAGGGGGAAAGGTAGTTTCTTAAAATGATGCATGTTATTATCAAAGCTAGTAGCAATAAGCTAAAACTGGGGTATGTTGACTGTACTTAACTTAGCTCTCTGGAATATTACAGCTGTTTATTTTCAGCTATTCGTTAATTTAATCAGTATTCCATCCTCTTATTGGTCCCTTTCTAAAATACTTTCTGCCAGGAAAAAAACTCTGAAAATTAGATACTTACGTCATTTGTGAATTGTAGTATATTCAGTGTAATTTTCTGCTTTCATTTTCAGTAATTCTTTATGCATAAATCTTGTTAAAACTATTTACTTAGATTGTATTCTATATTTTAGATCTATTCTGTGTGAGTCATTTAATATACCAATACCAAAATTTAATTTTCTGCAAAAGGATGAAAATTACAGTGGTAAGTTTAGTTAATTTTGCATCATTTGTAAATAACTTCAAGTTCCTTTGAAGAATGGTGATTTATAAACCAGAAAATAATGATTTTTTAACTCCTTACTGTTTGGTGAAATGTATGAATTTTGGATTTAAAAAATAACAATAATATATGTCAAACAAACAAACAAACAAAGATATATATATAAACAATCAAATAAATAAATACATGACCAGTAACTAATATAAGTGGGAACAGTATCTGCACATAACATCAAAAAACATGAATGCATGGTTGATCTACATTATCCAAACAGGTATTAAGAAAAAGCAAACTTAGAAAAGTATTCACATAGTCTGTTAAGTACAGTGTGTATGAGAAGTAGCAATGGGCATTTTTCTTAGAGCTGCAAACAGCATGAGAGGTTACTTTATTTCACATTTCCAGTTGCTCAGGGATTTCTTATTGCTGCCCTGCTGTCACTTAGTCTTTTGTCATAATGCAGAAGAGCAAAGAAACAGAATAACATAAATTCTTTGAAGAAAGACAGAATAATTATTCTCTAAATGTTTGTCAATCATGACAATTTTTCATTAACTGTGTAAAAGACAATGTGTTATAGTACTGAGGCAACTGCATTATTTCCCTTACTGACAAACTCTACCACTTAGACAAACAGGAAACCTGCCAAGTACTCTAAATGGAAGACAGTTTCATTTGAAAAAAATCAATAATATTTGAATTCAATCTGCTTTTAGTGAAAGATAGCATCTAGCCACCTTCCATTCATATTACCAAATCAGATTTACCCCTTAACAGAAATTAGTTAAACATCTACAGTTTACATGACTAGAATGTCAAGACTCTAAAGTTCTAAAAATCTATCTTGGCCAAGGGTCATAAAAGTAACAAGAGAAAGATGCTACTTCTTTGGTGACAGAGAAAAAAGAATAAGTTTGATCCTCGTGGCAGTGCTGAATGAAAGTGAAAAATACTAGGGAAAAAAACAAAGGGCTTTACTACATTTTCTTTATTTTTTTTTTAAATCCTGAAGATAGCATTTGCTTGAAAATCTAAAAGGGAGAAGCTTGAACCCTTTAATTTCGAAACTTGTAGAAAAAAATCTCTTCAGCTGATGATTGAGAGTGCTAAAAATCTTTAAAACTACAAATACTTTATTGCTACCTATAAGTTTTCCTAAAAATAAATAAATAAATAAATAAAATCTTGTGTTCTGGAAAGAAGGTATTGTGTCATCTGCAGCTAGCAAGTACTATTTTCACCAAAACTTGCCATTTCTATTTTGAATTATGAAAAAGAGGAATTAACACATTATTTAAAAAAAAAAATTAATTCAGAGTTAATCTTCCTGCTGTATGCATGGATTTGAAGCATGGTTAGATTGTGTCTGAAAATTTCTTCATTAAGCCTGGCATTTAGGGAATAAATTTACCTATTTTTATCCATTCGGTTTCGCAATATGGGGAAAACTTTTAATGGATCTGTGTGGTTGTAATAGAAAGTACTTGTTTTATTTCCTTCTGTTTGTATGTTCTATTCCTTTTTTAAAAGAAGGACTGAATTAGGGAAAGATTGCTTCTTTCCTCAGAGGTAAGAACCCTCAGTTGGAGAAAAAAGGTTCAGATTCATGAGTGGGGGAAAGAGGAGAAGAGAGTGCTTCTGAACAAGGAGTGGTAGCTCATGCATTTTCTAAGGGAGAGAAAGGACTAGGAACCGTAACTGAAGTAAGGTGAGAGACTTCCTAAGGTTCTGATACAGTTTTCTGCAACTTATAATAAAGCCACTGAAATTACTTTCAGGACAGAGGACTTACCTATTACAAGGTCAGAGTGTGTGTTCGGGAAGTTTGATAACAAGCCTATTTTATTTCTCTTCTGCCTTACCACTATGTCTATCCCTCCTTAATTTCTGAGTTTTCTCTCTTCAACAAGTTTACTTCAGTTTATGTTTCTAATAATGACCTTCGAGTATGAAAACATTACAAGCTCTTAGCTTCAAGGAAAATGGCCAGGAAGAAGTCATTCAGAACTCACAGTCATCTCACTACAGAGTACGTGGTGTTGCCTGGTGAAGATATATACATTGTTATTGCAGTTCTCCAAGAAACTAACAGAATCAACAATGTATTTTTTAGCTTCTGAAAGGAAACAGATTCCAATTAACATGTACTGATTATGAAAATTAATGCTTATTTGCCATTAATTCTTGAAAAGCCTGTCTTAACTATACATCCTCATTTGTTGTGTGGTTTGGTGTTATTTTGGTATATTGAGTGTTGAAACATCAAAAGGATATTACATATATTGTTTCCTGTCTTATGCTCTCCGATAATACGACCTTCTGAACAGTTAAATCTAGTCCTCTCCTTTTAGTTTCCTCAACCTAACACAAAAGGCTATCAAAGCTGTAAAAAAACACCTGCTTTTCTCTGTTATTATTCAGAGGTCTTTTCTAAAACTGGATGGCTTGCTCTACTCTTTCGCTTCACCATTGGGTATGTCCCTCAAATAAAATTTTCCTACTCTCCGCTCTCCGTTGAGATTATGTTTTGGTTTTGTTTTTTTTTTTTTTTTTTATGCCCCCCCTCCCAAGTGCAATTTCTCAGTTACCCTAACAGCACTTAACATATCTGTTCCAGTTTGAGTTCATCTTTTTTGATTGCAGTAATCACAGGTGTACACAGCCTTCCACATAAGGTCTTGCTGATAATTTTGTACAATTTTATTTTCCTATCTGTACTTAGCCTTAAACACCTGAGAAGTATATTGACCTTATTCTCAGCCATATCATATTTATAATTCACAATCATCTGCTAAGATAATACACTTCTTTCTTTCTTTCCCTCTGTTTTCCAACTGAAGAGACTTCAGCTTATAACAGAAATTTTTCTGTTAACCTAGAACTTGATGTATTTAATCACTCAATTTTTATTATTCCAGTATTCTTTACCATTCATTTATTGTGTAATGTTACATTTCTGTATTTCAAGATCATAGATCTTAAGAATCTTTCCTCATCCTTAAAAAAGTCACAGACTAGTAGCAAGAAGTTGCATGTTTATATGCTATCAGATTTTTTTGTCAAAGGGAATTGTAATTTAGGTTATCAATAAAATGAAACTAACTGTTTAGGGAAGTGCATAGTGGAGGGGTGAGACACAGGCTGCATAAATAGAAATGAGAGGTTCAGACTGAATATAAAGGGAAACTTTCACTGTGTGGACTTGAGAACGCTGGAAAATGTTGTCCAGAGAGGTTGTGCAACCTCCATTCTCAGGGTTTTTCAAGGCCTGGCTGGATAAAACCCTGAGAAATCTGGTCTTAACTCATAGCTGGATGTGCTTTTATCTGTAAGTTAAACTAGATGTCCTGCTGAGGACTCTTCCAGCCTGAATAATCTTCACCATAAAAACATGTCAAGGAATGTGTGTAGGACAATTCTCACTGTGGTAGCTGAATACAGGCAAAAAGGTCTTGAATAAATATACTTTTTGATATGGAGTTATGCTTGAGTCTGAGGGGGGGTCAGGTAGGCAAGTCCTGCATAGAACTTTTAAAGAAACTTTTGTACTGGCAAAATCTGGTTTGAGTCCTTTACTTTTTCCTATCATTTTCCATATCATTACCAGATTAAACTTACTTGTTCAATAACTATTGTTTGTTTAATAGTTTTCTAATTCCCAGGCCATTTATTCAAATTTAGGGTGCCACCTGACACTAAATAAATGTCTTCATACCAAATACTCCTGTGCTTCCTAGCCTGCTGCTTTTCTTCATTTATTACATTACATAGTAAAATACATTCATTAATTATATTAACAACAACAAAAGTTGCAGAAATATCATTTTGTAGTGTGATCCATGGGTTTTTTTTGTGCCCAAAATTAAACATTTTCAAACAGCTTAATGTTGAGGTAGTTATTGCCTTTAATGAAAATATTCTAACGTTCTTCACCCTTGGCTTCAAAAACTTTTGCCACAGAAATACCCTTTTTTAAAGTGTAGTGTTATGTTTGGGTTCCTTTTAGTTCCATATTATTTTTTCTTATATTATAATATAGGTTTTTATTACTCTGTGAATTATTATATTACACTGTGAATTAAAAACACGTTAAAAGTATTTAATACTCTGTGATTATATACAGGATATGTGATTGCACTTACACCAAAGTCAGTATGGTCTTATTTGAGAGAGACAGAAAAGAATTTATTTACTTTGAATTGTTTTTTTTTTCTAATGAGTTAATTTTGAATTAATTTCAGACCATTTCTCAGGAGCAACCTCAAAATTTAAACACATACAAGATGTTTTTATAAATACATTTTGGCTTAAGGACATAGATGGACCCTTGTGCTTAAAAGAGAGCATCAGCCATTTTGAGTAACTTGATTTTATTCTCTGAGTACCAAACAGCTTCCACAATTCACACAGCATACCAAATGGATGTTCCACAGAAGAAAAGAAATAAGAACAATAATCCAGGCTTTCTGCTGTAAATATGAACTAAGCTTCTTCTAAGCCAAGAAAATGCTGGACTTATTATTCATAAGTGCATTTCACTGTGTCTGGTGTACCATAAAATGAAGTACCATGAAACTTGCATTAGGAAAATTCAGGTATTTTATGAAAAATTTGCTAGATAGATGAGAAGCCTGAAATGATTCTGTTCCACAGTGATCACAAAAATCAACCAAACCCGATCAGTGTTGACCTTCAAGAAGTTAGGGGCAATCCAAATATCACAGTGATCTAAGGCTCTTATGGTTTCCAGGGGAAGAAAAGCATAAGGACAGCTGTTACAAGTAGTAACAGAGAAAAGGAGTTTAGATTCCCAGCTGTGATCAGCATTATTAATGTAGCGAGATTCCATGGATTTAGATTGAGGTTGACAGACACTTCAAGAATTAAAATCCTTCCAAATTGTTTGAGATTCTGTGCAAAACGTTTAATACAGGCCTTACTAAGAAATTTAGCTTAAAAAGCTGATTTGCTGGATGTTTACCCAATCTCCAAAGCTGTAAAGGAATTTTTATGTTTGATTTCTTTCCTTCTCCACATATCCTTTTTATGTATTTGCTATAGATAACTTTATAATAGTTCTAGTTTTACAAGCATATGTTGCAAAACATAAAGCAGTGATGTATGCATGTTTACAGCCAGCAATTTCAGCTTTATCTAGGTTTTGTAATAATCCTCTTATTTGTAGCCAGTGAGATTTTGCTTACCAATTTGATGGAGCCAGTGAACTCAACGGAAGGATGATTAGGAGTTCAAACGGAGCCCAAAAGCACTAATACATCAGTCCTCCCTACAGTGCCATATGCATGCTGTTTCCCAGCTCTTTCACACATCTGCATCTTTTCACTCAAGTCCTTGACATTCCTTCCATACAAAGCATCTCAGCCTATCAGCCCAAGCTTCTAGCCAGCTGCAATTACATCAACACAGCACCACTTCTACCTCTGATTGACACCAGATCCTGGCCATTTTTAGCATAGAGGCTTCAATATCAAACATTTATTAATCCAACTTTTATTCTTTTTACATATTTTGTGTATGTATGGGGTATTTTAACAGTAAGAAATATAACAGACTCTTAAAAAAAATGTGCCTATCTATGTATCTTACTATCTCCATTAAAATAAGTTAAAGATAACTGAGATAAAAAAGTAATTATGGAGGGAATTCCAATTTGGCACAAGAAAAACAACAGATCCAGGGGGCTGTACCAGTGGGTGATGGTGCCAATGGTGCCAATGAATCTTGCAATGTCTTTAAGTCTGCTTGTTATTGTTTATCTTCTGGTTGACCACCACTTGCCACCATCCAATTCCTAGCAAAGCATCACATTGTACTTCCAAGTTTATTTCCAACTGTATGATTATTCGGTGTTGGGATTGCTGAGTGCCTCTCTGCTTACTGATGGATGCAGACTGAAAGGTTGGCTGATGCGTGAAGCTTTAAGTGGTTGCCAAAATACTCATTTCAGTTTAGTCCTCATAGAGATTTTTGAGATTTCTGTAGTTTTTCCATTTGCTTTCCCTCAGGAGTCTCTTTATAAGTACCATTTTTCCTTTCTATGTTTTTATAATGAAGCTTTGGCTTAAGCCAAAAGGTCTGCTAGAGAACCAAAGGAGATTGCCTCTATGTGATACTCGTTTCTCCAGTGAGTTAACGCTGTCCTATGCATCTATGTGCATTTCAAAATTTGTCTTACCTTTTCAGGGGAAAAGAAATTCCAGCAAACTCAAGAAGGCTCGCTGCTGTAAAGGGACAGTGGAATTCTTAATGTTTTTTAAAGGGCAGAGAGTGACCCTTACAAATACATTGCCTGGAAAACCAAAATGCTCCATTAGCATTCAACCCTCACAGATGGAAGCTGTGCTTGTGAGTCCCTCCAGAACTGAAAGAGAAAAGAAGGCCCCTTTCCTCAGGTAGTGCCTGGCAGTAAAATCTTCCATAGCTGCAATGTCAATTTCAGAGTTAGAGTTACTCTTGAAATGGAATAGCAATGTGTACATACAGACATATATTAGCAATAAATCTGTTATCTCCTCTGCTTCCCAAGTACACTTTGCATTGCAGTTTGAAAAAAGCCCAGAGTATTTTCTGCTTCTCCACAGATTCTCAATTTCTATTTTTAAGTAAAGAGAATGTCTGGGGCATTTTATCCAATATTATACCAGTGAAAATCTGTGTTGTAGTATAGAAATTAAAGAAGTTTCAGACGGATTTCAGAAAGGTGATTAAAGAACCACTCTGCATCATCTCTTCACAGGAACAAATCAATGGCTTTTCCCTCAACAGATAAGTGTCAGATAGAGGAGAATTATGGAAAGTGGAAATTAATAAACACAGGGAAAATCCAGGTATACAGATAGTCAAATGACTGGATGAGCACTGGCACGATTCCAGAGCAATGGGAGAATTTCTTGGAGCAAGACACAAGGAAGAATAAAGAAGAGAAGTGGGAAGTGTCATGGAAAACTGAGACAGGACTTAAACATTACAGGTTTTGTTTCAGGAATCATGGTTGAATTTGGCAAATTTCTCAAAATAATAAAGATTCCATTATTTTATATATATATGTGAAGTAATAATAAAGATTTTAATTGGAAAATTGTTGTAATGACTCATTTGGAAAAGGCTGATTTATTTCAGAAGTGGAAGTGGTTTGCTCTATCATAGAATCGTTTAGGTTGGAAAAGACCTTTAAGATCATTGAGTCCAACTGTAAATCTTCTTGCAAAGTTCTTTGAAAAGTTGAATTCTTTACTATATCAAAACCCCATGCTTTATAGATATTGCAAGTATAAATTTGAAATTCTTGACAGTGGAAATGTATAAATAGATTTTACATAAAAAATTACAAAAAAAAAAGCTAAAGTCACTGCCATGATACACAGATAGTTACTGCCATGATACACTAACTGATTCTATTTCTGTAAATACCAGCCTTCTAATGCTATGAATTATAATTTAGAGGCATTTTAGTTGCATCAATAGACTTCTGTGCATATGCTATATCTACAGATAAGAATGTTTTAGAAAAAGAAAGCCTTTGAAAGCAGTTTCCTAAGCAGCAAAAAGGCAAGCATAACACTGAATTTCCTGGGGATGGATCTAGGATTGTTGAAGTGAAATTTTCCACTTCAGATGGTAATCACAAGGGTTATTCCACTTAAGCCTGAATTAGGCCTTAAAATTAAATTTTTATTTAACATACTGCTACACAGAGTATAAAGAAGCCATAAGCATGGGGCCCCCTTTCATGGGGGAAGTCCATGAATGCCCCATGACCCCTGTTGGCCAGAATTGCATCCAGCAAAGTTGTTGGATAAGGTACTTTATATAATGAATTATAGAACTGTAAGGTGATAAGATGGAAAGTTTTTTCAGGAGAGGTATGCAATCCTTTTAAGTCAGCTCTGTCTGCAACTCCATTACCCTTTCTCTGGGGAGTCCTTAGTTTCTTCCCATCATTACCATCAAGTCAGTGGCCCCAGAGTGCTTTCTGCCTCATTGTAGGGAGATATAGAGAAAGCAACACCATTAAATTTCATTCTCTTTTTCATGTAAAATAGGAAATGCATATACAAAGGGTCATCTCTGCGTGTAAAAAGATGTGCTTAGGTGGAAGCTGGGAATAAAAATAAAGAAAACAATGTCTTCTTGGAGATTTAATTAGCTCAGAAAGCCTGCTAAATTCCCGTAATTAATATATGTAAGTGTGTAGGAATAATTTGTAAAACATAAAAGCTTTATTTCTTGTCCTGTTCTCTGGGTTATAAAATTTACTCATTGTAGATCTTACTCTTGTTATAGTAGTAGCAGTAACCAGCTTCAGTAAGAACCACTAAAAATTAGGGAAACAATGACAGCCACTATTCTTGTCATATATTCAGTACAAAAAACCTGGACTACTCAAAAGAAAATAAAAAGTTCACTCTAGGTTTTAAGGTCCAAATAAGCTGCTTCAAATCCAGCAGAACTTCCAAACTGATTCTCCTTTTGAAGGTTTAATCATCAATAAATTACCATTCTTTTATGCTGACTGAAGAACAATAATACATGGATCAATGTATCATGATGTCTGCCTGCATGTTTAAAGAACAGGAAAAGGAGAGCTTATCAAATAGAATGAAAGGTCATGTCTTCCAACCTCATGGAGTTTCTTGGGCTTTTTTTCCCCCCAGTGCTAAAGAGAGCAACAATGAAAAAAATCTTTAAATCAAAACTATTGAGCAGCACACTGAGTCTAGATTTTCCTTGATGTATTATACATTTGTAGCATATTGCATCATAGTATTTATTTAAATGCACCATTTGGTTGTACTAGGCAAAGAAGACATGGCTGTTCCAACAAATACGATGCATTTAGTTCTGCTGTGCATTAAAACTTGGAAACTAAGTAACACATTATACTGCTTCTCCCATCTTCTTACAAGTTCCCTTGTATTTTCTAATGGTTTGTCTGACATTTATTTTCTCAGGCATTCTGTATAATGTCTTCTGAGCTACTTTAATCAACAATTTAACAGACATATTCACATCCTAATTTTAGGGGGGGAGGGGGGTGGAAGGGAGCTGGTACCATTGGCATTCTAGTACTTGCATAAGCTGTCATTATTTTCTCTTTGGATCCCATTTGACACATTGGTTTATATGGCCATAATTATACTGCATATATATGTGGATTTACCAGTACCAAACTCTAAGCTACAGAGTCTGCAGGCACACTGAAATTAATTTATGATTTGTTTTAAGAGAGAGAGAATATTTACTCCAACAGATGAATTAAATTTCTCATTTATAATTGAAACACATCAGTAGAAAGACTGCTCAAAATTTCAATGGGCAGCAGTAGAATTTCATGAACCATACTCCTTGATATGGATTTATCTCACTGTGTTGCAGAGGTTCATCATATATAGGTAGTCTGGTCTTCTTGCTCAGTAACCAGTTAACTTTGTTGTCATTCCTGTGCATCTAAGGGATCCTAAATGGTCATTTTACAGGTAATTTTTTTACCTGCAAGTATTTTTGAGCATGCTAGTGTGACCTGGATTCCAATGAACTAAGAAGTATCAGATTCCCCCTAAAAAACCACAAGACAAATATGTCTTTGTGCTTTCAAAAGTATTTTGAGACAAGGTTAATTCTTCAGATTATGCAGCAAAATAAAATTGGTTTTATAGTGTTGTGTGATAAACACTTCACTATCTGAAAAAGCACCCCACAGTTATAAAAACATAGTTACAATCCTTTGGAAAAGTGAATTTTACTTTAGTTCATGGACACTTGTGGGAAAGAAAACCAACACAGAAAGATGAAAGAAAATACAAAAGCATAAAGTATTGGCTAATGTTAAGGAAATTTTCTATCCAGTTGCCAGAATAGTTTTCTTGGTACTTTCTCTAAGGGACAATACTACAAGTATTAGAGTGGAGAGTATTGGAGAAATTCTTCTCTAAAAACCATGGAGAAGAGTACTTACAAAAATTAAAGGCAAACAACCGCCTTGTAGTATCTTTGCTTTTTGTTACCAAGATAGCTGTAACGACACTGAACCAGTTTCTGTATCACTGTTATCGTTGCAGTTATGAAAATTATGAAGTTTCCAAGTGCAATACTCAGGGGTATACTAGCCACCATCCAGTCTGCTCATGGAAATTTCAGGCATGCAGAAGAAGGAAATTTTAGATGGATATTTTTTTTGTTCCATGCTCTCCAAGACACTTCCTTCTCTCAGGAGGCATCCAGAGTCATTTTGCATCAGGGGAATGGTAGGACTTGGTATTGTCAGTAATGTCTTCTAAGAGCTGGGATAACAGCTGTTTGTATGTCATAATTCCTATTCTACAAATTCTTTTAGCTTAGAGTCAGATGCATTTAAAAACTGATCCTACTGTTTCATCACTGCTGCTTGTGATGTTCCCAGTTGCTATAACTTGCAACATAGTGACAACCACAAAGTCCTTGGTGACTACAGATTTGTTACAACACTTTGCATTTATATTTATCCCAAAGGATACCAAAGTGTTTTATATACCAGGCACACAGCAATCACTTCATCTACCCATGAATCAGACACCACTGGGGTGGAATACAGCAGATGTTTAACAGCATAAAGCAGTATTACACAACAGTTTTAAGACAGAAAGTGAAAAATGTCTTATCAAAATGACACCACAGAAGGAATTTAGGAAGGCAGAATGTAATTAAGCTAACTGCAGTTTATACAAGAAACTGATGGTAACATATTATTCTTACAAAACAGTGTCATAAAATCTTTAGAAGACAAGTGATAAGACTTCAGTTTTATATCTTACCTGCAAAGTCAAACCTTCAGCAGCACAATGGCTTATAATACAATACCACAGGTAGGTAACTGCCAGTATTTAGAAGGTGCAATTAACACAAGATAGTTAACTATTGAATGACAAAAACGGCTGTAAATATCTAAAAAGACAGTAAAACAGAGCTTGATCACTAGAAGAGCCAGACACTAAGCACTGATTTCAGCACAGTTCTGGAAAAATACTTCTAGTCTCAGTGAAGTTATTGTGGATTTGTATCACTGTATGAGACACCAAATCCTGCTACAGACCCTACTAATGCTTCATTTGGTTGAAATATTAAATAATGATACACATTGTTTCCTGGGCAGTATTTTCTCCATTATCTTAAGAGCATAACATATGTTGCACCCTAGCAACACTCTGATTGGTTCATATTTTTTAACAAAAATGTCTGCCTAAGCCATATCACAAACCAATACAAATGTTAAGGCTTTTTTCCCCCAGAAGCTTTAAAATAAAGGAAACCTCATGCCAATAAATTGCTTGTTTTTGAAACTTCCATATAATGTTGCTTAAGCTTTCTTAGCTGTAACACCAGCAGGAGGGCAAGAGTGAGAGAAATGGTGGTGTTGGGTTTTTTAAATCTCTACATGACAGTTCATGGAAAAGCTATCATGGGTAGATCTTCATAGTTGCAAAGTTTTCTATCTACACATATTCCTATTTTTTTTAAAAAAATTGGCTACAAGACTCACTGTAAAGTAATTTCATGACTTTTTTGGTGGTACTGCTTAAAAAAACCCAGAAAACTAAAATTTCAAGTACTTGGAGAAATACTGCTGCTATGGAAATAAGGATAAGAACCATGAATATGATGGGCTAAGCATATTATAAGATAAAATACTCTATATACATTACAGACAGCATTAGTAATTTAGAAATTAGTAATTTAGTAAGGAAAAAATATTTTTTTTGCATCCCAGTCATCTTGACTACTGTGTAAAGGCAAGCCAGCAAACTAACTCCTAGAAGCAAACATAGTTGTTTAGACATTATCATCATAATTCAGTGGCTGAAATTTGAGGCTACTGCATAACAAATGAAAAGAACAAGTAGGAGGCATACATGCAATAGAACTTCAAAAAAAACCAAACTTGAGTCTGAAGCCTTGGTTGAACTAATGAGATAATTCTGTAACTTTCACAACGCATTCCCAAGGAGGAAGTTAGTGCATTTAAATTTCAACACTGAATCTTCAAGTTGTACACATATCTGAAGATAGTTGAAGGCGGATTAACTTGTCCTGAAGCCACAGTTCATCCTGAAGTTTGCTCATACTCAACAGTCAAGTCACTAGGAATGCATTTTTTATGATTTCTCCCGTCACATAATTACTTTCATTGAAAGTTATGAGTAACAAGGACTTCTATCCCTGATCTTAATGCTGCTTAAAGTCACCTGCTATCTTTATTAATGGTCATGCTCAGAATGCCATTACAATATGCAGAAATGTCATTTTATACGTCTGAACAGCAGAAATAAATTCCTGGGAGTTTCAAAGTTCAAAATAAAGGGATCACCTGAGAGAGACACTCTCCAACACTTACTGATGTTTATGGGATTTTGTTTTGGGCTTGCATAACACTTTAAAAACAACATTCACATTTCTTGAACTAAAGAAATGTTTCAGTGAGGATTCTTAGATATTATTATTCCTGTAGATATGAAATATATACCTAATGTATGTAAATTTTTTACTTAAAATCCTAATACAAAATTTTTAATTCATTCTCTGACTATGCAGAGATTTTCCAAAGAATTTGAAAGAAGATACTGCCTCTAGATATATATCCTGTGTTTTCAAAGAACACAACTTTGTCACAAGCAAAATAACATGGGATATAAAAATTACTGAATATCCATATGAAATTCCTTTGCTTATTCTAATATTGTATCGTAATTTATTTAAAATATTGATAACTTCATGATTATTTTTTTCCCCAAGGCTGACAGTTAGAAACACAAATGCACTCTCAGTCCCAGCACAAAGCAAGCCACCATTTTCAATTGAACAGTTCTATGGCAAATTCAGGAATATTGGTAATAATATAATTCCCTGATCTAAGTCAATGTGGTTTACAATTATTAATTCTATGAACTGTCATAGAACAGAGAATGAAATGTGACTTCTAACTGGCAGGCAGATGCTCCACCTTCTCAGTAAACATTCTCTGTCAGAAAGTGGAGCAGAATACTTGTGAAATGAAATAAACTAACTCTCTGGTCAATACGATATTTTTAGGTAACAGAATGTTGTTGGTTTTTTTTTTTCTTTAATTAAAGGAAGTTATAACTTCAATAGATGATGCAAATTAAGAGTCTTTGTCAATAGTCCAGTATAACCCAGCTCCACAACTCTCCCTGCAGCTGCTGTAACTGGAAAACGTGTAGAAGCAGCCCAGAAGATTTTGTAAGGAGTCAGCCAGGAAGCCAATCATACACCCAGATGCTACATTGGAAACACAAATTTTAGACCTTTCCATCTGGGATCTTGCATCTGCCAAATTTCTCACATAAGTGGTCACAGTAGTTAAGTTCTATGCTCCAGATGAGAGGGAAAGGGACCAAAGGGAGCTGTTTACCACCCTGCAATCAACAGGAAAATGCTGTGCCAACTGAAAGTGTAATCATATCTACAGCAATGTGCTAATGAGCTCTGAAAATGTTTAGCAGAATAAGAGAAGTCTCTGGAATACAGAGAAAACAGACACACTGTACACAGACATCAAATTATATGCTAACATTTGTGATTAAAAATCTTCATTAGCCATAAGCTGTCTGTAAAAATAATCAAATCAAGCTGATAGTAAAACTATGCTGGATTGCCTAGCTTGATTGCATATCTGTGGTTCTTTCTTCACAGGTAGCTCATCCATTAGCTAAAACATTCACTCCCCAGACTCTTGCCTGAGAGAGGCTAAATATAAGTTGGTTTTTTTATAGCTAAATATTAGAAGGTTGGTTGGTCAGTGAAAAAAATAAGAGTTTAATTAAACAACAGTAACAGCCAAAAAAACCCCCACCCCACAAACCTTCAAGCCCCCAAAACAGAGAAGAGACATTTCAAGTCCTTATCATTCTGAGGGAAAAATTGTTAATGATTCATTCACAAAACTTCTCCTAAATGATTGACAACACGACAAGTAAAACTAGTTGTCTTCTGACTTGAGGTGGCAGTGAGCTGTGTTTATATTTGGTAAGATGGAGCACTGTCTTTATTCACCTTTTCCCTAGGTGAGATTACAAACTGAACTGAGGCCTGTCTTGCAATGTTTCTGTGCAGCACCTGGTAAAGTAAACTTGACTACATTGTATAGGATCTACTATAAATAAGCAAACAAACAAGAAAAAAGAAAACACAACAGAAACAGCCCTATGGATACTATAAATCAAAAGAACAGAGAGTGCAACCTCCAGACGTCAGGAAACACGTTATGACCTAAATTGATGGGCAAACTAGTGTATTTCTGAACAACATAATTAGAAAATACAAATGATATATAAGTTCCATAGGGTGGACCCCTTTGATAAAGGTGGTCAATAAAATGGTATTCATGGGCAAGCAAATTGGTTGAACCTGTTTTACAACTTTACAAGAGACCAAAAAACAACGTGAAATGCTTTTTCTTTAAAGATGCCCTAATTTTATTTAAGGAAGAGAAAGATTGTATGAATATATGGAGGTTCCCCTGAACTGACCCTAATAAAGCATGAGGCACACTCTGATACAGTTAATGCATGTTAATGAGGGAGCGATATGAATTCCATTTGTTATTCTTGCTAATGTATAGCCTTGGGAAGACAGTAAACTGGGGAAGCTACAGAGTGACAAATCATTCCACTCCTTCTGGCTGTTTGCTCCAGTAGTTCATTAATTTGTATAGCAAATGTGGGAAATATCAATATATCATCAATATTAATGTAGTACCACTATGGGTGTAAAATATTTATCTGGGACAGCTGGTAACGATGTGCTCTCTGTCACTGTCCTTTATGTCAGTCCTCTGAGCCTGAGGTAATCTTTCCTCAAACAACAATGTAGTACTTGCTTTATTTTTTCCCCTAACAAGATGGTCTGCCTGTGCACTGCTTACAGGTCTTGCACAAGTAAGGTATATCTTTACAGAACAACCCCCCTTCATAAGCAAATAGGTTGCATGCAGGAAGTACAATAATCATAACTGCACAATCATTTTCTGAATGTGTGGAGAACAATGAAGTCACTTGTGTTTCCCCAGACCAGGGACCATAACCTGAATTCTAGGAGCTTGATAGACCATATTTTGGCTAGTTTTCCAGACCAGATGGCACTAAAGGGTGATACTAGCTGGCCTGCATCCTTTAAAATCAGCCGGCCCATTTCTTTGGACAGTTTATCCAAAGACTTCCTTATTTTCCATCAAGGCTATTAAGTAAATGAAGCTGTAAATATGGTCTACTGTTATTTCTTGATGTTTCAGCTAATGAAGCAAGACAATAATACAAAGCAAGCCGAACAAAACCAATGAAATCCAAGCACTTCCAAATTAAGCAATAGGTAATTTGTGAACAATAAGTCTAGCTGAGACGGCTGTACATCTTCCTTTTGAATGTTGTGTCCATTTCTTTTACACAGTACTATTTTTACTGCATTTCATAAGTAAACAAGACAGTGTCTGATAAAATTCAGAGCGATTAATTTTTTTTTCAAAGATGGCACAATCCCACACTCCTTTGCTGAAAGCAAGCAGGAATTTTCCTCCTTCTCTGACATCCCAGAAGCCAGTGCTGCTTCAGACTCCTCCTCTTTCTCCTCCTCTACCACATTTCAAAGCATGAGGAGCTATACCTTTAAAAGGTTCAATGAAAGGTGTGGCAGAGGAGGATAGAGAATGTCTGAAGAGAGATATATGAGAGGAGGATGAAGAACGTCTGACCTGGCAGGAGATGAGAGAACAGGTGGGTATTGTGAAGGAGAGTAAGATAAACATGGTTATCTAGTAATAAATAGGTGTCTGCATGCTTGTAGTAATATATAGCTATGTAACTGCATGAATGGTTTCTGCCCTGAGCCTGCTGGTGCATACAGCTGGAATTTGTATCCAGGCTCAGAGATATAAATATGAGCTTCTCTGTACAATAAAGTGTCTCTGGTTGCACCACAGCCTGAGTCCGTGCCTTCATACGCCACAGAAAGGAGGTTGGAACTGTTTGTTGTGTTATGCAAAGCAGTAAATCATGCAATACTCATTTGCTGATTGCTAATTTTTTCTTCAAGCACCAATACATTGCAATAGGTCCACACCTTAGAGAAATTCATCACAAGAGCCATGGACAAAACCCTGCAGCAGAAGATGAATACATTCTCAGTCAAAATGTTTTAAATGTAGTTGCAAAGCGGTGCACAATAGTAGTTATTATGATTTTGAGAAAACACACAGGCAATAAAAGATCACAAATAGATCTTCAGCCTATAACATAAATAAAAATAGCATGTAAATGGAATGTGTCATAAACATCGCGAACTTGAAGAAAATGCATCTTGTAATAGTGCAGCAGGAATTACAGGTTTAAACAGTGACATGCTTGGTCTTACAAAGTGAATTCATTCGTAAGAAAACACACAAAGAGCTAGAGAAGATTTTGCAGATAGAAAAGCTGTAATGGAACTGAAATGGCACTACTGCTATGAGAGTCTGCATCACCCTGCATCAGAGGCTGGGAGAGGACCACTGGTTTGGAAGTTAAAGTTACAGAAGAAAAAACAGGAAAAACAAGAGCAAATATACTCAGTGGTGATTATGCGTCAATGTGTGTTTGCTGGCTATTTTTCATGTGATATTTCCTCTAAGTAGGAGCTTATTTAACTTGGGATCTGTATATAAAATGAAAAGGCAGTATTTTCTTCACTTAAAATCAGTGATTATTGTGGAAAGATACTGAGACAACATTCTGTGCTTGATGTGTTAGTGTTTTCCCTCAGAAGTCATAAGAAAACAGATAGTAAACATTTAGATAAATTTTATATTGTATTTTGGGAGATGTTTTCTTAGATGGGCATTTGATTTTAACTTGATATCTTGAGACATTTCAGATTAAAATATAACATTAATTAGATTGAGATCCCAGGTTCTTCCCAGATGTTCATACAGGGAGAAAGAAACAAAACAAAATTAAAAGAAGAGCATGACCAGAGCTTTGAACTGTTTTGAAGATCTGGAGTTGTTAAGCTGAAATGAAACCACAAACTCGGAGTTCAATGAGGTAAAATTAACATAATCAAGTCAGCATTACAGATAGAACATCATTGCTGATGGAATCAATAACTTGTTTACCTACAGAGAAAAGAAACTGGGGTGAAAGAGAAGGGGCTAGTGGTGAGAGGACAAGGAAGTCCTTTATCTAGTACAGCTGCCAAACCCAGCAATGTTGCAATACTGTTTAGGCAGAGCTATTGAATGCACAAAAGATTCAGATCTTAATAGAAAGCGTTGAATAAAAAAAGCATTGGTATGTGGAAGTTTCACTTCCAGGACTACTTTCACTTGAATATCCAGTGAGTAGTATACCTCAAAATTTACCTCTAGTCATCTTTTTACAGCCAAACAGAATGACACAGAATGTTTAAGGCAGACATTGAAAGCTGATCCTGTATTCCGGATAGGACAAGGCTCAAGGTATGAGTGAGCTATACAGTTTTACATGTGAACAGTAAGATCCCTAAAAGGTCTTTCTGAATATGAACAGTGTGTAAAGCTTCATATATGGGTATAACCAGGTCCTGGAAATCCCAATATGGATCAAGACGGAAAGCATTAAATCATCAGACTGTTACCTGAAAAATTTTCAGGCCAGTTATGACTGCAGTTTGAGATTGCTCAGTCCATAGATTGTATACTTTAAATGGTGCTGCAGGTGTCTGGGAAGATAGAGACATCTCAAAGACTGGTTAAACCAAATGGCTTTTATGTATATGGACCCTAGAGCTTGTGTTAGTAGTCAGGAGTTTTAAAAGAAATAGGGAACTTATTCTTTAAAGGGCTCCAATTATTTTGTTGTATAATTCATTTAAAGTGCTCTAAAAGATTCAGGCAAAAAAAATAAATAAGTAAACCTTTGTGAAACAACCTGTTTTTAAATTATTGTAAACACAGTGTTCTCTGTTTCAGTTAAATTATTTCTTAAAACCTTTCTCTTCTTAGCCAGCACAAGTTCTGTAAAAAGATTCAGTCCTACACCCTAAAAGCAATTACATGTGTAACAGAGCCTGTTTCTGCCCATGACCTTTATTTAAAAGCTTCTTTAAACTCTTTCAAGTGTGCCTTATTTAGATAAGCTTAGAAAGCTACTAAATTACTGTTTGTATTAAATTCAGAAGAAATAAATAGCTGAAAGAATAAGGAAAGGGACAATGGCGGATAAAGGTTTAATGAGCAGATGACATGCATTTTGTGATGAACTGGGACGATTGAATTACCTGGTCATCACATGTGTGCAGTATACATACTGTCTTACATATCAGTAGGCAAGTTAGGATCCAATGGGTTTTCAATGGATAGTACTTCACTTCATCAGGATTATTACTGCATTATCCATAAGTAAACCATGCTTACTAATTTGTGAGTAAGAACAATAGAAATCAGTCTTGCAAGAAGATATTAAAGCTAATAGGAAAACTAATGAGAAGACAACTGGTTTTGTTCTGTAATATGGCTGACACTGGAACTCCCCATATTACATAAAGCTGTTTTGATGCTGAATGGTGCATGTACAGTTTAAAGGGATAGAACATGGCATGCTAACATGGTAGTGGAAAACGTCTAGTGCACTCAGCTCAGCAGGCAGACTCCAGTTTAAGTCACAGGAGCTTGATCAAAAATTCCTAACCATCTCATCCCAATGATCAAAGTTTCACAGTCAAATACTACTGCAAATCTTAATAATCTCTTTCCCTTAAAAAAAGAAAACTCGTTGTACAGGAACTCTATAAGGTGATAAAAACATTCTGGAGTCATAAGATCAGAACCCTTGATCATCTCTATCAAGAGATATTTATGCTCAAATTCTTCCAAATCTGGTGAGAGTTGTCTCTTATGAATCAAGGTGAGCTGGAGAGCCAATATGGACTCAGCATTATCCTGGTTATTGCAGGTGAACAAGAAAGATAGCATTCTTTCCTTTCATTCACCTGAAATTGTTTATTTTTGCTGTGTGTCATTTGAAGTACTCAAAGTTACTTGTTCTGGTGTTAATTGCTAGCAGAACTACTGTAATGCTTAAGCTCATCTCTGCCTTGAGGTCAGTGACAGGCTTATTTGAGGCTGTAAGCAAGAGTTAGATTGGCTATATTATTCTTGAAAAAACCA
Source organism: Falco naumanni (assembly GCF_017639655.2). Taxonomy (NCBI): domain Eukaryota; kingdom Metazoa; phylum Chordata; class Aves; order Falconiformes; family Falconidae; genus Falco; species Falco naumanni. The sequence goes on along the minus strand of NC_054060.1, from coordinate 47,546,503 downwards.
AGTTATTTATGAGAAATTTTAAGTATCAAATATTATTTTAGATTTATATTTTTCTTATATACATATATAAATATACATATATTTATAAAGTACAGCAAGCAACAATGAAATAAAAGGTTTAATGTTACGTGGGGCATGAAATAGAGAAGATAAAGACATAAAAATTGAAGCACATTAAGGAATTTATTAAAATTATCTAACAATCTGTATGCTTTATTACTATAAAAAAGCATCTAACCACACGCTGATTAGTATATCATTTGGTTCTGCTGTCCAAGTGGAGACACAGGCAATTCATAATTTATTCTCTTGTAAAAAGCATTGGTTATAGTTACTGGTTGTTAGTTATTGTATGAAAGTGGTTGTTCTAAAATAATAGATTGCAAAAGACCTTTTCAGTAAGTATCCCTACATATAAACTCATTTGTCAAATTTACTACAAGATAATGCAAAGGAAAACAAATACAGCCAAAAGAAGTACCATTAGTTTTAGAATAAATATCCACATAATGCTGTTAGCATTAGTTTATTAAAATTAATTTATGTGGGGGTTTTTTGAGTTTTCAGAAGAAAACTTGTTATCTATACACCGTTCTGAATGCCTAGAACACAACTTCCTAAAATAAATATATTGAATTCACCTGGTCTTTTCCTCAGTTTTCTTAATAGAAAAATGGAAGACAAAAACAGATAGGCTTTATAATATGTCTAGATTTCTAAAAACTGAATTCTAGACCAACCAATTTAAAGGAAGTTAATTTCTAAATCAAGAAATCATAGATAATCTGCCAGCCACCTTGCTCTTTACACTATGAGGGTCAAGGTCAAGTACCTTCTGCTAACTGCAAGTGTCCAAGTCTTAAAATCTTAGGGGATTTACACGCTAAAGTGAACACCATTAATTTAATCAGAAAATCTGTAATAAACCAATATAGATCATGTAACTTGTACTTTGAATATACAACATCTATTTAGGACGGTGTTTTTGAAGACAAGTTAGTCAGTGATGTAAAACACTGCAACTCCAGTAATAAACACCACAAAAATGCATTTAAACAGTTCATTTTGTATTCAGAATAAGTTTTCAACAGCATCAAGTGTAGCTTCAGGCCTCATTTACATTGAGCAACTACCCATTATATAATTTTCTTTTAATGTTCATTTAGTAAACACCGACCACCAAGGCCCTTTAAAGAAATGTTACATAGATGATAATAAATCTATCATACTGAACACTGAATATAGGTGACATCGCTGATTCTGTCATTTCCTTGACTTTGCAATCCTACTATCTTTAAAACTAACTTTTGGAATGCAATCATAAATTACACATAGTTTAAATTTTTATTGTGGGTTCGTGTTTTTTTTAGTCTACCAAACAACATAAAGACTAAATTTACAACTATTGCAATAGTAATAAATTTATTACTAACTTTATTTTGCATATTCTCAGGCCTAAATTTGCAAATGTCTCATTTTTGGTACTTGAGTGGACATGACTAGAAAGACACTAAAACCCAAATAATTCAGTATAGTTATAATTGTAATGAACTTATCTGATGTCATCCAAGTAACACCCAACAGGACAAACAAAAGAGACTAGGACTTCTTGGCCAGGTTTCTCTGTCCAGTTGTACAAAACTCACATTTGCCAGAGGCAAATACATACACAACAATCTGTATAGTTATTGGATGTAAGAAAGGACTGTTGTGACTGACCTTGAACACGATTGCTGGAAGAAAAGAAGTGGTGCTGGCCTTGGGGTTAGCGATAGTGATGTCCTGAAAGTGAAATGAAGAAATAATATCTCTGTCTGGAGATTAGTACCCAAAAGTGGAATGAGGAACACTCCAGCAACAGTAAATGAAATTAGTGACATAAATCTGGCATGGTAAAGAAAGGTGTGAGGGGATAGTGGTGTGAAGTTCCCCATGATCACAGAGGAACAGTGATGATAGGTCTGGCTGCTCTGAGGCAGCATGGAGACATGAATTCTCCTACGGAGCTGTGGTATCACTTGTAGATAGTATATAACCATAAAAGGTTAAATGTGAGCCAGATGTGTATAAATTTGTGGTTTAATAAGATGGGGTCTTGCACTATCACTACTAATTTTAGTTATTGGTTTCTTAATTTTAATAGATCAAAATAGTATTTGAATGAAGCTAGGCTTCATAGTTTTCCGTCATAATCATACCCATTAATTGATTATTTCTTATGTGATCATACACCATTATGAAGTCGGTGTGTGGTATGTTGTCAGAAGGCATAAAAGGTTATCAAGATCTGCAAACTGATTCTTGTGTTCCAGCACCATGGTGGTCCTGTGGCAGGCAGCTCCTGCAACGGCTCCTGCTTCCCTCACACCTCCATTTCCCTCATTTGTCCAAATGCAGACTTACACACAAGAAAGTTCAAGATACAATGGGTTAGAAGGAAATAAAACAGATTGTACCTCATGTAATCAAGGTCTTTAGAAGAATTACTTATGAAGGATGTCAAAGCAAGAAAGACGATGAATAACATATTGGAGATAGATGACATCAACTGCATAAGACAGGAAAAGGGTCATTACTTCATTGCAAGCACTGACTTAATAGTTAGACAAGCCAGTTCTGCCTTACATCAAGCAGTAAAAGACAAAGGAAAATTACGGAAGGGATAGCAGCAGTCATCAGAGTAGTCAGTTTTAAATTATATCAGTCAGACATTTTATCCACGTCCAGTACTAGTTCTCACAACTGTCCTCAAAGTTTTAAAAATTGGTGGTCACATTTTCTAGGCAATCTATGCCTGTTAATTATGTTATGTGAATTGCTGACTCCGGCATGTTCCAGGATCCATTCCTTCTTCTCAGCTGCTACAGTGAGGCCTGTTGCACACTTATACCTAGGAGACCTTTCCATCCCAGCCTGATCGACGCATCTCTGTTTAAGTCTGCAGATTCAGCCAGTAGCAGGTCTGAACTTGTATTGCAGATGGACACATCACACACACTCACACAACATTTAACATGGCTGGCCACACAAGCCACCACAGGCAGAGCAGTGCCTTTATCAGCATCCACATAAATATCAGCATCACTAGCATAAACAAGTACTGTTTGTCCAGATGATTAAGGTCAAAGTTCCCTAGAGAAAACACCCCCCCTCTCACTCTACGTTCATAAGCACGCTCGAGTTCACCTACATATCCCTCAGATATTAGCATGGGCCCTAAGTCCTTAAAACTTATGTTACAGAAAACGTAAGGAATACTATACTGTAAGATCCCACTTGAGATCAAAAAATCCCTACATAGTTATAAATATCACTATTTAAAATTATTTATCTTTTCATTACTTTCCAGCATTTTACATTTTCAGAAGAGAAGGGCCTGGGATTCTGGTGGGCAGCAAGCTGCTTTTATTGACTTTGTCATTGGTGATTTTTAAATGCTCCTTCTTATATTCAGGCCTTGACTGTTTATTGCATCATGGGTTGTTGAAACAAATTTTTAGTTCCTTTCTGTTCTGCTTTGGCCCCTGTTACTTGAGCAGAGGCTCATGTACATTCAACAATACTTCATCTATATATTTGACATTAAACTGATAAAAGTAATACATGGAAGTAGGGAGGTATGATTATGTCACGTTGTTTCAGGGTCTGAAACATGCTATTACAATGCAATTACATCTTCCATTTGCAGAAGATTAAACTTTGTATCCATATTTTTCCTTTACAATTCCATACTAAGGAGTGTCTGTTCAACACTTTCAATTTAGAAACATACATATATAAAATAATATCAGACATTTTAGCCAAAGAAGTCCCATTATGGACAAAGGAGATAAAGGTACACATTTTAATGTTTGCTGTTTGAGGAAAGAGGCTCCTGACAGAAAGCAGTTGTTGCTACCTGACAGTACATCATGGATAAACTGAGTTTCTCGTAAACTCTTTCCACAGATCTAGTTTCCACCTCAAGAGTATAACTTCATTAAACACTTGGGTTTTATAATGCTTAATTTATTCAGGTCTGCTGAGCAGATAGATATTCAACAGCCTCAATTTAACCAGTTCTTCAGAACTGGGAAATACAGCCACACACTATAGGTTGTTGGGTTGTTTTTTCAGAGACCCTGGAAGAATTTGGCAACAGAAATACACAGCTTGGACATACCTTTGGCAATACACAGTGTCTTGTTCAAGACCAAAGCCTCTCATCTGAATAGCTCTGCACAGTGCTTTTTCAAAATGGCAAGCCTTAAGAGCAAAAGATACATAAAAAACAAATTAATAAAACCAGAAAAATAAAAATATGGAGTCATGCACATATTAAACAGAAAGAAAAGGTTGGATATACATCTCCAAACTTCTGGAGACTGAATGATTCATATCATATTAACACCTTGTATTATCATCCACATATGATGAACAATATTAGCTTTCATGGAAATCTCACTGACATTTCATATTCATTTTGATTATTTTCTTTGAAAGTTATTATTTGTGATCAGAGTTTTAAAACTCTTCTGAGGAATATGTCTAACACACAAACCATAACAGAAATTGTATTTATTTTCAGTGCTTTTAATTGTACTTTTTCTGATTTCAGTTTACCAGTTTTCATTGCAGCTAAAAACATTTACTCAAAGGTAAAATATTGTAAAAGACAAAATTCTGCGAAGGTCAGTTACTGGAAAAAATTAAAAATCTAAATTTATTAATAGTAACTAAATACTTTTTTCCTTTGAAAATGTTGTATTTAGTTCTGTAGTGTCACAACTGGACAGATAAAATAATGATTGCTGCAAACCACTGATCAGTCCTTTGCAATTACTTTTAACTATATTTTCTGAGTCCCACCGTAGTCTGAAGCACTGTGCATGTGAACAAAGTGCTTTTTGCACAAAATTAGTCTACCCACAATCAGAAGCTGCTCTTTACCAATAAATGCAGTTTATTATTATTAGCTGGGTTAACTGGTCACTTAACAGGCAATGGAAAAGTACACTTGGAAACTCGTGCTGTATTAATTCAGTTGAGATAACTGTTTTTTAAAGAGTTCTGTCCAGTACAAAGAACTGAGGAAAGGGAGCTGCCTACCACAGGCTGCTGGGGAAGATGAGAAGAGAAAACAGATTCTTTTTATAGTAATGGCGTAAATGAAGTGTGATTAAGTACTAATAAGATGGTCTAGAAAATTTTCATTGCTGGGAATTTTATAGATTGCGTTAGACAAGATTTTGTCCCAAATAGTGCAAGTGACATTGGTCCTGTCAGGGGGACAGAGGGCTATATGACCTACAGATCTCCTTCCCAACCTTTCATAAAAAAAAAGTAAAAATTATGTCAGTGGAAAGTCTAATTAATCCTGTCTCTTCCCCTGTTCATATAAACTGCTTCATATAAACCCTCTTGTGATGAGACCTTTTCCTTTCATTCATCAGTACTAGACCAATAAATCAGGAAATGTCAAAGCCAGAGCATGCAGCCAACTACAGGAGTTGGCATTCAGAAAATAAATTGCTATTTAACAGCTCTACGTTACTACTTATAAGTAAGTACAACTGTTTTCAAGAAAGATATGTGAACATTTAATCAGGAATTGCCCTTGTCTAATCAAGACTCTTTCAACAGAAAGATTTTCAAGCAATAAAAAGGATGGTGTCTGTTCTCCAGTCAAAGATCGTTGATACAAGCAGTTCAGGAGAAGGAAAAACAAACCAAAACAAAGTAAAATTTATCTAACAGTAGTATTCAGTATTATGTTATATGGGTAGGTAAAAAACAGAGTGACAATATGTGTTATATGTATACATATTTAACTGTAGGTGTTTCATACAGGCATTTATTTAATATTACTATTAGGGGGAAAGAAAAGAAAAAAATGTCTTTTTTTCCTTCAAGGCAGGCTATCTGGATTCATGCTTAGGAATTTCAAATCTCCAAGATGTAGCTTAGTTAGTGACTGTAGATAGTACCCAGTAAAGTTTCATAATTTTCTGTTCTACTGGAAGTACTTCATATGTATAAAGAATGTTTTTTGTTATTTATTCTGCCTCATAAGAAAAATGCAAGCATATTTTATAAATGTCAGTTTTATAAGTCTTACAGAATTGGAAGCTCAGGTCCTAGGGAATTTATCTGGGAAGAAAAAAAGATCTCTTTTCCCTTACGCAAACACTACTCAATCTGCTGTACATGCATTAGATGACAAAGCACACAGTCATATGGTTACACTGCCCTTCAACACTACAAGGTTTACATAGACTTGGGGACAGGCACAGCTAGCAGATGTTAAGAACACCAGCTCTACACATGGCTTCCATATCCAAAATATCTGTGGAGAACAGCAAACATTAGAATGGGATATATTATATAGCTCTGTGATCACTCTACTTTTTAGTGATGGCCAGATTTTCAACTGTTCTGTTTGCAGCTGGACCTTTCAATGCAGACACTGAAGTATGAGCAAAGTAAAATCTGAAGAGAGGAAGAGTAACATCTACCTCCTGCAACATTGTTCTCAGATTTAGGAGAACATTGTTCAGCCAAAGAAGTACCCTTGAATACTATGGATGGCTCAGACTGTCTAAATGTCAGTCTCCTCTCTTTTCTGCTTTTTTTCAGCACTCCTTCCTCAGCAGGAGCTTCTTGCTTTAATCGATTGCTTAATTATATTTGTGAGTGGAGAAGTAGTACTCAGTTACCACTCAGGTTATTTATTTCATTTTCACAGGTTTTTGGGTAAGGGCTCAAAATTTTTTTACAGGAAATCTCACAAACTGCTCTCTGGCTTTTCTTATTGCCAGTCACTGATTGCATATAACCCTTTTGCTAATCAGGCAGATAGGAGGGTGGTATGTCAGTACACCTAACTCTGCAGTCCCTGGAAGAACTATTGCAAGCAGACAGATGTCTAATTTTCTCTGTCAGAATGAGTTTGAACACACATAAGGATTTTTTTTTCCAGGGAGAAGTACAGTGTCATCTGCTGGAAAAAGCTGTGTTCCTATGTTTTAGGAGCAAGTTTGTTCAGAATTTCACATTTTATTAATAGAAGTACTTGCAGCCACTGCATGAGCACATTTTGTTTGACACTCTGACCAGGATTTTGTTGCAATACAGCAAGACTATTGCAGACTCAATAGAGTGATTATGGAATTTCCCCAAGTACAGGAACTGAAAGAAACTGTAAGGCAAGACATCTGAGGAATTTTTGTCTGAGAATTTCAAGAAGAGCTCTGCCTTCAAACAAAAAAGCTGTAATCTTTCATCATTGCCAGTATCAGACCAGTTTGTACTGGATCTTTGCTCAGCCACACATGGACTAGTAGAAGGCCAGAAACTACCTTCCACCTTATTTTTATTATGTAAAGTGTCCAAGTACAATCTCACAATTCATCTCTTAAATGCAAAAGCTGTTTATGGAGCGTGTGCAGTCTCAGATCTCCCTTATAATAACAGAGATGCACCTGACTAGAAGCTAGCACTTCTGCACAATTATTACTAATTTCAGGTGAAATATTAGTAAGATATTACATTAACTAAGCCCTATACGTTAAGTGATTGAAGAGAATACAGTATCAAAGACTTCCAATGCCCAACTAAATATTTAAATCTTACATTCTGGATTTGAAGTCTGGTTCCTACATAGCAGTGTATTCTAATATGGAATCGATCTTTACAGAAATCTGGAGCAAAACCCCTTCTTCCTTATTTGAAAGGACTGTCATCAGTAAGATCATGAATATCATTTCACTATATAGGAATTTGAGGATATTTTTGTTGGGACCCATTTCAGTTATCCTTAGATGTATAAGCAGCTCACTTCTTGATTGAAATTCAAACATTACAGATTAAATTGCATCAGTATGAACTAGGACTTTCTTGAAGGACCTTTTTGAAGATTGCCATTGCTTCCTGTTATATGAGACTTCTCAAATTTGCTAGTAATGCATTACAGAAATAATCTTGTCTCTCTACAAGCTGTATCTGCTTTCAGCAGTAGTGTTGCTGCACAGCAAAGTTTGTGATTTTGGTGGGGGAAAAAGGGAAGTCTTTTTAGTATCAAATAATGAGATAGATGCTATGTAACGTTTATGCTCAGGATTCATAATGTACCATCATAGCTCATTGCTTAAACCTAAGATCAAGAGAACAGCAAAGAAAATGTAATAATAATGAAGTTAAAGACTTAAATACATGTAAAGCAGGATAACCCTATGGTAAGAATTGTTTTAGTTTGGGATTTGGAGAGGGATGTGAAGTTTTCTGTAACCTGTTTAACATGGAAACACATTCTGATATAAACATGCTTCTAGCACATGCAAAGGAAGAACAAAACAAACCCAAATTGTAAATTAAAGCAACAATGGTAACACTTATGTTGCAGTCATATACCTGCTGCCTTCAGCTAACACGCAATATTGTCCATAGAATACTCCTTAGGAATTCACACAAAAGAATAGCAAACAACCAATCTCTGTCCAGGTATGGAATACTGGTATGCTATACAGACTTCTAGTTGAAAAGCTGTTTCATCAATGCCAAACAATAGAACAGCATTTGCTTTATTCAGGAGGGAAGAAAGTCAGGAAGAGTCATATTTATGTCTAATAGTCTACTGAACCTAACAAGATGCTGACAAAAAGGAGGAGCGCTCAGGTGAGCTTAAAGGGTTACTGTGTACAATCACTTTAGAGAAACTCAGGCTGCAGTGACTGTTACCTGTTCAGATTCACACATCTGCTGCCCACATTTTGATAACACTTGTTCTTCAGCACCGTCTTTTCTTATCTTGCTGCTGTCATGTAGCAACTACCCTTCACAGAATGCTAACATTTTTGTTAGTGGTACTTAAAATGTTCTGCAGCAACTAGACTATTTCTCTTTATTAACCAACAGCTGTTAGATGTTTTTAAATAATTTTCACAGGGTTTGTGAAAGTGTGGCAGCTAATTACTTATAATTTCACATCAATTTACTAATTTCCAGCCCAACAGGATGCCCCTTGTCATAGATGTGCCAAGACTGGCTTTTAATGGCCTCAACCCAGCTGGCTGCTACTGGAACCAATTTGTGCCTAATGTAGTTTCCAGATATCCTTACCTGTATGGGTTCCAAGAAAAAGAATTTTAAAGAAAAGAATAAAATTACAAAGTTTTCAAAATGGTCTTAATAAAGAAGTCTTTAATGTTCTTTCCTTCACCCACCCTAGAAGCGGACTATTTATAGCACATTTGCAAAGATAGGTCTTGAAAATCTTTTTCTTTTTCCCACCATTTAGAAGTTTGGAAGTTTTTGCTGTATTGACAAAAATGCTGAATAAGATGTACTCTTCATCAGCCTCAAAACCCATTGGAGTGGACTTTGTTTTTTTGAAATGCCAAATTATAAATAGAGAAAAGTTCACGTATACAGTTTTATCAAAATTAGGACAGAAACTGAAGAGTTTATGTGTGGCTTAGTGCTATTTTGGCTATTTGAAACTTCACTTTGAATTTTGATTTGCTGGTTGGTCCCATTCAACATACAGTATACTAATAAAAGTAATGTTTAGGACCTAGAACCTTCACAGACTACATTATCATCATCATATTTTATCTGTACTAACAGGACAGTGACAGAGGTTGTAGTGCCATGTTAAGTCTTATATAAAACCATAAATCAGGGGTCCTCAAACAGTGGCCCGTGGGCCAGATACAGCCCCCGAGGGTCCTCAATGCGGCCCCTGGTATTTACAAAAACCTCCACCCCACCCCACCCCCCGCCGGGGGTTGCGGGGGTGGGGGGGTGTGGGGGGGGCGGGCCGAACCAAACAGCCGCAGATGGCTGCCTGACATTTAATCTGGCACCAGCCCCCTGTTTAAAAGTTTGAGGACCCCTGCCATAAATGATTCACAAAAAAAACCCATGGATTCCAACCAGGCAATCATTTCCAGTTTTGGACAAATCTTTAATGACACTTCAAATTTAAAATGCTGAAACTATTAGCAAGGTTCATATCTTTCTTTGTCCTCCTGTGTTCATCACTCCTTTAAATACATACAACTCAGTATAAGATTTCAGACAAGGTTTTCGCTAAATTAATTAGAAACAGGAAACATTTTTCATGTTGAAAGTGGAAAATCCACACATTTTTAAAAACTGACATCCAAGATTACCTATAGTAGTAAAAGTATCACAATTTTAGAGGGGAGTAACTGTCCTTATAAAACATTAATTTCAGGTTTGGGATTGCTCTTCTATGAGATTTCATTGGGATTTCTGCTTGTATCTTTTGCCAAGTATTAGCAGAGGTTTCCCCCCCATCATCAAAGTATCAAATCTTCCTATTCATAGTAACTCATTTTAAGATTTTACATTAATGTAGAATACTTATACATAAGCCAATATATCACAACTTTTTCTGAGGTATCTCTGCAAATGCACATGTACATTTTAATGTAACACATTAGCACCACAAAATGGGTATTCAAACCCCAAAGTATTTATGTGTTGAGAACACAGTTTTGTCTTCCAGTTGCTTTTCTTGTCTTTGTACTGATAAGCAAAAGCACAGATTTCGTATCTGAGTTCTGGTTTCCTAGAAGTATTTGGATCTAAGATTCTGATTCAAGCAAATCTTTGCTAAATGTTTTTAGTGTTTAGTAAATAGCTTTAAGTACATATTTTAGAAGTTCCCAGCTTATATTTTGCACTAAGGCACTATACCAAATACTAAATAAATTTATTCCCTTTGTTTACAGCTGCATCGAAGTCTAATTAATAAGAAAAAAGGAATGGAAATAAGTAAATACTGTAATGTTAGATTTTTTTTTCTTGTAGAACGCACACACAAATCAAAGCAGCTGCTTAAAGTAAGTCTATCTTTTTTACATTAAGATATGAAAAATTAGAAATTCTCAGATATCTTAGACTAGTGTGCTGTAGATAGATAATGTCTGCCCTACCATGTGCATTTGAAAAGTTATCAGTCCTGGTTAGCAGCAGAGCAACTTCAGTGAGCCCTGGCCTGTAAATCAATAGGCTGAATTCTCCTGGCCCTTTCTAAATTCCATTTCCAATTCTACAGTAGGGATTAGTGTAGATTTAGCCCTGATAGACAGATAAAACCAGCAGTATGCGCAGACTTAGTATTTAATAGACTGGATCTAAGGTATCAGTGGCCTGAAATGGACTGACAGTTAATGTAGATGGGGAAAAGAAAAGCAATCTCCTGCTGTTCCTTGAAACAATAATGCCTTTATTCTCTCCAGTCCCTAAATCAGATTTCTGCCTTGTTCCTGCTTTAATATGTCCTTTGTATACTAAAAGATTTAACAATAGTGTAGTGCATGTATTAAGAGTCAAAAATTTTAAACTCTGAAGGTTTTTTTAATTAATTTGTTGCATTTTTTTTCTTAGCTGTGAATATTCTAATACACATTTTAATTTGAGTCTGGGGTATATCTCTTTTTCCTCTTATCAGACAAATTAATGTAATTTGTTCTTTTGGTATAAGAATTATTTACTTTAAAAAAGAAAAAGACTGGGCAAAAACCTGTAAGTGTCTATGGTGAAACGGAAGAATTTGAAAAACAGAGGATGGATTATATCCTTACAAACAGTTAACAAAACATGGCCTTGGGAGAACGAACAGACACCCTAAACACGCCAAACTGGGACACAACGGGGTAAACTCAAGGAGAACAAAGTGGTTAATGAGAGCAAACAGAAAATTACTGGAACTATGTGTGAACTATCCTAATTAGCATACTAAAAGATCCACCCCGGAGCAAAGAAAGGCCCCTATTAACAAAGCCCCCTCTCCACAGAACATTCCTGTTGGGGAAAAAAACCCACAGCAGAACACTGTACCTTTTAAAGGGATACGAGGCTTGTAAGAACCAATGAGAATTAAGTGTGACTAAACGTAATTGTAAAAATTGTAAACAATTGTTCAAAGTGTATAAAAAGTTGTATTATGTGTTACGAGAGGTGCTAGCTTGGCGGATTGCCAGTAGCACCCATCTCCGCACAGACATGCAATAAACAAGCATCTCAAGTCTGTGTATGGATCAGCTCTCACACACCAGGTAAAGAATCCAGATTTGGGATAAAACTTTTGAGTTGTGAGACGCCTTTTATGTCATCTTCAAGTATATCACAGAATAATCATGAAGAGTCTTTAAGACCTAAACGGCATTGGAGAAAACTGGAAAACAGCAATAAAATCACTACTCTGAATACCTTCCGGGAGCTCAAAGGACTGACTGGACTTTTCAGATGAGATTAAAAAGTTTGTACTTCTATACTTTTTCCTATAGATCAAATTTGATCTCTGCTAAAATGCAGCTGTTTAGTGCTGCCTGTTAGATACAGGATCTGCCTTGACTCACTCAAAAGAACCATACACACAAAACAAACAAATAAATTAATTTTTTTCAGTCATGGCTACAATTGCAACTTTAATGGTATGTTTTCAATGAAGTATAACGAAAGCCAAAAACATGGCCAGAAAAAGAAAGTACAACTGAACAGTTAATTACATGCTGAGTTTGGGGCTTTTTTTTTTCAGCGGAGGCAAAAAAAGTGATTCATATGCAGAGGATGGCAAGTATAAAGAACGAAAGAAAGAGAAGGATTCTTTAAGCTCACAGAGATCCATGCATATATTAGGAGGTAAATAACATGTTAGGGCTACTGGCTGCCATGCATCTTCTACTCTTATTTTATACGTATGAAGATGCCTTAATACTTCATTCACAATTTGTACCCTCAACTCTGTTTTCTTTACTCATCAGGATAAAAATGTCCACCGAAATCCGGGAATAAACCCCCTCACCACCACGGCAGCATTAAGCAGCAGGCAGTACTTACTGCGGCGCCAGACACCCGGGGGTCACTCCCCCTAACGTATGTCACATAGCTATCCATATTCATTACATTGCCTGGAATTATTTGCATATGTGTGAGCCTTCTTGGGACCTTCCTTAATATTATAATAGCCTTTTATGCCTGGGCAGTTATACCTCTGGGTGGTCATCTTGACAGTCTGGTGGCTCCTCTTCATCTCGGTGTTTGGTCCATGACTCCCTAAGTTCTGGCACATATCCCTTACTTAGCACTTCTTCACAAAGTACAGAACCAGCTCAGCATGCTTTTACTGCTGCAGACCCTCTCTCACCACTCAACACATTCCTTGACTGAGGTAACACTTCCTTATGTGGTTAGCAGCTACAGCAGAGCTGGGAAGCCGGAACAGCTGGCCCCAAGGACCTGCAGCTGAAAGCTACTTGCTTTATACAATCCAAACTTTCACACGACTCTTTCATTCCTTCCTCTTCTTTTAAGGATTCATATTTTTACAGCTGTGATCCTCTATTCTAAATATATTCATTTCTACAACAAAGGTTCATGCAGCAATTACAGCATTGTATCAAGGAATTTAACTGTAGCAAAGTCAATGTAGTTGAAGCTCTGGAAAAAATTCTCCATGAGATTTCACAAGGCCAGGAAGAAGACTTAAAATGTTCCTTAATTTTATTTCTAAACATTAATACCCCACTCTGAGATGCTGATCTTCTAAAATTGGTGCCATGACCTCTCCCTTTCACCCTTTTTTTGAAAATATTTTCCTTTGTGCTTATATTCGAGAATATTACTAGCTAGCCTTCTGTGGGGAAGTTATGAAGTTTCTCCAACATCTTCAACACCGTTCCATTCCTTGATATCCTGTGTTTAAGGAACGGGACAAAATAAGTCTTTTTCCTTCTTTTCACACATTAGTCAGGAAAAAAATTCTAAAAGCAGTTTTAGCAGTCATCAAGGGAGTAACTGTTCTGGAAGTTTTGGTGGAAAAAGGAAGCTATAATTTGTCATTAACAGGTTTCTTTAATATGCCTCTGGAAATCACACAAGCTTAAAACCTGGTGGTAGGAAGACTTATATAGTAAATGTGTTTACACAGTGTATATTGCATACAATGAGTAAAAAATATATAAGGAAGAGGCAAGTGAGCAGATGTGGTAAAGGGAATGATGGGTTCACTATCACTGTTCAGCAATCCGGATCTCATATTGTTAAATAGCTTTCCCTATGGTCTTCTCCCTCATTCATGAGTTTTTCAGCCTAATCTATTAAACTGTTCTCCTCACAGAACATGCTATATACTTTTGCTCATCCTTGGTATCTTAAAATCCTTTAAAGCTTTACTGTGACTTTCTTGAGACAGAGGAAGGAAAATTAACTGTATATGCTGTTGCACGGAGGCCATACATTTCTACAGCTGCATAATGATGTTCTTATTTTATTTGCTGTTGCTTTCCCCATAGTTTCTAAGATTCAGGTTGCTCTTCTGGCCCCTAATGAGTTGCTATTTTCATAGAAGTCCATATTATAACTCAAGTGTCTCATTCCTGAATGATGAGAGTTAAGCACTGAGCCCATTACTATACATGTAAACTTAAAACTGACGGAGTGGAGTGAGGGATACTTTGTATTTAACTGTGTTCAGTTTCCACATTGACATTTTATGGCTTAATCAATGAGTAGTGAAAGGAGATACGACAGTTCTTCATTATCAGATTCTGTCTCTACTCACCCAAATAATGTAAGAACGTAGGCAAATTCTGTCACTGCTATTCACAGCTTTTTTTTTTTTTTTTTTTTTTTTTTTTTTTTTTTTTTTTTTTTTCACATGATGAATGCGTGCATTGAACAATGTAGATCTGGCAAAACTTCATGGGTAACCTTCACTGTGGGAACAGATTATTTACTCTTATTCTGTATGTCCTCTTTTTCTCTTTGGTAATAAGGACCATATCAAAAGTCTACCTAAACTTCAAAAAATGATTTTTAAGTGATTTCCTTTGTTCATACATTTGCTAAAGTTCTTTGAAGGAACTGCAGAAGGTTTATGAGATAACTTTAAAAACATGATGACAGTTACCTAGTATGTTGTTCATTTATGAGCACCCTAACTCTGTTCTTTATTATATATCCTATATAATTTGCTGATAGAAATATCAGGTTTATCAGTTAGAGTTATTCAGACTTATGGAATCTTAGAAAAACAATTATGTTATTTTACATAATAAGAGATTAGCTATTGCATATTTCGGTTCCTTTACAGCTACAGGTAAAATACTACCTAGTCCTGGCAGCTGTTACATTTATTTATTCCATTTTTTTACATTTGTCTATCTGCTCAGTAGCTGCTTCTACCAACTCTTAATTTTGGAGGGATCAGCTAATGAGTCCTTCATGAAGACTGGTGAATCTGTTCGAAGGGAAATGAAGTCAATAGTTTCTCTCTTATGAGGTATTGACAGTTTCAACAAATAAACATGATTTTCATGTTACCCTACAATATACCTTCCACCTTTGAATCCAAGTCACAGTACTCTTGAAGACAATATGCTGTCAAGTAACAATTCAATTAGACAGACAAGCCATGTATCATCAATACTTGGTGATTAAAATGTCCTCTGTTATCAGCACTATCATCCATTAGTTAAAGGCAAGATCCATTTCAACAGAGGAAGATCAGAAAAATGAGTTGCAGCAAATTTCATTAATCAGCTCCTAACTGCTAAAGACTGACAGAATTATTTTATTTTATATTATTTTACTTTACTTTGTTTTGTTTTGTTTTAAAGAAGGGAATCCAGAATCAGCTACTATGGAAATGTCTGAAGGTGAAAATAATAAAAAGCTAGTAATAGTATGACTACTGTTCAATTTTTAAAATGATATTTGTGATCTTTGGTGGCTTGTCAGCATTGGATATTACTAACCTTTTCTTAGTGTTATGCAGAAAGCTTTAGATATTTTGTACACTTTGCCTGAGATGAAATAAATTGCTTTCTTCACTGAATTAAAGCATTATGGATGCAGAAGAGTAGGCTAACTGGAAATAATATCTTAAAGAACAGTAGTATTCAAAATCCAGAAGATTTTTAAAGACAGTGAAATTGTATTACAATAGCATCTTCAGATTTGCTCATCACCACTATGTACAGGAGAAACCACTCAGAGGAAGGCGCACATCCACTAGATAGAACATCTATGAAGGTGAACAAGATGTAGGGAAGAAAAGGTTTTCCCCTCTTTTTCCCCTGCTATGTCATACTAGTCTTTTTACACCTTACTAAAAGAAAAACACTAGGATATGTAACATATACTCTTTTTATATCTATATGTGATAACAGTAAAAGTAATAAAAAAGCAGCCTGCAGGTTTAGAAAAGGGAAGTGATGTTATCCAATTTTGGTGTCTAGGATTTTTAGGATTCTCATAGAAGTGAAAGAAAAGCTAAATTATGCAGTCTAAATTAGCATTCATTTCTGATTTGCCTTTGGAATTTTCCTCTTTCTCAACATCAGCAAAGCAGTGAGACCAGAGAAGTCATCTTAATCTATGCATTTGAGTCCTATAGTGGAAAATTTTAATATATATAAAAAAAAACCCCAACTCTATTTCTTTCCACTTTTAAACCCTTATCTTACCAATCACGTTGTTGTTTCAGTCTTCAGACTTTGTTTGAAGACAGGATTTCTATCTCCATCTGGAGACCCTAAAATAAAATAAAGCATGTTTTTTTGATAAATCAGCAATTGAAAATGACTATTTATGAATGGGAATCTGTCATCAACACAATATTTGCTTAAATGGTAGTGATTTATTAGTCTCATTTAAGTTGCAGGTTCACATATTTGAACTTTTAGTCTAAAATATAGATACCAATTTCAGGATATTGCAATAATTAAAATCCAGTTCCAAAAAATTCTTCCTAAGTTTCAAGTTAGCTTTGAATTCTGTGGCTATTCACATCCCATTGAAATTAATAAGAAATTAGATGTAAAAGAGATCACTTATGATATTTGGGTTGAGTGAACCGCACTATAGTGAAGCTGTCACTTGCTTTAAATAACAGTGGCTCTACCTGAAGAGTACTTTTGCAAAAATTCCATTAACTTCTTAGGGTAAACCTATTATGTAAAGGAAAGCAAGGCCTTGTCTTCTGTTACGAAGTATTTTCCACATTTGTGGGCCTTGTGCATAATTGTATTAAAACATCAAAAGAGAGCTATATTCTTGCTGAATGTATTTCCAGTTTAAACAAATACATTGTTTTAATCTTGAGTTTGTTTTATACTTTATTCTTCAGGATTTTGATGAGTAAAGCTTACAATTATAAGCACTGGCAAATAAATCACAGAATCATGGAATGGTTATAGTTTGAAGGAACCTCTGAAAATAATCTAGTCCAAATCCCTGCTAAAGATAGTTCATTACAGAATTACAGAGAGCACATTACAGAATCACATCCAGGTGGATTTTGAATGCCTCCAGAGAAGGAAACTCCACAACCTCTCTGAGCAGCCTGTTCCAGTGCTCTGGTAGCCTCAGAGTTAAAGAATTTTTTCCTCATATTCAAGTGGAACTTTCTGTGTTTCAGTTTGTGCCCATTGCCCCTTGTCCTGTCGCTGGGCACCTCTGAACAAAGCCTGGCTTCATACTCTTGACACCTACCCTTAAGATATTTGTAGGCATTGATAAGGTCTCCTCTCAGTCTTCTTTTCTGCAGGGGAAGTCTCCCTTTCTCCAGACTTCCTCTCTTGCCTTCAGCATCTATGAAACCAGAGGGCCGGCCTTGGCAGTGAAGACTGAAGCAAAAGCAGCATTCAGTAACTCTGCCTTCTCTGTGTCCTTAGTCACCACAGCGCCCACCTCATTCAGCAGTGGGCCCACATTTTCCCTAGTCATCCTTTTCCTGCTGGTGTACTTGAAGAAGCCCTTCTTGTTGTCCTTGACATCTCTCACCAGATTCAATTCCAAACAGACCTTAACCTTCATAATCACCTCCTTGCATGTTGTGACCACATCCCCATATTCCTCCCAAGTGAACTGTTCCTTTTCACACATCCTGTACACTTCCTTCCTCTGAGTTTTGCCAGAAGCTCCTTGCTCACCCATGCAGGCCTCCTGCCCCCTTTGCTTGATTTCTTACTCATAGGGATGCATGTGTCTTGAGCTTGGAGGAAGTGATGGTAGAGTATTAGCCAGCTTTCTTGGACCACCCTACCCTGTAGAGCCCTAACCCATGGGTTTCCTCCAAGTAGGTCCTTGAAGAGGCCAAAATCAGCTCTTCTGAAATCCAGGGTTGCAGCCCTACTTATTGCCTTGCTTCCTCAGTGCAGGAATATCATGGTCACTGCAGCCAAGGCTGCTCTCAACCTCCACAACCCCAATCAGTCCCTCTTTGTGAATACAAGGTCCAGGACCACACCTTTCCTCATTGGATCCTCCACCACCTGAATCAAAAAGTTATCATCAACACTCTGCAGGGACCTCCTGGACTGTATGAACCTAGCTGTGTTGTCTTCCCAGCAGATACCAGGGAGGCTGAAGTCCCGTCCCACCCCAAGAACCAGGCCTGTGGTTGTGAGGCTGCCTCCAGCTGTCTGTAGAAGGCCTCATTGACTTCCTCTTCCTGCTCAAGTGGCTTATAACAAACACAGATCAGGTTTTCATTCCTGCTTGCATGCTAATTACTTAACTCTATTCTTATACCAACTTGTATCAGAGACAAATATTGTGGCAATGAAAATTGCAGTGTTAAACAAGAGAAAATTACAGAAGCCCACCTCAGATCATTGATGAAATTTAACTTTTCCCATATTCCAGTTCAGAAGAACTCTGTTGCAAGAAAATGGATGTGATTTAATAGCTCAGTAAAGCATGAAAGGAGTTTGTCATCATACAACACTTGCCTTGTAGATGTCATTATCTGAGATCTCATCTTTACTTTTCAAATTAGCAGCCTTCATGATGATTAAAATGATAAATTGTGCTATTCATGAGAAGTCATACTGATATTATTTATATTTTCTTGAAGGTAAATTCTATGTATTGCGTGTTTTCAGAAATCCCATTTTCTATGGAAAAATATGTCTGTCTCAAATTTATTAATGATGAAATGATGGCCTTTCACTTTTCAGTATGATCTATAATCAGTAGCAAAACCAAATTTGCCTGTTTTGGAGTTCTAGTGCTGGATTTACTTCTCCTTCCTTTCCCCATTTCTCTTTCTCTTGCTTTCCAACCAATATTTATAATGTTATTTACTTTTATTTCCTAACTGAAAATGAAAGTGAAAGGGAAGGGTCACCAAAAAGAAATTACTCTGGCTTTGATGGAAAGCAAGACTTATTCTTACAGCTTCATAAATCTATGGAACTTCTTCTACTGATTTAGAATATCCTATTTATTACTCTCACTATCTTGCCTCCCCATAAGGCAAGTGTGTCCTATATAGCTGTTGTGTATGTTATTCTTACTACAGATATCTCACTGTGGGTAGCATTTAATGTTAATTACAGTATCTCCCTCTCCATTAGAGTAAGTGTTTGTCTCTCCTTCCTTCCTGTGGCTGTTTATTATGCCTACAATCTATCTGTGTACTTGTTACAGTTTGTAAATGTGCACCTTCTCTCCTGGTGGCTATTATATGTATAATCCTTTACCTTGTTCTCATTACATTTATGATTGGATGACACTTTTGACCAGAATAATATGGCCTCTATGGCCAAAAAAAGAGGAAAATTATTCTTGGTAAAAAACAGTGTAGCAAAATATTGGCTGGCTTTTGATAATTGCTTCTTTCAAAGCAAAGAACTCCGTTCTCAGGCATGTATCCTTCCTTGGCTTATTTCATTTCTTCAGTGAAACAATTTCCACTAGTTTGTATTTTTTAAGACTAGGTTTACCTTTCCTGTTTCAAAATACTATAAGGCCTGAGCTACCCTTTCTGTTTCATATCATTATTAAAACAGGGGTATATATTTTTATTTTATTAAGAATATAATTGCTGGACTATGGAAGAGACATCATTAACCAAGACACAAATCTCCTCTTGGATATAATCATTGATTCAAATCTAAGAAGTTGAAAAGTCACAATTATTATAAAGCTATACGACATGATTTTATGATCATCCATGAAATGCTGGAGATATATATATATAAACCCAAAACTTCATCAGCCCCTTAGCTTTAAGTGTCTACTAGGTGGCCTGTTATCAAAAATCAAAGAAGAAAAGAAAGCAATCAAAGCACTCAGCTGCAGGCAAGGTAAAATCTCTGCATCTACAGTTGTACAGTACTCGGAAAGTTTGCCAAGACTCATAGTAATGGGGTAATTTTAGACAGAACTGTATAGGAAAATAGGCCTGCTCTGACAGGACCAGAAGTCAAACAACTGTTATTATAATGCAGACGTTAATAACTAACTTTTTAAAATTTCAAACTGACTAAAAAGAAAGAGCCAAAAAGAAGAAACAGTTTATAAATAACTTTACCTTTGCCTCCTTTGGTCTTTCAGACCAAGTCCTTGTTTTCAAACTTGGTTTCAGCCAACTGACTTGCTGAGTTACAATCTCTGCAGAGTATCGTAAGAAATTCCTTTTCATCACCTCTGGGTCCTGACTGTTGGCTTTCCTCAAAATTTCTGTCTCACTATGAGCTGAGGACTTTCAGCTCCTTTATATGAGTTACTCGATATTTCTGTATGGCAGTCCTGTTACTCTGAACCCCCTCAGCAGAACGCTCAGCTACCCTCAGAAGAAGTAGTTGCCCCCTCATTTCAGGGGTATGCAGCTGCCTAATCACTCACCTTTTCAGAGGAAGTTGACAATACTGTGAACAAAAAATCTACAACCAACAACAAACAAAAATAAAAAAATCCCCTTCTCTTCACATTAGCCAATTAATTTTCCAAATGTTAAACCTTCCCAGCTCCTTGACCAAGCAAGTCATCCCACATCCAGGAGCTAAAACCAATCCTTTTTTGCAACATTTGATTTTCCCACTACCATTTATATTCATATTCTATATATCTCTCTGTGTGTTCCTTCTTTAATTAAGACCATGCTTAATCCCTGTCCTCTTAACCCAATATTTCTTCCTTATATAAAGTTCACAGCTTTTCAATGACTAGGGCCAATATCCCAAAGAATGTGACTGACAGTATAAAGGAAAAAGTGGTGGAACAGGAAATGTAGTCACTGTTTCAGTGTCTGTGGAAAAAAATCATTAGTATATAGAACTGTCAATCCTGTGTCACATTAATTGTAAATATATTTAAGTAAATAAAACCTCAGTTATGTAATTTGCAGTGTAAATATGAAGCTAAATTGAAATTGTAATCTATGTTTTAGCTCTGCCTTCTATATGTAAGTTTCTCTTCACTAGCAAGGGAGGGTAACTCCATAAAAATTATTCATCAACCTTTTTTCTTTGAAAATAAAATAAAATAATCAGCTGTCAATTGTCATAGTTGGCAAAGAGGACATATGTGAATTTTGGTGAAGGTAATTTCATTTCCTGTGTCTCATTATGTTCTTTAATCTTCCACAGCATATGTCTTAAATTAGAACTATCATTTGTGTCAGCCTAGATTAGTTCATTTCTTTGTAGCTGCTGAGAAAAAGTAGAAAAATTTACCACCACAGTAGAGTGGTTTGTTTTGAGTTGTTATAATTCAAAATAACAATAAAGAAAATCTGATTTTAAAGGCATTAACATATGGAGGCTAATGTTATACTCTTCATGATGGACTCTATTCTTATTTCTATACCTGCATGCTCAGTATAGGTGAGGCTCTTTCAAAATCCAATAGTGGGGGTTAGTCAGGAACTAGGTTAAGCCTTTAGGTATATAATATTTTATAAAACTGCAATTATTTTTTTTTAATAAATGTTTTAATATTGTCCTACCCACTAGTTGAAAATATTTTTTAATTTCACATTGAATTATGGTTACCTCTTGATTAAAATGTGTCACATTTAAGCATATTTATAATTCTTTATACAATTAAAGCAAATATTCTACATCGTGTAATGTATTTAGGATTTTCATTTAGGATTAACATCTGAATCAAACTCCTTTGTGGTCCACTATATATTATGCTCTGTGTTGTTTCAATTTAGTAGCTGCTTAGCATTCGGCAAAATTTTTAACTGCGCTTAGTTTTGAGATTAAATTTTTCCAAATTTGAAGCCACAAGGATCGACATATTCAAAATACATGCATGCATAAATTTATATGGGATTCAGTCAATATCTTTGTTACGGAAGTGTTTGTGAACAATTCTCTGTGAAAGTTTATTTGTATTGTAACCCCTTGTTTATCTGTTACAGCCTACAAAGTCATTAAAACTTACAAAGATTCACTGCCAAAAAAAGCATTTAAAAATGAAAAATACTATTGAAAATTATATTTGATTATAAATATTTCTGTAAGGTAAGGAATTTGAGACTATAATTAAGAATAAAGCAATAATGTATATTCTATTTGTGTCTGTATTGCTTTAAAAATCCCAATTTTGCCCCCTTCATCTTGACAACATTTTTTTAAATGTTAGGCTGTATTAAGGAACTTCATGCTTGATGAAGAGGTGGGGTGGGGGGGGTGGGGGTGGGGGAGTGGGGGGGAACAGAGGGAGAGTGAAAGAATGACCCCAGTTCAAGCATTCATTATCAATATTGTATAATTTTCGAAGTCTGTAGACTAAGAATATGTCAGCATGAAAATGTGCTCGATCTACTTTTATCCTTCTACACATGAGTAGTAGTCTAAAGAAAGTGCTAAAACTGCATGTGCCTTGTCAAAAATTTAAATATAAATTATTCAGACCTGCTTTTGTGTTCCAATGTCAAGTCACAATGCTAATGGTAGGAAAACCAGCAGGAGTAAGGCGGAAGGAAAGCATACAGATCAGTGTTACATTCAGGAATTAATGGTCTAAGTGAGCTGTTCCTCAGTGACACATTAAAATAGAGAATTTGGAAATAGTCCTGGCCTGTTGGCTTCCTTAGCCGAACAAGAATTTTGTGGTATTCAGCTTTTACAATGTAAGTATATACAACAATTTTCATGTTCTATAACTGACCCATATACCATTAGTGATAGACATATAATGTGTTCATCATGTACCATGATAAATTTTCTACATGCTGATGTTAATTAAAAGTAATATCTGCCCAAGGAACTCCATAAGTATTTTGGAACCATATCTGAAAGAAAGCACAGTGTATTATCACAGTATTGCTGAGTATATTTGAACTGGGAACATACTGAGCACACTGAACATTCTATAAAAATAATGTAATCAAATTATTTAAAAAATATATCTAATAGCTAATTTCTCACAAACTACGAAAAGTAGGAGTAAAAGAGAGTAATGACTTCTTTATAGATTTTTAAAAAATATTTTTTCAAGATGATAATAAAAAAATCTGTCTTTTATTCTATAAACAATTCTAAAGATGCAAAAAAAAACCCAAAACAAAAGAAAACAAAAAAAAAACCCCACCAAAACCCTTCCCAACTTTTTATCATTTTTCTTTTCTTTTTTGCCAGAAAAATTTGATTTTTCTTTGTTTTGCATCATTTTATTGAAAAAAACTCGCTACAAGATGAGCAGGCAGGAAGTTAAGTCCAGGCTTCAAAATAATGAGCTTACAACACCATCTTCAGTCCTGAAGACAGGAGATGACATCATCTAAAAAATAATTTCCATCAGAAGTCTGCCATATCTTTATTTCCACAAAGGAAATCATATAGTATATCAAAGCTCATATGAGAGCTGCTTCGCAGAGTCTCAGATGCTCTCTATGATGCTGTATCATTACGTACATTTTGTTATTCAGTGAAGTTTACAGATACCTATGTTTTAAACATGTGTGTAAAATTTTATAACAGAATGTACGAATAAAACTTGGTGTCTATGAAGATTCTGTCTTCCTGCCCTTATGCTCTACAAGCTAATACCTTAATAATTTTGGCTCTGACAACAAAGCATAATTATTTAGTATTCTTTTCATGTGGAAGCTGTTGACTGATCATTAATCATGTTTAGTTGCACCTGCAATTATTTTTTCATATATTTAATATGCCAATTTTATTGCACAGACTGCTCTCGGGAGGTTTCTAATAGTGATTAAAGCAATGTTAATTGTCACATTTATTTCAGGATTGCTTCAATGTCAATGTGATCAAAGGTGATGGAAATGTCGAAGTTTCCACAAGTGTAAAAAGTTTGGATTAGAATTTCCAGAAATCAGACTGTATTTCTTTGCAGGTCTCCAAGAAAATAACCTTTCATTAATATCCATGGGTTTTTGTGCCAATGTAAAGAGTTTCCAAAGTTTCATACATGGTACGGGTACTGCTTGTTTATACATGAGCACATATGTCCAAGGACATTATCTATTCTTGCTGTTACCTTGACATCCTCTCTATTTCCACAGAAGTCTGTATCTTTTCCTCTTGCAAGCTTCTTTACGAAGTGCTGATAACATCTGAGTGTAGTCAGTGGCTGATATAGTAAAATAATTGATCACATTTGGAACACAGGCATTTTAGTCATGTTGAAAAAAAGATTAAGGGGAGAGTGTCATGTGAGAAAGTATTAGCTTTACACTGCGTGTTGACTTTTTCTAAGCACATCAGGGCCTCCAAGGATTTTTTGTTTTACTTAAGAGACTTCAAATTTTTTGCCATCAGTATAAGTCAGCACACTTATTTTTAAGGAAGAATCACTCAGCCTAGATCAGGGGTCCTCAAACTTTTTAAGCAGGGGGCCGGCGCGCGGATGCAGTGGCAGGCAGCCATCTGCGGCTGCTTGGTTCCCCCCCCCAGCCCCCGGCGGGCGGGGGGGTTCTGTAAATACCAGAGGCCGGATTGAGGACACTGGGGGGCCGTATCCAGCCCGTGGGCCGTAGTTTGAGGACCCCTGGCCTAGATCATTGCTACAGTATGTAACAGATCTCTCAAAAGTGACTTTTGAAAATGAAAACCAGTATTCATGAACACTCTTGTTTCAAGCAGGCTGTGCAGAAATGCTGTTCTGTAACATTTTATAATTCTGTGCAATATAGATGTGTCAGTCCACTGAGGACCTCTCAGTGCAATTTTTCCTACTCTAAAACTCAAGTGTCTGATGCTTGGACTTCTGTAGCGGCAGCATGAATTGATTTCAGCTTCTAACAGACAATCATTTGACTATGGCATGATGGTGACAAGGGTTTAGGAAGTTCTTAAAAATTCACTGTCCACTACCTAAGAGAAGGGCTTTTTTTGGAAGTTGTGACTGGAATAGGTCAATATAGAAGTAACAACAGATTAATAATCTTTTAGACTGAGCAGTTAGAATAGAAGGTAGAGAGGATGATCTCCCATATTATTTGTAACTCTATACCTGCTGAGCAGAGAAAAGTGAAATGCTTGAAAGAAATTTGTTAGATCAGTAGCACAGACAGCTTTATTGGTACTGCATAATGTAATAAAGAATAATTTTTAGCAAAGGCTGAATATAAACTGAAATTACTTATCCTATTCATCTACTTAAGGAGCCTGATGAGGATGTTTCAGTGGACCTGATTTAATTTCTCTTTGTTTAGGTTCTTCAAGGCACAGTCTGCCTGTTTATTTGACAAACTTCACTCAATTTATGTCTATATGAGAATAGTATTTATTGAATCAGTTATAATTAAATGTCTTTCCCCAAAGGGGACTAAAGTACAGCTAATTCTTCATTCCCATTAGCTTTTCCTATCAGGCTAGCAAGTGTCTGTGTCCGGCAAATGACTGTCTTCTGCAGTTATGATGGCAGCTGTGTCTGTTTACAAAAAACTTTGTGACAAGGTTTTGGTAGCAGTGGGTGGTGGTGGGTGTTATAGGGGTGGCTTCTGTGAGCCGATTCTAGAAGCTTCCCTTATGTCCAACTGTGCCAGTGCCAGCAGCTCCAGGACAGACGGGCCGCTGGCCAAAGCTGAGCCCATCAGCAACAGTGGTAGTTATTTCTGTGATAATGAAATTTAAGAAAGGAAAAAAGCTGCTGCATAACAGACCATGGTGAGGCAGACTGTTCCCCTCAGCCCAAGGACATTAAAGGTGGAGCAGCCCATGGAGAGCCCCATGCCAAGAGCAGTTCCTGAAGAACTGTAGCCCATGGGAAGGACACATGTTGGAGAAGCTCATAGAGAACCTTCTCCTATGGGAAGGACCCCAGGCTGGAGCAGGGGAAGAGTGTGAGGAGTCCTTCCCCTGAGAAGGAAGGAGTGGTAGAAACAGCGTCTAATGAACTGACCACAGCTCTCATTCCCTGTCCTGCTGTCCCACTCAGGGGCATGAGTTAGGGAAACCAGGAGTGATGTTAAGTCTGGGAAGAAGGGAGGGGTAGGAGGAACGTGTTTTAAGGTTGGTTTTTATTTCTCATTACCTACTCTGACTTTTTGGCAATCAATTATATTAATTTCCCTGAGCTGAGTCTGTTTTGCCTGTGATGGTAATTGCTGTCTCACTGCCCTTATCTTGACCCATGAGACTTTTATTCTATTTCCTCTCCTCTGTCCAGCTGAGAAAGGGGAGTGACAGAGAAGTTTAGTAGGCACTTGGCACCCAGCCAAGGTCAACTCAACACAATGAAAAATACTACTTTTTTTTCCCCCTTTAAATTGTTTTAATGCATAGTTTTACAAAATACATTTTTGTTGGTAGGTTCCCTGGTACAGAGGTTTTGTCCAGGCAGTTGGAACAGTAAAAATCCACTAAAAATCACGAGTGTTTGTTCCTTTTTTCCCTCCTAAATCTTTATATGCTTAAAATCAGATTGCATGACCTGGCTGCCTGAAAAGGCAGTGGACTGTAATGTTTCACCTTGCTGATTCCTCATAGATTTTGTAACTATATTAACCACGCTGGTTGACTTGGAGATATGAACTCGAAGTAGAATGGGATGAGTTGGAGAGCAGGGTACAGGTATGGTCATGATGATTCAATGCTGATTTGCTCTCTGAATACAAAGCCTCTCCTTTCTTTGCATATTTCCACACATTGCGTGTTAAAGCTATCTAGGATTTAGGGGACTAGAGCACGGATAACTTGGCCAGACCAGTTTTTGAAAGAGAGGGAGAAGGTTTACCTGTGCCTAGCAAGGTACAGACAAAAAAACCTGTAAGGCGATCAAAAAAAAAAACCCTCCTTGAAAAAGCACTGATTCCAGAAATAACATGATGACTGCTTCAGCAGCAAATCCAATACAAACATAGATTTTCACACCATTGTGACAAAATGTCTCCAGTGTTCATTGTCCTTGTAAGGTCTTCACAGAATTCACGGAGTTCCCCAAGTAAGGAATATGCTAATCTTCTTTTCTTGCCAAAGACAATTCTGAAACTTTTAATAGCCTTTTGACATCTTTAAGGTTCTTTAATTAATATCAGTTTATTTCAGGTAAATTAAATATATTTCATGCAA
This sequence comes from Falco naumanni, assembly GCF_017639655.2. Lineage (NCBI taxonomy): Eukaryota > Metazoa > Chordata > Aves > Falconiformes > Falconidae > Falco > Falco naumanni. The sequence continues at coordinate 47,519,210 of NC_054060.1, read as the reverse complement.
CATGTATCCTGAAAGAATTGTGTCTGACACCAGAAATGCTAGACATCATTCTGAAACTACCTTAATATTTAAAGTATTGAGTAGTCCTTATTTTAAACTAAGGACAGAAGAAAAATTTTTTGCAGTGCATATGCATGTGTGCCTTCCCTCACAGGCTCACTGCAAACCTGTTTTGAATTTAGGTCATGAAATAAAATGGTACTACTGGAGATGGGGTCCTGCTCCTCAGTTATCTCTTGCCTAAACCTCAGAATGGACCTTGACAGCTGACACAGAAGTGTTTCTAGCTCTAAAATACTGACAATTTAATATATACAAGTATACAATGTAATATGAACCTTTCACTTTGTCAAAATTTAACTGATTGACAACTCTCTGTATCCATTCAGGCATATTTGCTCCATACAAACTCACAAACTGAAGCCAGAAATAAATTCCCTCTGAGAAGTAGTAAAACTGGATATATGATACAGCTTTACTGAAATCCCATTCTGTTGTCAAACAATTATTATTGAAAACCTAGGGGCAGGAGATTCCTGTGGTAGTTTGGGTTTATCACAAACAAAGCCACATCTTTTTCTTCAAGTTTTCAAAAATTTGATCCTCTGCTGTTTAGGCTCTTAAATGAACTCACAATTTCATAATGCATTCTTAGAGTAAGTAGGGATTCACTTAACATAGGTAGAATAAATGTCTTCTGGAAGCTATAACACAACAACAGAACCTAATGTATTCAATCTATTTTTAACCTAAGCCTTGGAATCTATATTTTGCATTGCATTGAAAGATTGTATGAAAAGAGGAAGAGTATTAAAAGTGTAATTTTTTAGAATGCATTAGCTTTTCTAAAATGAAGAGTCCTGACTCCCTTCTCCAGTTTGCTGATCCTACTCTCATCTTTTCCTCATGTAAATTTCTTGTCTTCTTAACAGAAAATATCATAAATTAAAAACTATAACATCTGAGCGGTGTATCTATCTAATCCAGCAAATTAACTGTTAAGGAGGCTAACTGATTTGCAATAGGTCTCATATTATTTGTATTTATTTCCTCATTGTTAAATAGACTTGGTGGGGGGTGGGCAGGGGAAGTGAATGAGACTACACTTAATTGCTCAGGTTCCCCTCACCCTCCTGAAGAACAACAAATTTACAGATGTCATCACAGGTGCTTTTAGCAGATAAATTTATCTCATTTGTAATCTCTCTGAGGATTTTGATGGAATGACAGTCAACTGTCATTGTCAAATCTAGCCTTTAAGGAGAAATAGAAGTTACAGTTGGCTTCAGGCTTTGCTTCATTTAATATGAAATTTGTGATGGTGGAGGTTAGAGGAAAGAATTATATTTCTTTTTGATGAGCTCCTTTAAATTCCTGTATTTCATATTGAAATAGAACTTTTTATTTTAAACTCTCAGGAAGCAGAAATTCTAACATTTTGATTGACTTCTGTATAAATACTTGGCCTTAAATTAATGTGTACTAGTAAAGGATGCCATGCTACATGTAGAAGATTACTTGGTCTGCTTGTTAGCTTGCTTAAGGAATGATTTCCAGTTCTGGGACTCTGAAGTGAATATGCCGAGAACTCCTGGGAAAAATTATAAAACATAGACAGCTTGCATCTCCTTTGGAGTTGTTTGATTGCTTAACTGAAGGTAGGTTTAAAACACCTTTAACACTTCAGTAGTTCCTTAGGAAAATTTTAGAAGACATGAAATTTCTATAGCTGTTAATTAATTTGAGTGACCTGATATGTTTGGAAGACACAGGAACTTAAAGACCTCTGAAAACTTCAGGCTGGCTAGAGCCCTGCAGGTGAGGGCTATCAAGTGATAAATAGGTGCTTTACAGGACATATATTTTTGTAAAATATGCAGGAGATGTAAACACATTTATTGATAAAACAGAACAACTTCCAACATAAAACAGTTTTCAGAGTTAAATACTCTATAGTTTCTTAATAGTGCTAATTATTTGAAAAGTTACTTAAATTAAGTGAATATCAAGGCAGTAGATGGCAAAGAAAATGGAAGATAACTGGAAGATAACATAAAATCATAGAGAAATGTTACTAGGGATCACTGACATACCTGTTACAAGGTCATGTACTAAATTACTAATTGTTTATATCAGTCATAGTCCGCCTAACTCTGCTGTTGTCTTTCTCTGGTGTTTTTTCTTGCTACAGAGCCTTGTGGGATAAAAAATCTATCAGCATTACATTTTGTCCCTGAGTTGCCTTGCCATCTCTCATTGTGAAGTCCTCACAAGAAAATACCTGAAATCATGAAGAATCCCATTGCATTTCTGGCTTAGAAATTAGTTGTAAGAAATTAGTTGTAAGAAATTCAGTGATTTTTTTCCTCATGAGAGTTTATTGTCTTCTGGAAATCAATTTGCTGCTCTTTTCAGGTAGCTAAGAAGCATATGCATATGTGAACAAATTACCACCTACAGAAGAAATACAGAAGGAGTTTTCTTGGTATGTGCCTGTTGAGTTTATAAAGCAGATATTTTATTGAGTAATACATTTGTTTGTAAAGAGCTTTAAGAGAAAAAAGCAGAAATGCAACATATTGTCACTCTTCTGTTGTCTATTGTGTTCATATTAAAAAACTGAACAGGAAAAACTTGCTCAGTCTCTCCCTTCATACAAACACTTGATTTTTGACTGTAATTGTGGTTATATGTGCACAATGTTGCCAAGAATTCTAACTTACTGAGGAGAGTTTTGTTTCTAACAATAATGACATACAACATAGTGTATCTTTAGCTATTCATCATAAGAACTTCTGGTCTCTGTTTGAACAAGAATTAATTTATATAAAGGAAAAGATATAATTTGGGAATTTTTAATTGTTGTGCAGCACTTTGATTTGTACTTTTTTCAAATAAAACACCTCAGTAAAAGCTGCATGCAGCCAGATATGTTTCCTTCCTTTATTTTTCCTTAGCAGTGACAATGAGTGCTAATTGTTTCTAATTTGATTTTTGATGGGTTCTTACCTAATTAGGTACTTAAAGAGTTTTTACAAACTTAAGGAGATGTTCTGATGAAGAGGAATAAGACTCATTATCCTTTTTACATATCAGCACAAAAGCTTCCTAATGACAAAAAAATACATTTTCATATTCTTGCCTGACCTATCAAGCACTGTGATTTTCTAATCTCATTTCTGTACTTGAAAGCTTCAGTCTTGGAATGTGACACATTGCTAATGTAAGATAGTGCCGCTATTGCTCTGACTACTAATTAATCTTTATAATTATAGCATCTTCCTACAATAATCATGATGATAAGCTGGATAATAGGAGTTAAGAGGAAAGAAGTGTCTTCATTTACACCGTAGATTGAAATACCCTTACTTGATGGAAGTTGGTGAAAGAGAAATATCAATTTACAGTAATGGACTTGTACTTATGAGGACTTAAGTATAAGTTGATCACAATTTCTTTTTCTTGTTCTCTCTCTAGCTTTTTCAGGAAAAACATTAATGCTTTGTTATGACAAATTGGATGGAGGAACTCTTCAGTACATGACAGTATTTCTATTCTTCCTGGAGAGAACATAGTTAATTGGTTTGATATATCAGAAAGAAGACACTACTAATGGTCATTCATAGATCCATTTAAAATAGCAAATCCTTTTTATGCCAACTACTGTGTAGGCCTATAATACATCAGACTCAGTTAAGTGAATAATTTTTTTTTTCCTGGTGGCAAGGCTATTAATGCAGGTGTTCCTGTATATATTTGGCAGATGGATCTGTGTCTCCATCTGTCTACATCGTGTTTAATAATTTTTGTGTTTGTAAGCATGTATTATCTTTGACCAGATTAGGATTTATTCCTTACCTTATAAACATAATTGATGTAGATTTTGACAGTTTAAGGCTTGCTACACATTACAGCTGAAGTCAATACTTGGAAAATTGTGTAGCTTTATCTATACTAACACAGTTAAGAAAGTAATTTTCTACTGTTAGACAAAGATTAGGCATTGAGAAGGATTTGATAGAATTTTTTATGTTGCTATAATTATTTTTGTTTGAATAGGGAAATTAAGCATGTTTAGACTTATATAACTTGAGGATGATATAATTCATGTGAATAATCAGTTAATATAGCTTATTTAAATATATAAAACCCCATTGATTCATAAGGAAATGTACTTGTCTGTGTGTGTGTATAACTATATCTGTTTGTTATTGTGATCTTTGTTTTCTCCAGTCCTTGACTACTAATTATAATGGTTAACAACTTAACAGACTAGGTTGAATCATCAGGGTTGTAAATACTACTTAAGTTTGAGTCACAATTTAGGATTAATTAAAATTCTGCAAAAAGCAGCTTGATTCTCTGTTGTCCTGCATTTTGTACTATCCTCTGTATAAGACTGGTAGAAAATGACAGCATTCTCTTTCTAACTCATGTTGAAAGTACCCAGTCTTTTGGCAGCAGTTGTAACATTTAATGTTTCTTAGCCAGGTTTAAATAATATTAAAGTGGTGTTAATTGCTAACATTGTGCCCAAGGAAGTGAGAAGAGGGTAGAAGAGAGAACTGTGAAAACAATAAAACAACCATTCAGATATCCCAGGGGCTGTTCAGAGAAAAGAGTTTAGCCCTTCATCACAGTGCACAAAACCAAAAACTCCACAGCAATTGCCATTTCGCAGAAAGATAAGTTCCATGTAGCTTTCAGGATTAATACTGTAGAATGAGACTTAGAGTTTGGAAAGAATAAATTAGCAAGCAGTTGCACTTTTAAGGCTGTTTGGAAGTTCTAAAGTCCTTTCATTCATGGTCAACTACATAATCACAAATTTAGAGTGTTTAATCCCTGTTGAGCGATATTATAATGACCATTCTATTGTGGACTAAAGAAACTGAAATACAAAACATTAGAATGAAAAACATTATTAGAAAAAATACTTTTATCAAATACGCAGAAGTGAAAACTTTACATTTTAAACTCAAGTGTTTCATGTTGTCCTTTGTCCATTGGACAAAGTTACTATCAAAGATAGGAAGGTTTTAATTTTTTTAAAAAAAATATTCTTAAAAGATGTTATCATGTGACTGAATCTTTTCCAGTTTGACAAAAAATTTTGGAGGAAAGACAGTTTAAACATTTGCTTTTTCTTCCTGTTTCAAAAGATACTTCATTCTAACAGATACATCTTTATAAATTTTCACAAAAAATAATGATCTAATGACAGTCTAAACTGCTTAGGCATTTTATTTCTCAGTAACTTGAAGCACACAGGTGGTCAGTTGTGACAGCCCAGCTGATGGCCAGTAACTAACTTTGTTAGAATAATGTATTTGTACTCATACAAGCTACCCTCAGTCATTGTTTTAAAGGGTCATAGTATGGTATAAAAGAATAAGTAACTTCTAAGCAAAGATGCCACTTTTAGAAAATTCCACATTTGGTGTTTTTCTAAAAGCAGATACTCAACTATAGATGCTGCAAACATTTCTTTCATGTGAAAAAGTGAAAAGAGATCTAATTCTGCTAAGAAAATACAAATATATTTCAATGATCTGTAAGAAGCTGAGTCTCATTGTGTTTTGTACTTTACATTGTGCCATTTTCATTTTGTTCCTTATTTATGGTGTCAGTTACAGTTAGGTATATTGTCCTTCATATAATGGGGAGAGATACAAACAATAAGGGCTTCATGAATGTCATATTTTTGATATCTCAGTCACTGAAAACTACAATGTAATGCATGTAAATATCATTCTTGGACAAGGACATTGCATCTTAATTGCAGTGGAGGCTGCCTTTTTTTTTTCATCCTATTTTGGAATCTGTTTTGGACAATGATTGCTTTTCAAAAGACGTACAAGACAAATGTCAACAATTCTGCCACCACAGCAGTTAACATGTGTTCCTAATTAATTCTTAAGCAGATAATCAGCTACAAGTGTATTGTGAAACCAGATGGCCTAAGATTTCCAGGATATCTGGCAGTGAAGGATGCTTCATTATAAATCCAGTGTTGAATCCAGGACTGCTCATAGGCATGTGGTATATGTTCTAACTGAAGGTGGACTAAATAACTTTGAAATATGAAAAACAGAGATAGCATTTTTCAAAGCTTTTATTCACAAGTAGGTCGGGAGACAGAATCTGGGAGAACTGTCATTACTATTGTTCGCTCTCTTTTTACTATAGTTAGCATAAGTATGGAACGATTGTAAGGCTTATCTTGCATGCCAAAATACTTTCAGATCTATTTTTCAAGAATGCTAAATACATCCTTAATAATATTATTTTTCCAGATACTCTGCAAATGTACTCAAGGATAAAATTTTTCCCTTGAACTACTGAGGCCATACACAACTGGCAAATCAATGATGGGAACAAAAATTGATATTATAATCGATTTACCATGGATGAATATAGACATCTACTTTCCATATGGCTCCTACCAGCAAGGAGGAGAAGGACAGACAAGATTTACACTCCCTTTCAGATTTTACCTTCTCTGGTTTTTACCATGAGAATACATTTGCTTATGGAGAAAAAGATATTTGTGAACTGTTTGCATGAATTGATTATCATTTGTTATTTTTTATATAACTGATAGAAGTATACATTTTTTCTTCAGATTTGAAGGAATTTATGACAAATAATGAGCAGTGAATAATAAAAACTTATAAAAAATAGTTTCACAAGGCATATTTCCTCTATACCACAAGTCCTCTGGCTATGCTGGCCTTAAAGGGAAGCAGTGACAGAAGTACAGAAACTCAGTAAATAAGAATTATTTTTAAATGTCAAAATATTAGCACTTTCAGTTGAAAAAAAAAATCTTTCAACATTTTTGAATACAGATGGTTCAACTTTCATTGTCTAAGTCAGGAGCAGTGCTAAACTGATGGCGCATTTTTTTTGGAAATTCCCACCATCAGTTCTCCACTACAAAAACATGTCAGATTTCTAAGCTCAAAGTATGACTGAGGATAAAATAATCTTTTTCCCCCCTTTCTTTAAAAAAATTATTTTCCTCCTAAAAAATTGAAAGGCATTACTTTTGTGGTATTGTGCATTTTTCATTCCAAAAGAAATGCAGAAGGTCATTAACTACATGATGGTAAAAATCTAAGTTTCAGTCTAGACACATATGTAATGATTAGACACTGTTTTAATGCAGGGATGGAGAAAAAGGACACCTGCTGACAGAAAAAAACCTCAGCCAAACAAAAAACTTAAGTCGACAAGAATTTTTCTCTTACTAGGCTGAAATATGGCTTCTAACATTGTATTTTGGAAGACAATTCGCCTAACCAGGCTTTTCTGAGTAGTATTGTGGGGGTCTCATGAAAATTTGGACGTGTCCTGGATTTAGTGGACTGTAAAATTCCATTATATTTGTACCTCAGTTGCAAACAGTAAGCATTTTTCACAGTTACTTTGAACATGAGATTTGCAAGAGAGAATCAGGCTTGATGTCATTTAATTTGGTGTCTTGCTCCAGAGAAGTAAAATCTTTGACATTGGACAGGGCAAGGTATTTCAGTAGAATCCCAAGCATGCTGGTGTGAAACACCCCATTGATACCTTATAACAAGGACTTGAAACATGGTAGGGCATATCCTAGTGGGGCGTGTTTTTTTCAATGTCTCACTACTAGTTCATGAATTTAAACCAAATTTCAGTTTAACTAAAGAAAAGCAGAAGTTTCAGCATCTTTAGTAAATGACAATTGCTGTAACTTTAATAACATGTTCCCCACAAGCATAGCCAATCCTTTCTTAAAATTTATTCAGTTTATGACACTGTTTTCTGTAGCAGTCAGTCATATGTGATAAATTATACATCCTATGCAATACTTTGACCTTGTTACTTTGTGTTTTTTGAAAACTTGGTACTCGTCTTCTGACACAGCAAGACAGAATCTCCCTATAGCTTCTGTAAAAAATTCTGGGGTTAGACCCTTCTTATAGTTTGTCCATTATACAGAAAACATTATATTGTTTTCACATTCCTGTTTTTTTCATATTGTCCTTCTCTATTGACCATAAATTTGTGATATCTTTTTGAGATTTGAAATACCCAGCTCTGTGCAAAGCCTAGCTGACTTTGCAATACTGGATTATACACTAGCGTGATAGTATTTTGTTCATTAGATTTACCCTTTTTGTGCATTGTGTTTGTTTAGCTTAGTTCAGCTGCATTCATAAAAGAGATATAAATGGAATTATCAGAACGAGGATAAGGATCTTTTTCATATCTAATTCTATAACTTAGTTCAGTATTGTAAGGAAATAGGGTATTAAACTATCCCTACTTATGACATGTGATACTTCACACTTACCAGAACTGAACTTTGTAATCCTTATAGTCTAGAGAAATACAACTTGTTATTAAGGACCTAAAAATAGAGACAGAAACTTGCACTAATTTCATTCGATGAGTCCTCAACAGAAACAGTGGCTGTTATTTGGAAACCATGTATCAGTGATAAGAAGTGACCATTGCTTTCTATTTTATTTCTATTTTGTCAATGTGCAATTCAACTGTCCAAAAATGTATCTTGTGTACAGTATCCTGCTATCATATTTCATCTTTGGAGTTGAAAAGAATTTTGGCATCAGAACTTCTTCATCAAAAACACCCATCAAAAAATGTTATGCCCTGTAAATGTTACTTATTATTTACACTTACTGACTGAATAGTAGGGCATCTGCCTCCATCTGTTTTCTGTGCAGCCAAAATTTTTTGCTTTAGATGTAGTCTATGCCTGGAGTATGTGAATTAAGGAGCATTCCTGAAATCAGGAAGTATGTATATTTGCTACGTTTTCAGACACTACTGTGCTGAATTCAGTGATAGCATTGGCACTGTCGCACTTGGCTGTTTTGATATACTCCAGTAAATTCTGAAAATAAATAAATTCTGTTTTTATTAAGATAGAAAGTGAAAAACATTTTGTTCCAGAGTGATCCTAATCTAGTCTGACTTTTCGCCCTGGTTAAGCAAAAACAGAGATGGAACTATAGCTGATTAAGCATTTACAACCATTTCCTACACCATGCTGTCTCCAACTTAAAAATCTGATGTAGCATAAACTCTGTAAATTCAGCATATAACTACTGTGGATTTATTCTGACACAGGTGAGATTTCTCAGTCTGATGTAGAAGACTCTTGAAGTCCATAGGATTTTTTACTTTCTTTAACCAGTAACGAGATTTCTTCTCTGAAAAATAATTTTCAAAATCTGATGGTTACAAGCTACTTGCTGAGGGTAAGGCTAAGAATATTCAAATGTAATATTAACTAATACTAGTAGATACTACTTAGGAAACTCCAACCAAATATGCATCCTGTGCAGATTAGTGTAACTCCAGAAGCTGGTGTAAGATAATCCTTCTGTATGCTTTGCAATGATTATACTGAAAATCACATACATAAATATTAAAAGACATTAATCATAGTAATAATAAGGGGTAGGGCTCCTCAGCCTACCTCTGTGCACCACTGAAAGGTAGTACTGAACTTTAATAATGAAGCTGTACTCTTTTGAGTTAAGTTGTCCTAAACTTAACAAGAATATGCTAATATGGTGTGATAAATTAAATTTACTGTCCTTTAGAGCAGTTATATAACAAAAAAGAATGTAGCAATATTTAATAGTTTTGAGTTTATGGGTAAGGTCTTTCTTCATGTGGTTTATTGGAAGAAAAGGTAATTATTTTGGAGAGCAAATGAATGAAAACAGATGAAGTGAATTTACCATAAAAATAAAATATAAATGGAGCTACTGTTGCACAAACACATTATATTACTATTAATTCTACAGTTCAATTAACTTAATTAGTTTATTATTTAAACAAAATTACCTGTTTGCAGCTGGTGGATCACATCATTTGAACATTAACCATTATTAATATTCTGTCAGTCAGCGAAGCATTAAAATAGAAACCTAACTATTCAAGGTGGTGTAAGTTATACAACAAGTGATATTCCAGTTCTCAAGGGCATTGCATAACGCTAAAGTAAGGCAAAGGCTGATATTTTTAAATTTGTGCACTAGAAACTTGGCACCTCTGCCAAAGTGAACAAAATGCCTAATAGTGAAATGACAGAAGTGTAGGTGTCTAAAATGTCTTGAGTACATGGGCCTTAAACACTGTATTTAAAGAAAAGCACGCAGGTTATTTCTAGGTTAACTTTGCACCAGGTAAAATAACAAGAAAAATAATCAGTATTTATGGAAATCATTTGCTCATTATTACCGGATTGCATTTAATCTCACAGATGTTGAATGTGCAATGTGAAAAAAAAATGCAGCTGGGAGCAGGTCTGAGTGCAATTTGGAAGTCACTATAATTGAGGAGCTTGAAGTCTTTCATGTCCTAAAGGAATGTTTTAAATGCAGAATTGTCCCATGTGAGGATAACTGTCCTTCTAAGAGGCCTGAGCACTAACATACCAAACCAGTAAACATTCCATTTAAAAAATTATGCTATTAAAAGACAAAAACTTGGGTGTGAAACTTAACTGACAGGAATTTTTCTGTCTCTGTTATGAGCTTTTTTGTCTGATACAATTAATTAGTTACTATAATAGAAGTCATTCTTTTATAGTCAGTGACAATAATTAACTTTAACTATCTCAAAATAATATTTTAAGGATCATCTCTATGACTGAGTTTTAAAACAAACCATTCATCCCAAGGCATGATTGCTTGACTGATCATCAAAAGACTGACTTCTGAGTCTTTATCTGCCATAGGTGTGAGGGACACCCTCATTCCTGAGACTACAGCAGTTCCAGAATCAGAACTTCAGCAGCACAGCAGATATAAAAGCAAATTAAAGCAGTGCTTGGGGAGTTCAGGCATTCAGGTGTCTGTCGCCAGGACCAGTCACCCTCTAAGTGGGCAATTACTAAGCTTTAAAAACTCACCATGTCTAAGTGTAACAGTAGCTAAGAAAAAAAAAAAAAAAAAAGGTGAAAAAGAGAGTTCTGATTATTCAGAAGAATTAAAGAAACAAGGAATACTGTAACAGTTCTCATGGTTCCAAAACTGAAATAGTCTACAAATGCGGCAACAGAGTGTTTCCTTTCTCAGTGCTTCTCCAGCCAGTAAGAACTGGCATTTCAATGAAAACCAATTTGATTAGTAAGTTTCCTTATATTTGGTAGATAGTCTGTTCTGTGTTGTTAGTTTAATCATCACAAATTCACCACATTAAAAATGTTCAAGGTATTGCGGAAATACTACTAAGGATCACTGATTCTTAGGATATGGGTTAAGATTTTTATATACTTTTTACACCCTTTGTGTGTAAAATGAAGAAAACGTGGCATGTTATTTTCAGAAGTACAGTCTCTGTGGTGTTTCAACATCTCAAAAATGCTTAGCTATTCACAAGTAGTGCAAACCAGTTGTTTCACCTGGCTGATTTCTGACACTAGCCGATGCCAGATGCTTTAGAGAAAAGTATAAACTGCGATATGTAAAATGCTTACAGTAGCTGAATTAACAAAAATTGAACAATTTAAATTTAAAGAAAAAGAGGAACATTGAGTTCTCAGTCAGTTGCTAACCAGCTGAAACACGATACCTAGATTTATTGCTATTCTTTGCCATTTAGTAAGTGTCATGGTTTAACCCCAGCTGGCAACTCGGTACCATGCAGCTGCTTCCTCACTCCCCTCCTCCCCCTAGTGAGTTGGGGAGGAGAATCAGACAAAGATATAACTCACGGGTTGAGTTAAGAACAGGTTAGTAACTGAAATAGAGTAAAATATACTACTACTAACAACAATAATAATAACAATAATAGAAATTAAAAGGGAGATAAAAAGAGAGAAAGGAATAAAACTCAAAAAACCCAAGTGATGTACAATACAATTGCTCAGCACCCACTGACCCAGCCAGTTCCCAGGCTGTGACTGGCCCCTCCTAGCAAACTCCCCCCAATTTATATACCGAGCATGACAACCTATGGTATGGAATATCCCTCTGGTTAGTTTGGGTCAGCTGTCCTGGTTATGCTCCCTCCCAGCTTCTTCTGCACCTGCTCACTGGTGGGGCATGAGAAACTTAAAAAGTCCTTGATTTAGAGTAAGCATTGCTTAGCATCAACTAAAACGTCAGTGTGTTATTGACATTATTCTTATCCTAAATTCAAAATATGTCTCTGTACTAGCTACTAAGAAGAAAATTAACTTTATCCCAGCTAAAACCAGGACAATAAGCATCATTGTAAAAGATCTCCATCAGTTCATTTATGAATATGAAATATAAACTGTAATATGAAACAACTGACCGCAATGATATGCCATGTCAATAATGCTAACTTCATAAGGATAAATTATTTTTCATGTATTCTATTGTAATCTACTGATTGAAGTGCAAAAAAAGAAAAGGAAGACTTCTTGATCTAGCATTCTTCCATTTTAGTCTTGAACAAATCACTTAATTGTGTAGTATCTGCTTTTGTATTCCTTGGAGAAGCTAAAATTATTTGGAGATTAAAGACTTATGGTGTTGATTTTCATCCATTTTGAACAGCTGTAACAGAAATCTCAAAATGCCTCTAAGAAGGAAAAAAAAAAAAAAAAAAGTATTTACCCTCACTACCTACTCAGCATACTGATAATAAGGCAGGGATGAGGACAGTAGTTAACTATCTGTCCATTGTCAGAGTAGCATTACTCTTTTTCAGCTTTCCAGAATCTTTTGGCCATGTTATCTTTTACCAGTTCATATTCTGATGCCTCAGTAGATTCTCCTAATTAAGTAACTTTACCTTTATTTCTTACTTATGATTCCTGAATCATATGTTACATTGTTGACTATGGATAATTTTTTATTCTATGATATTTACAAGCTGCTACAGCTTTTTTGCACTGCTGAGGCTCAAGAATTGCCTTGGCCTCCTTACTGAGCCATTAAATGCACTGCATTTCTGGGCCACTGAAGTACATCTGTCCTGCTTCAGTTCTGGCAAAGATTTACAAGTACTTGACCATTTCAGTTGATACTAAACCTTCCATTTCTGAATGCTTCTGCACATATGTTCATTTCAGATTCTGTTTCTTAACAGTATATAAAACTATGCATGACAGAAAGTAATGACATTAGCAGTGTCGAGTTGGTACCAGATGAAATCTACATACAGAGTGTGATATGTGACAAAGAAAGTCAGAAATAAACACAGTCTTGTATTTCCTGGACAAACTAATAAAAAAAAGAACCCTGAGCAAATATGACTGGGACAAATGCTGTGTATATATCTGAGAAATATGTCACTTTATTTTTATGATGAACGTACAAAACACCCTTCATGATTGCAAATGTATTTGACATACAAAGATTATCCAAATGATGTGGTTAAGAAATTGTTGGTCTGTGAAACTTTTACACGCTGCTGCTTGATGCAAAGATTTTCTACTGCTTTCTTGACATGAGTGTACAGACATCTCATGTTTGCTTATTCTCCCTCTTCTTTATTTGTTTTAAAGGCAGAATTACTAACAACAAAACGATCTCAAAGGGATATTTTTGTTCCCAACTGCACACAAGGAATTCACAGAATTTCTGAAGGAAGCTTTATTATTTGGGCCCTCTGGAGGTGTAGAAAGTGAATGGAAGGTAAAATACAGATCTCTGATTAAACTCAGTACTGAACACAGCTCCTGGGTTGCTAGCAGTGTTACACAGAGGGGGCAAGCAGAAAGAGTGAGGAGGCAAAATGCTGGAAACCCTAACTGTTTCTGCTGCAGCCACTGTTGTCCTCCACAAAGAGGAGCTGGAGACCCATGGTGCATAAGGTGGTGGCTACTGCAAGGACCCTAAAGAAAAATGGGGAATGGTATTGTGGATATTAAAGTATTTTCTGCAGATCTTTTTTGTAACTGTATGATGTTAATATCACATTATGAAAGTACAGACTGTCCCCCCATCCAGAGGGCATAAAGCCTTTCAAGGAGTTCAGAACTGACTTCACTAGCAGTACACCCACTCTGGTAACCTGAGTGAGAGGGTGTTAACAGAGGCATGTTGATATAGAAAAAACATTACAGCATGGCTCTGCTTCAAAACCAGAGTGCAAAATTAAACATTTCATACAGTTGCCCTGTCTTCCATCACAACTAAATCAGCTTGGGATACCCTAGGGGTGGAAGTAATTTTCTCCCCGCCCCTGAACTGGGATGTGAATTTCTTACATGAGATAAAAATAACACTACTAAAAATGTTTTAGTGAAGGCATGGCTTCTTTTTCAATAGGTAAGTAGATTTTTCCCTATTCTTTTTTCCCTTTTCTTTTCTTCTTTTTTCTTTCCTGACAAAAGAAGAAAGGTCTTTTGCACCATATGAGACCTAATGCAATGACATCAGGTTTACACCTGTTTAACTGGGTCCTCTGATTTTTATCCTGCTTTCATATTCCATGTGTGTGTCTGTGTGGTAACCCGTGAGACACAAAGTTTTGATGAGTAAGACAGTGGACTTCCATTAGCAAGAACAATTTTTTCCCCTTCAAACCCATCCCTTTTCATTCTAATAAAAATTCATGTTTTATTGATATACATGTTATAATGAAGATTTTATCTCCAATAACATCAGTTTCTAAATATTCAGAGATCACAAACTTTGTAAAGTTTTGGAAGGTGCTGTCACACACTCTTATTTCCTTCCATTTCAGCAACATTGCTATTCCAAGCCTTTTGTTAACACCAGAAAACAGAATATAAGCAAATGTTCCTAAGGACAATCACACAGACTCCTAGGTTATTAACAGTAGTGCCTTACTCTTTAGTGGTAACTATATAGTTCAAGAGCCAAAATTGTTTAGGTAAAAATACCCTGTTAATAAATACTGCAAAACTTGCAGAATATGAGACGTAAAAACTTTTCAGTAAAATCTACTAGTATGCTGACCATTATTTGCTTTTCAGTATTGCTGTTTGTGGTAATTAACTTGTAAATAACACTGAGTAATTCTATTCCAGAAATGTGAGCGAAAACATTTAAAATCAATTATAAATTTTACAATGCAGAAAAATTGTAGGAATTCTTAGAAGCTGCTATCATAATATTCTTGGTGTCTTTCAGTTATCTGGTTCTGGAAAAGAAAATCAGAAATTAGAGGTTATCTATTTGTGTACTTTAAATATATATATGAAATTATGTCATATATGTATATGAAATTAACTGCATCTGGGGAAAAAAAAAAATTCTTTCCTAAAATGGATGGCAGATAATTCGCACTGGTGTCTTTGTGAAAAACATACTCATTTGCTACTGCTTCCAGTGCAAAAGATTATTTTAGTTTTATGACACAACATTCACTACTTGTCTTTCTTACAAACCTTATCTGTGAGTTATTACCAGATGCTTAATCTTTCCATTCTGTTGCAACTGTGTGAGAGTTTGTTTTGAATGAATTCCATTACTGCAGATTCCATAATGCTCTGTTCTTCCAAAAAAAAGTCTCAAGTTTTTTAGTAGTAATTTTATTTCAGGTATGTGCTTCTTTCATAATAAAAAGGTTTATTAGTTTTTTAAAGATTCCATATGTACAGAAAAATTTGCAGTGTCTATGTAAAAGCTACAGAGGGAGAAGAAAGAGAAGAGAAGCAAAAAATGGAAGTGAGAGGAGGGGAGGAGAAAGGAGAGGAGACTGGAAGGACAAGGGGGGAGAAAGGGATGCTAAGGAGAGGAGGTAGAGAAAGGTTAAGAAGAGAAGAGAACAGGGGAGATAAAGGAAAGGTATGGAGAGAGGAAGGATAAGGATAGGAAAGGAGAGGGGAAGGGCAAGAAAGAGAAGTGAAAAAAGGAAAAGAAAAAGGCAACTTTTAATTACCAGTCATACCTTAGGAAAACCAGATTTTATGCTTGTAGATACAATTATAAAAGACAATGGTGGTGAAGACTGCAATGATGCCTCTCATTTTTTTTTCTGTTCATGGGTCGTCACTGAATTTGAGTTGCATATACTTCCAGATACTGACTTTTTAACAACTCAGTACTGACTTTCTAAAAAATGTGACATCCCCTTTGTTTGATGCTAGCAATCTAAAGGTATTAAAAATTATTTGTGCAACTCGGGTGCCACACACTTGAGAAATAAACGTACTGCCATTTTATAGGTTGCAAAAAATCTTATTTTCTTGGACTTCTGGATGGATTTTGGCCTAACTAAAACACATATAGCTTGAAAACCTGTTTGTGAAACTTGACTTGTTTGTCTTGGAGCTGGACATGCTACAAAACTGCTTGATTTATGACATAAGGTGAAATGCTTTATAATATTGGCTTAAAAAATTTTAAGATAACATTTCATAATCCAGAGCTTCTCAGAAAAATCCAGTCTCCAACAGGCAACACCAATATGAAGAAGCTGGAATGGACCATCACTGGCACAAGGCAGAAAAAATGAAAAAGGTGACCAGACTGGTCTGAGTTCATGGAATAGTTGCATATAAACACCAAGGATACAGAATGGATCTTGGGGAAGAAAGAAGAGTACTACAGTTTCAGCTCCCCCTTTTGAAGATGAGTTGGGCCATCTTAATCACAGAGGCTAAGAACATCAAAAACTGTGGGTTTCAGGGTCTGTTGGTAGCAAAAAACTCGCGGTATCTTTTACACAAGGCTCAAGTGGTACGTTGGATTTATCTATGATTTGCAATTATTAATAGAGTACCAAGTAGTTAAATATAAAAAAATGCTTGCCCAAAGTTTTAAAATTTACTTGGTGTTTCAGTCACAAAATACTCTCATCACAGCAGTTCCCAATTCATGGCAGTAGGATCTGGTTGTAGTCTGCTGTGTTCCATCCCAGAGACAGCTGCATTCACCAGTACGCCAGTTTTGGCTAGGATAGTTAATTTTCTTCACAGCAGCTAGTACAAGGCTATGTTTTGGATTTGTGCTGAAAACAGTGTCGAAAACACAGGGATGTTTCATTATTGCTGGGCAGTGCTTACACACAGCCAAGGCATTTTCTGCTCCTCACACCGCCCTGTCAGTGAGCAGGCTGGGGGTGCACAAGGAGCTGGGAAGGGGACACAGCCAGGACAGCTGACCCCAGCTGACCAAAGGGATATTCCATACCATATAAGGTCAGGCCCAGCATAAAAAGCCGGGGGAAGAAGAAGGAAGGGATGTGGGGATGTTTGGAGTGATAGTGTTTGTCTTTCCAGGTAACCATTATGTATGATGGAGCCCTGGAGATGGCTTGAATGCCTGCCTGCTGGTGGGAAGTGGTGAATGAATTCCTTAAGTTGCTTTGCTTGTGTGTGCTTTATCATTAAAATGTCTTTATCTCTACCCATGAGTTTTCTTGCTTTTACCCTTCTGATACTCCCACTCTGAAGTGGGGGCAGTGAGTGCCCAGCTGTGTGGTGCTTGGTTGCTAGCTAGGGTTAAACCATGACAACCAATTGCTGCTCTTAGGCACTTATGTACTTCAAAAGTCATGTACAAAAGCAATTAGAAAACATCCAATAAAATCTGGTCTAATAATATGGAAGAAGTCATACAGCAAATTGAGCACCATTTTGTCTTCTATCCTTTCCTACTCATTCCCCATATCTATTAAAGCTTATAAGGAATTGCTCAAAAAATAAGAGCCTCCTTATTTTTATTAATAACACATAAATTAATCTCATCATAAAGTTGCTATTCACAGACAATTTTACATGATGGGCTGCTTGTAAAAGAAAAAAAATAAATTGCTGAAATAACTCAGTAGATGATGTAGAAGCAATTAGGAAAAAAAAAAAAAAAAAAAAGAAATTAATTAAATCTGTCCTGAGACTCCTGACACAGATGAGCAGCTGTTGCCTGTTCAAGCATTCTGGTTGACCGAACACAGGCCTAAATTTCTTCAGAGTATTAAGTGATTGGGGACTGTAAATTTTTACTATTCTTTTCTCCTCCACTAGTTCTCAGTTAAAAGACTGAAGCATAAGATGAGTCATTACAAAAAATGTAAACAAAAATTAGTTCCTCACCAACATTAAAAAAACTCTACTAGGCTGGCTGAATGAAAGCCAAATGAGTAACTAATAAGGTAATCCAAACTACTCTTTTAATCAGTAATGAATATCAGCTGCACAGTAGTTTCTAACTTTTATTTCCAAAACAAATCTGTTTGCCTCTTCTCCAACTGTACTGTCACCTGATAATTTCTGAAAGTGAGAGCTGCAAAACTCAAAATATCTCTGCACATCTCTGAGCTAAAGAGACCCAGTGCTGCTACCTCAGGCCATTACAGAAGCAATGGCAGGGTGCAAAGACTGTCCAGGGACTCCATAAAATTTAGAACCAATTATCTGACCCTAGCAGTTACATGTTACTGTTAGTTAGATTGCAGCAAATACTATATTGAGGGTCATGGCATATGTGTCTTATTTAACATATCTTCCCTAACAAAGCTGAAAAGGCTGGAAAATGTACAGAATGAAAAAAAGATGCTTTGGGTTTAAGACAGGTAAATTCCAAAATCGGTGCTATGGAGAACTTGACATTTGTCAAATTTTCACTGACAGTAGACAAATTGCTTGAAAAGCAAAACAATGCAAAAGCAAAACTCAGTCTCCAAATTTATTTGATACTGAGCTAACACTGGGAGAAAATTTTTATTCTCATATGACTTGTCTCCCAGATGCTTTCATTACTTAATAAGACAACATTTAATGGCAGTAGGTTGTAAAATGACAGTTTTTAGATCAATTCCTGGCTGGGTAGTACCTGGCAGTAAATTGGGTCCTTTTTGTCTAGGCTTCAAATACAGCCTGCTTGGTTAAAGCCTGAAGTTGCCATGGATGGATTTCACACACTGGAGACCAAAGTTGTCAAACTCAGTCAGTTTCACATCTGAGTTTTTACTGGAGACAAATAGTCCCAGTTGATACTAACTGGCATCCTTACTGGCAGTGTGAGGAGGAACTAAATCTATACTGGCTGCAGAGACATCAAAACTACCTTGGAAACAGGCTTCTGCTGAGCAAGCCTAGGAAAAAGGTAATAGCTTATTCTGCTGTTTCTTATGTAGATCCATGAGACCTAACTGGGAGCTGGAATAATGCAGTGTTATCCAAATGCTAATGCAGATTATTCAAATAATACTTACATTTATCATTAATTATTTTGTTTGAACTTCATGACATGTACCAGTGTCTACAACCCAAAAGACTAATCAAAAGGTACAGAGGGCTGAAAGAATTATTTGACATTTATTGTGCCCTTCCAACAAAGTAAAGCTAGAATAAGGTTTTGTGATCTGTAAAATTATCTGCATCTCTCAAAAATACAGCAAAATGAAACATCTTGTAAAATATCTTTATCCATTTGATGAAGGATTTTAATGCTTGTTTTTGCCAATCCAGTGTGCTTTAGCAGTGCTAACTTTACTTGATTGCCGAGAGAGTAACGAGTTAATTGGTATTAAAACCTCGGCTTGTAAATCTGTTTCCTAGTTTCCTCAATGAAAGATGTTTTGTTCTGTGGCAAATCTCAGAACAGACAGCTGAGCACACTAGAAGCTATTTCCTTTTAATACACGTTATAACTGTATTAGCTTCAGATGGCTAAACAGGTAGTACAGTATTTTGAGCAGCCATTTGTAGTGCATTTATGCATATGCTAAATTCAGTATCCAACATAACATAAAATAGTGGGTACATTTTTGAGCTGTCAAGCATCTTGCTTCCTGGCGCTTTACTATATATTTTAAACATAAACTTCTGAATAAGAAAAAAAAAAAAAAAAAATGTTTGCTTTTTTTCAAGTGGTTCTAAAGGAATTGTAGTGTATTCTGGTAACGGCAAATGACATGAGAGAGAGTCCAGTGCAAAATGCAGACAAATTTGGCAAGTTCCACCATTTGCTTGTGACAGAGCTATCAAATCTCCTGCTTCATGAAGGATGAGTTCATTTTTTTTTAAAATGTGTTGTGCAAATTCATTCCATTTTGTATTTAACAAAGATTTTAATTTAGTAGAGGCTACTAGTCATAATGTAGTCAAATTTGTAATATGCTGCATAAATTTATACTTTATTAATAAAATATGCATGTGAGGAAAAAAGCTACAGCCGGTGCATATAAACTTTTCTATACACTTTTCTTACTAGTTGCTTATGCAGCAATGATTTACAGTTGGGCCCAATGTGCTCAGTGGTGTGTTGTTTTGCCACCAACACATGGTTGTGGGCATGCCAGATGTATTTTGTCCAATAAATACACTGAGCAAAGTTGTTTTGTGGAAAACTAATATAAAACACATCTGTGTCATGTGGTAGTCTGTGAAGTAGGGATTTCTGAGCTTGTCCCAAAGATAAGGAAATGCACAAAGTTCTTAAATTCTTAGTTTAGTGTATTTTGTTGTTAGATTATACATTTACATCTCTCCCTTTACAAGTGGAAAAACATAGTTTTTCCTCAGAAACCTAGTAGATATGATACAACCTAAATGAGAGAAAAAACACCATTTCACACTTCCTAGAGGTTTGATGTCAAGCACGATTAGATACTTCCCACAAAACTTCCAAGCACTTGTTTTCAGAGCTGCTGTTCTCTACAGGTGCAAGAAAAAGCTATGCATGCATACCAGTGGTCCTTCTGCTTTAAATAATTATAAATTGTCCAATTTTCCATGCAAAGAATCCCAGGAAGTCATGTGTCAAAAAAAAAAAAAAAAAAAAAAAGTAATGCTGTATACAAATGACAGAGTCAGTTCTTGGAGAGTGTCCTGTCTGCTATTTCCAGATTCCTGTCTGCAGCTTTCTCAGCCATGACATATGGCTGTTAAGGAATTCTGTCACCACTCCCAAATCAAGGACTACGGCACAAGAGCATTGTACTTCCTCTTGTGTGGTTTTAGTGCCTTGCTGTGCCAGAGTCTAATGCTCATTGCAAAGAAAATGACTCACTGGGTTTGGACTTGTTCCCAGTGCAAGACCTGCCCCCATGTATGGCCATACCAGCCTGGGTCAGCACTTACTGAGGGATCCCTGTGCAGTGCAGGTGTGTTCTAGTTATGATCCTGTTCTAATTTTAAGCAAGCAATATTAATGGCTAATGAGGATTGTTGTAATGAAGACTGCTAAAATGTTAAAGCTTCAAGGCTAAGCTGTCACTCCTACTCAGCTTTCAATTTTTACTATATCAGCTTGATTTTTTCCTGAATCTAGTGCATTCATCCTATTTATAAATTGAACACATATTTTTTTCTAACAGTCAGTCTTAGTAGATCCACAGATCCACAAGCTTTTGGCTTTTTTTATTTTTTTTTTTTCTTGGTCATGTACCTTGCATACCTGAAATCTGACCCTTGGAATTCCTGGCTTACCTTGAATGTGCCTTATTACTGCCGACTTGTCTGGTGATCAACCCTTGTTAGTATCTGCTCTGGACCTGCTCTGTGCTCTTAGCTTGGGTACTGTGGAACTGTGCCCTTGTCAGTGAGAGAATTGCCTTGCTACCACCCTTGGCACCCAGCTTGTTTTCCCTTGGGGTGCAACCAAATCCTCCTGCTCCCTAATGACTTTGGAGGCAGGACCATGCATGTGCTAGTGAAGTCTTCTATGCTGTGATTGTAAATATAATCAGGGGATAGGTTCAGTTTCTAGGGTTTGGTCCTTATAAAAATATTTCCTTATGTGTTATGACTCAGAGAAAAGAATAACTTCCAGTGTCAGGTACTAGCACTGATGAATCTAAAAGCCATCAAGCACAGATCAGGATGCTATGGTAGAGATTATCAAGGTAGAGATTGCTGCTTGTTATGCTGAGTCACTGCCTCAAAACTAGTATGTCAAATAAGGTAAACCACAGATATATTACAAAATCCTGTTGACACCAAAGTTATTGGGAGTTTTGTCATAAATTTTGGTGTCATTAAGTTTTAGTTCTGTAACATTAATTTATACTTGTCATATGGATTCCAGAACCAGCATAGCTCTGTATTGTTCTCCATTAGAGCTACCACCTGGTAACTGGCTGGTGAAAGGTACTTATCAAGAACACTCTGTTGCTCAGGAACAGCTGTATAAGGGTTATAATTAATATCATGCAATAGACATGGCAGGCAGCATTGCAATGTCTACCATCTTAAATATGTGTTAAGCAAATGGACTGCAGCAAGGGGCATTTGTGATTAAGTGTAAAATTTTCAGAAGTGTCTAAATACAGCCTAAGAATAATTTTCAAAAACAAGGTAAGATATTGGGTTTCATAATTTTTAAGAAAGACCTAAGTTATTCTCACTCTTCGTATTTTGGGCAGTGAAATATTTGCTGCGCTCATGTTCTGAGCTACCAGGAAAGGACCTAAGGCTGCAGCAACAGCACAGTGCTCAACATAACCTGATACATTTCTCTGTCGCCGGCCCTATTAGTACAGTTTCACTGACACACTTGTGCACTTGCTTTGTTCAGAGAGTGCCTTGAAAGAAATTTAATCTACTCACAAATATAGCAGGTAGACACAGCCTCCTTTCTGAGAATGAGCTTTAGCTTCTTGGGCACATAAATGAGTTCAAGAGAATTAGACTAATCTCAAAAATAGGGTTCTGTTTCAGACTTTTCCCATTTCTGATTAGACTGGCAATACTTTGAGATTATACCTTTGTTCAACAGAAATCTTTTGAATGACAGCAAATGAAAATGCAGTCATATAAAATTCATTATATGGATTCTAATGAGACCTCCTCACCAAGTCCTCAGAACTTAACAAACAGCAAAGGATGGCAACTTTTCAGTGAAGCCCTTCGTAAAATTAGTATTTCCTTGTGATTAATGTCCAACAATTTCTCTGGAGCGACATTTCTACAAATAATCTTCTTTGCTTCCTTTAATATTTGATTTTGTTTAAAAAAGTTTTTATATATATATATTAATTAATTAATATAATATAGATATTATCAGCATATCTATAACAGTTTATTTTGTCTTCAAGGAAGATAACTTTTGTGACTCACAAATTGTCTTAGTACTCTTTGATAACAATGTCAGTCACGGTCAAGACATTTTTATATTTTGCTTTATCCTGAATGCCAAGAGCAGACTATTAGCCATGCACTTCAGAAATGAAAAGAGGGGAGGGAAGGGGAGGGGAGGGGAGGAGAAGAGAGGAGAGGAAATAACTTTTGGTGTTTAAGTTTCCTAATTTTGTTTACAACTCGTCCAGTTTCACAACCAGATATGCAAACCATTATTTGGCATTTCTTTCATCTGCAGCTTGGACATATTACAGCTTTTAAAAAAACCTTTAAGCATTTACTGACACAGTTGATTTCAAATGTGGTTTTTATCTGTGGACAACTCCTTGAGATCTGTGCAATTAACCATAGTTTCTCCTCCATCATGTTGATGACGTATACAAAGTAGAAGTTTCTATTTCTGCACATTTTACTTTTGTACCCTTTTTTCTTGATTGTAAGGATGGAAACTCATACGTTTATGTGCAACTGATTCTTCACCTAAAAGTGTAAGGCTTTATGGGCAGAACTGTTTAAGTATACCTCTCTGGGCACGACCTGTGTATGATGTACCCATCATATGGAAAGTGATTGCTGTCCAGTGTTTTTGAAAGAACATAGCATGATTGAAAACACTAAGTTGAAAATACAAAAAAAATTGTTGAAATGATGAGATAATCCCTGCCAGGGGAGCACAGGTTTATGCTTCTACTGTTACTTAATTGAAACTTACAGTTTAAAATAGACATTCATTTGAATAATATGGGTCACTGAGCTGGTTTCCAGGGTATTGGATAGCAAACTCTTGTAGTCACTAATGACATCTTATTCCACTTCTACACTAAACAAGAAAGGGGAAAACTAATCTTAAATGATCTATTTTAGTTACAAAGCAAACACATGTGCTTTTGGTATTGCACAAGTACAGATCTGTCAAAAAAAACCCAACAACTCCCCCCCCCCCCCCAACATATTTGTGCAAAAATATTTGACTCTAATACTGCAATGATGAAAGCAATGGGCACTGGAGATTTTATCAGGACAAATGGTATCTTTGAATGTAAAATTCAGACATTTTCCAGAACATATTAGGGTATGATAAACAGTAATTTCTAAAGAACGTGACTGTGTTCAGTTCATCCCTACCAATAACACATGCCAGATTTGAATACTGTAGAATAGAAAGGTACAGAAATTCAAGAAACACCACTGTGGGCTGTAAACATGAAGTTCTGCCAAAATGAAAGCTCATATATTCTTCCTTTAGTGAAGTGAAAGCCTTTTTCAATATGATGTAGACAATGAGGGAAATTCACAATTTTTAACAGTATCCATTAAACTGTGGCATGCTTATTGGTGGATGAAAGTGGGGGTTTTGCCTTCTTTATTTTTAAGAATATGCCAGTGCCTACAGTGAGAGTAATAAATCAACATTTACAATTTAATGCAATCATATGGTGGCTTCCATTCTCAGAATTCACAGCAGTGATAAGATTTCAGACCATTTTCAAAGTGATAAAAATGAACCATGGTTCTGTGGTTGTTTCTAAGCACCATTTTCAGTTTCAAGTCTCTTTTCTATCTGATTCATCCATGAACATTTTTCTGACCCAAACAGTGGCAAACCATGCAGAATGACTTTACTTACAGAAGAAACTGTAAGTTCCTTGATCAACTGCAATTAAAAAATGAAAATAACTGATATGTCATCTTAGCTGTGCTAAGCAAACTCAGACCAGTGTGTTCCACTGACCAGGGACTGAGAAGAAGCAAAAACATCTTTCACAAGTAGTTAGATTCTAACCAGAGAGGAAGCCTCAAATAAAACCTACTTACAGATAAAGGTAGGAGAAGGTGTGTGTGAGCTCTGTGTAAAACTAATTTTCCCTGATGTTCTATGAAACACTGAAAAGTATAGAAGAATATTGGGGGGTTTGCATACATAGCTTTTATGTTTCTTTTAACCCAATCCAAGAGCAGAAGCAATGGAAAGATAACTTCAAGAAATCTTTTCTTTCTCTCATCAAGAATAATTTGTTAACCTGAAATCCTGTATTTATGAATTTAAACTTCAACATAAACAAGTATGAGTGCTGTAAAAAAAAATAATTATGAATCTGTATTGTTTGAATTCATCATATTTTTTTGCAGGGTAAAAAAAAAAATCGATACATTTTCTGATTGATTTAATGCCATAACTGTCCAGTCAACTGAACTTATCATTGTTCTAACTCTGTATCTAATTGTATTTTATTTTTCTGTACAAGTGTAAGTATTAACTGCATCATGCAGTGGGCTTTAAAATAAAAAAGTTATCTTATTTAGAAAATAAATATTAGATAGAAATGTATTAGATGAGTGATATATATGACATATATCTAATAAATTATTACATAAATATAATGCAATAGACAAGACATATATAGTATATTATATTTGTAATTTAGAGTAAAAACCTGAGTTAATTTTCATTACTAAAATTCTCATGCATTTAAAAGCCACTAGTACATTTAGATGGACTTGACTGAAATAAAAAAAAAAAATAAAAAAGTTTGATACTTTAAAAACTGAGTTAAAATACACCGCATTACTGTATGTTCCCTGATTTTCTCTTTGTCAAATGCAGTTACTCAGAGTACATGCCTTATCTGGGTGCTTGTAACATTTCAAGCTGTAAGAAACCTGTCAGGATTATTATGTGTTTTACAGGCTTTCCAATTTTTCATCTGGCATATAGGAATTACATAATAGTCCACTAATCTGAACCTGAACTGCATTTTATCAAAGAAGGCAAATTGTCCATGGAAGAAAAGTAATGGTTATAAAACAATCATGCAAAGTATGTAAAAGTCATTGAAGATTTTTGAACATGTTAATCTCACATAAATTGAACACAAATGAAACTTTTAGGACAAGAGAAAACACAATCTTTTAATTCTTGTGGAGCACAGTTTCTGAGGCACTGTATACTAACTACTTAGATTAGTGTCAACGAGAATTAGTAAATTAGAGTATATAAAGCTGTTTTAACCATCCTACCTGTAACAAAATATGCTTATCAGGAAGAGCTCAGTAGGACTGGGTATCATCAACAATGGTTGACAACTCATACTGCACCTTCTGTGTAGTGTTTTATTAGATGCTGGTTTTGATACTACTAAAGCCAGTACACTCTAGAACATCTGAGAGATTGGCCTCATATGGGTTTATGCATAAACCCCCTAAAATACTGTGTGAATAAGATTAATAGTGTTTATGATCTGCACATGGACTGAGATCTTTTAACGTATTAAGCGGGAGCAGGAAATAGAAGTATTAGAATATGAGAATTAATCATACAGACCAGATGAAAAGTCTGTGGATATCTTGTCTCAGACATTTACCGGTAGCAGATGAGCAAGGAATAACGTAAGAAAAGGGGGGGTGAGGGGGGTGGGGGGTGGAGGAGGGGAGAGAAAGAGAGATGTAAATGATCCTCCTCTTGGAATACACACCCAGTTTCCAGGAATTAGTGGTGTACAAATTTTCTGATCTGGAAATTGCATCCACACTGCCAAGTTTAATGGGTTACAGTAGAAACACCCCTTGAACTCACTCCTATTATCAAGCTTTTGTGACAAAGTGCTCTGCAAGTAACTATTTTCCATAAAGTGTGAAGCATGAAAAAATATTTTCTTTGAAGTGTGTCCTTTGAAACTGTTATCATATTTCCTAAAACACCCTTCTTTTTTCATTATAAAGTGCTTATTTTCTTTCATCTTCTTCAAACTCTTTATTCATTAATAGATTTTTATTATATCATTTAAATAAACAGTGATGTTCTATTTCATTTATTTCTAGAGTTGTATACAGCCATGATAATAAAGCAATGGGAATTTGTTCTTTCAGGTAATAATAATGCAATGCCCCATCTTGAGTCAACACTAAATTCCGTGGGACACTTTCACTTTAGGTAGGCTTGGTGTAAGTTGCAAAATTAATGTTTTGTTCCATGTTAGAGATGGCAACACTGCATCATAAGGGAAAGAATTATATATTTGCAAAAAGTATTTGCAGCTTTCAGAATGCACATAATGATATGATTATCTGCATATTTTAAAGTAAATACATACATACTGCTGCAGTGTAGCCCTCAATAGATGAGCTTACCAATAGCCGTTGCCTTATGTGCAGCAAACAGCACATTTAATGATCTTTCGAGTCATTTCTTGGTGACTTCAGTGTTATGTATTTTTAATGTACCCACGGCTATCACATTCTTGTTTTAATTCACATTATTTTGGCTCAGCCCTATAAAGATTTGTAACACATATAAGTGTAGCACTGAATTCATTAATTTTGTGGTACTATTGACGTGCGGAATTAGACTCTATAACTCGAAAGTTATAAAGTAGGTATGTTTATTGCGCGCAGATGCACGGGGGATCGCTCCTCCACAAGCGTGCATACCCGAAGTGAGGAACCATCCCACATTTATACAATGAAACAAATGAATATTCAATTAGCGCCTATACATATTTGTTACCTAAACCCCGCTTCGTATGTTAATTAGCTTATCAGTCCGTTTCCTGGAATGTGGTGGTCTTGCAGGTTTGTAGGTGAGTCATGTTCTTGTGACCATCCCATCTTCTCCAGCAAGGAGACTTAGCACTCCCTCCCTCTAGATAGCATTTGAATGTCTCTCATCTTCTCTCATTCTCTTTTAAATAGCCCCTTTGTTAGAGGAAGAGGGGCAGGCGTCTCCCCGTCTCCCCTTTGTTAGAGGAGAGGGGCAGGCGTCTCCTCAAAAACTGTAGTTGTCTCCTCAGAGCTGTGTGCCTGTGTGACCAGACACCGCACCCATGACTAGTCACCATACCCACATTCCTTGAGCAGACATATACAATCACAGTCGGTGTTAAGCGTCCCCATTTCACACTATTTCTCCATATCAATCCCCCCTTTTTATTAAATTAAGTAAATTCTTTTACTTAAGCAGTCTTCCCGAATGATATAAAGCATCATACATAAGTGTTACCCTTTTAAACATTCTCCAAACCCACAAATATAACATAATGGTTAGTGTATTAAGGAAATTCCTAAACTGATCAATAAGATCACAATGGGGTGTACTATAGTGTTAAGAATTCCTGTTGCAGAAGGTGACCAGCCAAAGAGAGTATTCCACCAATTATGGTTTCCATCCTGTTCTACCTTTTTTAAAACTTTCTTGATCCCCTCTACATCACGATGGATCATAAGAAGAGTTTTGTGTCCCTTTTTTTTGGTTTCGTCCAGTATACGTTGTAAATCTGCATGTTTTAATAGTTCTTTTATACTACTTATATTTAGTCCTATGGGGGTAGGAATTATCATCTGTGATAGGGTAAAGTTAGATGTAAAATTACAGATACAGTAATTTGAATATTGTGCAGTCTCCTTTACCTCCCCATCTACAGTTATTGTGTTACACTTAGTTCTCAAACACGCACATTCCTTCCCTGCATATATAATTACTGTTTTCAAGTTTGCATTTGGTTGGGCCTCGAAATGACATATTTTCTGATCTGTATCTAAACAAGTATCCTGAGCCATTATAGTATTGCTTTCACAGAGGAAGCCCTGCTGTTCTCGCATAATACAAGATTCTAAATCTACTGTTTGCCACTTGTCACCTATCTTTCTGGCCCATGTTCTATGCTCAAAAGGATATTTTCCTAGGCATATTATAAAGATGGGCTCAGTTAAGGTAAAATTGTGCCAACATTCCCGTGAATTAAAGCACATGGCTGTATTTAGAAGGGTAAATTCCTTATCTACCTTTCTTACTTTAATCAGGGTGTCTCCTGAAATCTTGGTGTTATCTTTTTCATTATACGTTTGACACCCTACTTTTATCCTATCTCCTAATTTTCCCCATAATCGGTCGACTTTATGTACATCCTCCTGATCCCATTGATTCCTTTGGTACACCTCATTTTCAGAAAAAAACACCATAGCTAGTTTCGTCTTTGAGTCCACCTCTCCCATTATTCCAGTGTGTTTTTTCTGGGCATGATTCCAAGGCCAGTTATCAGGCTCTTGGTTGTAGGCAAGAGAGAGGGTACAAAAAACCACAAATGGTTTAAACCCACTATTGATCATTTTAAGAATCTAAACGTTCCTCATATAAAATCTGTTTTGATCAAAAATATCTTTGTTTGAGGTGGGGCTTACCGATAACAAGTTGGGCAAGACTGGCTACTGGCTCAGTCCCAGACTCTTTTGTTCTATATTGTTTGTTGTGGTACCCTTCCCATATGGTGGATCCACAACCGCCCAGGTTCACTTACTTGCCACCCACATTGTTCCCATTTGTCCGAGTAAATTTGAGTTTCAGTTCTTTTTTATCTGGGGTTACTCTCCACGAAGTTGCAGGGGCTTTCTTGATCCGGGTATGGTGAATCCAAGAATTCTGTCTCTCAACCTTGATTGCGGTGTAGGTGGTGAGTAGGACTTGAAAAGGTCCGGTCCACTGTGGTTCCAGGGTTTTATCTGCAAAACACTTAACGTATACATAGTCCCCTGGTCGTATATCGTGAACAGGTCCATCCAGACCCCTACTGCGTGTTCCCATCACATGCTTCTCAATTCTTATTAATTGTTTGTTTAGTGCCACCATATAGGAAGTCATTGTTTCTTCACCAATCTGTGAAGACGTCCCCTTTTGTACCCCATAGGGTCGTCCATACAAAATTTCAAATGGGCTAAGCCCCTCTTTTGCTCTTGGTCTAGTTCGAATTCGTGTAAGAGCTAATGGCAAAGACTGGGGCCAAGTTAGATTTGTTTCTTGACCTAACTTGACAATCTGTTGTTTGATTAGATGATTCATCTTTTCCACCTGGCCACTTGATTGTGGTCGGTATGGGGTATGTAATTGCCAATCTATTCCTAGATGGTGGCTGATCTGTTGCACTATTCTGGACACAAAATGTGGTCCTCTATCCGAGGACATTACCGCTGGGACTCCAAACCTAGGTATTATCTCTTGGAGCAGTATTTTGGTCACTTCCCGGGCTTTAGCAGTTCTGCACGGGAAGGCTTCTGGCCAACCTGAAAAGGTATCTGTTAGTACCAATAAATATCGATACCCCCCTTTTTTAGGAAGTTCCGAGAAATCAATCTGCCAATGTTGCCCTGGAACATTTCCTTTCCCAATTTTTCCCAACTTTGGCCCCTTGGTAATCCTAGGATTAGTCTGGAGATAAAGATCACATTGTTGGGTTACTTGTCTAATAGTAGTATACGAATTTTGTGCTATTATGTTTTTAGTGAGATCCTTATATAGAGCTTCTGCCCCCCAGTGCCTTTTTCTATGTTCTTCCCGAACTACTGACCATACCATGTAGGAAGGAATCACTATTCTCCCATGTGAGATTACAGCCCACCCTTCCTCATTATATGATCCCTCTAGGTCAGAAATCAGTTTGCGATCTTCTTTAGTATAGTCTGGTTTACCTTCTAGAGATATTTGTCCATCGGGTATTAGCGCACCCTCTACCTTGATTGCTTTTCTGGCTGCCTGTTTTGCTTCCCTGTCCGCCAGTTCATTTCCTCTTTCTAATTCTGTGCTCACTTTCTGGTGTGCCTTGATGTGCATAATTGCCACCCTTTCAGGAAGCTGGACCGCATTTAGGAGTTTCAAAATTTCTTCCGCATGTTTGATGATTTTCCTTGGGAGTTTAACAGTCCCCTTTCTTTCCATATTGCTCCATGAGCATGTACCACTCCAAAGGCATATTTAGAATCAGTCCAAATATTTATAGGTTTTCCCTGAGCTCTCTCCAGAGCTCGAGTAAGGGCTATGATTTAAGCCTTCTGTGCCGAAGTGTCAGCTGGTAGCGGTCCCGATTCTATCACTTCTTCAGAGGTTGTAACAGCATATCCGGAATGTCGCTTTCCATTCAGCATATAGCTGCTCCCATCCGTGAACCAATGTTCAGCTCCATTAATAGGAACATCCTTGAGATCTGTCCTACTAGAATAAGTGGCTTCGATTGTTTCTAGACAGTCATGATCGACTGATTCGCCAACATACCCATTAAGAAATGAGGCCGGATTGACGATGTTTGTAGTCACGATCTCAACATCATCTTGTTCCACCATTATGGCCTGGTATTTTAGGAATCTCTGTGGGGAGAGCCAATGCCCCCCTTTTGTTTCAAGGACTGCAGACACTGTGTGGGATACTAAGACAGTCATTTTCTGGCCCAAGGTAAACTTCCGGGCCTCCTGGATGTTTAGGATGACAGCTGCTACTGCTCTCAGGCAACCAGGCCACCCTTTTGCAGTGGCATCCAGCTGTTTAGAGAAGTATGCCACTGCCCGTCTGTCTGGTCCCAAATCTTGTGCCAGTATTCCTAATGCCATTCCCTGTTTCTCATGGGAAAATAGGAAAAATGGCTTACTCACATCAGGAAGTTCTAGTGCTGGTGCCGACATCAAGGCTTTCTTCAGTTCATGGAAAGCTCTGTCTGATTCAGCATCCCACTGAAGATCCTTCTGATTAGCTGCTATCAGGGAATATAATGGTTTAACAAGCAAGCCATAATTACATATCCAAAGCCTGCACCATCCTGTCATTCCCAGAAATGTCTGCAGTTCCTTTACAGTTTGTGGTCGGGGGGCTTGGCATATGGCTTCTTTTCGGGCCTTCCCTAGGACCCGTTGTCCGGCACTGATCTCGTACCCTAGGTATGTGACTTGTTGTAACACCACCTGTGCCTTCTTCTTAGAAACCCGATATCCTTGTAGTCCCAGAAAGTTCAGCAGGCTCACAGTCCAAATAATACAAGATTCTTCGGTTCTGGTTGCAATAAGAAGATCGTCTACATATTGTAACACTTTCCCTTCTCCTGGTGGTGGTTCCCATAACTCCAAATCCTTTGCTAATTGGTTTCCAAAAATTGTGGGGCTATTTTTAAACCCCTGTGGCAACACCGTCCATGTGAGCTGGGTCTTTCGACCGCTTCTGGGATTTTCCCATTCAAAAGCAAAAATTCTTTGGCTGGCTTCATGGAGAGGGAGGCAAAAGAAGGCATCTTTTAAGTCTAAAACTGTGAACCAAGCTAGGTCAGGTGTCAGGGTGGTTAGTAAGGTATAGGTGTTAGCTACTACAGGATACAGATCCTCTGTTATTTTGTTAATGGCCCTTAAATCTTGAACTATCCTATAAGACCCATCAGGTTTTTTAACTGGGAGGATAGGTGTGTTAAATTCTGACTCACATTTTTTTAGTAGTTTTAATTCTATGAATCGCTCTATATTTGGACGAATTCCTTCCCTATCTTCCCTTTTCAGTGGGTATTGTTTAATTCTTATCGCACCCTGTCCTTCCTTTAATTTTACTATAACAGGTGATGCATTCTTGGCACGTCCCGGCATGTCAATTGCCCATACTCCAGGATATACCTGATCAATAATTCTGATATCAATTTCCCTTTTTATAGGAGTACTGGCCAAAGATAGGCTCATAACCTGTATGTATTGGTGATCATTTACTTCCAGAGTAACTTCCCCTTTTTTAAATTTGATTGTTGCCTCCAATTGTTCTAATAAGTCCTTACCAAGAAGGGCCTTTGGGGAATTTGGCATTCTTGTTTGTTTTCTTAGTTTGTACTTTAAAGGTTTCAGGATGTTTTCCTGGTGGCCAGCAGATCCCACAACTGTAACAAATAATTATTTTTTTACTGAAGTTCAACAAATAAGTTGGTTTCGTATTCACTAAAATTCCACCTCATACCCATTCCCTGCCCTAAAGGGGCCGTTACCGGTCCTGTTGTACTGCAAATGCTGCAGCAATTGGGGTGACATTGTCAGGTCCTTCTGCTCAATTGTCAGCATCAGCAACCCCTCCTCCCCACCATCAGGAGGATTGGAGCAGGAGATGCTGTTCCTGCTCTGCAGGTTACACAGGCCTGCCTCTGCAGCAGCATTTCTGTTTTAACTCTTTCTTACCCTGAATGCAAATCTGCTACTTGTTGCTTTAAGTCTGTGTTATTACATATCATGCCTTCGCAGGTAAACAGCAAACACCCTGCCATGCGTCCAGCGTGACTCAGCCGCACCTTCGAGGGGGTATGGGGGTTTGTACAAACTCACCCCAATACTTTAACACTTTCACAAGGTCTTTGATTCTCCACCCCCCTCAGGTTTTACATACATTAGTACAAGTATTTATATCTTACAACGTGTTTCATTCTGGTTGCTCGACAGAAGGAACTGCAACCTGAGCTTTTTAACACAAAAATTTCAACAAGAACATCTTTCTAGTTTAGGTCTCAGTTTTTTTCCCATCCTTTTCTAGAGCCATAATTAAAGATCAGGTGATGTTAATCCCGCACTCTTTCTAGTGTTAGTACCATAGGATCCCGAGGGGGGTACTAATCCACAGTCCTTTTGCCACTCGGGTTTGTCCTGGAGGACAAAGAACATGTCTGCATATGATACTTTGTCCCATTTTCCCTCTCTTCTCGGAAACAACATTAATCGCAGGAGAGTGTTATAATCTAACGTTCCTCCCTCCTGAGGCCATTTCGCATCACTCCCCAATTTATACAATACAAAGGCCACCATTGATTACAATATTTAATCAATTTCCTTCTATTTTCGGTACCACCATGTCCTACGATATCACTCCAATGTTTTAATATACAACCCAAGGGCGATTTTTCACAGGGCTTACTCTTTCCATTTCCCATTTTGCAATTTTAATCACTTTTTCTCCGGCCGCCTTAGCCACCCTAAGGTCGGAAACACAGATAGAGCTCCTTACTTGTTTTGCACTCAAACGCGCGTCTCAAGCACTCTTGCACTCACACTCAGTCAAAATAATTAAGCTATACACGGAAAATCAAAATGCGCATCTCAATCACACCATTCACACTCTCCGGGCAGCCCGCAGTCACACAAGCAGTATGTTATACGGTACCATGCACTTATGTACAACTTTTAGGAACACTGACAGTTCACAAAGTATGCATTTCGATGAACAATTGCCAAAAAGCAAACAACAAACAAAACCCAATTTTTCCTGGTCTTAAGCAGAGTGTTAAGTTTTCCGCTATTTGCCACGAATTACCAGAATATTATTATTTTTCAACATACATTTCATAACTCCAAGTTTTGAACATGTAACAAGACAACACATAGAACAAACAAGACACAGAGCGCTATTTCAGTTGTTATACTCTAGGAATTCCCCAATCCTTAAGACAACCCAATGGAAGTTTTTAGCTTCCCCCTTTTTTCCTACGCAAAAGTTTCCCTTTTACTTTTGCTAAGAGGTCCCTCTTGTTCCTGTGAGATTCCGCCTTATTCCGTCCCGCCCCCCGCTTTCCGTCACGAGGCCTCCGGGCTTTTAGGAATGGCAGTAACCTCGGGTTTGCTCGATCTGCCCTCAAGATCGCTAGCGGCCACCCCTTGGTCAGCAAACCCCCTCCCAAGGTACCTTTCCTCCTGGGGACTACGCTGCGCGCCGGACG
The DNA here is from genome assembly GCF_017639655.2 of Falco naumanni. Classification (NCBI taxonomy): domain Eukaryota; kingdom Metazoa; phylum Chordata; class Aves; order Falconiformes; family Falconidae; genus Falco; species Falco naumanni. The sequence continues at coordinate 47,484,743 of NC_054060.1, read as the reverse complement.
TCTCCGTGCGTCTCACCAGCCGCCCCGTTACTAAACATACCGTTTTATCCGTGGATCCAGGGGTTCTTTTCTGCTCCCGGGTGAACAGCTGAGAAGAGGAGGCTCCTCCGAGGAAATCTCCCGGGGCGCGCCTAGGAGCGTCCGCTCCGCAGCTGGTCCCTCAGCCGAGCAGAAATCCTCCTGGCTGGCTCGCCAAAACTGACGTGCGGAATTAGACTCTATAACTCGAAAGTTATAAAGTAGGTATGTTTATTGCGCGCAGATGCACGGGGGATCGCTCCTCCACTAGCGTGCATGCCCAAAGTGAGGAACCATCCCACATTTATACAATGAAACAAATGAATATTCAATTAGCGCCTATACATATTTGTTACCTAAACCCCGCTTCGTATGTTAATTAGCTTATCAGTCCGTTTCCTGGAATGTGGTGGTCTTGCAGGTTTGTAGGTGAGTCATGTTCTTGTGACCATCCCATCTTCTCCAGCAAGGAGACTTAGCACTCCCTCCCTCTAGATAGCATTTGAATGTCTCTCATCTTCTCTCATTCTCTTTTAAATAGCCCCTTTGTTAGAGGAAGAGGGGCAGGCGTCTCCCCGTCTCCCCTTTGTTAGAGGAGAGGGGCAGGCGTCTCCTCAAAAACTGTAGTTGTCTCCTCAGAGCTGTGTGCCTGTGTGACCAGACACCGCACCCATGACTAGTCACCATACCCACATTCCTTGAGCAGACATATACAATCACAGTCGGTGTTAAGCGTCCCCATTTCACACTATTTCTCCATATCACTATTCACATGTATAAATGTAAGCTTATACATATAAATCTTTAGAGGGCTGGGCCAGCAAGAAGAGACAACATCAGTAATTATGCAAAGCAGCTTCAAAAGTCAGCTGAATTTGACCATTTACTTTCTTCCTTTCTGGATTTCTGCTGAGATGTAATGCAGCTGAGAAACTATCTTTGGCCATAAGCAGAAGTCACACAGAGAAAGAAGTGAAATGTCAGTTTTTTCTCCTTTCCACAAAACCACAAAAAGTTTAGCTTTCACTTAATGTGTTTTTCACTCATATGACTATAATTAGTAAGTTGATGCTGGTGTGCAATACCCTCAGCCAACAAATCATCTAAATGTGGTTGCAGATGCCAGGAAAGAAAATGTACTAGTTTGCATTTGAAATTATAAAGGTTCTTAAGCGTTTCACTGTTTAGTTTGTAACATCACAAGATCAGTTGTAGAGGAATGAAGGCAGTGGGTTGATTAGCATTGATAATATGCAGCTGTGACCTTGCCTCAGGGGTGGCAGGTTGGTTGACATGGACAATGTGCAGCTGAAGCTCTTTCCTGCTAAGTAGTTAAATAGCCCTGGGGGTTGTGGTGGTGGGGCCCTGGATGGGGGAGGAGTAGTGTGATCTTGGGAGGAAGGAGAAACAGTATGGACAGTAGAATCTGACTGATGGTAAAAGCCTTGTTGCAGACTACTGGTTTGTTTGTGCTGCAACAATTGGTGCCCTGTGTGAGGCTGAGTCAGACTACAACTGGCATCCAACATAGCTGAGACAAGCAGGGGAACCTGTGACCCATAACAGACACTGTGAGAGGTGAGCTGTTGACAACTAATCAATGTAGGTGTATTGCACTATTTGTTGTCTACCTTAACCCAAATTGCAACTATCAGTAACACAGGTTTGGATACTATGGGCTCAGGATACCAAGCCATGACAGAAGCATCTGTTTTCTGACAGACTCTGTGTCTATTGAACTGCCAGATTAAAAGTTGCTTCTGGACCTATTTCTTGCCCAAATACTGATCCTTCTGAATATTTTTTTTCTTTCAGATAACTTGGTCTTAGAGGAAATTGTATTCTTCTGCTTCTTGAAGATTGTGCTCCTATTCAGGTATTTAATGAAAATTAAATCCAATCTCCTCCTTCTCCATTAAAAAGTAGGAAATTTAATCTATTTTCAAGTATGACTAATTTTTATTTATATAAATATTTCATAGTCTTTCTTATAGTGAACTGGGTTCGATTGGAGTATACAGAACTGTAAATTCAAAGTATTCTTTATATAAATTAATATTGTATCTCACAATGTGACTTACAGCAGCATTTTCATTAGTCTGAAGTATGTAAAGCTTAACAAATGAAATACATAAGTGGTATTGACTTTAAGTGATATGTCCCTACCGCAGTGAAAGGGCATCCCACTGCCCTGTTCCATGTTTTGACACTGATATAACTCTTAGGCTGTAAAATATGAATTACTAAATGTTTTGGGGTTTTTTGATGAAGACTGGTTAAATAGCTGTTTAATTAGCTTTCTTTAAAGTTAAGAGTGTTATAACTAGATATTAAGGAGAAACTCTAACTGAAAGAGTTAAGCTGAAATATTCTACCAAACAGTAGAATGTCTTTCACTAGAGCAAGGGTCCTCAATCCGGCCCCCGGTATTTACAGACACCCCCTCCACCCCCCACCGGGGGTTGGGGGGGAAACCAAGCAGCCACAGATGGCTGCCTGGCACTTCATCCGTGCGCCGGCCCCCCGCTTAAAAAGTTTGAGGACCCCTGCACTAGAATCTAATAAGAGATTGCACAATTATCTCTCCAGACATTATCTGACCTTAAAGACCAGAACCAGGTAGGGCTGGGAAGTCTTTAGGATGCATAAAGTATTTTGGGAGATGATGTAGCTCTGTTAATCACCAAGAAGTATGTCTGTCACATGTTCTATTGCTGGCACAAGGTATTCTTTAGAAGTGTGAAGGCAGAATGATGTGGATGCTTGAAAGGAAACCATGAAAGCTAATATGGTTAATGGACATTTACATCATGCATTTATAAATTTCAGAGATTATCTCTGAAAATCTGTGAGTTTTGTTCAGAAGTTTGTGGCAGAAGATGAGTTAAAGAACTGCTTTGTAGTGGGTGATGTGGTGTTACAGATATTCTATGCCAAATTGTTTGAGAAATTTGTATTTTCTAAAGATAAAATCCTGCTCTTAATATATTAAAAAGTTATCAATTTGGGTTTTGTGGAGACAAATGTTACCTGTTCTGCAATTAGAAATATCTTAGACCATACAACAAGATATACTTAACACATGATAAAAGACCTATACAAATTTAAGAGAATAATGCAGTGACTCCCAGCAAGTTTTAAGTCATACTCAAACATATTAGCTATGCACTAACTAGTTCCATAAACGTGGGAACAGTTTACATAGGAGATACATAGCATGCACAGTTTTGGTGGTCATTAATTGAGTTATCAGTTATACCAAAACCTAGGCACTGAAATTAGAACTATTTTGCATACCTTGGACTTAGATTCTTCTGAGTGGACTGTTTGCACAGTTTCAGACTTATGTAATACATAGGTTGTTCCTGATTGACATTGTAGGCAACTGATATAAATTTTAAACAAAAATATTTGTTTATTTTTTTCTTTTCCTGTTGTGTGATTTCCAGATGCATACTCTAAAGCTTATTCTGTTGTCCATAAGGACAACCACAACATATAAGTATGTACAATACTCTCTAATTCTGAAACACTGCTCCCTTAACATACTTGGTACTCGTTATGCCTTAGTGCATAATCTAAATTTTCAGATAAGGCACAGTACAAAGCACAGGCAAGCATAGCAGAGAGGCTAAGAAAGAAAAGTGAAGAAATATGACTAGTGCGAAGGAGTATGTCAAATAATAATTCGGATAATAAGGGAGGTAAAGCCATAGTGAATGCTGATTATAGAGCTAAGTATTTCTACTAGTTTGTGTTTGTCAGGATACTGATAAAGGATTATATGGTAAGGTGAAAAATTTCATCATCTTAGAGGAAAATTAAATCAAACTGGAATCTTGCATTCCTTATAATTTATATACATAGAGCTGACAAAGCTTAACTCATGCTCATTTATATGTGTGGATGAGTTTTCTTCAGAGACAGTCTAAAGCTCTACTTGAACAGTGGAATTCTGGTTTTGGCAAAGCAGCATGACAAAACAATGTACTTCAGAGAGTCTTGATAGTCTTCACACGATGTTAGAATAACATCTTGAAGATGCTTCCCCTGCTTGCCTTGTCTCTTGGAATATTCTTCTCTTCTTGAGTATAGATGTATTTGTATTAGTGGCCCCAAGTCTTTGTCTATGCAAGAGAGAGCAATGAACTTTCAGAGAAACCTTTGGAGACTAAAGTGCTTCAGACTTTTGACAGTGACAGAACGCCCCAGGGTCCCTGTAATTCTGCGACAATAAAAAGCCTGCTGTTGAAATCAGTCAGTGGTTCCATTGTTATCTGTTCATTACACAGAAAAGAGTATAGGTACGTACTCATTTCTACTCTGCTTGAGCCTAAGAAACTATTCAAATAAGTAGGAGTGATATTTTTTTTTAATCATTTTGCTGTCTTGAGATTTGAAAGACATAAACAGAGTGGCTTTTTTCCCTGTCCTCCATTTTTCCACTCTTCCCTCACTTTTCTTGTTAAAGTGCTTTTATAAATGAGACGCTGAATGTTTTAGGTGTTTTTTTTTTTAAAATACATCTTTCAGTGTTCCCCTATGGACATGCATTGTGACTGGGATGATAATTAGTATGCAGTATTTATTATGAGATACCTTAAATAACACTAAAGTTCAGAGATAGCAACAGCTGATAGGGGAGAGGTAGAGACAGGCTTTTAATGCCTCTAGATCCATGAAGGGCTCTCATGAGGTATGGGCAGTTCTCTGGGAGATGAAGAAAATAGGCTCTGAAATGAGAGACATGTTCTACAGCCAGCAGGAGCACTGAATCAGGTAAGGATAGGGGCAAAAGGAAAATTCTGTTTATTATTGCTAGTAGGACCCAGTGTCAACAAATCTGTAAAAGATGACTTAATTTGGACAAAAAAATGGGAAAGAAATGGTAAAATACATATGAAGAACAATTCAGTAGTAAAGGCAGTAGATGGCATAAAAAAAAGGATAAATAGTATGTAACACTGAGAGATATAGCTTCCATATTTGAGCTATGAGATTTACTGGATCGACCTCTACTACCAGTGTAATGTCTGTGTTGCATACTTATGTGGGTTTGGGTGTATGCAGGAAAAAGGAAAGAAAGCATTTTTGAAAATTTGATTAATGACTCAGATGTTTATTTTTATAACCCCTGAAGCCCTAGATCACTAAATTGATCCTTTACCAGAATTTCCTAAAAACCAAGTAACAAAGCTTCCAGATTAAGAC